>NW_024523822.1:10987734-12253503 GCF_017590135.1 Pyrgilauda ruficollis | reverse complement strand
GTCGGGGGGGGGGGGTGTTGAGCCCCTGCTCACCATCACCACATGCACGACCACTTCAGTATCACATCCTCATCTTGGCCCAGCTTGGCCATGGCCAGGGCAGGAGGGCAGAGAGTGCTGGGCCCAGCACCAGCCATGGTGATGATGGGTGGGCATGTGGCTCCCAGAAAGCCCTGGAGGTGATGGGCGATGCAGGGAGGTGCAGGATCTGTGTTCCTGGAGCTCTGTGGGCTGGGCACTGCCCCCTCAGTGTCAGCTTCACGTCTCCCTCCAGAAGAGCTGTGTCAGAGTGGGCAGCAAGCAGAGGGTGCTGGTGGGGGCCAGCAGCGACTGGCACCGGCAGCTAAGCAGGACCTCCAGGGAGCCACAGTTTTCTCCTGGCTTTTTTTGTTTCTCTCAGATCCCCAGCGTATGTCAGTGAAGCGCCTTAAGCACCTTTGACAACCTGTACTCCCTCCCAAACACAATTCAAAGGTACGCCACACAGGTTATGCCTCGTCAGGTTGCTTTTCATTCTGTGACAGAATCAGACCCTTCCCTGCCTCTGTCTGTGAATCGCCATGTGGGTGGGTGTGGATCCAGGCTGGAGCAGGGACTGGCTACTCCTGTTACCTCTTACCACAGAACAGAATACAGCAAGGCCCCAGTTTGCCATCCAGCTTTCAGGCTGTTACTGCTACAGGAGTAATAAGGGTGTCCCAGAAGTGGCCGAATTGGCTGCAGTGACTGCACTGATGGCAAATGCAGGCTATGGTGTGCAACTGATGGTTAGCAAGAGGTTAAGAGAGTAGATATATTTATAGGTATGACAATCCATCAGCTTAAAGAGCTGGGAGGCTTTCTAACTGAAAGCAAACACACAATTTCATTTTTACTCTTTTTACAGATTTCTTCTTACCATTTTAAATTTTGAAGAATTCAGTGTCGTACTATATTCACAGGGGTTTTTTTTTCCCATGTTTATGAGTCCTGGCAAGGTCAAGAGACATACAGGCTGCAAGGAGGTGAGACTTCTCTGATTTTCTTATCAGTTTAGATTAAATTGTGGATATTATAAATCTGTGGATATTATAAATCTATAAAACCAAACAAGACAATAACCTCTTATTTGAAATTAACCTGCTTAATATTTGTTTGAGTAAATGTAAATGCAGTGCCCAAGGTAGAAGCTGAGACAAAAAATGCACATTTTATTTAGATTAAAAAAAAAAAAGATTGTTAAAATATTTCTGCAGGCTTGCTGTATTAAAAACTTGTAAAGAGTTCTCTGCTTATTTATGTGTAGATTGGCCCACTGTTATATATGGTAAACGACACTGAGCTATTGAGCTATTAACTGAGCATTAACTGAGCTGCACATCATGGGCATTTGGCCATTGTTTTGAATGAGGGCATTACAAGCCAACAAGTGTGGTTTTTGTTCACCTGCACCCGGTGCGTAACCCACAGGTCACTGAAAGTTCTTCCATCTGCATTGAGAAATGAGATGCTGAGAAGCATGAAACATAGTATTCTCAAAAATTCTCCTGCACACAGATACCAAAGAGGGCCACCTGGAGAGCTGGAAGAACCAAGGCTTCTTAAGTCCCAGTCCAGCACTAGCGAAAAGGCTAAATTAGAAAGAACCACTAGAATAAATTAATCTGAAAAGGATCGCAATTTTTTTTTCTGGAGGATGAAATTTAAATTTAATTTAAAGTACAAAATAATCTTTAAAAAAATCTCAAAAAATCAAACTAAATTTGCTAATATTTGGAGGTATTTGGGTAAGGTTTTGGACATTTAAGGGATTTGTAATTGGTTTTTTCAAGGCATAAAAAAAATCAATAGGTTCTGTTGAAAGAATAAAACAGATATCTTTACATCAGCATAAAAAGCTTCTCTTTTCCAATGATTGTTTCTGTTTTGACAGATGTGTATGCAGGGAAATTTAGCTATTGTTGAATAAAACATTTCCAGAAGCAAAATTGATTAAGTCCCTTTTGCAGAAGAAAAAAATCAATTCTTCCCATTAGAAGGATGTAAAAGATGTTGATCAGCTAGAAATGTAAATAAAGTTCTTTAATCACTATTCTCTAACTGCAGTGTATCCATGTACATGGGATTGTCTTGTCTCTTTATAGCTTAAAATAAATTTGGTTGAACTCTAACATGAAGCAGCTTCTGACAAACTAGCCAGAGTAACTGTGCTTGAATGTAAATAATATTAAGTAGCTATCCTGACATTTTGGTATTACTTTTCTCAAGGATTAGCTGTTCATGAAATGAATGTATATGTGATAACAATATATCCAGGCTGGGAACAAAAATATATTTACTGAAAGGCAGAGCAGTAGAAAGTATATGACTGATCAGTTCCCATGTATTCTGATTTCATGTAATAAAGGCAGCACTTTAGACATCTCTTCATTAGTAATTGTTGAGGGCTATTAAAGGTCATGGAGGGCTATTAACAGAAGGATGCCAAGTCTAGCTCTGTAAGTCCCTAAGCTTCTGATTGCTAAGAGCTGAGAGAATGTGCTGCTGTATGCTTGCCCTTCCCTTGGTTTTAGATAAAGCTGTAGCTGCTGCAGGCTACTATCTGAGCCTATTTTGTGACAGATGGACCTTTGATTTGATCCAGACTGATCCTGTGTTCTCAAAACTTTGTGCTCTTCCTATAGGGGCAATACTAAGTAGTTGTTTGCCACTGTGGCTTCCTAAAGAAGGAATCAATAGATCACCGCCTTACCTTTGTTTTTCCCTCCTTACAGGAATGGTAACCATGTCTGGAAGAGCTCTTGACAGGTCATTTTCCAGTCTTCTGGAACTTTCACCCTCCATCAGTCCTCAAAGATGATTACTCATGGCTGTGAAATTGCTGCTCGATTGTCTGAGCACTCTGGTGTGAATTTTATAAGGCTCACATGATTTGCAGATACATTATGTATCTATGCAGCCTCTTCTGCTCTCTACCAGCTTGGATTCTTAAGTTCTGAAGTCTGTGGATAGTCTGAATACTTTTAGATTTTTTTAATGAGGTAAAGAAAGGTTGAAGCACATCAGGCTTCTCAATGTCATTTTCAGTTGTGCCCTGTCTCACTCCCCACCAAGCAGAAAATTTGTTCTTTTTTTGCCTTTTTTCTTCTTTCAAGTATAAATATAGAGCACTTACTCATAACCTTTTTTTCTCTTCTATGAGGATGTCACTTTCTTACCTCTCCAAAATAAATGAAAGTTATTATTTATATATTATAATTTCCCCAATGGGGAAATTTCTTAAATTTTAGGTAATTGTTATGGTTAGCCAAATCTATGTTTACATTTGTTATTTTTCTTTCACATTTTCACATTTCATATATGGTATTTTGTTTCCTTAATATTGGTTAAGAATTTGCTAAATTTTCCTGACTGTCTTTTCGCTTTAAACTTCTGCTATGTGGGAGCATACTAACTAGTGCTTTGAATTTACTGAAGTTTCTTATTCCTTGGGACCACTTCCCAGGAGGTAGAAATACTCTGTTGTAACAGCCCTGTATTGTGAGGGGGTTTTTTGTACAGCTGAGCTCAGTGAACAGCCTGGTGACTACAATCCCCACTCCTGCCCACTTCCATTCGTTCCCCACTCAGCCTTTCTTTAGTGTGGGCAGCAGTGGTCCAAGGTGGAGATTTTGTGTTAGTCTTGCTTTTTAAGCCAAGCCGTGTTATTAAGGAAAGTACTCCAGGCTTGCCTATGGGATCAAATTACAATGCACAGCCATCGAGATGGGAAACGTCTTCACTTAAACTTCACAGGATATTGAAACCAGTCTTAGCAAAGAGGCGAGTTAGAAGCAAAAATCAATATTGGACAATGCTGAAATGCCTCTGTTCAGCTGCTGTTTTAAGTGCCTTGTACAGACCTTTCAAATCATGTTGCCAGCAAATGGAGGAAATACAGCTTTTAAAAAGTCAGAGAATTATTAATAGTGTGCTTGACCTCCAGCTCTGCACAGTCTACAAAAAAAGCGTCATTTTTCATATGCTGCTGCCTTATGCTTAATTCTGCAAGCCCTGTTGGGAAGCATTGCTCATAGGAGAAGTGCATTCAGAGAGTGAGGGTCAAAGCTTTAGATCCATGATGGACTGTGAGCGGGAAAGAGAGCAGGAACAGCTCATGGTCAACTCCTGAACAAAAAGGGAGGGTTGCGGGAACCCTACACCTCATACATCATTCACACACTAATGGTATTTCTTGTCCTCGTGTGTGAGAGAAGAAAATTAACTGTGCAGAGGTTATGCTTGCAGCTTTTCAGCAAGGATAGAGAAGTATGGAGAGAAGCAAATGTCAGATGTCTTCATGAGAAAATGAATGCTCTAGCCACTATCGTGGTGTCTGAGGAGTGATTGGGGAACCAGCACCTCCAATTGTGCTCCCCAGCAGGCTAATCTGTTGAGCAGCATTTGTAGCACAAAGAAGCAGTCTGAACCTTTATTAACTTTAACCACTGCCTGAGTAACCTAAAGTGACAATCCATCTCTCTTATTGCTGTTATTAAGTCAGTTTTGGACAATGCCTTATCGTCTGCAGAAAAAAATACAGAGGAGATATAATGCAGGCAGCAAGTTTCTAGGTAAAATTAGGTTGTCTGAGAAGGGGAGAAGAATGCTGCACACTGCGCTGAACAAATCTTTGCATTGATTTCTGCAAACAGAGCCTTTCTAGGAGCACCACAAATGCATGTATTTATTTAGTGCTTGGATTCAAAGAGCTGTCAATCTTCCTCTATCTAGATAACTCCCGTTTGTGTTCAGGTCTGGGGTGCTCTAGGGTCGTACATTATTTCTGCTTGTGCTGTTCTTGCTTTTCACTTTGATGCCAGCTCTGCAGTTCTTGGTCAGCCTCACGCAGCCACGTGTGCAAACAGAACCACTCCTGCTTGGTGGCAGTGGGCAGTGGCCAGGTGACACATGACACTGCTGCAGCTCCAAGAGTGCACGTGTGAGCCTAGGAAATGGAATACTTGTTCTCATAGAGAGTCTTAAATAATCATTATAATATGCATGGAGATCTCATTGATACATCATCTGAGAGCACAAATCTCATCTGTCTGTGGGCATGCTGTGTGTGTGCTCTGTGGTCCAACAAAGAAGTAGTTCCTCCTCTTTGACTGTCCTACTTATTATCTGGTTCTGTGTCCAGTGCATAGGAATAAAAGGCAATTCTTTTATTACCTCCCCTTCAATTCAGATGGGATTAAGCCTGCATTTTAGCTAGATGGCCGAGGTAGCCTGAGATAAAATTTGATGCCAGTAATAAGTTACTACTCCTGCACAGAGCAAGATGAAAGGAAAGTAGTTGTGAATTGGAGAGATAAACAGCTCCTGGGGATGCTCCACAGCACGGTAGTAATAGCTCAAGTCTGTGGTTTAAAATCACTGTCTTAACTACAGTAAACAGAGCTGGTTTTAGCAGCCTTTTTTTCAAGGTGAAGGCTAGAAGGCAGTCCATGGAGGACAGATGTGGCGAATTTGTACACTATTTAAGAATCCTTCACTGAAACTACCCCACATTCCATTAAAAGTTCCAGGATACATAACAATAAGCTTGCATGAATATCTACAGTCACTCACTTACCCACAGGATGAACCAATGCATTGGAAGGTCTGTATCCAAACACCACAGGAGTTGAGTTTGTCACAAAAATACCACCTTTTTTTACCTTGAGCTCCTGTGGGAGCCCTAAGTTAATTTCTATGTCCGCACAGGATCACATGATGTTTACTGTCATTTATATAGGACAATGTTTGGTTTAGTTCCTCTTCAAAACAAGGTAGTTTACCATACAGTTACCTGTACCTCTTACTATTTTACCTCAGTGAACAGAAGGGGGAAAAATAAGATAATATTTTTGGGTTTGGGTTTTTTTTTGTTTTGTTTTGTTTTGTTTTGTTGTTGTTTGTTTTTTTTTTGGTTTTGTTTTTGTTTTTGTTTTGTTTCTTGGTGTTTTTTTTTGTTTTTGTTGTTTTTTTTTTTGTCAGGGAAAGTATATGGAACTAAAAAAAAGAAAATGGAAGGGAGGTGAAGGTCTTGTCAGCAAGCAGGTAGGAATATGGATTTCATAAAGTTAATGGCTTCAGTCAATAATTATTGTGAAAATAGATTTTACAATTCATATTGAATTGTTTGTAGTCAGCTTGATTGATGCTGTTGTAATACAGGAGGCTAATCAAGACTGGGAATCAAGGAAAAAGAACCAAAATCCAAAGGCAAGCCCTTACAGATTAGTCATTCTTTATACTAGTAAGCCAATTTATCAGCAGTAATAAAAAGTCCTGATTTTGAAGGCAATGACTAATTTTCATAAAGTATGTCCTCTAGTTTCATACAGGGTTTTCAAAGGTTCCTATCTCTTGTCTGTTTTAATGGAACTAATAGTCAGATGCTAGGGGTTTTTTACACTACACTGTATAAGACCAATTATATTTCCAGTTACTTTGTAAAATTTAGTTGCTTTGGACAGACCTTAAATTCTCTCTCATGTCATTCTGCTGTCTTTCAGAATAAAAGTTGATTTTGCATTTAAATCCAGAACACTCATATTCTTCAAGTTTCCCTAAGGGCACAAATCACCTGAAAACCTTAGGTAGTGTCTTCATGAACTGCTGAACAAATCGAGCCATCTTGTGATGCACCAAAAGGAGATCTTGTTTTTCTCTTTTTATACTTTCAGTCCCCTCCCACCTCTCCCAGCCTTGCAGTCCCTCTCTACCTTGCGCATCAGCCCCCTTATACACCAATGGTAGGCCCAGACTATTTGATGATTATTAGCATAATTTTTATCACTTATTTCCATTTTATATGGCGCATTTACTTTACTTTACAATATATTTCCCTTTCTCCTCTTGTTTCAGAGCCAGCTTCAAAACTAGTTAGAGACTCATGAGCACCTTGGGGAGAATCAGATGCTCGTGGGAGCTTGCTGCTGGGGGCCAGCTGTGTGTGCAGGGACAGCCAGAGCCTGGCTGGGCTGTGCAGGCTGTCCCGGGCAGCACAGGGCTGCTGCAGGAGGGCACAGGCCTGAGCACTGTGCTGTGCCTCTCAGCACGTCACACAGCTCTGTGGGTCTGGGCTGGAAGTGTCTCCTGCATACTTCATCCAGGTCTGGACAAAGGCAGCTCGAGTGGAGTGCAATTGCCTCTGTGCCCTTATGTCCTTAATCATCACAGCAATTGTCCCCTCTGCTCTGCCAGCTCTGCTTGGATGCTCACCCCTCTCCCTGTTCAGCACCTCCTCTCCTGTTAAATTTATCTCTCTTGTATTACTCACTGTCTCTTTGCTGTCATGAGCTGCATGCAAATGCTGGGTTTATTGTTTGAGATAATGCATTTCTGCTATCTCAATGAAATAAGTATATTCCATTTGTTTATTAGCTAATTAAACTAATCTCTAGAAGACCTTCAGAATGTCTTCTGTTCTTCTGCAGTGAAGCTAATTTATCTTTATAGTGCTGGCAGTAGGAAAATGGTCTATATGCCCTGCAGAAAAGTTTGAGATTCATATGTTTTTACCCCAACTGTTTCAAATTATAATCTAAAAGTCAGATTTGGATCTTCAGGAAACTTTGGTGCTGAATGATCTGCAACAAAAGAAACATATGGGAAGTACAGACACAATCTGATCTTATCACTCAAGCTGACAGATAAATAATTTGACAAAACAGATATTGCTTAGAAGTTAAAAAATAATGTTTTTGCTCAGAAACGTGTCCCAATGACTATTTGTTTCCTTTGAGCTGATCACTGGATGGCACTCAGTGTGCCAGGATGCTTTCAGAATTTCAAAAAAAGTGCAGGTAGAGAAGAAGCCATTTCACAGAATCGTGGTAGAGGCTGGTGGGCATCTCTGAGCTCATCTGGTCCAGCCCCCGCTCAAGCAAAGTCAGTGGGAGAAGATTGCCCATAGCTCATCCAGTTCACTTTTGAATATTTCCATTAAAGGAGACTCCACAGCCTCTCTGGGAAGCATTTTACAGTGTTTGACCACCTGCACAGTAAAAAAAAAAAAAAAAAAAAAAAAAATCTTTATGATACTTATCAGATTTTTCTGTATTTCATAGTTCATTGTCTCTTGCCCTTTCTTGCCCTTGCACAGCACCGAGAAGTCTCTGACTTTGTCTTTCTTCCCCCAGCCCCACCTCAGGTTTTTCTACACTTTGATAAGATCTCCCTGAGCCTTCTGTTCTCCAGGCTGAGCAGTTAGCTGTGATAAAACCAGAGCACTGAACATTAAAACCACCACATATGGAGGAGCTCAGATCTTTCAGCAATTACAACTTGTAGCACCTTCTGTCTGAGTTTAGAGATGTCTGCCTCTAGACAGATGAAAAGGAAAACACTGCCTCAAGACAGATGTCTCCTGAAGAAGAAAGGTATTTATCCTTAACCCAATCCACACTACAAGATACTTTACTTTAGTAGGGGTTTCAGGGTTTTGCCTCTTCCCAACAAAGCCAGAACATTTAGCTTAGCTTATGTCAGTTTGAAATCAAAATATATGAAATTAGAAGCTGGAACATTTTGCAGAAGAATGTGAAAATGAAATTTTATTATTTTGTGGATTTCTCCTTCTCTGTAGTTCATATAAAACTATTGAACTGCAATCTTTGACAATTTTACTTCTCATCACAACACTATTAAGCATCCCCATCTCAGTTCTCCAGCTAGCTGGTGCATTTTGATCACCTCATTTTTGTGTGGGTTTGATTTATGAGCACCAGAAATAAAATGTGGACACTGGGCATTTTAACATTTTTTTCAGCTGAAGGCAGCAACTTTTAAATTAACAGAGTCAGATATCTGAGGTATATATCAGTTCTCCTTCCTATCAGCAAAGGCATTTCATTATTTTGCCCTGGTTTAGGTCATAAATTATGTCATTCACTTTCTTATTTATTTTTTATGGTGCAGGAGGATACTACATTTTAAAATCTCCCTCTCCTCTGCAGTTTTTTTTCTTTCTTACTTTTTGCCAGAGAAGATGTGCAGACACTTTCATATTAATATGTTTTCTTGACTTACAATTTAAAAAAAATGAGTAAATAATAATAAAAATTTCCTTCAACTGGATTGTTAGCATGAGTTAAAAATGCAAACAGTTTGTAATAACTACAGCATGTGATAAGCTTTCTTCTCTGGCCATGAATCAGTGAGAGCTTTGCCAACAGCTGTGGCCCACAGTCTGCAAAATTCACCAAAAGGAAGAAGTATTTTTTCCATAGCTGTGAGAACAGATCTAGCACTAATGAAATTTGGGGTTACAAGTGCAATTGATCTTACTGATATGGAGACCCAACTTGTAGGACAGCATCTCCACTGCAGTGCGAGCATTTTATGTTTCCTGCCCCTCCAGCAAAGCCCCGAGGGATGCGCTGTGCTAAGCAGCCCTTGGACACCAGCATGGAGCAAGTGCTGCTTCCAGCAGATTTATGTCTCATTCTTAATTGAAGCTTTTCCAAAGATGTGGTTGCCGATTCTGCTTCTTTGTATTGTCTGGTGTCTAATAGGTGTGAGCTGTCCCTGTGCTGTTCTCTCAGCTGGAGAACTTAGGAGGTCTCTGTCTCCAGTTGCTGGTGTTCACTGAATGTAAGGATATATACAGCATTTATCTGCCACCCACCCTAGAAAAATTAGATTGGCTAGAGTGGTTAATAGGATCAAAATGTATGGAAGGAAAGTTGCTAACAGAAATGTGCATTTGAACACATAGAGTAAGTGAAGAAGCCTCATTTCCCTTTGTGGAAGGAGCCTTCTGAAAAGTCACTATCTATCACTAGAACAAACCTTTTTTTTTTTTTTTTTTTTTATTATTTTTGTGCTTTGCTTAAATCCACAATTCTAACAATTCTGGGTTTCCAAAATATTTTAGTAACTATTCTTGGTTATGAATGTAATTGTAATATATATAGTAACAGTTTTTTATGTGCATTCCCCATTCTGATAGAATATTTGATTTGTTAATAAAACTTGTACAGAGAGAAAGTCTATTTTCCTATAGTAATTACTAATTAAAATTATGTCAGTGCAGCCAGGAAGAAAGTAGAGATTAAACAAGGTCTAAAACAAAGGCACTTTGAAGACCAGGTTTCTTACGTTAGTCCCTCCTGGGAAATTTATAGGCACATTAATTAATGCCTTTTGCCTCTAAGTTCTTTTCCACTGTAATTGTATACACCCATGTACAAAGATGCAGAGAGGATCTCTGTATTATCTGCACAGAACTAGGAAAGCAGGGTATACTGTTTACTGCAATTCAACAGAAAATGATACACTGGCCCTTACCAAGCAAAGGACAAACGAAGGGTCATGACCTGGCATTTTCAAGCAGTACCAGGAGAGCAAAACCTTATCAGCAGAGCTCTATCAACTCAAGCCCTTTGTCATGACAGAGTGAAGACCTTTCCTCTGCATTGTTTAACCACAGGTAGACATACACAAACATACAGGATGTTTTTGCCCAGGTCTGTCGATACTTACTGCAGACCAGAAATTGAAGTAGAGGGTTACCAAATGCAGCTGATGAATTTACATCTGGACTGGCACTGGTAATTAAGCAAGCTGGAGCAAGTACCAAGTGAATACTTTACCAAGGCTTTTGCATCCCTGGAAGTTTTGAAATGAAGATGGATTTTTTTTTCTAAAATAATAGCATTAACAACTGTAATAATTATTATAATCATAATAGATGGCCTGTGCACTGTGTAATACAGGAGAGCAGAGAGGTAATTACAGTCTCTTGTGACCTTAGATGCAGTAATTGGTTGTAATTACTCTTCTTTGAAGTCTTAGCATGCCTTACTGGCCTGTATAAGAGCCATGGGGTCATCTCATGTAGGTCATGTACCATAACCACTTTGCTTAAATTCTCAACACATACTGTTTTCTTTCCCTTTATAACACTGCCTCTACACAGCAAGGCTGTGGGAGGAGCAACCTATGCATCTTAGGTCCTATGCACCAGCCAGATGAGCCACTGGGCACAAGGAGTGCAGTAAGACCTTCCCTCTGCAGGGAGAAGTACAACATGCATCCCCTTGTTCTGCAGAGGAAAAGGGGCGGAGAGGACATTCCCCAAGAAGCTGCCTCTGGATAACAGTTTCCCTGGGTTAACTTGGAGCCAGGACTCTGATGTATCACACTTTCTTGGACTGATGGCTAATGAGGCAAATCGTCCCTGCATGAATAAAATGTCTGTCAGGCGAAACAGAGCCGTGTACATTCCCTCTGAAACATCCGTGTGCCAAGAAAGGCAATCTGCTGGCGCTGAGCACGCACACAGGAGCTCTACAAAAGGCCAATTCTTTGCATGAGCAGGGCAGGAGAGATGCCATGTCCCATAAAACAAATTGCTTCTGTTCAAACCCCTGAGAACAGGCAGAAGCAGAGGTTGCTGTTGAGTGCTCTGACTATCTTGCACTCTTTTAGGTTAAATGATTGTTACAGAAAAGGCTGCCTCAGTGTTTCTGTAAAGCAGCACCATGGAATGGCAGTTTAGTGGGAACAGCTAGTCTACTTATTTACTTATATCAGAAACCCATTTACTTATATCAGAAAGACCCTGCATTGTTAGATTTTGTTTTCTTCAAATGGGTGATCCAATTTTTACAAGGTCAAGTGGCCTTTGACTCCTAGTATTCAATCTATTAGGAATGGACAGGAGGGAATTAGCCTAATGTCAGCTCAGAAAAATGTGCTTTTAATATAGACATCTTTGTCAACAGAAACAGGGCTTCTGTATTGCCTCTGCTGCAGTTTCATACTAGTTATTTCTTAACTTCTTGGGAAATGCAGAACTTGATCTGACAGATGCCTTTCATTTTATTAAGCATAAATAATATATAACATTACTTACTTATTTTTTCTCAGTTCACTTCAGTAATTAGCAATTTCTGCACCTCTTGAAGAAATGCAATAGAAATGAGAGCCACAGGCGGCAGAGAACTCCTTCCAACCTTCCTAATTCTTCTGCACAAGCATTAGCTTGCAAATGCCAAACACAAACTGGATGTTCTCTTGCTGTGCTTAGTGTGAAATGCAGAAAGGATGAACAGAAGCTCCTTGGATTAATCTCTTACTTGACAAAGAGATGATCCAGTCTCAAACCTGGAGTTCAAACCTATGCTACATTCCTCCAAGCAAGTGCAGAGAGGCAGAGGCTTATGCTGAACATCTCACAACTTTTTATGAGACTTGTCCTGTATAGCCCCTTTTCTCCCATGTTGCAAGTGCATTCACACCTAATCTGACACCCACAGCACAGCCCAAGTACTGCTTCAAGTAACAGTGATTCCTCAGCAAAGGATCATGAAGAGACGTCAAAAGTGGCCTCTGAGATGGCTTTCTCTGAGCAGTAGGCTGGTTCCTACCCTTGTGCATGAGTATGTTTGATGAATTTCCTTGGAGAAATGAAAAGTTGAAAGATACTGCTTCGAGTAGCCTGAGATAAATTAGGAGCTGGGAATGGAAATTAGTGTAAAGGAATTCTCAGTAGACTGCTAGTGAGTCACGGGTTGCAGATGTCTCTTACATGAGGAGCAGTCCTGCAAGGCAATTACCAGGAGCCTCAGCACTTAAGCCATATGATATTAGATAAAAGACTTAAGGGAACTGTTTTTCACCGGGAGGAGGGAGAAACATAATCAAATTCTTTATTTGCACTCAAGTGCATCTAATGCTGTACAACATCTATTTATTGAGGGAATTTTACTTAATTACAATACCATACTGGCCAATTACATGACAAAGCCTTTCTAACCCTGCTATACTGTTTGTGAGATGCAAGTAGACAGAGAACCACAGAGAGCCATAAGATAAACACTGCGAAAAGAAAAACAAAAATGCAAACTCTTACTAAGAGAAAATACCTGTGTGATAGAAAGAGGTCATGGTGGTGAGTAGGGAGTTAGATGTCACAGTGTCTCCCATTAATTTTAATAAATTTAACTAGCCTAACTTGTACTGGATTGTTGGTGTTTGTTTTTTTTACTGTCCCTAGTTAATTATAATACAATCCCAGCACTATCACTGTAACAGAACTGACCAAAAAAAAAAAAAAACAAAAAAACAAACAAAAAAAAAAAAACCAAAAAAAAAAAAACCAGTAAAGTGTTAATAGACATGAAAAATTAAATCTCATATTTCCATTCATTATTATTGCCTTTGTATGAAGTTAGGAAGAAGTCAGGGACATAGTGAACTGCAGTCTTGCAGTTAAATTTGAACATTAAGAATGCAGCAAAAGAGTGTTCCTGAAGTGCTACAAAAGGAAATCACCTAATTATTTATAAAGAAAACAGTGATCCTGGCAGCGTGAGAATCAAAAAAAAAAAAAAAAAAAAAAAAAAAAAAAAAAAAAAAAAAACCAAAAAAAAAAAAACCAGTAAAGTGTTAATAGACATGAAAAATTAAATCTCATATTTCCATTCATTATTATTGCCTTTGTATGAAGTTAGGAAGAAGTCAGGGACATAGTGAACTGCAGTCTTGCAGTTAAATTTGAACATTAAGAATGCAGCAAAAGAGTGTTCCTGAAGTGCTACAAAAGGAAATCACCTAATTATTTATAAAGAAAACAGTGATCCTGGCAGCGTGAGAGACAAAAAAAAAAAAAAAAAAAAAAAAAAGTAGTAACAAGCAAAAAAAGAATACCCCATGTAAGCAGTGTAATTTTCCCAACTTTTTTAGTTTTCCACACAGCTTATATTAAGCCACAGAATGCAGTTCATAATTTATGTGATGCACATATGTGCTCACACGTTTCTGAAGGCTGTTCTTCAGCTTTTATTAATTACTTCTTACTCTAATAATACAGCAAACATCTTAGATTTTCTACTAATCTCCTTAAAAATGTAGGATGAATCTCTTCAGTACTCTTGCTGATGTTAGGTCCAGTCCCTTTTTAGTGATATTCTCAGTTGTCTCACAAACCTTCTGTTGGAGGGGGTTTCCTGGTCTTTCCCATGACCCAAGCCAAAATAATTAATTTCATCAACTACTTTCATCAGCACACTCAGACAGTGTCCTGTGTTTGAATCATATGAACAGATATCACACAAAAGTTTATGGTCCTTACCTTCAGGTTTTAGTTTGGATACCTTCTCCTGTGAGATCTATTTAACTTCAGAAGCACAACCTCTTTCTTCTGTCCCTACACCAATGCTACTGTGAGGGAAAACATTTCAATATTTGAAGTAATCCTTTGCCATAATTCGTTATGAGATGGTCATTAAAAATTTGCACTGCTGTAGAATGTGTTTTCCTGAAGTCAATTCCCAGTTTCTTCTGAGAAGTCAATGAAAAATATTTCAGAACCAAAGTTGTGTTTGTGTTGCTCCCTTCATCTTATACTTTAATCTGATCTCTTTCCTCCTTACTCTTAGTTGTGATTGATAGATCAGGTAGAGGTGTTCAGAGTGGATGCCTGGGTTATGTAGGATATATGACATAATAATGAATTTACAGAATTTGTGTCAGCAGGGACCTCTTGAGTTTATTTTGGCTAAGATCTTCCTGAAAGAATTGCTGACTTCAAAGTTAGATTAGGCTGCTCAGGATCATGTCCAGCTGAGTTCTGAAGATTGACATTCCCAACTGCTTCCAGTGTTTTACTACTGCACCACATATGAAGAATGTTTTTCCTTACATACGTAAGTATATTGTGTTTCAAGTTGTGAGAGCTACCTCTGTCCCTTTTTCTGCTCCCCTCTGGTCACCCCATTTGGTATCTGCAGACAACTATTGGGACCCCTTCTTTACTACAGAGCAGCTCCCTGGATCTAGAAGCCAAAGCATTTACAAAAGCAGCTGTGAGATGTACAGCTCACCCCCTTCTGAGCCTGGCAGGAGCTCCTGAATTTCACAGGGAAAAAGAAGGGTCAGAAAAGTGATCAGTATCATCTTGCCCTCTCTGATGAGCACTATGACCCACCTCTAGAGCTAGGCTTAACTTCTAATTTGGAACAGAAAAATAGTGTTAACACATCATTTAGAAATAACTTCTGATGTTGAATTTAGGAGTGTAGATGTTCAGTGGTGGAACTCAAAACATACCAAAAGCATTAATATGGCTGTCAGCACAGACCTGCTTTCCTTTTGTCTCAAATCCCACTAAAACACAGGAGCAACAAGCTTACCTCAATAAAAGTGGCTTATTGTTCAGAAGGTCCTGTCCTATACCACCATCTCTAATATCTCGTTTCTTGAGCATTTAATACTGACTGAAGCTTGTGAGCTTTCTCTTCTACTTACTGTGAACATTAGTTCTGGAACATCACAATTTCCACACCACCAAACTTTTTTTAAAAAAAAAAAAAAAAAAAAAAGAAGAAGAAGAAGAAGATTTCTCTGCAGCTCTGTTCTTGTGCTTCCTTTGCATTATTTTTCATTTTGATGTGTTTTAGTTGCCACAAACGAAACAGGAAACAGCTCAGACTGAGTGGCATTGATATCATATTAAAAGCTATCAGCCAAACATATATTTCTCCTTGAAGATTTTTTGAGTAATTTTATTTAACAATGAGGTTTGAACATTTTACTTGATGCTCTATTTTTCAAAATTGATTAAATCTGCAATTAATCTACTGTAAAAATATACATTAAATTACATTAAATATACATTAAGTGAAAAAAAAAACCGAAAAAGCAGACAACCTCTTCTTGCCTATATTCTGTTTGAGGGAATTCTCATTTGTGTTTGAGTTGATCAATAATCACTTTACATTTTACCAAAAAAATGATGCTGCTGCACCTTAAGAAGGAAAAAGATAAAAATGCTCAAATATTGCACAGAGGGGTGTTACATTAAAGACAAGACCCCAAATAAAACCAGATAGAGACATTAAATACATAAGAAATTGCTTTCCAGATGCAGAAATCTTATCTATTCCACAGACATTGCTCCCTCTAATGGAAAATTAATGTTAAAGTTGCAGGTAGAGCCTCCCTGTTATAATCCATTTGTGGATATGGTTCATACCACTTTCTGGAGAATTTCTGGTCCCATGTGGAAAAGAAGTTACCAGGAGTTACACAGGGAATGAGAAGATGAATACTATAGCAGGTGAAAAGAGCTTAGGTAGAGCAGGACTGGCTGGGAAATGGTTAAGAGAACAGAAATTATAGAAGTGGCATGAACAAGAGAGACAATTACAAACAGCACCCGTGAGGAATGGCAGCCTAGAGAAGAGGGCAGAGAGGACACGAATGTCCGCAGAAGAGTTTAAAAGCTAAGTTTCAGAGAGAACCAAAAGATTTGGGTGAAAGACAAAAAGAGTGCCACATGCTCACTCACAGTATTTTTTAGTTTCAGGGTACAGTAATGCAATGATGCACCTACTGCTCTTTTTTTTTCTCCTGGGCTTTTCTTGGGCTTCAGGAAAGAACATTAACTGAGTAGATTTGGTTTTTCTTGTTCCTCTAAATCTGTTCTTGCTGGGAAATCTCTTAATGCATCACTGGATCTCACCTCTGATTCATCCTTTCCAAACTGACCTCAGAGGAACCAGGGACTGAGACCCAGCTCAGGAGCTGTAACTCTGGCATGAAGCTAACAACAATTACCATTTGCTTCCCACAAAACTGGAAAAACAGAACCTTAGCTTTCTTCCATATTGTCTTGGCTGCCTTCCCTTCAATGGGGTACGTCTTCTCCAGGTTTTGTTGTGGGAACTGACAAGGCAAAGCTCACAGCTGGGAACATATTGGCTTTCAAGCTTATATTCCACCACTTAAGAAAAGGGTTAAGAAATTAAACTAGTATTTTAATTCACAGAGAAAGTGCATTCCAAAGTCCTCTGAAATCAGTGGACTGAATCCCACCAACGTCACCAAGTACTGGCTTAAGGCCTTAGTAAATAGTAAATTTATAAAGGAATCATTGTACGTTGATTGTGCAAAAAAAGATGTCTCAATAATTCAGAAACCACAACTGAGAAAGGGGTAGAGGCAAAGACTGGGGCAATGATTGCTAGTGGTGAAGGCTGGAAACATACAGATGTCAGACCAAAGTAGGTGTGAAAAGGAAGATATAAAAGTTAGATTGAAGTTGGTCTGGTATCACCTTCTGCTCAAGTGTGGTGTTGTACTCTGATGTGCTTCTCATTCCTTGAAACACTATTGCCTTTGTAAATTTCTTTGCCTGTAGCTGATATTGACTACTTCTTTTCTTGATTGCAGCTGCGCTATACACCTTGCTAAATGAACACATTAGCTCACACAATCTGCTCAAGAAGAGTTCTCCCAGTCTTTTCAGTTCTTCAGTTTGGATGTATGAATACCTCCAAACACACTGGCACCACAGCCCTTGTGCAGAGAAGCAACCGTGGAGAGGTGAGCTGGGAGTACAGTGAGCTATGGGATGTAACATCTCCCAGACATGAGAGCTCCTAGATTCAGGTTAATAAGGATGTCTCTGCACATTGTGAAAGTGTCTTGGTACACTGGCCCTTCCCATGAGGAACTAGACACTGCTGCTCCCAGCACCTTATGTGAAGCTTAGTCAAGAGGGTTGGAAGAGACATTCAGATTTTGGCCTAACCCAGTACAGCATTTGAATATATTTTTTACTTAAATTAGCCCGCATAAAATGGGTTTTCATGACAGCTTGTCAAGCTATCTCACCTCATGCCAATTAGATCTGTTGTTCTCCTATGGCCTGGTCTCCTCATCCACAGACATGGATGGACGAGCTTTGAATAGTTTAGGGACCAGGATCATAATTGCTGTCAAGGTCTATCAGTCACAGAAGAAACAGTTCCTCCTGGCCTGCTTCTCTGTGCTTATGTGCTGGTACAAGACAGGCAGTGCAGAGCTCCTCTGTTCACGAGGCGGAGTGGCTCCCTGTGCACCAAGTCAATGCCAACAGATCTGCCTTTGTAGGTGTGCAGGACAGTGGATTTCACCCGAGGTACAGGAGCAGCTGCCAGCTGGTCTCTGTGGCTTCTCTCACTCCTGTCTCGTGATGCCAGGTCCTTGATAGCCAGGGTGCCCCAGTGCTTGTGGCTCTGAATCCAGCACTGCAGAGGAGCAGCCCAGGACAGGAAGAGATTCAGCAGCACTGCACTAACATTAATCCTTGGAGAGTTTGCCCTCTGAAGGACTGGGTTTTAATAGCTCTTTGCGTTTTCCACCAGCTTCTTTTCATAAGGAAAATGTCAGCAGGCTGCAGTGGACTGAGAGTTTCCAGCAGGGAGCAGCATTTATTCATTTGTGAAGGAGAAGCTCCCTCCTCAAAAGGACCAGGCAGCTGAAATACAGACTCAGAAATCCTTTGCTTAAGAAAGAGTGTTTGCAGATGGATGGACAGCCAGCAGTGTGAGGGGTGAAGCACGAAGGGCAGGTTAAACAGTTGGCACAAGGCCTTGCTCATCCTCTTCATCTGTCTGATGTGTCTGCAAGCACAGCTTGGTATTTGGAGGCTCAGAGGCAGTGCCAGCAGATGAGCTGGATCAAAACATTCCCATTTAAGGAAAATTTTCATCAAAAATTTCAGCATTATCCCTGGCTCAGAATTATTACTTCAGGTACTGGAAACTCAGATTAAGGTCTCACTAATTATGCTTGCATAATATTATCACGACTCTAAAAATATAGCATATTGTTATATATCTAGCACCTAGGCTACTGTCTGTTTCGAAAGCTTTCAGTTTTAAAATTTCTCTTCTAAAGATGTTTCTTACCATGACATGTTAACAATTTCAAATTGTTAACAATTTCACAATGTCACAGCTTTGAAATCAGATTTCCACAGAGATAGGCTGCAAACAAGTACGAAAGAGAATATTTTAGTACTTGAAAACTAGTAAAAAATCCTGTTCACTACCTAAGCAAATTTCTATTAAAAATAGCTTTATAAAAACCATATACCTCATTGAGAGCACTTGTGTTATTGCTGGAATTCTTCCTGCCTATTCTTGTGTGCCAGCTCTGCACAGCAGCCTCCTGCTGTGTCCCCTGAGATCAGCTGTGCCCCAGTGGTGCGGTCTCACAGAGGGTGAATCAGTCCATGCAGAATTAGGTAACAGCTGCAGTCTATAGCCAATACCCAAGCTGGCTTTAACCCTTGGGCTGCATTACAGGAGAGCTAGAACACCATGTGCTTGTGTGATTGTCTTCAGGATCCTGGGACTCTCAGGGTGTGCCACTGGCACCTCAAGTTTTCAATCCCTGAGTCAAGATGACAGAAAGTATCATCCCACCTCCAGCTAAAATGTTATGTAACTTTCTAGTACCTTGGCCTTCCCTGCAGTCAGAATGCACGTAGTCACAAATTAGATTAAATTAATTTGTATAGACACACTCACTTTTCTTTAATCACACTTTTTCTCTTCAAATTGGGGCTAAAGGTTTGTTTTAGTAGGATTGTTATGAACATTCAGTTTTCTTAAGTATGTATTCTCTTTTCTTTATTTGCCTTGATTAATTTTTTAAGTATAAGATTACTTTGTCTAAATTTAACTTTACATGTCCTAGATTCATAAAGCTTGGTTCTAAGACAATAGCAACATTCCTGTAACATTTTTTTACTCCTCCAAGTGCTTTATCCTTTTAGCAGTAACTCCAGATTAATGTAGCTTTGTTCACTGGCATTGCTTATAACATTTTAGAATAATTAAGCTGCATATATGTTCTCTGTAAGAGAAGCCCAAAGCCAGTACCAACAGAGTATTTTGACTAGTTTGAAAACTGGTAGACTTAATATTAAATTCCTTTTATAGTTCAACTTTGAGAAGTAGAACTGCTGGTACAGAAGATTCTCCAAAAAGCATCAGCCAATACTTCTCAAATGGCAGGAATTCTACAACACTGGTATCATGAAGTGACCCCACATACCTTGGTAAATCTCTCTCTTAATTTGTAAGGTGGAAAGCATGTACAAATACCTGAATTAACTGAGAGGCCTGTGAACAGCAGGCTAGCATGTGGTTTGAAAGTGGGTGGGAGCAAGCCGCACATCTGTGACAAATGGGGGAATAATCATTCTGGGGCAATGCCAAGTCCAGCCAGTGCCTTGTCTCCATCAGTCACAGATGGAGATTTTGCAGATTTCTGAGGAAGAGCCTAGGAGCAGCACAAAGGCCTGGTTTTACATGCTCAAACATTCTCACAGCCTTCAGCATCTGATAGCTGGGGACATTTTTGAGGAAGAGTGGCTGTCTCTGTGTTTTCAATTTTTTTTTCTTAAAGAATATATCCAGCTTCTCCTTGAACTCATGGGAACTACATTTTTAGTCTGGTGGCAAGGACTTCCCCAGCTCTCTCACATTCCGAGCAATGAGCTGGCACCCTTTGTCCTGGACCCATGACATGCTGGATTAATTTGATAGCTCCTGTTATTGCACCAGGAGAGGAGTCAAAATTAATCCACCTACTGCTCTTGATAGCTCCACCACCTTGATAGCTCAGTCAAAGCCATCGGGCCTGTGACCATGGCCAGCCCCTGTGGATCTGCCTGCAGATCTCTCTCCAAGCAGAGCCAAGCCAGCAGCCTTAAGGAGCCCTGGGAGCCCTACTGCCCAAGCTGCACAAAGCCTTTCTCCGCTTGCAGCAAATGCTGCCGTGCGGTGTGGTAATGGCTGAACTCGATTTAAATAAACCACAGCCTATCCACAGCAGCACAGAGCTCAGCAGAGGGTAATTTACTCTGCCTCTTAGCAGGGATCCTTAAAGAGTCATGACAGGTCCAAGTAATCCGTCAAAGAGCAGCCTGAGCAGCCAGCAGTCTCTGGATGCTAATCCCTTATGAACAATAGACTCATTATATGCAAATTAACAGGAGAAGTGGTGATTGGCCACTGTATCTGCCCAGACAATTGCTCCACTTTAAGTACTCTGAAATCTATAAGGTGAAAAAATTAAATTACCACATTCTGCATATTTTTTTAAAAACTACCTGATTTCCTAAGACAGCCTGTGCAGTCTGTGTCGTCAGTGAATGCTGATGACATGGCAAGCTGGACATAGTGCTCAGTGACTGAAATCCACGGGGAAAACAATAATAACAAATCAGTGCAGACACTGAATTTCTTGAACAACTCTGTTTTTGATTAATTTTAATTCCCTATTCCAATACAGATTTACTTGTTTAATATCAGAAAATCCATCTGAATTCAAGGAGTGAGTTGAATATTTGTGGAAAAGATACATGGGTGGTTTTCTACGTTACTGTTTTCTTACTGAGGAGCCAAAGCTGACCCTGAGGAGCAGGACAGCAGCCAGATACTGTCTGACAAACCAGAGCAGGTTCCCACCTTGGTTTGAAGTTAAACATCTCTGTGGTCAACTGCTTACTGCTTTCTCCAGCTGATATTTGATTGTGGGAAGGTTATGAGTTTTCTGATGCCAGCAAAGCTGATCTTAATTAAAATATTCCATTGGAAATGTTTCATAAGATAGGAATACAAGACTGACGCCAGTCTGTCACAATTCACTAGACTGCTTCAAATCTGGAATCGGCCTGGCAGGTAGCCTCACTGAAGCCAACAGCGTCCTGCACAGAAAACTTGGCTTCTAGATGGGTGGTTTTCTCTATTCTTTATTTTTTAAAGTATACCATGTCAAATGTGTTTATGGTGCTTTAATGAGATAAGAAACGAATTGGGTTTTTATGTCCCTGTTTAGCTCATGATAACAACATTTAGGCTAAGTAAATACAAACCACCATAGATGCAGAAATTGATACAGCATTCTTTAAAATCAGGCTTATAGGGATCATAGAATCATAGAGCTGCTAATGTTGGAAAAGACCCATAAATCATTGGGTCCAACTGCTAACCCCTGATGTTCAATGCTAAAGTGTGTCCCTAAGTGCCACATCAACATCTTTTTAACACTTCTAGGGATGGTGATTCCATCACTTCTCTGGGCAACCTATTCAAATGCCTACCATTCCTTTCAGTGAATAATTTTTTTTCTGATATCCAGTCCAAATCTCCCTTGGCACAGTTTGAGGCCATTTCCTCTGATCTTGTTGCTCGTTAGTTGGGAGAAGAGATCGACCTGCATCTTGCTGCAACCTCCTTTCAAGTAGTTGTGGAGAGTGAGAAGCTCTATCCTAAGCCTTCTTTTCTCCAGGCTAAACATCCCCAACTCCCTCTGCTGCTTGTGCTCCAGATCCTTCCCCAGCCCTGTTGCCCTTCTCTGGGCATGCTCCCACACCTCAGTGTCTCTCTTGTAGTGAGGTGCCCAGAACTGAGTGCAGGACTGGACGTGCAGCCAAGATGGCAGAGATGGATTTAGTTCCCCAAATATACGCATCTACTGATGAAATTTTCAGCGAGAGTTTGACAGATGTTGACTCCCCAGCTCACCTCTCCCCTTAACAGCTCAAAATCCCATTCCCATTTGCAGTTTTACTTTGAGGAGACAATCCCTCTGACACACTGGAGCCCACAAAGGCACAGCTCGTTTCCTGTGCCAGTCCGAGGATAATGCTCAAAGAGATGAAGCTCAAGTGATGTTGTGGCTGTTGCAATTATAGCATGCTTCAGGAGTGACAGGGAGAAGTTATCTGGCTGCTCCTTTAGGCCCTCTGTCCTACATCAGATGCTTTCCTAATTGGTACCTTTTGATAATATAAATAATAGATATAAACAAACAAACAAATAGAAAAACAAACAAATATATTTCACATCCCTCTTCCCTGTGAGAAAAATCTACATAATTCAGGTTCAAGGTACCTGTAGCAGATGTACACACTCATAATAAAGTTGTCACCTGTGTTTCAGTTCTGTTCCCATCTTTGAGGATTTTTTCCTATGAAAGCACTCAGCACATGGGACCTCAAGCACCAGTGCTGTTATATTGGTGATGCTCATACCATACAGCACATAGGACATTTTTGCAGGCTTTTCCTAATTAAAACTGATATTAAACAACTGTTTCAGCTGTACACATAAGATAGAGGAATGTGACTCAGCCTGTATAAAAAAGTACTTTGTACTTACATTATGCTCTCCTTCCAAGGATTTTAGTGTGCTTTCCAAAAGAATTCATTTAGCTTTACAATATCACTGGGTGTTTACTGAAGGAACAATTTCACCACATTCCTAGTAGGAATATTGGCAAAGATGTCATAGGTAATATTTTCAGATGTTTTCAGTGCAGAAATGTGCATGCACAATGCAGGCATATTGCTGGAAATAGTTCTTAATTTCACTAACTACATGTGGAGATGACCAAACTCATGAATGGTCACTTTAATGTACATCCAGCTGTTATTTGGCCAAAATATGCACGAAAAATGTTGTATATTTGTAACCACTAACTTCATGAACTTCAGGCTTTAAGGTCATGAAGGAAATCTGTAGGTTCATTTGATGCAGCCTTGCAGAGATCTTCAGTGACTCTTCCTGTTTTATTACCAAAATGTGCATATTTTTTACCAAATCCGTATGTGTTTGGTGAACTACTGAAGCAACCCTTTAACATGGATCTTTGGTGACACTGCTACTGTCAAGTGCAGTGAGGATCTTTGTGACAAGCTGGAAGCACATGCATTTAGATCTGCCATACTCTGGCAGAGACACCTAAAATTCAGGAAAGAATGAGCTGAAAAGACAGATACCTTTTTATTTTGCAAAGTCTCACAGTGGAAAATATTTTTCCATAATGCAAAAAGTTGTCAGTTTTTCTCTTTTTGCTTTGCTCATTTTTATGGTCTTCTGAGTAATTTCCCATTTAAAATTCCTTTTCTTCCCTCCACAGGCCACCATCCCCAAAAGTATCATATTCATCCTTCTTCTGACTGGATTTTTGAATGATTGTTTTGGAGTCTGGCTTTATCTCCCTGGAGTCTCATATCTAGGGATCAGCAAACTGGCTCATATAACTTACAAACTGGCCTGAACCATAATTCAGCACTAAGGAAGTGTTTTGAGGATAAAAAAAATCAGTGTGCTTTTCACATTCATATACCTCTCTATTTCCACCTCCTAGGATCAGCTGGAATGCCAAATGATGCCAGGTTACTTGCTGTCTCAGGAGTTTGGATGCAGTTTTGAAAGCCCCATGGGTTAAAAAAAAATCCGTTTCTTCAGCAAATTGACAGTTGTTGGTGACTGTAATTCATAGGTTTTTCTCCTTTTTTTCCTTTCATTCCGTTGTGCAATAATACCTGTGTTTGAAATCATGGGGGGGGGACAATTGCAAGAGGACATCCATAAAGGAATAGAAAACCCAAAGAAATTAATTTTATAAAGATCTCTGTACTATGTTATGACTCCCCTCCCCCCCAAAAAAAATCAACAAAAAAAATGGGTTTTATATAGTTTTTATTTTATTATTAAGTCAACACTTATTCTTGAAGTGTTCACTGTCTTCTGTGTCTCATCTTGATTAGTTGAGAAGTTTTGTGTGTTTTTCTGCTCTGCCCCCCTTTTGCAAACATGTAAAAGTGTGCAATCCACTGCATTTTTATTGGGAGAGTGCCTACACTAAATCTCATCCAGAGACTTTCTATATATGCCCTCTATTTGCACCTTCACACCAGGTGAAGCTAAGCAGCTTCACACTTCTGGGAAGACAAGGATGCCAAACAGAATAAATGTCTGGGCTTTGCCACAATGCCATTTCCTTTGTTTGATCTAACATGCATCTAACCTACTTTGCTCAGTCCTTTAGAGGAAAACTGTGTAAACCCACAGGCTCCTTCTCTGAAGCTGAATGGAAGTCGTGGAGAATCAGCAGAGTAGTTTCGTGGGCCATGTTCAGAAAACATTTCATTTTTATTAGTGGCCTTTCATTTTTATTAGTCATATTCCAGTTAGCAATGACACTACTAAAATTTTCTCATTATTCTGTGTATACGTCCTTTTAGTGATCCAGTGTTGTTTCATTAACAAAGAACATTTGTAGACACAGTTTCATCAAAGCAAAAAGAAATTACTGTAAGTTATTAGCTTTCCCTTAAAGGGACAAGAATATTGCCTTTGATTTTAAGGGTCATGGGTCCTTAGCTAACAGAGTACTTTCAATGCCTGCTAGCACAACTTTTTTTCCTTTTAACAGAAGTGTGTCTGTTTTCTCCTCAGATTGTGTACACCAAGTTGACAAGGCTTATTTAGAATGCACAGCCGGCTGGATGTGGTGTTGAAATAACAGATGTTCCAGTAGTTGAACTAGGCATCCAAAGGGATAAAATCAAAACCCACTTGTCAAATGGAACTCGCTTCAAACATGGTAGCTAAATAAAATGTAACCCTGCTTCCTGTCTTTCTCTGGCCCTGGCTTTACAATCTTATTAAAGCCTGAGGAAAAAAATATCAATTGATGCCCAATGTCTACAAATGATTAAGACATCCCTCCTGCTGCAGCTGCTCATCTAACTTAACACTTCTGCTGTCATGCTCACCAGCTCTGTGCCAGTGCTTTCCTTTCTGTCCCATCTGCCCCAAGAGCACCTGCTCAGAGAAGGCACTTGGCAACACTGTGACATTTACAGAAATTGGTCAAAACTATTGGGGATGACCTTGCCAGCAGATGCAAGGCTAATAAGAACAAGGCTGTGCCCCTAAATGGCTGCATTAATATTGGCAACCTTTTTCCAAGGGTGCAGGTCCAGGATTGGGACCTACTGAATATTCATTTATTGTGACAATTTTAGAATTATTGCTTTACCATTTGTAAGTGAAGCATCTTTGTCATATAATAAAATGCACTGTTTGGTTTTGGCTTTGACACTTGAGGAAAAATAGAGAAATTCACATATTTAATATAAGAACTGAAGTGTTTTTCGGGGGAACTCAGATATTTCTACATTTCAGCAGTGTTAATTCAATTAGCCTGAAACTAACTCAAATAAAGCATTACTGTCCACAGCGGTGGAAGTTCTAGGATCTTCCTTCTAAAGCACTTTTATCTCCATGAAGACTTAATGTGAAAAGCTAACATAAATATTCCTCCAGCAGTTTACAGACCCTCATCCAATTCCCACTGAAGTTAACAGAGCCATTTCAATTACTCCTTCAGTAGGAACAACTTATTATGACAGAGTCTCACTCTTCATTGACCCCTGTTTAATTTATCTTCAGCAACTACCCCCCTACTCCCACACTGTGAAACTACTACTGAACCAATTTTTCTCTCTTCACCTATTTTTACCTATTTCATGATTTATTCTCTTAAAACTGCTTCATATTGGCCTTTTCTGCATCCCAACAGTTGATTCCAGCTCAGTTTGCCAAGACATAATCCTAAACTTGATTGGATTTTCAGTCCTCCCAGATCTCCTTCACCCACAATTTGAAGTCTGCTATAGTCAGCAAGGCAAATATTAAGATTTTAAGTTGCTGGGAAATGAAGTAGAAATATGCATGCAGTTAGGGAACAGTACTGGAACACTGGGAGCTTTTTTCTCTTGCATCTTTGCTTTATGGGTGGCAGAAATAATGTAAAAGCCAAAGGTATAATTCACACCTTGAAAAGCAGCTGCCTCTGCCAAACATTTTTATTGACAGGATCACTAGGAGAATTACTGGAGGTGCAAGATGTGAGGAAAGAAGAGGTACTGTGTTTCTTGACTGACAAATGGTATTGTTCAATTTAAAATTAACTAAGGACTACTAAAGAAAATGCTTTGGCATGATGACTTAGTAATCACCCAAACACTCTGGTGAATTAGGTGTAACAAATGACACTCAGCTCTTACTCGCCTACAAACTGGAGGGAGTTATAGTGACTAGAAGCCTATTATGAAAAATGTTAGCTAAGAATTTTAGATCCTCAAAGTCTTTAGTAAACAACTGATAGTCTTGGATTTGCCCATAAATCTGTTTCAATAATTTCATGGATATCACTCTCAGTGTAATGATCTGCTGTACACAATACTGTGTTTTCTTTGAGAACACTGCAGGTTCACATTCATAATTAGAGTGTTCCTGCTGAAGACTTTTACAGAGGCCACAGTGATAGGTATAACAGCACTGCCAGTCTCTGTGTGGTGGTTTAAGAACAGCTGTCAGGAGTCAAACAAAAGATCTGGTGGCCAAACTCTGTCAACAGCCAGTAACAGAGGCCAAGAGAAGAGTCCAATGGCAGGTCAAGTACATAGTGATGATTCCCCAGCCTCCCCTTCCAGCATACAGCAGTCTGCAGCTCAGCAACCTCCTTTCCAGAAGAGGAATCTATGTGTTAAACAGTCCTTGCGGGATTTCTTTCCTTTTCCCACAAGTTTGTCTACTCAAATTAGAGTCTACGTAAACCTTTTGGCATCCACCACTGACACAGAACTCTGTGTTCCACAGCTTTCCTAGTGAGGGATAAAAAAAAATCTCATCTTCTTAATTGAAACTATTAATCAGCCATTTAACTTGGTGATTTCTGCTTGTAATGTGCAGAGGCAGTGAGCAGCCATTTCCTGCTTACTTTAGCCAATGCTTCACAGACATACATCCTATCTATACTCATTGATCTCTTTTCCAAGCTGTTGAGTCCTAGACCATTTGCTCTTCATATTAAAGCTTTTCCACACATTTGATCGTGATTGCTACCCTCCTGTGATTCTTTACTTTTAATATCACATCCTCTTGAGATGGGACATCAGAACTACATGAACTCCTCTGTAGATGTATTGTGCACTTAAATTGTTCAAAAATGTCGATTTTTTTTTCTTTTCTTCATTTCCTTGTATTTCATTTGGTTTTGACAGCACTCAGGCTGTGGAACTCTTGCCTTTAGTAGGAGCCTTGCTATTTTTACAGCAACACTAAATGATGACGCATTTTTAATAATTTTATTTTGACTAACTGACATTAAAATAACAGTAAGGAAATAATTTCATTTCCTATTGACTGCTTGACTTTGCCCTCTGACCTCCTTGTTGTCTCCAGTGTCTGATCTAAATTGTCCTGCATTTATTCTCATTTTGACCTCAAGTAGCCAAGAGATTGCCACTTCAAATAATGTGTGATTTTCACTGTGTGGCTCAAACAATTTTGTTTTCTCATTTCAAAAGTTCACAATAGCAATAATTGGTCAAGAATCTTTTCAAAATACAAGATTTTAAATCAACATTTGAAATAATACGTTGGAGACATAAAGATGTGGAAATAACAAGCAGTTGACACACCTAATTAGTCTCATTATTTTGTGCTTCACAAGGTAAATTGTGTTGTAGATCCACAAGATTTTAGCTAAGAGGAACATTTTTGTTCAGCAGGGTTTGGCTGATAGAGACTCTGCCTACAGACTGCATTAATCTATTCAGTCTTTGAATAAATTATTCAAACCATTTCAAGGCAGGATTAAATTATAGCAAAGTAGCATATCCATTTATATCCTTGTACATTTGTATTCTTGTCCAAATGTATTCCTGTACATTTACACTCTGAGGGGCCTTTTGCTTCAAAACCATACTTATCTCTCAGATCAAGAACAAACACAAATTCTGTGGATCAAAGAGGCTCAGTACAATGCCCTCTGACGTGTCACTAACCAAATGAAAACATCTGACAGCAGCTGTGGATTTTGAATGGTGCTCAGGTGAGCCCCACTAGAGTTCAAACCTGGATGTTATCCATAGCTTAAAGACAACACAGCCTGATGGCCTTGCTGTGTTTCTCACCACTGAGCATGAGAAGGGACTGAGGGAACAAAGTGCTGATGCACAGCAGCGAGCCTTTAAAGCTGGTGATGAATTTTACAATAGTACCATCTGGTCCTCTGCTGAGAAAGATTCTGTCCCACTCACAGAGAACTGCAAGCTTTAGTTTAAAAATAAATGATGACAGGTGAGGAGATGCTTAACCATTTGCTCTTCTTGGTTCCCTCTGAAAGGGGAATTTGAGTATTCAGAACTGTGACATTTCTAAGTTCAGTTTCATTAATGAGATGATGTTTTTCCATTTTCAGACAGGGGTATGAAACTTCTGAAGGATGCAATACAGCACAGGCTTGTCTTATGTAGAACATCTCACCTTCTTCATCCCTAAATGACTTAGCCAGTGCGCTGAATTTGAAAGGCACTTACATAAATTGAAAATTTATACTTTCTTCTGGCAGCAAATATTCAACACTTCTTTCAAATATTGAAACATTATAAATACCTTTGTTAAAGATACAAAAAAAAAGTAGAATAATCCTTTAAAATAGATTATTAAATTTAAATATTTGAATGTAAAGGCAGAGTGACACTACTTCAACTTCCATTTCCCTGTCTGATATCAAGGCATCTCTGAACAGCTGTCGTATTGATGCAGCTATCTTCACTGGTCAACAAAATGGCCACTGTTTTTTGAAGAAGCAGGAAGAATAAATCAATATCTTTCCAGCTGGGGAAAAGTACTTTCCTTCTGGGAAAGTTCCATCTTTCCCAGAAGTGGATCTTTTCTTGCACAGACTTGGCATTGGTTTTCCATTCCTCTACAAGAATTACAAGAGTGAAATAGAGTGGAAAACATCAGATCACCAAGGTCATGTGATGAATGAGGCTATTAGAGCAATTAGATGAGTTTTATCTGTTTTGCTTGGTAAAATAAAATTTTAAGTAGGCTCATCTATCTCACCACACCTGATTACTCTGGAGGTCAAACTTGCAGAAAACGTTTAGAATAGTAACAGCAGAAAAATTGCACATATGGGCATCAGATTACTTATAAACCCATTTTGCCTAGCCTGTGCAAGGGAAGACTGCAAAATCCTGCAGTAAGGGTAGGATTTGCTTGACCTAAGAAAATCTATTAAATGTTTAGGAGTTTAGTTTAAGCCAACTCTTCAGGCGTATTCTGTAACTAAGGAAAAGTGCCAGACCCTTCCAATAAGAATAATTTCCTCATAAAACAAGGGTCTAAAATAGGTGAGAAGAATCAGTCTCTGCAGATTTCTCTTTCTCCTCATTGCCCATACAGCAAGCACAGATGTTGAGCTCAGACACAACACCTAACATTTGTTGGATGAAATTATCCCACTCCCAGTGACTGAGCAATGGCACTTGGCATTGCATGCTGATGGTGTCAAGCGATTCACACTGGAGGACACAACTGGAATTACATCAAATGAGTTCTGCAGTAACTGCACCCACCCTGAAAAGGACCCAGGCTTCACATCGCTCAGCTCTAGGAATGCACAGCAAACCTCTTGCAGTCTGGAAAGCCAAGCTCATATGGGGCTGTATTAGCAAAAGCATGGCCATCAGGTTGAGGGAAGTGTTTATTCCCTTTGGTTTAAGAGGGGAAGCTCATCTCAAGTGCTGTGTCCTGCTCTGGACTCCTCTGTGCAAGTAACACCAACAAACTGGAGGAAGTCCAACAGGGGGCTATGGAGGCGATTAAGGAGCGAGAGCTAGGAGGGACATTCAAGAAGAGGCTGAGGGAAGTGGGATTTTTCAGTCTTAGGCTGAAAGGCTGAAGGCTAAGAGAAAATATTATTGCTGTTTACAACTACTTAGTGAAAGCATATAGAGAAATTGAGCCAGACTCATCTCAGTGGTGCACAGTGGATGAATGAGACACAGGAGACACAAATAACAGCAGGGGAAATATAAAACAGTTATAAGGAAAAAATCTTCATCATAACACTGGAAAGGGCTGTCTAGAGGGGCTGAAGATTATCCATCCTTGGAGATATTCAACATTCAACTGAGACAGGCTCTGAGCAATCTAAACTAAGTTGGGTCTGCTTTGAGTAGGGCGTTGTGCTAGATGATCTCCAGACATCTCATCTAATCTAAATCATTCTATGACTCTATGGAATGGTTGTAGGGGGAAAAAAAGGAGAAGAAAAAAAAAGAAAGTGAATTGTATGAGTTTTTAAAAAATGGTATGGTATATGATACTGAAAATATGGGGTGATACACAAATCCATAGTAGTGATTCAGGTATGATTATGTGTGCAGGATTGATCTCACCTAGCTTTAGCTGTCCAAAATGTCAGTGTGCAGTCTGATAATGGAGGCTACACTTTCCTCTGTAATTAAAGGACTAATCTTAAGGATGGGAATTGTCTGAGTTATTTCAATCACTCATCTTTCAATGCAGTGAGATTCTCCCTGGATTTCAGTCTTCCTTTTGAAAGATTCTGAATAACTATCTTGGGCTAGGCACTATCTTTTAGGTAGCTATAGGGGAGGATAAAACCCATTCTTGTGTTGAACAACAGAAATACAGACATATTCAAAGAAATATGAAAATTAGTGACAAGAGTTATTAAAAGGAAAAGTAATTTTAGGAGAGATGAGAGTCAAAGTAATAAACACAAAGTTACAAAAATATTCCATGTCCTTTAGCATCTTATGTTGGACTTTCAACAAAACCAAAGAGCATGATTGAAGATATTAAGAGATATGTTTTCTTCCCACAGAGTGGAATTCATTGCCAACAGGTATCATCAAGCTAAAGAGAAAATAGAAATTTAATTTTAACAACACATTTTCTGAGATTTTATGTTCTTAAGTAATCCCAGAAAAACTTACTTTATCAATGCTGAAATTAAGACAAAACCAGCAATGAAACACATATTAATATGATAAACTGGACCAAGTTACTTTACCAGACAGCATTACCAAATTATCAGTTTAGGATCATGTACTTTGGTTAACACATCAAACTAGAAAAGGTCCCAGACTCGGTGCAGGAACATAACTCAGCTTCTTCTCAAAAGCTGTATCAAAGAGACAGCAGACTGGTAGTAATATTAAATTACAAGCAAAAATCAACAGCACAGTACAAGCTACTTATTCACATGAGCTTGGAAATTCCTCCCATATTATCTCATAGATGGTCTGCTCTCCAGCATATTTTCTTCTGATCACTCTGTTGTTAAAGCTAAATACTAAATTAAACAGAGTAACATTTAAAGACATGATCTACTATAGAAATTGTTGTGTTTCTGCATTTAAATCCTGACCCGGAGTGGATGGCCAGTGTCCATCAAAGTTGCTCTATCACTCCCCTCCTCAGCTGGGCAAGGGAGAGAAAATACAAGCTCATGAGTCAAGGTGAGGATAGAGAGAGATCACTCATCTGTTACCATCATGGTAACAGTGGCAAAACTGTTGGAGAAATTAATTTAATTTATTGCCAATATAAAACTGACTTGCGTAATGAGTAGGGAGATGTACTCAAAGGAGGCTGTGACCTCATGGGAAGCCTTTCCTGGAGGATCATGAGGCTTCTGTCAGGGCCTATGGCCCACAGACGGAGGAACCCACACAGGAGCAGGTTTGCTGGCAGGACCTGTCATGCCACGGGGGACCCACACTGGAACAGCCTGTTCCTGGAGAACTGCACCCCATGGAAAGGGACCCACGCTGAATCAGCTCGTGATGAACTGCAGCCTGTGGGAAGGACTCATGTTGGAGTAGTCCATCGAGGACTGTCTCTAGTGGGAGGGATCCGTTGCTGGAACATGGGAATAGTGCGAGGAGTCCTCCCCCTGAGGAAGAAGCAACAGCAGAGACAATGTGTGATAAATGGTGGTGGGAGGAGGCAGAGAATGCAGGAGTGAAGTTAAGCCCAGGAAGAAGGAAGAGGAGGGCAGAAGCCATTCTCAGATTTAGTTTTTATATCTCATCACTCTGCTCTGATTTGATCAGTAATAAAATAAATCAATTTCTCCAAGTCAGGTCTCTTTTGCCTGCGGCAGTAATGGTAGCATTATCTCTGCTGTGTCCTTATCTTGACCCACAAGACTTATGTCAGATTCTCTCTCCCCTGCCCGGCTGCAGAGGAGTGATACAGTGGCTCTAGAGGGGTGACCTCACGGCATCCAGCCATGGCCAAGCCCTCCCTTTATGTCAGTAGCAGCCTGCATGTCCTGCACAGCCTGTAGAGAAAGCTGAGCAGCTCCACAGGTGAGCAGGATGGAGATGGCATGAGGACCCCTCAGAAGTGAACAAAATAAACAGCAAAAGAGGCTTCTGCATCACTCACTTCTGCTTGATTTCAGTCTCTCTTCTCCCAGGGTCTCCTATGAACTTGGTATGAAGTTCAGGGCTGCTCAATAGCATTGTGCATTGGAACCTTTTCACTATAAGAAATTATTTCAAAGTTCAAAAAGCACCATAAAGTTTCAATAGGAACAATCTGTTGGATAAATCAAGTTTAAGGGAGCGGAAGAAGAATTTACTCATAAACTTTTACCACAAACACTGTGACAAACCTTTCCTGGATATGAGATTATTCCTATCAATTATTGCATTTCTAGGTAGCACTAATAACTGAGGCTGCCTTTTCACTCATCACGAACTTGAATACCCTCTGTAACTTTTTCTTTATAGTCTGTTATATCCTCCTGTTTTATGCCAAAATTTGAAGAGGCAGCAAAGACCAAGAAATAAAATATGTCTGGGATAATACCTAGTCTGATATGATATTTATTGAACTGTGCTTTTTATTTTAATAAAAATGGTAGTAAATCATATGTGGTGTCTGCTAAGCATCAGAGAAAATACAGGAGTTGCCTATATAGAATCCAAATGTTCCCTTGCTGCAATTCACACAACAGGTTGATGTCTCTGTGATCTCTGGATACTTTTAAAATATGTTTGTGGGGTTTTTTAAGTCTGACATATATGTCACAGGAATTTTGCAAAATCAAATTAATAGGCTGGAATACTTCTGAATATATTTTATCTGACATACAATTCACAGGTCCATGCAATATTTTTCCTCTTCCTCAATCAACAAGTACATAAAAAATTGTATTTTACAACTTACTTTCACTAATAAACATCCATATTCTGTGGACTCTTAGAGATTAAATCCAGACAAGTGTTACTTTGGTGCAGTTTTTTAAATGTCCTGCACCAATTGAAGCATTCAGACACTGCTGATCTCCATTACAGTAAATTCTGCAGAAAAGTATTATCCACACTCCTCATATTTGTCAACATTTAACCACTTCAAATAGTGCTGTTTGCCCAAGGTTTAAAAAAGTTTAAAATTATTAGAACTAACTGAAAAAAAGGGTTGAAAATTCCTTAAAACTTCCTGTATTTGACTTTCCATCCATTTTATTGAAAGGTTTCCAGTAACAAAATCTAGTATTTTCAATTTTGAGCAATTGAGTGGATGTTTTAGAAATTTGGAAAAAATAAACAAACCCAGAAATGAAAATAGAACTTTGTGTAGTGATAATTGACAATGGATCCCTAATGCCATTAACAATTTGCAACCCAGAAAAGAACAGGTGTGTCTGCAGGATGGATATATTCATGCAAGATCAATCCAACCTATAGCAGATAATGAGTCTATCTAGAACATATAGGTTAGTGAGGAAAATATTATATCAACTTTCCAAGAAAACAATACAAATTTGCTGTACCAGAATAAATGAAAAAATAATGTGCCGTATTTCTGAAGATATGGTTGTTGTTTAGAAGTAATTTGAAATTAAAGGACAGGCAGGGAAAAGTATTTAGATACCAGCCAACACTCACATTAAAACTCAAAAACTTGACATGAATGCACTCTGAACTATAATTAAAAGAAGGGCTTTGATGATCAGAGCTAAAAAATCTGCCTGAATTCCTAGTAGGAAGTCTGGAAGAAAACCTACCTCCTTTTAAGCTGCAAATTCAGCAGTTCAGAATACATGCTGTCTTTGACATTAAAGAATTGTGCAAAATGTTCTGAGGATTTACAATCTTCTGTAGTCCTATGAAATTGTACTCAGAAAACCGCACGGCTTAACTGCAGTAAATTGAAAACTAAAACTTTCAACCATTTCTAAGTGTTTTTGCTACAGAAGGAGTAATTTAATGGGAAAAATATGGTACCTAAATAGGACTACCGTGAGAGCAGAGTCAGTCTTGAACAAAATAGGATTACTGAAGTCATTTGCATTGCCACCATTCACCCAGTGCTACCCAGAAAACTCACATCCCCAAGACATTTGCTAGAGATTCTTCACACATGTAAGTTTATTTGCCTGTAGGGGAACATTCCCATGGACTTTGCATCATTGCAGCAGAGACTATAGTTAGATATAATTGTACCTTCAGAGAAAAATCACTCCATAAGATACTGATGCTGTTATTAATAATTCTCATCTGTAAATGTATTGGATCTATTGCTCTGCAATTCCATGTTAGTGAAATGTGAGCATAATTTTTCCTGGAACCAGCATTATAAAATTCCTTACAAGAGGTACATTCTTAACACATAGAAGTAAGAAAGTGTCACCAGGGAATTAATAAAAATATTTTGAAAAACGCCAGTGTTTCAAATTATATACAGGTACATCTATTATGTGCAATTAAAAGGTGCAGCCAGTTTGCCTGGGATCTCTGGGCACCACAGAGAAAAAGCACAGTACAAGTGCTTCCCACTCTGGGAAAAACACACTCAACTGGAGTTATCTGTGAAAACTTTGTGGGCAGCCTCATATGCGAGTGTTGTATCTGCAAACACAAGTGTCACAGCTGCAGATGTCGTAGCATAGTTTCCCACCTAGGATGAGGGACACTTTTGAGAAGACAGCTCTAGACACTTAAGGCAAAAAGGTAAAAGAAGAGATCTAAAAGACAATATTCTGATTACAGCAAGCAAATTAAAAAACCGAGGAATCTCCTCCGGTGATTACTTGAGAAATTATAAAAACCTTTTGATAGAGCTGGGGGAAGATAATGTCTGTGGGCAGAGAAAATACTCTTTCTGGGCCACAAGATACATCTGGACAAAATGGAGAGGCTTCACCAGATCTGAAACAGAGGAACAAAGTTCAAGTTCAGTATTGGCTGAGAACCTGACAGGACAAGCAGACTCATGTCCACTAATAGAAAGACTTCAAAAACAAAGCACATGCATATAGTCATATTTCTGGCAAACAAACAAAGGGACCGGCCTTTCAACAGCAGTATCTACTAAGGCTGGGCCGTTGGGGAATATGGTTTCAAATAATTTATTTAAACAAGACAAGATTCTGATCTTGTTAGACTGGTGAAAATCCAAAGTAATTCCAAAACCTTCTAGCCTGGGGTTCAAAACCTTAATATCGGGAGGGGGGAGAAAAAGGGGAGATCTCCTTTTTCAATAATATTGACATAAGAATTCTGTTTGATCTTTGTGGGATATGCTTCAAACATTGTTTCATTTTATTAAATAGGAAGGGGTGGTTTTTTTTTCTACTTTTTAAAGGACCATCTTTATTACTTCTTCACTTTTGCTGTGTCACTAGTCCAAATAACTTGGAATTTTCTATTTTCTGGTTACACCCTTCTCAATGGGTTTATAACAAACTTCATTGTATATGAAGATCAAAGCATTCATCATTAATCTATCACAATTATCAGATGTGAAAAACAATGTAGAAAAAACAAATATAAAGGTTTCTTAAAAAGCAGGGTGTGTGGGAAAGACGGAGACCAATTTGGCAGCTTGCAGTGACACAGACTGGCAGCTGCCTTTCCACCGGGGAACACCAGTTACATAAGCACGTATTCTTCCAGAACATTCTTCCAGAACCTCTGAAGATGACATGAGCAGTTTCCCAGACCCACCTCTAGCCCCCCTTAGCCACACCAGCCATCCCTGTGTGCCTGGAAGCCATTGCCCTGACCTCACAGACATACTCCATGTGCGTGTCCGTGGGAGATCTGCAGAGTTCTGCAAGGCTGGACCCAACCTCCGCTTGCCTGAGACTTACGGAAATGTCAGTACCTGCACTGGAGCTGGGGAAAAGAGTGTCTGCAGCCAGGCCACATGCCCCAAGGCAAGGCCAGGGGCTCCCCCCAGCACTGGCCGGGCAGCACTGACCAGCACAATGTGCTGCTCCATTCCATGGCTCTTCCTCCCCGCAGTGTCTGTGCCCAGCCCCAGCCTGCGGCTCCCGGCGGCTCTGCGGGCAGCAATCCCACTGGTATCCTGACGAGCTACTTGAAAATGAGACAGCCGCCTCTACAAACTCGTCCTCAATTTCGATTGAATGATTGATTGTTTTTAAACTAGTGCATTGTATATTTTGGGAAAGAATTTATGATTTACCAAAAAATTTCCTGCTGAAATAAAGCCAAATGGAGACTGGTCTGGGCCAAGTTGCTCAATGTCCATGAACAAGAACATGTTTTTCTTTTTCTTCCTTTCTTGTTTTATGCATGCTTCTGGATTCATTTCATCAGCTGTCAGTAGTTAAATACCATTTCAGAAAAGGGTTTATTATTGTAGTTTCCTCAGTTATTCTGGTTTTTTTTCTGCTATGGTCTCCTGAAACAAAATCAGTCAGCTAAAGTACTAATAAAATATCTTCCCCTGCTGCTCCTTGTAAAGGGCCTAAGCCTTCAAGGTTCTGCACTTCTCCCCTGTTTGTACCTTGACTACCATGACCTTAACTGAGGGCTTTTCCCTGTGTGCTCCACTTCTGCTTTGCAAGGGACATCACTGACTTCTGCTCACAGCCAGCTCATGTCCCCAGCCATACACAATGGCACAGCAGTGCATGAGTACTAGGAAAGGAAACCAAAAGATAAATAAAATTTAGAGAAATAAAATTGAAAGAAAGAGCCCTTTTTCATCACATTAAAACAAAACAATAACCAAAACCAGAACAGATATAGTAAGAGGTGAAAGCAATCCAGCTTAAATACATAATAGACAATGGGTTAGTTTAAGCAAATGTATAGGTATTCCTCTGGGAGTATGTGTCTTTTGAAATATTAAATTAAATATACATTAAAATATTTTGAAAATTCTGGTTTTAAAGGTATATTCCTTAGAGGAAAGGAAAGCAATTATTTTTCATGAAAGGCTAAGCACAGCAGAACCTACCCTCTGGCAGAAGGGACACACTGGGCAAGCAGGGGCTGCTCTGACACCATGGAGATCAGGGGAAGGCTCTTGCTGGACCTCATTGAGCTTTGGATGAGGATCCTGACCATAAATGATGCTGGAACATGACAATACACAACGACATCAGGCAGCCCTGGTGCTCCCTCGCCGCTCCCCTCAAAGCAAGACTGGAACACAATGCGTGACAAAGGCACAGAATGAGGCAGCCAAAAAATCATGAGCCTCAGATGTTTAGAGTGTGACATCTGCTTCTGGCTCAAGAAATTCCTGTATTGAATTCAGTTGCCTTTCCTCCAAGACACCCAACAAGAGATAACCTCAATTTATGAGTTCCAATAAGTTTATCTAAAGCACAGGCAGAGATTATTTGGCGCTCAATAGAAATGCAACTATCTAAAAATCAAAACTAAGCAAAATCTATTTACAGCTTTGTAACTGAATCACAAATAGCTAGGCCAATGTTTTCAGTGTCGAGACATTCAAAATTATGATTCAAGCCTTGAAAACAAGCATTTGGCTATAAGAACTCAGTCTTTAAAAAATAATAAAAACTCAGTTTTTTTCTTAATTTTTCCTATTTTGTCATTCATACAAAATGAGTCTTTAAAATGCAGCTGAGAGTCTCTCTTGTTCACTTGGCATCAGGGAAGAGGGCTTGGCATCAGGGAAGAAGGGACAACCAGCAATTCTGAGTCCAGCAATAAACGTCTAAGATTAGATTGTCTTTTCACTACTCCACATGGTTAAGCAGGTACCAAGCATAGAGTCTCATACTGGAAACAGGTTGCACAGAAACAGCTCAGTGTTTCGGTGTTTCAGCATATGCATTACACACACATAACTCTGCTGTCATCCAGAGAGGGGGTAATGAAGTGTCTGTTGAAAACAGCAGGAATCTTTCACTGTGTCTCAGGGCTTTGCATCATTCATAACTTCTGCTTGAATTTAGTATTTAAAATTAATAAAATCCCAATAAATAAATGCTGCACTTTACTGCAAAACCAAAGAACAGCAGAATTTGCAGAACATTTGTAAATCAGCACTTCTCCACTCAGTGCAGTTCTGCATTCCTTCATTTCCTTTGTAGAAGGTAAATTCACTGAGGCAGGAAAAGCTGTCAGTGCCTTTATGTTTGTACAGCATCCAGCACAGAGGAGATCTGGTGAGGCTTTGTTTGGTCCGCTACTTTCAACTTGCTCTCACCTCTGCACTTCAAGGCTGCAGCAGGCAATAAAAGCAAAAGTGCCAAAATACTGCAAGTGTGCATAGTCTCACTTCATTTCTAGCCTACCTGAAAGTAGAGGTACCAGGGACTTTATGAGCTTCCAACAGCCCTAGGCCACCCAGATTAGATAAACTGCAGATAAACATGAGAACACTGTGATGTTTATCTATATGAAATCCAATCTTTTGAAGTTCATCTATCCCTTTCTCTAACTGCCATTATCTGTTGCTTTGAGATGCTGCATCCATCCCTATCAAAAAAATGTAAGCTCCCTGTGATGCTCATAAACAGTCCCTCTATAATTTTCAACAATGCAGACTCTCATTAAATGCATTTATTACTTCAGCACTTGATGCATACAATATTTTATCAGCTTTTTCTCAGAAACGCACATTTATTTTATCATCTGATACTTAAAATAAGTATTGCAAATAAATAAAGAAAAAAAATCTGTGTACCACATAGGAAAAAAAAAAAAAAAACCTCCAAATATATAAAAGCTTCAGCTATGCCAAGATTGCTTAATTCTGATTAGCAATGACCATTAAGCAATCATTTATGGATTTACTGTGAGTGTTCATAGATACTAATGGGTTTTAGAATTCCTTGGGAATCCTCAAAGGTCAAAGGAAGAAAATGAACTATGAAGTGATAAAAAATGTATTAGGTGACTAATGGACAGGTTGTATATAGAATGGTTCCAGCAGAAAACGTTGAATTTTACCACTCAGATTTATGTAAAAGCAAATCTTGTGAGCAGTGGCCTTTCCCCACTGATGAAACTAACGAAGAGAAAATTAAAATGCTTCCCGGGGAGGCATTACATGGTGTGCTTTTCCCTGTCACTAAGAATACATAGGAGATGGCAAGGTCACTGATACTAAGTGAAAATTTATTTGATTTTTCTTTCGGTGGTTATCTGTTTGCTCTTTACTTAACTTCAACTTTGTAACCATACATTTACATTTTTGCCTATTTTTGCACGATTGCATTCTATGCAATTGAAGACTCAAAGCTCTTCCAAATTTAGTGAATATATCTTTATATCACTTAGGTTAACGTTGTGGCCCTCCCAGGAGAGAAGGGAGCTGTAAAAGCTGGCGGAGACTGACACACCTCACCGTGGGCGCGGTGTAAGCCCAGCCTGGTGCGCGCACCTCCAGCGCAGCCGGGCGCCAGCAGCCGCTGCCCAGAGCCGACCCCGCGGGGCGCCTATGGCCGAGAGCGCAGCCCGCGCAGGCTGGCGGCTGCCGTCAGCGTTCCAGCCTTCCCGACACGGTGCGCTGGCCCCGGCAGCCCCCTGGGTCAGACGGTGCCCGCACGGGCCGCTCCGAGGCGGCCGGGCCAGGCGGACACCGCGGCCAGCGCTGCGGAGCCGTGCGCGGGGCCAGCGGAGCCGCTCAGCCCTCCTCCCCGCGCACGCACCTCCGCCGTGAGGCGCTCTTCCCGCTACCATCGCCCAAAGAGCGATGACAAGTCCAAACGGGTTTTTGAAGGCAATTTTCGTGTATTTTTGCATTATGAATGGTAGTTTCACTGAGTGGGGAAATACATTTGGATTCTTGTTAGAAATACCTTCATTCAGAGCAGCAGAAAGTAATCCGAAGTCAATACAACCTGCAATGTGATATACGCCTGTTACCTACATGAATTCTCAGGGCTGATACCACACTGCATGCCTTTAAAATTATGTTATGAAGATGAAGTAATTCCATTCCAGTTTTTGAATAATGTTCCAGACAGGCAAAACTTTTAACTTGTCAGCAAAGTTACTAATTTAAATGAAATTGTCCATATATAAGAAAAATGAGTAGTGGGGTTTGGTTCATAATTGGTAATTTTCTGCAGAAATCAGAGCTTTCTTGGATTTACATTTTTTTAAAAATTAAAATTATATACATATATATAGGGGAAGAAAAGCGAGGGAAGGGAAGGGAAGGGAAGGGGAAAAAAGGGAGAGGAGAGGAGAGGAGAGGAGAGGAGAGGTATTGACAGCAGCTTTTCTAAACCAGCTATGTTTCAGAAGCTGAATGCACAGGAACAGATGAAACCTGCAATGCTGCCAGCTTCCCTCCTTCCCAGAGGAAGATAGTGATGGGTAGATACTGAAGGGTAGGTAGTGATGGAGGAAGAAGCTGAGAGAGTCAACACATTGAACAACTATAAAAATGCTGAGTTGTTTATTCAAAGGACCATATGTTCATCTTAAAGAGTTAAGGCAATCAGCCTATAAAACCTTGGGGTGCAGTATCAAGTCCTAATCCTAGGAAACAGAGTAGAAACTCTTATACAAGAACCATAAATACTAAATCATCTGTAGGAAGATTGCCTCTCACTAGCATAATGAATGCAATGTTTTGAGTTTATTAAGTGTGCCTAGAAGTTAATTGAAAGTATTCATGTAGTGAGCAAAATTAACTGTTTCAATCTTATGGAAAAACTACTGAATAGGGATTGATTTGATTTGATTTTTAAACTACAGTTTCTATCATGAAGGAGGAAAAGGGAAGAAAAACTAGCAAAGTGAGTGGATCCAATGAACCAAAGCAATTTGGGATTTACCATGGCTAATACTATATGTATATGTACTTCTTTTGCAGAAGAAAGATTTTGCTGGAGAAGCTAGTTTCTTAGACTTCAGTATATGTAGGATAGGGGAAATCTTTGATCAGTTCAGGAAGAAGGCAAATTGTTTATTTTCTTTAATCTCAGTCAATAGCAACAAATAGAGTAAGACTGATAATAGCCCAAGGAGTCTACTGGATGCTCGTATGTGGAAGGAGAACAGAGTGTAAATGATCAATGGTTGTCTCTATAAAGCTGCATTGAGTTGGGATTTTTCCTTTCCAAATTGTCATGACTGAAGCTAGTAAAAGTTGAAAGGAGGATGGATATCTGCAAGGATAATCATTAAGGTGTGTGTACTGCTTTCACAGCTATTAGATCAAAAGCCCTTTACTGAACTATTTTATTATCAGACTTATAAATCAGTCTCAGTTCATTTTACAAACATTAGTACTCCCATCAATTACATGCATTTAGGACTAATGGTTTTACAGGAATGTTAATAGTACAACTTTATTTCCTGAAAACCATCACTGAAGACTATTAAAATGTTATTAATTACTGTGTGGAACATGTGGAATTATTTGTTTCTGGTTTTAGACTATCAGTAAATTAGCATGTGAGTACATTTGCTAACCAGTTAAACTTCATGGATATCAAATTTATTAAATGCAAAACCATTTATAAGCCATCCTTGTCCAGCTTTTCTTCACAGACATGGTCTAAGTACACCAGGACTATTCTACTGCTGCCCTTCAAAGCCCTTGTGGATGTGGTACAGCACTCCAGACACTGCCACCGTCCCTGTAGGGACCCTGGGGGTTGGGGCAGACTGTCCCCAGGCAGAAGCTATTTTACCAGGCAGGGGCAAGTGTCAGGTCACAGCCTGTTGGCTCAGGTGAAGTGATGAGTGCTGCACTGAGAGCTGAACAAAACAGAAAGAGCACAAGAAGATGCTTGAGGAGTAAGGGTTTCACAGCAGAGAAGCTTCCCTGTGGAGTGTGGAACCTGTTGTAAGAATGCTTTGGGCTCTGGCTCATTCCATGTCTCAGAAATTTTGAAGCACCCCCTAGATTTATTCAGGCATCTCCCATTTTACTCTCCAGCCCCCTGATAATGTAGATTCCTCTTCAGATGTACAGATTTAGCTGCAGGGTACATAATACAAATTGCTAGATATGATGTTCCTCATTGTGTGTGAAATCAATTGCCTGTCCCATCCAAACCTACCCTTAGCCCATACTAAGTGCTAAAGTTCTGTTTCTGATTACTAATAATAAAACAGCCGAGACTCAAGATGGGAATGTTGCACGAGTTCATCTTATCTGCTTTCCCTTGCTAACTGTGTCATGGACCTGAGATCTCGGTTCATTTGTTTAAGAGGCTGTTTACACATAAGAGGAGAAAGGAAAGACAGATCCTTTGAAGCCTGTGGAGCTACCCTGATTTCCACCAGCTGAGGAGACAGTTCCAGGAGACCTGTCAGGAAATCTTTAATGAACTATGTGGTGTGCAAAGCAAACCTCAGATCTCAAAGACTGCACACTACTTAGCTTCCATTAGGTCAGGTAATTATGATTACCTCAAAGGTTTGTAAAGTAGGACTAAAAAATATCAAAATAAAAATCATAGTTATCTTTCATAACCCTTCCCTAGGATACAGCTTTTAGCCATGTCAAGCCATGGATATACTCTGTTCACAGGTCTTAGTAAACCATGCTGCCTAGAGGAATTAAAATAAGTTGGAGGTACCATTTTACAGCTGAACATTTATGTCAATCCTTCATTCCAGAGTGCTTCAGCATTGCCTTGACCTTCACATCCCCCTTCAGATTGAATCTGTTACCCTCAGTGAGTATAAAGGCTATAAAGAAGCACCTGATCATAAAATCCACTTGGAATGCTTTCTTAAACCTCCACCAATTATCCATTAAAAATTCTGGTTTTTACAGGCTTGCTCTCCTAATGAAAACCCAATAATAGTATATCTGCTTTAAACTATTTCTAGACATCTGGAGAAAAATCTTGGCAACTTCAAATAATCACTGATTGATGTAGCTAAATAAAATCATCTGAGTATTTTAATGGATAATAAGAGAAATTATCTTTATGAGCGAGAATCTGATATAAAAGAAAATATATGGATGGCCTGACAAACACAGTCCTAGATCAGCCACCATCAGCCTTGGAAAAGAAATATCATTTATATGATATTAATAATACAGAAAAAAAAATTAATTTGGAGAAGCAATGAGCTTATATCTTCACCAGAAAGCCTTTTAATTTGCAAAGAGCTCTTGCACTGTAAAGGAAAAACACATCAGAAGTAGCTGCAGCACGGTTTCCAGTGAGTCACCCTGAGAAAGCCGAGCATAACCAGGAGCTGCTTTGGCTTTGGCAGGCTTAAATCAGCCCAAGGCAGGAAGCTGGACCATGAAGACAAAATAGCAGCTCAGGGGGAGATTTTAATCTAGTTCTGTAGTGCTCCCTTAAAATAGAAAAAAATACAATTTTTCTTCTTCATTTTCACTTTATTCTCTTTCCTCAAAATAAAGTGGGAGTTAATTAATCTCTCTGCTTTTAAAGAATAGCTCGTTGATTTCACTTCATTCTGCATTCATTATCACAGTCCTTCCCAAGGTGCACTGGCATCTTCCTTTGCAGCCAGAGTCTGGATATTTTTTCAAATTCTGTGGTAACTGCTCCGAGTGTACCATCTGCCCTGGCTGCCCCTGATGCCACATTAACAACTGTCTGTGGTGACCTGCCTTGTGACACCTCTGACCTCATGCTCTTCATCGTCTTCAACTTCATTGACACTCTCCCTTAACAGACCATGATCCTCTTCTCCTAATGCTGGCCTGTTCCACATCCCCCTTTGGGCTCTATCATTATGCAGAGATGGAACTTCCAAGGCAGTTTTCTCCCCTGCCACCCGCTCTCAAGGGAAGGAGCACTGGCTGGCTGGCTGTAAGTCACCTCCCCTTGCTCATACCTCATCTGTGGAGATTCTCCTTATTCTCAAACATCTTCAAACAGGCAACTAAAGTGCTTGTAGCTGACTAAATACATGAGGAGTTACAAGACAAATCACACAACCCTTGGCTTCAACCTTTCCCTCAGTCCTCTCACACAATTAGCTGTTTCCACTTACTTAATGCATTAGTTTATCTACTAGTAACTTAACCTGTGTCATGGAAACTCATGTCTTCTTTTGTACAAGAGATCCCAGTGTGAAAATTACATCATTTCATAGCATGTCAGATTTTTGCACCTCACCCTTTGCAATTGTTAATCAGAAAAGGGCAACCTTTGTGTAAAGCATTTATATCACTGCAAACATAATGTCACAATCACATTTCATGGAGTATGAAGTTCCTACAGATTGGAAATTGAAGGATTAGTTATAGCTACTGGTTTCAGACAAGAAAAAAACAAGAAAAGCCAACCTGAGTGGTTAAAATTAATCTTGGAGGGCAGCACCACACAGAGAGAGGGACAAATTCTGCTTCAATCCAAGACTGAATACCCAAGACCAGAGCTGAAATTCAGCTACTACATGTCCCAGGAGGCCCTGACATTTTATATGTGCTGCAGTTTCACATGGCTCAAGGTTTGATGAGAGTGCCTGCATGGTCCTTCTGAGGAGCAGTGAGGCCACTTGCTCAGTCCACAGTGCAGAGCAGGACTGTAGTGCCTGTAGCCTCCCCCTCATCATTTCATTGTCAGCAGGAGAAGGCGCTCCCTCTGCGAGGATGGAGGAGAGTGGAGCCCAATGTCTTCTTTCAAACATCAACTGGAGCCAGCCAAAGGAGCAGCCATATTTTGAAAGAGGGGAATGACCACAGGCTGATTTCCAGATGACTTGCTAGCACTGATTTTCAGAGGAGAGCTGGAAGCCCTCTGCAGGAGGGAGAATAGTTTTCATACTACAGGCTGAAAGTGAGTGATCTGGGACATATCCTTGCCCTGAGCGTATTCCACTCACAGGGACAGGGGTCTACTCAAGGCAATGCTGTCCACTTTGGGGATGCCTGTCCTCATTGCATGCTTTGGAGGAGAACCTAGGGATTTGATTTGGGGGTGTTAGTATGATTTGGAGATGCTATTACATTCCTGTAGCTATGGGGTCTTAGGTGGAGATTAGTGCAAAAATAACTAGATTCAAAAAGATTGCAGAATCCATACAGAGCCAAATACATTTTTTAGCCAGGGGCACCCAAACTGCGCTTAGAGTTTTCATGTCCAAGTCACTATTAGAGCTAACAAAAATAGATGTATTTTTAATCTAGGAGCTTTAAAAGGAAAGTTGACAGCTGAGAGACAAAATATATTAATTCTGAGACTAGTTTTTTGGCAGGATTGGGAAGACTACTGAGATTGTCTGAAAAGTCTCTGGAAGTTCAGCACTGTCCTAGCAACCATGAGAATGACATTAAAGAGAGCAGATACAGACCCTGTCCAGACCACAAACCCCACATGCACTGATCCCCAGGTCCACTGGGCTCTTTTAAAACAACTGATATTATTTTACAGCTTTTTAAATTTCCAGATTTTTAAATTATTCCAGCTTCTCTGAACTGACATAAATCCAGACAGTGAGTTAAGCCTGGAGACAGGAGAAACATATCCAGTTCTTCAATTCCCCATTGAATGCTGAGATGGGACTTGAACTGGCAAGAGGTTTGAATTGAAGCTGCTCCAGACTTTCTGTGAAGCCAGCATACCAGAAGACCTCCAATCCCTAAAGCTTTTTTTTTTATTATTTTTATTACAGAACAAAATAACAAGCCAAGCATTAAAATCAGTAAGTAGGAGAAAACTGAGAATGTCTGGATAAGACTGCTCAAGTAAAAGGCTTTAAAGCAAAGCTCCTTGGTGTCTTTGCAGGATGGGACAGGTTCTCCAGCCCTGTGTTCCAGAGGTTTCCTGAGCTGTGCTAGCTTATGTCATCCCCACTGATGTTCACAGCTCCTTTCCTTCAGGAGCCTCCGGGACCTTACTTAGCTGCAGATGCCCCCAGTGATCCTCGCTGAGCCTCTAGACCCCAGCTACAGGCATCCCGTTCCCCCCTTCCAGCACTGCCTGGGGACAGTTGGTAGCCAGAATCCTTACCCCTGGCCCTGGTGACATGGCAAAACAGTGGCTCACATCAGCTCTCATGTTAGGAGAACTCTCACTTAGCTTCTTTCTGATTCAGCACTGCTGGGCCAAAATAGGCTGGTGTGGAAGAGGGTTTAGCTTGCTCTTTCAACATTTTCTGCTTCTCGCCTGAGCAGAATGCATACCTGTAATATAGCTTGGGAGAGGGGAAAGAGAACACAAACCCTTGCTACTTCTGTTACAGACCCTCTGGCAATCTTTGTGCATATGTAGTTCTGATGAGGCAGAATATGATGCCTGGTACTCCTGATAACTGCAGCCCCTGGTCACTGTCACTTTTGCTCCTGGTGATCTGTGTCCATTGTCACAGCAGGCAGAGAGCCAGGGCCAACAGGCATGAATGCGTTGTTGGTGGCTCCTGCCTGGTGCTGATGTCCCTTCTCTGAGCTGTCATCCATGCTGCCTTCAGCAGCAAATGGAGACAATTCAGGTGTCTTGGCATTAACCTTCAAATCCCAGGTCCAATATGCTTAATATAACAGAAAAAGTAAAACAGATGGGTGTAGGCTAATTTTCATCCCTCCTAAATCAAGGAGAACCCTGAAATCAAGAACACCAAATCCATGTTCTAATTTTATTTGTATTAGTCATAGTGTGATGAAGCTGGAGGAGGCAAAGAAGAAAAAATGTAGAACTGGCTTTCATCTCGTCAGAGAAACTGTTAGTGGAATAAAAAAGTCATCAGTGTCCAGGCTTTGTGCTAATGACTATTTAGCAAACTGATAGAAAGTGGAACAGTGGAAACATAGAAAAAGCAGTTCTGAGGTAGGAAACTTTCGGCAATATCCAGTTGAGCAGACACAGATGTGCAAACCAGAACCCCATGTCCCAGAAGATGGAATGTCCCATTTGCAGTGGCTGGGACAAAATAGAAAAATTTCATGGGTGGAAGAGAATTAGGTGCTCTCAGCAGCACATGATTAAGCAATAGGGAATTGTGGAGAGGAAAGGAGATGTCCAGTTTGGGGCATGAGAGGTGTCACACAGCCTGACACAGCAAAACATCAGACATCCGCCAGGCACTGCTTGCAGGGCGATTTCAAATAACTCTCAGGGCAGAATTTAAGCAAGTGTATTTTGGGCTTTGGGTTTGAAGCAGCCACTGTGAACTACACTCTGGCTGTGAGGGTGCGGAAAGGTACAGTCCCCAGTCACAGTTTCACTTCATCTCAGAAGAGTTTCTGTGAAAAGTTGCACAAGAAAAGGCCACCCCCACTGGCCCAGCTGAATGCTGGTGGAGGCTTCCATCCCATATCTGATATTACATATCTGTCAGATAGTGATGACAGAAATGTAAATACAATGTGTATTCCTCTCACCTCCAAGAGCCTGTGTGCTGCTTCAAGCAACTTTTGTTCAGCTCCTGAGAGTTTTTTTTTTTAATACAGACAGCGCAAAAGCCAGAGTTAGATTAAATCCACCATAATGAGTAAAAAAAACTTCAGGAATTTGGTCTGGTGATCCTAATGAATGGCTGAAGAATATGTGTCTTGGAAGACATCTCAGGATAACCTGAAGAAGGATTAGTTCTTTACACAGCTCACATGCATCAATCGTTTAGCTTCTTATGGATCTCTTGGCAAAGTATTCTTCATTACTTGATTTCTACTTTCTGTACGGATTTATTATCACAACAGAATAATTAATACCAGGCATTATCCAATATAACCCCTAAAACAGGAATTCAGATATTTGCATCCTTTTCAGCATTTCAAAAGCATCCTGTTCAGTATTACAAAGCTTTGAAAGCTTTGCATTGTTATAATATAGAAGGAGTTTAGGAAAAATATACAGCAAGTATTCTCTGGGTCATTTGGATTCAGTTGGGTACACTTGGCCTTCACAGTGCAGCACAGAGTTGTCTTAGGCCATCATGCTTCCTAATGCTTGAAGAGAAGTGAGGCTGTGCTGCTTCACAGGGAAACTCAGTATTGGCCAAGGAATCCAGTGTCTTTTGGGGAAAGAAAACCTATGTATATCATGACAGCAAAGAAACAGATTCATTTTATCCTTACCTCTTACTAATTCAACATTAAAATCAGATGGGTTTACGTGTAGTTCAGTAGACTTATTCCTGGACTCTGGAGATGTGAGGATGTAAGGGCCACAATCAAACCCTTCAGCTCTAAGAGTCAGATGAATTATTTCTTCTTTAAGGCGGGTTGGTTCTAGATTTAATTATTTAAGTGGGAGAGTCTAGCTTATGGACTGCAACTTCATCTGCTGAATAGATCATCATTTCTATGATATTTAGCTTGTAGCACATGTAAGCCATTCCCAACAGCTTACATGTGCTACAAGCTAAACATCACAGAAAGAGACAGTTTAGACCAGGATGGAGAGTGGAGGCTCAATCTCAGATCTTGTTTCTGCTTTTTTCCTGGTTATGTTGATATGATGCAAATAAGAACATTCATTAAAATGTTTGTAGTTTATGCACTGCTAGCATGCTGCCATTGCTGTCACATCAAAGCTACAATTCTGCTAAAATGGTGTTCAGTGATGAATTAATTAAATTGTGCTATGTGAGAAACTGGAAATCACATCTGTGCAGAACATTTATGATATAAAGAAGGATTTGAGGAGTTTGTGATGAATTACCACATCATAATGATGATTTCAGAGAGTGGCAACCATGTCCCTTCCCACACGCTCAGCTGTTCACCCCTTACTGCACCTGCACTGGGCAGTGAGTGCACTGGGCACCACAAGCAAAGTGAGCAGCAAAGGCTGAAACAAAGGAGTGAGAGGTAGCAGAGCTTTGACTGAGCATCCTCAAAGCTTCGGCCAATGCAGCTGACAGGGAGCAGACAGTAAACTGACCCAGAAAAATAGGTGGTGGCAACCTTGTTCCTGCCCCAGGAGCAAAAGGGAGCAGGAACTGAATTGTGACTTTCATTGGCAATTTGATCTTTGCTATGCTCCCAAGGCAGTGAGCCCATGCCCTGCCCCTCACCTTAGTGTGGATTGCAAAGTCAGTGCTAAAGGAGATAACCAGCTGTAGGTCTTTCAGAGAGCCTGAATTTAATCCCCCCAGTGAGAGCGTTCAGTTATGTATTTAGAAAGGAAAAAGATTTCTACACGGTATAAATCCTTGCTTGATAATCCCCAAGCTAATGGGGAAGGCATTCAGTAGTAAACTACAGTCCTTGGACAAAGACATCTGTAACCAGACCGGAGCTCTATGATTAAACCCAAATTCACAGATTGGTTACATGCAGCTAATTTTATTCATTGAGAATACATGACCCCCCTAAGCGGATGTTTAAATTAAGTAAGAATATTGATGACAAATGTTCAAAATGTAAGACAGATGCCTGCAACTTTTGGCATGAAATTTGGAACTGCCAAGAGGTTTGGGAATACTACTCTGGGGTCACTAGGAATTTGGATATCCAAAATGCTCCCCAGCTGCTGATCTCTTCAGAGGCTGCTATACTTGGTCCTGGAAAATAAGAAAATCAGTACAGTAAGTGATGCCATATACATTGCTGGATTGGTAGAATGCATAAACAATGGAGAAACTTTCCCCTTTTCCTAGGAAAAATGCATTGAAGAGAGGGCTGCTAATTTGAGTCTGGGTTTAAACAGACAGTGTAAAAAAAATAATCCCTGTTTCTTTAAAAAATTGATGTTTGAATTGTCTGGATCTGGCTTTCACACTGTTTGTGAGCCCAGGCGTGACCACTGGAGTTCAGCTGCGTGTTTTGTTGTTGTTTCCCACGAGTACACACAGATCTTCTGTGCTACAGACAAGGCCACCACTGCACCCCTGCCCCCCGCTGCTCTGCTGGTACCTATGGAAAAGGTTCTTTCTCAGGTAAATAAACAGAATTAAATCATTAAGAAAAGAGGGTGAAGGCTTGGTGTGTACCTCACAACAAACACGAGGTAGAAATCCCCAGAGTATCTATGGGGGTTGGATATGACACCCAGGAAGTTAAGGGAAAGAATCTCATGTTATTTTAATTAGCTCCACACATAATTGCAATGCTATAAACAGAGACACTTTGCATGGATCAGATGTCAGACCAAAATGGGGAATAGAATCTGTGTTTCCTGACTGCACTCTGAACCTCCAGACAATCCTTTTTTTTTGGTACTGCGTCCCATACCTCCTTCACCTAAGGATTTGATGGGAATTCCAGATTTTTCTTAACCATGCCAAGCTGCCATAGGTGGGGCCTTCAGTCACAACCCAACATACACCACTGCTTGCCTAACTGACCTGGGAAAATCTTGCTTCAATTTACAGAGTTATGTGATCCGGCTACACTAGAACTAGGAATTCTAGAAGAACATTGAGGTGTTTGATGTCTCATTTTCCTGCCAACACCAAGAACAATTTATCCACTCATAGTTGTTTCATAGCTATGCTGATAACTGGGAAAAAAAAGGTGTGTGTTACTAATACTGTGTTTTTCCTAAGGTTGTATGAATGTAGGCCAGAATTGCAGAAAAAAATATTTCAACTTAACTTTGAAAAAAAAAAATTAAAAAGGGAAAAATGCCTCTTTTTTAAACTACTATGAAGTTTAGTTTTCCACAATGTCTACTGGCATCTTTCTCAGTAATTCATTTTAATAGTACACACTTTCTGGCAGTAAAAAGGGAGATAGCAACTAATATAATTAAGACTGCAAAACAACCTCTAAACTGAGATGTGTCTCTCAGCAGAACAAGCATAGAATTGTTCATTACAGTGCTCTCCAGGAATAACAAAAACAATTCCCAAAAATGCATTATTAATGGACATTCCCAGAATTAATGATAAAACAAACCAGATGTTCTCTTACATTTGCCTCATAAATGCAAAGTCAATATGCCAAACCAAAAACCCATCTTTGGAAAGCTGTAGGCTATTTATGAAGGTACTTTAACTGTATTTCTCATTATTATAAGAGACAGAATTCCTTATCTATTGTCTAAAATGACCTAGTTGTGATTCTATATTTATTAATGAAGAAAGGAGTCATGCCTAAGAGAAAAGTAGGTGAAATGTACAATTTTACATAGCTTGCATTTACTATAGAGCTGTCCATTTCAAATTAGACACATTTTTTATAAAAGAGAAAACCACAATATTCTTACACAAAGAATACTCCACAATCAGAATCACAACGTTCTTCTGTAACAAATATTTTCAAAATACTGCTTAAGACTAAAAAATCCTTCACCAAAAAAGTTTTGTCTATATTTCTAGGTAGCAGTTCAATATTTTTCCATCACAGAACATGTTTACTCACATGGAATGTATTTAATCCCCCTGAATAAAGGTTGCAAAAGTCAACTGAAGCTGATAGAAAGAAAATACTACTGATAAAGAAAAGTACAAAGAAAATTATACATATGCTAATACCTTAATGTAATAATATCAAACATGGTGGGCCATCTGGTGTCAATCATCTGCTGAAGTCAATGGACCTGGAAAAATTTGCATCACATTAAGTTCTTGGACTGGTGTACAATATTTCTGTGCACAATATTTCTTAAGAGAATTTTTAAAGAAAAACATTATTAAGAAAAATTGCTTTTGAAAAGTTACTAGGAGTAACTTTTACAACTTTTACATCAGGAGTAAAGAGTGAGCAGTAATCAAGTCCAAGGGCTGATAGCAGAAATTTGGTATCTTTAGTCTGTAAATAAAATTAGAAGAACATATAAGATTTTCAAGCCAACATTAGGTTCCTATTTTACATAAATACTTGAGTCTAACCACTGTTATTTTAAATTATTGAACAGTGTGTAGGTTTTGGTTTTAGTAGCACTTTCAGTAGCCAAGCAACATACAGCAAGAAATGGCAGCATTTATGCTGAAGGATGCTAAAATGACAGGCTCTCCTGCAATACTGTGTGCCAGGAGACATGGAGCTGAAGCCATCTAGGAAAAGGCAGAGGTAATTTTTTACTTTGTGAACTTCATTAACATGCCCTAGGTTGTTGGGATTTTTTTCAGCATTGTCAATCTAGTCTCTGTCATGATCACAAGACATGGCCAGGGTCTCATCCAAAGACTTTTAAAATCCTTTGGATCTCTAGCAAAGCTGCCCTGCAGTGAAGTGTCACTGCCCTGCTGCTCCATCTGGCTGAGGCACAGTGTCCCCCCTGTGCTGATACCCAGATCAGTCTAACTCACTCTGCATGCTGACCCTCCTATTAACACTCCTCCACTTGTCAGGATTGTAGAATGAGGCACCAGCTAAAGCCTTTCATCACTCCTGGATTGCCCTATTGCATCTCAGCAGAGGAACAGTCTTCAGACCTGGCAGTGCCATAAATGACCATCTTCATTACCTCTGCTTTGCAGGCCTTGGAGACCTAAACAGTTCTGTGCTACAGGGCAGCTCAAACAACATGCTTTTCACTGGGGGCTGCACACCACACAGCCCACTTTGGGGGTCTCACTGCAACAGGGTCTAGATAGACCATATCTTCTTTCCAGGCCACAGTCATCTTTCCTTCTAGCAGAGCTGGTGCAGGAGAGGCACAGGTAGGTGCCTGGGTCTTACCCTGACAAGGGGCTGACCTGCTTCCAAATTCCATGCCTGCACAGGGTCATGCAGCTTTCCCATGGTCTGTTGCTCCTCAGACACCCAGTCTCTTCACTGCAGGCTGAGATAGGCTGCAGGGCACATGGTGACTTCAGGAATAGCAGAACCTGCTGAGTGGCTCTCAGGTGGAGAGGCCAAGGTCAGCTGGTTGTGGATTGCTGCTGGAGAGGAGCAACATGCTGTGCTTCTGCCCTGCTGCTGTTGGCCATGAGGCCACACCAAGCACTGAGCCTGCTCAAGTGTTGGCAAGGTGAGGCTGAGAAACATCTGGGAGTCCCTGAATCCTTTGCAACTCCACTGTTCAAGATAAAACAACTGCAACACTAATGTTTAGCTGTGCAGATGATGAGGTCCTCTTGAATGCCATTTTTTTCTAAGCCTTCTTAAGGCCATGGACCCTCCAACTCCCCTGTGAATCACAAGCAGCAGCTTTCCTAACAAACAGGTCATTTTCAGCCTACCTCTCCTGAATGCTACAGAGTACTGTAGATACTCATAACAAATACACACATAGCCTTTATTCTTATGAGTGGGAACATGGATGGGAAGATATTAGTCCCTATGCCTCCAACAGGAGATCAGTGGTTGAAATGAGAAGCATGGGAAAAGCTGCTAAACAGCAGAGAAATTAAAAGTATGTCCCACCTTGGTTTGTATACTTGCATCAGTCAAGAAAAACAGGAAAAAAAATGTGGGTGCATTTCTCAGAAGTTATGTATAGAGACTTTAAATGAAAATACTGAATATTAAACAAAACCTCTTTATCTAAAAGAAATAAGTAATAAAATCCTGTTTCTGCATTTCACAGCTACTGATTACTACTCAGCCCTAACAAAGTTTAGAAGAACCTATGACAGTCGCTCTGTCCAAACTCTTGCTCAGAGCAGGGATTATACACAGGGGGACATGAGTTGAAGGTCATTCTCTTCTCCCAGGTAATACTTGACAGGAAAAGAGGAAATGGCCTCAAGTTGCACCAGAGGAGGTTTACATTGGATATTAGGAAACATTTCTTTACTGGAAGAGTGGTCAATCTCTGAAACAGGCTGACCAAGGAAGTAGTGGAATCCATCACCGGAAGTGTTCAAAAAGCATGGAGATGTGGTGCTAGGGACATGGTTTAGTGGTGGACCTGTCTGTGTTATGTTAATAGTTGGACTCAATGATTTTGTAGGTGTTTCCCAATCTTAATGACCCTATGATTCTCTGTTGATGTATTTTGCATGCTGTAATGGCTTTATTCTCATTCTTCTAGCTGCATGATCAGTTCTCTCACAGGTGACATTATTCTGGTGCTTTACTTGAATTCTCCAGGCCTAGAGATAATTAATAACAAATTATTTGGCAGAAGCCCAACCTTTGTGATTAAAACTTGTTATGTCTCAATTATTCTGTATTGAAAAATATGCAGTCAAAACACTTTTGAACGAAAATATGTATCATTCTCCTCAAAAATCTTTGTGAAGTATTTATGTTAATGTCCAGAGGCACATTGGAGCCTTCCACTAAATCTTCAATAAGGAAGAAGGTTTCCTCCTGAGATGGAACGGGGCAGCAAAAAAACTTCATAGGAGGAGAAAATCCACCGTAGCTGTTATGGTGGCCACCACAGGAACCTGGTCTGATCCACAATCTACCCAACTCCTCGACCTCGGTGAGAACGCACAGCAGCCAATCTAACCCACAGGGGGACTGAGCTCCCACGCGCCCCTGCCGCGCCCCACAGAGCCACCCAGCCTCTCTTCAGTTGAAGACCAAGCAATGAATGCAATACTTGTTTTTTCTTGTGCTGCTGCTATCTGTAATTTGCAGGCATAGGGAACTGCAGGAGTAGCGAGGTGTTATTTGTGTGGCAGTGATTCCCAACACTAGACAGACCTGCTCTGCCACCCACCCAGGGTCCGCCACGATCCCGGCCTGCAGCTGGAGCCCAGCCGCGGCCTTGCCTGCGCCTCAGGAGAAGGGGCAGAGCTGCCTGGGTACCGTGAACCCCAACTCTGCTTGCTGTTCTCCAGAACACGGCCAGACCTTCGCAGAGCAGCAGGGGTGGGACGGGCCCTCAGCCAGGCCCTGAGTCTCTCCCTGCTCCAGCACAGCCACCAGGAGCTGGCTGCGAGCAATGCCAGCTGGGCGTCCCGGCAGCACAGCCAGGTGAGGGTACAAGCCCTAGTGCAATGCTTGCTTCCCTGTTTTGGGTTACTCTCTAGCAACCAGAGAAAGCAAAGGTACTAGCTTGCACATGGCTGGTTTTCAGGCATAGTTTTCATGGTCAGACTTTACATCTTCTGATTGTGGCCTGCCAGCATATGGTTGAGAAACATAAAAGTTGGGAACATTATGGTTCCAAGGTCAAGTGTCCCTGTTCTCTGTAGTGGGCAAATGGGCGAAATTCAGGTGCAACTCTCCCTCTGGCCACAAGTAAATGGGAAACTCCTTTTCATTTTTTATATAGAGACTACAAATATAGAATTTTTGTATTCTTGATACAGACTTCACTATTTTATCCCTGTTGCATGCATTTAAATGTAAGTCTCCAGCATAACACTTGCACTGTCCTGAATATATGATTTCTTCCCCTCTAAAGTGTCAGATAATTCCTCAGTCTCAGGAGTACAAACATATTACACAGCCCTGGACTTTTCAGCTTGATAGAAGTAATCTCTATGCTTATCCAAATATTTCAGAGCTTTGTCAGCAAACAAAGAATAAATCTTCACATCTTCCATCATCCAGCCCCAAGGCATTAATGAAAGCTCCATCTGTATCTAAAATGGCAGAGCATTTACCGAGCTTTCCCTGGATTCTCACCAGCCATTTGCACACTTCCACTTGAAACAGTCCCTGTGGCTGGGACTAAGGAGCAGGGATCAGCCTGGGAGGCACCTGCACCCTACAGCCTCTTGGAGGAGGACATATTCCCTCCTGTCATGTCTGCCTCCAGGCCTGTGACACACCACTCATAAAGGAGGGTTGGGCAGTGCAGCACAAAACCCTAAACTGTCAGGAAGTTGCACCACTGGCTCATCCAGTGGCTCCCAGGTGAGACCAAGCAGTGGCAGGAGGTGCCAGGCCAAGGGTACATGAACGGTGGTACACAGGGTCTATCTCACGTTTGTGTTTCTGCTCCTCTCCTGCCTTACCCTTGTTGGTGTTGCCAACAGGCATGGTTGGCAGTAGCATCTCTCAGGCAGATGGCACACATGGCACATTCCTGAACAACTTCAAACACCTTTCCCAAGCATCTGCAGGAGCTTCTGCACCCTTCCTGGCTGTTGCTGTATTGCCCTAGGTGGGCTGCTCAGGGTCTTTCCTCAGGTGTTTGGAGACAAAGCGTATTCAAAGAAACATCTACATCTCATTTTTACTGCTTCTGTCCTCTTTTTGTCTGATGCCAAAGAGTAAAGAATGCAAAGACTGAGATGTAGAAATTGTGTTTATAAGATCAACATGTTCATGCAACCATTTGGTAAAGCCTGTTGCTGTTCAATTCAATAATGTACATGTTTGCAAAGCAGCATCAGACATAGAGAAGACATATGACCGATGCAGAAGGACACTAAGGGAATTATCAGTCAAAGAAACATAAGGGTTAAAATTACATTCCAGTTTAGTGGCTGGAGATGTTACTTACAATTCTAGAATAAATTTTTTTATCTATCATCTCAGACATCATAAAGTGAGCAGTTTATGATGCAGAACTCCAGAATTGTAAGTAATTACATGTAATATGTTAATCTAGATGAGGAAATTTACAGTACCCATAATTAAGGAGAGTGATAAGATGCTAAATACCAGATAAGTAAATTCTGTCAGGGAAGCTTGTTAGTGGAATCTGAGGAACCCAGTGGTGATCCATCTTCTACACATTTTGAAAACAATAGAAAGGCTTTAACTTTTCCAGATTCTTGTAATGAAATCTTGCATTATGAAAATTCTTCCTGCAGCACACCCTGCACTTGCAAAAATCAGGTTTGTCAGTGCTTTGGAATGGGAGTTAGCACTACAGTGACCAGAAGGAAAGCATTTGGATATGCAAAACCACTGTATTTGAATAAACTGCCAAGAAAAAAGCAATCTTCAGAAATATCAAAGATTTACCTAAATATTCTCTTTTAGAAGCAAAAAGAAGTGCTTTGGAAGGCTTCACAAAAAATGCGTCATGGCAAGCTGGCTTTGAATTTGTGATTCAAATCAGTACAGAGGAGACCAAATTGTTGTTAAGCTAAACTGAGCCACAGTTTGATGTGACTGGTTTTGGGGTTCAGCAGGTTGTCTCTGCAGACACCCCAACTCCTTCTGCAATTGGAGGGTGAGCTAGAATAAATAAGCATGAGTTTTGGTCCCATAATTGGAAGAAGAACCCTAATTCTTGCTGTGGATGGTGAATGCGGTCCCTGGGGTGAGGTAAGTTGTGGCTAAAACTCTAAGGTAGAAACATTGAATCTTTCACATGCTTCTTCTGTCTGTGACTGTCTGTGAATACTGTATATGATGTGATGGCTAATGATGCAAATGTGCCTGGGTGTGCTCTCTGGCAATGAGGCAGTTCCACCTGCACCATCGAGTCCTGGGCTGTGCACTGGGGGTGATATCCAGCCTGTGACATCTCTTACATCAGCTGAAGGGGCCCTCCAAAATTTTCTGAGGCAGGGAGAGCCTTGGCTACAGCCTATTTCACTTGCATAGAGATATGTGTAGACACAATATGGTGCTCCAAAAACACAATGTGGTTCCACTTTGCAGGAGACAGTGGTATGCACACAGGCACTCAGTGCTGGGCAGCCAAACCATCCTTGCTTGCCAGTCAGTTCCTTCACAGACTTACCTGGGCAAATGAAGGCAGGATTTAAGGCATCACCTCAGGACTCACACCGCAATCTGGGTGCCCTCACGCTTTGTCTAAGGCAACAAGTGCAACATGATTAAGGGATGTAAAGTATCATTTCAGAATGAGAGTGTCAGAAGACGTAGGGCCAGACAAGAAGCAGCAGAGAGGAGATGCATCACCCCTTCTGCTCCCTTCTCAGTGCTAAGTTCTGTCTCTGTGGGACTCAAAGCAGGTGTCCATGCTGTTCAGCTGTCAAGCTGCTCCCACTGCATGCAGCGCTCGCCCAGGCAACGTCGGCTCACACTGCGGGGCCAAGGACCTCTCCCAGCAGGCAGGAGTAAGGGGCATGGAAAGAGTCTGCCTGGGCACAGCCTGGGCCTGGTGCCCGCCCTTGGGCTTTGGTTTATCAATGGGTTGTGAGGATGGGAGTGCAAGGCACTGTTACAGCCCTGCAACCCTCCTGCCTCCTGCCCAGAGCCTCTTGCAATCCAGCCCAGAGAAGAGAAAATGCTCATCTCAACATTTATAAGGAGGTCAACCGAATGTCTCCAAATGCTTAATGCACTTCAGCTTGGCTTTGTCAGTTGTGTAGTGCTGGCACAAGGCATGTTTTTACAAAGAAACATGGTTTTAAAAAATAAACTCTATCCAATTAGTCTTCTTAAATTTATTAAGACCTTTTTCTGAATAAATTGCATTTTAAGCATGACAGAACATATGATTTTGGGTGAAAAACTTTAACCAAATACCTTGGAAAACTCAGTGATGATTTTTTTTAATCTTTGGGAGCAAAAACAACTAAAACCTTTTTCTCCCCTGTTATAAGCCGAAGTTCAAATATTGAAGTAAGGTCACTTTTAAACAGACACATTCCACCCAATCATTGTTTAGGTGAAACAAAATGTGAAAGTCTTTGTAGATTTATGCAGTAGCCACCAATGAAATTCTACTCGATATAAATCAAAGAAATTGGATCTATACAGATTGATGGGGATAGGGGTCAGGGAAGCATGCCCGTTCCTCAGCAGTCAAAGTGACAGATTGTGTAGGTTTTCCACAAATCTGACGTGGTTTCTTAATTGGAAACATAAAGGAAGCGGATATACAAATCCCACTGGTATCCGGTGGAAATGAGAGGAGAATGGCAAATGATAAACCAGTATTTATAGGGGATTGTTTCCAAGAATTTATTACATTGTTTTTCCATTTAATTACCTTGAACTGTTCCTATAGAAATACTATAAAAAATATAAATGTGCTCTTCTTTTAAAAAATACCAAAGTCCAGTTAAAAATTAGCTTATTAGTCTTACTTTAATACATTAGAGGTCTGCTGTGAAATCGCAAGGTTTAGTCTGCTCACAGCATAATCACCTCAGCTGACATCTCTCAATGGAAAAGTCTAAGATTTACAGGGCACTGGGAAAGATGATCTCATATATTATTCCAACATTTACAAATCTCTAAGGCAACTGCTTCAATTTTTTAACAAAAAAATCATATATATTGTATAATTTGTGGTTCATTATTTGCATTGAAGAAATTAATTGTAATTGCAAAAGAAGGAAGCAAGCAGCAAGAAATCACCTTTTTTAAAGTAACATTTCCTATTTTTTTTTTAATAGACTGGCTCTAGTTGTTTTTTTTTTCTATCAGCATTCAGAATTAAACAAGAGAAAATATGTACCATTTCCTCTCAGTCATATCTTTGAACCAGATTCTGTTTTGATTTTAACTTTAAAATAGACATCTTGGGAAATTATTGGAATCAACACCTATTTTGAGATCAGAAATAGTAGTCAAATGCTTCTATTCCAGACCAACAAAAGTATAACAGTACATACAAAACCATGCAAACACTGTGAGGCAGCAGAATATAGGGTATATTTCCTGCAGAATTAAGTAGGGTCAGATACTTTTCCAAGTAGTGTTATTTTTTAAAAATACTCTGTGATACAATAACATCTTAGAGTTTATTCCTAGACCTCTCTGATTTAATATACCAACCCTCTTCTAGAAGAATTTAAACCCAAATTCAGGAAAAAAAAAAACCCATTGACCTTCATATGTCATATTAAAATGTACAGTTCTGAAAAACTTAAACATATTTGCAAACCTCATTTTTTCAACCAAATTTAAAGCCAAAGGAAATGGCTTGATATAGATTGGCAAGACAGTATAACTATGAGATATGGATAGTCAGTGTCACTTCACATTCCTCTAGTTTTCCATAGGCAGCAGGTAAAAGGAAGATGTGCATATGGCCGTAAGGAATGGGGCTGTGGATAGAGCCCTGACCGTGCTGCAGTACAGCAAAGGAAGAGAGCTTGGCAGTGCCTGGCTGAAAACCTCTCACAGGGGTAATGGAAAGTGGAGTCGAGCCTTTCTACTGAACAATGGGCAGGATGAAGATGAAGTTTGGAAAGGTTTTATGAACTGAGAGAATGGAGCTTATACTTGAAATGATAAAGAGGGACCAGGGAAGGATTACAGAGAGAAGTGGCACAAAGCAACAAGGCTGAAGGATGACCCATGCAGCAATATGCTGATGAAGCAACGAGCAAGGCTGCATTCATCATACCTAGAAAAAGCATGCAGATATCAATACATGAGGTGGTGAAAGCTACAGGGTGAGCTTTAGCCATGCAGCTAGAGAGGACCAGTCATGTCTTAGAGAGGCTAGGCATCTTCAACCCTTCTTTCTCTCTGAAAATTCAGTCCTCTTTCCAGGAGTGAAAACTCTGGAAGATGTGGGGAGGTGATGTGTCAGTTAGATGGGTGAAAGCCGTGAGGTGCTGCTGTCTGCAGAAGTGATGACAGAGGGGAGACTCAGAGCCTGGCAGGCTGCTTCATGGTATAAAGGGGACAAGATATCTCAGCTAAATACAGAGTCTCAATGAACAGAATCAGGTTACAACCAGAAGACAATTTTTTTGTTCCCAAATGTACACATATCTGTTGCTTATTTTATTGCATACAATGTGCCAGAGTGTGTTCTGACTTTGCAGAGCACAGCTCATGTCTCTCCTCCAAGAGGGTGCTCTCATCACTTCTGGCTTTTGGAACAGTTCCTTGGCTGCCCTGCACCCCAGACCATTAGGGGATGCCCTTTCTGTGGACATACTTCCATGGAGAAACGATGGTTGTCACAGCCCAGGTCTGGCTAGAAATTGTGCTACCATTTACACTGTATGACTGCACAGCAGTGCTGTGTCTTGTTTAGTTTAACTCTGTTGTTCAGACTAATTTAGTTTGCCAGACTAATGTTACTGTGCTAGAGCGAATCCGAAACCAACCCTATTGCTGGGGAGAGTGGAGAGGGTGGAAAGAAACATGTAGAGGGGGGAGTTTGCAAAAGAAACCTGCTGAACAAATCCCAAGATTAAATAACTCACAAAATCTCAAGAAAAGGTTCCCCCATGGCATATGTACTCCTAGTTGGGAAAATTCTACAAGGGCCAAGTTTCTGCATTAAGCTGTGGGCCTGGCTTTCCACCCACTGCAGGCTGGGGGGTTGACCACATCCTTTTAACCTGTCCTATAACACATCATGCATATTAATCAATCAGTACTAGGGAGACACGTGCAAGCCCATCACCCATTTTACTGGACAAATTAGGGCTGGCTTGTACTGCAAAGCTGTCTGCTCATTGCATGGGTCCCACCTTAAAGCTCTTCTGATGATTAGTATTTATTATCTGCACCACAGTACAGCCTGTGCACCCTGAGCCTCAGCATATGAGGTGCTATATACAAAACCAGCACGAAAAGATGTTCCCATGCTCCAATGAGCTTATTCCAATCTGGCTGCTTAGCAATATTGAAATGTTTTGTTGAATATTAAGATTGAATAAGCAGACAAGGTATGTGGCATGTACTCAAATATTTTTTAATGAAAATTTCTGACCCAAATGACCTTTGAAAGGTAGAAGCTGTCATTCCAAGAAATACATAGGGACAGGCGTCATCTTTTACGGTGCAGAATCTGACACGCTTTCAAAACACTGGCACCAAAAGGGAGACTTGGGGACAATTTTTGGCATAAACGTTAAGAAAAAGTGCCTAAACACTGGAAGAAACAGAAAAGCTCACACCTTTTTGAGAATTTAAACTAATCTATGGTGCTTCAGGGTATTTTTCTCTAGAATAAGTATTTTGTCTTCTATGGTGCTATACAGTACATACAGCAGGGAATACCACTTTTGAGAAGCAAAATAAGCCTCATGACACAAATCCTGCTCACTGCACTTAAGCAAACATTCTTCATACTGAATCCAATATGACAACTTATGAAAAGTAGAGGAGAGAATTTGGTCCATTATGTGGCTATCAGATTTAAATTACACCAATAACTGAGACGCATGGGGTATCAGTGACAGGAATACTGGACCCAGAGTGTATGATTACTCAATTACTTCAATGTCTTTTGGATGCTTAAAGGCTAAAACAATTTTGGGTTCCTTCCAGTCAGTGCATATCACTGTCAGCTCTTCAGACAGTTTACCTTTCCCAAGAAGCTTTTGCTTACCTTATCACCTTCCCAGATCTGCTGCCTGCATTCTCCAATTACTGCACTTAACTGCAAGCCACGTTACATATACTTTACACTTCATCTTTATCTGTTCCATTTTGGTGATGTGATATTAGGCAAACATCTTAAACTTACAGCACTGGGCTTTAAGTCACTGACATCTTAGATTTATTTTTCCCAAAGCTTTCAGTTTTAGCAGGAGCTCAAATGGAGCACTGAGAAAGTGGAGCAGAGAGCTTGTAGCCACAAATGTGAAGGCAGTTTGGGAAATTATGGTATTCTTAAAGTGCAAGACAAAAAGAAGTAAAAATCTTCAGTACTCTGTAATTCAGACTCATGAAGGAGATCGCAAAATTTAAAGTTGAAAAGAAAGTTAAAACATAAGATAATATGAATCAAAAAGGAGAAACATGAGAAGCAAGGGGTCTATTTAATGTAGGTTATAAGAAACCTATAAAAGATAATATATTGGCTGGAAATATTTCTTCTAACTGTTGTTATTTCTATTTTAAAATCGGAAAGGAAAGAAGCTATTCACAGAGTGAGATAGAAATATCTACTTCCTTCATTAACCACTTTTATCTGATTTAACTTTATCCTGCAGTACAACTACTTGAAATGTAATGGATTATTCAGGGAAATAACAGCCAAGACATAGATTACTTTATAAAAGGAACGTGCTTAATACTTAATATCAAAATCAAATGTGTTTGTTTATTCTAATTTGCCACATGGGTCTCACTTATGTGTGCTGATAAAATTAATTCATAACCAAGTGGCTGCTAATTCCATCAGTTACACATTTTGAGCAACAGTCATAACTTTTTACAAATTCTCACTAATATTTTTCTTGGTTTGTTGTTTCCCTGAACTCTTTCCTGATCCAAAACTAAAGGAACAGTTGTGTAGGAAAAAAAAAAAAAAATCAGCAAAGACAAATGAGATAAATTTATCACAGTCAATATATGCAGAAAATTCACACCAGTAAAGGAAAATACTAAGAAAAATCAGCAATGACTACAAAAGAACTAAACTATTAATCTTTTTAATTTTTTTCATATCAAAATATGGTTGTAATATGAGATAATAATAAATACATTGAAAATACTGTCTAAAGAAAGTGGGGCTCTCCACACAACTTCATATTTCTTATCCTTATGCTTCCAGGGCAAGGGCTGAGGCTTACAAAGCACAAAAATCCCACAACAGAGGGCTAGAAACCTAAATAGCTGTTCAGAGGCAGGCTATAGTCAGAACCAGGGCTCTGTGAAAGAAACTTTACAGGCACTGAAGGCCCTGATCTGAAACCATCTTTGGGTTACTGACTTCTTCAGGGAAGCACTTCAGCATCCATTTGATTATAGGCTAATGCCTAAACAAGGCTGACTCAAAAAATTTGAGAAACTTTCTTTCTTGAGAGGATTTCATCAGCACTGCTCGTTGCTTAGCAGGTCTGTAAATCATGTTTTTTAAATATCAAGTCCAAATCACACACACATACCCCACCCATGTGTACATAAAACAAATCATATAAATTCATGGACTACCTTTCTCAATAAGGCCATATAAACACACTCCATTATTTAAAATTTAAGACAAAAAAACCTCTTTAGGTAATTATATTAATCATTGATTTGAACTTTGCATAATTCAGAGCTAGTAACCCAAAACCTGTCTCAAATTAGGAAAAAAAAATTATATGGTAGTAGTTATTGTTAAGGTAGAATCCTTGTGATTGAACTATATATCTGGTAGCATTTCAGATAATTAAACTGAGCTCTAAGCAATATGAAAGGTACAGTTATGGTCAGTTTTTATCTTCTAGCACTGCAGGGCTATTGGGACTTGAAAATTATATGCAGGCAGGTTTGGAATGGGTCCAAGGTAGACCACACTGGACTAAGTAACATCTGGTGTATATGGCTTAGGTTTTTCAGAAGTGTGTCTGGACAGCTGTAAAATAGAAATTACATACATCTCTGACTAGAGGCTACATGTAAAGCTGGCAGAGTTAACCGTGTGTTACTTGGAAAGGCACTGCTCTCTTCTCAGGGCTGGGTACAACCATCCTGGAACATGTGCAAAGACATTCCACTTATGCTGTAAAGAATTTATTTTACATCAAGTGAAGAGAAATACTTGCAAAACCTTCATCTTTGACTAACATTTCTCCTACCTCTCTTTCATGTTTAGCAAGTTGAAAATAAAACAAAATCAAGACACTTCTAAGAGCCTGGTCCAGCCTCAGGATGTTACCAACATGGACAACATGCAGATGACTTCAGAAACTGTTGCTGTGGTATAAAGTGCTCCAGAAAGCACCTCAGCCATCCAGTGCCTTGGGTGTTACTGCAATGACACTGTGTAAGCAGGCAAGAGCATCTGACCTGGCATAAGCCTAAAAAGGTTTCTCCATTTAAAAAGAGGTAGAGGGAACCAAAAAAGATGTATCTAAGAAACTAAAGAACTAACATGTTTGAGTACAAGTCTGGATTTTTTTTTTTTTTGAGGAAAACTAAATAGCACAAAAACACACACAAAAAAAAATTTCTATCATTTGACATGCAAATTTTTGTTGGAAAAAAATATTAGGGCAGAAAAAAATTGCAATTGATCTTTAGTGAAACAAATAAAAGGCAGGAAAGCAATCGTATATCTGAAATCATAGGCTGTCTTTAAAATAAGTTAAATATTTAGGTCATTTTTACCACTCCCCAAAGAGAGCTGTTTGCTCCTGGGAGTGGCCACAAGACATATGAGGCTGTAAGGGATAGCCTAAACCTCAGCTTTCCAAGATAACTTCCACCTCCCTGTTCAATGTGCTGAAGCCTCAGACATCATGACCACATTGTTGGTCCCATTTGCTTTTTAGTAGAAGGAGCTGAACTGCCTAATGATCAAATTTGCCTGGTCTGTACCAGGATGGGAATGCTAGCTGCTTTGGAGTGACTGTAAGAGCCATGCTGGTCTGTGATGGACAAGCTCTCACTCCACCAAATTCCACTGTTTCAGCCACTTTGCTGCTGTGACTGGAGGTGTGAGCACAGCATGGGATTGGGCTCTTAAGGAGGGAACGGTAGGGCAGTGTGGTTCACACAGAGCGCTCTACTTCTTCAGTTGTAGAGAAAGGAAAACACAAGAATTTCCTCTAAGGATCACCACAAAAAATATGCTTTTTCTTTATAATTAAACTTATAGCTAACCCAAATGCACGCCTGAGACAGTAAGAATAATATATTGTTATATATAAATAAATAATAAATATGTAAGTTAGTGGTGCCCATGGGGAGCTCCTGCTAAGAGCAAACCTCTGGCACTAGTTTGGGTGTCCAGCAAAGTTCCAGGTGTAGTAACTAAGTCCAGTCAATACTTCAATAAGATTGGGCCACATATGTTCAACATGCCAAGCCATTATTAGTCCTTGAGCCTTTAAGACCTGAATCCTTTTTCTTCTTCTTTGTATGCAATACAACACATTTTTTCCAAAGGGATGTCTGAGTGCTGTCTCCTGCTGCAGCCACCCCCCTGCATGGTGAAACACTGGGCTGGGCAGGTTGGTCACACTCTGTCAGGGTGGCTGTAACACCAGCAACTTCAGCTGTCACTCCTGGCTGGCTGGAAGCCACTTCATGAAGGTTTGTGACCTGTTGCTTTCACAAAGAGTCATACTGTAAAACTCCAAGAGACACTCCCGGACAAAGCACCTGCAAAATTCACTTACTCCAGAAATATTTTTTTTCATTTTACAGCATCTGAAACCATTAAGTAAGAAAATAACAGTGTTCCTGAAAGTGAAAAAAAATAAGCCAAACCATTTTCCTTCCAAAGTCTGAAACATAATTCCTAGGCTATGAGTATTGCCAACTCTTATCCCTCAATTACATTTTTGCTCATTTTAAATCTAAATCTAATGCAAACTGCAACTGAGATTTTACAGCATATCACCTCCATATTTAAAATTCTGTCACTAATTCCAATATGTCAGATTTCTTACAACAGGCAAAACGAACCTTTAGAAGCAATGGTTTATATTTAAAGGGGCTTAAAGGGCTAAGGAACTCTTTACAATAGGAATGCTCATTGCAAAGGTAAAGCAGAGAAGTTAGAGTACAAGAGTTAGAAATAGCATGATTTTGTCTGCAGAGCAAAAGGTTGCCTATGCAAATATGCCACTGCCTAGCAAAACACTTCAAGTGACCGAGGTAAAGGATGAGCAAAATTTTACTGTCAGAAATGAGACCTGGTTACCAGTCTTGTGGATGCTGAAATGACAGCTGAGCAGAGCCCCCCTTAGAACCCCTATGTGTCTGAGAGAAGGAAAAATGCAGAGAAGTGAAGGACTGAAAATATGAAAGAAGGGGCACACAAAACTTTCTGCTCAACAGTGTCACTTCCAAGTTTTCTTCTCAAAACTCTGCCTTGCTTGAAGCCATGCTTCCACTTTATGAACTGTTTTGCAGCCATTTCAGTGTGGCAGATGTTAACACACAGCCATGCAGCAGTGCATACTGACATGCTGAGCTGCACTGATTTGCTGGCATTTTACTCCTGCTTCACCACCTTGCACTGTATGCTTATGCTAGATATCCTAAATCCAGCTCAGCTCAGAACCTTTAAGCAGAGATAGCAACATCCACCATGCTTCAGAACTACCCACCTGCCTGTCTCTGCAGTGCCAGTGCCATAAAATACTTCCCTCCAAGCTTCCTTGGCAATAGATGCTAACCTGAGGGGGAAAATTAAATCCCTCCTTTGTGCCCCCCAGATATACACCATGTCAAAGAAGTCATTCTTTAAAAAACTAACAGCTTCGTATTTCACTACTTTTTCACTTTTACATGGAAAATACTATTACTTGCAAAGTGCTCTCAGCTTTTCTTCTGCATCTGAAACTATTCTTTCTGATTTAAAGTACAGGGAGCACAGAAGAGGTCCAGCTGCAAGCTGAAATTCAGACTTCTAATCTTCTAAGTAACACCATGGCCAGGGATGGCTTCACACTGACCTGTAATTCAATAACAGCTTGATCAATTTCATAAGGCCCAAATACCTAGAAGGTCAAGAAAAAGGCAAACATACTTTTTATAATAAATTTTGAAAGTTTACCTACATCTACATCCCGGGGTGACCTATAAACTGGAGTCACTCAGGAACTGTGTGATGCAGCTGTAGACCACTGGAGGGAAATCTAGCAGACCTCTGCAGCAGAGGTCCAAGGCTGCCTGAACCTACTCATTCACTTGAACTTGCCTCACATCCATGCTGGGTGGACACAAGCTAGGAGGTAACTTTTTATTTTTGTGACTGAATGCCAGGAGCAAAACCCTGGGTAGCATGGGTCTAAGCACACACCAGCATGTACCCACCGCACATGGAAACATCAGGCAGGCACTTGTCCCGTGCTTCCAGGATCCCTTCATTTGTATGGAAAAACCATACAGCAGGTGACACAATGAGAACCCAGCAACATCTCTGACTGACTTTCGCAGAAATACTCTCCTTATAATTGAAGCTTGCTATTCAATTCCTGCTGAAGCAATATTCCCAATAAAAAAGCACAGGAAAGGAGGATGAAGGTAGTACAACACCAAAATAATACATTGTAGTAGCTTATGGCTGCACCAATATCTATACAATACTCACAAAGAGGTGGGAAGCTTAGCCCAATTTCAGCCAAAAAAGCATTAGGCCTGTGCTACACTCCTGTTGAACCCCTCCAGTTGCCAGTGGATCCTCTGAGATACCACAAGCAGGCACAGAGAAACTTCCCTAGTTCAGCGTGCCATTCCAGGCCACCACATGTTCCATGCACTCTGACCGGACCTCTGGGGCACGCTTCCCATTGGGTTTGAATGTAGCAGAAGGCTGGCAGTCAAAAGTATCCTGAGTCTCTGCACTTCACAAATGCATGTGGGATTTGTCCCCCAGACAAAAATCTTCTGTACAGTCTGGCTCTGGGGAGGGCTCTCTCACAATGAACAGGAACAGCAAGTTTGGATATACTTTACCTCATCAGGTAGATGGTTTATCAGGACTTCAGCCTGACTATACCGCATAAACATGTCCTTTAGAGTCACTCATAAACTGGAAACAACACATCCTGCAAAGGAGAAAGTGCGGCTTACAGTTAACTTATTTATTCCTATCTAACATACTACAGACATCCTGATTTTTACAGCATTACATGTTTTGAACCTTTTCAGTGAAGTGGAGGTTTCTCATTTCAGCCTAACTGCTGTTAATCTGTTCCAAATGTTAACATTGCAAATAAGGTCTGGTTACCATCTCTGCCCCAAGTCGATAATAGGAACAGAGCTGATCAGCATCTGGTTTAGTTCAGAGTACAACTTGCTGCCTAATGCTGCAGAATTTGGGTTGGAAGATTGTTGCATTTCATGAGCACCACAAAAAAATTAACTAACAACACTCACATACAGTCATGTGTCATTATTTATTGCTCTATAGTCTTGCTAAAGATGGAATATCACATTACCAATTTGGGCAAATTTCAGCACACATAAATGGGCCAAAACTTCTTAACATAAATTTTACCAGAGCTGCCTAATGACAATTAAAAAAAAAAAAAAATCAGTCACTTACTTTTCAGACTTGTGATGAAAAAATAGTTTAAAAATAAGAGAAAATTTTTGATGAGTTCTTTATTTTATCATGTACTTTAAACACTTGTCATGTGTCCCATTCATTACAAAGTATTTGGCAATGCAGCACCTTCAATATAGAGAAACCTATGATTATAAATGAAAATGGTCTAAAAATTATTTATAAAATATAAATTAGTATTTTAATGGAATATAATATTTGACCTAAAACTCACAACTTCAAGTTCACATTCAGATCAAACTAAAAACTCCTGCTTAAATCAGAGCTGATCAAACTCTCAGTATACAGAATAATTAATTTCAGGATTAGCTGTGACCCCCACTAACATTCAGAACCACCTTCTCTTTTTTTTTCTTCAAGACCTTTTCATACTTTATTCCACATCCCTTTACTGTGTGATCATTTTGCACTCAATCATAAAAATTCTGCATACAACATATTTCAAATATATTTCTCTTGTTAATCTAAATGGCAGACTATCTTTTATATAGTCAATGAAGACTACAGGATCAAAAGCTCTTGACAACTATAGAAAATACACCATGGATAAATAATAAAACTTTTAGGCTAGCAAGATGTGCTAATTTATATCCCTCAACTACTCACATTAAAGTTCAGTTTGAGCAGAAAAACTAATAACCACTTCAACTATTAAAAGACCATTTTTAAAAAATTAATGCATGGAATCCTTAAAACATCTGGAGCTGGTATAAAATGTACATGAATTCTGCCAAATTTACCCTACACTCTCCTGTCACTCAAAGCACTGACTGCAATGACCCACATGCCATAAATTTCTTGTTACCTGTGAGAAATTATTTCTTTCCCCCCAGACAGATTTAGCTTGTTGATCAGCCAACTAGTAATACAACATTTATGAAGTTAAGCAGGATAAAACTGATAAGCACTATATTAATTTTATAGCAACACCTATGAACAATGATTTTTTGGGGGAGCAAAAGATTGCATTGATTATATTTTGCATTTGAGAAATCTGAAAGACAAAAACCCTAAATTACTGAATTGAACCATGTTGCAGAGCCCAGTCAGTAACAAAACTCAGGAAGTAGGAGGCTGCTTCAAGCTGGTTACAGAACTCTATGGTTACCCACAAGATGTTTTGTCATTAAAAAAGATTAACTCCCACTGCACAAGGGAAAAATAACTAATCAAAGATAATATCCAGTGAAGTTACCTATTTTCTCCATACAGACTTCATCAGAGATATTTCAAACTACCTAGGGAGGGGTAAAAGGAATAACCCCACAGACTGAATGACTTGAGAGAAAAGACACTATTAATGTAACAAAGAACAGCATTTACAGGTGTCTTTTATAGAAGATCAGTATAATAAGGAAATTTATCTACATAACCCTGCTAAAATAATATGACAAATGAAAACCCACCATACTTAAGCAGGTAAGAAAAATGAAGTTATGTTTTAAGATGTCTTCGCAATGGCATGCACCTTCCTTGCCAGCACCAGTTACGTCACTTGAGGTCTGAGCCAAGAAATGTGCTACGTTAAACTTAAAGATTTGAAGATGCATCTGTATGTCTGAAAGATAATTTACTTTATTCAAGCTCAGTCAACCTTTCAGTAGTTCGCTGATACATGAAGTTCACCATGAAAGCAAGGCAAAGTTTCTCTTTTCAAGCTGCCAAGAGAAGCTGTCTCATACTGAGTTCTCCATTTTTTCCAACCCTCTCTGGGCCAGAGACTTGACTCCACACATGATGGATAGGTCACTTGCTGGGAATACAAGAAACACAATCTCAAAGTCTCCTGTAATCAGGTAGACAGTATAAACCCTCACCTCTTACCACACAAGGAAATGACTCAGTCATTAGGTTACTGGTAATCCAGTGTGGAGTAAACCTTGTGGGTACGGCTTTTTTAGTGGTGAAAAGGTTTCTTTTGGCTTTTTCTTTTTTTTTGGTTATGGAACAAAAGCAGCAGTCAAACCTCAATTTTTTTGTAAAATGAAATTCTTGTATGCTAGCCATTCCTCAGTAGTATAATTTCCCATCTATTTAGTCTTCTTTATTTGGGGTGTTTGTGCTCACCTTCCTCCTACTCCCATGGTGGCAATGAAACGCTGGTCCCACAGATTTCTTCTGATCACTGGGGTTGCAACAGCAGACAGACATCCTTCTGACACTTTTGATTTCTCTGGCTCATATACCTGAAATGACCAGAGGTAAGTGGAAACAGCCAATATACAGCAGTCTTCTGGTGTTTCTTGTTCACTGCCACAAGACACACTCTCAGGTCTCACCCACCACTGAAAAGGAAACAGGGCAAAACAACAGACAAACCACCCAGATGTCATCCCTCCATCCTCATATGTGTCACAGTTGGCCACAGCACATGGACAGGAACCTGACCCAAAGAACCACCACAAAAGATGTAACTGGTGGGAGGCAACAGGTGAGAGACTGTGGGAATGGACATGGAGACATGAAGACAAAGGACTAGGGCTCCTCCAGAACCCAGCAGTGCACACTTTGTTACACCTTCCATACTTCAAGCAGACCTCTAACCTCACTAACTCCTACTTTCCCATATCTGTAGCCTTTTTTGCATTAATTTTGTTTAAAATATTGATCTTACTGCTTTAGTCAGCAATCACTTTTATTGCTTTCTTTCTCCACTTTAAGTACAGATGGCTGTCTATAAAAAGTTACTCTTCACATGCTTACAAACACAGAGCCTGGGTGATTCAGACAACTATCTGTTCTGCTTCCACTTAGGAGTCTGGCAAATGAAGGACACAAAATAAAATCTTTTTTAAAAATTGTGCCTAAATTTAAGAATAAAATCCATGTCTAAGCACTTAAACACTTAAATATGTGGTCTGATCTTAAAAAAAATTGGAATCAAGAAAGCGCCAGCAAGGCCAACTGGGAAGTGATGACTTGGAGAATTCCATCCCTAATTTTGTTGTCTAAATAGGAATCCAGAATAGGGCCCAGGATCTCATTTTGAACAAAATATTTGTATGTATGCTGTCTAGAGCTGGAAGGAATAAATTGGATCACTGATCTCCTCTGAACTGGGAAATCACTGGAATTTTTTTTAAAAGCACTGCTCATGTTATATTGGCATTCAGTAGATTGAATACAATGGTTGGGCATTGAAAAGACACAAGAAAGTTTGTTCTCATCCTCCACACAGATGTTAGAGCAGGGTACCAGGCCCTACTACCTTGGCATAGAAGGCCCAGGTGTTATCAACCCAGAACCAGTGTAAGACACTGCTCCTTGCACTGATCCCAGCCACCCACCAACCTGTCAGGCTCATATCCCCAAAATTCACTGTTATGTAGTTAGCTGAAGCACCAAACTTCCTTCTTCTTCAGCAAACTTCACACTAAAAAAAAAAAAGCATCTAGAGAAAATCAGATGTAAGTCTCTTGCTAGGCTTCTCCATCCAATTCCACTGATGGTATCATGTATTGATTTGCTCTCAAAGATGCTCTCAAATGACCACATCTACATCTCCACTGAGAAGATGGTTTGTATGTGGAAAAGCCTTGATTTTCTTTGAAACTACTCTAATAGTTGTAGCTGTTTCTTTCATATGGCTATCAGGCTCAGAATTACCTGAATATGGGAGCTTCCCAAGAGGAGCAAATTATCTGTATTAGCAAAGGCTCCTTTCTAAGTCTGGGTGGTGCCTACACTTAACTAAATCAAATTTTACTTAAAAGCTTATTAGAGCTTTTGGCTCCATTTAGACATCACATTTCTGGGAAGTTTTGATCAAAAAGCTTGGCATGACTACAATTACAATATTGTTGCAAGCCACTAAATGGTATTGATATGTTTAAAACAGAAATTCTGTGTTCATTTTATATACAATGTATCTCAATTGCATAAATACCAGGGTATTTATAGATTTATCAAAGTTTTCATCCTCTCCTTGAATCTTTCAAACATTCAAGCTTACAATAAAGCCTAATAATGGCCAAGCAGCCCATAGAATAACCATTTAATTAAAAAAAGAAGTTACAACACTGATTTCAGAATTGAACAGCCAGCAGCTATTGACTTTTAATAGATTTATAGTAATTTTTTATGGTTTTCATTCTTGATTCTAACTTAAACAGAATAAAATACAGCGGTCCAGGGAAAGAGATACAGGTCTACTGGGTAGTTTTTTAATACTGCTGCCCACCTCGTGATCTATCCATATTTACATGGTTTTCAATGTTTAAACTCAAACAAATATTCTCAGATGGGCAGTGACAGCGATGAGTGTCGTATCCGTATTTAATGGAATAAAAAACACAAACCAACTTGTCAAACACACCATGGTGTCAAGCTCAATTACCTAAATAAACAAAGGCAATGGTTAATTTTACTTGCTGCTCACTTTTTTGAAACTGCTTCACTGTTGATTTTTGCAGTCTCTTCCTGGGAGGATTACATCTGCCTGGTTTAAAGTTTCACTTCCAAACATCATGTCCAAAACCTAAAATCTTGCTACAGAAAATAAAGAAAAGTATAAATTTGGGAAAAGAGCCTTCCTTCTCTGGGGAAAATTAGCCTGGATCCTAAGAGGAATGTTATTTAAGCAAGCCCCATCTATGAGACAAGAAGTGCAAACAGGTTGTGGCCTGCCATGATGGAAGCCCACCAGAAACTTCCCATGTGAGCAGCCACTGCAAATGTGTCTTTCTCCACTGTCTTGAGGTAGATGCCTACATGCCACCCAAATGTCATGAGGAATCATAACATCAAGTTCACATTGAAAGCAGTTAAAATACACAGGGATGATGAGAGAAACATGTTTGCACCACAATTTTTTTTTTTTAAATTTCAAACACAACCTAGCACCTATCATTATTTTGGCAATACAAAAGTGCAGCAAATATTGTCACCTACAGGGCAGAGAGCTAGTGGACCTCTGGTCACTCACTCAAGTCGAAAAGGTGGCTTGTCCTCCTTCCAGCCATCCCTTTGACTTGGATAAAGAAAGAGCCTCCCAGTTGGAGGCTGTTTTCCTGAAGTGATTCACCCCATGCTGTTTCACACACATGCACAAAAAGGCCCAGTGACTGTGAGACCCAAACTGCAGTCACCACGTCATCATAACAGATCTTTCCACTTCCAGGTCATTCAGCACAGATCACATCCAACCTCAGGCACTCTTTTGTCAAGCACCCACAAAGGGTTTGAGCAGACTCAGTCCAAGGCAAAGGCTTACACGCTGACCTTTAGGCATGCACTGGTCACTCAGTGCACTGAAGCCAATAGTGTGCAAAACCTTCACAGAGCCAGGATCACTCCAGCAACTGATCCATCTGCATCCTCACCTCTACACCAGTCTCAAAGCAAAAACAGATCTTTTCCAAGATTCTCTAGCTGTGAAGATGCCAATGGGAGAAAAGTAAAGCAGAGGACAGAACAGTCCTCAGTAGAAGCAAGATCCTGCGAGGAGACTGAGGGACGCATGGCGAAGTGCAGCCCTAGCGGCAGGTAGGCAGAGCTCAGGTGCTGTGCTGGGTCTGTGAGCACATGGCCCTGAGCACCAACTCTGCAGGCTCTGGGCAGGGCCAGGCCAGGCTCATTTAGTGCTTTTCACCATGACTGCTCAGCTCTGGGATTCTGAGTGCAGATGCATGGGATGTTCTTTGCAACATACCAGTGGAAACCCTATTATGGCATTGGGTTGAACAGGCCTGTGTGCTTCTCCAGCCCTACTTCCTTCCTAATAAGCACTGAAGGGATTGCACTGCTTTGTACAGCAGACTTCCCCACAAGGCAAAATAAATTCACCTATGAAATGCACTGATAAAGGTTTTTCATTTCACATCCAGCAGCTGAAAATCAACTTTACCAGGTGATGTTGGTGGGGTTGATTTCTTTTTGTCTTTGCAGTTTTTTTCTGGGGTTTGTGTTTTTGGGTTTTTTTATTTGTTTGGTTTAGTTTTTTGGTGGTTTTTTTTTTGCTTGTTTGTTGGGTTTTTGTTGTTTTGGTGGGGGTTTGGGGTTTTTTTCTGGGTGTTTTTTGGGTGGAGGAGTTGGGTTTTGCTGTTTGGGGGATTTTTTTTTCAGTTTACTTTTAAGAGGCAGACCCATTCATTCCTGGTAACTACTCTCTGGGTAGACTCAAGTAGTCTGTTCTACTAGTACAGACAGTAGTACAGTAGACTACTTGCCATAGTTAAGCAATAGTCCTGACATTCTATTCATACACTGAACAAATACTAAGCAATATTTTGAAAAATACTAAGCCACATTAATTTTATAGACAAAGTCACAGTCAAAAACTGTACTGATGCTCCTCTACTCTCACACCAACTTGAAGGAGGGTGGGTGTAGTCCTTTCCTGCATAGTATGTGCACATCACATAGCACTGTTTCACTGGAATCTCTATGGTTTAGATTATAACAGAGTTTTGAGTTTAGAGCTGAATACATAGAAGCTCTTAAATTACATGAATTATTATTGCAAATCTGACTGCAGCTACAGTTGGTGTTCTTGGAAGATGAGAGTGCAAGTAACAAGAAGCTAACAAATTCATGCCAGTAAGTCAAGTTTAATTTGCTTTCCTTTTCCCCTCCTTTCTAAAGCTGGCCGAAATACAAGTTCCACTGTAAATGCAGTGACTAGCAAACATGGATGCCATTACAAATACAGCACTGCCAAGAGGAAGTCCTCCGTTGACTAATAACAGAGTTTCCAATAGCAACTGCAAGACATTCTGGGCACTGAACTGAAGAGATTTAGGGATACATTCTAAACAAGATGTGTTTTTAGCAGCTACATAAAATGAATTGTATAACACTTGGACCAAAGGCTTTGAAGAAGTTATCAATAACTTGTATCACAAAGGCAGAAATGGAGGTTTTGGTGGCTCTTCAATGACTTTTACCTCATCAGGTAACACTGAGCTCTCCCTGTCAAGCCTATAATCAAAGTATGGTTGAGAAAACATACACAGTCATTGCTACACAGCCTGGCACTGCAAAGGCCCCAAGCTTTTGCTGTCAACTGAAACAATATGAAAACATGGCCTTTTATTTTGGAAAGAGGAGACTGAATGCTTGATAATATTTTTGTGTAGCATTTGTCACTGTCAGAGCACAATACAGAACTTAATGAAGTTCACTTGTTAATTAAGTAACCCATTCTCTGAAAACCTATTCTTTAATGCAACACAGCATCTGTAACATTACAAAATCATTTACTAGAACTGGAAAATTACTTTTACAATGATCATATTATATGACAACTTCTCTTCTCAGCAAGCCCTTTCTTGCTGAGAGTGCAGGGCATTTCAAGCAGTTACTTCCCCTGCAGAGGATTTTTGAACTTTATTTTTATATTTCAATATGAAAAATACTCTCAATTTCCATTGCTGCAGTTCAATAGTTCTGTTGGAGACTGCCCATGCATTTTCATTGGAGTAATTTATTTAACCTTTGAAGTAAACACAAATTTGTCAGAAATATTTGCAAGGTTGACTTGTAAGCTCTACCATGTGGAAATCTTGCCAAAATACAAGCACACATCAGAGCGCTAAATAGTAATTTCAAAGAGATGCTAAACAGTAATGAAAATGAGAAGGTGCTAAGCAGCCAAATGACATGAAAATTGTCATCAAATAACTGAAAACAAGAAACAGAACAAATTTCCTTACAGAGAAACTGATATACTAAATACCCAAGTCTGACATTGCTATATTAAAAGCTGCATCTGAACAAAGCTTTATATACAGCATATTTCAGCAGGAGGTGCCTGCTACACAAAAATTCTGCACTGCTGGCTTTTAATAACTTGGAGGTAAAATGTTATGCACCAAGTAATTTTAACCTTCAGTACAATTTCCCACCATTTTTAATTTTAAAATGCAACCAAGTTACACGAGATGTAGGCATAACAGAAAAAATACTAATGAGGGTTTAAAACTCTAGATGGCACACTCACACAATCAAAGACTACAACAGAAATACACAGGACCAAGTATGATATGTTTCGAAGATGATGTTTTCCACTCAAAGCATATATAATCCAGCCACACATGCTGTTCTGAGGCCAGTTTGTGAATTATTATTATAAAAGGATGTGCACTATTTCCCCAAGTTAGAATTGGATTATTTAATATAACACTACACAGTATCTGCAGTTTTGTATTTCAACAGCAGTGAAATAAACTATTTTATGATTCCACATACAATTAATTCTCATGGCATGGCATCCATTCTGTCACACTCCAACCTACTTCATGGATAAGAGTCAGATCCTACATGTTTCTTGAAGGCACAGTCTCATGCAAAAAACAGCTCAGTTATTCAAATTTACAAGCTTTGAAGGAGGTTTTTGTTGCTGGTTTGTTTTTAAGAAGGAACTCAGCTGTGTTTTATTTATTACATCAAGTCCAGGATCATAGGGTTTAATACACAATCTTTAACCGATCTATCTATATAGATTAGGCAGTATAAAATCTGAAAGTCTAATCATCTTGGATGGTTGTAGCAGCCATGAAAACAACTTTGCAGTACTGGTATTAGCATTTGCCAAGGGTCCGTTGATGCTGTTATGCAATCTTACTGAAGCTGTAGTAAATGAAATGATAGCTGTGCAACTGAATTGCCACAGTGCACATCTGAACAACATCCAGAACATCCAGATCAGAGGTGCAAAATGCTTGAATGAGGGTGTTTGACTAATTATCTGAGTAAATAAACAAGTGCCTGAAGACAAAAAAGCAACAGTTTTACAGTGTGCTAGATGCCTCATGCTGATGGTGTAACAAACACTATCCTTCAGTAAGTGCAAGGCAGCTGAACAAGCTCTCATGTCACCCCTTCAGTGCAGTAACCCCTGCTCCATGTGGAGAAGCCAAAGCACCACAGCAGGGGTGCCAATACCAGGGACACAGAACAGCAGAGACCAGCACAGAGCCCCAGCTGAAATTCACCATGTGGAACACATGTACAAGAAAGAACACATAGAAGGAAGAAAAAAAAGGGAATATGCATACACCAATCAGAGAATTACATGGACATAGAAGCATTTGCCCACAAAGCCACAGGGAAGAATGTCTTTGCCCTTAAGCCAGTACAACAGTACCTCTGAAGCAAAGTCCATGTAAGTTTTCTCCATTTCTACAGTAGTAGATATGAACTCATTAAGAAAACCCTTAATAAACTTTCTTCTCTAATGAAGTGTACTCTTAATCACTCCTTGATGTATTTTTCCAGAAAGTGCACCTCTGTAGCATGTTTTTACTCTTAAATGTGCAAATAAGAAAAATATTTAGCATATGTTAATAATCTACATATATAAATTTAAGTCACTGTATTTTCTTAATCATTTAACAAGTTTATTTCTACAAATTATGGCTTAGAAGCAGGTACTGTACATACAAAAATCTGAGGATACTGATGTGCAGCACGTAATTTCTTCGTGTTGTTTATGTGGATAAGTTAATTCATTTCAGTGGGTATTCATCACATTTCTTACAGCAGCAATAAATAGGCATTTTACTTTTCATAAAATGTTATTTTATATAGCATGTACTCAATACAAAATTAACTTTTAACAGCACTAGAGTAACATAACCCACAGGTCATTACAGGTTGAGTGTGGTATTGGAAAATTTCATATTAGATCTCTGTGCCAAGCTAAGACTGAGTGATTTGCAGGGTCTCCAACATGTCTTCCACTGCCTTCAAAGAGTATTTAGTTTCTTTCTTACTGCGACCTGCAAACTAAAGAGGAAAGAAAGGATTGTTATTTGTCAAATACCTGACATTCTATGTCTAAATCCTGTGAAAAGAACAGTTCTACACACCAAATAACAATAATTAACTCTATTTATTAAAAACTTAAAAGCACAAAATTAAACCTCAGAATTTCCAGCAGAATATAAGCTATAACACTTTCTTCAATGAAGAAGAAATACTTTCTGTTAAAGTAAGACAGAAAAAAATTCTACTTATCAAAATTTACTATAAAACAATCCAGACAACATATAATTATATTTTATGGTTCAAAGTAACCATGTGGGATGACATTGTACTTGACTGTAGCCTACTATTAAAACACCAATTTCAGAGAACATTTGAAATAAAGTCTGTCTTGATAAGAAAGAAAGATACAGCTTAACAAATACTAGTAGTGGCTTTAAAAAGGAAGGGGTAGAAGGACAGGATATGTTGACCACCCCATGTTGAACTCAAAAGGGTTTTTCTAATGATACTGAAAATTGCCATCACTCATAAGCCATGTCTAATAGAGCGGATTAATTGAGCAGGTTGGTCTTTAGTCAAATGAAATTCCTAACCATTTTTAATACACCTGCACTAAAAAGTTTTGCATTTCAGCTTGAGAGAGGCGGTAAAGAAATTACAGAAACAGTAACTAAAACTTGCTTTTAGTAAAAAAACCTATCCTCTACTTGAATGTTAACATCTAAACACTCAATAAATTTTCAATTTGAAGTTTTTTATTTCAAATACCACTGGTGTCTTGCATAGTTAGTCCTTGATTTATAAAGTGTCCCTTCTCTCTTATAATTAACTTAATTTAGCAAACTCTTCATGACCTGTTAAGAAAGATTAAGTCATCAAACTCAGGTAATATCACACCAGCAACAAGCTGCAGGACCTGTTAACCTGCTTTTGACCCCTAGGCTACAATCTAGCATTGCAATTCCCAATCAGCATTGAGGTTTTTTAAAAAAAAATAGTTTTGGCACAGTCAATAATAAGCTATCTCAAATCAAAGTTAGGAGAAATTTTCTTACTGTAACAACACTTTACAGCTTAGAGATGTACTGAAAACACTGTATTTTCATGTTTTATACTTCCAGGTCATTAACTGGTATAGCAGGTTTTGATTCTAGTAGTATATATAAACCCATTCTTCAGGGTGTGCAGTTTCCAAAGTGACATGTAATAGTCAACTTCAGAGGAAAATCCAAGATTTCTTAAGATTCTCCAAGGTGAAAGCAGCAACTTATGATTTTATCTGATTGAATAAAATATTCTCTCTTTGTCCACATGAAACAGACGCTTGGAAATTCCAAATCCTTTCACAACAATAAGCAAGTTTAAAAAACACAAGTCAAAAGTTTAAAGTGAAAAATTGTTAAAACTCAAAGCATTCAGAAATTTCAATAAAAAGCACAGAAGCCTAAATATACTGTGGCCAAAAAGCACTTGGCAAGACATGCAGAAAGCACGCAGAGAAAAGCTTCAAAGTAAAGAAATATTTTACTTATTCTCGACATGGACACTGGAAGCAAAATTGACACATGACATTAGTTTAAAAAAATGCTACTTGCTAATTTCAAGAGCAGTTGCCTTCATGATACTGACATGTAGTTTAAACTGAACAAATAAAACCAAACTCTACGTCATAACAACCAGAAGCACACTTGGAAATGTAATCACTTCAAATTTGCCCTGACGAACAATTATTTTGTCTATTCAGCCATTACACAGCAATTTGACTGATTGAGCTGGAATCCATTTCTTAAATCATGACTTAATTTTCTGTTTCCCAAATGGCTGGTAACAAAATCACCTCTCTCCAGCCATAAATAACATGTAGATTGCTAACACAGAAGAGTTTAGCAATGTACCCAAGAAGCATGTATCTGGAAAATTACTGTGAGTAGGATCACATTAAAGATTTTTGTGAGCATTAATCAAACTCGCCTGCCTCTGCTGAAATGCTTCTACCAGAGGACATGCTAAACCAATTACCTAATTGAAGAGCACCAGGTAGCCTTATTTTGTTTTGGTGTTAAAATAACTGTGACTCATGTCCTCAGTTAGAACAGACAGAAGTTTTTCTCAGGGTCTGCACATATGGAATGATCCAGTTTCCCAGTCATAAGGCAAAAGTAAGCTTATAATAATAATAAACTTAAAACTAATTTTTTGATTAAGGAGTACTTCACTTGCTTCTGAAATAGAAGATTCAAATTAAATTTTATTTAGGTCTTTTTTCTACCCAGTCAATTAAATTTAAGAAGCCTGGAGCATAATGACTTTTTTTTTCAGGGGATGTGTTAGCAGCCAGGAATTCCAGCTCCATACAGCAGCCCTAGTTACAAAACCTTTCTGTCTTCCTGAAGAAGTTTACATTTCTCCTAGATTAGACACAGATGAGAAGTACTAATCAGCATGGATTGTTATATATTTAACATCAAAATAAGTATATTAACTAGCTGAAGTGTCAAATATCTGTGCATTTCAGAATTTTTTAAACTATTCTTTATCACCATGTTTTCCTGTAAAGACAGTGCTGCACAGTCTAACCAACATCGGTGCAGTAATGTTTTCTTTCTTTACTCAAACACTGCTTTCTTTAAATGACAATAAACTAAGTTCCTCTGATTTCATAGAGGAATGCACAGGAAAAGCAAAAATCAAGTGCCAAAGCACACTGCTTGAATGACAGAATAAATTGAAAGAAGAAGACCAGTAAAAATATTTCAAGTAAATTGCATACAAAATAATTTTTTAAATAATTAAATAATTTAAAAGCAACTATAGCCAGTCATTTGAGAAAATAAAGGCAGTTTTTCAAAATTACTGATCAAGCTGCTGGTAATTCAAGTTCAAATCCAAACTGGAAATAGGGAAAGATCTCACAGCAAGACAATTGCTCAAAACTAACTTTTTGCTTTAATAATTTGGAATTTAAAGTCACAAATTCATATAATTTGTATAGACATCCAAATCAGGATTCCAAATTCATCTTGCTCTCTAGAACATGACCACCAGAAAAACATCATTTAGCAGTATGAGGATGTCCAACCAATAAAACAAGTCAATGTCAAACCCAACAAGCTGTTAAGGCTCTTACTGCACTTTACAGGTGGATAATGCATGGAAAGTGGGGAGGATTTATAGAGATCATATAAATATCCAGCTTAAAACCTGTCTAGACATACCCTCCCACTAATGCAGGAACACTGTAAGGGCTTCCCCTGGCACAAGTGACCAAGGTTTCATCCTCAGGTCCAAATGGTGACAATTTCCAACAGCTCAGCTCATCGAGGGAGCAACAAATCAACACTGACTCATAGGGTGACTGCCACCTACTGCATCACCTAACACCTCTGGCTGTAGCTGCTGGATGTTCTGAGTCGCTGACAGAGACTGGAGTAGCCAAATGCTTCTGCAGCACTGTAACAACCCAGGGGGATTGGGCTGGGGATGTCCTGCCAAGCTGTGCTCACTGGAGCTTCTTGTAGTTCTTCTGGGAAGAGGAATGGAGGTAGTCACCCCATTTATTTGCCAGATCCTGGCTTGAGTTTCAGCACTTTCATTTTCCAAGAGCTGAATTTCCCCTAAGATTCTCATCACACACAGTGTTCTTCACTTTATATCCCAAACAGCTAACAGGAGCAGAAGAGGAGGCTATATGTGTGTGTGTGTGTGTATACATATATATATATATATATATATATATATATGTATGTATGTATGTACGTTAGTTGTGTTAACATGGCCTGTTCTGGGAAGCATCAACCAAAAATGCTTAATGTAGCATCCAAAAAAACAGTAATAGACATTTCAGACTAAAAGAAAACAAACAAACAAACAAACAGTCACTCCCCAAACTCCCTGCACTTAAAAATGCTCCCAGCACCACACCACTCTCAATAAAATTTGTGTTTTATTAGAGACATTATGATGTTAACAGAAAGCCATGAGGAGAGAAAAGAAGGGAAAGGAAGAAAAAACCAAACAGGCATGTTTATCTGGATGGGAAACAGTTAACTAGAAGCTGTCATAATTACACATCCATTATATTTAGAACCAGAAGATGCCTATTTCCAGGTCTTCTAGGCCGTTCCATGGCCCACACTGGCTGTAAATTTCCACCCTGATGCACCCTGAAAGGGACTGCTTCCCAGAAGTGCTAACAAGTCTCTACCAGTACTTTGAACTCCAGTCACAATATTTACTTAAAACATATGCAAATCCACTCTAATCTAAGCAGTTGATTTTACTAAGATGTAAAACATAGCATACTGGTTTTCACTAAAAATTCACACATCTTTTAAAACCTATTGTGTTCTGTCAATTATGAATCTGTGGTGTATTTACTAAAAACCATTCTTTAATGGTTTTTAGTAAGTGGTTGGTTGTTTTGGTTGGATTTGTGTTAGGTTTTTTTAAAATTTCTTTGGGTTGTTTAGTTGTTGTTTTTGTGGGGTTTTTGTTGGGTTTTTTTGGGTTTTGTTTGGTGGTAATCCTGCAATACTTGAGTTTTCCATCTGTGCTGTGCTTACAGGAATGTCAGGCATACTTAGAGTCAAAAGAAACCCTGGTTATTTATGAAACATCAGACAAAGTAGTTAATTCATACACACCTTACCATCATGAGAAGGTAAATGGTTTATTACTGAAAAGGAGAGCGATTTAAAGAGCAGAAGAGAAATAAACTTTAGGCATATGTTAAAAATTTTCATTATGTCCCCAGGGATACAATGCTCTTCACTGTACAGTCAGAAGCTGCAGGGCCAATTAGGAGAAATGGAAAATACCTCTAAATTGGCATATATCAAAAACACATCAGCCACAAGAAGCTGCACACTTGGCAAGAAACTGAAATGCAGTTCAGTATTAAGAAAACTGTACTGTCTGTAAAAGGAAAATCTAATTTAATTCCCTTATAGATGCTGCTTGTAAAAAGGCCATTTGGTAGTATTAACTGTGAAACAGTAGCAAGAAGAAAAAAATTAAATAATGGGTTCCAATACTGATATGTTGCAGGGAGAAAGAAGAGCTACATGTACAAAGAGCTACAAAGTCTTTGCATTTAGTACCAATACATTTGCTCAACAAAAAAGTTGTGGGGAGAATTGGACAGTATGATGTTGATGTCCAGGATTACTTATATATAAACTTTGATTGGCAGATCGTTAAGAATAGCTGTAACGGAGTCAAATAGACATAATATATTTGGGATACACGGACAGCAGAGCCCATGAGCTAAACGATGTTTTCATTCACAGTTATAGAAAGAAATAGAGGCTTATAATACAACAGGACATACAGAAGTTTACACATAACTTTTCAAAAAGTTGGAAAGACTCCAAATTACTTCAGCAAGCTTTGATTATGGCCTACAAAGTCTACGTTTTCACAACTCAATGAGCATTTCTCTACAAAACTACACAAAACCAACTTCAGTCACAAATATTAAGGCAATTAAATATGATTTTGAAAGGTTAGAGTAAATTCAAGGAAAACAAAACTCCTATAATTTAATTTGTTTTCTAGTAAAATAGAAGTGGATAATGAAGTCACTCTAAGAATTAAGACATACCAAGTTTTCCAAAATAGCTGTAGAACCAAGTCTTGAAGGTCAATATTACCGTAATGTACATTCAGTTAATGTTAGTAGGAAAAGTATGTTTAAAGCTATTAAGTAAATGATAGCAATTAGTAACTGTAAAAATTATTAATTAAGGCTTCCAGGAAACCTTAACCTTTTATTAATTAAGGTTTCCAGGAAATCAAACAGAAGCAGAATGTAAAAAAATCCAAGCAGATTATGCTGATTTACATGTCATATTAAACCTCTTGAACAGCAGCTGATAAAAGTGCAGAAAAGAACTATAGAGCATGTTGAGAGTATCATAAAGCAATGAAGTACTAACCTGGTATGCTCTGTTTATTTGGTTTGCTGCCCAGCTGGCATATTTCATATTATCTTTTTTCATTTTTGCACTTGCTTTTGGATTGGAAGCAATATGACTGGCAGACTAAGAATACAATAAAACAAAAACAAAACTCAGTGTAATTATAAAATTTATGTGCATGAAATAAGCTGAGAACCTTGAGCATCCTTACAGTCCAAGCCCCACGGACAGTGATAGTGGAAAAAGACAAAAAAAATTTAAAAGCTACCAGCAAACAGCATCCAGATAAGAATCAGCTAGACTTTTTAAACTATTGTTTGTTCTATTTAAAGCTACATTAGACTTCAGTTCAGTTCTGTACTGAGTTAAGAACCAAACCTGGACATGATCAGCTAATCCAATTTGCTTCTCCTAAAGTGAGAGTTATGAATTCGTTTTCCACATCAATTTTTTACCAGAGACAATATAAAATGCATCACTTGTATGTCCAAGCAGCCATTGCAGACATGGCATTTTCCCCTGTTGCATCAGAAAACACTTTTAAAAGCAGATAAGGCTATACATAAAATATGCCCACCCTCACCTGAAAGAATACAAAATATTACTTAAGAACCAAAGAAAGATTTTACTTATATAAAGAAATCCATTCTGCAAGGAATACTGCTACTGTGCTGGTGTTTTTCAGCAATTCATCATCTTCTAGAGAGGATGCATGACTTTAAATCCTTTTTGAAGAAGTTACCTTCCCATGCCAGTAACAATAATTCCTTGGAAAATACAGCCAAGACTTAAAGGTTAAGAGCACTTCAGTAAGGAGTAGTTACTAGCACAAAATTATCCCTACTCCAAAGGTATGTAAAATACTCCGTATTTTAAAACAGTGAGCTGTTAAGCTAAAAATCAGGGGAAAACCAGCAAATGGCAAAGGATAACATACATGCATAAACATATTCAGAATGATAACAGGGAAAATACATAATCATGCTTACCATGTAAAGTCCAAATAGAGCTCTCATATTTCTGTTGTTAAGCTTCAGTGCTTGTGCAAAATACTTTCTTGACAGCTCAAGGTTTTCAAGCCCCCCCTGAGTGTATTTAACCTGTAAAAATGGTAAACTCCTGAAACTTGCATGTCATTCATACCTCAGGCTTTCACTTTGAAGCAATATTACAAAAATTCACTCCCAGTTTGTTTCACATGACATTTCAAATCAGGTGAGTCCTGTCAAAGGCCAAATACTGGCCTGGGAGAAATCCAAGCTCTTCGCAATAGATACATTTAAAAATATTTAACTATAGGAGAAAAAAACTCAGCATTAATTTCATTAATGCATTGCTACAAGATTAAAAAGTGATTCTTTTTCATCTATAAATACCTGAAACCTTGGGATTGTCTCCTATGAACAGTAGCACAAACTTTAAATCCAAATTCTCACTACTAGAAATCCATACTGACACTATGTTCCCACAGCATGCATGAAAACAGCTCACACAACAACACAATGTCTTTCACTATGTATTCAAAATAGCACACAAAGTTTAGAGGATTACTCCATTATTTTTCTATTAATTTTTATATATATTAGACCAAAAAAAAAGAGAGATAAATACTAGAAGATATGTTTCCAAGTCTTTCTAAGAGAAAGCTACTCAGGCCTTCAAGTTTTAATGTCAACCCAATTTTACCCATGTTAACTAAACAAATTAAACCCATTCTAAGCAGTTAACAGTATAATTTAGGAGAAAAAAAATAATCTGGAAAAAAAAAGACAAATTCAGATGGCTAAAACCTTGAGCTAGAACTCCTAACTTTACCTCTAGCATTCACCTTTCTTCCACCAGTGCTCCTTCAGGCAGAATTTAGTATGTGGATTCCAAGATCTGAGTCCACAGTAACAGGCAATACATCTTAAACTTCTAGGCAGCATTGTTGTAGAAAAGTTTAGCTTCTCATGAACTTAATTTGAAAAGTGCATAAAAACTTCAACAAGAAGAGTTAATTTAAAATTAGGTTTTATCTTGAATAATTCCTCCCCTAACTCTTATATTTAGCTTAGTCACACTGTGACTGAGTCACTGAGTATGAAAACACGGTTTTCAGAACATATTCAGTTCTATGAGATTTTAACATTCTCTGTGAACTCTTAAAATCTCCTAGGGAAAAATTAAAGAAACCATTTTCACCACTTCAGTAACATAAAAACAGAAAATGTAATCAAACATAATTGATTTTTTTCTGAAATACCTACTTCAGCATATTGTTGACAATATAAGTGGTTGTGTGGATTAGTCATCATAAGCTCCTCTAAGCAGAAGGCTGCCTTTGCATAGCTGAGGAATACAAAAAACAGTGACAATATGAAACTCGAGTACACAGCTCTTTGCTTCAGTTTTTTTACAGCACAATACAAGCCTTACTTCCCCCCCCCCCATAAAATCACATGATTCACAATTAATTTAAATGGTTCATTTTAAAATAAAGTTTAGAACCAAGTTACTTTTTTTAAATTATAGACAGGGGAAAAATATCCAAAATCTAATGGTCTAGGTATAACTGGAACAGCTAATGAAAAGCATTTAATATACTAATTTCTTATTAATAAGTGCCATTTTTCATCAGCAGGAGGGATGATTAAAAGCAGGTATTATGTACTGTAAGACACTGACCTGAAACTACAAAATAATTCCTTTTTTTCCTAAGAAAATTCAACTATCTGAAGATTCATAAATGCAGCCACTGATCACAGCATTTACACTGTCAATTAACTTTACCTGCCAACAGTCAACCACAGAATTGAGACAAAAAATCAACATACTAAGAACACTTCTAAAATTCAAACAGTCCAAATCAATGTATGAAAATAGCATCAGACCTCTCCAAATGGGCAAATCCTTATAATTTGAAAAGGCTAGTTCTTGAGTTTCTTAGTGGAAACTTTCAGAAAGGATTAAGAAGTCAAGCTCAAAATGCAGGTTTATTGAGAAGAATCTTAGCTTTGTAATCTTTCAAATAATAGAACTGTCTGCAGAATTTGCATCATTTAGTGATATGTGATAGCACTATTGCACAGTTTATGTCATAGGATTCCAAAATTCAGAGATACAAGGTATATAATGACAGTGTGGGTATATATTTAATATCGCAGTAAAAGCAATTTAGCAATTATGAGACCATATTAAGCCATATAATCTGTAAAATCTTGTATCCTAAAATAAATATGTTGTGGTTTACTTTGGTGCATGTTATGATTGTCATGTATCTGTATAATTTATTAATCTGGAGATAAAAGGGCAGCCACCTCACTCTCCAAAAGCAGAAACCAGAGTCCTCATTGCAGAATAGGGTAGAACTGAGGACTGTGCAAACCTTGTATATCTACATGTGTTTATGAACAAAAATGAGAGATGGTGATTTCACAAGCCCTGTGACTTGTAACCCTGATAAAACATATAAACTGATGAATTATCTTCTTTTTTAAAACTTAACTTTTAGTTGCTTTTAGCCAAGAGCCCGATTTTCCCCCATTATCAAAATAATAATAATGATGCTTATGGAAGTACAGTGAGGACAGTGAATTCTTTCCATGAACTGAAGTATTGCATATTGCTTTTTATTGGAATTACAGACCAAAACAAATACAAGCAAAAGCAATTTCTTTCTTGAGTTTTATTGCACAATTTCATAATAAAGATTATAGCAAAAAAACCCCAACCCAATAATGGAATACGTATGTTTGAACCACTCTATCACTCACTTTCGTACTGACAGATTTGACAAGCTTAAATATCTTTCCAGCCAATTTTTTTTTTTTTTTTAGTAGCTATTTTCTTGGAAAAGGGGCTGGTAGATTTCCCTAAACAAATGGAAGTCTGGGTATCAAAATTCTAGTTTATTCCTGAAGTCATCATTTAAAAGAGTTTAATAACAATTTTCTTTGAGAATGGGGTGCAAGGAGAGATGATTGGGGAACAATTCTTTCCTCACGGTGAGAATGGCTATTTCTTTCTTGACAATTTGATTCTTTTACCACCCTCTCAAAAGGAAAGAAGGAAACAATGTGATATAATTCAGGCTGGCCTGAAGAACCAAAGAAAGAGGGGAAAGAAAAGATACGCCTTTTGGTGGAGGTTTGAATTAATGCTGTGATATTAGAAAACTTGCACTAAGGCTTTGGTGCTAATCCTCTCACACTGGGATTTCCTCCTGTCACTACAGCAATAAAAAAAGCTAACAAAAACATTAAATATCCAATAAGCAAGTTACTACAACATTCAGCATTCTTGATCGCATTGGGTTTTGTACCCAGGCGACCAGATGCCTCCAACTCTGGATCTATGTTTTGCTTTGTGGGGTTTTTTTTAAAGGTTACTAAAAGTTCTGGGAGAGGTAGGCTAAAAGAAAATTGGAATATCGCTTGCTGTGATCAACTGATTTTAGAAGTAGAGAATTTAACACCTCTAACAAGTAAAATACACAACTTGAACAAAAAATGATGGGAAGTGTTCTCTGCTGCACTCAAACCACTTCTTCTAAACATCAGATTTTTAAAAACTATTAAAACATACAGGTAATTAAACAAACTCTTTTTGTTTGAAAAACAAATGCCTTCTTAAAGTATTTGGTAGCCAAATAAGCTTGGTAATTATTTCCATTTGAGGCCTAGTATATTGGAAATGAGACAGCATACTTTGTAACACTACTCCTTAAAAAAAATTACTGTGGTTTTTGACTTACACAGAGTGGGTTTCAAATTAACATTTTTTATGCAGACTTAGCAAACAACTTACTCGTGTTCATTGATGTAAAGTTCTGCAAGTTCATGCCAAGCTTCTTGGTCACCAACAAATCTGTATAGAGAATACAAGAGAGGGGAAAAAGGAAAAAAAGAAAGAATGTGCCAAGGATTCTGTAAATGACTAGCACTGAAGCAAAAGAGTAAATTAAATGCAAATTCCATTTTAATTAAAAAGATTTATCAGAATAGCAAAACACAATCCGTATTCTTGTAAGACACTCACTGTTCCAGATACTCATTCAGCTCTCGGATGGCCTCGAGATTTTTCCCCTGGGCTTTTCGAATGGCAATCTTACGCTTTCTTGCTGCCTATGGGTTGACATTAATAAAGGATTAGGCCTCATAATTCCCTGGGTTTTTGTAAGGAAAGCAATTTGACTGTGCAAATTATTATCTCAATACCAGTGGAATTCCACTGCAGAGACACTGCTAGGTTGAAGTTTATAAACATACCCTATCACATCCCACTGAGAGACTGAAAACCTCTTCTTACAATCACATTATGTATGCTTTTCTTTGGAGGCACAAACTGTATGCATTATTTCATTCAAATAAATGACTGTCCAGATTCTGATAATTACAAAACAGCAGGGGATGCTAATCTTCAGCCATTCCAACTACCCCCACCTCGTCATTCACAAGATCTATGACTGTAGAGGAGAAATGGTGACTGAGTCCTAGAGAATCCCACAGCTGCATCTTGGTTATCTCTGTGTAAGAATGGCTTTCAGCCTTTATAAAATATTCTTGTTGAAGTGCTGAATGGCACCTTTGACTAATGCTAAATACACACCAATTCCCTAAAAAAGTCTCTCGTCGTTCTTGGAGGCCAAAGTAGGCTCTGCAATGTAAAGGGAATACAAAATCACTATTTCAATGCCAAAAATTGAGCAGTACTTTGATATGTGGGTAGAAAATGTACTTCAACTTAAACATAAAAATTAGTTATAAGAATTATAATGTATTTAAATTTTGAAGTCCAGAAAAGTTGTCAGAGACCAGAAGGAGGAAAGCTATAGAGGATTGTAATAGCTGATTACTCGGTATTTTAATCCAATATTCCAGCTTCTGAATGATGCTGGTTACAGTTTTCAGGACCCACAAGGATCTTATTGAGTCAACTCTTAAAACAATGGTCCTTACAGAGATCAAACCTGTGACCTTGATGTTACCAGCACCGTGCTCAAACCAACTGAATATCAACATACACCTGAGGTGTGATTCAAAACAAAGGAATCTTCCCAGCTGGGAGCAAACAATACACCTCAGCCAGCCTGAAAGTCATCAGATCAGAAATCTGACTGAATGGAAGGAAAACACAATTCCAGCAGAACATAACTCAAAAAAGGAATGCCATCAGCCTCCTTCCTTGCCTCTAATCCCTGTGCTCCTGGGTGACCACAACCACTGTGATCAGACATGAGACAACACACAGTCTGGTGTCCATGATATCAACATGCACACATATCTCGTTTGTAATTTCTCCATGAGATAACATTAAAGACAAAAAATATAAAGCACACTTCTCTGGTAATTAAGTCCCACTGTTTATCCCCTTCATAGCTCTCATTCCATTTCATATCTTCTAAAGAGTTTATATAGTTTGAAATCATATTTTAGAAGCCTTGACAGGACAACTCTTCTACAAAATATTGAACAATTTAAATCTTTGAATTTCAGATAGCTCTGAAATCACTTTCTTCATGATGTACTCTAAGTTCACAGTCACATATACCCTACAAGAGTTCTTGTGTATTCACAAAACACTTTAAACATAACTACTCTCCTAAATAATTTTTTATCCTTTAATCCATTTGAACAAATCAATTGCTTTCCAAACAAGAGAGTGGTAAATTAGTTCAAGCACCAAAACAGAAAAACTAAAAATGCTTTTGACATTTAATTAATCTCCTTTTAATTCATCCCCTTTATCTCCCTCACAAACACGCATTCAATGGAAATTCAGTGAAAACAACTCAAGTGAGGAAAAAAAATATTTCACCCTTCTGACTAAATGTAAGACACAGACAGAGAGAAGACTAATCAGAGGCCAAATTAGAACACAACGAGTGTAGTTTCCACTGCTTCTTTGTCAAACTGCAACCTGTGAAGTTACATACATCATTCTACTTTTACTGGGAGACATCTGGCTAAAAGCCATAACACGAAATTTTAACTGCTGACACATTTATTACTGTAACAATAACACACTCCGTATTTTATTTTTGCTTTTCTAAAATTAAAGATAACAGCATAATTAAACTTATTTTCTTTAAATTCAAAAAGAATAATCCCACATGCTTATCATGCTGCTATAACAAACAAAACAAAATAACACCACAAAATAACAACCAAAAAAACCTCAACCAAACCATTGTTTGCTGTCACATTTTATGGAGTTCTCAAAGCTTTTGTAAAGCAGGTCACCCCCTTCTATGGTGGGAACACCAGGGCAGCGTTAACCCACTACCCAAAGCTGACATTATACACAGCCCAGTGACCTGCCCACTGAGCCTGAAACATGAAAAGAGGAAAAGTGGGGATAACAACGTGCACAGCCAAAGGAATGCATCAAGCAATTACAGCCTAGGAAGACAGAAGGGTTTTTGCAGGTAACAGACTATTGACTTTATAAATGCAGCTTTTTAAATGCAGCTCTTGGATTAACAACTCAGTTATTTTCAAAATTTAAAGAAATTAAGAGCCTGATTAAAGTAAACCCCTGAGAACTAAAATAATCTATTAATTATATAAAATCAATCAATGTATATGAAAACTTAATTTGCAATGGCAAACAGGAACAGTCTACATAAGTCACTCTTTTCTCTGTTTCTAATGCAACTCCTTCAACTGTATCCAAGTCAGTCCTCCAAGAGAGTCTGGAAACAGATTTTTTTCCATAGCTGCTTTATTTCTTAACCACAGCACTCACAAGTAACATAAATCACAGGAGCCTCAAGACATTAATTTATGAAAAGCTACAACTACTTCTAGTCACAAACATAAACTGATATTTACCTATAGTAAGCATGTAATCTAATGCAATCAAATAACAAGAACAAAAGCATTAGACACAACATATTCTGGCAGCAGTTCTTAGGAATTAAATGAGTTACATTTACATTCGACAGAATCTCCCTGCTGCACCAAATCCCAAGAAATTTCCTCAAAATTACACTTCTACAACTTTTAAAACTTCATTTTTTGGTCTACCTTCCTATCAACAAAAATATAGCAGCATCTGGGCTTGGAATCTGCGCTCTCTTCACCCTCAAAATGCTGGGAGATAAGTTTCTTTACAGAGAACTCCCAAGTTTACAAAAGAGAGGCTCAGCCACTCCAAACAGTGCCAACATCTTGAAAAAGAACAAAACGTTGTCTAGTAGCACAGAATTTCTGAGAGACTTTTTAAAAGCACTGTAAAGAATTGAGTGAGGATGTAGAGGTTTTTTTAATGCAGATTCTAACTTTTTTCCATCACATGAATAAAGTCATAAAGCCAAGAGATATGCACAGAGGTTTTCAGTAGATCTGTGATTCACAGGATTGATATGGCAGGTGAAAAAATGAAGACATGAAAACAAACTACTATTGCTTTTAATGGTATTCACAAACTACTCTCCTGTCTGACTCCCTATTCCCTAGTTTTTCTTTCAATCATGAAGTCTATCAGTTTTTAAATAAAAATAAAATTCAATAATTCCAGTAGTCAGTATGTTAAGAAAAATATATACAAAAAGGCCTGCATTACAAACAAAACATGGACCACAATTTGTGTGCTGTAAACTTCTAATTCTTGTTCTCATTTATATTGCTTCTGAGGTCACTGTGTGAGTCAGCTTAAGTGCTGTTCTGTGAGCTGGAGCTCACACAGTTTCCTGAGCATCCTGAGGACAGCAACATAACTAATAGCAACTTACACTCATAGCATCAATTTTTCTTTATTCCCATACAAATTAAACAAAATGCTTTACTGCACAGAACCACTGCCAACACTAATAACCACTTTAGCATGCAAAAATACATAGTTGTTAAGTAAAGCCAGACTCACACCAATTCTTCAGAGGCTTTACCTAGCACTTATACCATATTTCCTATTTTTTACCTGCCTTACAACCAGCTAATAAAAGAAAACCAGACTATTTCATGCTCCATTATGCTAAAGGTCCTCTTTACCAAAAACCTCACATCTCAAAACACAAACTCATTTTTAGCAGACCTATTACAAGATACTAAAAAACTGCAAAATGCAGAGTACAAATTTGTTCAATTATTAATTTCAAGTCCAACAAGAATATTCTTGAGAAATTAGTTTTTAAATACAGGGACTTGAAATTATTTTGAAGTCTAAGTCTACTAAAATAGTCACAAACAATTACATTGATAAAGATTTAGAAAACAGCAGTCAAGGAGTACATTTCATTTCTTCACATCACAATAGTAAGACTTTCTAGAACAAGCCTCCACAAAAATTTACTCAATCTTCTTTCTCCTTCCACCTTAAGTAAAAAGGAAAAGGCAAAACCTCCAGCGCTGTAACAAGATCTGCAGCATTTGACCCGCAGATACTACGACACAGATTTCCTCCTCAATTTTCCAGAGTTTAAAGCAAAACACTAGAAGTTATTGGCTAATTCTGTAAATCCCTAATTCTTTATGGAAAGATATATGTATCTTAAAGAATCAGTATCATATGGAGTAAGCTACTTCAGTATGTACAAATTTATTAAGGAGTGAACCTTTCTAAGTTATTTCTTTTAAAGACTAGTTATCCTCAATCTGGCATAAGAACTAATCCTCCATTTGCCATGATTCTTTTTAATTGGCATTAGGTAGACTCAAAATGAAGTGAGGACTTGAACATTTATCAATTTCTGCATTTCATTAGTAAAACACACCAAGAGAGAGTCTAACATTGCTCTGAATTTCATGGCCATAAAGAAAGTATTAGTAGGAGAATTTTCAGCGATTGAGACCTCTATGAAAGAAAGAATTTCTTATCTGTATAACTACTACAGCATTTAACACATTATATTTTTCATCTTAAAAATAATGTTTTGTTTCCTTTTAACATTTTAGAAAATGTGTATTTGGTCTAAGAATTTGATCCATTGAAACATTTTCCCTCAAATTGTAATATGCAAATCAAAACAGAAGTGTAAACAGCTACAACTGAGATACAGGGAAAAAATTACACGGATGTCAAAAAAGCACATAGTCAAAACCAGCACATAATCAAAAACAACCACAATAACAAATTTATTCCTACCAGAATTCAGACTTTTTTCAAAGTTAGTCATGCAATACAGTTAAATCTTGCAAACCCATGCAGGCACAGAACTACTGGGTTAAAGCTGCCCTTTAGGGATAACCTCAAAGCAAAACGTAACTTTTTGTATCCCATAAACAACCTATAAAGTCTAACACCAGCACAGAGAAAATTGGTAGGAGCTTCACAGGCTGAAAAACTACAGCCTGGAATTGGAAAACATGAAAAATGTTATATATCAACAAAAAAGCAAGAACAGTTTACACAGAGGAAAGTAAGGCTTCCCCTATCTAGTGGAGTTCTTCAAGGAGTCGTTAAGTGTAGATGAATAAAGATCCATGTAAAAGTAATCTTTGACTTAAAATATAATTTCAACAAGATGTCTCACCTTGAAGCTGAAAGCTCTGAAGGAAACTAGAGTCACCAGAGCCTAACAAGAGAAGGTCTTCACAGGGATAAATAAGTCAAAAGATATAAAATAGAGAAAAAGAGCTCTCTGCACTGAGAATCCCAGAATCACCTGTATTAAAAACCACTGCCCAGCACTCTTGATAAGAGATCTAACAAGGGAATTAATAGTGACGTAAAGTTAAATGTTGATAAGGATTTATTTAAGTATAAAGAACAAAAGACAAGTCCAAACATTAGCATTCACAATAACGAATCATAATGAATACTTTTACCAGCACAATAAAACGACCCATGAAATTTAATCTACACAAATGGCTGCATATAGGGACAAACAATACTAACTTAACGTACACAAAAAACTGTCTGAATTCGTCTGGCTAGGAGGGAGATACTGGACTTGCAATAAACAGTTCTATAAAACATCAATTCAGTGTTAACAAACCATCTTAAAAAATTCAAAAACCCTGCCCCAAAAACCCAAACTGAAAATACTGTGATATTGGTGTTACCAGAAAAGAATACAGAAGAGACACATCTATGGCACCACTTTGTAATTTTTAAGTCCATAATGCTCCTGCATTTTTAATACTGACTGCTGTTCAGTCTTCTCACTTCTCACCCAAATATATGAAAAAACACAGAAATTACACAGAGAACAGCAGCAGAGTTTTAAGGCACAGAAAGGTAACAACACAGAATGGTAACAATTAGGACTTCTTAGCTTAGAGGGAAGAAAAGTGCAAAAGATCCCTATAGTCACGAGTATTAATAAAGGGAAAACAACTGCTGACAGTAACAGACAAATTCAGAGGCATTAAATAAAATTGTCGGATTGAAGGTGTGGGAACAGAAAAAAAACCACAAATGGGAGAGCTGCACAATCCATTAAAAAATTACAATATTTAATTTCTCAATTATGTTGTAGATGTAGGCATGGCAAACTTAAGCAAGTTTAAAAATAAGTCTATGCAGAAATTTCATGAAGAGCTATTAAAAACAGAGTTAACACTTCTGGCACAGGAAAACTGCAACATGAAGATGAATAGAAACCGGCAGAACAGACCACAGCATACTGTCATTGCCCTGCTCTTATACACTTCTGGTATCTGCAGTAAGTGAAAGCCAGACCCAGGACAAGTAAAATGGACTTTTGCCACAACTGCAGTACAGCTGCTCTTCTGTTCTCCAATACTTAATTTCAAGAGACAAAATCTCCATCAACATTTAAAAGCGCTATGCACACAAAACATGGGACAAATGATGGAATGCACTCTGCCCTCTCACTTCACCAATCATGACTGAACAAGAAGCACAAAAACCCTGCAATGGTAAATGATGCTCTGCCAAAAGTAAAAAACCCATTTTTTTAGGACCACATAGTGCATTCCCAGCTTCCCCAGCAGTTCTCACTGGGACTAACTGAAGTAGCAGCAACAACTTCACAACTCTCACCAACTCCACCCTGTGTCAGTCAGTGCTAAGCTATCTTTTTCAACTCCCTTTAAAACTATCACTGTACACACCTATGTTTAGGTCTAGTTCTGTCTTTCCTGGCAGTGTGGCCAATATATTTAAGCAAACACACATGCCACCTCAGAAAATTCTGCCCATTAGTAGATGCTTCATTTGGTGAGCAGTTTTCCCTTTTGCAGCTCAGAGCATCCTGTGGATAAATGTACAAAGCTGCAAGGTCTTCACAGGAGGTCCCTGTTAAAAATGAATTCACAGCTACTACAGCAGTTTTAAGGAATTATCACAGTTCAGATGATAAACAGAAATCCAGTGCTCAAATTCAGTGCTCATTATTCTCATCTTATTTAGTGAAGACAAGGAGGTAGGGAAAGAAAGGTTACCTATGCAGTCTAGATGGAATTAATGTAGAAAGATATGAACTCAGATATTCATGGTATGTAACTGCTGCCTATTTACATGATACTAAGTACTGAGATAGTGCTCTGAATCCTTCTAGTATTCTGGATTCCCAGAGGTCTTCAACCACCTCCTTTGCCTCTTCTGAAATATGTCCAGCTCATCTACAAAAAGAATCTCAAAGTAGTAAGAGAAAGGGTAACTTCATGTGACCATATGCATACCCTTTTTCCTGCCCACTCCTATAAACATTAGAGTTGATGAGAACACTGTCTTACTAGAAAAATTTTAAATTCTTCATTCACACAATTATATTACTAAACCCACGATGGTAATGAGACTATCCACATGTTCTATGCTAAGGAAGCAGTGTCTTGCATTAAAAGCTTAGTTGAAATAGTGGCAAGAAACAGCTGAAGAATTATCCTAATAAAGACTCCAGATTCTACAGATTAGAATTACGGCAGAACTTTGTGCTTTATCTGACTTTCCCCTGGTAATGACCAAATGCTCTGCAATCTTCTTGATGGTTGAGCTGAATAACCAAGAGAAACTGCAAGTGCACTAGGATGACAGTGGAGCAGGTTAGAGACCAATTTAAGACTTGAATACATGGAACTCAATTTCCTTTCTCAACAACAGGCTTCTCTGCTCTGCTGAACAGACCACCTCAAGAAGAGCCTGACTGATAAAAAATATTTAGCTAACTAAAAGGTTTTCCTCCAAAGCAGAGCAGGATAAGGATTTCTCAGTGAAATACATAAAGAGCAAAAACAAACAAACAAAACCTTTCTACCAACATTACTAAAAAAACCAATGACTCTCTTTTATTTTGTTCTGAGAAACAGAATAAACATTTTATCTGAAGATCTACAAACAAATCAGTTACTGTTCAGCATCACTATAAACATTTTCAATTGGACACTACATGAAGTTTTAATTAATAAAAGAGCCCTATGATAGAAAATAATATGCAGCCTTAATAAGAAGAATCTGTCAGCTTGACCTCTAACATGCCACCATTTCAACCAAAACAGACAGGAATGGAAAAGGTTCTAATCCTTACCCTATTGAAATGTATGCAAGCTATGCATTTCACAAGAGTCACATTTCATTCATTAAAGTCTTTAGAAAAGAGACTATGACTCAACATCTACATGCTTTGAAAAATGAAACAAAATCTGAGGTGACATTAACACTATTCCATTGCCAAATGAGACATCTTTTTCAGAAAGTAAGCGCAGAGTGAGATAAAACTTACAGATGATCCTATTTTAAAAAATAAAAACTATTTTGAATTCTATCCTAAGAAATTAAGTAATTACTGTTAATGCAATTTCAGCAACAAAACTTCACACGCAAGTGTAAATGTCCATTACATAATTTGAGTTCAAATTTTACTTTTTATAATGGAAAATTCTGCCATGTGTCTAAAAGAAGTAATTTTTTGGAAAAATCTTTTTCCATGCTGCTTTTTGATCAGTCAATGAAAGCTATGATTTTTACATGAATTGTGTGAACAAATGTCTATGTTTCACTTAAAGCGCTTGCCAAAACATTTAATGCATATAAGCAACTCCATGTGTCAGCAGACCAGAAGAAATTTCTATAAAGTTAGGTGAATGCCAAGACAAACTCAGCAACAGTTGCTTTTTTAAAATCTTGAAATATTTATTTTCCTATAGCAGCCACATGTGTGCATGGAAATAATTAACAGGTAAGTGACACAAAGAAATATACACATGACAACTTAGCAAAACTTTTTACTTAACTTTCACTCTTGACATGCAAGCCTTACCCAACCAATTCTAGTTATATAGCAAGGAACTGGCCTTTGCATTTAACATTTTTCAATTCTATTATTAAAATTAAGAACTTCAACCACACAACTGTTCTAATATTTACAACTTATGCTTCTAAATATTACAAGTTTAGGGATCTTTATGAATTGTTTATGGAAAAAATTCAAATAAAGAAACAATAATGCATTTTACTTATTTAAATACATAATTTTGTTTTGTAATGCCATCCAACAAAGTACTCAGGTGACGTTAGCTATGTTGAGATGAGCAAAAAGTAAAACTGCCAAAACTATATACTTCAAAGATCTGTGGTCCATGCAAGTCACTGTAATAGGGTGCTCCATTTTCCACTGGTGTCAGCAAAAGGTCATAAAACATGTACCAAGGTGACCCATTCTGTCATTTCACTGCAAATGGGTTCCATATTGGTCCAACACGACTCTGAAGATTTAGTGTCAAACTCTTTGGGCCATGCAGTGATAAAATCCACCATTTACTATGGACACCAATGCATCTTGTGCTCAAAACTTCTTGAGCTCAAGCTTCTACTATTTCAGGGAGAGTAAAAAAGAAGAGTGAAGAACTGAAATAGTTCCTTTTACCCTTGCACAAAATCTGTGAGTTCTAGCACTGCTAACAGACAGACTTTAACCTACCACTGTTGTTCAAGTGCTTAGCTTGGTATTGTTTCCACATTTGTTGCCTCAAAAATAACTTTCTGGTGTTTGGGGTGGTATTTACTGTTGCTGCTTGCTTTTTAATTTGTTTTCTGGGGTTTTTTAATTGTTTACTAAGTTTAAGGGATGGCACATGGTCTATATCCAGCTCTGGCATACCCTAGTTAATCCCAGTTATCTGTGTTTCTGTGGGTTTTCCCCTCCTGAATAGCAGACCACATCAAATAAACTGACCAAGGAAAGGTATAGGTTCAACACACACCTAGGAAGATTTACGTGAGATTGTCAAAATATCTGAAATAGCCCAAGTATTACATTCACACCAAAGTTCACCCAATAGACAGCTCCTCAAAACCAAGTAACACACCCTCAATGATTAATAATTTTTTGATTTTCCAATAAATAATTATGTTATACAAAATCTGAAACTCCAGCGTTTCTTCATATATCAAGTTTTATCCTTGTAGGAAAAAATATCAATGAAAATATATTGCTAAAGTTTCTCTAGACTTCTATTTTGGCAGCTAATAGCTCACAGTGGCTTTTACAAACAGTACTCAAAAAATGCTTAGAAGAACAGTACAGTCTGTCTCATGTTTTGTTTTATACAATTGGCATGCTTTATGCATTTTGATTCAAGAGCTAGTAAAATGGCTCAGACATGAATCAAAATAACTGCTATTCAAACACTACCTGAGTGTATTAATAGTTAATCCTTAAGTAAGATTACACATTAGGAGCATAGAAGATATGTGACAGACTATATTAGTCTTTTAAATACTCTGTATTCTGGGAAATGAAAGAGTTGAAAGGCCCAGCTCTAAACACTACTAAGACTTCTGGAAAGATCAGTAGTTATAATCTGTCTCCTAAAATCAGTGTTTAAGAAGGTATTACATTACATCTTCCCATCATGAAATGGTAACATTGGTTATTATAACAGAAAACTAAAGGAAACAAATACAGCAATACAGACACACATTTTTCCACACTGAAACAGAAAATACAGTCACAATTTCAAACACATCAGTGCAGTTTAGAATTATCTTTTAAACTTACTGTATTAGTTGAATCTTCTTGTAAAATTCTGTCATATAACTGGATAGCATCATCATACCTATACAAAGAAATGACTCACATTTATTTCTGCTAAGAACTTCTGACTTTTTGACTCTCCTTGCAATAGCTAATAACCCTCCTGCATTTTTTAATACTGAAATATAATACACATATACTAAGCAAACTATATTTATACAAAATTCCTCTGAGAGTGGTAAGTATAAACAGCAGTCTTTTTTGTCACCAATTAAGAAAAACACATAGAAATTGCTTCATGAAATACCATTTCAGCAGCAACTTGTATATTTTACACCCAGTATCTCGTTCTCCTGCCTGTTCTCTTTGTCTACCCAATAGGTTCAGCCATCACATCCCTACTCCCCCTTTTCACATCTCCCAAGAAACAGAAACTCCAAAACTTGAAAAGCCATCCAAAATAATGACATTCCACTTCACTGTTGTAACTTAAAACTTAATGCAAAGTTCCTTCTGTTGTGACTTTAAAAAGTATAAGTAGCTGCACACCAGAAACTGGAAAGATTCCTATAGGAGTCTACTACAGATTATAATATAAATCTTTACAGAAAATGTCTTCCACGATTTCCAACTTTTTTTATTTGTTTATCAATTAATTCTGTTATCTGAAGTGTGCTTGAAACAGGTTACTTCAGGTGCTATGGGCACTCCAAACCTTCTGGGAAACAGCTCTGTGTGTTCAGTCAGCTGTGTACATGGCCCCAGCAAATGAAATAATTCAAACCACATTTCACTACACAGCTGTTGTGCTATTGCCACAGAACTAGGGCATACATTGTGTCTTCATGTGTAGTTTGACAAGCAGTTTGTCAGAGATACTACTGATTGTCTTCTGATGCTCCACATTCCTTAGACATCACCTCAGACACTCATTTACATACTTGCACTGCTCCCTAAGCACTGCTGACACTAGCATAGCTCAGCTGTCCACTCCAGCTACCCTGAGGTGTAGGAACTACTGTGAAAGGAAGCACAAAAGCAGAAAGGAGCAGAAGGCAACTGCTACAGAACTGAGCAGACATGCTGTAAAATGCTGTATTTGTGCTCTCTGTTAGTTGCTGCTTTGTCAAATGCGTTTTAGAAGACTGAATCTGACGGCCATAATCCCAGCTTCACATGGTGAAGTTCCAGAAAGTTATTCTTTTTATGAGCAAGTGTCTACAGGGATGTCTCAGTCTATGGGGATGTTCTTCACTGTTTCCTTTTCCTGTTTGGGAAAGCAGGATCGTCCCTAGATCCTACAAGTCACTTGGAATTTAGTAAGTAGTTCACTTCAGTTGAAGCGAAACATGATGCCTGCAGCCTAAATCTTTCTGGATTTCTTTTTTAGTTGGGGGAGACAGACAGGCTCTGCTGGGGCAAGGCTTAGAGCACCTGCAGATGGGTTCCTGTTCAAAACAACCCCAAGCTGAAGCCTCTTTCTGCTCTGACTTCTAGAGAAAACCTATGGACATGAAACTTCGGGTTTTGTTACTTTCTCTGCTCCTTGATACTCTGATCTCAATAGTGCTTCACTGCTGAAACCACACATGATGTTTGTGCAGCAGTTATCTCCCACAAAGATCAGGTCCCATTCAGTAACATCTTTAATGCAGACACATAAGCCTAAAGGGAATTATGACCCATTGTACTTCTGAATAGGTTTCGGGAAGGGGGAAAAGCTGTTGTAATTCTCTGTCTTCCTACCCTATATAAAAAGAAGACAAGAGAGCTTAGTTTAATGGAAATTCTTAAAAAATACGCACCTTATATAAAGTGAGTGTGAAACAGAGCATCTGGCTGCCCTGAGACAGCTCCTGTGAATGGAGTCTATTTATTCATTCTCGTTGATCCAAGCAATGGACACTTATCAGTGCTTCATATCAAACATCATTTTCAAAGCTAATTTTGCAAAAATGTAATGGATGAAGAACATATGCTAAATAAGTATCTTTTAAAAAAGCATTTAGGCTGTACTTCCAATTCCTTTTTATCAAGATGGCCCAAAGACTCCAAACTCACCAACTCTGTGCAAAATGTGGCATGGAACAGATTTCCTATCATTCAAATGCACTGGAAGTCATTCCTAACACCCAAGACAAGGGCTATAGAACAGAATGTTGACAACAAAGATGTATCCAAGGAGAAATGTGCACAATAAAGTTAATCCTCAAGTCCTGAGGTCATTCATTTGGAAAATTGCAAAGTTTTGATCTGTTCATTATTTTAGTAATTTCTGTTGAACTTAGTATGTTATAACCCTTTGACATGATATTTCAAAAAGGTCAGCCTGATGTTTATGTTCAGCCATTCTATTCCATTTGTTTTTTGATTTGTTTCTATAACAAACTATATAAATTTAATCATTTTTAAGTTCATTTACCTACACTCAGGAAACAAGGGTAATGAGCTGCACCCTGCAGTAATAACGAGTACAGAAGAACAATTAAAGCAAAAAACCACCTGGCACTAGTCTTCATATGCTGCCATAGCTCTCTGAGATGAAACCTAGGCCTTAGAGAATTTGCCAAAAAACTCTGCAGTGTTCTACTTTATAATGGCTTATGCTGTGAAGTAAGAGATCCTTCTGATCTATGATCTCTGATGGGAAGATTGCAAAAATGAAACACAGTACCTGCAAAAATGCAATACAGATCTCTAAAAATCTTAATATGATCATGGACAATGTTATTTCCTATAAAGAAACTGCCCAGCATTATTTTGCCACTTTGCAATGGCTGAATGCTTTTTTAAGAAAGAGCACTGATTTTTTTTCAGACAGAAAGTACATTTTTTTTTAATTCAGGTTTTACCTTTCCATGGCTTCAAATCTCATTCCAGTTAATCGTTTAACTCTGTGGCTCCCAGGAAACTGCCGTCTCAATTCCTGAAGACAAAACTATACAAAGAACCAAAAATACTATTGTGAATATAATTATCTTCACAGAAGCTAGAAGAAGAAAAAAACAGAAAAAAAAGGCCTTCACTCATAATTCAACTACCTGACATGCCAGTTCTGAGTAAAAGTAAATACCAATTTTTGAAACAAGCAATAAAAGGCATTGACAAGGTTGGAAACTGAAATTCTGTCTGTTAGATGACTGATTTTAAGAAGTATCTTCCATACAGGACATTAGATTGTCAGGCCCCCTTGGAAATAGTTATTTGCCCAGAAAATTACAATCACCTACTTAAACAGCTCTGACACTATTAAAACTTGAATTCTATTTAGTTGCCCCACAGTAACACAAGGCAGTATAAAAAACAAAGACAGTGAGAGCTTAAGTGATACTTCTTTAATAAATGGATATTTCACAATGGAACAAACTATGCTAATACAATGCTCTGTGTTTATTTTTAAAATAAAATTTTGTAATCCAAAGAAAATGTTTGCCACTGGCTTGGGTACAGCCTGCTGGCAAAAGAGGCATAATTTTTAACTCCTGAAATCAATGAGACACCTGGGTTGGATAAAAAGAATTCATCATAGGCAGATTTTTCTGGATTAGCAGAGGACATTTGGAAGAGGGACTGAGTCACAACTTCCCCACAGCAAGCTAACTCATAACTATATCATGGATGTGGCTAAATAGCATTGTGAAGTTCCTAGCTGACTCATGACAGTGGGAGGCAGGACAGTCTATAGGCTCTCAAAACAGACCAGTGGTGTGCATCACATTAAAAGCTTCACGATGTATCCTCTTCCAGACACTTATTTGTGCAACTCAACTTAGAAACTTGTTCTTCAGACATAAGGTTCTAGCAGAGGCCTATCTACATAATCTGTTTCATCTCATCAAATCCGCTGGTCAAAGGACAAAGTACAAATCAGTAACAATTAATAGGATCCCTCTTTGTTTCTGTAGATAAACAGGTTGCTAAAGCACATCCAAGAGGAATATTCACATCCCTCCCAGATGCTAAGAAATAGAAGAGAGAAAAGCAACAGTGACCAAAGTTGTGATGCTTAGCCTCAAGCAAGAACAGACTATTTTCATCACAATCAACTTAATTTGCGATGAACCAAGATCCTTACAGTGCAATTTCACATAGAAAGGCTCAGGTTTAGCACAGAAATCGCTTACTGGCACATTGAGTGATGTCTAGAAGAACTGCTGTTGCTTTAGTCATAAAAAACTACATGCACTTAGCAGCATGTTACATGGTGACTGAACTAATCTCTGACCATTCTAAAGAGACAGGAAAATTTACATAAAACTCCAGAAAAGTAGACTCATTCCAGCTTTTAGAACCCAGATAACCTTGTAGACTTTGAAAAGAACTTTTGCATACAATAAATCCATCATGTGGTCTAGTGATCAGAGAACCCTGAAGGATTGTGATTTTTATAAACACACGTACTATTTTTCTCAAAAATAACAGCACAAATAAAAAAAAATGTAGTATTTACAACACTAAAGTCCACAATCTGTAGATGAACTTTAAAACTAAAAAATCCGCATTGACAGTAACAAAGTAGTGCTCAAGTGCAGGATTAATGCAAGAGAATTGTTCACATTAGATCTCACTACACAACCATTACTGAACCGAACAGAACAGTCCAGGGGCCAAAATAAACTCCTGTAGATTAAGCTATCAGACACAGTAAAGTGACAGGAAAAGTCGTAGGAAAGTCATGAACAACTCACTGTAACACTGAAAAAACCAAAAGCACATTAATAAACTATACCAGCTATATCTTCAAAATGTTCTGGACTCAGCAGCACTGAATGTCCTCTTTTTAAAATGGGACTTGTAATCCCCATAATAATTTATTTTATTGAGGACTGGTTTTGCACCATGTCACAAGTAATGTACGTGTGACATTGTCTCAGAATTTTCTGTTACAATGGCAAACACAATTTGCATGTGAAACTTCAACTCGCACTTCATTTGCTTTCTGACTTTTTAAACATCAGACAAAGGCAGGGAAATGTAAACCTGGACTTCAGCAGGTAAAACACTGATAATGCAAGTGCTGCCAACAATAGGTGATTGCACTAAACCACCTGTGTTGGCTGCAGCAGGGGCATGCATTACACATGGGTTTATGGTGCAGGACAGAAAGGACAAAGTAATAATTAAGGAAAGCAAAAGAAAAGACGAAAGTCAGAGAAATTACTCTGAAAACTACCTCAGCTTCTCATTTGGAGTAGATGATATCTATCCCCCCCACAAGCAAAATGCATCCCAGCTGTCAAAATCTTACTGCTAAAAAAACAGAAGAGCCAAAGCTGTTTGTCTACTTTGGAGCTACAGCTCTAGTAAAATGCCACAGATGACGTTAACCTGTTCAAATTAACTACTTATTTATTATAAATAAATCAAATTTTAAAAAAATTAAATCCCTCTAAGTTTCTACCTGTGCTTTTAATCTTATTTCCAAGCTGTATACAAAATGCTGCATTCTCTCATCTCAAGCAATATTCCTTAAAGGGCACAGACACTGAAATCTAAACTCCCTGCCAGGGTTAGTAAAAATAAAGAATGTTTCACAACTGATCTTTCAACACTGGCTCTGCCAACAATTTTGTGAAAGTCTTCTTTAAAAGACCCTGAAAATAAAGACCAAATCTGTTTTACATATAAATCAGGACACAGAAATGTATTTATTTAAACAGTAAGCCTATTTATTTTTGTTTAAACAAACAGCTATACTACAACAGTACTTTCTTCTGACGGACAAAAGAGAGGGAAGTTCAGTGGGTTCACAAGTTCAAAGTCTTGTACTACATTTTCCAGTATATTCCATTTCAAGATATGCATACATATATATGGCCAGATAACCCTGTCTAGTTCTGCCTCCCTTCCCCTTGCATTAAGTTTTACCCAAATGACATCACACAAACCTCAAAGATTTTATGAGGTATTTTGTCATCTGACAGAGAACAAGGCACTGGAGGAACAGTTGCAGTGAAAGACCTGGAGCCCTGAAAATGGCTTTTTACTTAGAGCAAGCTCAAGTTTGACGGCTTTCAGGGCACAAGGTAAGCCTTTGTTTTCTTCTGATTTTGGCTTTAAAGGATCAGCTAAGCTGACTCAGTTGTTTCGTTTGTTTGTTTCAGTGGCTTTTTTTGTCTTCAATTTAACAACCAGGTTACAGTTCAAAATAAGTTAATTCTATCTCAATTGTTATTTATATCATTCAAATAAATTTGCATACAAATTGACTCAAATATCCATTAACAATATTTTTATCAACAACCACCAAATAACTTGGATTGCAATGGACTTTTGGAGGTCACCTGCTCCAAATTCCCACTCAAAACAGAGCCAGTTTCCAAGGGTGTGCAGAGCCATACCCCAATCTATTTTTAAGCATTTCCAAAGGAGATTCCACAGCTTCAACGTGCCATTTTTCATAAAGCATTCACTAAATTTTTCATAATATATAAGTGGAAGTGCCTTTGTTACAGCTTATGTCCCACATTTGTCTTTTGTTTCACACCTATAAAAATATGTGCCTAACTTCTTTATACCTTCCTTCCCATCAGTATTCAAAAATCCCTTCTTGGCTTTCCTAAGATTTAACACGGATCTCCCAGCCTTTCTTTACACACCATGCAGTCCAGCTCCTTATTAATCTTGAAGACCTGCTCCAACATGTCAGGGACTTTCTTTCAGGGTAGCCAACAGGATATATAATATATGTAAGATGGGTCATTTTACCTCAAAATATTCAGAAAACCAATATAATTTGAGAGGGTTTCAATAAACAAACACTCTCTGTACAATATGGCAACTTCAGTATTATTCTTGACCTTTAGCCCATACCAGAGTAGCTGTAAATATTTTCATGGCTATTGGAAGATATGTGATCTGTCTAAACAAAAGTTATGCCTTAGAGGAGGTAAGTGGTGGCAGTTTCTTCATAGCTCTGCATTTCTTGATAGATATTCTTTCTACCAGTCCCAGCTATGGAGTTCAGAATATGCTGTAACGTCCAAAAAACTATCTGGAAGAGACACCCAGGATGAATACACAACAGTGTGAAAGAAAAGTCAGCTTGAAAACTTACCAATGCCAAATCATCTCGACTGCAGTCCAGGGCAGCAATCATCACCTGTTCATAAATTATCCAAACTGGACACAAAGAGACAATAAATGCAGATAATTGGTTTGGGGTTTGTTTAAGATAATAGGAAGCACCTATCATGTAAACAGGATTAATTAATTCTGTCTGTATATTTTTCCCCTTCTACTCCCACAAATCATGGCTGAAACACAAACAAATTAAGAAACTGCTGGAATTAATCAACAACTTATTTAAGCAATTTAGCACTTTCAGTGCCAAAGTACTTTTTGACATCTTGAAAGGCAAAAAAGCTCTAATTCTCTATTTTTCCCGAAATCATAACTGCCATGTTCTAGACAGATCCCTGTGAGGACTTGCTTCAATTTCTGTCACAGAGTTGAAGAACAGAAAATCATGCAAATAATATCTCTGTAATAGTTTCAAATGAAGTTTTCACATTGCAGTCTAAATACTAATATAGCAAGCTAACAGTTCTATCATGTAATTTTTAAGGCTGTTTTCACTGCAGCCCACATTTGGGAAAGAAGTAAGCTCTTGGAATTCCGGAAACCTATTAGACTAAGAAAGCAATATGTACTTCATCAACATCAGCACATACTAGAAGACAATATAAAGGCTGTTAACTAAAATACAGACTGAAAAAACAAAACCAAAACAGACAAGGGAACTTTTAAAATAGTGATTGCTTACTTACTGTCATCTCCAAGTTTAGATGCATATTCATTAATTAACTCTTCCCCAACATCCACTATCTGTTCACTGTTTCGGTAGTTTTCTTCCCTCCATTTCCTCATTTTATCACGCATATCTGTGGGCAAAGGGGAGAAAAAAAATTGAGATTTTCAGATAGTAATGGCGTTTGAATGTGCATGTAATAGATGAGACACACATCTGAAGAACAGGATTAAAGAGCAACAGAGCTAAGAAAGTGACTTCTACTAAAATTAAAAAACTACTAGAGAACAGATGTCTGAAACCTTGTTACCCACACTGTGCTCATGCTCTAACGTTATCAATTCAACTTCTAAGTTAGCAGTCTCTCAGGACAATAATACATGAAGTAAAAAAAATTGTATACCTAGTTATCCAATAAATAATAAAATTTAACCATTGTTAGGTAAAATAGGCTACACAAGATTTCTCCTGAGTAGTTTCACCCATTTACAAAAAACACTAAAATAAAATTTCTGCTACAGGTGAATAAATTTTCACTTGAAATTTTAGAAAAAAAACATTAGAACTTCCACTCTGAAAGGAATCCACACATTTCTAGAGAAAGGAGCTCCAATAAAGGTACACATGGATGTTAAGGCTTTCTACATGAGGGAAGTGTCCGGAGGTATAAAAAATATCACTGTTTACCCTAGGCAACATAGAAATGACAGTTTATTTTATTATAAGGATTTTTGTTCCAAGAGTACATTTAAGATCTCCAAGAGAGCAGGCATATTCATCAAGTCAGCTAGAGAATGCTACCTTGCCTGAGCTTTATTTATCCTCTAAACCAGGAAATTGCTAAGAATTTGATTTTATATACATATACATTTATCTAAGTATAGCTGTTCTATACACAAGAACGAATTTTGAGAAAACTTAAGGCAAATAGTTTTCATTACTAGATAGTGGCTTTATTAATAAGAAAGTACCAGGATAACTCTTACTAGTATTTTTTTTTTAATTTTACAACATCTGGAAAAACAAATACAGCAATAGAACTAAACACTGTCAGTTTTTCTTGCACTTCAAAACACAGAGTTAATGTAAATGACAGTTAAAAATTAAGCACTAAAAGTTGTTCCATCTACCTGAAGTGATCTCGGATCGCTCATAAGACTCTTATTGTGCTACATTTTGTGTTTTGAAATTGAACCAAAACCACCACAGGGTTACATTTCATATGCATGGGCAAAGTTAAATGGTTTTAGACATATGATGGTCCCTGGAAATTCAACGTTAGACGGCAAGAATGTGAGTGAACACAAACATTCACAAAAGCTGACAAGCTAAACGCCTAAAAATAAATAAGCTGTCTGATTTCCACCCACTCATTTACTTGGAAATTATCAATGCCTTCATTCCAGTGTGATTCCAAATGGAATAGTGTCTGAATTATGTATTAACAGAAGGTACATCTACCATTCATCACACAAGTCCAACATTTACAGCAATGGAAAAAAACTTCTAGGATAAAGAATAGAACATCAGCTGATGAATGAAACATTTATTGATTTTAGAAATACTAAATTTTATGTAAAAGGTAGAAGAAAGAAAACACCAAGAACTGCAGTAAAATTATACGTCTTTTTACAATGTTGTCAAATAATGAATTTTTTACTAAGAAATCTATCAAAAGAGTCAGACAATAATAGCATGAGTCTCGGAGACATAATACAAGGCTGGGGAGACACAATTACAGATTTTAGAAGAAAAAAACAAGTGAGATAAGGAAATGTCAAAAGTTTAATTAAAACTTCTCCTGTCACCTATAGGCTGGTGCTGAGCAATTGATACATTTGTTTTAGATTCGGGTTTTTCTAAATTGGCACCCATGGCATGTGTAAATCACAATGTTACAAGGGAGACACTTGGGACAATGTTTACTTTTGCCCCAAACCAGGGAAGCTAAGAGACACAACCTGTGTTTCATTTTTGTGTCCAGTAAGGTGTCAGTTCATTTGGCTTGAACAACCAGATATTAAAAAATCCTCCTATAATTACCTACACTTCCACTGATGAACTGGATCATAGTTTTCAAGTCCTTGAAATCTAAAAGCACCTGATGAAATGAAGGAAATTATCACTCTGGGACAGACAGAAATTGCATACTCCAGAATGTCACCCTGGCATATTGCTGCTACCACAGCAGTCACACAGGACCCCGCAGACGTTATATTTCCAGAGCTCATTTGTATATTGGTATCTCTGTTACAGACACCAAATCTTCACCCACAGCCCACCTCTGTGCACTCTCATCTGGCAGGTGCAGGCAGAGGCACAGGTGTCACGCTGGGTGCTGCAGATTCTGCCTCTAACCCTGGCAATTCTGCTGTCTAAAGGGCTTCAATTAAAAAAAAAAAAAAAACAGCAGATCACCTTTGCCTGCTGTAATCCCATAAATCCATATATAAAATCCAGAGTAAACTGATCTGACCCTTTGATTACAACTGAAAATTAGAAATAGCTAAAAAGAGAGCAAAGACAGCACAGAACAAAACCACATCAGAAACAGCTAATTGCACATAGATTATTACAGAGATGAAATGGTAGATGTGTCCTATTTCCTAGAGACTTGCCATACATACTGAATATGGATTTATTTTCTAAGTCATAGAAGGGGAGTTTGTCACCTAACATTAAAGACAGAAGTGCTCGGTTTTTAAATTAATTTGGAATTTTCTCTTTTTGTATATAAGGTGTTCCAAGATACACACATTGGTAAACTTCATCTTATAAAGCATTTTATGATATTTTCAAAAATGACAAAGAGTTTCTTGAAAAAAGTCTCACAAGAACACGCTAATGAAAAGTTTTAAAGAGCCACTATTGAAGGAGTGTAATTTTTAATACAGAAAATAGCAGTACTAATTTAATGTTACAGAGAACTTAAGCAAGAGGCATTCAGAGCTAATAAAAATCTAAAAAAAAATACTTCTTCATTTTTTCAATTTATATCAAAAGAAAGCTAGTTATGCCATTCCTTTTTCATTTTGATAACTACTCAAGAGAATTATTGACTGAAAGAAGAGTTGCCGTGACAGAACTCAAAGATCCCCAAAAAGCTCAGCAGTGACAGCTGAAAGGCACTGCTTCCCTTTAGCAGGGTGTGATGTGTTTACACCATTATGCTGCTGTGCAAGGTTAAGAAAAGAAAACCTGGCTCATTCTGTCCAATTCTGACAATATGTCAGATGCATTTTCTGTGAAAGTCAATTGTTATTTTAATAGTTCTTGAACTGCTGCCTGTGTGCAGATTGTGCTAATTTTACACTTGTGTACTCCAAAACCTGCTCTTCAAATGAAGTTACACAGGTGTTTGCTTTTTTAAATATTTCCACTCATGGGACAAATTCATCTTTAATGTATCACTGAAAATATGATAAATATTTATTCTATGAAGTTCTACATAACTTAAGAAGGTCCTAGTAAGAGGTTACACCTTACCAGGTACCAAGTGATGTGCAAACCCGCTACATCACACTCCTTGGCTACACCGACAGTTTTTGGTTTCCTGTCACTCCACAGAGTTTCTAATTATTTTATTTATGAAGGAACCAGGAAATATGCCATTTTCTCCAGAATAATTAGATCCAGTATTAAAAAAAAAAAAAAAAAAACCAGCAACATAACACCTTTGTCTCAAGTAATTAAGCTGTACTGTGAAATATTATGTTACATAACAACATTCAAGCTACTCTTGCAATAACACAGTACTCTGTGGTATTGGATCATCTAAGTCCATTGAACAAGACCATAAAGTTAAACAAGATGTTTTCCTGCTACACAGATTTCCAAACACACTTAAAAGCTTGAGATACAGCAACAAAATAAAGAAAGAAAAAATAAAAACCACAGTTCCAACACTGGAAAACACACTTATTTTCAGTTATCTTTCCTAACCACCTGTACCATGCATGTACCTAAAAAAAATTAACCATGGTTAAACTTCTACCTCTGTCTTAAAGAACCTGAGTGAAAAGCAAAGCAAGGTACAGACTACTTCACTTGTTACATGTTATTCTTTCCTAACCTTGAATCATAGATTCATCTTTAAGCAATATGTAAGTATAAAATGTCTTGTTTAGAAAGGCCTGGGTATATAAAGGACATATGAACCATGCACCTGGTTTCACATAAATTAGGCATTTTAGAGAGATTCAAAATGAGCTACATAAAGTTCCCAGAACTGTGTTCAAGTTCTTTGCTAGGAACTAGGTCACAACACTGTTGGGATCTCCTCATCCATGAAAAGCTACATTGCACTAGGATCTGTTAAAGCTCACAGAGAACAGAGAAAAGCTATCTTTTTTAAGAAGAGTCCTTGCATGGTCTGTTGCAGGACTCCTTTTTCACTTTACTTTACTCTTGCAATAGAGAAAAAAAATACATAATTTTACAAATGTGTGCTTCCAAAGTGGAGACAGTCCCCTGTACCAACACACACCAGCCTTTCATATGGATGAACGCTTGAAGAGATTGAGAAGTTGATATGATAAAACTCATAAGCTGGTCCTCTGAAATTTCTCATTCAACCCCACCTATATGCAAAACTCTACACCTACCACAATGCCACAACTGTCAATGAGAATTCTTGGAAACAAAATGTGTAAGTTATTTCAAAGAGCAGGAAGCTCACCTCAGTATGAATTAGCCAAGTCCAGAAGCAGTAAGCTTGAATATCCTAGACCTGGCCTCTACGTTAGAGTATAAACATACACTCTGCAATACCCTGGGCCCAAACAATCTAGGGCTGAATGTACAGACATGTCCACATGTGTGTTACCCACCCTGTGAAAAAGCTCATTGCTCTTTTCCATCATTGACACCCAAGAACAACTGGGGGAAAAAAAAAACCAACAAAAACAAACAAACAAACAAAAAACCAAAAACAAACAAACAAACAAACAAACAAAAAAAAACCAAAAAAAACAACACAAAAAACCCCAAACAACTAAGTCCCTACATTTTGTAAAAACATCTGCTCAAGAATAATAAAAACTGGAAAATTTTTCAACACAAGGTGGTTTGGGGCAACTTCTGTGAAAATCTAACAGTAACACAAGTAATGATCTACGTGATCTCCATCCAAGCTGAGCTTCCCAAGTACTATATGTTCATTCAAGAGATAAAAGAATGGTCAATCGAGGTTTTCCCAATGTTCCTCCTGCTAGCTACAAAATCAAACCAAGCATTAATTCATGACTGGGCAATTATTCTACTACTCAATTATTTCTTTACAGATTGGCAGTATGTAAATGAAAACCCAAGATCACACAACTTCTCTGTGCATTATCTTCTGTACACTATAATGTTTGCAGTGCATGGTACATAGCTAAAGGTCCTCCCTTTATGGCTGAAACCATTCATTTATTCTTGACAGGAGATTGGAAAGGGCTTGAGTGCTGTCTTGAGCTCACATGGTAATACTGGTTATGGAAAAATAACCACTGAGAATGTCAAGTAAAGCTCAGACAGTATTGCTATATGAAAAATAAACCACCATTACGATCGAACAGACGTGAAAGCTGTAAAGACCCGGAGGGTGGGATTAGCAAAAACTTTTGTCACTTCAGACCTCCTTGAAGTTTGCCCATAAATGCTTATGATCGAGCTTTACAAGAGTATCAAGAAATTTTCAGTTCACCAACAGACGAACTATGACGCAAACAGCTGACCCTGCCAAGAGACCCTTGTTGCTGCTAAGTGCAGTACCCAGGGGGAAAAGGCCGGCAAGCGGCGACGCAGCGGCCGCCCGGTGCCCCGGAGACGCGGGGTCGGTCCCCGCGGAGCGGAGCGGAGGCGAGGGGAGGCTGGGCCGCCTCGCACCGGGGCAGCGGGACACTCCGGCCCAGCTGCGCCTCACCGTCCGGGGACCTGCGGGCACCGAGGAGCGGAGCGCAGATCGCCGCTTTTGCGGCCCGGCTGCCCGAGGAGCCGGGCGGCCGCCAGAACCGCCGCCCCTCGCTGCTGTTCCCCAGGCCTGGGTACGGCCGCCCGGCGCCGGCCCGAGCCCGCCGCGCTCCGGGAGCGCCGCCCCCTCCCCTCGACCGGGGGCCGGTCGGGCCGGGCACAGCCCCTGCCCCGGGCGGGGACCGCCGGCTGCGCGGCGTTACCTTCCCAAGTCACGTCGTACATCTCCGACACCTTCGCCATCTTGGCGGCCGCGCCGTGACGTAGTGGGGTGACGGCCCCGGCCGTCATTGGCGGGAGGGCGGGAGCGGGGCTGGCGCGGCCGAGCAGAGCCCGGCAATGGTGCGCGGTCCCCTGACGCCCGCAGCGCCCGCGCCGCCCGGCCGGGTCCGCGCGGAGCTCCTTCCATCCCTTCCGTCACCGTCGCGGCGGCCAGAGAGAGCCTCGGCCCGCTGGAGGGGAGCCCCCGAAGGGCCGAAGCTTCAGGCAGCCGGCGCCTGTCCCGCCGGGCTTTTGGGCTCTGTTGGTCCGTGCTCGCGTCGGGAGCGCGGTGACGAGGCCACGTGTGACACTCAGTCCGCGGCGCTCCATTCCCGTCTCGCCCGCGGACACCGGGGTTAAAACGTCAGAGCCCAAACTTCAGGTGGCACTAAGGGCTGCAGGTTAATTCTCTGTGTTACAGTCCTTAAAAACTGTCCAGGGCCAGTTCGCATGGCATGAAGTTTTACACCTTGATCACACACCGGGCGCAGAGGTGCCGGTGTGGTTTGGGTTCAGCATGAGAACTGCCAGTGTTTTTCCTGCCCCTGGCATCCTGGTGAGGGGCGTGAACCATCAAGGGTGAACCATCGATTTCTCTGTGCGTGGCTTGACGCTGGCCAGCGGCTTCACCATGGCTGCACCGCAGCCTGCAGAGGAATCTCGGCTCCAGTGCCTGGAGCACCTCCTGCCCCTCCTTCTCCACTGACCTTGGTGTTGCCATGTTGTTTTCCTTCACATGTTCTCACCTCCTCTTCTTTGACTAGGAGAAAAACTTGACTTTGATGTGATTTCCGTCTTAAATATGTCATCACAGAGCTGTTACTGTAGTAAACAGGGCCAGGAATCCAGCTCCTTTAAAAAGGCCTTTACTGAGAACAGCTCTTGGGTGGCGAACCTGAGGGGTTGCGCACACCGCCACTGCTCCCACAGGGCGACGCTGAGGAGGAGGAGGAGTGCAGCTTTGTCTCTAGGCAGAGCTGGGGCTTTCATCCTTACAAGAGTCCTTAGGAAGACCATGTTGGCTGGTAGTTTAGGGGTGTCATCCAGACTGAGTACTCTTTAAGTTATGGTAACAGGAAAGAATCTGGCTCTGGTAAATGGTGGGTGATTCCCTGTGGTGCTGCCAGTTTAAAACCATAGTTTATGTGCTGGTTTGTTGTTTTTGAGAGAGTCCATATTGTACCAACAGCCCCTCATTAAATTCAGTCCAGGTGCAAGTCCTTCTGGGAGCAGGAGAAGAAGAGGGAAAGGGATACAAATACAGGGTAAGACAGTAACACTTAACAGTGGCAACCAAAGGCAAATCTCAGAACTCTAACATCCAATATTCAACAACAGACCAACACTTCAAATTAAGATCCTATTAACTTCATCAACATTAACTAGCAATTGCCACTCTGAAAAAGAGCTCCCATCTCCAGTGTTTCATTTCTCACATTACCAGCCTCTCTCACTGGCCCGGTTTTGGCCAGCGAGCTTCCAGCAACTTCCCACAGCAGCCACCTCTGTGGCCCCCCTGCTACCAAAAACCAGGCTGTGCAAAACCAATACACTCTTCTTGTGCCCCAGACACCCCATGGGCAGTGAACCACCACAGTGCTAATTTCTGACCATGGGCTGGAGAAGCTCTGAGGGTATCTACAGGTAGGAGTGGGGCCAGCCGTGCCCACCTCTGTGTCCTCTCCACTATTTACCTTCTGGCATCACAGCTTCTGCTGTGGAGATGAAGTGTTTCTTAGTAAATGAAGCTCCCAATTTCAATACCGTATAGTTGGTAAGAAACAGATGTAGCTCTGCTGAAGACATTGAGAAGAAAAAAAAAAAAAAAAGGTGATGGATTTTTAAATTCATGTATACTAAAGAAACTGGGTTTTAGAAAATATCACCAGAAACTTAATTGTCTGTTATTTAATTCTAACAAGATCTTTCAGGGGAAATCTCTCAGTCAAAATCAAAATCAATCCTCTAGCTCCATCAACAAATGAACCTTAATATCAAGAATGCTTTCTGTATTTATGTTCCTCCTCTGACTACAATAAACTAACAGTTCTTAATACTATCTACAGTGTAATTACATATCAATATGTGGACAGCTAAAAGGCCTCATCTAGAATTCAAATGCTGGTCTAGAAAGAGGGGGGAGTTACTGATTTTTCTTCTCTCTAAAGTGGTTTTTGATCTTCTAAGTGACTACACTGTTTAGACCTAAAATTAGATGGAAGTACAGCATAGCTGTACTTCCATCTAATTTTAAAATGCCAGTGTCTATATTATCTGAACACTTTACAGAAATATTTCTATATTTTTTCCTCGTAGTATATGAGTAGGGAATTTATATTCTTGTTCTACGTGTAAAGGAGTGAATACAGAATGATTATGATCCAGATGCAGAAAGTATTTAGCACACACCTGCTCTACACATTATGGGTAACACTGAAATAGCTGAGATAAAAAGAAAAATTAACTTGGAGAGTTCAGTGCTGCTGGAATGCCTAATGTGGGACAGACAGAACTTTTAGGCATATAAATCCAATATTTTGATCCTTTTAAAAGCTCTGTCAGCTAGCGCTGAAGGAGCTGAAATTTCAGAAATGTGTGTTTGAAGCATTTGGGAGGGGTTTGGACTTTTGGTTCCGTGTTTGTGCTCCATGCTTGTGCACCTGCCCACAACTTTGTCTTGGCAAGAGGCAGGCAATGGTACACCACAGGCACACAGTCCAATTACTGTTCTCAGTGATCTCTCTCCTAGCTAGATTTAGACAATTCCCCAGTTATGCAGTCCTTCACCTGAACTGTAAGAGGAGACCAGGCCCTGAAGTTGTGCACTGTAAGTGTTGCCTGCTGCCTTTCTTGGACGTGGTCTCAAACGACTTGCCTAAAATCACATATGCTGCGTTCTGCCAAGCTCAAACCTGACCCTTCCACTGCATACCTCTGCTCTTACTGTGGAGCAGAAAGCCATCCACACTCACCAAGAGACGGGAATGACTGCTACAATATCCCATTATGCCAAATACTGTTATAGTTGGAAACAGAAATGATTTTGGTATTAAGCCTTTTCTTCTTGGAAACTAAAACAGTGGTTTTCAAAGCTGCTTTCTGATGCCAGGGAGCTTCATCACTTAATTCAAAGTTTAAAGTGTTTTGTTAATAAAGCTTAAAATATTCTTAAAAAGTGTGTGAAATCTCCTTTCTGGATCTGTAATTTTCTGCTCTTCTGTTATTTTCTACCACTTTTACAGGAGCCAAGTAGGAGGTCAGGGATCCCAACTTCACATAATGAGTTGTAAATGCATAGGTTGTTTGAGGGCATTATTTTAAAGCACAGAAAACTCACCACCTACATTTGGTAGGTACCACAGCTAGTTCTTCATTTAACCAATTAAAAATGAATAAAAGTAATTTTTGGTTGGTTTTTCTATCTCAGTGTGCTATTAAAAAACCTTTCTCTTTATTGTGAAACCAATCTGTCTCTTCAATAATAATCCAGTCAGAATTGCTGTTCAGACAAGTGACACTTGCTAAGGAAGAAAAACAGAATAGTTTCATTTGCCGTTTACCAATGGAAGCAAAGTATGCATCTGCGTCCTGTGCATGAGATGTGGGGCATAGAGAGACATTTGGGCTCACCACCTAATAAGTAGCATCTAGGACCCATTTTAGTTCAGTGATGTTGGAGGATTCGTTTAGTAATGGAACAATGGTGGCATCCTTCAAGAAAGTAGGACATAGGAGAAAATAACTCCAGGACAGCCATGAAAGAACTCCATGGCATAAGGAAGGATGTACACATGTAGGATCCATGCATGTTGTGAATGAATAAAGTGAGAATTTATCCTCTGTGTGAATCAATGATTCATTTGCTTGTTAAGATGCAAGATATGGACAGTCTTCATTTTATGTGAGGAGCTTTTAAGGATATTACTGTCTTGTTTAGTAAGATCAGTCAAAGAACAAAGAAGTTAAATAAGTGGATGAAAAATATAGGGAATTTAAGAAAATTGAATAATGCAATTGAAGGACTTCATGCTTTAATGTAGGTAGCTTTGAGTCTGATCCTACTCATTCATTAATGTTAGAGCTTCAGATATTTTCTTACATCAAATTTAAAACTTAACAAAATGCAAAAAAATAGGTAAAATAAATTAATACATTTGCTTTAAAAGCGTTACTATGATGGTTAATATATACAGAACATTTTAACATACTTTTAGGTTTTATCACAGCATCACCACATTAAAAAGTGGCAAGTAAAATTTTTTCAGTCTGAGGCTTTTTCATATCATTTTGACAAAAAACAAAATATTATATATTGAAACATACATAGCAAAGTGGTATAATTTCAATTTTTTAATCCAGCATTAGTATTTACAGTCAATTTAAAACTAATTCCCTGGTTTGGATTCCTAAGCTAAGGAACAAGAGCCAGAGGAATTTTTTTAACCTTAGGCTATAAATCTTCCTGGCTATTGACAATCACAAATGGAGAACATGTCAGAATCACATCATTCAGTGTGCCATGAGAAAAGGCAAAGAGGACACAATTTTAGAAAGCTGAGGAAAAGAAATATAAATCAACTTGATGAATTGACAAAGTTAGTGATCCTTAAGCAAGTCAAACAACACTTCCTCTATGGCTTGATACCCTAACCCGCACTCTGAGAGCCTTCTGAGCCTGATTCTAAAAGGGCAGTGAGGTGAACAAACACTGCAGATCCAAGTTTCTGATTCCAAAGAGTAAGGTAGTGTGAGTTCGTGTTTACTAGCCAAGTGTACAAAAGCTTGAAATTGCTCTCCTAAAGACACTTCTCTGCATACTTAATTAAAAATTTTTTGCGGAGTCTTAACTGTGCCTGTGAGCATTAAAGAAGTGTAAGAATTCTTGAACGGTAGTATGTTGCCGAGGCTTAAATTTGGAGCTGGAAGCTGTTTTTCCTTATATCTAAAGTGAGCCAGTTTGTAGTTAGGAGACGCCTTTGCCCGAGTCAGGCGGGAGCTGAGGAGGGGACATCAGGCCAGGGCAGCCCCCTTTCCCAGCCGGTGGACGCCAGGAATGGTGTCAGCCCCGCCGGGAGGTGGCCGGAGCGCGGCCCTGGCACGGAGCGGGGCCTGGCACGCAGCGCTCTCCGCAACCGTGCCGGGACGGAGCAGTCCGAGCACGGAGCGGGGCCTGGGCACGCAGCGCTCTCCGCAGCCGTGCCGGGACGGAGCAGTCCGAGCACGGAGCGGGGCCTGGGCACGCAGCGCTCTCCGAGCCCTGCCGGGGACGGGACAGAGCAGGCACGGAGCGGGGCCTGGGCACGCAGCGCTCTCCGCAGCCGTGCCGGGAATGGTGTCAGCCCCGCCGGGAGGTGGCCGGAGCGCGGCCCTGGCACGGAGCGGGGCCTGGGCACGGAGCGGGGCTTGGCACGCAGAGCTCTCCGCAGCCGTGCCGGGACGGAGCAGTCCGAGCACGGAGCGCGGCCTGGGCACGGAGCGCTCTCCGCAGCCGTGCCGGGACGGAGCAGTCCGAGCACGGAGCGGGGCCTGGCGCGGAGCGCTCTCCGCAGCCCTGCCGGGTGCAGGACGGAGCAGTCCGAGCACGGAGCGGGGCCTGGCGCGGAGCGCTCCCCGCAGCCGTGCCGTGTGCGGCACGGAGCGGTCCGGGCACGCTGCAGGCCCTGCTGCCGCCGCCCTCCGCCGAGTTCTCTGCCGCCGCCACGGCCGGGCCCCGCGCTCCTTACAAGGGCTCTCAGTCCGTGCTTGCAAGCGGCAGTGTCCCTCTGAGAGAGGGCAGAGCAGAAGAAATGTCATGCCTGTGTGGCGGCGCGGAGGAGGGCTTCTCTCCTGCACAAGAAAAGAGGACGAGCAGCGGTGAGACCTGAGAACGCCTCGCTCCCGGGTCAGCAGACGTGCCAGCTCCCGAGCCGCCAGCTGGGAAGGGACTGAGAAGGGGGATCAGATCTGGGGGTCTGCAACTCAGCACGTCCCGTGGATTTCCTTCAGGGATGGCGGGGACACAGCAGGCAGCTGGCAAGGAGGATCAGATACTCCGTCCTGCATTCACCTCTGCAGCTCCCAGTCACTCATCTCCTCATAGCTGCAGTAGTGTGTCATATACATTTGGGATCTTTTTTGACTGACTTGAAATAAATTGTACTGAAGTTAAGAGAATTACAGTACCCTCTCTGGACTGAAGTCTGCTCTCTGAATGTTTCTTTAACGCCTGACATCCTGACCATTTAAAAACCTTCTCATTTTTAAACCCCGTATCTGTCTCACAAAGAATTCTCCTGTGCTTTTCCCCATCCTTATTTATTAATTTTGTTCCCTTTCTTGAGTTCTCTCTTTGTGTTCAGCTATATCTCATTATTTTTGTGGCGTTTCTGAGATGATTTTTTCTGGGCAACCACTTGATTTGGAGAGGAAATGATCTCTTTGTAGGGCAGCATGTTTTATTCATGGATAAAGTGATTTGTGGTTTTATCCTTAAAAAGAAAGACGAATCAGTTATTCAACCTGCCAAGACAAAATGATGGTGACAGTTCGTCACTGTTAGGTAATCCATTCTTGCTTCAGCAGAGGCAGAAATTACTTCCATGCTGTTCCTTGAGTAAAGCATCACCTCATACTGAAGAAAATAACCAGATTCTGAATATATGTTTCTCATCTCAGTATTAGAGATAAGAAAATTAAAATACAGGGAGCTCGTGTAACTTATCTAAACTCCTAAAGCAAAACAAAGGATTTACTCCCCATTTATGCATAATCTAACTCTCCAAATTGAAAGTCCTTATTCCTGGTTTCAGCCATATTGCTATTTAGTATCCACACACATCTCTTTTACATGCTGCTCACATCCTACGCTGCTAGGTCCTGCTGCAGTTTGGGTGCGTTTGTGAGGTGTCAAATTTCAACACTGATTTTTTTCTAGGTATTCTAGCCCTTCTCCTGCCTTGACTTCTTAGAAACTTAGTGGCAATATATATCTCATTATTTGTCATTTAATCCCTCATTTTTCCTTGCAAACTGTTGGAAGCTGCTTGGCCAACCTTTATGAGCTTCCACACTGCCAGCTAGATGCTGTTTTACCAGTGCAAGCATTTGCTCTCATACTCAAGTCACAGGTTAGGAAAGTAGAGTCTGTGTCCAAAGAGTGGGGCATGTCTGGAGGAGCTGCAGTGAGCACAATCATTGCAGTAGTAAAGCACGTCAGTATTAATAGCAGCTGCCTCAGCTGTCTTTTTACTATACCAGAGCCACGAGCACAACACACATATGAAACAGCTCAGCTGGGAATCAAATGAAATTCATTAAAGGGACAAGAATGTCTTTACTATTTACCCTGCTACAAAATCCTGAATTTGGACGCTTGCTGGTTCTCTCAATACTAATCTACTGTTTGCTTCATTGAGTTCTTCAGCTTGGGGCCTCTTTGTGGAGGCAGAAATAGACTAGAAGAGCAGTAGTAGAACATGGACACTGCAATAGCAGGTACCCCTCAGCAAGTGCAAACCTTGCTCTGAGCCTGCTCCATGAGATAGCCTGGGGAGTTTCTCCACAGATGTTTTTTCTAGTGCAGCGTAAGTTGCACCCTCTGCTACCAGAAGTCTCAAATTTGCCCTCTTTGCTTGATCTTGGAAGAAAAATTTCAGAGGGGAGGAAGTTTTCTCGTGGATTGATAATGGAAACAGATGATTTTTACTCCTCTGGGGTGTCATTAGCTTTGATTTGGAATAGAAACTTCAGTAAATTGTTTACACATCTCCCTCACCTTGCTACATTCTTGGTAGTGTAGCTGCCAAATGACAGAAATTGTATTTCAGAACCACAAGCAGAAAATGCCTCATAATAGTCAAAACTGTGATTCTAATTACTGTGACATTGTTACACACTAGAGCTGTTATATAAGATTTAAAAAGAATATACAATACATCATTACAATCTGCATGAGTGAGTGTTAATGGACTGCAGTTCCAGAAAAAAGTTAATCAAAACAAGACAGTATTTTGCCTGCAAATAAAATTACTCCATCCATGGAAATTGTTCCTGTTAAAAGTCAGCAGCAGAAGGGTTCCTCTCACTTTGCTTAAAATCCATACAGTCTAGATGTCTATATACAAGCTATTATTCTCAGGTTCAGTTTATACGCAGTGGAGCAAATCATGCATTTGTGGGGTATGTCTCATCCTATAGAAGGTGTCCAAGGCATAAGCTGAATCACAACCAAATGCAACTCTTTCTTTCCATTAACTGTGAAGGGAATTGAGAAGAGTAACTCATCTGCAGATGTCTTCATTGACAATATCTGTGTTTAGTTAGATGAAATATCTCTAGAGGGGTATATCCTGTCCTTTCTTAAGCCTTGCTACAGCCCCTGAAAATGAGACAGAAGAAAGTGCTTTTAGGAGGTCTCTCTCTCTCTTAGGGAATAGGCTATTAAAGTTCTCAACACAATGCTCCTGAGCATCTTCTTTCTTCACACTGATGATGGTCTTCTTTTCTCAAAGAAAAGTGAGATTTGCCAGTTTTTATTAAGTGGTGAGTTAAAGAAATTATCATGCCCCTCAGTTTATGTGTATCTTCTGCAGTCACCAGACTTGTAAAAAGAGTGTTCTTGAAGAAAGTTTTTCACTGGCATGAAGATTCACCATGCTTTTCCTGTCAGGAATCTCTGGCAAATATATATTCTGAAAAAGATGATCAGCTAAAAAGAAAGCTATGGAGCCCTGCCTGGTGAAAAAGATCTTTTGTATCAGTCATAACCATGTTCCATTTGCAGAAAAATTGCAACCCACCACGTTAAAAAAAGATGGTGAAGATAATCTGCTTGGGTAAATTATGGCATCTTCAACAGTGAAGGGTATTAAGAACAGACAAAGTAGGAGTGATGAGGATGAATCTTAGGTTTCTATGACTGCCTATATTACTTGATTGAAAAGACAATAACTTACCTTCTAATATGGCAACAGTTGCTTTGCCTTTCACTGTTCACCTCTGCATTACCCATTTTGGATATTTGTAGTCTTGATACAACCATAAAATGCAAATTATAGCTTTATTATACTCAAGACAAGATACAAGAGGAAACGAGGAGAAACTGTATGTAATCAATTGAAAGCAAAACACTGAACAAACTACTTTATTTCACACTGAAAGCACATGTAGCCTTGTGGGGTGAGTTGGCTGCTTCTCAATGGGAATATGGCAGTGCTGCTGCAGATGGCTGGAGGATGAACCCTGAGGGCCATTCCGTGGGTGCTGAAGAAGCTCAGCAGCTGCAAGGCCATGGCTTCCTCTTCTTCTTACACACTTGTTCATGGGAGAAAAGATGAGAAAGGAAAGGAGAAAGCAAAGGGAGAAGATTGTAGAGTGCATCATTCCTAGGGGGACCATACTTACGCCACATGTAAGATTAGGCAGCAAGGCAGGTGTGAAGAGTTGCCTGCCTAGTCCAGCTGTCATCCTGAGAACACAGGTGTCCCCAGTTGTGCTGGTACAACTTTTCTCTGGTTCTCAACCAGTCAATACAGACAGATGAAAATTAACCCTAAAAAAGCTTTAGGAAAGGAGGATCGTTTCCTCCAGCTCAGGGGTGGCACTCCAGTCTCTCATTAAGTTGAAGGAGCAATATAATGTGGCCGTGGATAGGAAAAAATGGCTAAGGATTTCCTTACACAGGGAATGATGGATCTCTGCTGTAGTGGAACTGCAGCTGGATAGTGTTACTATTCTTCTTGTGAAATTTAATTTTATACACACTTCACTTTTGGAATTATTCTGCATTTTAGTTTTGTTGAACCTTGTTTGTTGTTTTTTTAGCATTTAAAAGAAAGCATTTGTTTATTTTTGGCACAGCTGACTGTGGGCTTGTTTAGCTTTCTTTATCACATATTTTGCCAGTTTAATAAAACTCAGTGTTTGTTGAACAGTTTATTGCTGTAAATGCAATTGCAATGAAACAGAAAGCCTCAAGGCATTACTGAAATATTGCAAACCACCAAGCAATATATACAAGCCTTAGAAAAACTGTTCCGTGATCTCAAAATTGGAGGCAGAAAAAGCTCCAATTAAATCAATACTTAATTCAGCAGAAAAATCAATGTTTTATACACTACCAGATTTAGAATTTTTTCAGGGATAACATCTGTCCTACAGATCAGAATCTTCTTCAGTGCAGTATTGCAGCAGTAGGAGCACTTCCAGTTTGCAGAATAGCACAAGTTAGCAGGTGATTTCTTGAAAGGATAACTATGTGTGGCATGAATGTGAGCACATACATACTCTGAGTGCCATATGGGCTATATTTATTTGGTGTATATATGCAGAGGAGAAAGAAGTATATGTGTTACATTTCATATAATAAAACAGGTGGTGTTTCTTTTTGTAAAACACTTTTTGTCTTTGTCATGCTTTTCTGTGAAGGCAGAAAAAATAAGCAGGAAAAAAATGTGAAGAATTTCAATAACAAAAGGTGCTATAAAAATGCTATTGACCATAAAGTGTTCAAAATAATTGTAATTATTTTACACTAAATTTCCAGTGTGACTTTCCTAATTTTCCTAGTCTTTTGGACTGGGACCTCCACTGCCTTTGGGAATCCTTTCCAGATTTTCAGATCAGCTAATGAGTTCATCAGTATTCAGGTATTATTGTGATAATAAACAAAATTACCTCCAGCTTCTCATATGCTGTAAATGGGTAAAGCAGATCATCATCATCATATGTATAGTATTTATAATATTGGCATTTGAGTGACTCTGGAAACCATGCCTTCTTGCCTCCAGCTTTCCTTGTGAATTATCCACCACCATTCTGCAACTGTTACAAGATGTAATAGTGTGCACTGGGTGGATGTGCATATTTGGCTTTTTAAGTCCTGGCAGTAGAAGCTAGATGGAATTCCTCAAAATAACAGCAGGCACCTGCACCCTATTGAGAATGTTATTAGTGGGAGAGAATAAAGATCTCAGCTTGTCCAAGGATCTGTGTGTCTTATCTGCTCCAAACACAGATGTGGCATATCTTGCTAATGCCTCCCAGGCTGATGCTCATTAGCTTTCTTCCTGGTCCTCAGAGCTCTTAAGCAACCTCTTATGGCTCACTTACATGCTGACTTCCTTGGTGAAAGGGCAAATAATGAGTAATTTGTGCCATCTATTGCCTTACTGCAGTCTGTAAGCGTCATTCTCTGAAAGCCAGAGAGAATGGGGCTCATTGTACAACCTCTGTGTGGACTCTAGACCACACAGAGGTTGAAAACTTTTAAGAAGCATCACAAATCTGTACTAAAACATGCAAGAGATTTTGAATACATTATAGTCTTGATAGGCTTTTAGATCATGATTTTTAATTGTCATAAGCTCTCTAATTTGTGTGCTTCAATAACAGAGTGATGGGTGGACTTTTCATGTTGACTAAGGGATAGGAGATCAACTTGGACAATGAATTTTCCAAATATCTCCCATTTTGTCACTGTGCTGCAAATCTCCTGGCCTGAACATCTTGGAAAATTCACCAAAGTCATACAGCTCTCTGATTGTCTGTCTGCCCAACAAACATTTGGTCCACATTCTAAGTGGTGTGGTGGTTGCTTCATGCTGCATGACTAGGCTTATTATTATTATTATTATTTACAGCATTTCTGTGAATATTTTCTTTAAGTCTATACAATCATTTCACATCTATTGTAACAGGAACATTTTCATGGCACTCGTAAAGTGATGAATGGGTTGGGGACATTTTCTGGTACCACAGGGATCCTTTTGCCTGCTGGCCTACTCTTCTGAGGCCTGAAACTCACACTGTACTCCTCTTTGAGTTCTGTCCTTCTGCCATTGCACTCATCTTTAACATTGCATTGCATTCATCTTTAACAAGGACTCCTCTCTAGGCAGACCTACCTTCTTAGCCTGGATCTGAAGTTCCACTTTTTCCTCTTCCAGCTTTCTGAGTATCACTCTGCCTTTTGTTCTTTCTGATGATCTAAATATCCTGATGATTTCTACTCAAGATGTGACTATTGACTATGCCCGCTATATTTCCTCTCTACTTCTTGATATAGAATCTTGTTTTTCTTCCACCTTTCCTTTCATTTGGTCGTGTGATGGCTTACACAGTCTCAGATGAATCTTTTGGATCTTCTCATAAGCTCGTATCTACAAACCTGATTTTTCCTCTCCTCCTCCACTGCATGCTTCTCTTGACTTTGTTATGGACTCCAGATGTATTTCTGGATATTCTCTTCCTCAGGGCCTATCAGATGACTGAATGCAGCACAAACTTCTGTTGAATGCTCAGTGGTTACATTCAACTTACAACTGTATTATGCAGATAATCCTTTTTCTCTGCAATTTTCTAGATCTCTTCCACTTCTCTAGCAGCTACAGTCTTCTCTGTCTTAAAAGTAAAAAACTCACCTCAGCAACCACAAAAACCAGACCAACTCCAACCTTTCCATCTTTCTGTTGTTTACCTGCTGTTTTCCTTAATTAAAGGACTCAGATATTGACAAATTTGAAGTTTCCTTGCTTTAAAATAAATGTTTCACTATGTAAATACAATATTTGACAATGCAAATCTAAAAGTTGCAGAGCTTTGCTTCCACAAAAATATTAACAGTGATAATCATACTGGTTGAGGATGAAACTGGACAACTGGTAACCTGAATTTCATGCCTGTTCTATGACGAGACCCTGTTATGTAAAGGAAAAGACTTTAATCTATCTATGTCCACTGAAGTTTCCAACAGAGAGTTTTCCTGCATTAAATCCTGAGGGCAGTTAATGAATCCCCTATGTCCCTATGGAGGTGATCCTATAAGCATCCCAAATGTGGCCTGACTAGATTCTTCATTGCTTACCATGTGTGCACAGCCAGGAATCAAATCAAGAGGGTAGAATCAACTCTGCCTTCTTTATTCTTCACAGTATGCTTTAAATAGCCCCACTTTATAACAGCCAAGTTTCAATAACAGTAAATAGTATGAGCTGCTGATATAATGAATTTTAATGTATACTTCGTTGGAAGCTACTTTTAAAAGGATGTCTATTATTACATTTTTCTGTTGAGGCTGGCAAGCATGAGAAGGTTTTTCCTAAATTCTGTAATAAGCTACTTTCTATGCTGAAATATATCTGCAAACACGTCTTTGGTCTTCTTTCACATCTCACTAGTTTTTTGTAAAGGCCAGTAGCACACTGTTAAAGTGAATATTATGCCTTTCCAAAACTACGTAAGCATACATCCAACTTCCTTGGAAATTCAAAGGCATAATCTAACCATATATTTTCACACAACCACTACTTTTGTTTTGTGTCCTAAGTAATAAAAACTAATTGCATTGATATCATTGTGAGAAGATCAAGCAGATATATGACCAACACCTAAGTAAGTTTTAATGGGATTGTGCTGGAAGTATGAGTTTAAAAGGCATTATTTTTCCTTTAAAGCCAAGGATTAATTATATAATCTGTTTTTAACTGAGTATTTCCTCAGCATTTCTTTTTTTATTACTCATTTGTGATTCTGTAGAACCCCTATTTTTTGAAAAGGCAGCAGTGATTATAAAAATGCATAATGTGCCCTTTAAGGTCAGTAAGTAGAACACTGGTGTAGGATCTGTAAAAATTAACACCTTTGAATGCCACAAAAAGAAATGTATATGGTAATTTCTTTTTAATTTCTGCTATAGTCAATTCTAAGTATTAAATTTTAATCTCTTCAGATGATTGTGAGTGGCTATGCATACAGACTTATCAGGGAATCCAAAAACCTCTCTAAAATAATCAACTGCTCTTGTCTAACAGTAACTTTTCTAAAAAGGACCAAAGAATAAGGGAAGTTATAATCTCAAAATGCACTCCAGACCTCCCTCAAACACAGCTTGACATCAGCAGCCCTTTCTTCCAGTAACTTGCTTATCTTAGAGCTTCTGAAAGCAAGTCACAGAGGGAAGCTTTGACTAGGAAGGAAGACAGTTTATGTGCTGAAATTGCTTTCTGTGGAAACCCAAAGAAACTGTGCATATGTCTTTAGACTAGTTCTGCAGACGAAAAAGAAAACATGGTGAATGGTGAGCATTTTAACAGCTTCCCTCTTGTGTAAGACATCATACTGTGTCATTTACACTGATAACATCTCTTGAAGAACTAGCATCATAGAAACAGAAGTGAGAGCGAATGGCTAGATCACCTTTGACTATAGTAACAACCGTCTGGATGCTATGAGGTAAGTATCCATGATGCTCCTACAGTGGAGCTGCCTCTAGTGAATGAACCCCAGGACCCAAATTCCAGAATGAGAGCTTTCTGGTGAAAGACTCCTTTTAGTGAGAATTAAGAGGGTTATTGAAACTTCATGTACTTCTCTAGTAGTACAAAAAAGCCCATGGCTGTGGGTGATGCTATTCAGACTGTCATATGCTGAAATTCTTAGTGGGTGAAAGAGCTGCATTACCCCTGGGTCACATCTCAGAGGCTGTGGTCTGATGGGGTCAGACATGGTGCCACATCCAAAGAGCAATGGTCTCTGGCCTATACCTCCTCCTGAATTACATCCAGGAATCCCTTGGGAAATTGCCAGCTAGCCTTGGCACAGCCATCACAGGGACTCTCCTGGCAATTTAACGGTGGAGGCAGTTAATTTCCTGGGAAATATTTGATTTACTAACCTAGATGCAGTCACTGAATATCCTTTAGAAGAGTCAATAAGACTGCCAGCAAATGTGAATTGAAGGATTTGGCAGAGATCAAAGGAATGGAACTCAGATATGGACCTGTGAATGGCAGAGGATTTATGGCATCCTTGCTTTTAGATTATAATGTGGATTTTCACTGCTTTGTGTTTTTTCAGTATTCATTTTTTTTTCTGCCTACACAAGACTATTATAAATCTAAAGGAAAATTTTTCACTTTCTTTAAATGTTTTTTCACTACACGACTGATCCTACAAGTATTATTTCCATAGTATGCTCATGCTTAATGTGAAGAAAAGTAGGAAAATGTGTTCTTCAGTATTTAGGGGAGTGAATTTGCTATGCTTGCACTCTCAATTTTCCTAGATGCATCAAGGAGAACTTTGATTGCAAAAGACAAGCAGAATCTGGACCAGTGCATGTGCAACAAATTATTTAGTCAGCAGCACTTTCCTTGTCAAATAGATGTCTGCTAAAAATAATAGTTGTTACTGTCTTCTCCTCAACTGCACAGTAGTTCTACACTGAGTACCAGAGGTGCATTAGTAGAGCAATCAAAAGTTTTGGCCACAACCTTCTTCTCAAAGGTATTACTACCTGAAACCCCAGGGACATTAAGTGGAAAGGTACAATAACTTACTCCCCTACATGAACTACAAGCTATTTCTGAACTAAAAATCTGCAAATGTTGACAAGAAGTAGGTACTGTGAATCTCACCATATATTAAGTGTTGTCACTGAATCACTTTGAGACAAGGAGTTCAGGTTATTTCTCAAAATATATTTTACTTCTGAAAATCAGAGTGACATAGAAAGGCCTAATTAAAGGTAATTTATCATTAGATTCAGTATCATTTTTCATTTTACTTAGTATTTACCTACTTTTACATTTACTGACAGTTTAGGTAAAATGTTTTGCGATCTCATGACAAACTGGTAAGATCTCATAAAGTAGTCGATGTTCACCAGTGTATTGAAGAGATCCAAAGGTAATGTATGGGATTTATTTGGTCCTGCAATTACTGGACTTGATGCTACTCAATCAATTTAATTTGTATTTCCATAAATTGCTAGAGTTTGCAACACACTGCAGTATATTTTTCCTGTAAATCAGAAGCAAGAGTCAAAATGCTAATACTGCCCAAGTGTTATATTAAGTCATGTGGGTCTATGCAGCATGCACCTTTTATGTCTCAGACAATTTGCATTCCATACTTTTGTTATGAAGAGAGAGCATGTTCTACTACCAACACAGTCTCCTAGGTGATCCTATGGGTCACACCATGTTCTGCTGTGATTTTTATGCCTAGAGCACAGTTTATGTATTAATAAAATGGTTGAATGTTATATTTAGGCATTTGCAGGAAGTTCAAGCAAAGTGGTCAAACCTATACTAAAGGTGGGCAATGTTTAGATAGAATGTGTGTTTTAATGTCTCAATTCTTCCTGCTACTAAGCACGACAACATTTTCATAATTGCAAAAATTAAGAAATGTGTGATTTCCTTAGAAATTACAGCTTATGGCACTATAGGTGGTTTGTAACTCTTGGTTTGTAATTTGTGTGGATTTCCTACTTGTAGTTTTACATATAGTTAATGATATGAGTTCTTAGCAAACATAGCTGAAATTTATAATCTAGGTCAAACCTAATATGCATAGATTTCTACCAGTGCCTTCTTACTGTTATCATTTTCCATCTTTATTCAATAATACAAATGCCTTTTGTTTCTGCAGAAAAGGATCTGCTCCAAATCCTGATGTCCCATGGATGCCAAAAGAAGTTGTACCTCAATGTCTGTAATAATTCTAAGCAAAGTTCTTAGGATTTGTGCCATACATACTTTCATTTTACTTTCCTCTCTTCAGACTATTAAAATGTCCTCTTTTTTTTTTTTTTTCCTTCCCTGGTTGAGAGGCATCACATTTTACTTTTCTGTAGGTGAAAAAATATTGTGTTGAAGTAATTTTAAACAGAGAAAAAGAGCCCTTTTGTTCTGTTAGGAAGTTCTAACTGAACCTCTTTAGTCATAGCTATGAGAAAACTTGGCTGTAGTTTGAAAACTGAAATACCACTGCTAAATTGACTAGACAGCTATAATGGTTACATTTGACTGAAAAAACACTTCTGAAAATACTCACTGGACATCTGTCAAGAAGCAGCTCCTCACTCATAATCTCACATAGGAAATGGGAAGGACATACATGATTTATCTGCTGAGTTTGATAAAGCCAAGTGAGTTTGAAAAAGTGATTGTACAAAGAAGACTGCAAGTGCCTTATTGCTATGTTCAGAACAAAGTTCTCCCCAACACTGTTGCCTTATCCTGAGGGTGGGAGGGGAAACTCCTGTGTGAGCTAAGTGCAGTTAGTCAGATGTGAGACTACTCAGTGTGCATTTAAAAGGTCAGTATGCAGAAGAAGTAGTCTGGCCGGAATATTGCCTTGGCCTTATTCTGCCTGTGCAGTCTGGGAAAGCAGTGTATGCAGAACGTGGGGAAATAAACACATCCCACAATTTCTGCACTGCAGAGGGCAGGGAATGGGCATGTCTCATTTGCAGGTGCAGTTGCTCCATATTTGCAATATTTCACTTGTAGGGAACAAATTTACTTGGTTTTGTGTGTGTGTGTGTGTGACATTTTTTCATTTCATTTTGAACTCTAAAGGCCACTAATTTACCACAGAAATCCAATATCCCAATTACTCTGTGCATGTAATAGTTCCAGTTCCCAAAATTAACTAGCCAGTGATGCAACCAGTAGCCAGCCAAAGAAGACACTGTTACAGGTGGAAGACTTTTCCCAGAGCTCTGAAAATCTTGAAGAGCTGTACCAATCTATTTTATAATGAAGAGTTTGTAAAAAATCTCTGGCCCATGAAATGTAAATGTTTCATATGTTATTTTCACTGCTATTTTATGTTATTTTCATTGGAAATTACTATGAACTTGTGACTGCCCTGTGCTTGATGTACATGTGCTTAGCTAAACACAGCAGCCTATCAAAGGAAAAAAGACCACTGTAGTCAGGGCAACATTCACGATCTTCTGGATGGAGGCAAAGCTCAATCACTGGGAAACCACAAAGGTAAATCCTCCATGCATTCCACAGCTGTAGTTCTGCAGGAAATGAGTACAACTTGTGGGTACTACGAGTTATAAAGATAAACTTGGACAACCACAAAAAAGCATTAATAATGAAAGGCAGCCTGACTCCTGTTTCGTTTTCCCTTTTGAAGGTACACAGCTCACTGTCTGTGTCAGTGTTATGTAACCACAAATTGCCTTCTCATCTTCTGCAAGCTGCATTGCTGTCAAACAACAGTGATGACCCAGCCACACTGTCTAAAGATGTCAGGGGAAGAGAAAACCCAGACTACTACAAATGACACAGTGAATACTCCTTTCCTGTTACAAATTCCACATTAAATCTAAGTAATTATTTGGCTGCAGTGATACTTAGTCCACAGGACAATGCGTTTACAGGCATTTAGGAACAGCAGTTTACAATAATGCTTGCATATGGGTTTGATATCTTGTGTTGTTAAAACAAATCAGCAAGTCTAGACTGTAATTTGCTGAAGCAATTTATGGTTATTTCATGGTTTTTTTCTCTAAGTAGAGGTGAATACATTTGACTGTCTTAAGAGGAAGGATGGTAGCGCACATTCTTTTGATTTTAACTGTAAGACTGATCTGAAACAGAAGTATTAACATCCTGATTTTCATACCACATCAAAAACTGATCTAAACTATTAGTGCTTTATTCCACTATGATATTCAGATATTTTGGGAACTGCTGATTGATCATGAAAAAACGCTACTGCAGCCATTTCTTCACAAATTAGCAGACTGAGACTGTCAATACAGCAAGTCAGTAGCAGAGCAGGGAGCAAGGTCCCATGTGGGAAACCCTCAGCTGCCTTAAATTCTTACTGAAGTCATCAAAGTGTAACAGCTGTCAGTAGTTGAGGGCTCCCCTTAGCTTTTCACTCCTAGGCTCCTGCTCCACTAGCAAGGCAAAACAAATGCTTTTTGTGTTTCTGGAAATATTGCAACATTGCTTTATGCCAGACTTGACAGTAATTTTCTTCTAGGTGAGCAAGTACTTGCAGGTGATTTTCTCACACTGTTTTCTGACCTTATTACAAACCTCACACAGCTTCAAAATCTGTATAACACAAGAAGACACTGTGTTCATTCTCCTTAGATGTAATTGCATATCTGAAAAGTGTAACATAATATGCAGATAAATTAAAAAAACCTAAACTAAACAAAAACAACAAAAACAAAAAACCAAACAAAACCAAAAAAAAAACGCCACCACCAAAAACCCAGAAAACCCCAAAACCCCAGGATCTTGACAGCTGAGAAATACTTTCCCAGTGAGTGTTTGATTTCCTTATGCCTTTGAGCCAGAGAAATGAGTCCCCAGTCCGACGTGGCTGGTGCCAGGCTCTCTGCTGTGGTACACCCAGATACCAAGTTTCTAGACAAAACTGCTTGCAGATAAAAGACTCAGAGGGGCTCTAGAATTTGCAGTGAACCTTACAGAGCTGTCTCCCACCTGTCTGTCTTCCAAAAAGGGAGCTTCCTCAAACACTGCTTCAGGGCTCTCACCAGCAAATGAGCACACTTAGCACTGGCAGAACAGAAAATGGATTTATATGGACTAGTCATTAGATGACTATTAAACAGAGAAAAATTTAGGTCATATCTTTGTTATAAAGTTTTGTAAAAAACCCCAGGAATTTAGCCAACAGAGACTTTTTCCTTTGTATGGACTGCTGTGCTTTCCAAAGCTAATCAGTTATTACACTGAAGTTGTTCATGGACATGATGGAGTCTTGTACTTTCTTTTTTTTTCTTTATTTTTTAAATGCTTTTGTGGATGTATATAAATTGTATTCTAAGGCCATAATGTTTAGATAATTGTTTTGGTTTACTGCAATTGTCCTACTGACAGACTTTGAAAAAACAAATGCATTTAGTGTTCCTAGAAATCATCAGATTATGAATTCACAACAAAATATGCCTTTTTGTTAAGAAGGTAGAAGGTCCATCAACTTTTCTTAGTACAAAATGGCATAACTCCATTGAAGAAAGTGATTTGCTACACTACCCTGTTTTCATTAAAAGTAGAGGTATGTTATGAAAGAAATAACTGTATAATATACTCATTACTTGTTGACCTTAACCAATACCCAAGATCCTAGCTGTCCTTCTCACCTTTTCCAGTGGCTCATCATTTCTGTGCTCCAGACAAGCATAAATACATGATTTTGTGGTAGAAGATGAAAGAGTTGTTGTTTTACAGAGCACTACATGAGGATCTCACAGTGTTGGGCAGAGCATAACTAATTGAGCCTTTAAACCTTCCAGGACTTGGGAGAAAGAAGTTAGACTGGACTTCTGTTCCAAATAGACTGCAGTTTGTAACAAGCCACCTCATTCAAATTATTTCTCTTCTGACATTATTGCACTTTGGGCTGTGTTTGGTTTTATTTTGTGTTGCCCATATGGAGTGCAGTTTCTCTGTAACTTAATCCTTAAACATCAGTTCTTAGAAAGAGTCCTCCTGTGTGTAAGATGTGCATGTTTATCAAGGTTTTCAAGAAGCAGACTTGAGATTCTACAGGTTGACATTTAGAATTCACTAAATGGGTAAAAAAGCTTGTTTGGATGATCTAAATAGGGTGTAGAAAGAGGCATGAAACTATGTGGTTGTATTGGGGCAACCTACAAGTATTAGCTGAATATCTAACCCCTAATTGTTCAGAGAGATGTGCCAGGTTATTAAAATGACAATCATAAGTGAAAAATGTTCTGGAGCTCACTCTGGTGTTTGTAGGAGGCCTCTGCCCATGCAAATGTTTTTGAGATTTCCATGTGCCGTTCCAGGATGTGTGTCATGGCCTCTTCTGAGAAGAATGAAGTCACTTGGTCTTTGGCATCATGAATTCCAGTACGCTCCAGGAAAGGAGTTTCTCACCAACTATTGCCATAGCCTGCAATATCTTCTTTTACATTTACCCTCCTAGCAGTGCCAGGCTATATTAACCCTTCCTAAGCACAGATACTGCCATGCTCCCTGGGAGGCCTATGCTAGGGAAATCATTGGAAGGGCTTGTTGCAGTATCAGTGTCAGTATCTGTTGTAACAGGGAACCCCAGCAGGAGTGATTTGAGTCTCTCCACTGAATAGTTCATGCACAGGATCTGATTTACTCATTTCCCTTTCAACATCTTTTCTCTAACACACAAAGTTTTAAAGTGCTATGAAAATCAACAAAATAGAAAGTCCCTGCAGTCAAATCAGATGTAATCCTCTCATACTCCTTTTCTCCTATGACTTCTGTCAACAGCTTGCTCTTCAGTGCAGGATGACAGTGTTGGAATGTGACTGTGACACCACAACCACTGACAGACTGATCGGACTGAAGCTGTTACTGTCACGCACAGGGTAGATCTGGGCTCAGCAGGGCTATGCATTTAACCCCCTTGAGCTCTGTACCAGATGGGGAAGTAAAACGAGTCTTTCAAATCACCCTAGTGTCCTCCCAGAAATCACTCACATTTCTGTGTATTTGACAATCACTGTATCTGGTAAGAAGAAATGTATTTAAGCAAATATTTCTAACTAGACCCTTGACTCTTACCATTATATTAAAGGGCTAAAGGTATTAGATTTATGAGTGTGTTCAGACAAATATTCTACCCTGTCTTTTTTTCCATAATTCTGAACTTTTCTGACAGCATCTTTCATGACTTCCTGTCCAAAGGTTTTTCCAAATTCTTAACATCAAGAAAGTAGGAGATGTCCCAGGTGTTATCTTTTGCCATTTTCTCTGCTAAACTATGTAGAACATAAAAGAGAATTTATTTTCTAAGAATTGGAAAAACTAGCTAATACAAAACCAGAAATACTGATGAAGGAGCATCCCCGTGTAACACAGGACTTTTTATTGTTTCACTTCTTCTTATTAGTGTGCAAAATTACCACTGCAAAGCAGTGCATTTGCATTTAGCTTTACATTCTGCTTTAACTGGCACCGATGTAAATGTAGAGCAATCATATTGAATTGAATTTCCTCCTGGTTTTCACCAGTGTGAGAATATGATTGGCCTGTCCTTTTTATCAGTCCCTACCTTTCATCTGGAAGTTTAGCCATTTCTCCAGATGACAGGAAACCAGTGTCAGAAAGCCAGCATATAATGTACACCATAGCAATAAGTCAAGACTAAGGGATTATGGCAACTGTAGTATTTATCACTGCTTAAAACCCATGTCAAGCTTTTGTCAGGGGACACAAGGGTGAGAGAAGTCTAGATTTTTCACAGTATGCCTAACTGAGAAAACAATTCATTACAAGATGTTTTAATGCGCTTTTCTAAGTGTATGCTAATTTCATGTGCTGCTGTTGTTCATCCCTTTCCTGAACTTTTTGGATAAGGAGTTTTCTGGCCATGGATCTTGGCTGAGAACAGCCTTCTCTCTCTCTTCTCACAAACCGCATCATAAGACCATCAACTGCAACCCAACTATCTTAGACGCTTGTCTTCTTAGAACACTTTTTTTTCAAAGTGAATGCAACTAGCAATCATAAAGTAACAACCCCCTCTTTGCATCTATAACTGAACATTGGATCCTGGAACCAAGTATTTGGTGGGAAAGGACCAGCCCTTCCTGGGCACTGCAGCTACGTTAGGCTGTACTGAGCCATAAACCAGCCTGGCCACTCCAAAGCTCATATTAAGCAGTACTGGAAACTGGTCAGTGAGTTATTCTGAGCCTGTTGCTGTGGCAGTTACCAGAATATTGCTGGAGAAAAGAACGTCTAGCAGAAGAGCTGGAACCCATGATATGACATCTTCATTCCTCCTCTATGAATATGCTTTTCCATCTGCTCTTAGGCTTGAGATGAGCTGCCTGGTACATCCATGATTGGTCTTGCCATTGAGAGCAGCGTCCTTGTACCTGTGAGTTTCACTAGGAAACCTTCACTTGGCCCACTGCTGCTCACATGGTCAGCTGCCCAGGTCCATGGGCAGCTTATGCACCCCTGTCTTAACATCTGGCTCCACAAATGGTGATTCCAAAGCTTGCTTTGCCAAATCTTCATTCCTGTCCTCAGTTTCTCCCTTATGGAGCATTTGGGTGAGCTCCAGTACCTTAAGATGTATTGCACAATCTTCCTGCTGCATGGTATGCACACAGCAAAGGGACAACAGGGGAAGGAAAAGGGGAGATGGCTGTGCCATGTCTTACATACTTTGTCCATAAAAACTATCAACACATCAGCTCTGGCATTTGTATTTCATTCTGTGGCTGTAAAACAAGACATGATTTGGATCCTTTGGCAGGTCCTATGCTCCTGACTGGAGAAAGGCAGCCACTGGGCCTGTTGGAGAGAGTTCTGTTTCATTCTGGTACTCACCAGAGTAACTCTGAGTTGAAGAAGAGTGGACCAGCAGCTGGCTTCTGGTTGGCACCAGTAGAATGAGGGGGAGACGGACAACAGACTGAACGCAGACTACACACAACGCTAAGAAAGATGAAGCAGGAGGACCAGAGAGATCTATGTGACTGCCTGCTCTCTGGAGGACTTTAAATACTGGTGTGATAACTATCAGATTTTTGGTTGGTGTATCCATGACCTCAAGCTAACAAGCAATTTTTAATTTATACAATACAACGTTTGCAGAGTATTCAGCAGAACTCATCCTACAATATCTATCTAAACATGACATAAGTGCAGCTCTTCAGCAGTCTCTGGTTTGGCTAATCAGCTCTGCATTGGAGGAGCTAGGCCATACCCAGATGTGAAATAGAAATAAACTCTTCTATGCAGATTGATTTTGCTCCTATACATGTAAGAATAACACAGAAACATAGCAAAAAGCCTCCTGACTCTTTGTCTTGGAAGTAACTCCTTCTCAGTAGCAAAAGCTACATTAGAGTAGATTCACTTGTTTGCTTCCACTTCTGCACTTCTGCTGAGAGGCTGTTTCAGAACTCGACATGGTTAATGATAAATGTCTTCCTTCAGATACATAACAAACAAGCTAGGCCATTACAATGTTCATGTTTTGATCAAAGTTTCTGGGAAGGCAGGAAGAAGCTGATTTTAGTAGATGACTGAAGAAATAATCCTACCTAGGATATAATTTTTAAAATAGGAAATGAAGAAATAAACATTATCTGATACCAAAAACAAAGAGAAAAGGAGTATTCAACAATGCCAAAATTATAAAAACAGGAGGAAGATATTTTTGAGAAAGACAGTCCTTGATGTGAGCACTTTAGTTGAATTGGTAAATAGAAAAGAGTGCCACTGATCTGGTTTACTCTTACTCTTTACTCTTCAATCCATTAAATGTTTCTGCAGTACTGTTTGTTCCTTTAATTTGGTATTGCCACTTGTATGTCTTGTGAAATACCATACGAATGCCAGGGCAGCTAAGATTTTGGCACACATTGTTGACAGCTGTTTTGAAACTACAAATATGAAGTATGCTATATCTGGTGAGGATGGAGTGGAAAAATACGGTGGAAAAGCACAATTCCTCTTTTAGAGCTGCTGGGAAGGGTTTACAATAGCTAAGTCCTTTATTCAGTAAAACAACTCTTTAATGACCTACCCACGCAGATAGTCTTTTATAATCAGAATCAAAGATTCATTTGAATATTTCTGCAAAGCTGGTATGTTCATTCTAACTAGGAAAATTGACACAGAACATGAAAGAGATGAGTTAATGGTCTTAAATGAGTAAGTTATATCAGTGAATCAATAAATGATCTAAGAATATTTTTTAATTTATTTTCATGACATGGCTATGACTATGCCAAGCAAGGCATCATGTGTACTCAAGTGTAATGAAGTCTCGTACCTATGACTCAGTGGCAGAAGTAGCAGCTGGCCTCCTGGAAGCTGCAATGAATAATCAAGGGATTTGCTGGGTCAGTCTAGTGTTTTAGATGCTACCAATTGTCCTCTTTCAAGAGAAGTGGAGCTTCTAAGTAGCTTTGTAGCTAAGTAGCTTTGATATTTTCTCGATTTTCTTTTCCTAACAGTAGCTTTCACTTTATCTAAAATCATTTTGTGGCTGATATTCAAATCCTTTCAATATGCAATTTTCCCAAAGCTAAAATCAAGTTGTCTTTTTATTTCCTTAATACAGATTGATTAGACTGAGTGTAGAGCTCAGTTAAGACCAGCTCATGATGGAGCTTGCTTGGGGAAAATGAGCATATCAACAGCAACACTAATATTTTATTTCAGAGGGAGAAAGTCAAGGTTGCACATTTCTGTGTACTGCATTGATTTGTGTAGGATTTCACCCTCATAATCTGAACACTTACATTTTGTACTATATGTGCTATAGGACCTTCAACATGACTTGTCATGCTCTCAGGCTGTCCCAGATTCTACTGAATTTTTTAAAATATAACATGAGTGGAAGCTTATTTTGATGACCCCTTGTTTTTAGTTGGCTGATTCTGGCAAGGATTTCTGCATTTCTGATACAACTCCCCTGGCTTCAAATGAAAACACAGCCTTGAAACTGGTAGTGAAGCATGAGCAGGATGCTATGCTTGAACAAGAATATGCTCTGGTGCAGCTACAGAATGAAGTATTCAGTAGGAATCACCACTTTAATTACAGTCGTGAAGACAAGTCTGGATTTTCTGTAAAAACCATCAGCAAGGGTTCTAAGCACATCCCTAGTGCATCCCTAACTGCCTTTCTGTTCTTCCTTCCAGACCCAGTAAAGCTTCACTTTCCTGGGCACTAATGCCCCAGTGCTGGAGAAGAAAGGACCGTCTCAGTGCCTTGCTATTTCCTCTGCTGAAAGGAGTATTTGTGGAACTGGGCAGAGTTGGGGAACGCTCCATCTGGGCCTTGAGCAATGTGCTACAGTGAGATCAAACTGTTGTTGTGTGGCACAATACAGCCTTGCAGAAGGACACAGTGTGGACATAAATGATCCTCAACTCCCGACTGAGCCCGCTTCTGCTCCAGACATATATCCAAGTTTTCAAGGCTGGCACTCAGTTAATTGGAAGCAATGTGTCTCCAAAAGCCAGAGGGATGAAAACATTTTGGAAAAAACCAAGGAAATGCCAATAACCAGAGCAATCACCTTCCCAGCCAATCCTGTCACCTCCTTATGCATTATAAAATACCCAGGACACTTTCATTTTAGGAGGAACATTCTGGCTTAATAAATAGAAGCCAGAAATATTTGGAAAGTACTACTCCCAGGATTAAGAGTAGCAGGTGAATTTATCAAAATGCATCACTCCTTGAATGCTACATATGTAGAAAAACTTGGGCCCCTTTAGTTTTTTAAATATGCAAGTGTACAAAGTGAATTTCTACTTTGTTCTGGAATTAAGCAATATTGATTGTGGTTTTATAATGGTAATAAAAATTGAAGATTTCATGTAACCATAAGAATATACTGTTCTATGTGACACAAATGTCTGACTTCAGCGGTTTTGACTGGACAGGACATGAAATCTTTCATAAAGGAATATCTTTTTCCCAGAACAAAAATGGCAACAGATCAAGTTCAGGAAAACAACCTGCCAAGCCCTTTACCTCCCATTCCACTGCTTTAAGACACACTGCATCTTAATTAATTAGACTTGAATTTCTTGAGATTGATAGTATTACCATTTTAGCAATTCTCCAGTCATCCATAAAGCTTCCTATGAAGTCCGGATTCAGCTTTACAAGTAAAAGTAAACAAAAGCGTATCTAAAAAACAAGAAAATGAGACAGAAAACCTATACCTTTTGGCTACCATTTCAGAATAGTATAGGCAATGCCATGAGTTCCCTAACTCAATATTTAATTTGTTTTTATTTAACTTATTTTGTAGGATCACAAAATTATGCCATGGAGTCTTTGGCTTTGATTTGCAAAGGCAACTGCCTGAGTAGATCCTTATGGAGTCCCCTTCCTGAATGAGAGCTTAGATATTGTAAATCTATCCCAGTCATCCCTAAAGAGAAATTGGACTTTTTCACTGTCTTCAGTCAAACCTCAGCACCTCCAGATGTGGCACGCACTGCAGCCTTCACTTCAAAACAGCTGTCAAGAGTGTGCACCAGACTTTCAACTGTCATGCCATACAGTCAGGATCCTACACAACATACAAATGGCAAAATAGAATTAAATAATGGTACATAATACGAAAAGAAAAACACAAGTTACAAAATGGTAGTGGTCATGCTCACTGGCTTTGCAAAATTCAAAATTTCTCTGCTGGAGTGAATTTAATACCAGACAGTTCTAAAATTCATGAGGTCAAGATGTAGCTGCATTTGTTGAGAAAAGAGGAGTAACTCTACCTGCTACAAGTATTTTTAAGAAAGGTGTCCCAAAATTTATCTGGACAAAATACCCCTTCCATTTAATTTAGCTGTTATTTACTGTGCATATAAAGGTCTTCTGTTCAGGAGTGATGAACTATAGTGTGCGACTTGCAACCTCCACATTGTGGTGTAGAAAAACCCTCTGAAATTGCCTTTATATAGAATTTGGAATGATTTCATCAATTACTAGCACTCTTCCTATCTATAAGTAGATTTTGATTAGTAGCATATTTGACAAGGCAGATCAAGCTGAAGACTTTCATTAGTCGGACATAAAACCATTGTAAATATCTTCCAAACCAGAAGGTTAGGCTTAAGAAACAAGACACTGGTGTTGGCAAGTTCAAAGATAGTTTTTCAACTTCATATAACAGTTCATCTGTGCCATTATAAATGACTGAGAAAGTAATACACTGAAATACATACTGATGGCCTGCCACTGAAAGAGGCCAAAGAATGAGGAAAATTTAAGTGATCCTGATCAAGCAGTTCTATTTGTTGAATGCTGTGTCACCAGAAGAAAACCTGTTGAAGTGAAATTCAGGTAAATACTTCCACACTGGATTTTGAAGTAAACATCATCATAAAAATGGGTAGGCATGACATAAATTGTGAGAATTATTTAATTGAATATCTATATGGCAAAGCATTTTATTTTGTGTAAAGGCAGTGGATGTTATTAGTTTTAGAGTATTAAATGAAGAAGAGCTCTCTCAGAGGACTCTCTAGACATTACTTTTATATAAGATCAAGTCAGGCAAGATGATCTAATAATCTATTGTGACAATAACATTTCTAAATCTAGGAAAATTTAAAAATAACCTATAAACCCAAAGGTGGTGTGGTATTTCTAAGTCTTCAAGCTTAACATCTCCTCCTCCCCCTATCCCTCTCCTCCCCACGCACCCCCACCCCCACCTTTTGTGTTTATTTCAAAGCAATCAAGGTTTTTATTTCAGATCTTCTTGTATATTTAAGCACACTGGTGGCACTGGTTGTCTGCTATGGCAGTGGTCAAAGTATTTAAGCTTCTCATACACTCTTTGGACAATCAAACAGATAAAATAAAGTATCAGACAATCAAAGTCCTCAAGTTTATATTTCAAATGAATACTGTATAGATTTTTCTCTACCCCTTCATTATAGAATATGCATGTTATCTTAGAAACTTGTCCCATGTCTTCATAGCACCTTCCAGTACCTGATGGGAGCGTACAAGACAGCTAGAGAGGGACTTTTTGCAAGGACATGTAGTGACAGGATAAGGGGGAATGGCTTTAAGCTGAAAGAGAGTAGATTTAGATTATGTAGGAAGAAGAAATTCCTTACTGTGAGGGTGGCAAGACACTGAAACAGGTCGGCCAGAGAAGTTTTGGTTGTCCCATCCCTGGAATCACTCAAGGTCAGGCTGGATGGGCTCTGAGGAACCAGGTCAAACTTGTCTCTGCCTATGGAAGGGGGGTGGAACTAGATGATCTTTAATGTCCCTTCCATCCCAAACCATCCTACAATTCTATGATTCTTTGAAATAAAATCACAACTCCTGATGGATATAATGCCCTACCAGGTTATCTCTAAGCAATGAGATAATTTGATTATTGCAGTGTTTTAGGTGTGTCCTACTAACAGTAAATTTGGACACTACTGGTAACTTATTATATTATTTGTTCCATGTTAATGTAGCCTATACTTTTATTCCTGCCAAATAACACTCATCTACTTAATACAAATGAGGATCTTACATGTCCCAATTAACTACTATTTCTTGCCATTGCTTCACTAATATTTCACTCTTTCAATATTTCAATTTTTATTGAGCATAACTCATGTTGGTCAAGGAACATGAATAAGTCTTCCTAACAAACAGCAACCTTTTTATTATAGGTCACCTAAAACTAACAATGTAGTTGCAGGCTAGGTATGCCTTTTTTTCTATTTTTGAAAAATTGTGGGGACTATGTAGAGCTAATACAAAGTTTGGACATTTGTGTTTTTTAACTAATTCAGGGAATATTCTTCAGTAAAAAGAAAATGTATATGTTCAGATGAATACCAGTTTAAGTAAAATATAGAGATGAGTCCATAAAGAGATGGACTAAACTACTTTTCTTTTGCTTTGTCTTCTCTTAACAGCAACAGGAAACAGTTGGAGACAATTGTATTTACTTGACTATTGTATACCAATTTCACTGACCCAAAGAACTATGTTTAAGTGAGCTGCCATACCTGGTTTGGTGCCAGCCTGAGCACTCCCAGTTTATCACCAGCTGCTGCTGCAATTCTAATACCCACTTTCTTGCTCTACACTCATATTTTCTTATGAATAAAATTCTGCAGTCGTTTCAACATATCCCTCTTTGCCAGGGGTTAAGACATGACTGGAAAAGTCTGTAGCCTACAAAGCTACAGCTAATATTCACCTGAGTGTCTACCTGTGCTTATAACCTCCGTAAGGCATTGGAATCACTACATTTTATGGGTATCTGTATCTAAACGTACAACATTCACTGTAGCCTGACACTATTCCAATTGGTTTCCAGCAGAATTCGTGCCAGTGGGCACAGTCTGGATCTGATTTGGAGGACGGCAATGGAAATAGGGATTGTTAAAAACACCCCATTATCATATGGTCTGGTAGTTGGCTACAGTGCAGTTCTACAAACATGATTTAGTACAGATGTTTCATTTAAACTCTAGGTTTATAAAGGTACACATTTTTTTGGTTTGCTCTGATTATAACCACAGTCTACTCCTCCCCAGTAATCAACTGCTAGAATTTGTCAAATGTTGTCATTTAATATGTGGGTCACTTCCAGTGCTGTATTTGTTGCATGGAATGCTCCACTTCCATAGAAACAGATGTTTTAACTTAACAGCAAAAAGAGCTAAACAAGTGCATGTGAAGGCGCAGTGCAAATAATGTGTTTCATTTCAGTTATTTATAGCTGTCCACAGCTATCATAATTTTTTTATTTGAAAATTATTAAATCAATTACAAGAAGTTTATTTGCGGATACTGCCAAGAATGATGCATGCTAGGAGACTGCTTCTGGGAAAAGTGTCTTCTTCTGGGCCATGCAGAGGCGTTTCAAAGAAGTCAGTGCACTTCTAAAAGACTGCAGCGTAACAGGGTCTACACACTCGGCCTCAAGTATATGCAGAAAAGAAACGCTCTTTAGATCTCCCAGCTGGTCTGGCAGATCATGTCAGGTGTCAGGGCGGTGGAGCTAATACATACTTAACTCCAGCATGTTTGAAGAGTATCTCTTGCTCTCTTTAGTTCAGCTGAGGTTGTGGTTAGAAGGAAGAGTCAGGGAGAGGGCTCTCTCTGCAAAATGGCTGAGGTGAGAAGATGGCTTTCTTCCTTCTTTCAGTTTTATTTGACTGAAATACATCCTACCTAAACGAGGAATCATAGCTGTATGGAAAACTATTTATAGTCTTATCTAAAACAAAAGGGAGAAATATTTTTTGAAACACAGAACTATATACACGTGCCACAACGGAGTTACAAGTCAGCCATCTGTGAAATTCTTTGCTCATTTAAATCCTACCTGACTAGTTTCAGGTCACTGTAGGAGCCACTGATTTTTATAACAAAAGTAATGTTTGAAAGCAAGCCATGCTTCATCGTTTCCAAAGCACATAGACAGAATAATTCGTAACAGTGCTGTAACATTCCACCTCCAGGGGCAGAGCACATAAACAGAGAGCTGCGTGCACCAAAGGTAAGGGCTTATAGCTGATACTATAACATAATTTCCTAAAAAAACCAAATAATTTTTACACCTGAGCCATGGGCAAACCTGAAAGTACAGCCTAGGTTATTTCAAAAGTTCATAGTGTTAATTTTCATGCCCACCCAAACGCCCTGGACATGTACTCCACCTCTTATGCTGGGTTCTCAGTGCAGTAGTCAGAGCCAGGCCAGATGAGAGAGATATCTATGTTTGGAAAGTCTCAGCAAATGTGGGACACAAAAGCAGTAAACAAATCAATGGGATGCCAGACCAAATGTGTTCCACATTTGTGAAAATAACAAAGTTGAGTCAGGAAGAAAGGTTTATGTGTCTTCTCCTCATACAATCCTTCCCAAGGTACTTTCTTTCAATCCTCCCCAAATTAAATCCAGCCCAGACAGCAGCAATATTTGTGAGTATGCAGCATCAACCAAATGCATTGCAAAGCCACTGACAGCTCCATGGGGCATGGCCTGAGCCACGGCTCCAAGGGGTGAGCAGGTGTTTCCTCCCACAGTCTTCCTCCGCAGCCAGGCTCATGGATGTGCTGCCACAGGGCTCTGCTGGAGGAAGGGTCTGTACCTCACCTGCCCCTCGCAGGGGACCCAGGCTCAGCAGCCAGGCTGGCAACTTCTTCCCACACAGCTCTCCAATCTCTGCCCCAGCCATGAATTCCTGCAAGGGAAAATCTCTGGATCATTTCTCAAGAAAGACCCTGTGATACCTGCCTCTGTTTGTGCCAGGGATCGAAAGCCTTTGCAAATATCTTTTTGAGGACTTGTGAAGCCACGGGAATCAGCTCACCTCTCCTGAACAGGTTACACAGCACCTGGTAGCTCCACAATTTGGTCAATGGTTGCTGTGCTGCAGCAGTGGGAAGCAGGCACAGAGGCAGTATGGGACAGAACTGTTGTTCAACATCAAATTCGTATTAAACATTAAATGTAAAAAATTAAATTACTGAAAGGTTTATTCAAAGTTTTTACTAATTCTTTTTTATATTAAAATTGTGAGATGCCAAAAAATTTATTCACGGCTATTAATTAAAACAGTGCTTTGCCACATACATAATGAGAAATGGGAATTTTTGAAAGCTGAGTAATCTGGAAGGCGTTTACAACTCTTTTCAGTGTATTCAAACTCCGTATTTAATGTTCACTTATAGTGAGTCAGCACAGTCCAACCCAACCTTACCATAAAGAAAAATAATGTCAGCTGATAGCTTTAAAACCTATACTTCAGACAAATATAAGTAAGTCAGCATGACTGGCAGCAGAACAATTTGAAGATATCTTTAGTTAATGTATTTTATTTTAAGGATTATGGGTATTGTATTCATTCACTTAACTCAGCCCTTTTCCCTGACAGCAATTTTCTACAAAGGAAGTGCTATAAAATTCTTTTGAATTAATTTTTGTCTTAAGAGTAGTAAGTAAATTTATGGTACAATTTACATGAGTGAGGTTAGTCATTTAATTCCTTTAAATTTAGAATTTCATTGTCCTGAACTACATACTATTTTTTATCTTTGGTTCATGACATAATCTTTATAAAGTGGGTGTATGGGCCTCACTAATTTACTGGGACTTTCAGAAGCCTGGTTAAAGAAAGAAGACATATTACACTAGTACTGGAGATTAAAGCAGATTAAAGGAATACTAGGGCAGTACGTATTATTCTTGCTTTCTTAACTAAAAACCCCATTATTTTCATATATATATATATATATATATGTATCTATGATCTTCACATTTAATATATGTTCTCCTCTTGAACAAATAAACCAAAAAAAAAAAAGTCGTCATAAAACTCAACTGATTGGTAGACCTCAAAATCCAGAATCCTTTTATGCCCCAGCTATGCACAGTTTTGCCTGCACATTATAGTCACACGTATCTTTCTTCTCTGGTAGGGTTATTTGCCACAAAATGAATGTCTGGGACAAGAATTTGAGGATCCAATTTGAAATATCAGCAAGAAAAAAGTCTTACGCTGTGATGTTAGGTGTGGCCTCTTCCTGCTTTTCTCTCACACCTATTTGCTGTTCCTTTGTTAATTCTCTGGACAAGCCTAAAAATGAAGGAAAAAGTCATAACAAAGTTACAGATTGCTTTCTGTACCTGGCACCATAGCTATGTGTCTTCTACCAAGTATTTCCATGTTCTTCAATTTCCTTATTTGCTGCAAAAATTAATGGAAGAAAATATTTTCCTGGAGAAATCCGAACCTGTTTGGAAATTTGTTGGCAGGACTTCCAGGGGCTCAAGAGAACCTCTTGCCATCTGGCCTTCTCAATGGGTTTCCTTTCACTCCTCTGATGTGTGTGCCCATGGATACCTAAAAAAAGTAAACCAAAAAATGCAGGATGAACAGTAAATTCAGGTGGAGTTCCAGATCTCTTGAAATTCTTGAGGGATTTTTTTTTTTTTTTCAGGTGTTTTAGCTTTCTTAAGTAAAAGTTTTGTGTTCTGGGAAAAGACATTTCTCCCAGCACCACAGTCCCTTCTAGTGGTTCTCCTAAACCCCAAATCACCACTCAACATGCAGCAGTGTCAAATTTGGTAGTGCTGCAGTTGCTTTGATGGGAAGATCAAGAAGTTAATTTACAAGAGACAGAGGTAAGTTAACCTTTTATAAACTGCCTAACAGACTTAGGAAAAAGCCCTTTTTTTTACCAATCTCTACTTAGAATTTTAAAAATGAATTTGTCTATTAACACTCACACAAAAGTAAATGCTGTTTTGCTTGCACCAGCATATCTGGGAAAACTCAACTGGACAAAAATCCACAAAACCTGCAATTACAAATCAGTTGCTGTCCTGCTAGAAATCTGTAATTTACAGTGTTCCTAGATAGTATTTTGTGATGTTTTCTTTGGCATTTTATTTTACATTATTTTCTTAAGCCTTATTAAAAGCAGAAGAGCTACTTTACGTTTTCAGAACCCTTAAAGATATCATCATCAAGTTCACAAAGTTTTCACTGAAACATCTTTTACTCGCTTCTTAAGCCAAAAGACCTTGTGTTTGATAAGGAAACAGCCGGACATATGGATATTGCATTTGCATAATGGATATTATGATTGCTATTTGTGAATAAAACAAAAGTAAAAATTTTAGAAAAATTAAAGTAGTATAATACAAACAAGAATTATGGTCATAATTTACACTAAATTTTACAATACCTTCAATATCCCTTCTATTGCAATGAAATTCAAAGGAAGTATTTTGGTATAATCCAAAGCAACATTTTAATAAAAAAAATATTTTTTGTGAAAAATTTCTACTCGCTTGCATAGGCAGTAGCCATGAAATAAACTTAGCTATTAGTCCCAGAGTTAGGAGACAGAAGCATCTACTTCTCCTTTATTATTTATCTGGACACATTAATTCCCATAAATTGACATTATTCACTTTTACTTCCTGCAAAATTGTATAAAATCATAAAATACATGAAAATTAAAAATGTTGTCGCATAAAACTGAAGGAGATATTTCAACTTCATGCAACTTTTTTCCTAAATTATAAAATCTAGAATTTTTGGGGCTTGTGAGATGTACAGAAACACAGGTGATTTTTAAATTTATTTTTTTTTTCCTCAGGAAAATCTTTTAACCCATTTGGAGTGTAATGACAACTCAAAATTCCATTCTGAGATTCCAAAATGCTGGAAAATTTTGCACTGGTGGAAAGTTAAAGCTCTAACTTTCATTTAATGAAAGTTTGGATTCCACCCCACTGAGCTAGAGAGACCTCAGTGCCGCTCACTCATCTCCGTGTCTCATCTTACAGAGGTGTGATGAAACACTGATTTTTTTATGCATTTTAGCTTACTAGACAAGTGTATACTAAGCTAAAATGCATTAAAAAAATCATACAAGTGTTCAGGTATTAATCTGATCCTCTTTTCTTTTCCATGTCTGCAGAGAAATGTTTTATCTTTATAAGGAGTGGACTAAAGGCTTCTCTCATGCTACTTTTTGATCTGACCACTTGTGATTACATCTGCAGTCTTTCAGTCTCACTAAACCTTCCAGCACAGCACATCCCAGGAGCCAGCACGTTCTCCTGGCTGGACTTGCAGGACACAAAGCACTTCAAACTGGCTTTGAGTCAATGCCACCTTGTGACACATCAGCAGGAAGAGGCATGAGCTTCTCTGGAGTTACACTGTGGGCAATACTTGAAAGGACATTCAGAGCTCCTTTTTACAGTCAGCTCTCACCATTTCAGTAAGTCCATGCTGCACACAAGCTCTGCTCAGGATTTTCCATGTAAAGTACCTTATCCATGCAAAATGTATTGTTGTAGTCCTCCATTAACAAAATCAGAAGAGCTGAATTGTTGTGGGTTTTTCTCATACTCATCTCCTCTATGGTAAATCCATTCTGGCCACATCCTTCTCATGATGCTGACAGGAGGGCTGGGCTGTCCAGCAACAGCAGGAATTGTCTGGGCTGTGGTCAGTCACCAACTGCAAAACTTCTTGCACCTGGAGTTAAACTGGGAACAAAGCCACGTCCAGGAATGTGTATATTTTCCCACCTGTTTTATCTCCAGTGCAGTTGTATCAATGAGCTTCTGTTTCCTATTTGAAATCAGTTTCCTGAACACACAGTTCCTATCCTGTAGATCTCCGGGCACCATATGCCTAGGATTCTCCTAAACTCAGTAAGCTTTTGATAAAATCAAATTAGACATGAGTCAGAAGTTCTTAATGTTCACCACAGAGCTGATTTCTACTCTGCATTTTCCCAGGATAAAATCCCAATTGGTTTATTTTTACAGACTCACAGGACATGTCCCAGAATCGAGCGTTTGGAGGGTGAGGAGACAGCAGCATCCCAGCTCACCTGTCAACAGTACAGTGGAAAGAGAGACAGGAAGATGGCTCCTGCTGGGAAAACAAAAATGCTAGAATATCAGTTTGTTCGTTATGCAAACACAGCCACTGTCTTTTCCATCTTTGGAAAACAAAAGGACAAATCAAAAATATTATTATTTGTTCCGACAATTACAGTGACCTTTAAACCTGAAATTTGGCCTGCTAAGGATTTCTGGCCTCACAGTTTCTTTTAAATTCCTATTCCAAAAAATGCTTTCTAAAAATCCATTTGGAACAACTGGAAGTATTCCACTGTGCAGCTGCAGAGAAACCCAATTTCCAACAAGCTGGTTCCAACATCTGCCTCCTGTTTTAACCTGGTTTGAGGGAGTCAGTCCATTGGCTGGTTGCCCCTGTGCAGATCACAGGTTTTGCTTGCTTTGACAGTTCATCGCATGCAATATCCAGTTAAATTCCCTGGCAAGTTCAGAACCTTTGGAGAAGTCAGCCAGGAGAGTCATCTTTGTGCCAGCAAGGCACCGCCTGCCCTGTGCTGAGCTAATGGCCTTTTGTTAAATTCACTAGCTGTCTCAGGAGTTCAGAAGAGAAATACGAGGCTGTGATCTAATGAAGTAATTTGATTACATAGAAATCAATCCCCTGCTAGGACTGGATAACCGCAACAAAAATGCCTACCAAATTTGACACAACTTCTGCTTAAATTATTCTAAAGTTTGTGCTTAAGCACTTCGTTAAATGAAGACTTAAGCAGAGGAAGACAGTGCCTTTGTGCTCTCTTTGGGATGACAGTCCGAAATGCTTTAAATTGGGTTTGCACCTCTTACATCTTTTATGTAGTTTCCTAAATCAGAACAATCATCTGCAGAAAAAATAAAGAGAAATTATGGAAATTTCTCAAGCTGAAAAGTGTTTCAAAACTGGATTTTTCTTGAACATGATTCTGATGTTGTATATTATAACTAAATTAGGTTTAAATATTATTGTAATTGCAAGCGACCCCAGCGTCTGGGAATGATGATGTACAGAACTCCATGATATCAGAAGGCTAATTAATTACTTTATTATACTATATTATACTATAACTATATTACAGAATATTACACTAACAAGAACTATCACTAACTACTGAAAAATACTAAAGAAAGCTCATGACTGTCTCCCGACACTCAGGACACAGCTTTTTGTGACTGGCCAAGGAAACAAAACAATCCTCAGCAGAATCCAATTACCAAATTCCTTCAGGTAAATATTCTTCCAACACATTCCACATGTTCCAGGAGCATGCTCCACAAACACAGGAGCAGCAGATGAGATAGGAATAGTTTTGATCATGATTTTCTTTGCTTCTCTCACAGTTTCTCTCAGTTCAGAGGGCATGTGAATACCACAAAGTATTTTGGGCTGTAAGTAGTCAAACTTACCAGTGTGCTTTGCACACTACTCCTGAAATGCTTGTAGTCTCCATATACTTTATTGCTACTTAACCATATCTATGTGGGGAAAACCCTTGCATATTTTAGGTTCTACCTCTTCTTTAAGATGTTCAAAGTTTTTGGTGGGGATCATGTTATTTTAGGAATGGGAGATAATATACAGACTTGTTTCTCTCTCGCACTCTTATGTTTCCAGCTCTGCATCTAAACCTCCACAACTTGGAATAAATGTTTACAAGACAAAATACTTGGATTTTTCTTGTGGATGTGCGGAGTCAGCCCAAGAGCTGGGATTTAATGATGCACATAGATTTAATGCAGAGATGGATGCATTTCACCAGAAATAAAAGGCCGGAGCAAACCTGGTTCTCTGCATATTCCTTTGTACACCATTGGCCTGCCTCAGTTCAGTAGACAGAAGCACACATATTTAGATTAACACCTGCAATACAGCATTGGGTAAAAACTTGTAGAATACCTCGAATGTGTAGCATTTTCTTCATTTTTTTTTCATTCAAGTGAAAAAAGCCCTCTTCTCTAATGCACTGCTAGTGGAAAGGTGTGTTCTGTGTGAGATGTGTTTCTGAGCAAACTCCCACATTCCAACAGCATTTTTTTGGTGGTCTAAGCAAAAATGATTAATTTCCTTGGAGAGTCACAGATTATCACACTTGGGCCCAGCCTCCTGAGGTGCAGTTCAGGTGCTTCCCCTCAGTCTTGCCAGGAAGAAGGGGCTTTGCATGCAAAGACTGAGGCACCACGAGGTGCTGAAGCACAGCAGCTCATCCTCAGTGGAGCTGCTTGCAGCAGAGCTGCTGGAGAGACGATCACACCTTCTTTTAAACATGGCACATAATAATGTTGTTGTCGTGAAATGATGAACTATTAAATCTGTATGACATATAGATGAGAGAAAAAGTGTTCACAGGCCCACTGTAATTTATGCACATGTGGTGGGCAGATGTTACATGAGATTTTTCTTTCCTTTACTTTTGAAAATTTGGATTACATTTTCTCTCCTTCTCTCTAGTGTTCAAACTTTGTGTTTCATGCTTTATTAGATATCTCAGTAGGGTAAATGGATGATTAATAATTGTTGATGACAGATATTTGGTTTCTATAAGCTGTGGAGTGAAAGATAAATATGTTGGGAACAGTTGTACCTATGTATGACAACTAAGGCTCTTTAAGACTCTGTTAGAGTTATCCATGATTTATGGGAATGTCACCACTGACCCTAGATAGGGAAAGCCTCTTAAATTTCTCTTATTGTAGTCATCACTTTTTCTTCAGATATCAGGGGGAAATATCCTGTTTAAAAAAGAAAAAAAAAAAAAGACAAAGACAGAAAAAAGTAACTTTTTCAGGGTTGGGAGATATTTCAAAGAACACCCAGTTCCTGATAGTACAATTAAAGCTTTCTTCAGAGAAATACAAGTTCTGTGCTGCCATCTCTCAATTAAGCCTTGAGAACAAACCATCAAAACAAGACCATAGTGTGTGTGTGCTGGCATCCAGGGCTGCACTAAAGGCTCACCTCCCTCTCTAGTCCCTACATCACTAGAAGAAAAATCAAAAAGACGGTTCTGAATCCCTCCTGAGGCAAGATGAGCCACACTGTCCTGATCTGGATCCTGGACAGTCATATACAGGGGTAAGGTTCTGCTTCAAGACCGTGTCTTTTGTAATGAGAAGCATCTGGCCACAGCAACTTAAATTCAATTTCCAGTGTTTTAAATTCAAGAAAAAGATTGTAATGGATTAGGTAGATGGATTGACAGGAATAACTCAACGCAGTTGGCAAGCTGAAAGCCTTACCTCATTTCTAGGTCTATTATATACAAAATCCTCATTTACAGAAATACATCACTTTGTTTCTTTGGGTCATATTTGTTGGAGAAACAAACAAACAAGAACAACAACAAAAATCCTTACCAATTTTATTAGGAGCTCTTTCTAATTTCTTTAGGTCTTCTAAAAAAATCACATAAATGTTGCAAATATAATAATAATTTGTTTCTAATATCAACTCCTGATAACTGCAGAACCCTAAAGTGGAAATTCTGTAGGCAACAGGTATGCCAGACAGGAACATAGATGAAGGAGAAGAAAGGTTGAAACAGAACCAAGTGAAGGCAGCTTTTTCAATTGAAAAAAAAGGAAATTTGCCTTACAAGTATATACCTATAATAGTACTACATGTGCTAAAAAAAAATCCATCTATTACTCATTATTATATAATAAAAAGGTTTTTTTTATATAGAACCAATTACTTATGTTATTTTTCTCATTTAAAACTTCTGCTCCACCACCCCTACCCCGGCCCCAAACTCAACTTCCTGGAAATTTAATTCCTCCTGAAGTTAAATAGTTTAAAGACCACTACAAATTTCTGTGACTCTTAATGTTACTGCAGAATGATGGAAACTGTGTTTTTCTGCACCTTTCTTCTCAGCTCCATGAAGTTTTTTTGAGTTAAATTTGCATGTAGAAAGAGCATGACTCCTTCCCACATCTGGTAATTAGTCTGGGAAACGTATTGCTATAAGAGATAATCTGATTAAGGACCACAGATGAACTCTATTCCTCTTAATTTATTGTTATGCATGTTGACAAATGCCGCCTCTGAATTTTGGCCTGATAAAGGGCTTTAAAAAAAAAGTTAGGAAGTTTGCTTTCTGTTAGTGGAGAAAATATCAATCATGTTAAGGTTTGGCCCTTCTGCTGTTGCTTTGAGTCCCAAGCCCACCTACACCTGGAAACCTAAGGCAAGACTGGCAGGAAGCAAGTTTAATTTGAAGGGACAGTGAGGGAACTGTGTGCTGTGAGAGGCTCGAATACTCTGCATAGACATACTGGCTCCCTCCTTCACCAGGACTTCAGAAAAAACAGCAGATATATATTCTCCTATCTGCCACTTTGATCTGAGCTGTAGAACAATACAAATTAACAAAATCAATAGAAAACTCCCCTTAATTGTAATTGGGTTTGGAGCAACTTATCTTAAACATTACTAAATTAGCTTTGATTTTGATCATCACTTAATTGTGGACAAAAGGAGTGGAAAACTTAGAAACAGGGAATATGTGCCAAATGTTCCTCTGACCCACCAGGGTTCATTACATTACAAAACCCCACTCCATCATGCTGAAGCAAAGCAACAGCTCTCAATTGCTGAAGCAGACAAAGGAGTCTGAAATGCAGCTCCACTCAAGGCAGCTTTGTGGCTGGGAGGAGGCACTGTGGAGACACCCAAAACTGCTGAATTTCAGTAGAAATTCTGAGAAAAACAAGCAGAAAAATATTTTAGGTTAAAAATGGGATACAAAGCTCTTTTAACCTGTTCTCAGTTGCTGCTGAGGACTGGGAGAGGCCCTAATGCCTTGACGGTGTGCAGCCATTCTGCTGCAGAGGCTGCACAGAAGGTCCCTCCAATCGGCTGCAGCAACTCCTCCACAGCCTGTCTTGATGATGGCAAGGTCCTTCACATCAAGGATATGTGATAGCCATTGTTATTATACCAGTGTCTCCAGAGCTGAGATAGTTCTTTGTTTCAGCTACACAGGCAAAATTCTTCAGCTCTGTTGCTAGCAGCAGACTGCATTTCATCTCTGCCCTCCACTTGGCACAAAGAAGGATTGACAGAGAATTACCCAGGGGGATAGAATAAGCTCCACTTGGAAAAAAAAAATGTTGTTCAGGTGGGAAAAAGTATGTTTTAATTCAGAAATATTTCCCTCTGGAGCAAAACTCTCACTTGACAGCTTGAAGGAGGACATGTGCCTCTGTGTGTTTCCAGGCCAAAGCAGAGGAATGACCCAACCCTAAAGCTCTCCAGGTGTTTCCTAGTGCTGGATCATGCATGTCAGGTTCAACAGCAGGGACAAAGGGATGACACCTTTTGAGTTTCTCCATCTTCAAAAAATGCTCAAACTAGCACATTCTCAAGCATATAAAACAATAACCTCCCACTGTCTGAGGTTACTGAGCAAACTTTAACTTATTTTAGGATTATCAGTAGTTTTCAAGCCAGTGAAAAACTGGATAGGCAGCTACCCTTGTATTTTGATGGTTCTTAAATTTTCATGCCACCCACAAGGCATTTATCTGGACTTCTGTAAACCCCCTCATCATTCTCTCCAAATTGGAGAGAGATGGATCTGATGAGTGAACTGTTAGGTGAATAAATTGTTGGACAGTCACATCTGGAGGCAGTGGTCAATGTTTTGGAGTCCCAATGGAATCAAGTGGCTAATGGTGTCCTTCAGCGTTCTGTATTAGAACAAGTGTTATTAAATATCTTCATTAATGACATAAAGGATGGAGTGCACCCTCAGCAAATTTGCAGATGACACCAAGTCATTCTGAGTGGTGTGGGTGACACACCTGAATGATGGGATCCATCCAGAGGGACCTGGATAAGTTTGAGAAGTGGTCCATGGGAATCTCATGAGGTTTAACAACACCAGGTGCTGGTGCTGCATCAGGATTGGGGTAATCCCTGGTGTCAATCCAGGGTGAGGGATGAACAGACAGAGAGCAGCCCTGCTGAGAAGGATCTGGGGTGCTGGTGGATGAGAGGCTGGACATGACCCAACCACCTGCACTTGCAGCCCAGAAAGCCAAACATAGCCTCTGCTGTTGGGCTGCAATAAAAGCGGTGGCCAGCAGGGCAAGGGACGGGATTCTGCTCCTCTACTCTGTCCTTCCACATGGAGAACCCACCAGTAGAACTGCATCCACTTCTGGTACCTCAGCATAAGAAAGACATGGACCTGTCAGAGCAAGTCCAGAGGAGGTCACCAAGTTGATTAGAGGGATGGAGCATCTCTCCTATGAGGAAAAGCTGAGAGCATTGTGCTTGTTCTGCCTGGAAAAGAAAAGGCTTTGGGGTGATCTACTTGCGGCCTTCCAGTACATGAAGGGATCCTACAAGAAGGTTGGAGAGTTAGTTTTTACAAGAGCATGTAGTGACAGAACAAGGGGAATGGCTTCAAATTGAAAGAGAGTATGTTTAGATTAGATATGAGGAAAAATGTCTCCACTGTGATGGTGGTTGAGGCACTGGAACAGGTTTCTCAGAGAAGCTGTGGATGGCCCATCCCTGGAATCATTCAAGACGAGACTGGATGGAGCTCTGAGAAACCTGGCTTAGTGAAAGATGTCCATGCCCACAGAAAGGGGTGGAACTAGGTGGTCTTTGAGATCCCTTCCAATCCAGGTGATTCCATGACTCTGTAAAGGCTGAGATGGATGTTCACATTAATTCTAAGGCAGTGGTGTTGAAGTTAAAGAGTAAGTAGATTGGACAGGTTTGCAGTCTGGCCAGGCATGGTGGCTCCTGTGGTAGTATGGAATCACTTACAACCTCTGAATTATGTTATCTTACAGATTAGTCATAGGTGTTACTTTATAACCAATAGTCCTATATTCTTTTAGACTAGTTCTGAAGGACAGGGACAGCTGGAGAAATGTACTGGAAGGAATTAATTTTATAATGAATGTCCAAGTCAGCCATTCAATGTGCAAGACAGGTGTGCACAGGAATACATTTTTGTCATTCCACACATTGCAGTAAATCCCATATCCAAAAGCTGACTGGCTCTGGAAATGTGCATTTTTACAACACACAGTAACAATATGCCAGTATTAAAAATATTGACAACTTGCCCCAAATCAAATCTAGTTCTCATTTCCAGTTTTTCTCTTCACTGCTCAGGCAGTGCAGTTCTCTCAAATGGATCAAGACAATGGATAGTGCATTTTTTCCATAGAGGCTGACAGGTAGAAGGACAATGATTAGGATAAAGCTATAATAGACAAAAGAGTTTTAATATTCTTGCTTTGTCTGATACATTTCAAATATGCTGCAATGTGCTAGTGAGATGATAAAGAGGACAAGCATTCCCCTTTTCCTAGCTGATCTGATCTACCTTTAAAAATGAAGCTCTAAAAAAGTTTAACTGGTTCCAGCTGGATCCTATGCAGCCTACAAAGGCCTAGTTCCTCTTTGGCAAATTAGAGCAGTGTAAATTCTTCTTATGTCATGACAGTGGCAAGTGCTCAGAATCTCTACCACTGGGAAAAGTTGTGAAGGGCACTACAAGAACACATAACAGAGAGAAGAGAGATTCTTGTAGGAGGATTTACAGACTTACAAAATACTGTAGCAACTAGATGTGCAGAAGAGTAGACTTCATCAGGAAACTACAGAGGACCATATCCCATGGGTCATTAAAAAGTGGACAGGGCAAAGTAACAGAAAATACATGATATTGGACAATTTTCATTAGAAGCTGGAAGGACATGGTGAACTATTAAGTAGTTTATTTTATCATGCATGTCTTTTACTGCTTTTGAAAACAGCCTAGGTTGCCAGCTAGATCCTTGCTGTGGGACAGCAGCCTCACATTTATAATAACCTCACATTTTATAATAGTTCAGAGAATATAATCTTCTTTCAATAAAGACACAGTGCATGGGAACCCTTTAAAAATGCATCATTGACAGCAATTTGCAGGTTGAAATGTGTTGCTTTTATTTTGTCTTTCATAAGCCAATATGAGTCCAACATTTAAGTTTTAATGGCAGGCGTGTTGTACATAAGTGGAGCAGTTTCATGTAAATATATGAACATATTTAAACAAACAATCTAATGCAGGCTTACCACAATGAATAAAAAAAATGAAAATCAATAAAATCCCAAGTTACACTAGTGTGTGCTCATGCAATATACACCTACTGGGACTTAGTTTATAAGTGTTTTGAAATATTATTTCTCTGATATTTATTTTAATGGAAACTTTCCCAACTGCTGATGGCAGATATCATATGCTTGTGGTGATAAGAAAAACGGCAATTTTTCTGTTCCCGTGGAATGTCTTGTTTTGGCTGTATGCAAAGAAATACCATATTGTAAAGCTGGACTGGAAGCCTGTCACCGAAATGAAAATATGGAAAAAATTTAATTGTTTCCATAATTCCTTATTTAAGTTAAACAAGTCTGCTCAGACATGTAACCCCTGAAAACCTGACAAAGCTGCAGATGTTAAGAATTTAAACAGTTTGTGGTTCTCTTGATAGCAAATCTTATTAAATGTGAACTGATATGGTCTATGCAAACATACGAGATACAAAATAGTATGATCTTTTAATTTAACTCTGATAGCAGCTTCCAAATATAATCTGTAAATATTTAACCAGGGACAAAAGGTACTGGGTTTTACAGCATTTCATTAAAAACAAACCAAATAACCTAGTACACTCAATTTTAGTATAGTGCTGGCAATGACTGCTGCTCCTTCCAATACTTTTTCATAATGTCTGTTACTTTCTCCCATTTTGTGATTGCCCTGAATTTCTTCTCTTATATTATCAAAACCAGGCCTGAATCACTTAAGTTTATTTCTTTCTTCAGACCAAGGAAGGAAAGGTAGTATAATTCCTACTGAATCTTGGAATACTTTCTTTTGTACTAGCACATATTTTCTTTTTCTAAAAATACAACATATATCCAATGTTAAGCATGTTGTAAAATAGAAACTAAGCTGGCAACACTCACTAAAACCACACATCCAAACCAATTCCTTTGCATCTGCTTTTATTTCTTGGACTTCTTCAACCTTCCTCAGATTTCAGCTCCATGTACCAAGCAAGAATTTTGTGAAGGATGAAGCTACCAACTGGCAGGAACAGGCAGAGTTCATCAGGAATGTTCTTAGCACAGCACCAACACAAAGTCCCTGTGTACAGACAGCTCCAGCACACAAATCACAGTTTACCTCCAGAGTTATTTTTTGACTGGTATCCCTAACTAGTAGCCAGTCTATTCCTGATGCTGTCACACAATCACAGTGAGAAGCAGCATGTTATGGACTTGGTGTCTGGGTGAGCTTTCCTTATGTGCCTTTGGAAAGGAGGTAAAACTGAACCCAGTAACCTGAAGCCACGAGAAGGAGGTGTACCAGCTCCAGAACTAACCATGACTGGTCTCTGTGCACGTGGCTGGCTGAAAAGGGGCAGCCAAAAACCAGCTCTGCCACAAGCACGGCAGTCCCACAACAATGGAACATTGTTCCCAAGGGAAGATGGGTGATCACAGCAGGCACATTGAGGGGGCTGGTCTGTGAAGCAGAGGGAAGATTTAGACCTGAGACAGAATTCCTCCTAAAGTCAGCAGTGCATGTACTCATCACACTCAACATACCAGGACATAAATCCTTTAGCCACCTCATAGAAAACCAGCAAAAGATCTCTCCAAGCAACTGCATTTCAGATATTAACTTTAGGCTCTTGTTTTTCTGCTTTGTTCTCCTCCGGTCAGTTAAACAAAGAGATGTAGAAAAACCAAGGAGAGAAATACGAGCAGCTGAAAAAGAAAAGTGCTGTCATGATTGTACAATAGGTTGCTGGTATTTACAAAATTCTGTGTATTCAGATTCAATATTTTCCATATGAAGATCATCACTTAGTATTAATGCTGAAGCCGTAAGAAGGATAGGGCCCCTCTTCCAATAAATAATTTGCAGATACAAGGAAAAGTACAATCCCTGCCCTGAGGACCTTGGAAATAATATCCTGCTTGTATAAGTTGAAATAGAAATGTGTTTATTTTTACTACAGTAAGTGCTTAACACACAATAACCGAACAAAAACTATTATTTCTAAAGGATTTAGAATAATATTTTAATTATCTCAATGTTTATAGAATTGAAAAAGCAGGAACTACTAATAATGACAGTCTCAAATGCTTGTATTTTTTCTTTGGAAAATGCAGAGACTGATATAATGATATGCACTTGTAAAAAAGAAAGCAGTTGGACAGATGAACTCTTCCATTATAGGATTTGGCTGACAGAAGAGCAAACAAATCAGCATTCTCTTCAGGGCAATTTACACCTATTGGTCTCCAGAAATTTATACTATTGAGGAAATTTGGGAGTTTTACTATGCGAAGTCAGAAAACACTGCAAGTTATTTATGAGACCAGCAAAGAAACAGTAACCACATGAAAGAATATATAATATTTTACTCAGTTATGTAGGAATACAGAATATAAAAAGTAACAGAGAAAAAGAGCAAGATGCAGAAAATAAGTATTGTGGGAATCCACATTCTCTTTTCAGATAATTTTTACCAATATGAATGCTGAGAAGCATCCATCCTTCACTGTCTGTCAAGACAGACTACATATGGCTCTGGAGAAATGTTATCACATTGTGTGGTTCTCTTATTCACAGAATATCTGTGACATGCATAGAATGAGGACCTAAAGATTTGTTCTTAAGTTACTACATCCCCCTCCCTGCCAACCCCATAACAGCATGAATAAAGCACGTTGAGGAAGAGGTTCAAGACAAGTGCACATTTGTTGGAAAAAAAAAAAAAAGGAAAAAAAAAGATGTGTTATTTCATAGAATCATTTAGGCTGAACAAGACCTTCAAGTGTGTACCTACAGACTGAGGAATGAGACTGAAAAGCAGTGCCATGTGAAGGGAGCTGGGGGTCCTGGTCAATGGCAAGTTGAACATGAGCCAGCAGTGCCCTGGCAGCCAGGAGGGCCAGTCATGCCCTGGGGGCATCAGGCACAGCATCACCAGCTGGGCAAGGGAGGGGATTGTCCTGCTCTGCTCTGCGCTGGGCGGCCTCACCCTCAGTGCTGGCAGCAGTTTGGGTGCCATAATAAAAGACAGAAAACTACCAGAGTGCCCAAAGGAGGTCAACAAAGGTGGTGAAGGGCCTTGAGGAGAAGGTCTGTGGGGACTGTCTAAGGTCACTTGGTCTGTTCAGCCTGGAGAAGAGGGGAGACCTCATTGCAGTTACAACTTCCTTGTGAGGAGAGGAGGAGGGGCAGACACTGATCTCTTCTCTGGGGTCAGCCAAGACAGGACCTGAGGGAATGGCTGAAGCTGTGTCAGGGGAGGTTTAGGTTGGATATTAGAAAAAGGTTCTTCAGCCAGAGGGTGGTTGGGGCACTGGAACAGGATCCCCAGGGAAGTGGTCACAGCACCAGCCTGACAGAATTAAAGGAAAGTTTGGACAATGTTCTTAGGCACAAGGTGTGACTCTTGTGGATGGTGCTGTGCAGGGTGTCAAACTTGATGATCCTTGTGGCTGCCTTCCAACTTATTCTGTGATTCCGTGATTCCAACCTTTGACCAGTCACCACTTTGTCAACCAGACCATAGACTCAGTACCATGACTAGCTGTTTCTTGAACACCTCCAGGGATGGTGACCCCAATACATCATTGTGCAGTCTGTTTCAATGCTTGACAGCCTTTTCTGTGAGAAAATCCTTCCTGATGTCCAGCCTGAATGTTCCCTGGCACTGCTTGAGGCTTTCTCCTCTTGTTGCTAATTGCCTGGGAGAAGAGAGAAATATTTGGAAAATGCTGCAATATGGACAGCACAGAACAGCATATGTGAGATGAGCATGAAGTGTAGGCAGGACCATCCCCATGAAGGGAAGTGCTGGCCTCCCCAGAAGTGGTCTTGGGCTCCCTCTTTTCCTTGCTGTGCTCCTCTACTGCTGCGAGCAGTACCAGTCTTTCATGCATGGGATTTGCTCTCATGCCTGTCATCCAGGGCCTTTGCTGGATCACCCATCCCATGGAAGAGCCCAGCACAGACACCATAAAAAAGGTAAAAGAAAAAGAGGAAAAGATCCAGAAGAGAAAGGAGTACAGAAAGGAGAGGAAATCACTGTTTTAATCTACAACACATGTACAACATGGCTGAGCTACAAGCTCTAGGGAGTCATAACTCTGAATGTCCTGACTTATGTGTGTTTAAAATCTGAACTGTTGCATTACAACATGGGGTGGGTTTTTACGCATTTAATTTAATTTTTTTCTTTGGGGAAAAAGAAAGTATGTACAGTCAAAGAAACACCGTGACAGTCAAATAAATATCATCCTCACATTTATTTGCATGATTAAGCCATCAGACAGTCAAGTAATTGGAATGGAGTGCATTTATTTGAATAAGCTCCAGGTATTTTTGGGCACATAAATAAAACAGGGATGGCAAGTCATAGCCCTTAATTTTTCCATTGTAAAAACAATGCAACTCTAAAATAACTCCTCTGAAAAAAAAAAAAAGGTAAAATCAATGTAAAAAACAAATTAACATACATCTGAAAACTGCTCTGCTTTTCCCATCCTCCCCCTACACAAAGAGGTTTTTAATTAGGAGGACTTTAATTAGTTATGAAGGGCAACATGCAACTATGTGTCTAGACAAGGTACAGTGCCAGATACTAAACACCAGATAGTAGAGTGCCCATACATTCTTCTGTAAAAATCAGGAAGCTCTTCTCATAACTCCAAGACATTCTCTTCTTCAAAAGCACCTAACCTCTGCATTGTGTGTCATGGTTTCCACATCCACAGAAGACCAAGAGGATAGCATTGGTAGAGCAGAACACTCAGTGTGAAATACTTGAAACCCACAGTACTCACATTTAAAGGATTTTTTTCTTGCTTTTGTCTTGGCTGTTGTTTCAGAGACTTCTAGACTAACTCTAGATTGGCCCCACAGACTAAAAGTCCTATTGTGGCTGGAGTCCATTAGATGAGCTCTGGGAGTCTACACTCCAATTTAGTTTCACCCAAAGGCATCTAGCACATATGTGCCAAAACCATCCCACAAGAGAAGCAAAGAACAGTCAGGGACAATTGGGAGTGTCGTTTTCAAGTGCAATCCTTATTTGCACTGAAATATCAACATTGGCACATGCTGTGAAGGAGAGGAAAGATAACTTAAGCTCATAAACTATGCCTTCTGTATTCTTAAAGTAAAAGAATATGCCCTGGAAAAGCACACAGTTCTCACTGCTTCCATGGCAAGGACAGATTAATGCACTGAGAAAGCTTCAAGAAAAAATTTTGGAAAATTTTGGAAATGCTCCCGAAGAAGTACATATGAATTCAGACATTACTTATAGTCCTTTGTGACTCAGACCCTGGTATGAAGATTTGTCATGTGCTTGGAGACGACCAAAAACATTTTAGTATCCAGAAGCATCCAAATACCAAATGAATCCTATTTTTACCACCCAAAACAATAGTTTCATTCAACAATGGTGAGAAACATGAACTGAGTTTTGTTTTAAATCAACAGTGAAGGCTGTTCAGTACAATATTAGAAATCGCAAAATTGGAAGAAGTGTGAAATGACCCAAAGTGATAATTATAAAGCAAAGTAACAGTTTTTAAAAGTTATAGCAAGTTAAGGAAAATGTTCTTTAAGTTTCTTGTGCTGTCCTAAGCCTTATTTTCCTTGTGGGTAGGGTAATGATCAAGACCATGAAAACAGCAAGTTATACTTTCCAGACCTGGTGAAACCTGTTGATTTACATTGGAAGCACTAACAACTCCAGGAAACTCCTGTAGGAGCTGGGTATTCTGGTTTGTATCCTGCAATACCCCAGTATGACATCATATCTTTTAGCAGATGAACTGCATCCCACCAGCACCTCAGTGGACATGTCCACATTATGCTTAGCTCCTTGACAATCTCCCAGGTAGAGGTCACCTGTCTACCTTACTCTCCAGTCTTCCTTTGAAGGAAATTAGCTAGCTCTGTTCACATCAAAGCAGGAGGGCAGCTCTGTGGATAGCTCACTAGCAACTCTTCCCAAAAGACAGCACAGACCAGCCTACACTCTGTGGGTCCTGCTCAGTGTAGTCCTCCAACACCATTGCAAATAAACACACATTCCTTTCTGTCGTACCCCTCAGCCTACAGCATATACCTTAAGATTCACATAATGAAATCTCCACTCTAGAAGACTGAAATACAACCCACATGTTACACTTTGATCAGAAAAACACATAAAAAATAGCAACTTGTAAGGCCACCCTGTGAAGCTCAGAAAACTCATGCACTATGAACATGACCAGTCAGTTTCAGAGGACAGTAGCCCTGTAAAACATGGACACTACCATCCTGCACCAGATGGTCTGTGGGCCAGGCATCACAGACTTCAGCAGACACATTTTGCACGAATGTACTGGGTGAATTTTAGTTTCTTTACAGGAAACTCCTGGATAGAAGTTAAGTGAGGAGAGCTTGATAGACTACGCCCTTCTTGGATCTGCGATGTCAGTGGAGAGAAGTGAAAAGTGTTTGGTGGTAATATCCCCAAGCGCACCAGTGAAAAGAACAGACAGCAGAGTCACTTCCAGAAATGGTAGCACAGCTTCCCAGAGAAGCAAGAGAGATAATTGTCAATGGACCGTTTCTGTAGCCCCTTGACCTGGAAGACTATAAAGAGGAACTCCTGTATAGGTCTCCTATGAAGAGGGGATGTGTCAAAGTCTAGAAAGCCAAGCATGGCAGGACAGTGATTCCATTGCCAGGTGGCTACAAATTTTCACCTGTGGTACCAGGGTGCCAGCCTGGAAGCCTGTGAGTACAGGGTGAGAAGTACTGCATTCCCATGGCCCTCAGGAAGCTTGCATCCATCATGTTTAACTGGTGCCTTTTGTGTGATCTCTTACATATTTCAACTTTGACAGAATAAACGGTCTAGTAAAGAGATTAAATTAAATGTCTATGTCTGTATTTCCACTAAGGACTAATCTAGATTAAACCCATTATAATTAAGAATAAAATTTTAATCCTATATGAGTGAAACTTCAGCCTGAGTAAGGATGTACTCCAAACTACACTGCCATGCACTTTTACAGATTAAAAGTGAAAGATGCTGTGAAAATAAGAGTGTTTTTTGGCAAGAAAGGAAATTGAACTATGTTGAAAATATCTAAAGCAAAACATTTTATCCTAGTAACAAACCTTAATTACTCTATTACATTACCAGAAGGGATTTCATTAATCTCTCTGAAACAAATCGTATCAGTCATCCAAAAAAAGTTTTTATGATCAATCTAAGATGGAAGTGAACCAAGCCATAACTTCTCAGGATTCCTTGTAATGACTCACAGAATATGAGCTGCTAGTAACACGTGAGCTGTGAGCTTGACATACAGGCTGCTACTTTGAAAGCATCTCAAATTCAGTAGACATTGATTCAAGTGCACTTTTAAAAAGCCGTTTGCAGCTTCCTGGTGAAGAAGCAAAAAATCAGTTGCCAAGATGAAAAGTCAAGGGAGGGTCAAATGCAAAAAACACAAGAAAAACTTTTGTTACAAAATCTTTAAAACTCAGTACTCTTGTTCACTACAAAATTAAGGCTTGATATAGCCAGTATATGTACATTTGTTTAACTTTACCAGCAAGAACTTGCAATCAGTTAAGCAGATTCCCTGTGGCAAGCTGTGAGTGAGCTTTGCTCAGTGGGGCACTGACTTGAGTCTCTCTCCTTTAGTATCAATTTTCGTGAAGTGTGTAAGACCTTAATAGTTTTGGGACCTTTAATCCTCAGTCAAATTTGATTAAAATTGGCTGCTAGTTCAGAAATTATTAGAGGACTGTTAGACAAGCACAAGAATGGATAGAGGAACAAAAGAGCATTAGAATCAAGTAATTTCTTTCCTTACAGAGACTGAAATAAAAGGGGCACATTGAAAGTAGGCTGTGAATCAAGGAAAAAGTTCATACTGATGTTCCTCTGTGTTTATCAAGTCTTCCAAAGATGATGGTAGAAATGTCATCCTCTGAAACCTTTCAAATTTCATTTGTCAAAATTTTTGTAAATAAATAATAAATTACCCTGTAGAAAAAGCTTTTTTACAATGAATAATTAAGTATTTTCAGTAGAATTGATAAACTATATACAAAAATGGTTCTTTGTCATACCTTTCTTCATGTGAGCAAATATATATTCATATGTAACATACAGAAATTTATAAAATTATGAAACTGTTTTTAAATTTAAATCTTCACTAAGTCTTCTTATGATATAAAAAGATATCACTAAATCAGAAAGGAAACCCATAAGGCATTAAAAATGACACTATGTATGCTAGTCCAAAAATCTGTCCCAGCTGGGCTATATACTAAACCACCATTTCAGACGAGCACAATGAAAATAATTGGATTTATTTGGTACTTGTGTCTGAATGACTCATCCTCAAATTCAGCCTGGGTGTCTGCTCTATGCCCTTTGTCATCAATCATTCTAAGGAAAAACAAACTTAACTATCTCCTCAAAGCACATGGATAACTTTATTGAAAAAAATGCATCCTGGCAGTTAGTAACAATCTCTTAACTAGTACAGCTATCTTCCTGTGTTTGTTGTATGTACATTTACAAACTAAACCTCAGGCAGTTCACTTAGTCTCTCTGTCAGTATTTAACAAACTATTTTCCTCATGAAAAACCCGGTTCAAATTAGTTTCTCCTTGGCATCCATATTGTTAAACACAAACTTTGCAGAAATACCTCACCTAAGAATAAGAGTTGTATTTTATTTCACAGACCTAACTTCAGCAGTCTTCAACTGATCTGAGCCCCACAGCACTCATGGACATATGGTGATGAGATTTGGTAATGTAAATGCAACAATCATTATAGGGTCACTGGCTGGAAGGTGGTGTTAAGATTCTGGGATCAAAAAAGCGAAAGTATGATCATGTCGTTTATTGCAAAAAGACTCAGAAACATGCACTGGTATGCACACCCACAGAGCCATACATACTGCTTACGTTCAGCAAATATTGCCTCTCTTTAAAAAGAAAGCCAAAAAAAGCTCTTGAATGTCATATTCACACACCAGTTCTGATTTTCACAATTTTATTTTTATATTGAGCTTTTTATTGACATCAAGAGCAAAAAGAGAAAGCAGGCAATAATACAGCAGAATAAAGGAAATGCCAGCCGACAGCTCACTGGTAAACAAGTAAGAACATCTGCACTTTCAGCAAATTGCTAAATTGCAGTGCAAGGTTGTGGGGTTTCTATATGCTCACCTTAGTAGTAGCTACATATAGGACAGGTACTACTGACTTCCTTAAATTAATGGAGTAGCTAAAAGATCAAATTTAAAGTCTAAAATTGCTCTTAAATTCTTATCTGAAGTTAGTAGATAAAAAAGTTTGCCTTTTGAAATGTGAACATCCTATTGAGGTCCTACAGAAAATCAATGGGCACCACACATTTTCAGCATCTTTAAAAATAATTGGAAATTTACATATAAGCCACGCACAGATCCACAAGGCAAAAGTCTAATCCTGGTCAAGTCAGTTGTAACCTCCAGTCTTCAAACCTTCCCATTGATGGGAACATGGTCAAGGTTTCACCAGCAGGTTAAAAGAGGCTTCATGAGTGATTGGAGCCATATCTTTCTCTCAAGTTTTAAAATCAAACCAACTTTTTGGAATTCAGAGCTTGCTTCTTTCTTGACAGAAAGCTGTGTGCAAACACAGAAACTGTCACTGAGAAGGTGACAGAAAGGCTCCACCCCAGTACAGGCACACTTTTCCCCGGTCTGCCTGCATGGGCCAGGCACCAGGGCCAACACGCTTTTGTACAGACAGCAAGTGATTTCCTTCTCTCCTGGCAGCCCCTCATAAGAGCTATCAACTGATCAATGGATGACAGAAGGAATCCTGCTCGTGAACTGTGCCAGGCTTCTGACAACAATGTTTAACTACCCACTTAAAGAAAAGGTTAGGGAATATGGGGACTTGGTTACAGTACGTGTTAATGAATCTTCCCATCCATACTGCCTACAGGTCCACTAAAAATATTTCTTTTTTCAGTGCAGATGATGAAAATTCACCAAAGTCTGCAATTTTGCTATGCACATTTGGCACGCTGCATTATGGGACTTGCAGTCTAAGACCCCAGAGAACTGCTTGGTTTTGCAACTCTTCCTTTAAGAACAACTCACAGCAGCATCACAGATTTTCCTCTTTCCAATTACAGTTCTGCATGGATGCACTGACACGAGGAACATTCAATAATCAAGACCTGCAGTACCAAGCCACAGGTATGTGATAAGGATGATAGCAGAAAAAAAAGTATTAAAAGCTGCCATTTCAGCCACATATTCCACATCTTTAGTAATGATTAAAACAATTTTTAGATGCATTCTCTGCACAACAGTGAATTAAATTACTCAGCCTACTAATTATTTGGTTACCATTCTGTAACATGAATAATTCTAAAACTAAGGTCCTAAGAACTTCCTCCAGTTCAAAGGAAAAATTCTGATTGGCATCCAGGAAGATCTGACAGACTAGTCAATGGGGGCAGCTAATCAGTCACATGACTTTTTGTCCTACTGAAAAAATTCCCAAAGCTACAGCTCAAGTTGATTTAACAGTAATACACCTGCAGTGAAATTTTTCTCCTCCTTGCTCAATGATATTATCAGAAAAGGCATGTCTAAAAATCTCTCTCTTTTTGAGAGAAGTTACACTTATGGTGTCAAACTCAGAATGCTGTGACAGATTAAACAGGGTTTCAGAGATGGCCACTACTTCCCAAGCTGAGGTCCTGAGGTTTCATTGAAATTCAGTCATTTGGTGTTCTTTTGTTGCTAAGACCCACCATGGTGATTGTGCCAACAACCTTATTAATCACCAAGGTGATTAGAACATTTAAAACTCAGAAGGAATGGATGAAACCTGATCTGACTGCTCTTCCATACTTCCATAGTAAGTTGTATCTACATTGTACTTGAAGCACACAAGAGAAGTTTTGCAATTTGCCCTAAGTTCAAAGTCACATTCCCACAATCACGGAGGAGAGGGCAGGTTCAGATTTGGCTTTGGAGAAGATTAGCCTATTCCAAGACATATACTGACCAGAAAAGAAGAAATACGGCATCTCTGAACATATGTGCCAAGTAAGGACAAGGAGCTTTACAATTAGAGGACAAATAAATCTGAAAATGCTTTTTTTTCTACTAGTATGCTTCAGGATGGTTCTGTAAGATATCTGCCTTGTGCTAAACACCTGGAATTCTCTAGAAGACAAGATTCTCATATCCCTGATGCTCCTGTAATCTAGATCTACTGTATTAACTCTGAGCTCTGAAAGGCTTTCTGCAATACTGGCAAGTGCTTCCTATACAAAATATTTCTGTTGCTCTGCAAGGAGAACTGTGAATTTCTAAATCAACATTGTGGACTGTTATAATCGATCTGTATTTGTCACACTGCATTTCTATTTATTATGTTTGCTTTCAGTGGCAAAATCAAATCTAAGGAACATTAAAGGAAAAGTTGATCAATCAATGAAATGATGAAAAAAGTATGGCCACAGAATTACACTTCTAGCATGATCAAGGCCAAAAGGTATTTCCTGTATTAATTTCATTTTGCACTCCCTTCTCTCAACTTAAGAGACAATTCCTTTTTTTTACATGACATGAGATACATCAGGATCATTTTAATCCTTAATTAACATATCCTGACGTTAGCTATTCTTTGATACAAAGACCTGCAGGAACAGGACTTTCCTTTGTATAATTTTCTTTGTCAATGAAAACTGTTACACTTGAGCCCATGGACTTAAATGTGCATTAATCTGTCTTGTTCACACTTGTTCAGTGAGTAGTTCCATTACAATTAATGAGGCAGATAATATCTTGATCCAGATTTTACAACTCTTTTAATTTCAGCATAGCTAATATAAATAGGATGACATATGAGCTATCAGCAATGAAACCAAAACACAAATACACTGAATTGTATTCTAAACTACTCTGATGATTAAAACCTGGAAAAGAGAATTTTTAGTGAACTGAGAAGACTTGTTGCTTATTAGGCAGCCTGTGGAACCATCCCTTATTTTCAAGCTTGCATGAAACTGCCTAAACAGCTCTGTTTGTAAGCTTTAGAAGTATACTGATTTATGGAGGGACAGAATAGCTAGTAGCACACATGCAAATATGAAGACACCTTGTAAGACATCCTATTGGTGTTTTCTAGTCTGTCAACTAAGGTGTATTGTACACTCTGGAACCACTGTCTGCAAAGTGTTCTGCTTTGGGCGGTTTCACGTGAGTTTCTGTTCTCAAGCAGGCAGCCAGTCTACTGGCTTTTCTATGAAAATCAGACATTGCATCCATTTATGTCAACATTTAAGTCAATCAGCTCACACATTTCCATTAAGGGATATCATTAAATATTGTACCTATATAAACAGTCCAATGTTTCAAAATCTATACCCTTTTATCCTTAGGCAGGACAAAGCAACACGCAGTTGAAAAGAAATTTTAATTTGCAGAACAGCAATAGCTAGAGCCAGACAGTTTTTGTCTAAGCTCAGAGTTTACAGCTATTGAGTGCATTGTTATTTTATTTGTAGTAACAGCTGGGATTTCTACACACATTTTGCCAATCGGAGGACAAGCATTTTCTTCTGAGTAACTAATCATGCCTCAAGGGCCTGTGTTAGCAACACAGACATCCTTTTAAGGGAATAGAAAACCACCTTTGCTATAGCTTTGACCTAAACCCAAAAGAGCAAGGCCCTTGGGGTCATGATTTCAAGCAGCACTGCCCATACCTTTCCTCTCAGTCATGTATTAGATCATTACTTCACCACTATGGGAAAAGAAATATGAACAAGTTCACTTCTACTTTTATATTTCTTGTGAGTTCAGCAGTTCCTAAAGTCTGATACATAGAAAGGTCTTGTTGCAGACTGTTTATAGGCTGGTTGCCAGAAAGATCAAGTAAGGTATTTTAAGCTTCATCGACCATATGGATGTGCCTTGTCTTTTTAGAGGATGTATTTTTCCCTGAGGATTTTCAACATTTTAAAGTTCTACTATTTAGATTTTTTAATAATTTCAGATAAATTTAGGTTGACTGAGACTCAGCACAGAAGTCCACAAAACTGACAGTAATTTTCCAAGAGTGCTAGGTTCTTGGATGTTAAATTCCTTTACCTTGTGTGGCTATATATTCAAAGAATGGGTATGGTTGGAAGGGAACCCAGTGGGTCATCTGGTACAACCTCCCACCTCAAGCAGGGTCATCTAAGAGCACATGGCACAGGATTATGTCCAGATGGTTCTTGAGGGAAACTCCACAATCTCTCTGTTGGAGAGAGGACAAATCTATTTCAGTATGTGGTCACCTGCACAATAAAGAAGTTCTTCCTCATGTTCAGGTAGAACTTCCTGTGCATCAGTTTCTGCCCATTGCCTCTTGTCCTATTGCTTGGCCCCACTGAGAAGAGCCTGGATCTATCCTTGGACATCCTCCCTTCAGATACTTGTAGACATTTATGATGTCCCCTCTCAGTCACCTCTTCTCAAGGCTGAATAGGCCCCTGTATTTAAGCCTTTCCTCATAAGAGCTCCAGATTCTTAATCTTTGTAGCCCTCATCTGGACCAGTTCCAGGACCTCCATGTCTCTCCTCTAATGAGGAACCCAGAACTGGACACAATATTCAAGATGCAGCCTCACTAGCGCTGAGTAGAGGAGCACATTTTCAACTGTAGATACATTAGATACCAATTAACAATAAGAGTTGAAAGTTTGTTGCACTTGATTAGCTGCAATGAATTATTTCTTGAAAAGGAAAAGCTGATTTCGTCTTTGCTACTCAGGGTTGAACATCAACAGTTCCTCCTGCCTCTTAACGTAAACGCTTTTTGAAATCCTGTCTTCAAGTCCTCCGTATCTACTTGTCTTTGTTTTCTGTTGGGTAAGAGACTCTTGTATTGCTCTACATTTTTGTCACTAGTTACCTGTCCGATGATCTGATATAAGGGCAGCTCTACTTGGCTGCAGGAAAGCCTGCTGAAAATCAAGTCTCTCATTCTCTGGCAGATGAACAAGTAAGTGCAGGGGGTGTCTTCAGTCCCTGGAATTACTGCAGAAGATTTTCCCTTCTGGTATCTCTACCCCACTTTTAAACTGATTTGACCTGCAGGTTACAAAGGGGTGAACAGGGGTCCCTGTGGCATGACAGCAGAAGCCTTGCTTCTTCAGTGAGCCAGCTTAAAAACTGACTCACACATGATCTCAGAAATTACTACATATGATATAAAGGCTGTTGCATGCAAGAGCAGCTGTCCATATGAGCATTTGCACTAAAGATTTACCAGATCATGCTCATAGGAGGCAAAAGTTTTAACTATCCTATCTTAGTATCTTACTATTTCTACTATTTTAAATTCTCTAAAGCAGCAAAGCCCACCTCAAAAGGTTCCACTATGGGCTGCCAGTTAAAAGCTCCAGCAAGAAACAATTCTCTTTCAAGTCTCTCCTATACATACCTGAGGGAAAATGTGATGAATTAAACAAGACACTTATCCCTTGTACAGCGCAACTGAAACTGGAAAACCGGAAATTTCTCAAAAAATAGAAAAATGTCCTGAAAACGTTCAAATTTTAGGTAGAAAAATGGAAATCTATAATACTGTAATTAAGCATACAGCGTATTTAAAAGCAGTCCTCAAAACAAAGCCCCAAATCCTCTAGAGAAAAATATATATTAAGTGCATGATGACATTCGCCAAATGTATTTCTCCAAAATGTGTGACCTGAGAAAAATGTCAGGAAAAAACTGGAGTTTTTACTATTTCACAGCAACTTCAGAGCACACAAACAGCACAGGACCAGTGACACAGTCTGTAAGTTCTTTAGCAATGACATTGTTAATAGTATCTTCAGAGGAGGTGCAGCGTATCCAACTCCATTTCAGTCTCTGAGAAGTCTCCCTGTAACTTCCAAGAGAGCTGGGCATTGTTTCATATGAATTATATTTCTCTTGCAGACTGATTTGCATTTTATTGCCCCAGTTAAATAATACCAAATCTCCTAAGAGGCACAATATTTCCTAGAACCTATGTCCTGCCCTGCATTCATTCCCCAAAAGCAATCCTGAGTAGAGGCATACAACTGTAATAAACTAGATTTTGACAAATTTTGCTCACCAATTATATCTATTAAAGTTAAACAAGTGTGTTTGATCAGAACCGAAGCTTGGAAACATTGCTGGGAATCTATCTCCTAAAAGGTCAAGTACAGGAACACCAACACAGTTTTGTAATAACTGCTAATTTATTGCACATCACAGGCTTTTCTTGGAGGAACACAGAGGACAAAAATTTTCAAGTCAGTTTTATTTTTACTCAAATGTCAGCAAGCTTTAGGGATAGTCTAAGTCAAAATGAGCAGTACGTGATGCAACACATGCATGGATGGCACAGGAGCGGCCATCCATGTGCAGTCTCTCCCATTCCACCTATTGCTGCATTTGGCATCAGGACAAAACAGGGTGTTGGCAAAGGCAGAAGTTCAACAGGAAACCATGGCCTCTCTACAGTACAGAACAAGCAGCCCCTAGAAACAAGTGCATAGGCACTGGTCATCCACAGCAGCAAATATATGGTATAGAGCACACCTGCATTCAGCAGATGCAAAACTTCTTCCTGTGCATGCACACAAAAACCTTCCAAATCCTTCCACTCATTGTTCTGTTTCGTTCAGGGAGCTCATCCTTCTCTTAGCAAACAAAACATAAACCTAGAGCTCTATTTACATACTATCACAAAGAAGTTTACCCTTAAGATTAATAACTTAATGCATATCCCCCCTCCCCCCCACCCCAGTGTAATTACAAGAAGAAAACAGTGAGCATCATTTGCTCTCCTACACAACTACACATGCATAAAGCATACTCTCCAACATGGGGACTGCTAGGACAATTACACTTTGCTGAAAGCATATGCTGTTGCTTTTAGATGGAGATGTGCTCATATCATTTGAAGGGTAATGTAAAAAAATATTATTGCTGTAGTTGTGCTGTGCTTCCTGACCAAATTTGCTTAAGCTGTGACGCATCACTGACAAGATTTTCCTCCACTCCTCTAGGGATATATATTCAATATCTTGGGAACACACTGCCATAAGCAATGGTTCTTTTCAATATCCATATACAAGAATACATCCCACAGTTTTCACTATCTGGATTTGTTCCCAGAATAGTTTCAGGAAATTTCTAGGCCATTCTATACAAGTAAGCTTTTCTAAAATACTCTCTGGGAATAAACTTCTAGAAGCAGATGGATCACAAACACTGGAGCCCAGCAGGAAACAGAATATTAGCAAAGTCAGCATTTGCACACTTGCTCTTCCTTAAGACTTTTTGTTTAAAACTGATAATTTGTTGGTAAAAAAATAACATCATCCATTTTGGTCCATTTCTGAGCAATGTCTTAATTATATCTGTGGTATCCAACTATATTTGTCCAACACCTTCATTCTTACCTTCATGATGTTTCCAGAGTTTGTGCTACTGATAGAATGCTCTGCCTTATTTGATTATATAAAGAATTAAATTTCACATCACCTCCCTGTCCATGTGAGAACACTAAAATGATTCTTAAATAAAAATGTGCCACATCCTTTTTTTCTGGAAAAAGAAACTGCCTTCAAAGATTCAATGAGTGGGCTATTGGAGAAAATTAAGTGGCAAACCAGAGAAGTCAGTGATGTATCAAAAGACTTATTAATTCCAGTTTCCTTGGGAACTGTACCATGTTTTGCTTGACATTACAAAAGATTGATAGGTGTGAATTAGATTCTACTGGAGGTGAATACCAAAGCATATTAAAAAGCAGTACCATTTCAATTGGATTTCCCATGTCCTGCCCACTGAATCAAGTTTTTTTCCATTTCACATATAACATTTATCAAAACTTTTCAACACTGAAAAAAAAGATGAAAAATATTAACAGGAAACTGGAGTGGCCAATATTTGGAGAATCGATCCTTCATTCTTAAATATTTCTAAAAGACTGTGATAAGAAGTGATTTTTAAAAGTATTTCATACATTAAAATAGAATATTTATTTACTTTATTTGACTTAAACTTACTCTATAACTACAGTAAATTCATATTTACATCTGATGTAACGATGGATCAAAATTTACATGGAAATATTTGCTTGAACATAATTACACTTGCAAGCATTCTCTCCTACTAATAGTCAAACTTTAATCTCAATCTATTCTGACATAAACCACTGATGTACAGCTAAACAACTTGGCAGGCAGGAAAAGCAATATTTCAACAATTCTTCAAGTTATTGTTGTCTCAGCACAAAAAAGCCCATACTTACTTAATGAAAAATATTACCAATCTCTAGGGTGTATAAAACAAATTGGTTTTAATGCAGCAGTTTTGGCTCATATTAAAAGCATGTGGAGATTAATTTCTTTCTTTTTGAAGGTAAAATCAGTTAACTCTGCCAACACTTACAGAAAAAGTTCTAATGTTCTTATGCAGTCCATAAAAACCCCCAGGCCACAAAGTTCTCTTTTGGTGACAATGTAGGTATCATGTGAAACACTAAACACCTAATAATTAAAACTTACTTCCAAACTAGATTATTTTTTGGAAACTTTAAGGTATAAGCAAGAAATTTAATTTCTACATTCAGTCCAAATTAGTCCTTTACACAAATGGACACTATTTTTAGGATACAATTATCCATTTTGATCTGATATTAGAAGCAAAGTGTCAATAAATACACACATTTTTATACTGTTTTGTAAATGAATATTGAATAGAATACTGCCACCTTTTGGCTATGATCTGGCCTTAAAAATACAACTTCTTTGTAAAATTTCTAAAAATATTAGGTATGTAATGATTGTTCTGAAGAAATCAGTCTGTCAACAGGCGAATGTTATGCCTATAATTAACATATTGTTGATGTAAGAATAAAATTTTTCATACTGAATTGCATAGTGTTACCCTATTATTTCAGGATAATGAGCAAGAACTTTCACAAGGGCTTTTGTCTTTAGCAGAAAAAACGCATCCATAGCTTTGACAGCAAGCTAATGGAATTACTACTTTACAATCAGCAATTCTTCTACTGCTTAGAGTTAAATAATACTTCAGTGCAATTCATGCACTCAACTTCATAAATACTGAATCACAGACTGATTCTCAGAAAATTCTTGAATTGAGTCTAATCATAAGCATTTAAAAATGCTTATATGGTAAAAGGTTAAAGGCATGTAAGTATTTCAGTAACCTCTGAAAGAAGGACTCTAAAGTATCTTACCATGAACAAATGATGCTACTAGAACAGGCAGTGAAGAAGAATTGGGATTTGGCGTTAATCCCTAGCAAGTGTTCCAAGTCATTGCAGAGAGATTCTCCAGACTGTGGGCTAATCAGGTCTCAATTTAATTCATTTATGCCAAATAAATTAAATAAGAGGATTTGATCCATCTTTAGGGAAGAGTTTGCTCATTAAAAAAATCAGGAAAAATAAGTACTCCCTTTTTTGTTTCAGTATTTGTTTTATCTATTGGGGTGTCTGGTTATCAAGGTACACAGGACTATCACTTCTCTATGGACTACTTTAAATCAGATCCTAGAAGTCTACAACATATTTACTATAAATTCAGCTATCTCAACTCTCCAGTTTTGCACTGTCAGACAAAATAATGAGTAACTTGATGAAAAATACAAAATCCCCACTAGACTGCTCTAATTAAAAGGAGAAAGGCTCTTACCCACCTCCCTGTAAAATGCCAATGCCATAGTGAAATGGAATACAATTTTCATATATAAGCATTTTCATACCATTATGCTTTAAAGAACATGTTAAAAAGCAATAACCATAAATCATTTTGCTACTTTACAGGCAGCGTTCTTGTATCTTTTTTCCTACTATTGTAAATACTTTGTATGTCAAAACTTTGTTAAATCCTATCAGAGTTAAGTAGAAGGAATTCACTAGACTGGAAGCTTAATTTCTACCAACAAGTATAAACACTTGAAACTATCCTGACAACATTTTGGAATTTCAAAATAGCATTCACATCTAGAGAAGAATAAACAACAAGATTCCTATACTTTTAGCCACTAATGCAGTAGTTTCCCCTTTTAAACCAATCCTATTTAAAATACATCTTTCCATGTATGCGCTATTGGCACAGGGAGGTTTTACATAGAAACCAAAACTGTGCAGGCTCAGTTGAAACTTTTTATACAGCAAATTTGTTCTTCAGAATTAAGTAAGTGCATAAACAATTTGCTTCAGACACTTTCTTCCCCATCTATCCTATTTCAAACTTTTTTTTACCAAGATAATATGAAGAGGACAACTAGGAATATTTACAAAATGCCTGGTTTTTGGAAACAAAACCTAAAGCAGCATTTAACTTTGACAAATAGCCCTCACTAACCTTTAAAAATTTGCCTGTAGGGATAAAATGACAAATGACTCTCACAATGGGACTTATTAGACTTTTGGACTATTGCTCTAACAGGGCCCTTCAGGAAATACTGTTTCAGATTATATCAGCACTTCCATTTTTCAGGGCCTAATAACTCAGTTTGAAAAAAATAACGAACCAAAAGAAGCAAAACAAAAACCACACATGCACCTTCCTTCAGGGACGAAACTTAGCACATGATGTCATGAATAAACCTTCCTTCAAAATTTAAAACACGTAAGTTTCACAACATCCTGTGCCTGTATGTAGCTCATGATGCTCATGATATTTCAGAAATAAGAATATTGAAAAAAGATTAGCATAGGCTACTGAAATGTTTTCAGTATTTTAGGAGAGGAAGAAAAATTTGACTTCTTTAAATGTCTTAAGGTGATTTAACATAGTGGTGAAAATGCTGTGCTGCTGCAGGCAGTATTAGCTATTAAACTTATGCTCTGGTCCAAATCCTCTATCTGTTTCAGACCCCTTAAAAACCACTGAAGTCAACAGACAAATCCCACTGCCTTCAACAAGTTTGGATCAAACTCCTTAAGATTATATCATGCCATAGACAACCTGTCTATGGGATATACCAGACATTTAGAAATACCAGTCTTGTTAGGCAAGGAGGGCGTAATTATTGAGATCTAAGACATCATAGTCTGTTGACTGAAAGCTGTAATACATATTGTATAAAACATTTGTATTAGAAGTTCGACAGTGAGAAAGGAAAGTCAGCTTCCCCTTCACCTTCCTGGCTGAGGCTGCATTCAGAGCAGGGATTCTGAGCAAGCTCACAGAGGCAATCACAGCATTATGGAGTAGCTATTGTTCTCAGATGGAAGAGAAGCCCACGGCCACAGGGTGATCAATTGACAGAAATGCCTAAACCATTTCTTCTTCCACTGCATTCTCCTGAAGCAGCCATGTTTATAACATATCTGCTAAAAAACTTAAGTGGTGGACTCAGTAGAGGAATGTTAATAATAAGCGAGTATCTTTATTTCAGACACTCCTTTAGTAGTAACAATTGCATCTTCCCTTTTTAATCTACTCTTTCATTACAAAAATTTTCAAGGTGTTCTTAAAACTACATTCACTGAGAGATCAAACTGTCAAGACCATACAGTATGACTGATAAATAGTGAGAATTTAGAAGAGTTGGAAAATGTAAGAAAGCCTGTCTCTCAAACATCTTAACGTGGAACTGGCAACAAATTTACAATGGGTGCCTCAAAAAAGAATTTAAAAATAAAATAAAATAAAATCCAAACCAAACTTTGCCTGTTCTTTGCTTTCTATATCTTACACCCTTCTGACAGGAACACCAGCATGTGCTCTGCTTCGAAAGTATTGAGTTCACCTCACCTTTTGTAAGGCAGAAATCTTTTTACTATGGCACCTTATTGACTCTTTGAATATGTCCAGACTGGTCTGCAAGCTTTGCCGTGACTCTCGGACCCAACCTCCTAAGTATCCACACCCATAACTAAACCTGGATTTCCTACCAAAAGAAAGTGCACTTATACCTCTTTCTTATATGGAAAAAAAAAGATGACATGGTACACAGCCAGTACAGAGCTCTTCATGAGCACAGAGAATTAGTTTCCTTTTCTGCCCATGAGCTACTCACCTATCTTTAATACTTTTAACTCATGTCCTGTTATATGACTTGTTCCAGCAAATGTTTTAATTGCTGTTTCTCTTACTCATTTTATCCCTATTTGGATCTGCTGTGCCATCTCCCACACTGTACCCCACTAAAATTGTCCTTAGCTTATTTCTTTGAGCTGTCTTTGTGTAATTTATTATCTCCATATGATCGTCTAGTAATATTCTTACACAACTTTATCTCATGTATCAATCATCCATTCTGTGTATTGTCCCACAATTATCACAATGAATGTAGGCTACTGCAGCTGTGGAAGAACAATGCCTTCAAAGACAGCTCTCAAACAAAAGGAGAGAAATGAACATCTTCACCACAACCCCCGCCCCCGTGAGAAATTGTGCTTTCCACTGTCTTAGACTCATTACCGACTGGAGGCCCCTACAACAATTAAGTACTCCAAGAGACCAGAGTGAGGTCAGATCTCTTCCTCTTTTCCTGGTCCTGCCACCAAGCTATTGTGCTAGCTCTCAGTAAGTCTTTATCATCTCCCTGCTTCAATTTTCCTCCTCAACAAATGCGCCTAAAATGTTATTCCTCCTGGAGAAGTTAATTTGAGATGAGTACAGGGAACACTGTAAGATTGGAATGTTTTTCTTGTGGTTAGCATGGTGACGCAGTCCACTTCCCATGGACAAAGCCCGAGAACAGGCAGGGTTTCTTTTTGTATTTTCAGGCATCTTTGGTGCATTGCTGTTGCAGGAAAAAAAAAAATTAAGCAATAGCAAGCAGGTGATGAATGTGTCTACACCAGCGTAAACATCTGAAACTGAACTTTATACCCTCAGGAAGACTGCTAGTTTCCACTGGCAAGCAGTACAATCTGGATGTAAATTTTGATAACATTGTGACTGAACAGCAGCACATCCCAACTCCTCCAATTAATACAGAGACAGAACCCCCAATTAGGAGGCTGATCATGCATTGTGTTTATACACAGACTACTTGAGAAAATGGGAGACTAGGGGCCTCAAAGAAGGTTTAAAAAAAAAAAATACATGGCTTTGGAGGAAAAAAAAAAAAAAAGAGGTCTGGAAAGAAGGCAGTGAAAATCTCAGCTGGAGTAAAGATCTCAGGGGTCAGGGGGTATGTGTGGAAACAACTGCCAGGGGGTGCTCAGGGACCTTGGTCTGTAATGACTGAGACCAGCAGCCTCGAGCAGTGGCACACAAAGATCCAACATGGCTTTGGCTCCAGCATTCCTGGACCAGCCATGACCTCCCTGCTGGGAAGGGAAGCCAACACTATGGCTTCCCTTCCCAGCTGGGAAATGCTGGGGGTGAGCAAGTCCATGTGAGATAATCTAATAGAATGAAAACACTCATCTTGTTGGTTCTTGAATGAACCCAAGTAACCAGATCCACTCTGGCTGTTGGTTGCTCTGCCTTGCCCATGAACATTACAGGGTAGTATTCTGTCATGTATCCTGTTGCACAGTCCCATCCTTTCTGAACAAATGCTGTCTGACACTAATGCACAAGGCTGTGGAGGTATTAGACTATTGTGAATACAACTTTTTTGTAGGATTTGCCATGGTGACTGTGACCATTATCATGACCTCATGAAGACAGGTACAGTAAGGTACAACCCTCACCCATCTGTGAAACATACTGCCTGTATTTATACAGCATGCTCAGCTGACATCTCCAGATTGCCCTGTAACCCATTTTATACAGTCCAGAAACTCTCACAGGAAGGCACTTAGCACTGCCTGCAAATATTCACCACCACCCCTTTCCAAGCTACTCACTTCTGTGAAACTACTACAGGCAGGCAGAACATGGCCTGGCAGCCCTGCAACAGAACTGGAGAATGGACACGGGGCTCTGACTCTGACACCCCATCCTCCATGCTCCCAGGGCCAGCTTAGCCTCCAATAAATTGAGAAGGCTGACAGCAGACAACAATTCTGAAATAAAAATTATTCCTTCAGTAAATGCAGCTAAATATGCAGCTTCCAGGAAACATAAAGACTGTCTCTGGTTTTAATTGTAAGCTCTTCCTAAGTTACCTGAAATGAATGTCCAGTCCATATGCTCATATGCCCTGTCCACTTTCCTGAATAACAACCCTAAGTCTCTCTTCTCTTAAAATTCAGCCCTGCTACATGAGAATGCTACCCCATGCAGACAAAATTATGTATTTGGCAACCTAAGCCAGGGTGTAGGTCTGTTTTTTTTTAAAAAATTGTACATAGAAAAATAGTAAGTAGAAGAAATACAGCTCCCTTCCACCTTTTTCTGACTCTGAACTGTTTTCTGATGTGAAGTTTTTGGCCAGGTCCACCACCTGATTACAGAGCTATGGATTCTGAACCTAAAAAAGACAGAACATGCATGAAGCATTATACATCTCTCTTTCCCTGTTCCTCCTTGTTTCTCCCCCTAAGCTCTTTATACAGCTTACTTGAGCATTCATTTACTGTGGTATTGGTCTATCTATTTGTGTTCCAGTTAGCAGGGCTTCTAAGAAGGTTGTGTCATGCTTATGTTAAGAGCTGTGGACTTCTGGGTCAGAGCTGACCAGATCCTAACGAACCTAGAGGGCAAGCAGAGCATACAGTGATTGAATTTGGGTATTACTTTTGCTTAGGTACTTAGGTACTTATTACTTTTGCTTAGAATCCTGTACTTAGGAGTCAAATTTAGGGTTGTGAATGTTACACATTTGCAGCCCTTATCAGAGCAATATAGTACACATGAAGTGTCATAATTACTGAACGGAAGATGACCAAAAACACAGTAAGAAAATAAAAACAAATGCACTAGCAAATAAAGCAGTAATAAAAAGTTTACTATATAATAAAAGATGAAAACATAATGAAAATTAATTCCATAGAAACTGGTAAACTTCTGCAGGTCCTGCCTCACATACATGAATGTGATAAAAAATTATTTTACCCTCCCTTACTCAGAAAAAGCTCAGAGAATATCTTCCATTTCAAGAAATGTACCCACTTGCTACATAAAGCTTAAGGTTTACAACCCTTTTACCAAAGTCCTCATGAAAAAAAATCCTCTCAATTTTCTGTGAATTAAAAAGGTCCTAAAAAGATTTTAAAATATTGAAACTTGGAGTTAAATGTCTTAAGCTAAGATAGTTTCAAGCTTCATTTCCTGAACATTGAAAAGGGAAGCAAGTATTTAAATCCAAAGACAGAAACTGTATCTGAAACAGAGGTCATGAAACTCATGCCTATAACCAGATTTATATCAACTTCAGATGGTTTTCAAATTATAGTTTCAAAAAGTCTATTGATATATTTATCACCTTCAACTCAGATTTTCCTGTACAGTTATTTTATAACTGCTTAATATTTCATAATTGAACCCAAACTGATCCAACAGTCAAGGATAGAAAAAGAATATACAGTAAGCCCTGCTCACTGTTCACTGGCATGTAGAGTCCTTTTCAGATGTGAAGCTACCAGGATCCAAGGGAATGGCCTGAAGTTGTGTCAAGAGACGTTTAGCCTGAATATTGGGGAAAGGTTCTGCACCCAGAGGCTGGTTGGGCACTGGAACAGGCTCCCCTGGGAAGTGGTCACAGCACCAGCCTGAACAGAGTTCAAGCAGCATTTGGACAATACTCTTGGGCACCTGGTGTGACTCTCAGGTATGGTCCTGTGCAGGGCCAGGCGTTGGACTTGATCCTTGAGAGTTCCCTCCAACTCAGCTTTTTCTGTAATTCTGTGAAAATAATATTCACTTCAAGTTGTTGCACATTCATTATATTGAAGCTTTTTCATAATAGCCTATTATTTTTCCCAAATATCCTGGGGATACAACATTTAAAGATATTTCCCACTGGGAAATTTCACTTTCCCCCCTCCTTTTTATTTGCCTTTTCTTCTTTTTTATTTAACAAATCAAAAGAGGGAACAATTTCCAGTTACTTAATGCATGCCTTATTGTACCTCTTCATGTATAAAGCTATTTTGAAAAATAACTTTAGAGCATGCTTATTTTGAAAAGCCTCATTTTTTTCCTCTGATCTCCAGCTCAAGTATACTTGAACTGCAATGGTTTTTCTTCAAATATCTCTCCTGTGAACAACTTGGGATTGGAAAGCAAAACTGGTTTATTTCATGCTCTTCCATCATCACCAATAATAAAGATCTGAGATTAAATTATGCCCTTCCTTGTTGATTCCAATACTCTGGGATAAAAAGCTTTACTTACAATTTCCTTTGCCTTGTTTTGTATATTTAAAGTACACTATGTCATACATACAGAGCCAAATGCATTTATTCCTTAGCAATCCAGTGAAGCTCACTGAGGTATTCTGTAATTCCCAGGCATAGTTCTGCCTTACAACAAGCATTTAAAGTCTCTCTTGAAAGCACAGAATTAGACAAGCTGGTAATACTTGAGATGCATATGTTATTTTCATGCAAAATTATACTTCCTTCTATCTTTTCTTGTTACCATGCTGAACATAATGAAAATTGTACCATAGGGTGGAAAGGAAGGGACTATTCCTGTGTAAAAGGTTCCCCTCTCCATTCCTTTCATATTACTATATTCTCTAAAAAAATCAAGGTAATAGACCAAGAGCAAGCCCATTTTATACAGTTTTTAACAATTATCATTTTAACCCTATCATGTATCAGTATATTATACCTGATGTAACCTTTAAGAGGGTATTAGTCAGCAGAGACATCTGCATTTGTAGGAGATTCACCTCTTAAAAGTTTTATTCCAACAGGCATCTTGGAAGTATAAGTCATGAGAAAGGGAATACTTTTCCTTACAAATGGAGTATGAACATAAATCCCCTTTCCCTATGAAATAACTATCTTTTCACTTTGTCTTGTTCTTCCCAATCCCCTTTGTGGAGGAAAAGGGAAAGCATTTTATTTACCTGTTTTACAAAAAACCTAAGTTCGTTGAAACCTTGACAGAGAATATATTAGAACTGATTAACTGACTTCACTGGATTCAAATTATCAGTGAACCTTGTAACACAATAGCTTCATAAATTGTTTGGGTGTTTTATAAGAGAAATAATTCAAAAAAGACAGAAAACATCACACTGAAAGTTGAGGATAGAGGCTAACACAGTTTAGAGCCCATTGGTAAAGTACTATCAGGTAAGCATTTCTGCCCTTGGCTTTTTAATATATTCACAGTTTCAGGTGAGGAAAACCTGCTTATCCTAGTTCCGCTAGAAAAATGCAGAGTGACTCCACTAAGTTAATTATAATTACATTAGACAAGTTCTTCAATATTCTTAAACCAGAAAAAAATGTATCAAATAATTATAAAGTTATAATGTGGTACAGAATCACAGAATGAATTAGGTTTGAAATGACCTCCAAGATCACCGAGTCCAACCTATGACTGAACACCATGGTGTCAACTAGACCATGGCACTGAGTGTCAAATCCAGTATTTCCTTAAACATTTCCACCAGGAATCGCCCTTTCTGTGAAGAAATTCTTGATATTATAATTCAATTCTTCAGATATTACAATATTCAACCTAAACCTTCCTTCCCAGGCACAACTTTAGACTGTGTCCTCTTGTCCTGTCCTTTGTTACCTGGGAGAAGAGCCCAAACCACACTTGGCTCCACCCTCCTTTCAGGGAGCTGTACAGAGTGATTAGATCCCTCCAGCTCTCTCGGCCTCTCCTCACAGCACTCGTATTCCAGGCCCTTCCTCCCCTCCATAGCCCTTCTCTGGCCCCACTCCAGCACCTCAGTGTCCTTCCTGAACTGAGGGCCCAGCACTGGACACGGCAGCAAGGTGAGGCCTCACCAGTGCTGAGCACAGGAGGACAGTCCCTGCCCGTCCTGCTGGCCACACTACTGCTGTCACGGGCCAGCTGTCACTGGCCTTCCTGGGCACAGGCTGGATCATGGTCAGCTGCTGTTGACCAGCACCCCCAGTCCTTTTCCATTGGACCACATCCCACAACTTGCATTTTGGACTCGTTTCCTCTTTTTTTTTTTTTTTTTCCCAGATAATTTGAATAGCACATCAACATAATCATGGTTTTTATGATGATTCAGCTGAATTATGAGATACCCTTTTTGTAAATTTGAATGCTATCCAGAAATAGTTACCAGCAATGAATTCCTCTAGATGATACATTCTTGATTTTAGAAATATTTCTGTTTTAAGCAGTGTAAAAATATTTATGGAATGCAGGATTTAAAAATTGTTTTCAGATACAAAGTCAAAAAAAAGATAGAAGTATAATTTCCAAATTACAAATAAATTTTAAAAAAGCCCAAGACAAGTTACATAAGGATTGAATCATAACAAAGGATGTGGAAGAAGTTAATAGATTCAATTTCCCTTTGATAATGTGAGACAGAAAAATACTTTACTATGATTTCCTAGTGATTATTTACTTCTAACAATTCAAAGAATGTTGGATTCCACTGTCATGTTAACAATAAGATAAATGACAACCAATTATGTAAACAGAATCCTTCAGATAAAATTTCTTCACTATTTAGGAATTATGAAATCAAAAGACTTAGCCCAAGCAAGATACATTCCTGTTGATTTATTTAGGATAACCTTCTAGATAATTCTAGCCAAATGGCTTTTATTTCATTAACTAAACTAGCAATCTTAAGTGCACTGGTGCTAAGAATCTTAAGTACAGAATTTCCAGAAGAGAAGAACTTCACTAGGTTAGAGGACTTCAGCCTCAAGCCTGTTCTATGTCAAAAATGAAATTTGACCTAGATGTACTATGCTTTGTATAATTCCTCAGTCAGGTGTCTGTGCAAGAGTTCAAAATAAACTCACATTTCCTGTTTTTCAGTTAAGACTGGCTGAGACTGTTTTGCCATGAAAGCTTAAATGTATTTTAGAAAAAAATTACCAAGAGGGTGAATATCTCACTAGATGATATAGCCAAAGCAGTTAAACACCCTCCTCTTAAAACAGTCATCCTCAGCACAGTACATGTTTCACTGAGGGAATTTAAAACAGTTTTCCTGATATTTTGCCTTGGCACAGTATTGTTTTACGTCTAACGGTCTTTCTATAAAAGGCTCTCCCCAGCTATTCTTGACACCTTTTCACTCATTACTGTACCTGTTTCTTGCAGACAGTAATTCATCAGCTAAAACCAAGCACTGTACGGGGCCTTGGATGCTTTAGCATTTTGTAGTGCTGAGGGTCTTCCACTGACAGCTCTGTAATCTGTCATGAGGAGAAACCAAGTTTGAACAGGCCTTGGTGAAACCCACACTGTTATTATGGGAAAAATAATACAGGAGGATAGTTTTCACCATTAGAGATTATCTATGCCATCAGTGATATGTAGGTATCAAAGTAAACAGTATCTACAACTGCTATGAAAAATACTAGGCTGTCTTGCAGATAAAAAGGATTTCTTTCTCATAGCTGATGTTCTGAGAAGAGTATTACTAATACAAAATTACACATATCACAGACTTACACGAAAGTGTTAACAGTCCAGTGTGACGTGAAGAATTAATTCATGCTGCATACTTTTTTTCCCTTACAGGGCATCATTAAGATGCAATGAAGTCTTACCTCTAAAAACCAGCCTGGCACATCCTTAATTCTATAGCCTTTACATCTTCCTGTTAAGGTGGGGTGAACATCACTAGCTGCCTGAATAATGGCTTAATAAGTGTTATGACCTTCTTATTCCTCACCTCCCATTTACATTTAAAACAAACTATCCAAGTCTAAAATTAGCCTGTACTGCAGCTATACTAACTTGCTATTCCACATGAACAGCTACCGTAGACATAGTCTGTAGTTATGTGACTCACTAAACAAATTATTATACCTCTGCTCATGAAAGGAAAAGTTTCCTCATGACAAAGGTTTTAGTCATGCTTTATGAGAAGAGATGAGGCTTACTGAACTCAATTGTGTGTCCTGACAAAAATCACTACAAAACTTATGAACAGGAAAAGAAACCTTTTATCTTTCTGGTGAGTTAACAGGGTGAATCACAGAATCATTTAAGTTGGAAAAGACCTCTAAGATCTAGTCTGCCATTAAACCGTGTCCCTAAGTGCCACATCCAGACATTTTCTAAATACCTGCAGGGATGGGAACTCCCTGGGCAGCCAGTACCAATGCTTCTTTACCATGGCTACAAGTAATATGGAAGTTACCAGCAGTATTACTGATTCTTCCATTTCTGCGGCTCAACTCAGCAATGCATTTCTGCACTTGCTTGGATTTCCCTGTGTAAGCCATTGTCCAGCAGCTCCCCAGCCTTTTTCCATCTCATCCGGCACAGCCTCCCCACGGAGAGCTTGGAGACGTGGTCAACACGGACCAACCCTTAGCAAGCTTTTCACTGGGTGCCAAGGACAGCTTAGGCCCCTTTTTAGATTCTCTTTACCACATTAGATCAAGTCAAGCTCACACACGACGCACAAAGCGTGGGGGCTGGACTCACAGCTCACAGCTGCTTTCGGGAGATGCCCACCCCTCCCGAAATCCCACTGTGCCCCAGGGTGCCCGAACTGTGGCTCAGCATTGGCTCACGCGCCTTCACCCCACGCAAGGCGCGAACAGGGCCGTGCCGCAGCCCCGCACCGCGCACTCGGAGCGGCCCCGGAGCGGCGCGGGAGCAGGGAGGGGAGAGAAAGGGGAGAGAAAGGGGAGAGAAAGGGGAGAGAAAGGGGAGAGAAAGGGGAGAGAAAGGAAACGCGCGGCCATCACCCCGACCGCTGGCTGCTCGCCGGAGCCCTCAGTGCGCAGGCGCCAGCTCCCCGCCGCTGGGGGGCGTGGCCGCGGCCGCGCAGGCGCAGCGCCCACAAGAGCCGCGTCGCGCCTCCGCCTTTCCTCTCTCCCGGCTCCAAGATGGCGGAGTACGACCTGACCACCAGGATCGCGCACTTCTTGGACCGGCATTTGGTCTTCCCGCTGCTGGAATTCCTCTCTGTCAAGGAGGTGCGCGTCTCTCCTAAGGGTGGGAAAGCGGGCTGTGGGAGCGGGAAAGTCGTAGGCCGTGCTGCCAGCTGCCGGTGCTTCCCGTGGGCCTTGGTGCGCCGCGGCCGGGGCTTCCTCCCGTGGGCCTGGGCGCTGCGCGGGTCGGGCGCGGCCCGTGGCGGATTCCGAGCCTCCGTAGGGAGGAGTTCGAGGCTCCTGTCCCGCGTGAGTCGAGGGGCGAAGCGTGTGGGGCTGCCCGGGGAGGGACGGCAGCAGAGCCGAGAGGAGGCCTGAGGGAGCTGCTCCGTGATCAGGCCGCGCAGCTCCTCGGCCCCTCGCCGGCGAGGCAGCGCAGACTTCCTGCACTTTCTCCTTCCTCGTATTTGGCGTAGTGTCTTTTCCTCACCTGTATTTGGAGACAGGAGAAGTCAAAGCTCTCCCTTGCAGCCGCAGTCCCACGGCGTGGTTCACCCTCGGTAGTTCTGCGGCTCTTGGTGCTCGGGCTCCCGCAGCCGGAGCTCAGGGCGGTCTGTGGGGTCACACTAATGCTACTAATTAATTTTAATTTGAAACCCGTGTCGTCACGAATTTGTGTTGGAAACAAATATAAGTCCTTTCTGGAGTTGTCCCTTGTTGGTCTTCTTATGTATATTTTTAAGTTACATTGCTACAAAGAACATGGTAATGCTGGAGGTACCTTAGATGAGTGCTGCAGGTACTTTAGACTAAACTCATCAGTCTAAACTATCTTAAAATGGGAGTGAAATGTGTAAAGTTATGTAAGTTTTGAATTTAAAGTAGATGTTATTTTACCCTCCCGAAAGGAACTGCTGAACCATGCGTGCATTGGGACAACTTGACCTAGCCAGCTGTCGTGTCTAGCGTGTGGAGTTTGCTTCATGCCTCTCATCTTGGGGGCATTTATACATTAGCATTTTTATGTCACCTGAAGTCAATTCAACAGTGAGTTTTGTGGTGTTAGTTTTGACAACACAATGTTCAGAGCTGAATTAAGCTCCTACAGATTCTTTATCTGAGATGTCCACAGGTGTGGTGTGGTGAGTTGTAATACAGCTCTTGTGCAAATACGTTTTTGGGGAATGTACTGGATTTGGCCCTTGCCTACATCTTCAACATCTAACAGCAGTTTGCAACTCACTGATAAATTATGGAGTGTGAACTCTTAGAAACAATTTGAAAAGTTCAAAAGTACATCATTCAATTACAATTAAATTGTGAATTTAATCTTGTGCAGCTCTTCTGAAATCCACTTTAAATAATTTAACTAGTCCTCACTGTTCAGCATTTTATTTTGTGGAAAGTGTTCAGTACTTTGAAAAAAAAGTATTATTAAGGTTTTTTAATTTTTAATATGTATGTAATTTTGCAATAGGAATTACTATTCCTGTTAAGAGCCTAGTAATAGTTACTTGACTTCTAGTTAGCTTTTGAATTACCTGCTTTCATAGATAGCAGAAAATATTTGATATTTTGTCAAGACTGAAAATGCAGAAAGGCTTTATAGTAATTACTCTTAATGATAGAGCAGTGAGATTTGATACTTAAAACAATTCACTTGTACAGAAGTCCATAAGCTGTGCCATAAAAGTAATACATAATATGAATTGAAACTCCTCAACACTATTCAGATGAATCTGTTACTAATTCCTGTTTCAGATATACAATGAAAAAGAGCTGCTCCAAGGAAAACTGGATCTCCTTAGTGATACCAACATGGTGGATTTTGCTATGGATGTGTACAAAAATCTTTATTCCGATGAAATTCCTCATGGTAAGCTGCTCATTAGATGTAAAGCTTGTTTTTCAACTTCTCTGTTTGGCATAATAAATAACTAGTGATAATTGCTTGTTGTGTTCAAAAACTGGAGTACTGTTTAATTTGGGTGTTACCAAAAGGATGTGCAGTACTGAGACTAACAGAATGCCCTAATCCTGGGAAGTTTGGGTTGTTGGTCTGTCAGGAACTTAACCTTTGAGTGAGCTCTTAAATATTTCAATGCTGATTTGGTAATTTCAAGCACTTTGAAAGTGTTGCACTGCAACTAATGGAGTTGCAGTAGCTTTTAATCTGTCAAATTAAACACTTGCACAATGATTTGGTGTTATTTGGTGACTTTTTCTTTAAAGCATCCAGTGTGTTATGATTAGAGTTGCATTATAAGTAATTTTATTGATTTGTCTGTCTGTGGCTGATTTTTAGACTTTGGGACTTTTTTTTTTTAATGTGTGTTTTCTTCACTTTTGGCAATATAAGAATTGCTGCTTCTCTAGGAAGCAGCAATTTAATATTAATATTATAATTAATGTGATTTCTTACTGTTTTGTCCATGATTTTGGTAACTTCTCTGTTTACTACTTAAATTTCTGTCATCTTGAGGAACATTTGGGAATGGAAAGAAAATAGATTTTATGGCTTTGTCTAATTTCCATTCTTCATGGGTATTTTGATTTTAAGAGTTTTGTCCCAATTCTTTTTTTTATGGGTTGTGTGTTTCATTTTGTTGGTTTCTTCCTGATCTAGTCTTTCAATATCCACTGTCTTCCTATTTCTCCATCTTTTTCTCATGTTGGTGAATTCCTCACCTTTTTCTTAGCTATTGGGACTGCAGTCTATTTTGCCTGCATCTTAGGAGGAAGAGACTTGGGTGCTGTTGCATTCTTCCTCTGGGTCTTGCTCTTTTCAGGCTCTTGAAGCTGCAGAGATGGCCACTCATCTCTTTGGAAAAAGAGAATTGATAGGTTTATGGACATTGGAGCCAATGCTTTGACCAAGCCTGTGCTAGCATTAGGTGGGAATTGTTATGGGCATGTGTACCACGACACATGGGACTGGTAACATGTAATGAGAACCAGGGGGTTCACTTCTGTAATCTAAGAAACAGTTCTAACAATAGCTTCACCTTTAGGTTGCTTAACAGTTCTACTGATTAAAAAAGTCAGGCTGTATCAAGGCTATTAAAAAAATCTCAAAGCTGAATAGGTACTTCTCTTTCTTTCCCTGCTTCAGTCTTTTTAAACTGTTGAATATTACTGTTATCAGTAGTAATTAAGGAGTAAAATACTAAAGAAGTAAGCAAGACAAGAAATAGCAATTCTACCAGACTTCCACAAAGTAACTACTCCAAATGTCTTCAGAATTCTGATTGTAGCCAGTTACTTAAGCAGATTGCCTTAGAGTATAACTTTATAAGGTCACAGCTGTAAGAAAGTTGAATGAATTTTTTCCCTTGGAGAGCTCTGCCTTCATGAAAGACCAGAGATTTCCACACTTGTTTGAAAATAGTACAAGAAAAACACTACATCTCTTAAGATTTTAGATCGTCAGTTTGGCAGGATTTTTTTCTTTTAATAATGATTTACTGTTGTTTGATGTGTGGCTTTTATTCAGTTAACATAAGCAGAGCTAGTTCTTTCATGCATTTTTCAGGGTGCTTGCTTGCACAGTTTCCTATGCAGAGGCCTTAACTTCTGGGATCTTTCTGGTCTGTGTCATCTTCTTGTATCAGCTCTTACCAGAATGTGTGTATGGACAGGTGGTTCTTGTGGAATCGCTGGCATCCTTAGAAGTTTACACTGCCCTTTTTTAAGACTTCACTGTTTAAAGTACTCAAAACTAAGTTCACTTAGACAGTTATAATTAGAAATGTCCCTGCACAATTTATAGTTGCTTTTGTCTTGTCTTCCATGAGATCACCTTACAATTACACACCCAGGAGATGTCGCAGGAAAACATTTTCATATTCTTAGTAAGTCTACTGAATGTTTTTTCTTTCACCTGTTTCTTCTTACTCTTTTATAATTTCAAGAGTCAACTGAAGGTGGAGATAATTTCTCCTTATTGGAACACTTCCTGTCAGGCAAGTTGTTCTCATATTTAGGTTGGGTCACCATTATGGTGTTAGCCACTTTGGATGTCCTTTTCAAATATCTGTGTTGTCAAATCATGAAAGAAATGTCGACTCTGTTCACCGTGGCATTGAGTGTTCTGGTGTGTGGCTCACTTTGTTTCCTGCATTTATCTCCTGGGATTTAGTCTTGGCTTCTCTAATCCCATGTGTTTCACATAGCTAATGTCAGGGTGATTTTTCTTGTTTTTTTTTAAACATACGCACTTTTCTAAATTTTAAGTCTTCATTTTATTGCATTGCTAGCACTTGGTGAGGAATTTGGGGTCTGTGTAAAATAATGACCGTAAAACTCTTTAATTGAATTTCCTAACAGGTTTTCCTAAAGGGCTTAATGTTGCAATTAAGCACAGAGTGTTCAAAATCATAATTTTGCAGGTTGAGCTGCTTGAAATTTTTACTGTCAATTCTTAGTTAAGTATGCTCTAAATGGTCTTTCAGAACCTGATCATCAGTCAGAAGAAAATCAATCTTCGTGGTATCATTGGATTGTTTACTTTTTTGCAAGTTTATTTGGAATAAGTGAACTTAGTTAAAGGTTGTTTCTCCCTTAGTGGAAGCCTGAAAGTACCTTGTCTAATAGAAGTTTTTACTGAGTTACAGAATTGTTATACACAGCTGGATTTGAGGCTTGAGAGGACGGGTGAGGTAGGAATTGGGAAGCGTTCAAGTGTCAGCACCATGTAATTACAGCTTGGTTCATGTAAAAACTTAAAGATTATATTAAAGTCTTTTTGTTTGTGTTCAGCTTTGCGTGAGAAAAGAACAACTGTTGTTGCACAGCTGAAGCAGCTTCAAGCTGAAACAGAACCTATTGTCAAGATGTTTGAGGATCCTGAGACTACGAGGCAAATGCAGTCCACTAGGTAATTTCTAACATAATTTGTCAGGATGGCTTGTTGGTTGGTGCTGCTGGGAATGCTTTCTGTGTAGGAACTGCAAGACAGACATTTTTATTTTCATTTTTAAATAGTGCTTGTGGTGTTTAAGTAGTGCTTGTGGTCAGGTGATTGAAATTGCTGGACACAGTTTGCTCTTTTCAGTGCTTTTCCCTGTTGTGCAAAAGACATGTGTTGTTTTTAATGTTTGTGAATGAGCTTGGTACAAGTGACAGTCATCATCCAGTGCAGTCCAGTCACAGGCGCTTTTTTGTTTGGCTTTGATTGGGTTTAGAGTTTTATGAGGGAAGGTACAGGCTGAAACAGTTCATATTTTCTTTCCTGCCTTCCAAAAAAGGTTATGGAGTGTCATATTAGTCAGGGAGGCCTGATGGATGAGCATCCTTTCATCCTCAGAGCACATATTTCTTCACGGTGTTCTGTCCTTCCCACTTACTCTCTCCACCCCCAAACTGTTCCAACTTGTTGGTGTAAGGTTGTGCTCATAATAGTCTTTTGAAGATGTATCCAATTTCTTTTAAATTTTCTTATGGGAGTAATTAAAGTAGAATGAGTTTGTCTGCACATTGTATCTAAGATCTATCACAGTTTCACCATGGTTAAGTTTGAATTGGGCTCTGTAGGAAAGAGTTCAGCTGTAGTTGCTGAGGAGTAACTGCCCCTTCAGCAGAAAGGTGGGCAGGTATTTGTTTGGCATAAATTACTCCTTGTTTCCTTTAGATAAGAATCACTGTTACTGCTGTTGTAAATGTGTCTGACAAACTGGAATAATAATTGGATCCCTTCTTCAGCCTTACCTGCCCATAAATTTTAAATAGAGCATACTGTATCAGGCAGAGAACCTATGGCTTAACTTGAATTTGAAGGTGAAGCCTGTACTTGGGTTTATTGTTGGCAAGCTTTGTGCATCCACTGATACTGTAACATTAGGAAGTCTGTAACATTGCTTCTGGAATTTCTTAGAAAAGCATTGAATATACAGACTCTTCTTTCTAGTCTGTAGAAATCTAGAAATTGTCTGTATGAATATACCTTTTTTTGTGAACAAACTCCCTGAAGAATGTGTCCCTCAAGGGAGAAGAACTTGATTAAAATTTACTGTATTTCGAATACGCATTATCATTCTTTTTTTCTTGCCTCTGTTCTTTGTTCCACTCTTTGTGTTGTTTTCACAATTTGTTATAGATAATTTAGATCTTGGTCGGTGCAGAAATTGAGGTTCAGTGTATTATGTCTCAATGCACACATGGAACAAGATGTCAGTAGGAATCATGAAATCTGTTAGCTTTACAGCACATTGGGAGAAGTTTGTTTTCTGTCCTGATACCACCAAGAATGTATGTAAGCTTCTGCTGTAAAACCATTTTTTATCTAAGTAAACTGTCTTTGCATCTGATTTCAGAATGGATGTTCATGTAAGGTAATTACATGAAGAAAAAGGAATTGCGTTTGTTTATGACTTGTGATTATGCAAAGCCAGGAGTCACTTGCTTTTATAGGTATAGCTTTGAAAGTGAAAGTTACTGTGGCAATTGAGCCTGTCTTAAAACTTCGTATCTAATTGAACATACAGAGGTCTTGTCCAATTCTTGCTTTGCCTTTAGCCAGTTTTTTTAATGATAATTAGCCTAGAAAAATGTTACTGAAATACCAGCATTTCTTGGGGAATATGCTCTGTTACTTGACTTTTGATTCACAAAAGTTGGTCGATAGTATGTACTTCAAATTGGAAATGCCTTGTGTGGGAGCAAGAGCGACAATACAGTCAATAAATGCATGGAATATAACTTGCCTAATGCTACAGAATATTAGCCCTACTACTCATCTGCAGCAAGTTTTGGTCTTGACCTGCTATGTGATTTGTGTTTGTAAATATCTGGAAACTTCACAGCTCAGAAGTTCTGGTTTTGGTTATTGGCTCAGGAGTAGTTCTAATCCAGATTATTTGGGTTAGATAGTAATAGAATTGGGCTGAAATATGTCCCATCTGTCTAGACCTGAGTAGTGTGCTGTAGATAGTAGAAACAAGTTTTGATTCTTTTGGGAATTACTGCAGGTGATTTTAAATCTCTATCAAATTGAGATAGCTGCATAGTATCAGGACTTTAGATCATGACTTTTGGTCCATGATGGCACTGTTGGGAATATCCAGCTCTGGGAGATAAGTAAAGGAGATTTTGCAGGTAGAAGTTCTTTGAAGAATAAACCAAAACATTTCACTACTCTAAGCAACTGTTGGAGGACGTTGACTTAAAAATTACAGTGATAGTCAGTATTCCTCATCCTCGAAGTATGTTTTACTGGAACAAATCCATGAGATTATTTAGTTGTTTTCAGAGGTATGACTGAGGATTGTCATTCTTGGTTCACTTGGCAATTTGCCATTTCCCTGTAGAATCTTGAGCTATAAGTTCTAGTCAAACAAACTCATATCTTTGCAGTCAGTTGATTTCAGAGTAAATGGGAAAATACTCTCACACCATTTTTACTGTATCTTTGTCTCAGGGAGTTTACAGCTTGCCTCCTGGAGGCTTAAACTTCTCTTTGATATAGGTAATAATGCTTGTTCTTTTAGTATGAATATTAAATAAAAAAACAGTCTTCAGAGATGTGATCACATGATCATAGAAGTTAAGAACATAGTAGTATGATTATGTTTAATGGTTCTGTGTTCTGCACATACTGGCTGTGGTAGAGATATTCTTGTGACCCACTCTGTCTCAGTGCTAACAGTAGGATAAGTTTCCTTTCTACTTCTGTTTACTTTAGTCTTTGCCATTTTTTTCCTATCTCCTGTTAAAATCAAGGTTGTCCGGAGTAACTGCTCTTGAATTAGAGCATGAGAGTGGGAATAGCTCTAATTCAGAATTTAACTTTCATATTGAAAGCTAAGGATGCTATCAAATTTAAAAAAACTTTCCACTCTTTCTTAACTGTAGTTATTGTTGCAGGTGGCATTCATTACTTAAAATTAGAATGATTTTAAGATTTTTGAAACTACATGACATAGTAATAGCTGCAGCTGCTTTTGAACAAGTGGAAGAATTTTACTTCAAATTCATGCTCAGTTTTTTTCTGTTTTACCTTTAAAATTGTGTTGCATTGTGTAGTATTGCATGGTGGCTAACAATTTATTTTGTAAAACAAGTGCTTTCTATCCTTTTATTATAGGGATGGTAGGATGCTGTTTGACTATTTAGCTGAGAAGCACGGGGTAAGTGTTGCAGCTGCTGGAATTCTGTTTTAAGTGTGTCCACCCTCACACCTGACAGCATTTTGACCAAGTATGGCCTAGCATTTTGGCCTGTCTCCTGTCCAAGTAGCTAGTAGGTAGAATTCCTAATACTAACATATTTAAGCCTTTGAGCTTCTAATTTTTAGAACAAAAAAAGAGCTGAAAGTTAATGCTGGCTGCACCTGTGTAACTTAGGTATGGCTTACTTTGTAATGCAAGATTTTACCTTTTTTTGGTATTGGTATAAACTTTAATTCCATGGCATGGCTTGAGAATATAATAGTTTTCTATTGTCTTTTCCTATGTACATTGTCTTTTGAAAAGCTACAGATTTCAAATCTTACTCTTCCATTAAAATCAGCTTGTGACAGTGTGTTTTTTTTCCTAGGAAATAAAAGCTTTTATTGTATTCCTTTTCAGTTTAGGCAAGAGTACCTAGATACACTCTACAGGTATGCAAAATTCCAGTATGAATGTGGTAACTACTCAGGAGCTGCAGAATATCTCTACTTCTTTAGGGTTCTGGTAAGTTTTGATTGGTTGTTGGTTTGGCATTTTGTTTTTTGGTTTGTTTACTTGGTGTTATTTTCAGTGAGATACTTAAACCGGTAAATTGTCTATATTCATTCTTAGCATATAATACTTTGTAGCTTTTTGAGGCAATTACTGTATGCTAAAGTTTACAGTAATGGTTAGTAATCATCACTATGGTTCAGCAATTCTGTTATTTTCAAGTAGAACTCAGAATTGTTCTTTGAAATTGTATGTCTTGTAACATTTAATTATATAATACAATGAAGTAAATACTTGTGTTTAAGAATACTTCATTTTGTGCACTGATGTAGTCAACAGCAGTGAAAAACTTGCAGGTGGATTGAATGTAATTACTGGTAATGGTGAACTGCCAGCTTCTTATCTGAACTCTGATCTGTTCTCTCTTGAATTCTGTGATGGATTTAAGAGTATAAATCATCTCCCTATGAAATGTAGGCAGCTCAGATGATAAATGTATAACCAGATCCATCGTCTCTGAAGCAACTCTTTTCATCTTGTTGTAATTCATGTCATTTGTTACTGGTGGGAGTGAATTTTGAGAATAAAGATTTCATGTCTTGTAAGAATCTCAGCACAGTGAATTTATTGTTGGTGGTCAGTGAATGTACTGCTTTACTAACAAATGGAAATTTAAGGTAACTGCCTGAAAATCCAGATAATGTAGCTGGAGCAGCTGCAGTACCTAAAAGCAATTATTGTGAACAGCTACCTGTAATTAAGTGACTTGGAATAGCACAGAGCATGTGAACCTTCTCAACTCAGTATCTGCTAAACTGGCACCTGGGTTGCCTGGAAGACACACTGCTCATAATTCAGTATCTCATAGATTTGTGCAGTAATTGTTGAAAACATGTAGTGTGGTTCATACCTTGTTGCTTTTTCCTTGCTTGTTTGTATTCCCATCTAAAAGTAATCTTAACTTTCTGAAATACTGCTAGAGTAAACCACAAAATTTTCTGTAATTGACTGTAATTAAAGAAGAAAAATTGGGAAATGTATCTTTGATCGGAAGAACAGGGCTTAAAGTACGAATGAGTTGAGTTATTAGTCTAAATTTTGGTGCTAAAGCTGACTTTGTGTTACAGGTTATTTTAATGTGCCAGCAGGAAGTGAAGGTTACATATGTAGGTTTGTGGGTAACTGCCCTTAATTCTTCATGCCTTTTTTCAGGGCATGGCATTATGTTCTTGTATGTCCAGTAACCTCAAAAAATGAAGTACTGATTTTGTGCTGGTAGTAGCTTAGTATAAAACTTTTGTTATTAATTCTCATAGGAGAAGATTTGTTTAAAAGCCCTGTGTGATGAAACATAGTCTGTGAAAGAACTATTGTAACCAGTCTGAGAACAGAATTTGACATTGTGAATGGCACAGTGCAACTCATTCCTGTGTAAAACCAGCAGCTTGACCTTAGGACTGCCCTTCCAGGCAGCAGGTTCACTGCTGCCGAGTTGCAGTTCCACTGGACATTGCTGTAACGAGTACACTTCTGGGCAAGGCATTAGCAGGAAGAGTTTGGAATGCTAGCTTTTTGAAGGTGATTACCTTATGAGTATCATAAGGTTACAAGTTCTTTAGGAACCTGCCTTGTAATAACCTTGTTTTACTAGTTCAGAAGCATTTTTTGTATGGTGGAACAAAAAAAAAAACCAATATAAATTTGGAACCAGTATGTCATCTGGTGCTCAACCTTTTTTTTTTTTTAACTAAAACTGAAGCAGCATAGATTTTTGTCTTTCCTAGTTTCTATTTTTAAAAAATTCATTGCTGTTTTTTTTCCTGTGTCTGAACTGTTTTTCTGAAAGAAAAACCCACTAAATTTGGAGAGTTAAGATTATGCAAAATTGATATCTTGTAAATGAAAAATACTGCCAGAAAATACTGTTTGAAATTTTAAAAGTAAATAATACTTTTTAACAGAATACTAAGAGTCTGACTTTGTTGCTATTGTTGAACATAGGTTCCAGCAACAGACAGAAATGCTTTGAGTTCTCTTTGGGGAAAACTGGCATCTGAAATCCTGATGCAGAATTGGGATGCAGCCATGGAAGATCTCACAAGACTAAAGGAGACAATAGATAATAATGTAAGTAAAATCTTGGACATCTTAGCAGTGTGAAGGGTTAGAGGTGTTAGTACTCAAGTTTTATTATAAATCACTTCCGATCTTATTTGGGAATAGGTTACCACCTTTTCACTTGATACTTTCTTATTGGCAGTGGGAAAGTCGAAGGGTGCTAGTGAAGAAATAATGAAACATTCTTTTTCAAATTGCTTGCCTCTTAACACCTTAGATTCTCATCTATGTTTTCAAATATATTTCCAATAAACAAAAAAATCTTAAGGATGTGTTTGAGGGCAAGGTATCATTGTGTGAAACTGCTGTTTAAATTTCGGATACTTATACTATTAATCTTCTGGAAAGAATAGAACACATGTGAATAAACCAGATTATCTGATGAAGACAGTGTTTTTGACAGAAATTGCAATCAGCTTGTATTTGGAAACAGTTTTCAGCTAGTGCAGCTTTCTTAACAAAACTCTCCTGAGTTCAGATGAGTACCAAGAACTGAAAGGGTGAGTGGGGCTGCAGTACTAATTCAGAGCAACTGATGAGATTAGGGACCTCTCAGTCTTCCTCTTTGCTTGTGGAGCTTCCCTGGCCATGTCAGAGATGTGACAGTTTCACTCTCCTGAACCAGTCTTGAGAAAACAGGTTTTTTCTGTCCCCCAGTTGTTCTTTGTCTATATGGCAGATTATTAGTGTTAACAAATTTTCTTCTGTAATTTTCTTGTCTTTTTGATTCTGTATGGTTATAATAGACTATTTGACTCTCTCGTTTGAATGCTCTCTGATAGCTTGATACTTTTCTTATGTTGTGGCACCCAAAACTTCACCCAATACCAAGGTGAAGCTACCCCAGTGCAGAACAGAACAGGAAATCCCCTCCCTTACCTGGCTGGTGATTCTGTGCCTGATGTCCACCAAGACACAGTTGGCCCTCCTGCCTGCCAGGACACACTGTCACTCACATTCAGCTTTTGTTGACCAGGAGCCCCAGATCCCTTTCTGCTCTCCAGCTTCTGATTCCCCAGTCTGTACACAGATCCAGTGTTGCCCTGTTCCAGATGCAGAATCTGACACTTGCCCTTGTTATACTTAATACAGTTGGTGATTGTCCAGCCTTCTGTTTTTTGTCAGGATCTCTCTGCAGGGCCTCTCTACCTTTGAGGAGTTAAGAGCTCCTCCCATTTTAGTGTCATCAGCAAACTTCTGTATACCTTTGAGTTCTGAATCTTACTTATGTTTTTTCTTTGCAGGTATCTCAATGCAATTCAGACAATGTGCCCACATATCCTCAGATATTTGACTACTGCAGTCATAACAAATAAGGATGTTCGTAAACGTAGACAAGTGCTGAAAGATCTAGTCAAGGTTATTCAGCAGGTAAGGACTGCAGTATCTGTTATTTTTTGCCTCCTTTTTAAGGAGACTTCATTATAACATTCTTCTAGTAATATATCTGGATTAAGATTTCAGGTATTTTGATACTTGTTTTTTGTCAATGAAAGTTTTTACTGAAGTAAAATGAATATCAGTCAGTGGGAGGATGAAATAATTATTTTTCTCCTTTCATATACATGAGCAGTGTATGTACACGTACATGCAGTAGAGTATGCATGCCGTTCTTACTTCCTGTATTATTACATGCTAAAAATTCAGTGAGTTGTGAAATGGCTTTGGACCCAATTCTTCTTTTTCAGCTATCTGTACAGTAAATTGTTGTATGAATAAGGGTTCTTTCTTACATTTCAAAACCACTGAATTGTGTGTGTTGATTTGAATTCACATTCATTCTCTTGAAAATGGTTCTGTTGTCACAGTGACATGAGGATGGAGATACAGAGAAGAGCAATAAAAGGATTGCTTGGTAGCAATCAACAGGGGTTTAAGGCCCAGATTTTTATCTGAAATGACCAAACAACTTGTATACAAACCAGTGCACTTCAAATACTTGATTATATTGTGAGTAATAAACATTGTATCTCTGTGTATATATATATATATATGACAGTACGGTTATTATAGGCTAGCAGTCAGTTATAACCACTTCAATCATTTGGGAAACTGTGAAAAGCACAGTCAATGCAAAGATCACATTTTAGCTACAACTTAATCTGTTTTTAAGCATTAGTGTTCACAAAAAGTATCATAAGCAATAAATCAGTGGTGTTGTGACTCAGCTTTTATCTAAAATCTGATTGTTACATTGAGCTTCTAATACAATATGAATTTCTAATACTTGAAGTAAGTAACATGTTAGAACTTCTTGCTTTTGTTTAATCATGCATACCATTGGGGTATTCATTTTGAAAATACCAGCTTGGGCTTTGGTTTTGAAATCGCCTATCGGATTTCTTAGTACTCTTCTAACTCTGTATGATTCATGATATTAAATGATGTGGTAGAGGTTTTATAGATTTGAAATAACTTGTAGTTCTGCTTTAGTAGCAGTAAAAGATTGTTTATACTTGCAACATCTTTGCAAGTATTGAACTGATAGTTAGGCAGTCTGTTTATTGAAATTGAAAGATGCTCATTCTTAAAACCATTTTGCAAATAATGGTTAACAGGTGCAATTCTGATGTGAAAAAGATGTATAGAACTGAATTTTAAACCTAAATAATGAGATTGTAAGTACAGTTCTTTGGAGAAGGAAATAATAACTGGTCCATAAATAAAAATATCTCCTAGGAATTCCCTTAGTCTGTTAATTTTTACTGTATGCTAAAGCAGATACTGATACATACTGATTTACGCTGTCTTGTAATATGCATTAGGAACACTTAAAGACATGTTTGTTACACCTGAATTTACACAATTGTATATAGATGTAGTGTTGTCTCTGCCTGGTAATTGAGAAAGTTGAGTAACTTCTGTAATGCCAAAATAAACCGAAGTAGTTCGTGTATAGAAAGTAGCATTTTTGTTAGCTGTGTTCTCTATGAAAATCAATTAATCATTCAGTTTCAAGTATGAAGGATTTCGTGTTGAAGTCATCTTTGAAATCAGAATTTAGGAAGACTATTCTATCTTATTTTATGAAATTTGGAGGTTTGATACAGAGACAGCTCTAGTCTCTTGACAGTTTCCTAGCCCAAGGATTGCAGCAATAAACGCTGAAGGTGAAACTGCACCTCTGGTTGTTTTACCAGACTGCTGGGAGGAAGCACATTTTTGTAGCTTTTATAAGAGGAATTTGGAAGTTCAGCTTTTTTTAAGGTGGTATATGGACTTGTTTCCACTATTAATTTTTTTTAAGACTATAAGGAATACTTGAGTGACCATGTGGCCTTGATTTCTGATGTTGTTCCTAATTTTTTTTTTATAGGAGTCCTACACATACAGGGACCCTATCACAGAGTTTGTGGAATGCTTGTACGTTAACTTTGATTTTGATGGAGCGCAGAAGAAGCTGAGAGAGTGTGAAACAGTAAGACTTAAAATATTTATAAGACTCCTTTTCCTTTAAGTAAAGAACTCTAAAATTCACAATGGACTGCTAATTTGTTTCAAGTGATGTTTGATTACATTGCCAGTGTTTTCTGATAAACTTAAATTCATGGTTGGGTGGTGTTGGGTTTTATGACAACTCATTTTGTAACACTTAACATGTGACTTACTGTTAAGGATATAGCTTTAATGTTATAATTAGGGAGTTCTAGAAGAAGAAGCAAATAGGTAATCATGCATTTGGCTGAGCTTCAGGTGTTCCATTAAAGTCCGAGAAATGCTTGAAGAAAAGCTCAGATTTGCCTTTTGTTGTGAAAGATGAGTGGGGAGTCAAATTTTGTGTTGAAAGGCTCTTCAGTGGTTAGGGCAGCAGTAGAGTTTGACCTTCAGTAGAGTTACTACAGCCTTACTCGCTTCTTGAGTCAGACCTCAGTGATCATGTTAGCGTGCAATTTAAATTTAGTAAGATGCTGAACCATGAAAAATGTTGTTCATCTGTAGCTTTTTTGCCATATCTTTGAACATAGCAATAATGTTTTTAGGTATACTGTGGGCTGCTCTTAGTTATTGGCATTATTTACTGGCAGTGTCTACCAGTAGGTTTCTACTGTTACGTTTGCTCTCATGTTCCCTTTCTGCTGATACTTGCAGGTGCTTGTGAATGATTTCTTCTTAGTGGCGTGCCTTGAGGACTTCATTGAGAATGCCCGTCTCTTTATATTTGAGACTTTCTGTCGCATCCATCAGTGCATCAGCATTGGGTAAGAGAATATCTTCGTTCCTCAGTTCAGAAAATCAGTCATGGAGGGCAGTGTGACAAACAGTGCAAACTTCAGGAAATATTCAGTTGTTAGGTAAAATCCTAAGGGAAATCTCATTTGCATTGTGTTCTTTCTAGTTTTATAACTCTGATGTGATTTACTTGAATTATATTTCAGAATTTAATTATTGTGTGTAACTTCAAAACAACATCTCTCTACCACCCCTAGGCCCCCCTCCCCCCCCCAAACAAGCAGTACTTTCAAGCTAAAACTGCTATGGTTTTAAGAGGGATCTCTGCTGGATTTAATAGGAACTTTTATACCTAGTGTAACCAAAATCCTGGTGACAGTACCTCAGTTGGGCCTCATTTGGGCCTCAATTCACATGTTGAGGTAGAGTGTTAATATTAAGTAAATGGAAACTGCAAATACAATAATTACTTAAATTTATTTTTATTTGGTAGATACAGATACCCATGTCTCTTACAGGTATGTTCTTTGAAATTTATTGAGTCACATTGCCTTTTTCATTAATTAAATAGAAAACAATGGATTTTATTCCCTGTGACACAAAGTGATTTAGCTGTAAGAATTGTTATTAGCAAATATGTTTGGTTATTCAGATTTATTTTATAAATGCAGGCTTTTCAAATAGATGAGCTCTGATGCCTCTTGTATATATATTTAAAAAAAAAAACAAAACTCAATGGGAAGATATTATGTATTCTTGAGATCTCTTTCCATTTGCCCACATTTCCCATATTTCCACATCCTTAAATTAAAAAGTAAGAAGTGAAAACTCTGAATGCTGTAAAAATCTCACTGATAGAGAGCAATGCAGAGATCCTTGAGATAAGAGAAATGAAGGCTGTTGAATCGATCAAGTTCAATGGAGTCTTGTTACTAGCTTGTATCCAGAGCAAGTAAGTGCATCTGGTCCTCTGAGGAAAGGATTTAACGCTGCCCAATTTCAAAGGAAAGTATTTGAGAGAAAATTGTCTTAATATTGCAGACTTCTTGGAAGGATTGCTTTTTTTATGGATAGTTATGGTTGGAAAAAGGACTGATTCTTACTACTTTTAATCTTCAGTCACTGGGTGACGTTTGTCTTCATTGCCTTTGGAAATTTTTTAATCCTTTGTGTCAGCTTAAAATAGTCAGTGGCTTTGATGTAAAAGGGAAACAGTGAATTTGAGCATTTTAGCCAGCTGTGGTGTATTGGCTTTAAGCATATAGTCCTAATAGGAAATGGAACTACATACTGTGAGCAGAGCTTTTCCATACTTAATATTTGTTTTTATAAGAGGGCTAATTCTTTGTCTAAAATCAGGTTAAGCAGAAGTACCGGATGCTTAGGCATAAAGGAGGTTTGAGGAACTATTTGGGGAAAAAAAAACCTGTACATACAGTGCTCTTAAGGATGAGTTTCTGGGGAATGTAAAGCCCAATAGTGTCTTGCTCTTTCTTAGAAATTCTTTTTGTGGATACTGCACATATTCAAGCACAAGCTGTCAATGAAACTAGATGTTTAAGCTTTTTTAACTAGAGACTAGATGTCTTTCCAAGAAGTCTCCTCTTACCTGACTCCAGTCAATGGGCAAAGACTCCACAATGTGTACATTAAGAATTTTTCAAGTCTTGCATCAAAAGATATTGATAAACTGTGGTCAACATACCAATGATTCATTATGGCAAAAATGGCAAGCTTTATCAAATTTTGTGTCAGGTAATTGCCATTTATTTGGTTTTTATTATTTACAGTAATAGTTCGTATTTTTTGTGCTGTGTGTGGTATTTCAGCTTTAGGTATGATAAAATGTTGTAGTTGGCTGTCCTTGTTATGTGTGAGTGGTTCCTAAATATAGGTAGAAGTGTCCTTTCTTTGTAAGCATTATAGTGTGTTCTGAGGGAAGTGATAGATTTGGAGTTGAGATGTTTATCTCAGAGTGACATGGATATTTCTACCATGTACCCCTAAGTTAATTGCACATGGAGTCAGTCATTAGTAATGAGGTGGTTCTCAGTAGGTCATTGTGTTTTTAATGATGGATATCAGCCTTAAATTTCTTTGCAGCTTGGAACAATAATTATATTTGGGCTGATTAATTTAGGTACATAAGTATTTTTTAGTGTATTTCAGAGTTGCTTTTGAAGAAATTAGCCAGTTGAAATGAATGTGTGGCTGAGACATAGTTCATGCATTTATTTGTTTGCAAGTGGTTTCCACTACTAATCTTGGAGCAAAAAACTAGATGGTTGTAACACAGTGCTTGATGAGAACTGCTTAGCTATTCAGAATGAATTGAAAAACAGTAGGAAACTTGCTATTCCTTGTATTTGCTTTATCAGTTGTAACTTAAAAGTTTGCACATCCCAGATCACCCTGTGATTGGTTTGCTGTTTGAAATGTCGTGTTTAATGGGAGTAATAGATGAAACTAATTCTATTTTAATTAGTTTGATATGCCTATATTTAATTGGAGAGCTGGATAGGCTTCATTCTTCTTTTGTACTGGACATAGAAGAAAACTTTATATAAGATGGGCTTGTTCATATATGAGCAAGTGAGGAATTCAGTTAGTTTGCCGTTTAAATAAATGAAAACTTAAATAACACTAGCCTAGCATGACCCAAATAAGTGAATTTCCATATAAAACTAGGGGACAGAAATTATTTTAAAATCTGCCATTTGAAATTAATTGTAACTAATGGTAGATTCTTTAAATTTTAATAGTATTTCATTATAATTGACTTTATTTTTTATTGAATTGTATCAGGAATCTTTATGAACAGTGGTAGCCTATAATACAAATTCTGTTGCATTCTTTCCTTAATGTTAATGATGTTAATATGTATTTGTAAATCTAAACGTGGCACTGTTACTTCAGCTGTCAAACTTTAATGATGCTAAGCTGCATTTTATACCTCAGGAGTTTTAAAATACATGTTTTACTGTGATAGGAGAATAGTGGTGTTTGTTACAGAATTATAATCCGGATAGATCATCTGTGTATTTGCTCTGGAAAGACAGAGTATACTTTTTTGGCCATGTGTGTTACTTTGCCAGGAAAATACCTCTATGTTGTACATCCATTCATTTTGGGTGGTCCTGGTTGCTTCAGGGTAGGCTGCAAGGAGACTCTAAGAGGGAATCCAGTTGTTCTTTATTTACTAAAAGATAGTTGGTACCTGATAACATCAGCTGTTTTGTACTAAAATGTAAAAATTGTTTAAGTCTCAAAGCTGCAAGGTGAGATAAAACAGATTTTACATCCTTTTTACTCTGTCATTTTCATTCTTTGATTTTTAAGTTTTTGAGACATATGTACAGGAAAATAATACTTGGGTTACTTCTGTTATATTGCTAGATAAATATTTTGTTTGTTAAAAAAAACACTTTTTAGTTAAAAAAAAGCCACTTCTGAAGCAGCTGAGCTAGTAGTAAAATGTAGATATAATAGAAAAAGGTAAAATTATTTGCTAGTAACAAGTGCAAAATACTTCATAGTTTCTGGCTTTGAATGATTCTCTAGAAATCTGTGCCCTCTTACTACATGAGGACTTTGTTAAGGAAAAAGGGAAGTGTAGGTGCTGTAGATTGGAACTCGTCTGTTTAATCCTGTGAACCCAGTTCGAGCTCTGAGCAGGTCCCACAGCAGTATTCCATTATGCTGCTTACTCAGGAATCCACAAGTAAATCCTCCTATCTCAATGGAGGTTCCACACAGTAATCCCAAAGCTCTGGGTTGCTTAATCCCCAGTGTAGTGGCAGTAGCCTTTCTTGTGGTCATCTGGAAGGGAATTGACTTTATCTAAGTCATACTAAGGTTTCTAAAAGAGAAATGCAAGAATTATACTCACCCCCATGTACTTCCAGTTTAAAATGTCTTTAGTTTCAAGTCCAGTGCTTAACATCACTGGTTGGGGGTAATAAAATTATTGTGCTTTTTTTGTATTAAAGTATCTCATATTCTGTCCAGGTGACTGATAATTCCACAAAATTTCCATCCCTAGTGTCTTCTGCTCTCTTCTGCCTTTACAATTGCTCATTCAAACACTTCTTACCCATTTGTTGTGTTATTTTGCTTAAATGAGTCAGTGTAAATCCAGTATTTTAAGTTATTTTGGGGTTTTTTCTATTCATTTCATGTTTATCTGTGGAAAAAAATGGAATTTGTCTTTATAGCTGGGAGAAAGGTAAGAGCTCAAGACCATATAGGGGAGACAGCTGTATAAAGAGGTAGAAGTTTGTAGAAGTCCAGTCAGGTAGATGAGCTAACACTTGATAGTCCATAAAGTATTTACTTGATGCAAATAAAGAGGAAAATCACTTTTGCAGGTGGAGAAAAAGATGTTTAGGCAAGATACTGTAAAATGGTGAGAAATTGACCCTTGTGCAACTCAGTGTAGCCAGCTGGCTTTTTAGTCATGCCTGTGGCCTTTACCTCATGTTTGTTACCTTAGTCTGCAAGCTGATGGAAGAATGAGCGTTACTGATGCCCTGTATGAGCCAACTGCCAGCAGGAAGCCGAAGGAGTTAGCTGGAAAACCACAGGAAGTGCTGTTAGGAGGAATTATTCCTGGACAAGAGTGCTTGTTTGATTAAGAATTTTCCTTTCTCTGTTCTCCCCCACCTTCCTTCCTTGAAGTTGCACAAATTTTAACATAGTGTATCTGTCATATCTTCTATACCAAGCTCTGTCTCAAGGGTCTTGTTCTGAACTTTGGAATGAAATTTTCTTGCTAGACATTTTTTTTTACTAGGTAATCCATACTTTCTTGACTGCTGATTCCATTTAAGTAAGAATAAAAGCAGTTTGGTGGGGGTTTTTTGTGTGTTTGTTTTGTTTGTTTGTTTGGGGGTTTTTTGTTTGGTTTTTTGTTTGTTTTTTTGTTTTATGATAGTGGTGCTGGTTTTATGTTAATAGTGAAATTACTTATATGACAGTTTTTCCAAGAATGTTTGTGTAGACAAGGTTTAATAGAAACATAGGAAAATTGTGCAGGTCAAGATTTAAAAGCAGTATGGTGTAGTTCAGAATGAATAGGTATATGCTTTGGGACATGAATTCCTTATTTGCAGTGGGGGTAGGAGATGTGTAGGAGAGCACGTATGTAATTTTTAAAACCATTTCAGTCCAATTACAGTAAGCTTCCCAGCTATGCAGCATTTATTGAATCTTGGACTGTGCCATATTTTGTGTTGGAATATGAACTTGTATTCCATAGTCCCTTGTTATGTTTACCAACATCAGAGAGATTGTTTTGCCATTTAATAAGTTGTTTATCTTTTAGTATGTTGGCAGATAAACTGAATATGACTCCTGAAGAAGCAGAAAGATGGATTGTCAATCTGATCCGAAATGCGCGATTGGATGCCAAATTGGATTCCAAGCTGGTAAGACTGTACATAGAATCATGGAGTGGCTTTTGTTGAAGGACCCTGAAGACTGTCTAGTTCCAACCCCCCTGCAGGGATGCCTCCCACTATACCAGATTGCTCAGAGCCTCATCCAGCCTGGCCTTGAGCACTTCCAGGGATGCAGCAGCCACAGGTTTTTTTTCTGGACAACCTGTTCTATCCTCATAGTAATCTAGTCTAAACCCGCTCTCTTTCATTTTAAAGCCAGATGGATCCAAGTGAATTTGTTGAGTTTTTAATTAAATTTATTTTACTTCATGGGCAAAGAAAAACAATAGAAATCAAAACTTTCCGTTCCTGGATAAACTGTGGTGGATTTCATTTTTTGTGTTTTGTGCTTGTCTGTAAGTCCTGTGAAAGTTCTGAAAGCAGAGTATTACATTAAAGATCCTTGCATGCTGAGCAATTGTTAAATTTGTTCTGTTTTTGCTGGGTTCTAGGGCCATGTAGTCATGGGCAACAATGCAGTCTCACCTTATCAACAAGTGATTGAGAAGACCAAAAGCCTGTCTTTTCGAAGTCAAATGTTGGCTATGAACATTGAGAAGAAACTGAATCAGAGTGGTAGATCTGAGGTTGGTATAAGTTTTGTTTTTCTGAATTCTTGCTGTCTTTTTTAAGAGAGATAAATTTAAGTATAATTCTTAACCTATGCCTTAATTCACCAGATGTGCTTACTCCTAGTTCTAATACTAGGAATTATGTTGGAAAAGACTTTGTCGTGGGGAGAATTAGACAGTGGTTCATGCTTTCTTTTGGCCTTTCTCTTCATCATTCGATTTTATGCTGTTGCATGACTGTTTCTGTCATTTGCTGCTCTGCTTCTTTTAAATGGTCTCCTTCACCACCAGGAAAGGGCAGATTATGAAGTGTGACACTTACGAAAGTAGTTATAATACTTTTCCAAGTGAGTTGTACTCAAAAGTATTGTAGGCACTTACGTGGTATTGAAAGGAGAATGAGTGGTGCTTGAGATTAGAGTATGGAGGAAGAATTGTGCAAAGCCCTGTTAAATCTTTTAAGTGAAATTCTAGAAAATGGTTAAGTCATTGAAAGGTTTAAGTAGAACGAGTGAAAATGAGACAGTTGGCTAGATGATCTGGTTTTGCTTCCCTCCACATTACAGTGTGAGAAGCTCTGTGAGGCAGAACAGCACTGTAATAGGGATGGTTCTCAGGCTCAGCCATACCTCTTTAAAACTAACAAAAAAAAATCAGAACAAGCCACACAGTAAAAGAGCTTAAGCATTGTAAGTTTTACTGTGCTGCCTCAGTGCTTGGCTGAAATACTGGTGGAAGTTGGACAGGCAGTGCACTATTCTGTTAATGGGAAGTTGTATGAAACGTGTGTCATTACTTTCTTTTAAAAATACAGCTGAAAAATTATTCCTATATTTATACTGGCATCTTCTAGAACTTCTTTTTGGAACTACTAGCTTGGAGGACTCTAGCTGTACAACTCAATTGTAGTATGTGTGTCTTTAATCTTTATTCTTATTGGGTATCCTTCATTATTAACAGCATTCCCACTGTTTAAATTAATGTGTTATAAATTTCATTAAGTGTTAGGTAATATAGTAATTTCTTCTAATCTTTATTCATTTTCTAGGCACCCAACTGGGCTACTCAAGACTCTGGATTCTATTGAAACACTTCTACAGTGGGGACAAATTTGTTTATTTGACTAAAAAGCACATAAATACGTAATCTTTTTGAGAAAAGTAATTATGTGTTAGGGCTTATGTTATTCAAATAAAATTGGCTACTTTTATTGGTCTGTGTGTGTTTGATTTAAATAGATTCTTATAAGGACTTTTTAACATCATAGTATTCTACAGCATTTTTGATCACATTTTGCAAAATTTAGGATGTCAGTGTGTTAGGTCTGTTTGTACCAAGGGATGCTTTTGCTCACAGGGCTGAGTTTGGAAGCAGGGATTTATAGGTTTTTAGTACCTCTTGCAAATGTTGCATGTTAAAAAAATTAGAAGTGTGTGGAACAAACAAATAGACCACGTTTGAACATGTGGTCAGCCAAAATGATCTTCTGTGCTTCCATGAGGAAGCATGGAAGAGTGAAGGCACTTGCAGCCAGTATCTTCTGTGAAACCTAACATAGTCTACATGTAGAATAATTTGACTAGACTTCTTGTGTTCATGCTTCAGAATTTCTCCTGTTTGAAATAATTTTTAATCTTGCCCTGTGTTGTAAACTTTCTGGAGTATTTTTGGTTGGGAGGGAGGATTACAAAAGGCCTGACAAGTGAGCTGCATATGGATTAAAACTTTCATTCTGAAATTTCAGGTTCTTAAGATGAATGATGCAAACATCAAGGAACAAAACTCTAGTTCAGCTGTTGGATTTTGGGGAGGGTTTGTAAGTTTCTGGGGTTTTCAACTAATGTTTCACACTTGCTTGGACTCCCTTAGCACCTTTGCACTGCAGAATATGCCTTAGTATCTTTAAGAGAAAATCACAGATGCTTTTTCTGCGTTCACAGGTATAGTGGCTGGTCACTGAGGTGAGTGTGGATGTTGGAAAGGAAGAGGCATTGTCACTGCATACAGTTTTGTGTTTAAGGTTGAGGGAAATGCCAGTGGCTCACTTTTAGCTTGTTCCAACGTGTGCCTTCTTCCCTCTTAACTCAAGTTCTGGGATTCATCTATGTGTGTAAAATTGTTTCAGCTTGCCAACACTGCTGCTTACTGTCTGGAATTATATGTTACCTGGGAAAGGAGAAACAGTTTAGTGATGTTCAGTCTTAAGGCTAAGACGAGTTTTACTGTTGTGTTACTGGGAAGATTCACAACAAGACAAGTCTTCAAGCTGCAAGGAGACAGGATCATTGGAAGTGGACACAAAACATGGGAAAAATCCAGTTAGATTTAATTGGGAATAACAATATTTTGTTTTATTACCTAAAAGATCATTAGGCACTAGAAGCAGCCACCCAGAAAGGTTATGCAATCTCCACCTTCGGATTTACTAAGTACCTCAGCACCCTGATAGACCTAAACCTGCTTTGAGGAGGGAGTTGAACTCTGGCCTTCAAAGGTCCCTTCCTTGGCTGAGCAACTGGAATTTAAAAAGTGGTAGCAATAAGCAGTTAAAAGTAGATTGCTGCTGGTCTGTAACCATGGTTCAAGAAAGCTGGTCTACAGCACAAGGATTCACTTTATGTACAGGATTGGTTCCTAGGATGGGGATGAAGAGTGAAACACAGCTGAAGTTAACAAGTAGCTTGTTGGGAGAGCAGTTTCATAAGGCTGAGCCTACTGTATGCCAAGTTCCTTATTCCCCGAGTTTTCTATCAAGGGATTGATTAAATTGCAATCTGTAGATTCACTCTATATTGTTACAGCCCCAAAGCAGTCACTTTAGAACAATCCAGATTGTGTAATAGCCATGTTCCCTGTTAACACAATCACAGAAGTGCAGTTGTGTAATAATTAAAGAATTTTTAAATGAGATAAAATAGGAATGTTTCTTTGTAAACAGCAGGGAAAGGGCCCACATGCAGCTTTTCCCTTTGGCTGGAAGAATTTACTTAAAAGTACAGATTTACAATAATCTCATGCCAGGAATGAGATACTATGTTATCATAGTTTTTGGTTCTCCGTGTTTTGGACCTTCAGGCACAAAAAAGGTGCATGCAGATTGTAGCGCTGCTGAAATACTTGTTAACTTTGTGTCATGTCAGTTCCATGAAGTTTTTAGGCTTGAGAATGTTCTGTAAATGTGAAAGCAAAACTTCCATTCAAAATGATAACAGTACCTTCTATAAAAGTATTGAGCAACAAAATGTTTTTCTGTCATCTCTACCCTTTAATTCTTGCACCACCATGATGCTGTATGTGTCAGAGGGTCTCCCATTAAAGATTTCAGTCCAGCTCACAAACCCCAACACTTATGATTCACATTCACTAAAGAAACAATCATTACTCTTTCATTTGGTCCTTAGGAAGCTCAAAGGGTGGAGTTTATTCAACTTCTGGATGTAAAACCATTGCTTTGTGGGTTGATTCTTTTTTTTTTTTTTTTTAAGGAGGGCGGCAGGCTAGGAGTTTCATAGTTTTGCACTGTCATTTAAATCCTGGTGCTGTCATCACTGATGATTATATGAACACAGATGGGTTTCAGGACAGGAATTCAAAATAATTCATACTGATTTCCAGAAGAGACATTTGCTAGTCAGTTTACTAATATAGAAATCTTGTAATGGGTGTAAGATTCAGAGCAAACTATATTCACTGGTGACATCTCAGGTAGATGTATTGTATGTAATGCTTCTCATTTTCTGAAATTGCAGTTTTAGATGAAAGGGGTTTTAAGCGAATTATTTATTTTTGGTACTTCTGTCAGTACCCCTCATCTCTGCTTAAAAGTTTAAAAAAATGTTCTTGTCACTGTTTAAAACAAAAAATGAAACAGAAGGGTGGTTGTATAGTTGGAGAGTGGTGCATGTGTTCTGAAGCCCACCTGCTGCTACACATATGAAATAATGTTTATAAAAATCATTCTTGTAAATTGATAGATATCACCTGATTTCAATGACTGAAAGGGAAATGCTTCATTCAAAATGTTGTTACGAAGGACTTTAGTTCCAGCTACCTCTTGGTGAAGTAAATCTGCTGTGCTTTCGGCAGCCCCGTAGGAATTCAGACTGCTGGGTTTTTCCTGTATGTCCCAATGCTGCTGTTCGGAGAGGAAAGCTTGGTTGAATCTCAATCCCCAAGAACAAGCCCTATCGTGGGCTCTCCTGCTGGTGCTGCAACAGCCCTTGGCTCTGCCAGCAGTCACCCGAGGGCTTTTCCGTGTGGCTGAACGTGTGCTTGGCTGGGACTGTCCCCGTGGTTGTGGGGAATGTGCTGCCTTCCCTGCCTGGCAATCTGCGACACCTTCACAAATAACTGAGTTATGATTGAATGACACAGGCAGGGGAGAGTAGAAGGGGGAAGGCAAAGTTTATTCTCAGGCAGAGGGTGATGCTGGCCAGAGTGTGAGTTTGCAGTAGGTTGGCAGTAGATGAAGCTTTCTTCAAGCATGACAATTGTAAATTCTGTCATAACTTTCCATTGACTAAGCTTTAGCAATCTCATTAGTAGCAATATTTTATAAACATCCAAGAATAGTTGTTCTCTAAATTACATGAAGATAAGGTCTACTTTGTGTCTCTTGTTTTGGCTTTGCTTTTACAAAAAAATATTTGTAGTAACTGCTAAAAGAAAACTTGGAAAGGGGAGAGGAAGATTGTTGTAAGACTTCCTTCTCTATGCTTTAGTTTTTGGAATGATGAAGGGTGAAAGATAGAGAAATATTGTACTTCTGCTCCAAGGATTGTTTTAAAATTAAGGGGTTTTTTTTTATTTTTTCCATAAACTTGTTCAGCAGATACAATGTTATAATATCAAATTTTCCCTCTTTTGGAGAATATAAAGATTGTTGTTTTCCCTTTAAGCAACTGTAAGATGTAAAACTATGATTGTCTGGGGGTTAAAATATTTAATCTGTCCTATTTAGAGAAGATGTGTTGTCATGTTTGCAATTATTTTAATAAAATTTTAATAGTTTCAATAAATGTCTTCTCAATTCCCATTGTAGAAATACCATCAGAAATTAAGCCTGCAAAAGCCATTCAAGGATCTTTAACAGGAGGGTTGTGGTAAGGCAACAGTGCTGCTTCTGGTAGAGAGTTCCTTTTATAGCATGTGAGAGTGCAAGAACTGTGTGAGGAACTTCCACTCTTCCCTGCAATTGTTTATGTAACCTGTAATGTCCAGGAGGGAAGCAAAATCAGATGACTGTAAGCTGTACATTAAAATAAAAGTTTTAACTAAATCCCACCTGTGGCTTGGAAAGGCAGACATATTTTCTACTCCAAGTTGTCACTAGGTTTTATAGCCTAAGACTCTGTTGTGCCAACAAAGAGCACTGACTGCTGGAATTGTTGTGAGTCAGAATGGGGAATGAGCAAATGTAGGAGATCAACAGAAAATGCCAAGAGCACAGAGGGGCTCAAAAGTGGACTTGGCTTTCCTTGATCATTTTGTAACTCAGCAGAGGATTGGTGTATGAGCTATCTTTGTAAATAAACAAGATAGCAACAAGCAGGTGCCTTGCTCTGTACAGCAAGACTTCTGAGGCCTGTGGGTAACAGCACAGTAAGGTGATTAGTACCAAGAACTGGCTATCCAGGAACTATGTGAGGTGCATGTGAGCTCCCTGCAGCTGGATTCATGACCAGGAGTGTCCTTAGAAAGGATGGAAACTGGCAATAGAAGCCAAATTGTGAAACAAGTTCCTTGCCATGTATGAGTAGCCGGCTGATTACTTGTGTCATGCAACCCTGGCTAAATAAAGTGTAATTTAAAGATGTGAAAATGCAAATCTGCAAGCCTCTTAATACTTTCATTTTGTGTGAGAATGAGTAATGTTTTGCCAAGAGCAAAACCACCACTGATGTACAGCTGTCCAAAAATATAGCTCTCCATTAATTGTTCACACAGAGGATGCCTATGGCTTCTTAGCAGCCTGGGCAAAGGAATAGGCCACATAACCACATCTTCCTTGACTTCACAGCACACACAGCTTCAGAAGTAGTCTGTTTGTTTCTTGCTCAGTGCATCCTCAGTGATAGGAGGATATTTTGAATGAAGGGTAATGAATAATCCATATCTCCTCTTGTAAAAAAGTACGCTGCATGGTAGCAGACTAGACCAGGCATGGCAGGCCTCACCCATCTGCCCTGTGCCAGTAGAAAAGTCTAAACCTCTCCATCCCCTGTGTCCCAAAGTATCTTCAGTGTGAGGATTCGTGTTCATATGTGCACTGTGGCCACTGAGCAAAGCTGAGCTTTAGCAAGAGGTGAAATCATAATGCAGTATATGCATTCCACAGCTTAAGGCATTTAAAGGTGTATGAATTAGATTATTGTCATGTTGGATCTCATCTTCCTGGTAAACCAACCCTGAATATGCTAAAGTGGCAATTAGGAGAAATTTTAATGCAAAGAACATAAAAGTTTAAGCTTGTTTCAGTAGGTAGAACTTCCTGTAGCAGTGAAAATGTACTGTAAATGCAAAAATTTGCCTTAAAAAAATGAGGTGCTTGTGAGAGCTTGCACACACTGCAGTAGCATCTGGAAAGGTGCTGGCCATGCTGCTCAGCTCCAGCTGCCTTGGCTGCAGTGGCCACAGGCTGGAAGCTGCATTGTGTGAGTTTGTAAGAGTTGGGAACATGCAGATGGTATTTCTCTTATAAGGACCCAGGGCAGGGCATGTAGAAGCAATTGTTTATGGCAATTATTTTTTATACCCATGTTGAGAAGACTAAATTGTGTTCCTGCAGAGATCAGGAGTGATGGTATTTAAGGAAATACTGTGCTGTGCCAAAGAGCCATTCACTGAACATGTAGAAGTATTCACCTTGTGACTGAACAGTGAGGCTGCCTGTAGAAGGATCAAGATTCTACATATGGACAGAGATTTCTTGTTTAATCTCATGGCAAAGAAATGTATGCTTTATGTCCCCTCTTAGGAATTAGAAGTCAAAGTACTTCTTTGGAGTTTTCATATTTTACAGTAAGGCCCACAGAAACACATTGTGCTATTTGATAATAATTGTTTGCATAACTCATAATTTGGGTGTTTTTTTCCCTATTTCTTCTGCTTTAAGGTGCATTTTTCCTCTCATAATGTCAGAGTGATGTATTTTTGAAGAGACAAAAGGTGATAACATTTAGATAGTTTTTTCTACATCAAGCTGCAGTTCCTCCTTCTCACTTATACAAACCTTGTGTTGTATGATTTCCTTGATGTAAAAACCCCTTTTCCTAATGAATTTAAATGAAGAAATTTTGTTTGCAATACAGGAAATTTTATAGTTTGCTCAGTGTAAGGAACAGAGAACAACCTGTTTATTTCTTTTCCATAGGTTTATTTTTGACCTAAATAGTACTATTTTTTGGTGCTGTGCCTTCCTTACTGCATATGTTGGGAGAGGCTTATTTCAACTTCATTTCTTCCCCATTCCACACTTCATATTGCCTTATAAATCTCCCTGAAGGATCTGAAACTCACTCAAGGTAGTCAGCTTCCAAAGCTTTGAAAACACTTATTGGAAATTATTAGTAAGAAAAATATAATCCAATATTTTGTATAATTTGAACATAAAGCAAATGTTACCCAGAATGGGAAATGTCAGATAATTTCTGTGAGTCTCCAGGAGGTTCATATTAGGTTAAAAGTAACAAGAACACTCATCTATTTTGGCTTTCAACAAGGTTAGATATTAGTTTCCTGGACAAATTCAATGAGTGTTTTCAACAAATATAGAGTTTAAACTATAATTACAAGCCTTAAAGTTACTAATAATTTGCAGTGTCCCTGCCAAGTAAACAGAATTTATGAGAGGTCAAACACTTGTGATTATTGAGTTGTTACTGGTATAGCCAACTCTAGATTGAGGAACTTAATTTAGACAGCGACATCATTTAAAATTTTGGCTACGTTTAGTGGAGTGCTACAGGAGCCTTTTGGATCAAAGGTGCTTTGTGTCAATAGTACAGTGAAGGAACATCCCTGATGTGAAATGAGCTTTCCGTTTTGACTTCACTCAATCCTCATCCCCCCAAAAATTATCCAACTGCATCTTGTGTATATAATTTATCTGTCAATTCTCTCAAAAAAGAGAGCTTATGTTACTTGGAGGGCCTTCATGCCAATTCCAACATGAAAAGCAATACACACTGCCAATGCAGCAATTGCCTGCAGGCTTATTGAATTTCTTTCTTCACTCCTACTTACCACCAAAACCAGCTCAAGGAAAAAAAAATCCCCCTAAAAATCTTGCTAGAAGTGAACAGAACTGAAAGCTGATAAAATACTAAGTGTTTTCCTGGGGTGAAAAAAAGGGAAAAATTAGATATTAAACATTATTAATAAGCTATGGTGTATATGCTTTGCTCTTGAATAGAGCCAGACTCAGCAGGACTGAGTGTATGTGTAGGCAGAGGGAGCCACAAAGAGATATATGTGGTGTTAGTTTAAGGCCACATATTCCAGTACCCCACCATGTTCTCTTTATCTTCACTTCCCCTACAGCTTCTGAGTTGGTCCCACGGAGAGAGAAAACACAGCCCTCCCCTTCCCTCTCTCTGTTAGTGCTGCACTTGTGAGAAAAGAAAAGAGGATATAAGGGGATATCCATCAGCTGCCAGGCTCCATCTAGGTGAGTGGCATCCAACCATTAGTTAAATATCCGTGATGCAGGAACCATCAACTCAACATCACCGTTTCTGGAGCAGCAGGGAATTTGAGATGCAGTGTTTTCCTCCTGTGGGTCTTTCCGTCTGTATTGTTCTCAAACTGAGGAATTATTATGGACCCATATAAGGGAGAAAAGATAAGGATGTGAAGGGAAGTCAGGGGAGAAGCCTCTATCCAGAAGAGTGTTTGAAAGGGATTTCTAAAGAAACGGGAAAAGGCAAAGGGAGGAGGAGCCTGAGCAAAGTACAAGGGGCAGTGTGAAACAACAAAGAGCATGTTATGAAAAAGAGAGAAAAGAAGCTGTCAGATAAGAAGAATCAAAAAGTACTAGGCAAAGAGTACCAGACAAAGTTAGGAAGAAATTAGAACAAAGATATAGACAAGATAAAAATTCCAGATAGCCACAAATATTGGGGGGCAGTGTTAGAGTTGCATCAGTGCATAGGGCACACTGGCCAATGACATTGGTTGAAATGTAATTTTTAAGTTGTTGGTATTAGTGGTAATAACTGGAACATAAAACCTGGGCAAAGCATGATGGGAAAAGAAAGAGGATGAAACATGCTCTGCTGTTTGTCTCTTAATTTTATCTGTTTTCTGTGTATTGGCTCATTAGGTATCCCGTCTGCCTGCCAAGAGAGAAACCATTTTGGATTTGCATAGCTGTTGCCATATGGGGAAAAGATAGTGTTCTCCCTGAAAAAAGTTTGTTTTCTCTCTAATATAAGATAAGATTTTTGGACACACCATGCTGTTTGCATGGAAATATTACAGTTGAGGAGTTACATGGCAGAAACAGAAATGGAATAATAAACTTGAGGGAAGTAGTCTAGTTGGCAGCTTATTGGAGGTTTTGGTTAGTATTTATGACAATCCAAAGGCTTCTAGTACCACAAGCATATTTCTTTTCTTTTTGGTTTATTTGTGATGAGAGAAGAATGACAGAAAAGATCCAATTTTAAATTTCCAACATATTTATATTTTTTCTCTTGTGTTTGGAATGGTGATTTATTAAGTGACAGGGAAGAAGACTTGCCACTGGGGGAACAGCACACTGCAGCTCTTGCTATGCGCTGGACAAAGCTTCCAAGCTCTAATTTGCACAGGAGATCTTATACAAAATGCTACAAATAAATAACATAATGTGGAGATGGCTGAGAGCAAGAAGTCACTGCAGTCCAAATCTCCCCTTGCTAGAGAAGTCTGGCTGAACAATCCTGTGTTTCAACAAGGGATAGAAGGCTTCTCATGTTGGGGCAGCCTGCCAGGGACCTTAAGAATCAATTTATTATTGCTAGACTGATCTAAAATGAGGATAACAATTTCCAGTGCCTAGTTGTTCCAAGCACTATAGGTGGCTTGTGTGTCTTGATGCTGTCAAATGGCCTGGAATATGGAACTAGAAATGTGGCTGTTGTCTTAGTCAGGAGCTTCCAAACCCAGACCTGCTTTCAAGATCCTCCCACATGGTGCTTCCAGATGTATCTGTCAAACTTATAAATGGAAAAGGTATAAAGTTCACTGAAAAATTAGGGCCTTAAGTCTATTCTTTACATTCTCCTGATCTGCCCCTAAAAGTTTTAGTAAATAGCCTCAAGCTACCTCATAAAGATATAAGTAGCAATGAGGATGCTATGTCACAGGACTTGGTGCAGATGAGGAATCCCAGGAAGGTCTGGGTGCTCCCAGTAGGTGTGCACAGCCCATGGTGAATCCCAAACCACTGGTGCTCTGCTAGCACCCGTCTGCTAGCTTACCCTTGGAGTTTCACTTTCAGGAAAGACTTAATCTGTGTGTTAAAAATCCCCCAAATTATAGCAATATTGGGATTGCCCCGTAAATATCAGAAAGTAAGGAAGTGCTATAATCCTACAGCAGTATTGCCTTAGGCACACTGTGTGTTCCCAAAATTGTCTTGCTTTCAGGTGAACACCACAGCTATCTGTACTTCTACATCTGGCACCAAATCTGTGACAGGTTTCCTGCAGTCTTTACTCAGATCTTCTAAAACTGAGAGAATGGTGTTTTATAATTTTTTGTTTCAACAATAGTTACTAATAAAGAAACCAGAAGGAAGAGAGGTGGTAGTTTGCAGAAAAGGTTATGTTAGTCTCGTGGGCAGAAATATGTAGGAACACAGTATTCAAACACCTTTCTTCAGCCAGGTAGTTGGATTACAATTAGTGGGGAATATATTTGAAAACCATTACTCCATCTGTCATCACTGCACAGGCTGGATAAGTGATAGAAAATCGTTTCATTTTCAGGTGCCTACATCCAAAATTTAAACCTGCCATGCCTTCTACAGCTGCAATCTAACCCTTGAGACTTCTGAATTCCCCATATGGCTAAATGCCCAATTTCATACATGCAGGCTGAACTTTGCAGGAGCTGAGGTTGTGTTCCTTTTCCTGGAGTCCATCCTACCTGGTGGGCATTCCCTGAGATCCGTCCTATCAGGAAAACAAAGAAGAGGGATTTGTCAGTTGTATAGCCTGAGTGCATGCCCAGGACATTTAACACCAGGCTTACATCCCTCTTTTTCCTGATTTTAGAATAAGGATTTGAACCTCAACCTCTCACCTCTCTCAGAGCACTAGGAGGCTTCCTGGTTTTGCAATTCCTAAATAATTTTTGGATCACGTCTGCCCCAGGAGGTTTGATAATCACTCCCTTTTCAATGTTTAAGTGCCTTTTTCAAAGCAAACCAGCTATATCTAAGAAAAAGAAACAAGCTATTGTTTGGGAATCCAGTAACCCCAACACGAATGCTTTCTATACCTTGTATACAATATGATGCACTTTATGGAAAGGTTTTGGTATAACAAAAACTCTCCAGCAGTGGAAACAAAGTGGATTTATTTTAACTGAGGTATCAGCTAGTGATATCTGACAGATATGACATATCTGCAACAATAATCACTTTTAGCAAAGCTCTGCTGATTGCTTTCTTCAGGTGGTTTACTCAAAAGGTGGCTTTCTTCTACTGCTTGTTTGAACAAGTTACAAAGTATTGCAGGATTTTTCTGTCTGCAGTCTCACACTGAACATGTATGATGTATATAGTTCGGGCTTTAACATATATTTTTTTTACTAAAAATATTAATGTTTTTTCACTAGCTATTCTGATGTGTTTTCTCTATTAACATACTACTTGCTGTTACGAAAAACTCTCCACTTACAGGGTATCTTGCTGGAAGGTTGAAAAAGCAAAATTATTATGTTGTGTGTGTTTGTGTTGCAGAATCAAATGGAAAAACATTTGTTGACAATTTGGCATTTAATTAAACATGCTGCAGCTACCTCAGCCAAATCTCTCGCCTAGTGTAAACAACACTATCAGGTTAGATGTTAAAATAATATTTGTAATATAGCTTTAATGGCCTCTCTTCTACTGGATCTGGGATTGTAAATCGTGACAGTTTATCAGCCTCATTAGACTGTCTCCAACCAGGTTCAGATCTTTTGTCCTCAGGCTTCCTAAGCAGTCTCAGACCTGACACCTCAAAACAAGTTGGCTTTTCTGTGCCAGCTCAGAAGACCCGCGACTCATTTTCCCAGTTAAGAGAGGCATGGCCTTGCCACAGTGAACCCAGCAGAGGGGGACCAGAGCATCTAACTTGGGAGAAGAGGCTGAAAAAGCGGGGACTGTCCAGCCTGGAAAAGAGAAGGCACAGGGGGTTCTTATATGTATAAATAAATACCTGGTGGGATGGAATGAAAAAGAGAAAGCCAATCTTCCCAGTAGGGTCCGAGTTGAGTTGCAGTGATCCGAGACGAGTTGAGAGGCAGTGATCACAAACCTAAAAAAACGAAATTCAATCTGAACACAAAACCCCCCACTTTTTTATTCTGAGTATGGTCAAGCACTGTCACAGATCAAACTTTTTTATGATCAAACAGAGTTGCCTGAAGTGTTCCTTGGACATACTCGAAAGCCATCTGGCCAACCAGCTGCTGCTACACGAGCAGGGAGGTTGGAGCAGGTGACTTCCAGAGGTCCATTCCAACCTCAGCCATCCTGTAATTCTGTGATAATTTCTTCATACATGAGACCACGCAATAGAACCCAGATTTAATACAAAGCAATAACATGGCAATGCAGCTGTGCCAGAGCTAAATCAGGCCCCAGAAATTGCTAGGAGTGTATTCTCCAAGGCTGGCATGACATGGGTCCAAGGTCTCCCCTAGTACAAACCATACACACAAGAACAATAGTTGAAAATGTCCAAAATAAATTTCTCCCAGCAATTTCAATATGTTTGTGGCCAGGATCTGGTACAGGACAGGACAGGGCTGAGTTCTAATGCAGGTCTGAAAGAAAGCTTGGTTTGATGGGTCCTCTGAAGATGGAGTAGTATCTTGTGTCTGATGTGAGCAGCTGAGTCATACCCTGAGGATAAACATGAATGGAAGAAGTCCTGGAGGAATCATCTTCATTAAAAGTAGTTTGCATTTTGCATTTTACAGGAGCAAAGGGTTTTTTTGGAGCAAAACATTTTTCAGGATCAAACTTCAATATAAGAATGATATATGGCTAGAGAGTGAGAAAAACATCAGTGGAATGGAAAAATCTGCTCTAAGTCTTGCCAAGAGTTTCATGCTTCTATTCTATTGCTGCTACCACCACTGGTAAGCATGATTTGCTACCTTCCCTCCCCATAAACTCACATAAGCTTTTCAAAACTTCTCCCCTCTTTCCATATTCCTTTTTAATAATGGTTGATTTTGCATTTGTGAGCCGTGGTTTCCTTTGTCTCAGCAGCTGCTGGATGCCCTGCTGCTGGCTGGGCAAGAGCTCCTGCTCCTGCTCCTGTCCCCTCTATGGATAATGCCATTTACCTTTCTCCAGACATCCTCCAAAGAGGCAGTGGTCATTTTGGATAAAAAGTTAGCAGGATAGTTTCCTCACAAAACTATATGCTGTGATCTTATTGTCCTGGTCTTAGCCATCTTCTTGTGCCCACTGCTTTTTGCTCCAAGATCACATCCAAGCACAGAAAGAATTGAAATTTGGGAATTCAAATGCATGCACCCTCATAGCAGTCATTTCTTATTACAAAAAGAAGAGCATGGAAAAACCCACCTAGCTAGACTGGTTTTATATGCTATTCTCTGCCTTTCTTTTCCATCCTCTTCCTGCAGATGATCATAATTTAAAGCATCTCTTAAAAAAATCTGTAGTGTTATGTGTGAATTATAAGCTGAGGTAGCAAAGCAATATTCACACAGCCTTTCACAGAGCCACAGCCTCCTCAGATGACCCAGCAAGGGTCATTTGGTGCACTTGGATCAGTGTTTCAAATGACATTAGAGAAGCAGATGCCAATACAAAGCATCTTGGCATGAGTTGCCTTTAACTTGGATAAGAAGACAGCTCAGTCTGAGGAACCTGAATGAGGCTCAGCAAACAGTGCTTGTGCTGGGCCACTTTTTGATCATGCTCTCATCCTTGACTTGTGAAGGGCATTTTTTTAGAAGTTGTGAAACCATAGGTAGCTGTAAGCCAGTGATCCACACACCTCTGCTCCCATCACATATGCTCAAAAGCTGACATGTCATCACATGGAGCTACTGAGGAAACTGTTAGGGGAGCTGGGTTACAGTTGCCTGTGAGTGGTGTCCTGATCAAAGGTGTTTGGGAGGCAGCAGTGCTCCTGCACCTCTCCGAAGAGCCACCATAAGGGAGATACTGCTTTAACCAGTGAAGAGGGTTGAAAAATATAGTCACCATGTGACTTACCTACAGCCATTTTGTCAAAGAACAGACCCAAATCCATAATTTTCTTTTAAAAAAACCCTCGATAAGTCATGTCTCTATCTGATACTGTCTCAGCTGGACAAACACATCATGTGGTGGGTGAACAACTGGCTTATGGGTTGGGTACAAAGGGTTGCAGTGAATGGGGTGACATCAGACCGGAGACCTGTCCCTAGTGGGGCTCTGCAGGGCTCCATCCTCAGCCCTGTTCTCTTCAACATCTTCGTAAATCACTTGGGACTGGAAGGGATACTGAGCCAGTTTGCAGATGATGCAAAACTGGAATTGTGTCCCATGAAGGCAGGGAGTCCCCACAGAGGAACCTCAACAAATTATAGAACTGGGCAATCACCAACCACATGCAGTTCAACAAGAGACAGCGTTGGATGCTGCTCCTGGGCTGCAGCAACTCCAGATGCATGGACAGACTGGGGAATGAAATGCTGGAAGCAGTGCCATGGAAAGGGCCCTGGGGGTCCTGGTCGATGGCAAGTTGAACATGAGCCAGCAGTGCCCTGGCAGCCAGGAGGGCCAAGAGTGTCCTGGGGGCATCAGGCACAGCATCACCAGCTGGGCAAGGGATGGGATTGTCCTGCTCTGCTCTGCTCTGCTCTGCTCTGAGGCAGCCTCACCTCAAGTGCTGGGGGCAGTTTTGGGTGCCACAATATAAGAAAGACATTAAACTGTTAGAGAGTGTCCAAGGGAGGTCAACAAAGATGGTGAAGGGCCTTGAGGGGAAGCTGCATGAGGAGCAGCTCAGGTCACTTGTTCTGTTCAGCCTGGAGAAGAGGAAACTGAGGAGAGACATCACTGCAGTTACAACTTCCTCACGAGGGGAAGAGGAGGGGCAGACACTGATCTCATCTCTGTGGTGTTCAGTAGCAGGATGCAAGGGAATGGCCTGAAGTTGTGTCAGGGGAGGTTTGTGTTGGATATTAGGAAAAGGTTCTTCAGCCAGAGGGTGGTTGGGCACTGGAACAGGATCCCCAGGGTAGTGGTCACAGCACCAGCCTGACAGAACTCAGTAAAAGTTTGGACAATGTTCTCTGTGTGAGTTTTAGGGATGGTGGTGTGCAGGGCTGGGAGCTGGACTCAGTGATCCTTGTGGGTCCCTTCCAACTCAGCTTATTCTGTGATTCTGTGCTGTAATTCACAGGCTGAGCCATTCAGCTGGAGGTGAGAGATGGGTACTCAACAACATTCTCAGCCTCAATGTGCATTCTGATCCACATCTACTGCTCCCCAGGCACTGGTAGCCATGTGCTTCCCTAGCTGGAATCATCATGGAAGGCATTGCTGCCTTCACTTATGCCTTCAATGCTTACTGCATTGCTGCCTTCAGCAGCTTCATGGACAGTGTTTGTAGACAGAGCTTGTCGTGGACTGATTGCTCCAAAGGCAATTTATAGCTGAGGGCTCTCAGCCCCCCATTCCAAGGCAGTTTTCTGTAGTGGGACACATGTAATATTTTAGGCAGCATCTGATGAATGCAAACATAAACCTTTTGGGGGACAGAAAACAGGAAGCCATGCATGGATCTTTCCTAGAATGTGGGTTTCTTTCTCCTGCTTCTTTCTAGTCTAATAAATCCTGATTTCCTGGGATTGTTGAGATCACTTGATCCCCATTCTGCCTTCCGCTACTAATTACTTAGGATACATTCAGAGACGTAGGTTTTGCTATCATGAAGCAAAGTGGAAAATAGTCAGTTGTGTAGTGTTAGGGCCGTGTTGCTGTCTAAAAAAGTCACCTGCTGTGTTTTGTAAGGACACCATTCCTGAATATTCTCTCAGAATGTATCTGATCAACCACACTGGCAGAGCTAGGGGCATAGATTGAAAATAGTGATGTGCATTTCATGTTTGTTTTGCAATTAAGGTTTGAGAATGTGTTTGCTGAAGAGGGTCTCAGCCTTCTATATTTGCCAGTATGAGGTAGAAGTTTCCAGGGTCTTTGAAATCAAGCTAAATGGTGCTATGAGTTTAAAACCTCCGGCTGAGAAGCAAGCCAAGATTTATTATTATTATTATTATTATTATTATTATTATTAGTAGTAGTAGTAGTAGTATTAGTATTAGTTATTTCCATTTTGTATTTAGGTGCAGCAATTCAAGTAAAATTTAGTTGCAGACATTCAAATATGTTCTTTGGGGATTTAGCCCCTAGTTTCCATCCCATATATGTAAGGGGTATGAGACAAGATACCTTGTCTTTCCCTAATATTAAAAAAGCATCTTAAGTTTTGAAGGTGACACTTTGTAAGGGGCCAGCAGTAGCACAACACAAATTCCCTTTTAAAAATCCCTTGCCTGAAACTGTCCCAGCTCCATCCCTCTGCATCCTTCATGAGGAGCAGATAAAATGTGGATTTTGATACTTCAACAGTTGCTTACTGTGCAAGATGCTGTTCTCCAGAAGTACTAAACAGCAGGGAGTGGACTTGGGCCCAGAGATATTATTAGTTGTACTCACCAAGTCAGCTATCAGTCAGAAAATATTCAGCTGCTAGCTGTGTGCCAAACCAGCACTGGGGTAAAGAAGGTTTGGGACAGTCATGAGGGCATTGAAGATGATCAGTAACTGTTTTTAGACTGAACCATGTGTTTTGTAATATTCCCTTTGTTAATTTTCATGATAGTTAAAAAAAAAATCCTAACTTAGTATTTTCCCCAAGGAGAGAAGTTGACATTAAATAATGAAAATCAACACAGGGGTCCAGCTGATCTGAAAATATCCCTCAAAGTGATGATAAAAAACTTCAGTATTGAGTTCAGGGAAAGGAAAGTGAAATATCTGCATTTGGCATGGCCTCACATACTCCTCTGCTTTAAAGGGCTCAGTGGACAGAGAAAAATGTCCAAACTAAAGTAGAAATTAAATCTTCTAGATTATCATATGTATTATTCTGCCAGTGCATGACTGAGTCCTTTAATACTTATTTAAGCCTTTCAGTCCCTAAGGAGAGTGATTTATGGGCTTGCTGCTGATCATCAGAAGATAGGCATGGTTATAGGCTACAACTACTTACGTACTGTGGTTCGTGCTTTTGGCTCCAGCAGTCTTCTCAGCCCCTGAGGTACTGTTGAAATGGTTGCCATCACAGTTTCTCTGCCCTATTCTCTAATTTAATTTTACTTTGAAGAATTGTTCTGAAGAATGATGACCTCAAATTTTCACTTTTTTCCCCTTATGCTTTATCTCTATTTTGTTTTAAGGACAGAAATAAGTCTAATTTTGGTTCCAGAAGATAGATATGGTACACTTCTCCAAAACTTGCAATGAAGTAAAAGCTGACATGCAGCTCCCATCGTGACTGGCAGGCTACAAAGCTCAAACAAAACAATATTTTACTGTGGTTTATTGCACTTTTTTAAAATTAGAGCTGTACTTTGTGGCTCTCACATTTAAAAAATAAGTCTTCAGTTATGTCTATACAATTCCTCTGACAAAACTGACTGCAAGCTCTTTTGTTGCCCTTTCACCAAGACCCTTGGTTTCTGTACTTAGGTATTTATACAAGGTCATGCAGGGGGCTGGCATCCCAAGTGCACTGCTCCCCTTTCCTATTCCAAGGAGTAAATATCCTTCAGTGTAGACTCACCTACTGCTCCAGGCTCTCTCCTGAGCTGGGCTAAAGGAGGTTACAGTGTTTCAGAGAGAATGCTCATGAGTTCTCTTTTAATTTGTTTTCCTGAGCTGTTTGTTCAATATATAAGACAAGGAGTAAGCAATGATGTGGCAGTGGAAAAGTATAATATCTTGCAGATTATAAAACTGCCTTGAACATATGTTTTTTTTATTACTGGAGACAATTTTACTTTTGAAACTCGGTGTAGATTAACTACACAAATTTCAGGATTTTATCTAAGAATTCTCAACTGTCCAAAATTCTTTTTAAACTCCCTTCTTTATTATCATTTGGCAGAGATACTTCTTGTATAGTCCAACAAGTATTGCAATCACTTTATTGCTAAATAGATATGCTGGGGAAAACATGCACTTAACATCACAACATTTAACACTTAGCCTTTATTAACATTAAATAGTAAATATCTCTAAATTATACTTGGAAGACATCTCCAAAGCCAGTTACTAAATTAGAAGGCTATTGAGAAAAGTTGTTGAATACAACAGATGTCTATGCTGAACAATGCTTCTGTTACAAGAAAATAATCCACAAATTGTGACATTTCAATAAAAAAGTTTCTATCATATCACTTTTCTCACTTTGAAAGCCCCTTTTGGTTGTCATTGCTCATTGTGGTAACAGCTCTGTGCTTACAGGTACACAATCATCTTTGCTCCCTTTCCTTCTGCAACCAACAGAAACAGTGGGAAAACAAACTAAACATTTCAAGATGATAGGTTTGGTCTCAGGGATATAATTTTAAAGAAATATCTTAAATATTTTCTCCATTAGATGTATAAGTGATAAGGAAACAGAGGAAGAGCAAAGTAGAAATAAAAAGTAAACACACATTTAAAACAGAATAGATTATAAATATATATATATAATATTTATACATATTTATTATATATGTAAAATTTAATATATAAATATATATCTACAAACATATATATATTCAGGTATAAAAGGGAACTTATAGGAAGATGGAGATCACAGAGAAAAGCAAAACGGCAATAATTACAACTTGCAATGAGGAAAGTTTTCTCTGTAGATATAGCAAAAATTTTCACTATGAGGATGGACAAGCACTGGAAGAAGTCACCCAGAGAACCTGTGGAATCTTCCACCTTGAACTTTTTCAAACCTCAGCTAGATAAGGCTCTCAGTAACCTGACCTAACTTTGAAGTTAGCTCTGCTTTGAGCAAGAGATGATCTTCATGGTCCCTTCCAAACTCAGTTACTCCAGGATTTTTATGTGTATGAGAGATAAAGCAGTGATTGCATAAAGCTTAGGGCACATGATGTAAAATCTTTGTTAAAAAACTATGCCAATACCAGCTCACCATTTCATCTTTGCATTCCAGATCCTTGTGGAGCCGTTCTGTTGAGGCCATACTGGAGCAAATTTAAACCCACATATGTGTGTTGCAAACCTCCTCTGTAGCTGTGGTGCCATGAAAAGCATTGCAAAACAGAAAGCCTGAACTTTGGTATACATTAATTTTTTTCAGTAATTTTCTGATCTATATGCTGGCAAACTTAAATCACCATTGTCCAAAAGAAGTGGATTTTCTGCAGCTGCCAGGCTGGAATTTGAACTCTCACCTTCAGAATGCAGTATCCACACAGGAGGACACTGGCTCTTGCGCACTCCAAGAGAAACATTGGGTCCAAAGCTGGCAGGCAGGAACTGGTAGTGCCAGTCCAAACTGGAAAAGGAGGATACACACCATTTAGAATATATTTTTCTTACTATTTTCTGTATTTCTTTATTTTTTTTTTCAGAAACAACTTAAAATTATATTTGAGAGCTACTGAAGTTATTTTAGAGATGTTGACCCCTTTCCCCCATCTTTTCTTCTCTGAGCCCTTAATAAAAACATACAGCTTTGATGAATTGATGAACTTGTTCTTTAGGTAGCTCTGCAAGAGCAAAGTCTGCACAAGGAGGTAAAAAATCAAGGAGTTTGATCATGTTTCAGAGAGGGAGAAGAGTCAGAAGGATGACAAACTTTTGATCTCCCCAGGGTTTGAATGGAAGAGATGTGGGTGTCCAGAAGTGTGCAGCGCAGTCCTCTCAGCCTCTTTTGGGAGCTCATGGGTTTTACAGGATTGTCAGGTCATGAAGCTTGGCAGGGACCTTGGGGGGAGTACAACCCCTTGCTAAAAGCAAGTACAATCAGCAGAGGCCAGACCAGGCTGCTTTAGGCCTTGTTTTAGGAAGGAGAGTCCACAACTTGTTGGGCCAAACTGCTTCCAGTTCTTATTCATCCTCAGAGGGAAAATTATTTTCTATTATACCCAGCACAAATCTCCCCTGTTTCGGTACATGACCACTGTCTCCTGTTCTTCTGTCCAGCACCTCCATAGGGATCCTGGCACTTCCTGCTCAGTAACCTTCTCATAGGCGTGGAAAGGAACTGTTTGGTCTCCTCTAAATCTTCTCCTTCAGGGTGAACAAGCCCAGCTTCTTAAGCTTTACTTCACATGACTAGTGCTCCAGCCCCCAAATATTGTGGTTCTCCAGTAGTCTTCCTCTGATTTTGGGAGACAATATTCCATTATTTCAGATGACATTTTGAAGAACGAATGAAGTAAGTGTATTTTAAGAATTTAAAGAAGGTAAAAATTGACTTAGAAATAAAAAGTTTGAAGCTGGGTTTTATATAAATATATTTATTTTTGAAGGTTAGGTATAAAGCTTGTCAGATTAATTAATTTCTTTCACTGAAAATAAAGATGTGTCTTTTCTACTGCAATGTAAGGCTGCTAAGACTTACATGTTGTTGCTGAGATCCTGATCTTAGGAAAGATGATGACTTTCATGCAGCAATGAGTTGGCCAGTTATAAGAATATGGAGAAATTTCTTCTAAAGTAAACCTTAATGTTGCTCATTTTGAAATGATGAAGTTAGGATACTTACAGATCAAATCCTAGGGAGCCCAATAAAGAATGGAAAGATTCAATTACAATTACTTTATATCGCAAAAGCAGCAGTGCTTTGGCTTTAATACAGCTGAAATGTAGAAGGTAAGTTCTTTTACAGTCAGTGAAACCTCTGTGGAGAACAACACATAAAAATTAATTTTCTATGAACTGAAATTTAGTTCTAGAAAATAATATGATTTCTGAACAGTGTGTAATGAATCATCTCAGCACTATTCAAATACATTAATTTGGCTGCTGAGAGTTTTGAATGATCTATGTCAAATACACCCGTTCTTAGCTATCCCCATTGCTAAAGCTGTTGCCCAGACTGTCATCATCTGGTAATTCAATCACTGCCACATCATCCACTTGGGCCTTGACTAAAGCATTCTTTCTATGACTTAATTGACCATGCTCAGATAATTTTCCCAGTTCCTCCCTGTGACAAAGCTGGCCTCAGAGTGAGTGCAGTGTCCATTAGAGCCGCAGTACACAAAGTGCCATACCTACAGTCAGTTCCTCTCTGGTAACTGAAGTGCAGCTGCAGAGACAGAGGTCTACCATGTCCTACAGAAGTCATCCCAGTACTTTTCCTTCCTCCAATTTTTAATCTCTTGGAGCCCCTGACTTTTTCCCCTCTGACTGTAAAAATGGGCTCTGCAGACTCTGGTTTGGCTTCCAGGCCACTGACACCACACTTTGACAGATGTCAGTCATCTTCAGTGCCAGCAGGACACCTGTCATAAAGTCCTTTCATACTTTTATTTCAGACACTTCCAGAAGTGGAGCTGTGTTAGTGAGGAGGTCCTGGTATCACTGTTTGCAAAAAGGACTCCAAAACTCTAGAAAGCTGTTGTAGAGTCAAAGACACATAACGGGTTTGTAGACATGAAACAGTAAAGGAGATTAGTTCCTGGAGCCCTTACAAAAGCGTAGTTAACACCTTTGTTTCGTTTCCCCTTCTTGTACTTTGATATCTCTCTCCCTGGCATTAAAGCTTGAGAGGATCTCTAGGGTGCTTTTCTTATTTCTGCATCAGAAAATCACAAGCACATACTCTAAAGATAATGCTAGTACAAAAAGGCTCACTTTTAGCTGTCTAGGGTACACAACATGTCACATGAAACATGAGTGGATACAGGGACTGCACATCTTGGAGAGCTCCAGTTGACAGTAAACACACTTGACTGAAAAAGATTATGGCATCAGTTGCAACAAGTTTTACAGAAAAGTTTCACTGTGTAAGTAGATTGGGGAAAATAAAGACCATAAACCACATATACACATGCCTTTTTTTGGCACTCTTTCCCTTAGCATCCACTCCAAACCCACTTGGATACCACTGACACTAAGTTAGACTGACCTTGACTGAGTTCTTAGATCTGTGTTAATTAGTTTGACAGGTCACATCTTTGCAATTCTTAGATTATGACAGCACTGCAAGATACTGGTGCTCTGCATAGCACAATGGAGTCTCACACACTGTAACACCATCATGACAGTTCTAATAAATAAATATTTTGCATCAGAAAATACTCATACCATAGAAACATAAAATGGCTTGGATTGGAAGGGACCTTAAAGAACATTTAGTTCCAACCTTCCTGCCATGGGCAGGGACACCGTCCACTAGACCCAGTTGCTCAGAGCTCCATCCAACCTGGCCTTGAGCATTTCCAGGGATGGGGCAGCCACAGCTTCTCTGGGCAATCTGTGCCAGTGTCTCACCACCCTCACAGCAAAAAATTTCTTCCTAATAGATAATATAGAACTACTCTCTTTCAGTTTGAAGACATCCCCCCTTGTGTCACTACTGCCCCTTGTAAAAATTCTTTCTTTTCTTGTAGGCTCCCTTCAGGTATTGGAAGGCTGCAATTAGGTCACCCCAAAGTCTTCTCTCTTCTAGACTGAATAATTTCAATTCTCTCAGGCTTTCCTGAAAAAGTTCTCCATCCCTCTAATCGTCTTGGTGGCCTCCTCTGGACTCACTCCAACAGGTTAATGTCTTTCCTGTGCTGGGGACGCCACAGCATTCCAGGTGGGTTGTCATGAGAGCAGAGTAGAGGGATGAAATTGCCTCTGTCAACCTGCTGCCCACGCTGCTTTTGATGCAGCTCAGGACATGTCTGGCTTTCTGGGCTACAAGTGCACATTGGTGTCCCATGTCCAGCCTCTCATCTGCCAGTGCCCCCAAGTCCTTCATGGTAGGGCTGCTCCTGTATTGGTACTGGGGGTTGCCCCAGTCTATGGGCACATTGCACTTGGTCTTGTTAAATTTCAAGAGATTCCCATGTGCCCACTGCTTGAGCTTGTCCTGGTCCTTCTGGATGGATCCCGTCCTTCAGGCGTGTCAGCTGCATCACTCAGCTTGGTGTCTTCTGCAAAATTGGTGAGGATGCACTCAATCCCTACAGTAACATGACTTTAAAAAATCTTTATAATTTATACTATTGATTAAACCAGTGTAGTGCTACTATTATACAGTAGAAAAATATAAAGAAGGGCAGCACAGGGATTAAATATCTGAGAGCTTGAGAATCTCAGGGCACAGTCTCATATGCCCCTTTTGATTTCAGGCAAGTTATTTATCCTCTTTGTAAGTCAGTCTTCAGTATGGAAACTGATGCTACTGATCCTTCTCTGCTCCAGAGGAACATTATACAATAAATGAAGTAAAAAATTCTGAGGTCTCAGGATGGTATGGAAAACACCATACAGTCAGACTTCACTTATCTATGGTTAGATTGTTCATGGATGAAAAGCTAGCATGGATCTAACATGACATATTAGGTCAGGCACAGTGCCACATGAATGCAGTTATGCTCTTTCTAAGGCCAGCTCTGCTGTGGAAAGAGTACATCTGCTTTTGTGAGAGCCTAGCTGGCTCCATCCCGAGGCAGCTCAGGTATTTCAGCACCAAAATTATTGGCACGGGGTTTGGGGGGAGGGAGGAAGAAGGAGGAGCAGAAACACCCAGCACAGACCTAGCCTCGATCCTGGATCTAGCTGGGTTTATAAGACCTGGCTTTGCACCAGCTGTACCAGATCCACGCTGCCTCATGGCTTTTGCACCTGCTTCACAGAGCCCCAGGCCCTACGGGGCTCCTTAGGTCAGGCACAACGGGATGAGCACCACAAGCAAAGAGTCACGGTCTGTCCATACCTGGCTGGGGAACAGGCTGTGAGTGAGGAGCAGAGAAATAAACGGCACTGTGGAGTCAGGGTGGTGGATGTTATGAGGAATTAACAGATCTTCCGTATCAAAACTAAATTCACTTGGAAACTCTTGGCTTCCCCCTTGTTTCAGCCTTTCGTATCTGTACTATTGGGATTCCCATTTTACTAACTTTACAATACCTCTGCCAAGTAGAGATGTGGCTAGAAACAAGTACAAATCACTTACTGAAGTCACACTTTAGGACTTCCAGAGCCATCTTGCCAAGACAATGAAAGTGGTGTTTCAAGGAAGAGACTTTGAAATGTGTGAGATCAGACTTTAGGAAGCCAGAGGGTGTGGGCAGAATAAATCAATCAAGGTCTTAAATCCAGGCTTGAAACATATAGTTATCAAGAAGAAAATAAAAGGGAAAGGAAAAATAAAAAAGAGAGAAAGAACAGGGCGAGAAGTGAGGAGAACTAGGTTTCCCCAGGCTGTAAGCAAGGCAGAGAAAGAGAAAGGACGAGAAGGCTTTGCGGGGAGAGGCAGAAGCCCGCCGAGGAAGAGCCTCCAGGCGAAAGCATCAGCGGCTCTCGGGCCGGCTGGCGTTAGGGCCCGGCGGAGGCGGGGGCGCGGGCCGGGCGGGCGGCGCGTGGGGCTGCCCCGCGGCGCGGAGCCGCGCTCGGGACCCGGCGGCGGGACGGGGTGGCCGCGGGGCCGCGCCGCGGGAGGTAGGGGGGGACGGCTTCGCCCCGCCGTGCCGCGACCTGAGCGCGTGTGGGCGGGGAGCGCCCCGCGCCGGGATAAATAGCGCTGTCCCCCGGCTGACAGCCCGTCCCGGGGCGCGCGGGGCCGGCGGCAGCGCTCGCCCGCCGCCGTGGGCAGGCTTGGGGCTTCTCGGCGAGTCCGCTCCGCGACCCCGCTCCTGCCCCGACACGGGTTGTGACTTTTCTCTGTCTGTTTGTTTTTGGGGAGAGCTAGAGAAGAGGAGGACCAGGAGAGCCCGGGTCCAAGCTTTTTACCTCTCTCTCCCCGCAGCACAGGGGAGATGCTGGAAGCGGCGGTGAGTTCGCAGCGCCCGAGAAGGGCGGCAAGAAGCGTGTAAACTCCTGCGGTCCCCAGCGGCAGCCGCTGCCCCGCGACCCTCCGCCGGCCCCTCCTCGCCCCGCACGCCGCCGGCCTCGCCGCCCCTCGCTGCCGCCGGAGGAGGCTGCCCACCCCAGCGGCCCAGGATGCAGTTTCGCCTCTTCTCCTTTGCCTTGATCATCCTGAACTGCATGGATTACGGCCACTGCCAGCCCGGCCGCTGGAGACGCAGCAAAAGAGGTGAGTGGCGCCGGCTGCTCACCCGGGACGCCGGCCGGGGCAGCTGCGGGAGCGCCCGCGGGAAGGGCCGCTCTCCGGCAGGTGAGCCGCGCTCCGGCTCCGCGGGCACCGAGCCGGCACGTGGGGCGGCGGCGGGGGCGAGCCCGGGGGCGCGGGGCCGTGCCGGCGTGGCGACCGCTCCGCGGGGCTGCTCGCCGCCGTCCTGCTGCGGAGGTCGAGCCGGGAGCAGGAGGAGCGGCGTGGACGTGAGCTCCGATGGGAAGGGGCCGGCCGGAGCCCGGGGCAGCCGGGGACGAGAATGCCGAGCGGTAGGCGCACTGCCCCCGGCCCCCACGGCGTGTCCTCCCCCGGGGCCGGTGGAGCCGGGGTCTCGCTGGGAGCTGCCCACCGCGGGAGGGGCCGCAGCGGGCAGGGAACGTCGCTGATGTCGCCGTCGCTCCGCGTCCAGCGGCTGCCGGGGGATCGCTGTTAGCCCGCGCAGTTAGAGGCGCTTGTCCACGGGACGGACTTTGAAGCTGTTTTCCGTGGATGTTTTCGAGGCAGAAAGGCGGCTTCTCCCCTCCGTCCTCCGGTACCGCCGTGCCGCTCCCGCGGGGCTTGGCCGCCGGGAGAGCCGCGGCGGCGGAGAGCACCGCGCCGTGCCCAGCTGTGCCGCAGCTTTGCTGGAAACGTGCAGATCCCTTTGAGGAAAAGACATAAACGGTGCGTTGGGGCTTCATCGATTTCCCTAAACGCTGATGTCGGGGTGCCGGAGCTTTGAGCCGGAGCGGTGCAATATGCCAGTACAGCTCCCGTGTGGACGGAGAGGTTACTGCAGCGCCTGCCGGCTGGCAGCCTGGCCGAGGCGTCGTCTGTTTCTTTTTTAATATTTTTTAAAATTTTTTTAAGCGATGGGGAGATTCACCTTATTAAAAAATGTTTTATTATCCACATATTCTGAATTATTTTTCTATCTCTTTTCCTGTTATTTTCTCGGCCGTGCATCCCCTTCGCATTTCTAAAGTTTGCTGAAAATCAGGTGGCTCAAGCTGCTGAGAAATTTCTGAAAGAGTTGCACTTTTAGTGGTATTATTTGGAAGGGGAGGGACTTAACATCTCCGGTGTTAAGCTGGTACAAATAGTAATAAAACCGTGAGAAGAAAATAGTTTGCATATTCGTGCATATGTCATCTTCAGAGTAGGTACAAATAAAATTGGAAGGCAGTTTGGTTTTGATGGTTTCCAGAGTTTAATTTATGTGTGTGTGGCTAAAACGATAGCAGTCCTTTAAAGTGACCAGACTATCTGTGGTAACAAAGGGTATACTGTGTCTTTAATTAAATGTGGAACTACTTAGAGTGCTGGCTAGACAGCGGAGGGTGATAGTGGTATTTCTGCTTTACAACAGAGCTTAAGGGCTGCATTGTGGGAGTACTGAAATGAATAGACATCTAACTCAAGTTGTGTGAATTGTCCTCTTACAAAAACTTAAGCTGGTTTTAATTGATCTCATGTTCACTGATTGATCCTAGACCAATTGTTGTGCTTGTTGAACAGTTGGCTTTTCCAAAAGAGATTGATTTAAATTAGTTTTTAGTTTAATTATTGGATAAATGCGATCAGTATTGACAGTTGACTTACTGGCTCTGTTTTGTGCTATCACCTATGGGTTTTGTTTTGGGCTTAGAAGAATGCAGTCTTTTTCAATTAATAAGTATAAAGAAGTAAGCAAAGCCAGTTCTAAGCACAGAAAGCACAATCTAAGAATGTATTCAAATTATAATAGGTATTTGCCATGACACATCCAGTCTGAAGTAATGCTTTCGTACAGGACTCAAAATTCCAATAATTTCACAATTTTTCCATATCCCATCTGCAAATAATCAGGCAGTCACTGTGGGGTACTGGCAGTTAAAATTTCTCTGGCATTCTGTTTTGTCTGTTACATGATCTCAGATGCTCCATAATATCGTTTTCTTAATGAAATACAATTTTTGGCATACATTAAGTCTCCTGTGTGGTAGGAATCAATTGCATTCAGTCTGGAATTATGGGCAAATATCATGTGTAGCTGATTTTTTTAAAGCAGCTAAATGTAATAAACTTAAAGTGTATATGCCTGTATTGGCATTTGCTTGGATTTGTTGCTGATGTAGAATACTCTAGTAAAGAAGACTTAAGTAAATTTGGGGAGGTGTTCCCAGAATTCCTCATTCACCATCTGCTTGCAACCCTTTCCCAAATCCCAAAGGCTTGCAACATTGCAGTAGAAGCAAAATAATAAAATAGGATTTGGAAAATGCTTGCATTGATTTGTGTTTTTTTAGTCAATATCACTTACTAAATTTTTTTTTATAAATATGTAATAATCAACAGGCTCTACTTATTCCACTGCTGCTCTTAGTTACTTTTTCAGCTCATTAGAATATTGCTTTGCATAGTTGCCCAGAATAAAACCTTACTTTCCTTAAGACACCTCACTAAATTCTCCCTCTGGAAGTCACTGCCCTGACCAGAATTAAGGCCTTTTAGCCTTTCCTGCAGAAGATATTTTAAAACTATTTAAGGGTTACATAACTTAAAGCTCAGTGGTGTAATATCACAGCTGGTTTAGCCTAATCTTTCCTTTTCTTGTTGAATTTTGTAACTTGATTTTTTTGTTTCTCTTGTAAGCCTTCTTCAATGAAAATTTATATTTATTTTTCAGATTTCTCTTTAGCAATCAGTATAAGATGGGCAGCTTCATGTCTTGGCATTTCACTGAATGTTGGAGGGTGCATGAAAGACCAGTGGTTTTTCCCTTTGAGATGTAATGAAAACTTTTCCAAAGAGTACCACAAGTTGAAATGGGTACATAGTTAAATGGAGACTCTCAGGGAGGTGTGATGGCATTCTGCAAAAGTTTTGACAGAAGAGAATATAGGGATCATTATAAACAGCCATCAAAAACCAGATGCTAACAAAATTCCCCAAGTGAAAAATGTCAATATGATAGCAGTGCCTGCATTGAGGGGAAGACTCAAGAGTCTACAGAGAGGCTCTCTACAGTTGGTAAGACCAATGCTGAGTAATAAAAAATGTGAATGGGACACATTCACACAGTTAAACCAGAAGTTGTTTATATCCAAGAACTCAAAACCTGTGGCTGTAAAATACTTGTCTTTCCATTTAGTTCCTATTCATGGAGTGTGATGAGGACTAAGGTGAATACTTATGTCCTAGATGCTTACACTCTGCGTTAGAGGTACATAATGGTGGAATACCTGTGGCAAGGAGTGAATAATGAGTGACAGCGGTGATGGCAAAATATCTACAGGTAGAAACAGGAGGAATACCCAGGGCAGGAAATTTCCCAGGTGTTTCTCAGACCTCAGTATAGCTTTGTGCACAGTTTTTATTGAAGAATATGATTATATGGCAGGGCACAGTCACTGGGTTCAAAATTATGTCAAATAATTTTTTATCATATAATATAAGATGGGACCTGACCAGAAACCTGTTATTATTATAGGAAGTTGTTTCATGAATTTTCAACTAGAAAAAAAATCTGCTTGGGTATTGGGAATTGTGATTTAGCTTTCCTAACAAGCTATTTACCTGGTATAATCTTGGAACCTGTCTCAGCTGGACTGTATGGCCAAGCTTTGGGAAAGATAGATGATTTAAGCATTAGGGAAAAAGAAACTCTGTTGTATATACTTGACTGAAATAAATACCACAGCTACTTTTACAAGGACTGTAGTAGCTCTTAAAGAGTAATTTATCTCAAAAAAAAAAAAAGTCATACTATGTGACTTTTAATTGTCTAGCATTATCCAACTATTCTAGCTGTTATTAGCTAGTGTATCCTCCTCTCTTTGAGGTTCAAACATGTTATGTTTGAAGGACAGTTAACTTTTTTATCTGCAGGTTAAGACTTAAAATTCTGTGTGGAAGCAGTACTTTAAGATACTTTTTTTACCTCAGGTGTAACATTAAGCAGTTGTAACAGAACCTGTGAAAGAACTAAGTTGTGCTTCCACAAGTGGTAATTTTCCAAGCACTGATGATGAGGAGAAATGCTTCCTATGAGGAACATGGCTTCCCTTCCTCAGACCTGTACTTAGGATAGTTACTGATCATTCTTTATACATACATTGCTGCTACAGCAATTAGAATATACTAATGCTGTAACCATTGAAAAATTACAACTTTTAAACCTTTGGCTATTTACACTTATTACTGGGTACATCTGAGGAAGTTTCTTAAACTGCCAGAAATCAAAATTTCTGTGTGAGTGACTGAATACTGAACTAGCTAATGATGCAGTGTTAGTGAGGATAAGCAGTGCTCAAACAGATTGTGAAGATTTGCAGGAGAATGCTTAAAGCACCAAGACCAGGTTTCACTGTCAAAATAGACGTTAAGTTTAGGTGTTTGATTCAGCTTCTCAAAGTTGGTTTTCTGTGCTGCTTATAGTATTTAAAAGATATCCTTCTGGGCTTGGTGTGTACAAGACTGTCTTTAGCAAGCAAGAGGCTGGGCAGGATATCTTGGGGCAGGCAATGCATTTGGCACCTTTGGGTGTCCCAAGACTATTACTGGGGAAGCTAGAAATGGGAAGCATGTTCTGGCACAGTGTTGTGGTGTGTGTGCCTTTCCTTGCCTGTATCCATCCCTTTAGGTTCCATTATAGGTCATTTGAGTTTAGGATGCAGGGCTAGATGGGTGTGCCTGATCAGACCTTGAAGTCTGTGTACATGCTTCTGTGTTAAAACCTGCTGTAAGATTTACACTGTGATGAAGAGCTTAGATTTGTATACTTGATAAACTTGTCTTAACTGTATATCTTCCTCTTTTGGGGTATGGAGGGGATACACATTCCTTTTGTAAGCCTTTTCTAAGGCTTGGCTCAAAGCTCTCACTAAAGCAGCTCAAAATGCATGAAAGGTACTGAAAGTGAGTTTTTACACTAGTATAGGGACATTATGGTGATAAAAGCAAGAATGCAATTTCTCAATTCAATGTCAGCATAATTACTATGTTAAAGTATGTTAGCATGGTGTTGTTTACATAAGCTGCTTTTAGAAATATGGAAAATATTAAATTATTTAAAAGGTAGAAAGTGAAAGAGGTGCTTGCTATCAAAATTCCAAGAATAAAGAAAATAAACAAAGGCCTGTTTCTTTGCTGGGTTTTTCTTTCTCTTGATCTTTCTGCCAGGACTGACTACCCCACGGAGGCCTGAATTTCATTTCTGATAATCTAGCTATTTTTCTAATACCAAAAACTTAAGCTAACTAAAGGGACTCTCTAGTCAAACCTGCAAATCGTCAGAGGCTGAAAACATTGCCCAACTTACCATACCTCCAACTTGAAAACTTATAACTTACCATAACATCCTTTCCAAAAATGCATCCCTGATTTTGAATTCTGGGGTGGATTCATGTGACTACAGGTAACTGTCTGGAACATGAAGGGCTACGTGTTCTTTTATAATTGATCTAGTTGGTGCAGTCCATCAAACTGTTGGTACAATTTAACTCATCCTATGGTAGATGCCTGCCTTTGATCAGATAAAGCATACCCCTAACTAAATAAATATAAGATTACTTGATTACCTTTATCTGTAATTGAAGTGTAGTTCAGCTGCACGTCTTCAGTGTTAGCCCCTGAATAAACTGAAATCAGCCCTCAATGAGAAAGATCCACTACCTGTATTAAAATTAAAAGTTGGTGCAGCTCTTAACTTTAACAGATACAGTCCCTGAAAGTTCTAATCTCTCCTGTATTTGAGATTGATTTAGTTTCAGGTATTTTTTAATAAATTCAATTCTTCAAGCATGCCCTTTCTTTTCACCCCAAAGTTTTGTTCAGGCACAGTTGGAGAACCTTCTGTATTTGTCTAGGCTCCAAGTATTTGCTAATCCTTTTCTTAGTGAAGAGCATGACTTCATAAGTATTGGCTGTTGGTAATGCACAAATGTAACAGCTTGATCCTTTCATCATGGACTGCTTTAGAAACTGAAATTAGGTGCTGCCATGGTTTGTATACTCATTGTATTTGTAGTACATTACATCAGCAGATGTAATGCTTTGGTGTCAGTGTGGTGCTGCAAAGTAATTTTGTGCAAGAGGAGTAAATCTATCACTTTTTGGGACAGCAGTGGTGGGTTTAAACCTGTTCCTAAGTAATTTTTTGTGAGGAGGATGGAATAGGCTTTGTATCACATTTTGATACTTGTATTCTAACTAATACATCTTAGGAAGGGAGGTGTTGAAGTATCAATTGGATCGTGTGAGCACCGTAAGGCAGATGCAGATTTCTCTTTCCTGCCTACGTGGTGGCTTTGTCCAGGCAGCTCCATCTATGAAGACCTCTTACTGATCAGACTTCAGTGTTGCCCTTGTTGAGCTTTGCATATCTGTGGGCAGTAAGGTCACTTGTAAATCTGACTTGAATTCCAGCTGTGTCACTTTATTCTCTCTATATGTAGCTCTTGTCCATTTTTGCTAATACTTTTCAAAACTCTGAGGAGAAATGAAGTTGAAATGGATCAGGGTGGTGGTCTCTGCAGTGCATGCCCCAAAAAGGCAGATGGTGATACAACACAGTGTCAAGCACAGGAGAGTCAAGAGTGAAAGCATAAATTTGCCAACACTCTAATGTCACTTTCTGATGAAGTTTCTGCACTGGTGGGGGTAGGTGGGATGGAGGAATTACAAGAAATTGGTATTTATACATAATACTATTTCAAAATAATTGGTGTGAAACTTGTGTTCTGAACATGGAATGGAGATAACAAGTGTAACTTCTGTGAAATTATGGACTATAATGATATCTTGCTCTGTAGATCTTCCTCTGAGCATAAAAGGATTTGAGATTTTAGTTATATATTCTTACTTTTGGATTTCTATGTCTTAGCACTTTGATTTTAAACAGCTGCACGCATCTCTGACCTTTGTCAAACAAATTGTGGTCCATGGAGCATCTTCTGGATGTGTAGAGATGACACTGTCTCATGCTTGTGTTTCTACCTAAATACCCTTGAATGAAACACTCCAGTGAGCTTGTATAGCTCTGCTTTAATCTTATCCTATGCAAGTGCTTTCTATGATGCAAGTGCTTCTTACTTAAATTCAAATTTAAGCTTAAAATTTGTTTTTAGGGGACAGCATGCGAAAGATTGGCAGTTAAATTTTCTGAATTTTCCTCTTGGTTGTGGACTTGAATGCAAACTGTGAAGTGCAAAAGGATATAAAAGAAGGAATAGACTTGTAGTGTGGATGAGATTAATTATGGGAAAGCAGAGAAGCAATTAGCATTTGAGGTACCTTGATTATGTGATCAGTGGGTGGTTTTTAAGATCCTGTCTTTTAAGATCTGGTGAGAAGTAAAAAAAGCCTTTATGTTCTTTGTTTCAGTAATTAATCTGTTATGTATTTCTTTTTGAAATACAAATTTCAGTAGAGCCAAATACTTGATGTGTCTGAGATTTTGTCCTTTTATGAGGAAATGTTGTCTCCTTTCCCTCCTTTTTTGTTGATTTTATGGGATGATCTTAAGACTGTAACTAGGGAAATGTAAGCAATTACGGGTTACACACAGAATATTTAGAAGAGGTGTGCAGTTCTGTAATTTTGTTTCAAACACCACCCTCCCTGCACACCACACTTACAGTGAAATTATGTGTGTTATTTGATAGGGATAATCAAAAATCAAATCTCATGTACTGTTAACATAGATCCAAAATTCCAAATATGAGAGTACTTCAACTGTGATTTTCTGTTTGCAAAAATATTTTTTCTCTCTAAGATTTAAATCTAAAAACAATCAAAAGCATATAGTCTAGGGACTGAGTCCCAAATTTACCTTGAAGAAAATTTTGTCTATATTTTTTGTGAGAATTGTCAACATTTTCTCCATTGTGATGACAACCGGACCCAAACATAGATGTAGAGAGGTGGAAGGAAGGGACGTGGAAGTTAAGTAATGTTTGTGACGTTGGCTTTTAGGTTGATGAGTGTTTTTTTAGTCACTGGGCAGTTGCATGAGCACTAACTCCAAAGTAGACCATGTGCAGCAATGAAGGCAGTGTTTGTGCCTTTTTATCTTGAAAGATACTTGTACTGCTTTTACACTGCAAAGGGACAAGTATATTTGTGTTAGAGAATTGCAGTGCTGCCATGAAATATAAACTTCCTGATCCAAGCACATTATTTTCTTTTTGAGTTGAAATGCTGGCTGAAATATGTTGCACACAAACATATACTCTGCAGTAGTGTATGGTCTTCTCAGCCGTATGGTTGCCACCTTTGGAATACCAAAAAACCCCAAACTAGCCACATCAGACAAATGGCTGTTGTGCATGCACAGATTAATCTGCACGTGTATAGCAGCACTGACAACACCCATCACATCCATACCAAAACATTATGGGCAAGATGGAAACAACTAAAACAGCAACTGTGCTTAGTAAAGATAGATGTTACTGATTTGCTCTTTCAATTTGCTCTTTCTTCTTTCTGGAGTTACTCAAAATTTTTGGTGCTTTTATTAGAAACCTTCCAACTTAGTGTTTCCACTGCCAAGCATGTGGCTGTGAATGGGCACTAAAGTTCCATCATATTTTGCTTTATCTATGTTGAGCTGGTACTTGAGCATCCCAGCTGAGGTGAGGCCCTGCCGTGCTGGCCCTGCTGGCACGACAGCCTCTGAACTAAGGTCACCGGAGCAGAAATCAGAAATCTATTCTGGATTCCCTTCCCATAGCAGACGTGTTCTTTGGCCCTTCATGCAGGCTAGTTCAGACTTGGTTCGCATCTCAATTTACACAATGCACACTAATAATGTGATGGGCATGGGTTCAGTTTTGACTCAGCATGAGTAACTGTAAGTTGGCACAATCACTGCCATGCACACGAGGTGCATTAGGTTCTCTTCACAGCACAGCAGTTGCTGGTTTCAGTTTTCTTAAAGCTTTTAGGAATTATTGTGAAATACTTACAACTAGCCTCTGATCTGAGATGCTTCAGTCTTGCAAGAAACCTAAACCTAAAGAGCATTTCACAGATCATTTGCTTATTTATCTGTTGGCATCAGCTTATGTGTTTTACTTTCACCAGGGACATTCTAAGAAGGTGGTTCTACCTCTAAATTTGCTTTCCTATCTTCTCCAAAATGGTCAGCATTCTCTCCCCTACTTTGTTGAGTGTGAGGAAAGCTGGCACTCTTAAGGGACATCTGAGGGAAGGCACCTTTTGGAGTAGGGTAGCTGTGTGCCTTTGCTGTTGTGATGTACTCCTGTGGCAGCAGGACAGTTCTTCAACTTAAGTTCCTTTCCTGGGCCATGCAAAACATGCCTGGCCTGCATGCATCTGTCTTGGACTTTTTGAAGTTGTTCAGCAAATATTGATTGTACATGGCTACAATCATTCTTATACATTAGATGTTTGGTTTTACCTGACATGGTTCAGTGTTGGGAATTCTGCCTCGCTGGTAAGAGGCTTCCTTCAGGATGTCACAGGAATTGCTTTTATTGTTAGTCTTCCTGCCTGTAAAGCTTGTGGTTCATATGTGTATACATCAATGAAAATGGTAACAGAAAAGAAATTTCTCCTTTCTGTAAATGCCAAGCAGTTTCCAGTGTGAAATGTTGTGGCAGTAGGGATGTAAATAATGCCAGCATCTAATTGAAGTGGTGCTTCTAGACAGGTGCTTTGGTTTCCAACTCTATTTCCTACAGCACTATTGCAATATGCTGGAATGCAGCATCTTTGCTGATGCTGAGAGGACACTGGGTCATGATTTCTCTTTTTAGCTGTAATGGAACTGCAGAATTACAAGTAGTTATCATAATTCTTTTATTAGTTGCAGAGTTTGCTGAATTTTGTCTGTGGTCTTCAAAGTTGTTTTGGAATTCAGTTTTAGGAAATGCTTATGGCTGTAGTTAGGAATTAAAATGAGAAGGATCTCCAATATTTTTTGTAGTGTTTAAAGTTACTTTTTTGTTTTCTGTAAAGCTTACTTTGACCTTTGACTCCACTTTACTCTGTGTTTTTTTTTTTTTTTTTTTTAATGGAGATTCTTATAGAAGTAGCAACTATGACTTTCTTTGATGCAAAATGTGTGGTGTGAAACTGAGAAGAAAATCTGCAAAAGCTTATATTTATAGGTGAACAGAACTTGTAGACCACCTAGTCTAGTTCTGTACAGATGTGGAGTAGTAAATATATATATTCCTTTTGAAGGGTTCATGTAAAGAAAAGTGACATGGAGAGGAAGAAGAAGCATAGAATAACCTTTTTATTAGTGGACAAGGTTGGGTATCTGATCTGTAGTTTTGATTCTCAGATTCATCCCTATTCCCTGGATTATGTAGCCCCTTTGTTCTGGGGGCATGGACTTGCACAAAAAAAGTATTTTCTCCATTTCAGATTAGTGTTCAGCCTCATCTGTATCTCTTTGAGCAAGAAAGACCATTTTTTCTGTTATTGTTCTGCATTTGTGCTGTACATGCTCTATCCATCTCTTTTGCGTGGTCTCTGCAACCCAAGACAGAGACTTGTGTATTGTGTCGAAGGGAATCTAGTTTTGCTCAGCTTTGAGTACAAGAAGAGGATTATGCTGTCTGTTCTTCTGCTAAAAATGTCTTGTTATTTGCATCTTGTGCCAGCAGTATTCTGGAAAATACCCCCAATCCAGGGGACATCTGCAAGCTGGAGAAATCAAAAGAAACCTCACAAAGTTCAACAAGACATTCAAAGCCCTGCACCTGGGAAAGTGCAACCCCAGACATCACTGCAAGCTGGGGAGCAATCAGCAGGAAAGCAGCTTGGCAGAAAGGGCCCTGGGGTTTCATGGTGGGTGCTACGCTGAACGTGAGCCAGCAATGTTCCCCTGCTGCAAGGAAGGCTCATGGTGCTCTGGATTGCCAGCAGGGGATCATTCCCCTTCTGTCAGCAATGGTGAAGCACAGCTGAATGCTGTGTCCTTCTCTGGGCTCCTCAGTACTAGAGAGAGTTCAACAAAGGAACACAAAGATGATTAAGGGATTGGAGCATCTCTCCTGCAAGGAAAGGTTGAGAGAGCTGGGACTGTTCAGCCCAGAGAATGCACAAAGGGGTTCTCCTCAATGGAGCTGAAAGGGAGGGTGCAATTAGGTCAGGGCCAGGCTCTTGCCTGGTGCTCAGTGCCAGAACAAGAAACAATGAACACAAACTGAAACACAGAAGGTACCCTCTGAACATCAGGAAAGACTTATTTACAGTGCAGGTGACTGAGGACTGATATATGTTGTCCAGAGAGGTTGTGGAGTCTCTGTCCTTGGAGGTACTCGAAAGTCATCCACATGTGGTCCTGGGCAGCTGCATTTGTCTGGCCCTACTTGGATAATTGGACTAAATGGTTCCTTTCGCCTTCAGAAGTTCCTTCCAACTTCAACCATTCTGTGAAAGATGGTTTGGAAATGTATTGGGTACCTGGCTTGAGCCTGCTTTTTTCTTTTTAGTAATAGCCAGCTTGGAGATGAAACAGACAATGCATTCTGTTTAGGAATTGTGAGGGTAAGTGACAGAATTGTACACAGTTGCAATCTCGTTAATGTTGTTGGAATACTAAAATTAACCCAACCAAGAGAAGAGTTCTTGGTATTTAGCCGTAGCACTGGTTGTCATAAAAATAGGATTCTATGTCCTGCTGATTTTCCATCCCATGCATTCCTTGCTCCCCCATTTTTCTTCTTTCAAATTTTTATGGATATCAAAGAGTGCACTGTGAATGTAATAATTAAGATACTTGACCTGACTCTGGTTAGGTCTCCCTCATTTTGTCATAAATCTGGGGATGATGCCAATCTCACTCAGCCGTAGTCGATATTCCTGAGATGGTGCTTGCTCTGGGATATTGTTGTCAATTTGCTGATGCTGTATTTGAGAACTCTTTAATTTAACTCTATCATCAGACTCCTGGAAAAAGTCTTGCTGCTTTCAACTTTCATTTCAGTTGTTGTAATTAGCAGTGGCATCAATATGTAAGAGTTTATTTCAGCTTTGGAAGAAGGCTTTTCTCTAACAGCTTTCCAAGCAGGAGCTAAGTGAAACTGCTGCATATTGAGCCTGATGTAACATGAGGCTCATTGGGTAAAATAACATTAGTCTGTGCTACTTAAACACACTCTGGAAGGCTTAAGGAGGAGAGGAAGGAAAATATTTGAAGAGATCAACTAGATGTGGTTGAATACATGTAATGTCACCTGAGAAGGATTAGAATTTGCCAAAGCTTGACCTGAACGAAGACCTCCATTTAGGGCTTGTGTTCCTACCAGATCAACTACAGTAGTTTTTCTATGCACAGTTCTCTACCAGCCATCATAGAGTGAAAGAGTCCAGTGATTTACTTGGCTTCTGTGTCTCAGCTGTAGTAAGTTTAAAAAAAAATAAGAAGGTCTCAGTTTAACATTCCTTCTCCTTATTAGCTGCAGCTGGCTTTTTCTAATTACTAAAGTCAACATTTTTTTCATCTGCATTCTGTTGCTTTTATCTTTGCTGGGAGCTCAGTGTATGCACTCTAGCTGATAAGCAGCTACTCGTGTAGTTCATATCCATAGATGTGGACAGCTTCAAAAAAAATGTATGCACTGACAAATTCCAAGAGAAGACCCAATGGAGTAGTTAGTAGCAATGGTACTTCATCCACCATGGTGTTTGCTTTCTGATTATGTGGTGTTAGCAAACCCAGTGATCTTATTCTTAATAACATGATTACTGTGATTGTGTCTTTGAAAATCATGTGTTTTTCTGTTTTGTGATAGTGTTTTAGAGTGCTCAGAGTTCTTTCCATGCACCTCTCTGAAGTGAGGGGTATCTCATAGGTGTGAAAATGAAGTCCTGGGGTTACAAAATGTAGTAAAAGAGAATGACAATGGGGATGCTTAGTACCTCTGAAAAAACAAGTCACAAGTGATGTTGTTTTATTCAAGTCTGCTACAGAATTGGGATAGGGGTTGAAGAAAATTAAATTACTCTGCCAACATCATGCAGCTAGACAGATGTTCACCACAGCAGGTCCCTATAGCCATTCCTGCTGAATCTGAGGTTTGACTATGGAGTGGTAAAGTAGGTAATACTTGTACATAGCAATAAAAAATTACAAATTTTCTTATTAAGATTACAGGGGTTTTTTTTAGGAATTATTTAATCTCATGCTTCTAGATATAGACTTGAGTTTCACAGACTTTGTACATAGCAATAAAAAATTACAAATTTTCTTATTAAGATTACAGGGTTTTTTTAGGAATTACTTAATCTCATGCTTCTAGATCTAGACTTGAGTTTCACAGACGGAATACTCTTAACTGGGAGGTGAATTTGCCTTTACCAACAAGAGATTTCTGACACCTTCCTCAAAGCACTGACTGCTGCTGGAGTGAGCAATGCTTTTGCTCAGTATAAAAATTTCCATGTAAAATTTTTGTTGCAAAGATTATTTTTCTGCACAAAATGATAATTGAGTCTATATTTTTGGGGTTCAGCATAGCATGTGCCATACTGGGCTTGATCTGAAAAATACCTTAAGTCACAGTTAAGTTTGGTGGGTATGTAATGAGAAAAATCACACAATGAAATGCAGTGCTGTGGAGGAATAGCATGTCTCTCAAGAGACTTATATTGCAGTGATTTAATGTCAGAACTATTTAGAGTTAACCTTCTTTTGCATTTGCATCTCATACCACTAAATTATGAAACTGTGACTAAGATTTAACCATTTTCTTTAGCCACAAACAAAGTTATCACTGCTTGTTAATGTGTTTATTTGTTTCTTGCTTTTTTCATTCATTTTTTAGTTTGTAACAGAAACACTGTCCTTGTAGTAATCATGTAGAGATCCCCATGATACTCTACTGTGTGGAATAATTTTTCTTTTGCTTATGTATGTTTAGCTAAGAAGAAATCTGATTAGTCGAATGCTCTTGATAATATTCAAGTACATCCTAGAGCTTTGTATTTGCTGTTTGATGTTCCATTTTACAGCTTTACTTAAATGCTCTGCAGGGATTGTGGTTTAGTGGTGAGAGCATGAAATTTGAATCCAAGGTGCCTGGTTCTCTTACCAGCAGAGCTGGTCAGTGTGTTTAAAACGAGATTCTTCTACCCAACCACCCCATAATGGATTTTTGCATGTGTGCCTATAAGTTGTTTTTCCTCTCTCTGTTTTTCTTAAATAAATGTTGAGCAGCTTAAGCAGGCAGTGCAGGTCTGTCTTTCCCTTCAGTGCCTCACTACCTCTGGTGGACAGAGTAGTGTTTTATCGCAGTGCAGTTTAAATTATATCAGTGATGTGCATGGCTAACAGGTCCTAGAGTGTTAATCTCTAGGCATTTATATGGTTATTATGAAGGATAATAAGCACATAAATAAGTTTCCTGCCTCCAAGTTTATTGACTGAGCACACACCAGCGTGTAGAACATTGTATTCATGGCAATGATTTAGCAACTTTAGAAAGTGCTGGCTCTCTCTAATATGAAGTCTTCTGTGCTGTCATGTCTATCAGAACTGAGACAGCAAAATCTGTTTGACTCTGCATCAGTGCTCTGCAGGGTGCAGAAACTACTACTGCCTCTTTTCATTACTAGGTAAGTATCTGAACGTATTTAATGGGGTTTTATCCTGACATTTAAACTTTCAGATGCAAAGGATGGAGCTCTTCAATTGAAGGTAGGTATTTCCAGTAGTCTGATTTAATTTTTATATAAAGAATCTATGTATTCTCAACAAATCCCCCAAATTATATTTTATTTCCTTCGAAACTGAAGTAACTATGTTATCAGATACCTTAGAACTGGGCTGTGAAATGAAGATGTCTCAAAGAGGCACACAGTTAGATTACTAAGCTGAACAATTTACTGAATTTACCTTATCTAAAGGTGGAAACTTAGCTTAAAAATTTTGAGGTATTCCCAAAATTAAGAAATGTGTATTTCTTTTATTAAGAATATAAGAAAAGGAAATACCATTTTTGCCTTTGCCTCCTCAGAGCTTCCACTATCTTTTCTTTAATTCTCCAGTCTCTCATTATTGACATTGCAAACATAAGCTGTGTAATATCAGCCAAGTAGCTTTTAATTTTTTAGAAACATAGGACCTATCTGTTTTTAAGACTGTATTTGCAGTTCCATGGAATTATGAAAAAAAAAATCAGTAGGCCCTTGCCAAATACTAATTCTAATTTCTGCTTGAAATGTACTGAATGGTAAGCACTCAGAGTACACAGGTAAATTTAATACATTTTTGCATTCTGTATGAGGGAATTCTCATTTGAATTAAAAAAAGCTTGTAGTCATTAAGTGTCATCTTTCAGGATGACACCCAGCCTGCTGTGATTTAAGTGGATCTAAAATACAGAAGCTAGTTCATTTAATTTCATTTTTAATAGTATTCCTGCAAGATGTGGAGACAGCAATATGAATATATCTGAAAAGCAAATATGCTACATCTGTTCTAGTTCAAAATTTCTAAGTCTGGTCCATCATCTTTGAAGTTTCAGACTCTGGTGCCTGGGGTTGACAACAGGGAGGATGACAGAGGATTTGGTGGATGTTTTGAATGTGGCGAGTACAAGCAGGATGTAAAGCTCAGTGATGTTGGATTGAATTGAAGTGATGTCCTGCAGCAGAGTGTAGGTTTGTGTAGTGTGGAAACATTCTCTTTGAGTTGTCTTTTTCATATCTCTTTTTCTATATCAGATACTTTCACATTTTCAGAGTTCTAATTTTTCAATCCAGTGTTTCAAAGACACCTATTCTGCTCTTCTACCTTGCCCTTTCTAGTTAAATTTTGCTGCTCCTCTTTTCAGCCATGTGTGGCTATGGCAGCATAAATAGCATCTATTCTTCCTCCTCTGTTTATCCAAGTGTCTATGAACTCTTTTGCTTGCCTGCAAATCCAGCATTTTCTCAGAGCATATTGCTAAACTTTCCATATTTATTTGCAATACCACCTTCCTGTCTCCCAATATCCAAAACACCTGTCCTTATTGAGTGGTTTCATTGGTTCATTTTTGTCTTGTAAGATAACTTTGTAGGAATTTTTAAAGTTTTTTAATTTAGTAATTTGATTTTTTTAAGAGTTCTATGAATTACGGTTTTGCAATTATTGGTTTTGCTAAATATTAAGAGCAGAATGACTACAGTGATAAGGAACACTCTCAGGTGCACAGAAGGTATATTTTCATTTCCTGATTCTCAGCACATGTGGCCTTGGTGAAGTTGTTCAGAAAACATCCTGTATCCACATTTCTTTTTCTGTTGCCTCGTATTTTGGTTTTGCTTGTATTCTGCTACATGCCTTTTTTTGTTTGCATATTTATGACTTGGAAGATATTTTCCTTAGCACTCTGTATTTTTTTCTTTTAGTGCTTTCATCTGGCATGTTCTTTGGAAGCTTTCTTCCTAGAAGCAACACAATGGTCAGAATCTCATGCTCAGACTTCATTCAATAGTATTCAATAGTATTTCAATTTGCTTAAATTAAGCAAACTAAGTTTATTGGGGCAAAGATATAGGGAAAATTCTGGCCCTGTGAAATGAATTGCTCATCTTATGGTGACCTGGGTGGAATGAGAATATCACTGTTGGTTTACAAGTGTCAGATGAAATGTTGTAACAGTTTGATGTGTTTGTGAAGAAGCTTTGCTTATCCAGTGCTTTTCCTGGGTTCTGGTAGGACTGTTCTCCTTTGCTTATTTGCCAAGTAGTTTTCACATCTTACATAGATTATAGATTACCTTAAGCCTTAGGTGCCTTAGTTGTAGCTGAAGTGAGCTGGAAAACAGGCTATTTCCAGTACAGGGCCAAGCTTGTTAATAATGCTCAATAAAAATAAGAGAATGGGATTTCCTTCAAGTTTCTGAATTTTATTTGCTCAGCTTAGTCTTAGCATGTAAAGTCTTATGGGCATGAATGAGATTAAGTAACACACGCTCTAGTTAGCATTGTTTTAGACTTGGCAATAAACAAACTTTGCTCTTTTCAGCCTCTCAGTAGATAAATGCTTCATATTTTATTAGAACAATTTGGCTCCTGACATGAACTGTAAGCCTGTTAAGCCTGTAATATAATGATTAAAATTGGAAAAATACAGGATGCAAATATGTTCTTCATTATGCACTTTAATGCCAACCAGATATGTAGTGTGCAGCCTAGAACATGATAGTTGGAGTGTACGAAGCAACTAGCAAATTGTTGACAAGGCTCATCTGCTATTGGTTTGTGTTAGGGTGAAGAGCAAAAGACCTTAAAAATTTCAACTGTTTGACGTTATATGTTGATGCCTGTTGCATCTGGCGGGATGCAGCTTAAATAGACAGGGCCAGTACCTGTATTAACTTCAGCTCAGTATTCTTCATTGAAGCAAGAGACAGGGCAAACTAAAAGAGTATGAGAAGAATTAATCAGTAAATCTTACAGAAGAAAAAGACTCCTCAGTTATGAGAATGGCTACTTTTTTACATTGGGAATAATAATAAAAAGCAATTCTAGTCTATGAAGCAGTAAATCCAAGCTGTTCTATTGTGCCATGATCGTTAACATGGGACTGGTTTTCCTTCCCAAATTTAATCTGAGAGTTGCTCAGATCACTTAAAAGATGAGAAAGAATGAATTCCTAATGATACCATAGCATCTGCTATGAGGATTTTGGAAGTGATAGTAATGGTCTCAGTTGCCAATGAATGAATTGCTCAGTGGGGAAAATCATCCTTTGAACACTGGCCTCCACATTGGAATGCGTGTACCTCATCTATGGGGAGCATGCACGTGGAAAGGAAGCTTGAAATCCTTTTGAATACAGTTTTAATTTTCCCATGCACTGTTTTCCTCTTGGGTTGTCAGCATATTAGACTTCTGCTTGAAATTTGTGAAAGAGAGAATATTGATCAAGAGTCCTCATTATAAAATGGAATAATAAAGTCATTCACCTTGGAAAAGACCTCTAAGATCAGTGAGTCAAGCTGTTAACCCAGCACTACCATGTCCACCATTAAACCTTGCCCCTAAAACCCCATCCGCATGTTTTCTAAATACCTGCAGGGATGGGGACTCAAATGCTTGTTTGGGCAGCAAGGAATCTGCCCAAGGAGACTCAATTCTTCCTTACCATGGCTATGAGAAATATGCAAGTTATCATTGACATTAGTGGTTCTTCCATTTCTGTGACTAAACTCAGCAATGCATTTCTGCACTTGCTTGGATTTCCCTGTGTAAGCCATTGTCCAGCAGCTCCCCAGCCTTTTTCCATCTCATCCAGCACAGCCTCCCCACGGAGAGCTTGTAAACATGGTCAACACGGACCAACCCGTAGCAAACTTTTCACTTGGTGCCAAGGACAGCTTAGGCCCCTTTTTAGATTGTCTTTGCCAGATTAAATCAATTCAAGCTCCCACATGGTGCACAAAACGTGTGGGCTGGACTCACAGCTGCTTTCGGGAGATGTTCGCTCCTCCAGAAAGCCCACTCTATTAAGCTGGACTTGCCCCAGGAGACAACGTGTCCCTCAGCACTTGCTCCTGGACAGGCCCTTCCTCTGGCACAGGACAGGATGCAGAGAGGGCTCAGCTCAGCCGCTGCCTCCGCTCCAGCCCTGCAGAAACCTGAAGCTCCTCACTGGGCTCCATCAGCGTCTCTCTGCCAGGTGCCCAGGACCAGACCGCCTGCTCACGCAACTGCGTACAGTGCTGATTTCTGGTGTTTCAAATGTTTCTGAAGCCTGTAAATAGACCTGTTGTCCTGAAATAAGTTCTTTCACCCAGAGTACATCAAGCCCGCTGTGTGCCCGCTGTAGAGATTTGTATTGTTTATACTGAAAGTCATAATTTTTTTGGTAAAGTTTCCCTTTCTACTCTGTGGAGTTTGTCCTGAAGATATTTCTGTGTGTTGGCTTCCAAGCCAGACAGACTTTTACTACATTTGCATAAGTGAAAGAACAGTCTTCTTATAAATGGAGGAGACATTTTTTTGAAATCACCAAATTAATGGTAAATTAATTATTGATTTAATAATGCAACAAAATTAGTGTATTGCATTAATGTGCTGCTATATTATTTTCTTTCTCTTAAGAGACAGCATAGCAGAAATTTCAGGCCTTCATTAATGGCTTTTGTAAGAATCAGAGAAGTTCCATGGCACTGGCAATTGAACAGTAAGAGATAGAGTGAATCTGTAGCCTTAATTTGTCCCTTTCTTAATCCTCAGACCTCTCTTTTAGGACCAAGAACACTATACTTCCACAGCACAGAATGTGGAAAAAGAGTGAAGGAATCAGTGTACTTGGTGAAGAAAAACGAAAAGGTGCTTTCTATTGGTGGTCAAGATTTGGCAAAGAAATAGGAAAAAAACCCAAACCTTTTTCATGAAAAGCAGACAACTATCATAGAAAGTATCATTCAGTGAAAAGAAAAATAATTGCCAAACAAGATGTCAGTCTAGAAGCTTACAAGCAGCCCCAGAAAACAATACCAAATTCATTGGTGTGGGATTTTGGTGTGCAGTTTTTATTGCATCTGACAAAGTGTGCTGTGATCTCTTTGGAATGAGACTTCATAGGACTATATTAACAGCCTGCACACAGATTCAGAAAACATTCCTCTATTTGAAGTGGTTTAGCAAAATTCATTTATCCATTAAATCAAGAACTGTGTTTAGGCTGCAGGACCTGATGGTCCACATAATGTGCACTGGGCTCCTACCAGTCATATGTAAACTGTCTAATTGCTCTCAGCTGTGTTGTCACAAATAATTGGAAACTGAATCTATCCACCAGAGGCCCTACCTGTAAATGTAACAGTAGCAGATTCCTCTTATTTTTCCTTAAAAAAAAAAAAAAAAAAAAAAAGTTTAGGGGGGGGTTTTGGTTTTTTTTTTTTTTTTTCCCCTGCTACTTTTAAAAGCTGCTGTTGCAGCATGACTTGCCTGCCTGTTGTCCGTGTTGCATTGCTTTCCTTGAACAAAAGCCAGTCGCCTTTTTGGCAAGTACTCTTGCCAAATGCACCATTTGAGCAGCTCTCAGTGGGGAGAGATACATTTCTGTGTTGATACAATGATGATTTTAACAGCTTGTTGATGCAGTGGAGGACACTCCAGAAACTTTCCTGGGTATGGAGATCTTGGCTATGAATCCCAGTGTGGTATGGTGGCCAGCTCTGTCCTGTCTACCAGGTAGACTTTCATGTCTAAAAAACCAGTAAACAGCCATGGTAGCATTTGATGTTATTCCTTGATCACTTTATGTGTGTGGGATGCAAAAGCAACGAAAAAAAGTCATACCAAATGTTCTGTAGAAGGATTGTTTCTGTTTTTGTAATGTTACTTGATCTATTGGAATTTTCCGGATATTGAACTGGGGAACCCAAAGCTGCTCAAATGTATTACAATACCTGGGAGGGTACCCTGAAGGCAGGGTTATGGCATTAGTTAATAGAGCTGTGCAGTCCTATCAAAAACATAAAGGACATACTTGTGTCAAAAACTGGGAATAGCTGAAGAAAAGTTGTAATGAGATCTCTTGAAAGCTATAATTATGTACACTTTCATTTTAACTCAAGTATGAAATGAGAAATCTTTTCTTTCCTTCGTGGCTGTGTCTGAGCAGATGTAACTATTTTGGTGTTCTATAGTTAGCCTAGTAATTAGCTGATGATTGCTCAGCAAAGAAACCAACAAATCGAGAATCTAGAGAGTACAATGACTCATCTGAGAATATTTGCTGTATGTTATATTTGATTGTTAATTCTTGGTTGCTGTATGAAGTATCCAAGGTTTCATAACTGGCAAAAGGAGATAAAGTGTAAGAGCTGGTTTTCAAAGGAAAGTATTCTCTTGGGTTCATGTGGACAGGAACTTTCTCTTTTGTATTCAGGATAAGCCAATGAGACCAAAACAGGAACAAAAAAGCTGCAAAAGTGTCACTATGAAGTTGGAGGTGATAGTATGATTTAAACATTTAATTGGGAACTTTACATTCATCTAAGTTTAGCTGTGTTTGTAAGGTTTAACAGGTGCTGATGTGTATTAACCACCAACATCTTCCAGGATATGATCACCTGCTCTTGGTCTCCTCCTGATGTGAATTGAGCAGAAGATGGGCTCAGTGGGATGTGGATCTGCCCAGTAAAGAACCTTGCACATTCTCATCTTTGTGGCCTTGTAACACTTCACAGGCTGTAGGCTGGCACGTGAGGAGAACAGTCAGTCTTGAATCATAGAATAGCTTGGGTTGGAAGGACCTCAAAGATCATCTAATTTAACACTCCTGCCATGGGCAGGGGCACCTTTCCGCAGACCAGGTTGCTCAGAGCTCCATTCACCCTGGCCATGCATAACTTCTCTGGGCAACCTCACTGTTCCAGTGCCAGGAATGTGTGGTCTTCTCTTCCCTCCCACTTTCTTCAAAGTACCTATTTCTAATGGCCAGTGTCTGTTGTGAGAATTCTTATTTGTGGACTTTCATATTCTCTTGGAACGGCTAGCAAAAGCTCAAACTTCTTGCTATTCAACGTATGTTAAGTTGAATTTGGTGGTTGTACGGACTTGAAAATTTGTAGTTGTCAGTAACAAAGTTAGTGCCTTTACTTCCGTTTATAACTTTGGAAATATTCCTTCTTAACTACTCAAGCAATTTACTAAATCTTAGCATTTTAACTACATTTCATAGCAGTAAAGGGATAAGTAAAAATAAGTAAGTTTTCCTGTGCTTATCTTTTTTAGTTACCCTCTGCTGTAATTTTAGCTGACATACATTTTGTTTGGCAGTCCATATCTATATATATATATATATATATATATATATATATATATGTATGCATACAGGTGCAGTGCAGCTATATTTTTCTAAATATTTCCTAAGCTTCCATGCTGTTCATTATTTGGGTAGGATGCATTACGACAACGTGGCCCCTTGAATCCTGAGTGTGTACTTTGTTCCTTGCCTCTTGGGTTTGTTTATTGTAACCCTTATCTTGAAGTAAGGTATAGTGCAAGGTATTTTGTAGGTCTGTGATGAACTCCATTGACTTCAGGAGCCACATGCAAGATCAAGGCCTAAATACTTTAATCGGGAAGCCCTAAAGAGTATAAATAAGGAAACAAAGGTGGTAAAAGATAGTGCTAATGTAAGGGAGCAGAATGTGGCACCAAGTGGAAGGAACAGTGAAGGGAGTTTTTATTGTGGAAGAGAAATCAGTTGAGTTGATTAGTTTCATATGTGAGATTCTTTTTTTTTTTAAATATTTGTTTTGGAACTAAATGGAAATTCTTTACTTGGGAATATTGTGGTTGAGAATGATTATGCATGTGTGACAGAGGATAACAATGTGTACATTAAAAAAGAAAAAAACCAAAAAAAAAAAACCCAAAACGACTCAAAATATCAGGGGATTTACGGGAGAAGCACCTATTCATTGACTTTAACAGCAACAAAACTGTGTGTCCCTGACTTAATCAGTGTCAATGTTCCTTAGATCTCATCATATTAATCTTCTATTTGTAACAGTTAACTGAAACACAGTTCTCAAGAGTGTTTAAGTTTTAGGTGCTGATGGACAAAGTTTGTGCATCTTGTAAATTGCATGCACTGTGTAGAACTCTTATTAATTGGTGGTGGAAGTCACAATCCATATTTTAAATAAGTAGTATAATACAGCCATTCAGAATTACACCACAAAAAAGAGAGGGGTTTAATGGACTCCATATGTCTGCTTTTAGAACTGGTTAAGTAAAACTTTGTTATACCACATAATGGTAAACCATCAGTACTATAATGTCCTTGGGGTCTTTTAAGAACCTCCTTTATAGATACTCTTCTGACAAAGATTAATTCATTAATGGATTCAAACTAACAGGAATGTAGTTTATATTGCTACAATGAACAGGCATAAGTATTGGTTGCATTGTCCCTTTAAATTCCTGGAAACTGAAATGCAATATTCTTTCTCATGAGGAAGAGCTAATTTTGAACAAGCAGCAGCTTTTCAAGTATGTCACTTGCATTTTAAAACAGTTGTTTCAATGCATACCTTAGCTTATGCTCTTTCAGAATAAAGACTAGAATAGTAGATGTATCTAGGAACACAGGAACATAGGATGCAATCTTCCTGTAGCAGTGATAATTTGTGATATGGAAGTATTAATAACTATTTCTTAAAAGTTGTTTCATTGTTAAGCATTTTAATAAAACAGCTCTGTTTATAATTCTAAGTTATAAATAGCTAAGGTACTAATGGGTAGCTGGCCTAGAGCCACATTATTTCAATGGTTTGATGGCCTGCATCTCTTCCCGCCACCGTTTCCCTTCCCTCTCCCCCTGCCCCAAAATTGTACTTATGCTTGGGAGTATTTCCAAACCCAGTGATGTACATGTGTGCTGCATGACCTAGCCTATGGTCTTTCATTCTGAAAATCAGATCACTGGACTCGTGATCAATATTGCCATGGGGAGCATGTTAAAAGCCATAACAATCTGCCCTCCTTCATTTGCACTCCTGGGGTGCAGGCTGGTAAGAAATGTGCACGCTACACCACACCAGGATATTCTGCTTCTCCATTCACACCTGTCTGGGTCTGCTGCTCTGTGGATCAAAACTGCCCAGTGGCACCAACGCATCTTCTAGGAGGCAGGCAGAAACTGTCAGTGGAAGTTGATTGCAGGAGTTCTGGACCTTTGCATAGGTGCATGCTAATGAGACAAGCATGTTTTGGTAGAAAACAAAGGCCACGGCTCTATTAAAAGGGCCTAGACAGGAAGCTAATGATTTGTTTTGGAATTAAAATGATTTGTGCTTTTCAGAATAGTGTATGTAAGTATGTGAGCACATACAAGGGAGTTACTGCATACTTTTGAAGTTCTTACTATGTTCTGTTGAGCTGTGAAAATGAAAAATTTTACAAAACAAGCCTATAAAATTTGTCTTTTCCAAGATTCTTTTGAAAAATTAAAAAATATCAATATTTTTATTCTTTTCATTCAAAATCTCTTCCATATTGTATTATTGATGCCATCAAATATTTAGTTGTTTTTTTTTTTTTAAAAAAAAGACTGACTTTGAAAGGAACTGCTTTACTACATGTAGCTGACCCTGTCAAAGTCATATTCAGAGCATTTCATTCTTCTTTTCAAAGCAACTGCCCCATGTTTAGATGCATCTCCCACTTCCATAGTCCACATGCATATTCCCACTTCATCTCAGGATGGCTGCATGTGTCTAAGCACGGCGGGCTGACCTTGGCTGGAGGTCAGATGCCTGCCCAGCCACTCTCTCACTCCTCGTCAGCAAAACAGCGTGGGGGAAATAAGATGATAAAGCTCACAGGCAGAGATCAAGACAGGGAGATCACTTACCAAACTAAATTTTGCTTCATGGGAGTAACAGCAGCGGGGGTCTATTTTTAAATCCTGGAGAGACAGAAAGGCATATGGGCCACTTCTTGAGTGACTATCACAGTGTTGCCTTGTGGTAATGAAGTAAAACAGTTTCCTCAAAACTTACTGGAATTGCTGATATTTCTATCATTTTTGATTGCTCATTTATTTGTCACAGGAACCCATGACCTGTATATTTAGGCTCCCATTCTCCCATATCTTAGGTGTTGCCAATACTTTCGGAGGTTCTGCATTTCACCGAAAAAACATTTTGATGCTGGAAGGGAATGATATAGCTATCAGAGAAGGTCAGTTTAGGTCTCCTCTCATGGAAGTTTATTTATAACTCATCATTTCTCCTTTCAAAATGATAATTGTTAATTAGTTTAGTTTTTCATAAATTTTTCATCAAGCAGTAGTCCTATAGTATCAAACATAATACATTAGTTATTTCAGATGTTGAGATTGGATACATGCTCACAATTACCTTCTGCACATATGTAATACATTCTAGCTTTTTATAAGGCTGTTGGTTACAAATGGCTTTGAAATAACTACCATGCCTTCCAGCTATAAAATCCCATAATAATTATTCATTATATCATCATCATTTTTATTATGTTAAAAGGAATTCTTCCACACCCCCTCCCACAGCAGAATGTTGTAGAAGAGATTTCATTTGCCCACATTAATTCAGGATTGTTCAGCACTGCAATACAGCCATATCATCTTTGTTTTAGGGAAAACTGAATGGAGTGAGACAGCTGCTGCATGAAACTTCAGTAATTGGATTCATGTTTAAATAACTTGGGCAAAAAACCCCTTCAGCTTCCTAGCTTAATTCTTTTTATTATCTGCATGTAATCTGAGTAGGTTCTAACTAGAAGTTCTCTAACTAGGCTAGCTGGCTTTATAGCTATAATTTAGGCATAGTTGAACATACCTCTGACAATTCCCACTTCCTGTTACATATTCAGAACATAAAAGACAAGGATGTTGAGATGGTAATTTGTTTCTGAAAATGAAGTCTGATTATTTTAACCCTTCTTCCTTAAATTTTAAAATTATTTCTGGAGCTTAAGATCATTTATTTGTTTTTAGTTTTGCTTTCTTCTCTTTTATATTTATGACTACAGGAAGATTTTAACTTAATTTTAATGTGGTATATGCAGTTATAAACATGCAATGGCTTAAGCATATTTTAGGCTATAAAATGCACTCATTTAAACTGCTTTACTTCAAGAGCATCTGATTTAGATACTTGTGCATTCACTTCTTAAATAAAGTGAAAGCATATTGTGTCATACAAGATTATTTTTTTCTTCATTATCTGATCCTTATGCATTTGAACTTGGGCTTCTGTGACAAAGGCACAGTTGTTTGTCTGCTGATTGAATTTAAAAAGAATCTGGTGTTCTCTAAGTACAAGCCCCTCATTTCCTATAGCATAACAGTACAGTAATGCTAAGGGCACATGTATACAAAAAAGCATTAAACTCCAGAAAATCCCCTTAAATCTCAAAGCTGGAAATTCAACAACTGAAAGCTAATTGTACTGAAATTTAAGCCCGAAGTAATTTTCTTACATGGTTAAGGAGTTTTAAATGTGATTAATATACTGCAATAAAAGGGGTATTTAGAGGTAACTTCAGGGAGATGTTATGAACTCATGTGCTTATCAGTGATCATAGTTCCCAGCCAAATGAACAGCAAAAAGATGTTCTAAAACCTCTAGGGAAACAATAACAGTAATAATCCACATCTTACTGCACCTTCTCAGTTTCTTCAGTTAGGTATTTATGTAAATGAGGTATTTTTGGAGCTGCTGCCCAATAAACAGGGACTATTGGCAAGTGTCTCTGCACCTACCCCTGAAATGTATCCCTTTTTGTACAGCAAAGTACAACACTGGCTTAGACTGAAGTTTAGAGAGGAACACATTTCGTTTAACTGCAGCCATCTGAAGGGTAGGCTCTGTCTGACTTAGTCATCAGTCAGTGAAACAAAATGGGCAGCCCAGCAGGCATGCTCATCCCCCTTTGCTTTTAGGTTCCTCTCTAGTCAGTGGAACGTGATGAGTGTCTCCAAGGGTAGTTTGTCTTATCCCAAAGGGCTGACCTAAGAATGAATCCTTAAGGTTTTAGCTGCTGAAGTTAGGTGAGGTGAATTCCATCCCCAGCTCACTAAGTATTTTTACTAGGGTGTACTTGTTTATGACTTGAGAATGACCCAGGATCTCTGTGCTGGAAATGAGTAAATTTTACTAAAATTTAAATTTTAGTAAAATACAATATTTATTTTAGTATTATAGAGCAACAAAAAATTTTAAATTGTAAATTTCGGAAAAGAAATACCTTTGTCAAGGCTTGGGATCCCAATGGATGGGCTCTCGTCTGGGAAGCTTTGATGGAGTCTAAAGACTGAAATTTCAGTGATTTTTTTTTTTTTAAAGTATCATTCCATAATGATAAAGGGCTATGGTAGAAAAAACACTTTTAAGATGAAACCTAAACATGTATTTTACATTGTGCAATGTGCACAGGTCCTGTCCTGTTCTTCATTCCTGTATTTTCTAATCCTGACCTTCACAAAAGTTGGAATCAATGTGCAAGCCTTCAAGTGCACAAAGCTAAGACACTTCTGTGAGTGCCATCCTTTTTCTCACAACTGTCAATGAGCTGATGAAAATACCTAAACAAATGAAGAAAACTGCTATCTCCAATTCTGTTAAAGCAACTTAAATGTTTCAAATTCAGCACTATTGTTTGTGGAGCATCTTGCCATAGTATGTTAAATTTCTGGATTGCCTAGAAAGATGTTCTACTAAGATGTTCTTCTAATCTTACTGTGTTCACTTGCACAGCAGTATTAACCTCTCCACAGTATTTTGTATGTGTGAACAGGTTATTGTTTTCCTCTGGTTCCTGTCTGGCTCTACACAGTTACCACCCTGGGCTTTTTTTTTGGTAGATGGGTGGGGCAATGGATTGGCTCTTAAATTATTTTGCTTTTGGCACTGGTGCCTGACTGGCTTCTGCCTTCTGTTTAACTCCTATTTTTTTATTTTGATTGTAGTCTCTGTTCTTTATCTCTAGTACTTACATTGTGATGTGTTTGTTTTAGAGTTTCCACAGTGTGCGATAGTTTGTTCTTTGTGTAGTCCCATATGTTCACCTACTGACTTGGACAGCAAAGAGGAAAAAGGAAAAAAAAATAGAAAGGAAAGAGCATATGTATTTTTTTCCAACATTTGTAGTCAACACAAAATACACTATGGAAAACACAGTTATTTCAACAGACTCAAAGCTGAGACCTGGGTAAAGTTTATAGTTTCAATGAGACTCAAGGGAACATGTATTTTTCTGCCAACTCTAAGAAGACTTGAAAATGTGTTGAAATCTTATATGTGTTGTATTTGTTTTGTCTGTGTAGGCAAGTGCTTCTGTGTGGCCCCTGTATTTCTTGATGTTCTCTACAGCTGACCTTGTAGGTGGGTTTTATGTCTCCAGTGTTGATCAAAGGGAGTTTGTAAGGTGCTTTTTAAAAGTTCTTTGAGAGATGGTGGGACTCATGTTTCATGGGTTTGAAGGATTTATTGAAAATATGTTCAGCAAATTAATTTTTATTTCTATGAGGATTTTTAATTTAGTTTCTGGAGTGTTAGGATTTTTTTCCCCACTCTACTACAAAAAAAAAAAAAAAAAAAAAAAAAGAAGATTTCCAATGGTATTTGAGTGGAAAACTGAGAATTCCCATTTTATGATCCGATTTCATATAACTGAGTGTGTAATTTTGCTCATGGCAAAGTTACTGGTCACATGCAGGTGAACATATTAGGCTTGTATGCACCTGTACATTAAGGTAAGACTTTTAGAGTGGCATGTGATGTAACTTATTACACATCCTTAAATTAATTAGTTTGTCTTCAAACACCTATTATTCCTGTTAGCAAATATTACTCAGTACAGCTAGGCAAGGGTTGGTGTATTCTGCTGTACCACTTCAGTTGTCGAGGAGGGAACAGATACCTGCTGTTTGATGTCAAGTGAAAGAACAGATCTCTGGGACGTGGCTTCTTTGATTGATTTATTGTCCCAAGTATGCTTGTTAGGTATCATATATTGCCTAAACTCTGCTATAACTTTGAAAGTTACTTTCCATACTCATGTTTCCAAACAAATTCAAATATGTACAGACATAGGTGGTTTTAAACATCCAGTCAAACAAGGCTGGTTTCAAGATCACTGGAAATAAGGAGTGTCAGTACACTTTCCATTTTGACCATGTTGCCACTGTTTTCATGAAATTGCTTGAGGTGGATTAAGCTGGTAGCGAATTCCTCCAACTACCAGTGGAGCTGAGCAGAATTTAGCCTTGTCTCTCCATCATGGTGCTGTCTTCAGAAAGTTGCTGTTCTTAATCTGTGAAAAAGGTCTGCACAATAAGTATGTAAAGATGGGAGCTCTCACAGGAACATACTTGAAACTGCACCACATATGTAAGCAGATGTTATTTTGTGGTTTAGAAACATTTTTTTTTTCTCCAGCTGTATACCAGGATCTTCCATTTGTGCACTTTCTGCATACAGTCAGAAGTTTATGTATCAGTTTATCAAAAACCGGTCTGTTCTCTCTTGAATTTGTGCCTGATATTTCCAATATTTCCAAATGTACTTAGGTACATTTGGATGTACTTTTTCAGTTTTGGATACATTTTTATTTGTTTATGTTGATACATGATATTTTGAGATTGCTGCTCTGCAAGAGCAGCGGCCAAAAGGAGATGAGACTAATCCTTTGTTTAAACAGTTCAAAGACTGAACTGATATAGTAACTGCTTTTAGACTCTCCAAAATACTTTGTAACAAAAATAATTTATTTAACTCTCTCCCTGTTTTACTAAATGCAGTTTTATTTAATAACCTTCTCTATTTGAGAATGAAGTGATTTGGGGTATTCCAGTAGGAGCCCCTGCCAGTCTGGGTTTTTGTCTGCCTTTTTTTCCTTCTTAGTCATGCTGAGTCATGGTCTCCCCTTTTCTTAGAAGAGCATGTCTCTGCTGCCAATAGTGGACTTGTTTAGCTGCAGAGATTGAGTGTGTGTGTATGTATAGCTTTCCTTTCTGGGCATTGTTTTCTGAAATTTGTATTAATTCCTGTTTCTAAGGTCAGGTACTTTTCATTGCATTCTCTTGTATTGCAATGTCAAAACATACCTACTGCCAGCAGGTGGAGGAGACTGGTTAAAAAAAGAAATAAGTTGGTTGATCAATCCTCTTTATCAAAAGTGACGTTTTCAGATGTGTTCAAGATATCTAACTTCTTTTTTCCTGTTTTAAATCCCACTTCACCATAACCTGTTGATTTCTGCTAGTGAAACAGTTTAAGCCAACAGGACATTTGGAGGGAGATCTGAGCTGCAGAGGCTTTTGAGGAAAAGCTGATGAATGGGCAGAAATATTGCAGCTGCCCAGGAGGACTCCAGTAACACTTTCTGTGCCTCAGACTGGCAACTCCCTGTCTTTCCAGCTGAGTACCACTGTGAGACTCCTCTCCAAGGTGATGAAAAACATTGAAAATATCTCTAAGCTTTGTGAAGTGTCATCTGTCCATTTGCTACTGCAAAGCAAGAGGGAAGGTTTGAGGATTTGCATTAGGAGCTAATAATTTCAGCCTTTTTGGTCTGATTCCAATGAACTTTTTTCTTGATCTTCCATTTTGAGGACTTTACAGGTAACATACTACCATGTTAGATCTCAGTTCAAGTTTCTATTTAGTCTAAGGTGGTCTGGTCTTAACCACTGGGCATATGAAGTAGGTTTGGGTTACTTCTTAGGAGACAGCAGCATCAGAAGCTTAGGGCAACCTTGGGCTGTCTTGGAGGCCAAGCTCTGCTGCTTCTCTCCTCATTGCCCCTCTAATAAACGGCAACTTGTAATTCTGCTGACTCCCTTCTTCCACTTGAGAAAACTGCAGTGCTCAGGATTCTCCAAGGCTGTGATGTTGCGGGGTGGCAGATGCTCCCAGCCCAGCTGTGCGAGAGGCAGCTGGCTGGTTTGCCTCCTCCAGGGAAAAGGCACAGAGCCAGATTCAGCTTGTTAACTTCCAGCTGGATCCACTAGCTAGTCTGCCCCAACATCATGCACAAATGGCAGCTGACATTTGGGAAGTAAGCATAGAACTGCAGACTGTCAGAGAACATACTTTGACAAAATTTGAAGCACCTCTAAAAGCATTGAGAGGGCTTTCGTAGTATGAACAATTAATCCAATAATCCATTGTCAATTGTGCCTCTGAGCTGACAGACTGTTGACAAACTCCTTTACTGGCTTTGCCTTAGCTTTTATTTTATCTTCCTTTTTGCATGAGAATTTTTTTTCTCCATCCACTCCTCTGCACACCACTTTCTTCAAGAACCTTTCCTTGAAGCCTGAGGAAGTGGTTTAACATTGGATACAGACACAGGCACACAGGCACACACAGGCATAAAATCCCACTGATAGAAAAGGAGTGTGACTTCCTGTACACAGCGGGATTGATGGGGGTGGGAATGGCACAGTTTCTAAAATGCAAACAGCGGAAAGGCAATCCCTAAAGTATATAAAATTCCTATGATTTAAATGACTAAATCAGCTGAATGCTGGTAAACGTTCTACTGGTTCAGTACAGAGTTTAAATGTGTAATCCGCAGCCTCTCCATCAAAGAAAGTTGGACCGTGGAGCCAAGCAAAGACCATAGGGGTGGGTTATAAAATAAGGTAATAGGAATAGTTTTAAGCATCTTGCTACACAAACTTATTTGCCATTTTATTGTCAGGTTTCCCATCTTTAGTTCTACTTATCTGCAAAACTTCTTTGTTGGACTTAACCTGGACTTGCTTGTTACTGAATTTCTGCTTCTCCTTTGTTAATATGCATCTCACACAGTAAAGATCTCAAGGCAATGCATCCTGGCCTGGAGTAAGGTTGCTTGCAATATATTCAAGGTGGAATAGCAGGAAAATGGTGTGAATGTGATGGAATAATTTTAATTTTTGAAATTTTTGTCTATATTTCCCCCACACGTGTACTCCTCCTGTAAAATTGTTGCACACCCATCTCCCTGCAAACTTGTTGAAACTCTTTCTGAATGCCCTTGATGTTCCCATGTGCCCTCAGACCAGCCAAGCTTATGGCCCAGTGGGGTAAAAAGTTGAAGTGACCTGCTTCTCTGCTACAGAACACATTTAATTGGGTACTTGGACATGTAAATGCCTGAGTGTCTTGCTTCCTAACTGAGATATTCCTAATTCTCTGTGCACCTAATTAGAGAATGCAGGTTGTTCCACAGAGATCCCTGCTTTGCTAGGTGGTTGTACAGGGGCTGCAGGAGGACCTGGTAAGACAACATTTGTCTGGAACTTTCCTTTATGAGGAAAGGAGAAGTATAAGCAGCTGCTGGTACAGCAAAGAGGTTTCTGATGGGCCATTTGAAGGCTTTAGGGGTGTTTGTGTCTGCAGCAGACTCTAGCAGTACCTGTGCCATCAATAGGAACAAAGCTATGAGAAAGATCATACACATTTTTAAGTAGAAACGTAAAGCAATCAGCTGAATAAACCCAGAAAAACTCTTCAGCTTGGTCATTACCAGCCAAGGCATTTCTTGCTTCTTAACCAGCTATTATGGGGAAGAAATCCATTCTTGAACAGAAGTGGTGTTGAAGAGATCATCTCTTTAGCTGAAACTCCTAAGTTTCATGGTGGTACAGATTGGACAGAGGGAGTTATGACAAGCTTTTCTTTGTCTCCTCATCACCAGATTCTTCAAAAAGACTGTCCCAGCATCACTTATTGTTCTCTATTCCTTTTCTCTCGTGTTTTTGAATATGATAAACTAAGTTTCACCCTTAGATAATCCTGTGTCCCTACAAAATTTTATTTAGATGTCTACATTCCTAAAAATAATACATGAATGAAGTGTTCCAAGCAGCAAACCGCAGCTTCCTGAGGTATCAGTGGCTGTAATGCAGTTTCTAGTTCAAGGATTTTGTTTTGTAAGTGAAATAACACTTATAGCAGAGTCTACCTCCAGTATTGCTTTGCTGTGTGCTGTTTGTGGTTTTTTTAACCATTTTTGGGTGCAAAGCATATGTCATTTAGTTGACTAACATAAACAGAAGACTGCTAAGGTGTGTTTTCTGTGGTATGCATGCCTACTCCTCTACTTAACAAGGTTTCTAACTATATAATGCTTCTAACCTACAATCAAAATACTGCCCACAAGTTTTAGTCATATATTTTATCACTTACATGCACAAAGTACATTTGCTTTTGCAGAAGGTTTCAGTATATTACTCTGATTCTTGGTATAAATTGTTTTCCTGGTGTCTAAAGCCATGTTTGCTCAAGCAATTCTTTTGCAAAGGAATCTGACTGGGATTCAGTAGCCAAATTTATTTTGAAAAGGCATCATAAATGGTAAATTATGATTTCAAGTTAATTTATCTGGGACAAAGCCAAGCACAATAGGTGTTATGTTCCAAAAGTAGTTCAGCAACATAGAGTGGGGAGAGGTGAAGGGGAGGGTGAAATGGTAATTTGGCAATACCAAAGTACTTAATTTTCTTGACAAAGTTCTTGTATTTTAACACAATTCCATTGTTTGGACAGTGACTGTACACTTTTTAATTGCAGTAAAACTAAATTTTTAATGGCAGTAAAACTAAGGATTTAAGAGCTAAGAGTGTTACAGCTGGAGGAAGCTGTAAGTAAGGCTCTGTTTTCTTAAGGAAAACAGAGTTCAGGCAGCTTTTCAAAGGAGATGGTAATTATATGTGAACTTCTATGAAGACTGTGTATTGATAAATACATGTTCTCTAGTCTTACTCCAATAAGTTCAGCAGTAAAGTGTATCCTAAGTAACTTCTTAATTTGTGTCTTCCAATGTGCTGCTTCAGGTCTAAGGTGGTTTATCTAGTAATGATTATAATTCCTTCCCATTGTAAGTCAGAATTCCTTAATTCTATACCTTTTATTGTCGACTGAGAAAGGGAGGTGTAGAACAAAGTAAAATTTAATGGATATGGCTAAGAAGTAAGCTGGTTCTAAACCATGCTCTATGTTTGCATTTGCACTCTATTGCAGCCTGTCTGCTTCCAGAGAGTCAGGGAGACATGGATACTAACGAACACAATAGCTGGAAGCCTGTTAGTCGACAAATAAATGTGGGTGTACTTAAGTATTGTCAGTCAGCAGGTCATTGCATACAACTCCGTCTAGACCATCTTGGAATCACTGCAGAAACCACTGGCATATAAATCCCTCTTAGTCTGATGGGCTTCCCTGGGGCAATATTTTTCAGTCGGGAAAGATGCTGTGGAGGCTGGAGCTTGGAGTGGTGATTGCGGCAGCTCCTGTGCGCTGCAGCTCTCACTTTACCACAGCGTTCCGTGGCTGTCAGGATTTTGGCTGCTTTTTCCACTGGCTTCCCAGGCACTGTGGGGAGAGCAGACTGGTGTGTCCTGGTGCTGAGCCATGTAGGCTTTCCCTTAGCCTTAAATATGCTGGAAGGGCATGAGTACCTGGGAAGCCCTGTGATACCAGCTCTCAAGTGCCTGTGTTGCTGCTCTTGGTGCAAGGAAATACTCTTGGCAGATGGGCAGCACCAGAACTTGGCTTATCTTTGAATTATTTATTCCTATGTTATTCTGCACTGGAATGAAGACTGATTTTGAAACAGGAAGATCTGTAAAGTGGAATAATATTTTCTCAACATTCCTGCAAATGAGAATGACTGTTTTTGTATCACAGGATTTTGAAGTATTAGGTAGATTCAGGTCAAGAGTTATGTAGTTAGGGAACAGAATACCTCAGAAAACTTTGTTTAGAAAGTCATCACACTAGTGGTGTAGAAGGATACTGTGACATATAAAATTCTCTTCTACTTTATAATTTTTTTCTAATCAATTCTCCATTTAACAATCATTGTTGAATTGGCAGATTAATTGTTGTTTGCAGAGTCAAGCATTTGTGATGATTTTATTTGAATTTTAGTGGGGCAGAGTTCATGTCTCTAGCATTAAGGTTTATTTTGTGAGTAAGTTACAGTAACCAGAACATTTTGTGTGATTTTTTTGTAAACAGATAATTTTGCATGTGAGATAGTTTGGTTTTGAGGCTAGTTACAGCTGTCTGTAGATAAACTGCTGCAGTGCTGTGAAGAGGATGTATGGTCCACAACTTAATGTCCTGATGGACAGTAGTGGCAAGTGGTGTCCCTCAGGGCCCCACACTGGGACCAGTACTGTTTAATATCTTCAGTATTGACACAGTGGTGGGATCAAGTACACTTGCAAAAAATTTGTGGAAGCCACCAAGCTGAGCAGTGTGGATGACATGCCTGAGGGAAGGGGTGCCATCCATATGGACCTAGACAAGCTTGAGAATGGACCCATGGGAACCTCATGAGGTTCAGCAGGGCCAGGTGCTGGTGCTGCACCTGGACTGGGGCAACCCCCAGTATCAATCCAGTCTGGGGGATGAGCAGGTTGAGAGCAGCCCTGCCAAGAAGGACTTGGGGGTGCTGGTGAACAAGAGGCTGGACACGAGCCAGCAATGTCCACTTGCAGCCAGAAAGCCAAACAAGTCCTGGGCTGCATCAAAAGCAGCATGGCCAGCAAGGAAGGGATTTCTGCCCCTCTACTCTGCTCTGCTGAGATCCTGCCTGGAATGTTGCATGCAGCTCTGGGGCCCCCAACATAGGAATGATGTTTGTGATAAGACAACAGATAATGGTTTTAAACTAAAAGAGGGTAGATTCAGACTAGATATAAGGAAGAAGTTTTTTACAATGAGAGTGGTAAAATACCAGAACCCGTTGCCCAGAGAAGTTGTGGATGCCCCATCCCTGGAAACATTCAGGTTGAACAGGGCTCTGAGGAACCTGCTCTAGTTGAACATGTCCCTGCTTATTGCCTTTGAATACATGGCCTTTGAATGTCTCTTCCAACCCAAATTGTTCTGTGAAATTGTTCATGCACCCTTCTGTCCTTTTCGTAGATGAATAACTTTTCATAGATGAATAACTTTTAAAAGGTAAAGTAAAATGAATATGTTCACAGTGCTTGCAGCAAAGCAGAGGTAAGCGCAGCACCATGTTTTTGTACAGGTATATGCCACAGTTACGTTTTTCTCTCCAGCTTTGGAGATGGAGGAGGCAGCTGTTCAATGAGGACCATAGTGGAGAGTGAGGGAAAACTGTTGTTTTGGCACCTGGGATTCTTTTTCAGTTTCTAATTTTTACATTTAACTAACCCTGAAAAAGCACACAAAATGTTGAAACACAAAGTGTTAAGAATGACTTTCTAGGTCACAGGTTATGTTTTAAAGTAGACTCATGTTTTTATGGCTCCTGATAATATTTTTGGAATTAGAAACCTGTCAGTGTTTCCATTTGGAGATAGAGAGCTATAACTGGCTATAAAAATATGTTCCCAGCCAAGGCATGCCATATGAGGTTGTTGCTGAAAAGCAATTAAAGTCTGGCAGCTTTGAAATAAGAGGCACATCAACAAGATTGGAAAATCTGCTGTTTTCTGTTGGTGCTGCATTTCTAGAAGTCACAATGTATGACAATAGGTGTGACTGTTCAGGGTCTGCTTTTATGGGTCACTGTGCAGAATCAGGTCTGGGTGGACGATTTTGGTTTGTCTTAATGTTAGATTTCCTTGTGCTCTGGATGTAATTTCACAAATTAAGTTCTTGATAGATATTTTAACACCTTCTATCCATTTCCTAAATCTTTTGTGCAATTGGTCCTTTTCCTTTGGTTCACTACAACTTTAAGTAGCTCCAGCACATTCTTCCAATTTACAATGTCTCCCTGACTCGCCAGCTGGACTCCACACATAGCCTTGGTGCTCCAGGAAGGAAGACTTGGCATCAAGTGAGTCTGGGGTTAATGAAAGCCTGGAGTGGGAAGTTATAAAAATCAGATGGTTATAGTAATTTTAAGGGGCTGTACTGAGTTTAATGGCTCCATGGGGACTGGTGATATGAATATATGAGGAGTGGAGAAGAAGAGAACGGGCATAGCAAGGTGCCATTATTATATATATTAATGTGTGTGGTGTGTGCATATGTATATATATATATGTATCCCTCATCCCTCTCCCCTTTCATTCCCTCTTTTCGGGAGGTTTGATATGTTTTGGCCAGAATCCTAGTCTGACCTGACTGCACTGCATCATCAAACAATCCATACAGAAAGCTTGCAGAGAGGGGAAGCTGTTTTCAAGATTCAGTTTTTTCCTCTGGCTACAATGAAATATTTGACTCTGATAATCACACATAAGTATTTCCCCTGCATTTGCCGTGGTAATTCTAAATCATCTACTTTATCTTTTATCATGATCAGATGAAACCTATCTGTTTCGTTTTTTGTTCAGGCAAATGTAAGATAGGTTTCTTTAAAAGGAAAACAGCCCCAAACTTGGATTTTGGTTTGTCCCAAATTCGGAGTCAGAATCACATGGGCCAATGCTCCTGCTGAAGTGGAAGGAGGCAGTAGCTGGAGGCAGGTAAAGGGTTGGCTGTAATCACAGCTGTGATTCTTGTGGCTGGCTGCCTGTAATGCCCAGTGCGGAGGCAGAGGTGCAGACTCGGGAGCTCACAGCTCCAAGTGGAGGCACTGGAAGCTGCAGTTTGTACAGGGCTTGGTGCTTCCATCCTTGTCCCTCAGTGGAGCAGATGCCAGGTGCTTGATCTCAGTGAGCTGGACCACTGAGTCTTGTCCCACCACCCTGACTATAAAGAGATAGTGGTGTTACTTATTAGGCATAAGAAGACATGAAAATTAGGTGTTGCCTCAGGTTAAGGGTTACACTGTATCTTAATGATTGGAATCTGCAGAAAATGAATGTTTAGGTAACAGTAAATAGTACTATGTTGATGCATGATGATTTAAAAATAAAAATATTAGATAATATGACCTTGTAAATACAAATCTTTTGTAAGATAAGATATTCTATGGGACTGTCATGCATTCATTCTCTGTAATTCTAATTCCATAGTGTTAAAAGGTGGTTGTTTGTCTTCTTGGCTTTGCAAAGTCAGCATTGTAACAAAAAAAATATTGTATATTTAAGAACAATGAAATAAAATTGCAACCGATATTCTGCTTTTACTTGCATCTTTTAATTGTGAAGGCCATGTTTTTTAATGTAGTTTGAAAGAAAGCATAGGGAGTACAAAACGTTTGAGGGAAATACAAGCCCTTTTTATGACTTTGTTTAATTAGTTGTTTTGTAGGGCTGGTTTTGGCAGGGAGTATAAATGCATGTGTGTATGTGGGCATGTACATAGATGCACACACATGCTCATAACTTGAGCAAATTATTCTGGCAAGTCCTTGAGACTCAGCTGTGGAACACCACTTTGTTGGTTTAGCAGTCATGTTTTGGAGAGGAACTGTACTTTGAAGAATATTCTAACTGCATCATTTATTCCATTTTTAAAAAATATACTTGAGGTTAGGATAGCTTGTTTTCTGTATGCTTCACAATGTCAGAAAAATAATAAAAGCAAGCAAAGAAAACCCCAATATGACAGAGATTACATATCTTGAGGTTTCATTTTAAGTGTTCAAATAGACATTTGAATACAAATGTGTTTAATGATGTTTTTGCAGAGGCAAAAAATGTGTTATGACTTCCTAAAAATATACCTCTGGTGGTAGAGATGAAAATGTTCTTATGATTCTCAGCTGCAGCTTTATATATTACAAATATCCCCTAAAAATCTTAGAAACTAAAAACTCTATTAAGTCTGAGCTACTAAGTGAGAAATGAATTTAAATATATTGCTTTCTTCCTGTGAAATAACTGTGAAGAAAACAGGTTTATTAGGGGTCATTTGAGTGCACTCTCCTTCCCAGGACATGAGCTTTCATTTCACATGCAATGAAGTAAATTTGTTCTCAGTCATTTGGACTTCTTGTTTTAGAGCCCAGATATACCCACACAGAGGCTTTTTTTATTACACATAGTTTTGTGAATGAAGAACATTTTTAAAATTTTTTGTTTAGGTCTTAATGTGGGACTTTGGACAAATAAATAGGAGAGCATATTTAGTACTATTAGTTTTTAGGCTTCTCGTTAAATAACAGTGTGATTAGGATTTTCTTTAATCAGGTGTTATTTGGGCTCTCCCCAGGCTTTCCTGAGAGGGAGTTTTTGCCTAACTTTACAGAGAACTCATATCATCTGCTTTCACTGGGAAGAGAATTTTTCTTTCTTCCAGTTAATTACTTTGAGTCAAAATGTCTTTTAATGGAGTTGTAATCATGAGCAGGTTAAGTTAAAGACCATAGCTGCACCAAGGCTGTACTACACTGTCCTTTCTTTCTGGAAAACTACCAACAAACATTTATTATGCAGAAAACTATACCAGAGACTTACAACTGGAGCATTCCTGACTGCTACTGTCTTAATTGAAATGATTGGAGTCTGTTCATGTACAGCAATCTTGAAAAAAAAACCTGTTTGAATATCTGTTTAGCTACCAAGTTTTTGGTGCCTCATTGGAAAATTTTCTGCATTTTTCAATAGCTGTTTATTTCAGTGGCTTATGTAATTTTTATGCCTGGTAGTCTCTAGAATGAAATATTTTGAGAACTGATAGGATAACTTTGGAGGATTAATTTCTCTTTTATGAAATGCTCCAGAAATTGAATTGTTCCATTTTTAATAGATTGAACTCTTCTCTCTCTCTCTTTTTAAAATAAAATATAAGTCCATGTAACTTCTTACTTTAAGTCACTGACCCTCTTTCCATTCGGAGACAGTGAAGTTCTATTATCTCACTTTTAAGAAAGAGGGAAGAGTAAGAAAGGCTGAAGTTATTCACCCAAGTCACAAAACAGCTATGCCCAAATTATTGCTTGAACTTAGGTGAGTCTTATCTTAAACTCAGAGCTCACTGAACTAGTTCATTCCTCCTCTCAGAGGTGCAGCCTTTGTAATAAAAGGGAATAAAAAATAAAGCGATTTATTTAGCATATTGTAATTTGTTTTTTATGACCAAGAAGAACTGTTACTAAAATACACTGACAAGAATTATTACCTTTTACTCAGATGCATGCAGACTAAAAATTCCAACTGGCACAAAGCACTCCAATTCAAAGGTTACATAACTATGTGTCACAGACTACAGCAGTGACCAAGCAGCAACAAACCACTTCTGGTCCTTGCAAAAGTGAGAATTAACTAAAATGAAAATTGCCTAGATAGTCCCAGCTGGTAAACCATGGCACACGCTGCAAGTCTGAGCTGATTTGATGGAAGAAAATTCCTTTATGTATATAATCTGTATGTAATCTGATAACTAGCTTGACTATGTTGGAGATATATATGAATTAGACATGAGTTTTGATCTAGCATATTATTTCCCCCTCATTATCGTCAGTCTCTGATCATTCAGAGGAAGAAAAACAATTTTCCTTTTTTCTTGGGAAGCTGTATCTTCTGGTTGCATGTTAAAGTTGGTAACCTTTCAAGGGTATTGGCTGGGCCCTGAAATATGAGATTATGTGTAATTTATAAACTAATGTGTCTCTGCTCTTTTCAAGAGGTGTCTCTGTGGGGAATTGTTAGCAGGTTATTGGCCAGTAGTGGATATTGTCTTGCTCTTTCCTAAATTTCATGTCATTTGAGCTGGGCTGCATTGCTACCTATAGGTCTTTTCCTCTGGTAAGCAATTTTTGTCTCTTAAGACTCACTTTGTGTGGGAAGGGGTATACGTCCAGCTGTGAAGATACCTTTTTTGTTACCTTATTTGCAGTTACAACACATTTCTAAAATGCTTTGTTTCTATTTCATTCATTCATACTTGTTGTCTCCCTCCATGGGAAGTCCTGTGTAAAGGAACATACCTGGACATCCAGAAAATTTTTCGTATCCTCATGTGCTTTGTTATCTATTCCTCCTCCATCTAAGTGTGTTTCACATCATGTAGCTCAAGGTGCCTCCTTCTTCAGGCAAGTGAAATCTGATACTTAACATGCAGGTTGTTGGTGAGTCCTGTGGAAGTGACTTCTCTGGCAGGATTTTGGACTCCCTTCAGTAATCTCCTGCTCGAAGCAGGGTTAGGTGTGAGGACAGACCAGGTTAATTGGGCTTTATCTATTTGGGGCTTAAAATGGCTGTGCCTTCCTTAAACTGTTGTGACACCACTTGGAGTCCTGGACTTAAACTGAGTAGCTCTTGGAGTAACCACAGCATCCATGTTACTCTGAATTTCCTTCCTGGGCAAGGATAAGACAGTATTTCCTCTCTGCCTAGTGCTTCAGGAAAATTTTGCAAAAATTTGAGTTCAATTGTAATGGATTCAGCCCAAGAAGACAACGTGGAACCTAAAGTGCTATCAGTTTTCTAATGCAAACATAATCATTATCTACTCTGTGCCAGCTGCTGTACTGAGAAAATGCAGTGCTGCATCTACACAGTACCCAACTCAGTTTCTCTTCAGACAAATCATATCTACCAGGAAATTACTGGCTTAGTCCTCCACAATGCTCTGAGGAGCAATTTCCTTCTGTGTGGTCAAAGCCTCATTCTCAACCCATGATGCCTAGCCTGAAACCCTGGTGCCCTCCATCCAGCTTGGACATCTGGCAAATCTGCTTGTACAGGCCCTCACTGAAGCTTAGGTCAGAGCTAGCTTTGCTCAGTGCAAAGAGAGCTGTGTGACATTCCTTCTGCAAAATTTCTGATACTGTGAATATATCCTTACATGCATTTTAAAGTTCCTACTTAGCTACATTAAATCTTCCAGGCTATTCACAGCTATCTAAACCTTGAATTTCTTTCATTCCTAGAGTGTTCACTGCTGTATAATCTGGAGAACTAAGGCAAATTCTTCACTGTTACAGAATTACTAAAGCATTTTTTTTGTTTCCTTTGTCATTTCCTTTATGTGCTAGTTCTGTTGAACAATAAAATGTGACATATTGATAAAATGTGTCAATAGTTAAGATGTGATTATTAGTTTACTGGTACCTATTATAACTGCAAATAACTACTTAGTTTTTGCTTATGTTTATTTCTGCTGGAATTTCTGTATGAGTCCAGATTTGGTATCTATGACTTTTAAATTATGTTTCATTTCATCTTCTGGGAAGAGAAAATAAAGACTTTGCTTAAACTCCTTCTCTAACTGCATTTTTTTTTCCTGTTCCTCAGTATTTTTTACCCTTTAAGGAATTTTTCAGTAAAAGTATGAAAAGGTAAAGTGACATATCACCCATCATACATAAAGTCTTCTTGTATGTCATTGTACTTTGTGTCTTAAACGGAGTGTTCTGGATCTTCACGTCTATAGCTTCAGTGCTGCCAATAATGTTTTGTCTTCTGTGGTTTGGGTGGATCTGGATTTGGAACTGTGTTTTGGTTGGAATGCCTCTACATTGGATCCCAGCAGTTTTCAGTGCTTGGAAAAGTTATAACTTACAATGGAAGACAAAGTAAACCCACCTTCAAAGGGGAAAAATTAAATCTCTGTTTATTCACCAGCATGCTGAGATGAATCTTATTGACAGCAGCGATCTGAAATATTCTAGATATTAAAAGACTTGGAAAAAAGTGAATTTTTTAAAATGCCTGGGACTTTGTTTCAATAGGATTTATGTCCCAGATGTTGATTTTCACCAGCAATATGCTGGGTGAAATTTGTGTTGAATGTGCTATCAGATAGTGGCACAGAATACTTACATGGGAAAAATGAATTTCTGTGCAATTTTGTAATTAAGGAATAGGCTGCGACAACCTCTGCATTTCTGAATGACTAGAGCATGGGAATCTGAAATAGAAAACTCTGAGAATGGTGTCCAAGTGACTTTTAACCATCTGAGAGGTGAAAAAACACTGCCTTGTGGACTCCACTGGCCAGGTCTCTCCACTGGCATGGTGTTATGAGGAAAGAGTAAAGGAGTGTTTGTTGTTTTAAGTTTTGTTTCCCTTTGCAGCTTTCACAGCAGCACTATATATAAAGAGTTGGTCCAAGGTGTAGTAAGCCTAGCTTCTAGACTTCTTCTGGCTTCCAGGAGAAGCATGACTACTTTTCTGTATTAGAAATGTAACTATCGGCCTCGGTTTGAGCATCTGCTCATGCTTCCCAATGAAATTTATTTTCAATGGAAGGCAAATAAAACACCCACTTGAAATATGCTGGGGAACGTGCTGGTTTTCATGTACTGTCTTCCCTGCATATCTCTTCCCACATACAAAGTCTAGAAGGAGCTCCTGTGCCTCATATATGGATAAGACATGGTAGATTAGATGCCTCAGCTGAGGAATGTGATTTTTCAAAAACCTGTTTGGGAGAACCCAGCAATTGGTTTTGAAACCCCACAACTTCTGCTGTAGATGGTTTGAGGTCAGCTCTGTGCAGGTTCCCTGTCTGAGCAGGCTCTCCAGTAGACACGCTCCTGGCGAGACACACACTGTCTGCAGCGGAGCTGACTGGTGAGCTACTGCCTGGTGGCCTGATGGAAGGGAGCTCTAGCTGTGCCTTCACTGAAACCAGCCTGCTGGCCCACTGTCCTGTGAAAAGAGGAGATTTCCTCAACCCTTACTGGGGGGAGATTTCCTCAACCCTTATTATTTAATTTGTCTGTCAGTGTCCCAGGAAAGCTGAGACCCTTGTGCCCAACCAGTCTGTCAGGTCCCGTTACAGGGACCCTTCACTGAGCACTCCTGGGTCAGAGGGTGGTTTGACTGGCTGAGCCAGGGACACACACCTACAGCATAAAGGAAACCCCTCAGTGGCTCTTCCCACTTTGAGTGTGTTACCTGCTGCCAGTGACTGCTTGTGCTGTGAAAGATTCAACGCTAAGTTTACAGAATAGCACTCTTTATTAGTATGAAACTGAGACAGATTAAGTTTCAAGAACTGCCAGTGATAGTATCTGACTGCAAAACTGTATTCAAAGCAATCCCCAATAAAAGTATTTGGTGTACATAGAGTATGGTTCTTACCCAAAAGGTGTCCCTGTGGGGGCGGAAACAGGTTCAGCCCGTTGGCTGCTCCCAGCAGTTACTATGGAGTCTTCCCTAGCATTTCCCCATTCTCACTTACTATTTCTTTATGTTTAGGTGGAGCTTGAGGGGCTCTAGTCATACATACCTTTGTTACTGATTAGTCTAAAATTATCTTGTTTTGCTCTTAAAAATACAGTAAAAAATAGAGAGCACATGTTTAGTGAGGGGTGATCATATCTTGGAGTTGGGTAACTTTGGATGGAGATTAATATTACAATTAGGTTGCAATGAACTGAGTTCATCCAAGGAGAGCAATTTCACCACACTTGCTGACTCAGCAGCTGGACACCTTCCCCTATCTCCCCTGGCTGACAGGTGCTGTGTAGTTTATCAGCTGCAAAGTACCATTGAGTTTCCCTTCCTCCAAGGATTTCTACAGAGCCTGGCTGTGGTGTCTCCACTCCTCTCCACCATCCATTCCATCCCTCTTGGTTGCAGATCATGTGTATGGGGAGTCATTGTGGAGCATCCTAGCCAGGGAGCAGTAGCTGTATTTTACCCTGTAATTTCTACAGTGTTACAAGTTATGTGAGGGTGTGAATATAACTTCTCAGTTTCTGCTTATTTTACCCCCAGCCCTTTTTCCACTAAGACAGAAGAGTCCCGTCATTACATGAAGTGCATTTCAGAGAGAGCTGAACATTGGGGTAGATCTGAGGGGTAGAGCAGACTGACTATCTGGCCTCTGTCCCATCACTTGATTTGTGCAGTGTTCATCAGATATAATCTGTGCTGTGGCCAAAGTCAATGACTGTGCTGCTCTTCCGCTCTGTCTGAATTGCTGGGGTTTGGGGAAGAGCAGCAGCTTCTCTTTAAGGAGCTGTTTTGCGGGATTTCTGCATTTTACTCCATAGACATGGAAAAGGGAGGAAGACAATGAATGTAAAATCTAAATAACAGCATTTGAGAAGTTATCCTTCAAAAGTACTGCATGTTAAAAGTCCTCTTGAGTTTTATGATTGGAATTTCTTGAGGTTACTATACATGAAACTACTGACATTTCATCACATTATCTGGGACTTTTGAAGTATCCTAAAACCCAGTGTAAGTTTATTCAAAGCTTATATCATTAATATTTCTACGGAGACTGAAGATGCCATATAAGAAAAAGATTTTTGAGATTTGGAGTAGACAAAACTGCCCGGAGTTGTGCACATAGTATGCAACTGGCAGATATTGTCTGTTCTTCAGTACTGTTAGACCTATGGGGTTTCTAAAAAAGCATCTATCTATCTATTCAACTATTCAACTCATAATGAGATGAAACAGAGGTCATCTTGGAAGGACTCTTCTCAGTGTGATGAAAACTGAAGTAGTCACTTTACAATTCAGCATCTTCAGTTGATTAAAAGAAGCAGCTGGTTCATTTGTTGGAGTAATCTAATTTCTTACTGTAGCTGAAATGGATTGGCCTATAAATTAAAACTCAGAAACGGGATTGGCAATATACACACGAATGTGCATCCTGTAAGACTTTTGAATACCAAAATGAGTACTTGGTGGGGAATGGGTGGGGAACTAGGCTTTGAAAGAAATGACCTGTGAGTGGTATTTGTGAATCAGTTGGTTGGTAAGGCTTGGTTGTTGTGTCATTTTTTTTTCTGGACAGACTCTTTAGCTCTCCTGTTTGCATGAACACAATGGAGCAGGGCTTTTTCAGTTTATTTTATTTTATATTTTTTTTTGTCTCTGAGTATACTCTGTGGTTGTGATACTTGGACCTTTTATCACCAGTGTTTCAAGTGTGTATGTTGAATTACTCTCAGTTGTAACAGGAAGTTCTAGAATGAAACTGATTAATCTGTGAACAGAAAATATCAGTAAAAGCTAACATTTCCTAGGACATTGCAAACAGGGAGTATGACACTTTCCTCTCTCTGCCTATTTCTGTAGTTGTTTTTAGGAAGGCAGGTGATGGGGTGGTGTTTGTGACCTGCAACAGATGTTCTGTATTTTTTTTTCCATCCTGTAGACAGAGTGAACTTCCCATGCATAAAATGTAAATTGGTGACAGCTCTGGATTTCCACACTGGAAAGTCAAGTACCATTTGTGGGGAAACACTGGGGAAATGCAAGAGACTTGAGCAACCAGACTGCTCCATTTTCAGGGGAAGAAGAAATGTCTAGGAACTAAACAAAGAAATTGTGGAGGAAAATTCACATTCCAAGTAGAAGAAGGAAGCAGCATTCAGTAGAGTTAAGGCAAGTGAGGATTGGTAGGCTGAACAGAAGAGGACAAGAAGAGTTAAATGTTTCCAGATGACAATAGGTATGCAGAAAATGAACTATGAGAGATACCTTTAAAAGCTCCAGATGTTCAAATGAAGAAAGATGGCTGAGATACCTCTGTTAGTAGCAGTTCATCCCAGCTGAAAGAAAATAAGTAATGTTCTCAAAAACATCTTAGTAACCAAGCATCCTGAAACCAGCACACGTCATTTTATTGGTAAACTTCTGAACCTGGTAGTCAGTATGCAATGATGCTAATGCCTAGAAGTCACTAAGTATTGCAAAATATCTCAATATGTAGGTGATTTCTTGAGACTTGCCACGGTGCTGCAGGAGAATAATATCAAACTGATTCTCATAGTGATTCTCCATGTCGTGGTGGTGGGGAAAACCATACAGAAAATTCTGTAAGTATTCAGCTGGATAGATGTGTAGCAACAGTAAAATGTTTTGATTTGGAAGTGGAATAAAATGCCACTGTCTTTTGAGTATAGATGGAATGAGGACAAGTCTCTTGGAAGCTTACACTAGAATAACCAGAAAGACATATAAAAAATGAGATAATGAGCTGATAAGTGAGAGTAGTTTAAGCATAAAAATGTGACATTGGAAATATAATGAAGACCTCCAAAGGAAGTGAAGGAATAATAACCAGGCAAAATTGCTCACTTACAAGCAAAATTTGATGAGATTTATACCAAACTCATTGAAGTGAAATGCTTCTCTACAGTTAATCTGTCTTCAGAGGAAGAGTGGGGAATGTGCGTTTTCTCATCTGTGGAAGACTTTAGAGAAAATGATCCTGAGTGGTGAAGCCTGGTGTCCTGAGGAGGAACACTGGGTGATCTCCTGTATAACAAAAACAATGGCTGCATCCTACCCAGAGCAACATGCTACTTGGGAAATTGTATCTTCATGGTCAAAAAAATTTACATAACACATGAATGTTTCAGGAGAGTAAAATCTAGGAAAAGTAGAGAAGTTATATAGTTTCTTTATTTGTCATTGGTACAGTTGCTTTTCCAATGCTGAACTTTTTTTGAGTATCCATAAGCCTGCTGATAAAATTGTAAGGGATTGATCAAAGTACTGGATACTTTGCCTTGTGGTGAGACATTCTGGAATCTTGCTCTGTTTATCTTACCCATGAGAAAGCTAGGACTTGACCTGATCAGAGGATCTGCATTGGGAAAAAAATTGTTGAAAAACTGTTAACAAACTGGCAGGCAAAGATATAAAAAGGTCCAGTGGTTGGTCCTTGAAGTTCAAAATTCCACTGCACATTTTCAACAGTGTGAGTGATTAGCCCCTATGATATCTTAATGAAGATTGTGGTGATTTTCTTACCACTAACAATTTAAAAATTAAGATTGAATGGTTTCTTAAATTATATGTTTCAGTAAAGCAAAAGTTTTGTGGCTTCTTTGTACAGGGCATTGGCCTAATTGTTCATAAAAATCCCCTTTGACCTTGAATTTTTAAATTCTCTTAATTGCTAGAAACAAATTAGTCTTATTTTTTTTCCTTTTTGATTGAAGTTTTCTGCCTAAAACTTACTTTTGCTTTTACAAAATTCTAATGAAAAATAGGTATTTTTCATGGCCAGCTTCTATTCATACCCAGTCAGATGTTTTTCAGCTGCAGTGGACTTGCAGTGTTACAGTCTCAGTGCCTTAGTATATTATGTAGTATTGGTTTATCTATAAGGCTGTATTTTTTGTTCAGTTCCTTGGCGCCCCTGAAGACATAAGCCAAGCACAAATCTGTTTTATTGAGATATGTATGAGATGTCTTCAAAGCACTAATTGAATTCAGGATTATGAAATCTACTATTTTGCAATAAGTGCAGCTTGTAGTGGTCTTTTAGTTCCTCACCTCCTCTGAGTCCCATCTGCACATCTCGTGTTTACAGTGGTAAGTGTCTTGGAGACATTTCTGCTAGATCTGTACTGAAATCCAGTTACCAGCATTCCTGTGGCTGCAGTCCCAGTTAGGGTGAGAGTGTCATTAAGCTGGCCATTGTATCTGCAAGCTTAGTTTCTGACTTCAGAGAGCTCAAAAGACCAAAGACTGCCAAAGAGAGACACAGCAACCAGATAGCAAGCGATATTAGGGACATAGTGAGCATGTTAGCCTGGCTCTCTAAAGAAATGTTTTTTAGGGAATGACTTTACTGCTTGTTTCTCTGCCAGGTTCTCCAACTGGTTTTGGATTAATTTGTCTATTTCAGCCTGGTTTTCACAGAAGCATAAAAACACCAGGTTCTTGTGGCAAGCTGAAGCACCAGGTTCAAAAGAGCTTTGTGACACCCAACAAATGGGTATACAAGAAAGACACAAATTAGGAGCAGTTGTAGTATGGGCTGCAGGACAGTAAGATCACAGAAATTCAAATGCTCTTAAGTTCTCTTGCTTACAGAACAACTTGTATTCTTGTGGAGAACAGGCTAGACTCATTTTGATTCTCTTGTGATTTCAAATAGTCATAACAACCCACTTAAATCTGCTTCAGCAGTGTGGTTTAAATACATTTGATCTAGACAAGAGTTAAAATAATTAGCTGATATTTGATTTTACTTGATATGGATCCAAACCATGAAACTTTGAACACCCTTAGGGTGTTTCATTCAGTGTTTGGGTACTAGTCTGTGTTCTCAAGTAACCTTTTGAAACTTGGCAAATTTAATACCAGATTTAAAATAAAGGCACTATATGGGGAAGCAAGTCTGTAAATGTTTTTTCTTTAACTATGGAGGCGCTCTGGACTATAGTTGTAGAAGCAGAAGGAATAGAAAATGCGTTACCTGTATTAAGGTGTGTGCTTGTGTTCATATGCAGTGTTCACACCTGTGTACATACTAATGTGGCTGTTCAAAATGTTACTCCTGCTGCAGGGACCTTACAGTCTTAATAGATAACGAAGGCAATCGTGTGCTTTGAGAGCCAGAGGATGGTGCTAGCTTACAGCATGTGTGCATTTTCAGTTTTGTGATGTGATGACAGCAGCACTCTGACACTGGTTAACATTTGTGGGCCGTGTGGAAGGAGCAAGTCTCCATGAGGGATTTGGCTGGAGGAGACCTGCCTGCCTGCCTGGTGCACAGGGATGAGGAGGGTGCTCCTGGCAGGGTTGAAATAAGGATGAGTAGCATGATGTTTTACATTGCATGTGATACAGTCAGTAATCTGGAATGTGATAGACCATGTTTTATAGGCTTTTTATTTTTTCTTGCAAACAAATATAGAGGGGGGGGAAAAGAAGTTATGAAGAAATTAAAAAGGAAGTGTATAGATGTTTCTCTTGAAGGCGGAGGCGTTTGCTTCCTCTTCAAATAGCAATTATATGTGAACTGGAAAAGCTGTATGTGATAACAATACATCCAATTTGCTGTGTTAAGAAACTGAGAAGGGAAGAATTTGTGGCAGGGAGGATTTCTTAGGATTTAGGATTTCTTTAGGGTTTTTCTTAGGCCTATATATATAGGGTCAAAAGAGGCACAGTTAAGTGGGTATCTTCAAGATGGCATCCTTACGTGACCCCAAAACCAGTGCTCTGTATTTCATTTGTTAATGTGTATGTCCATTGTCCAAGTAATTTGTTAGTAGATCATATCACAATTTTCCCTGGCTCTGGGAGAAATTGAAATAATGGAAGGGTTGCAGAATTCAGACCTTCCCATGAAGCTCTGAAAGGAAAACAAGCAATAACAATGTTGAAGAAGATCGATTCAGTCGTACACACTTTACAGTAATTTATGATATGCAAATTACCCAGAAACATTCAGTTTAATGCCTAAGCAGCACAGTGGGAAGTTTGTGAAAGTTCCCACTGTGCTGCTTAGCTCTTTGTGAAAAATCATATTATCTTATACAAATCATATTATTTTCCCCTTACCATTATAATTCTTCAGTGATTTTTAATTTCTTAATGTGCTGAAGAAAGAAAAAAAACTAGGAGACCAACAGGGAAATTCATCAATATGTGACCATTAATTAAGTGAAGATTTTGAACACTGTAAAAATGCAATGTGTGAATTAAATAATTGATCATTTAAGTAACAATAAATACAATATATCTGAGGATTTCAGAACAGTTTTCAAGTTTTGAATATTGGAGCATTTCTATAAGAAGTTAAAAACATACAGTATAAAAATAAAAAAAAAAAAAATTTTAAGGCTGGTCAGGAGATGAAGAAGGAGGAGGGCCCAGGTGTCATGGTTTGGGAAACCTATAAAATTTACAGAATTAATCTATTACTGAAGTCTTTAATATATCTTGAGTTGACCTTGAGCTGTGAAAGATGTTCCATCCATTTCCTGAACAAATAATAGCATAGAATAATGGAAGATCATTTCATTTTATGCTGTTAGCTCCTTTTCTATGGAGCTGAAGCCAAGAGGAGTCAGCATAATTAAATTTGCTTGAAGAAAGAAGGAGTTATCGATAAAGACAACTTACCAGAAATAGACAGAAAAGGTGCTTGGTAAGAGTAACATGTGGCAGTAATAAAGGAAAGTTGGAGAGTAGAATCAACTCAGACACATTTTGAGGCAAAGAAGTCAGAATTTTCATGGAGATCCATGAGAGAAGATGGCAGAAAAATCTACATGGAGCCCTGCTATGTATCTGCTCCAGAGCCTAATTCTTGTTCCACAAGATCATAGAATTGTTTAAGTTGGAAAAACCCTTTAAGATCATTGAAAACAGCCATTAACCCACCACTGCCAAGTCCACCAATAAACCATGTCCCTAATCACCACATCTCCACCTTTTTTTAATAACTCCAGGGATAGTGATTCAACCACTTCCTTGGGGAGCCCTTTCCAAGGCTTGACAACCCTTTCCTTGGAAAAAAAAATCCTAATACCCAATCTAAACCTCCCTGGCACAAACTGAGGCCATTTTCTCTCATCCTATTGCTTGTAATTTGGGAGAAAAGACTGAACTCCCCCTTGCTAGACCTCTCTTTCAGGTATTTGTAGAGAATTATGTCCTTCCTGACCCTCCTTTTCTCCTGGCTAAACAACCCCAGCTCCCTCAGCAGCTCCTCACAGACCCTTCCCCAGAAACCTAGTTATAGATATAGGAATATTCCTAGTTATATCTCAAGTCTTGTAGGCAACAGGAGGTGGGAACTGGTTTAGGAGTGTAAGGCAGTTGGTCTGTTAGGGTGTCTCATTACAAAAGGGTTAACAGAGTGCTGAAGAATCATACATATACCATGAAGAGTAGGGATTCTTTTCCCTTCAAGAGGTTCCCACCTACCTCTTGGTAGGTGATTCCAGCACTCAGAAAGTGTCCCACTGACTGAGCTGTTTCACACCAGATTGCTTCACTTGTCCTGCCTGCCACCCACTAGGATTATTTGTACAAGACTGGAGGTGAATGCTGTCATGCTGAACTCAGTGAGTCCTGTGTGGGGGATGGGAGCAGAGAGGGAATTGGAATGTGGTGTGCAGATGTGTGAAGGTGAGAGTAAAGCTTATCAGCTACTGGTTCCAGAGGATGGTGGGCTTTTCCTTGGGCTTTTTTTTTTTTTTTTTTTTATCCCCTGACTCTGCTGGTGAAGTCATCAGTTGAACAACCTCAATTATCCAGCCATACCAGGTAAAAGTACCAGATTACTACATAAGGGTGTGAATAACTTTAAATATTTAAAAATATAACAATTAAACATAGGCCTTTTTGGTGAGCTGCTCCCTGGGTGGCCTCTATTAGAAACCTCTTGAGACCTCAAAGACACTTTCCTTTGTTGCATAATATTTTTCTTTTGTTTTCAGTAAACCAGGTTTGAACAGGCAAAATTCTGTGAAGTCCTGTAGCCAATTTAATATTTAAAACAGACCTGCAAAGTTGTGCTGTTTTCAGGAATGTCTTGAGTCATCCTCCCTCTGCTAACCTACTGTGCTGACCCAGCACCTGAGAAGGACTTAACAGCCCATGGGGACAAAGGAGTGTTCTGCAACTCTGCAAAAAGGCAGAATAATAAAAGAAGAAAGAGTGATGTGGCTGAAGTCTGTGTTGCAGTTATCAATTTAAAAGAAAAAAATAAAATAATCCAACAAAATCAGAGCAGAGACTTGAATGCACAGCAGCTGGTGACCTAAAATGGTAACCTGCACTAAATGTGCTTCTTTGGTAATGGCATATGGTTTTCAGCCCATTTTGGGTAAAATTTTGCAGAAGAAGGCTCTTAAAACTGCTTTTATTTTTTTTTTTGAAAAATTTGTCTTGATACTCAGGTCAAGAAGAGTCAGTAAGAAGACAGCTGTTCTAGGACCCTGAGAGTGAGGGGACAGCACACATTGCTAGTGCTGTACCTGCTCTGCAGAGGCTTCTGTACTCTGAATATTGCTCGCTTCACAAATCAGAAATTACATTAATGGTGTTGCTCAGTTTCCATGGGCATACCATTCCATGTGCATATATCAGGGTGCTGAAGTTCTTATATTTTGTTGCTGTTGTGTGCTTATGTCCCCAGCTTCATAGAATGCAGCATTGCATTTTTATCCAACTTTATACTGTGAGATTTATAAAGCTTGGTCTCTGCTTGCCTGTGCCTGTATTTTAAATGTGTATAAAATTATTAAACAGCCCTAGATACAATTAAAAATTGTAGAGATTGCATTTCTTTTTATTCAGTGCCAGTGCAGATGTCTGAAAGTGAGTGCACTCTCGGAACCCTCCTTTTGAAACCTTTTGTAGTCATGCAAAAGATGAGTAACACTTTAATGGACAGAGGACCTCCAGCCAAAATACTTTCCAAATGACCTTAAAGTGTAACTTATCTTTTTATTTTACAGCTAACTATGGACCAAATCCAATTTGCAAAGGTTGCTTATCTTGTTCAAAGGATAATGGGTGCATCAGATGCCAGCACAAGTTGTTCTTCTTCCTGCGCAGAGAAGGGATGAGACAGTACGGCGAATGCCTGCACTCCTGCCCGTCGGGCTACTACGGACTAAGGACGCCAGACATGAACAGATGCTCAAGTGAGTTGTTTCTTGCACCCTTTTTGGCAGAAAGCCATAATTCATGCTCGGTTTTTAAGATGATATGTTGTGAAACGTGGTTGTATTTTCACAGATGTTTCAAGATCATCTTAAAACTTTGCTAAAGAAGGTCCCAGCTCATTCTAAGATATATAACATTCAGCAGATTAAGTAGTTGATAAATGGACCTATTTTTTATTGTTGTTATTATTATTATTAATTTAATAAGAAGGGTAATTTAAGGAAAAAATATGTGATTTACGTAGATACTCCTAGTTTTAAGAAACAAATTCCCACTATATGAAAATGAAAAGGATTCAGAATGAATTTAACGTGTACAATTAAGAATTAATTTTACATGCACAATTCAGAATTAATTTTGCATGTACAAGTCAGTATAAACACTAATATATGGGTGGGCTTTTTGTCATATTTTTTGTTCCCACACAAATTTCAGGTGACCAGACACCTCACACCAGACATGCTTTAATATGTAAGTGTTGCTAATTTAATAAAACAGATGTACTATTAAAAACAAACAAACAACCTTTCACTTTTAGTGAAACATTTTATTTGGAAATTTACAACCTGCTAATGTGCAACAAGATTCCCTGTTTGCATGTTTGTGCCTAGAAGCACAACTGTTAAAATCCATGAGTGCTCTGGTATCTCACATTATTTCACCTCTGTCTGGCAGTTGTGCTGATTTGTATCGATTTTTCCATGTGCTCATATGTGGAGTATTACCCACATGGATTATTAATCACTGCTATTACCTCTTATTTCTATTTAGGGGGAGAATGTTTTTGTCATAGTCTAACCAGAATCAGGTCACCTGACATAAGAACCTGAAGTGAGAAATAGCTTTTCTTTTTTTTCCTGCAATAATCACATGTCTGTTAAATGTGTGGCACCTTTCCCCTAGTGCTGTGCCATGTCATTGGGAGCACAGAGCTGTGAGAAAGCGTGTGCTGCTTTTCACATCACACATAATCTTGAGACTCACATGAGGTCACTCAGTGGCAGTCTGGCTGGATGAGGAGCACTTATGGCCATGCTTGGACCTGTCCCAAGCAGTCCCACCTCTTTCTCCCCATTCCCTGCGTGGGCTCCTTGGATATAGTATTCCCAACTGCTGTGTAATATTGGAGAGTGCTGCCTAATCTGTACCAGGTGGTTAAGTTTTGATAAAAAATTAAATGAGACAGTTTATGGTTTATGTATCCATTTTGTAAAGTAATTTAGAATATTGGCCTTAATTTTCCTAACACGTTTGTGAATTCAACAACTTCTGTACTTGAAATATTTCAAAACTTGGCTGTAAATACTTCCCCATGTAAAAATGTTTTTGAATATATTTGTAGGTTTAGGAAATAGATTGATTTATTTCTATTAGCCTGTACTGTGCTTGTGAGAAAGGCAAAGTAGTCTGTATTGGCAGTATTCTTTAGTTTCTTAAAAAGAAAAAAAACAAAACCAGAAAAGTTAATTGCAGAAGGTGGAGGGTGAATTCAAAATAATATTTTTTTTTTTTTTTTTTGCTTTTACCACTTATGGAAAGTGGCCTTTTCCCCTGAATTGCAGGATTGATTTTGAAAAGCATAAATGCAAGTTGTGTCTAACCCATACTGGTATGTGTTGAGCACTTGATGTTTATCTCAGCCTCATGCCTTTGACAGTCCCCCCTCTCTGAGAATAATGATGCACTTGCATTATGGACCAGTCCTGGTTCTCCTCTGATGATATTTGTATTGTATATTTTTATGTTAATGTAACTGCTAACTGCTGTATTTAAACATCACTTCTCTTTTATTTTGGTTTGGTGATACTGGTTTGCACATATGAAGCATTGTGGACATACAAACATTTTCTTGATTGAAGTTGAGTTGAAATAAACATCCTTAAAATTGAATAGGTTTCTTCCTACTTGCTCTTCTTTGGTATGCTTACAGATTCCATTGCTCAGCTAGTATTATCTCAGCTAAAAATAATAAAAATTTTGGCTATGTTAAAATCCTTATGGGAGTTATAGGACTTGAGTTACATAAACTGAAATTATTTCTCCCCCAATAGTGTCTTCATAGGCACAAAAGATTTTTAACATTTTATGCTGGAACATTTTCCCATTTTTTTAGAGAAGCTATAGAACATATTTTAATGGAAAGTGATGTCTTGATTTTAAAAGCCAAACATGGTCAGTGCCAAATGTAATACAATAAATACCACAGCCAAGCACAGCAGCTCTAAAATGGAAATTTTAGATTTCAAGACAAATGTTCTTTTCTACATGTAAGCAGTATGTGTTCCTAGAATTTGCTAAGTGGCTCTAGACTATTTTTCTAGTAACAGTGAATCATGAAATTTGAGACTACTTGTCTCTAGAAATCAATGCAGTTTCCTGCTGGATATGATTTTCACCTTGAACACTGCAGTATGAGAATGCAGTCCTTTTGGACATGAACTTGGAAAGTGTTGAATCTCTTCTGTAGAAGAAAGCCCAAGAGATGAGCTACACTTTGTTAATTTTCCAATACATTTTTAATAATTAATGACTTTGAACTGAACTGCTCCAACAAGAGATGATCTCATAAGAAAAAACCAGAACTGAATTTAAAGAGTAAGATGAAACCTGTCAGTTTGGTGGTTGCACTGATTAATGGATCAAGCCTAATGTGAACCTTTCAACTTAGTCCATGGCCGTAGTAACCTGTATAATTTCAGGAGGAGAAACCAGTCAGAGATTAGAAATTACAGCTCCCTTCAGCTCTGGTTGACTACTTATTTGTTTAGGTTCTCCCTCTTTATCCTAGGTGGGTCCGACATTGTAATTTCCCCTTCCATTCACCTTCAGTAAAAACAAGATAAAGAGAAACTTTTAAACAAATTGAGCATTTATTAAACACATGTAGTTAATTCAATGCATTAAGAAAGGTAATGAATTTTTTTAATAGTGTTACAAAATAGAAAGACTTCATAAATATGCTGTTGCTTGAACTATACTTATGTAGTATAGTAGAGCGTATGACCCTCTGTTGTAACTGAAACTGTAGCAGTCAGGGGGTTCAGATACCAAAAAAAAATAGCACAGAAGGTGTTGCTGGTCAATGACAGATGAGTGCAGAGTGCCAGTGGACACTTCAGGATGGCAGTGTGAAGTTGGATCTGTAGCACCAAAGCTGCTCTAGTGAGCAGCAGAAGGATGGGAGCAGGAGTTGAAAGGAGTGAGTGTCATGGTGATGGGGACACTGGGCACTGGTGAAATTGTAGAAGAGTCAGGCTGAGTCAGGTTGTTGTCACTCCTAATTTGTCTTCAGCTACAGTTAAATTATCATTATGATTAGCACTCAGTAACTCTAAGCATTGTGATGAATATCACTCTGATGAATTATTTTAATTTCAGAATTCTTACAGTATTTTTAATACTCTTTCACTATTTTCCCCTAATTGCATCTGATACAGATTAAATAATAGTTTTTCATGTTTGGAGTAGTTTATTTTCATAGGAAAAAAATGAAAATAAACTCTTGGTGGAAATCTCCACCCAACCTTCATCCAACCTTCACCCAGCCTTCACAGACTAAAGCTTCTCAAAGATAGTTATCTCAAGGACTCTGCTGGCAAAAGGAAGCTGGCATTGCAGGTAAAGCAGAAAATACAAACAAGATGGGAGTTTTGAAGTATGATCAAAACTGAAAGAGGATTTATTTATTCATTTAATGAATGATAGTTTTATGGAGGGAATCCCCAGTGCAAAGTGAGACCGGCTTCCACCCGCCAAGCATGTCTGTATCATGTCAAAGGCTAGCTTCTGTTGAAAGTCTCTCTTCCACACACACACAGAAAAGCTTGTAGCATGTTACTCTCAGAATGTTTTTTGAAAGCAATAGTTAAAATGTTGTTTAAAAATTGTTGTGTCACTTGGATGTGAGGGAGGGTTGCAAGATGCTGATTTTTCTTTCAATGTTCTGGTCTGCATCTTATTGTTGGGACTACACGATTTGTAAAAACCTTGATTTCTTTTCAAGTGTCTCAGGTGGCTGGGCAAGAGGCAAGTGTTTTTTCTGAATATTTAAATACACAGGATGTTTGACTCAAGCATTGCATTTAATAAAATACTTGCAGTACACCTTGAGTGTAACAAACCAGACTAGCAATTAAGTATTGTGGTACATCTCCAGAGAAGCTCACCTGGTTGGTTTTGCCTTGCAATTCATTAATCTGGGAAAGTAATTTTGCAGGATCACTGTGTGGACATTGACCAGGATCCTGTTCTTTAGGGACTGGTTCAACCCTTGTGAAAAGAAATCATTATTCTAAGGAATTTCCTATGACCCTAAGTGTGGACAAGAAGCCCAGGTTATGCTGCTTATATGAACTTGAGTTTTAAAAGCCCCTTTGGAAAATGCTGGACACAGGAGTTGGTACATTCAGGTTATGTGTGGTTGTGTTTAAATAGAGCCAGCAGAGGTTACCTTTGTCAGGGCAAGACTTCAAACTGATGCTCACATTCCTTTTAACCAAGCAAAGGTCAACACTACTAGAAATATACATTTTTCTTTTCATTCAATCTGCCTAATTTTTTGCCCAATGTCACAAGAAATTTGATTTCTAAAAAGTGTCATATTTCCCTAATTGCTAACAAAGAATTTTACACAACCACACTCACACACACACTGTTTAAGTATTGTGGGATGCCCTGTTTTGGCCTTCTGAAGTTCAAGAATAAATATTAAAATCTGTTTCATAAATATTGGCTAAATTTGAAGTGTTGATTGGAGATATTTACTAATTGCTGTTTCAGAATAGTGACCTTATGTTTTGTGCTTTTTTTCTTCCATTATAAAAGAATGAAGAATAAATGAGTGACAGAATTATCAAAATTATTATTATTTTGTTGCATAACATGAATAAAAAATGCTTCTTGTTATGGCTTCAGATAGCTGAAGAGTGGATACAGCTAGTGTATTTTATTTAATTTTGTTAGCTGAAGGATTAGATTTTTAAAAATTAATTATAAAATTATCATTACCGTTCTAAATGTAATAGCTTAAAATTTCTAGTCATTGGAATATTTTTCCCCTGGTATTTTTTGTAGGTAGGTATGGTATACATATGATCATTAATAGTTTTAATATGGAATAGGATATTTCTGAATAGCTTACACCTGAGTCTGTCATCTATGGCAGGTCATATTCCTCTTAAATTTTCAGAGATATACAATATTTCATAAAGATAATAGTTGTTTGGTTTGTTTTTTTTTGTTTTTTTTTTTTTAATTTTTAATATATTCATTATGGTGTATGTCTCCTAGTAATTTAAGTATGGTTATTTTTTGTGGATTAAATGTCTCAATAACAGAGAGGAGTTAAATCCATCAAAACTGAGGCTTTTTGCACATGCATATGGGTAGACACGGACATCAAATATACTACATGAAAGCATCCACTCAGCTATTCATAGGGTCAACTCATAGAAAAGAAGGTATCCTGCTTTCAGTGATAAACTATAAACTGAAGACAATACATATAATACATGCATGCTTCCCAAAATAATTTGTTGCATCTCAGTTTCATCGAAATCACTTACACATGAAAATAATTTATACTGAACATTTTTCCTCCAAAGAGATGTCAATAATTGAAATGTAATTAAACTAGGGGTTTTATCTTCAGTTTGATTTAAAAAAAAAAGTAGGATTAGAAGGACATAGAGGAAAATGTGGTAAACAGTTACCTCTAATTTTGTCTATACACCAGATGCATTTCAGGATGACAGTATTATAGGATTTCTGGCTTTGCTATTTTATTCCTTTATAAATCCCTTCAGTTTCAGTCTTACCCTAACTTTGGTGTCTCATTGTTCCTTATGATCCTTCTGATTTAGGATGCAGAATAGAAAACTGCGACTCCTGCTTTAGCAGAGACTTTTGTACCAAATGCAAAAGTGGCTTTTACTCACACAGAGGCCGCTGCTTTCGAGGATGTCCCGCTGGATTTGCAGCCTTGGAAGAGCTTATGGAATGTGTGGGTGAGTCAAGCAGCTCTTTTGCCAGGTAGCCATGTTCAAATACGACGCTACTTTATGGTGATGCTTAGTATTTCTTATCAGGAAATATTCAGTAATGAATTATTATTGATTTCTTTACTGGTAATACTAGTAAATTTTTCCAAATTTTAAAATATGCTTCAGTGGGAATGCCACTCTATTGTGCATCAGAAAGTTCTGTCCTTTTAACTGTAAAATCACCTTGTATGAAGATTTGCAACTCAGAATTCATGAGATTTCAGGACTTGTGTCAGAACAAAATCTTTCACGAGTATTTCTTGCATTTCATGATGGAGAGGACTTGGAAATGTGAACTGAAGTTTTCAAACCCAGGTGACAACCAAATAGGATCTATATATTAGATAAGATAAAAAGGTCAATCTCATTATTTTAGGGGAGTTTTTGAATATTTGGGACTGTCATAACTTATCAAACATACAGTTTGATACTCTGGGTTTTTTTTTGGTTGGGTTGATGCTGACTAAAAAGACTCAGATTCTGTAAGAGATTAAAATTTTGTTTCTAGCTTTTTATCTGCTAATGGTAAAACTGTCAAGTGTTGCTTTCTAACAATGTACAGTGTATTTGAGTTAAAAAAAAAAAGAAAAAACCAAAAAAACCCAGAAGAATTGATCACTTGTGTTTTCTTTTGCTTTATCAGAAGGCTGTGAAGTGGGTCAATGGAGTGAGTGGGGAACTTGCAGCAGAAATAACAAAACATGTGGATTTAAGTGGGGCCTGGAAACAAGAACCAGACAAATTGTGAAGAAGCCAGCAAAAGACACAATACCATGTCCAACCATTGCAGAATCCAGACGGTGTAAAATGGCCATGAGGCATTGTCCAGGAGGTAAGTGTAGCCCATGCCAGAAAAATGTTTATGAACTGAAGGCCAAATTCTGTCTCTGTTCTGCCAGCCAAGGCTGAAAAGCAGCAGTAGTCCATCAGTGCTAGTCTGTGTAGCGCGACTCCAGGGAAGTGCTCAGCATGGGAGCAATCACTCCTTCAGCAGACTGTGAAACTCTGTTTTTTCTGGTGTGGTACTGAGGGTTTTTCAAAGAGGTGCCTCATGGAAGACCCTTAACAGGTTGCAGTCTTGAGCTTCAGCATAGAAATGATGCTGATGGTGGAAGAACTACTTGTTCTGCACATGGCAGGAAAGATGATTCTGAACTTCTCTGCAGGTGGCACACACAGTGTTGGTACGCTGGGTATTTAAATGAAAAGAAGTTAGTTACACATGGCATTGTTAGCTGGAACCTTTAGCTGGAATATGTTATTTGTTTTGAATATTCTGGAATGAGACAATACTGTGATAGATGTGATACAAGCAGAACAGTGATAGATATCAAGATGTTCAGCTTGAGACCAGCCTATGGCAGCTGCCCCAAGTAAATAAAATCAAATTTCTTTATCATGGTGTTGCAAGACTTAAGTAGCGATGCTGCTGTGAGAAAGGAAATCAAGTTTCAAATTTAAGCTTGGTTTTTGTAGACTCCAAACTGAAGACATATCACTGCTGGAGAGCTTTTATTATCTTTTAAGTTGAAGAGTTTAACTTCTCAGGTATGGATCCAGATAACTTAAACAGGTTTCAAAATTTGTAGGAGAGGTGGGTGATCAGCAGGTGATAAAGATGCCACTCCTTTCAGAGCCACAGTGTTAAATAACGAATGGTCTTCAAGAGGTCTCTAGTTCAACGTCCTACTGCTAGCTGGGTCAACTGTGAAATCAGACAAATAAAAAAAGAAAGGAAGGGTTGAGGAGTCCTGAGGAAAACCTCAACATGATGAGTAAGATAAACCTGAAACAGTCTTAGAAAAGCTACCTAAATAACTTGCTTTGTATTCTGGGATTATTGAAGGTGTCTGTCTGGGCTTGAACATTCTGCCTACCAGTGTGTATGTGTGTTATACATACAGTTTTATCTTATGGATATGGATTAAATCTCTGTGAGCTTCATTTTTTTTTTCTCTAGGACTGCAAGACAGTCTGGAAGGGTATATAAAGTTGATTCTCTGTTATCCAGGTTGACAGACTATGGTGTAGTTTCCTTCCATATCCCGCTCCTGTATGCGTACACACATGGGCACACGTAGGGCACAGTCACAGTGGTACAGGGGGCATTGTACAGCACAGTTAATCTGCAACTTAAATAAAATTCTCAAAGGCTTTGAAGAATGGAACCTACAAAATTAACATCTCTGTAAGAAAGAAGAAGAAAAGGTAAAAATGAAGGCTGACTTGAGCTGCCATGGTATGTGTCGTGGTATCTTTGAATATTAGTCAGCTGCCTCTGCACCAAGGTAGTGACACTTACCAGTGCTTGCAGCCTGCTGAGTGATCCAGTTACTTGTAGCAGACTGAAGCCCAAATGGGGTTAGTAATCAGATCAACTGAGGAAATGTTTTACTGCTGAAATGAAAGGAAATAAAAAAGGGCCCATGACAAGTTCTACTAAATCTCCAATCAGTGTTTTCTTTCTTTTCATTTGCCTTCAAATGCAGGCAGTTTAGCTTGCAGTGGAAAATTTGAGAAAATTGCAGATATTTTTTCAATTCAACATCATGTGGTACAGATTTAGTCATTTATATACTCAGTGTATATAAAGGCAGGTATTTTATGGATGCAGCATCCAATTTCTATAAAAACTCCTAGCAAGTAGAAATATGGATTTAGTCTCAATAATTTAGTTAGGATACAAATTATTCAAATTTGTTGTTGTAAATAGTTTGAGAAATGTGCTTAAGTGAACCATAATACTCAAGAATGATGTAGCATACTCATGTAACTATGTTAATTTGGACATTCATACCTTTTTATGTCATATTCTCTTAGGTTGTTTCAAATTTCCTTGTCCGGCAATTCAGGTCACTGCTTAAAGATTTACATCTCAAATTTATCTTTTTGAGGGCACAGTGGCTTTCCTAAGAGTGAGGATATTTATGGCCTATGTCCATACTGTCTCTGTATTAAGATCCATGATCAAATCTTTGCTTTTTTTTCACCACATATCAGGAAAGTTATTGCTGCAAATACAAATTCAGTGTAGTACTTGTAGTATGCTTTCATGAGCTTCAGTAAATCCTAAAGATTACAGTCCTCTCCTCCCATGGTGTGGAATTGCCTGCATCTGTTTTCAGAGATAAAAATAAATGTGTACAAAACTGCAGGTTTGAACTCTCCACACTGAATACAGTGTTTAATACTGCTTCTGTGCCATCATAGAAAACACCTCCCAGAGAATAAGCTCCTTTCTCTCTCCTAAGTAACTCCTGGGAGAGTGTTAGTGGTGTTTTAAGTGCCTAGGGTAAGTCTTCTCCAGACCTGGTTATCTCTGCAGGTAAGGAAGCCACAGAGGCTGCCCTGTATACAACTCCTGCTTTGTAGTATGATTTAATTTATGCTATATACAGGGCTGGTCTAAGACCCTGTTCCTTTATCATATTTTAGTAGCAGGTTGCCCCATTAGACACTCAAAATGCTTTAATGCGTATTTGATCACTGTGACATAGTGGGAGGCACAGACACAGACACAGCTTACAGATTCTGGCTGCTGAGGAAGAGATTCTGAGTCTTTAAAAATATGGTGCTCTCCTAATGTCAGGAATTTTGTGACTGAACCTTTAAACTGAAGAAATAATAGAGAAAAATTATAAGGTTAGCACTTCTGTGAGACTGAATAACCATAATCCCCTGTAAATGTCAGTTGAGAGGCTGTTAATAAATCCTTTCATCCTAATGTTCTCAGTACATAAACTCACACAAATGTGGAGAATAAGTATTGGATTATACAGCTAAGATGATTGAATATTGTGATGGATTAAGCTGAGCACAGGAAGTAAGAATATTTTTGGTAGAATAGGGTCAAATAAAGTGCTTTTGTCATGTGCTTTCTACTTCTCTTTATTTTAAAGTTACTATTTATGGTCCACACTACAGGGAAATATCCAAAACAGATTTTGTGCATTTGCAGTAGAAGGAGAATTAAGGAAGGAGAGTTAAATTCTGTTTTCCTACAAAGTATTTCAGTTTCACATTTTTAAGGTGCTATCCAGCTGGCCATATGGCTGTGGTTTTTGATGAATGATTTATCACTTTCTCAGTATCTGCACAGCTGTAGAGATACAAACTGGAATATAAGTGATAGATCATTTAACTTCTTTTCTACTGAAGCTAGCAACATAAGAATAACACTGATTTAATATTTGTTGCTTAGAGATATTTCCTTAGTGTCAGTAGTTATTGATTTAACTATTACTGTATGGAAACATCACATTTGTGTATCTGTTAATGTTATGTAAATTACTCTGTGGCTTTGACTGTAATGTGAATTCTACTTTGAGAGGTTAGACTTAGACAAAGGAGACTTGGATTGTTCAGGCCACCTTCTACCCATGCTGGTCTCTTCCTGATAAGGAATTTTCTTCTCTTGAGTTCAAAAAGAGAGAAAACCAGAATTTTAAAAACCCAATGGGGAAATCAGCAGTCAGAAATGTAAAATAGACTGATAAATCTTGTTCTCTTCATGTTTTCCCATATGTTTACTATAAATATTTTATTTGTACCTCTTATTTGTATGTTGCTCATGTTTACCTCAGTAATTGCTCCTCTTTTGTTCGTACACTCCAGGAACCTACAGATTGGTTTAATTATTCATATTAAGTGTTACATAAGCAAGCAAAGCAGCTCTCTGCTATTTTACTGTTCATCAGACTGCAGTTCTTCAAGTTGTCTGAAACTTGAATATTACTCTATGCCAAACTAATGCTTCTGCAAGTGCACATTGCTGGCCCATGTCCAGCCTCTCACCCACCAGCACCCCCAAGTCCTTCTAGGTCACCAAAGCCTTCTGTTTTCCAGGCTCAACAAACCCAGTTCCTTCAGTCTCTCTTCGCAGGGTAAACACTTCAGCTCCTCACCATGTTGGTGATACTGTGCCAAACTCTATCAATATTTTTCTTTTCTTGAGCTGAGGGACCCAAAGCTGCATATGGTATTCTAGATGTGGTCTGATGGATGTCAAATAAAGGGAGATGATCACTTCCCTTAATCTGCTGTCACGCTGTATTAACAGGTCAGCAGATTGAAGGAAGTGATCGCTGCTGCTACGGCACAAAGTTGGCTCACATTTAGCTCAAGTTTCATCAGGACCTTCCCAGGAGAGCTCTTCCCCAGACAGTCCATATCTAGCCCATATTTTTTCAGAGAGTACTTCCTTCCCAGATGCAGGACTTTGCACTTTGTTGAATTTCATGAGGTTCCTTTCAGCCTCGTAAGTGAAATAAAAACCAGTCAAAATAAATATAACACCAGAACTCAGCGAATGATCAGGCAGTTAAACACATTCTTTTAAGCTTTTTGATACATCTACATTGTAGTACCCAATGTTGTAAAGTTTGTAAGCTGGGACTCTTTTTATATATTGCACTTATAGTCTGTCTCAGTGCCCAATACCTACAAACACAATCTGTCTGCCCTTTGAGTCGAGGCTAGGGCATTCTCTAGGTGGGTCTCAGGAAACATTGCCATCATATTCTCTGTCTCCTATTGGTCATGCTATGTTGCCACAAGAACAGATAGCTTAAGTGGCAAAGGCTGGTCCAGGAGCAGCAAAAACTGTTGCTTCTCCACAAGGACTGTCAAGCATTTGGCTGGATTGGTCCAGTAGACTGTGTAGGCACCATCCTTGGAAGTTTCTAAGACCTCACTTGACAAACTCTTGAACAATCTAGTCTGAATGGTCTCAGTCCTACTGAGGATGTTGGACTGGGGATCTTGATTCTACTGATGTTTGGACTGGGGACCAGTCTGAATGATTCTGTCTGAATGACAGAACCTCCTGTGGGTATGTGCTGAAAGAGCACTGTTCTTCCTGTTCGAGTTTTCCAAAATTTCTGATAACTTCTGCTCTGAAATAAAGACAAGCTGGAATGACTGGTTGTAAGGAATAGGAGCGAACCAAATCTTTACCGTGGCTGCTATAGTGCTGAAATATTTTTATTTGGCCTATTTTATTGTGGTTGAAATGATATGCAAATTATGTGTCATGTTTTGAGTATAATGTTTCATGCATTTCCAAGTTTAGCCTTAACCAGAATACAAGCTTAGTTCAAAGTCTGATTTCTTGATTTATTTGTTATTATTCGACCTGTTCGCTTAGTTGTCTTTGGCTGAATGCTGCACAGTTCTAAATTCAAAATCATGCATAGGATCTAAAAGATCCTTTGTACAATGTACTTCTATTTTAAGTTGATGCACTATGGCAATCTAAGAAAACATTAGATCACCAGCAGAACTATAGAAATGCAGCTGTAGGACTCTGGTTTGGAGTTGCTGTGACTTTTCACATCTTAAAGAAAATTCTGATTTTTTGGACATTTTTAGTAAAGTGAGGATTTCATTCCATTGCTGTTTACTTCATGACATAAATGTCTGTGTCAAGTTAGACATAAAAGTAAATGATCCCACTTAGAAAAGATTATCTTATAGGTTGAGACATGATCTGACCACAGATGGTAGCAACCAGAAACCATTGTGGTTTAGGGAAAGATGATGAGATTTACAGTTTATACTACTTTATTAGTATTGCATGGTTCTTTAAGACATTGGAATATTGTTTATCACTTTAAGACTAAAATTAGGATTTACAAGACTTATTAGTATTTTAAACAAGACTGTAGTACATGGAATGCACCACAATTATACTGTCATTGCCTGCTGCAGCTCTGTTAATTTTGCAGTCACATTGGACCAAATCTGCCCTTGTTTGGACTCACCAAACAAGTAGAAGCTGCATTAAGTGTAGCTCCACTGAGTGCTGGCTCTGCTAGAATGCTGGTGTCACCAAGCAGGTTTCCTTCCTTGATGTGTTTTTGCATGTCACCCTGACAAGAAGACTTGTCCTTACCTGGTCTGAAAAGATAACCCATCATTTTCATTTACAAGTCATGACTCAAAGTTTTTGAAGGAAAGAAAGAAAACCTGCTTCAGCATCAGTTTACAAGACAAACTCCACCAAAAACACCTAATTGCACAGTGCAGGTTGGGAAAGCAATAGTAATGAGGAAATATTTTTGTGAGTATTTTAGTTGATGGCCACTCTGTGAAGGACCAAATAAGTGGGAGCAAGAAAGGACAAAATAGTAGTCCAAATATTTTGGAGGCTTTCCAGGAAAGAAGAACTGTTTTATGGTGTGACTTAACCCTCAGTCTGGCATGCTTATTAGTACATTTGTTCAGGAAACAAGCCTTTGCCAGCTGCAGATTCTGCTTGTCTGGATTGTCAACATCTACTTAGTACAGAGAATGTTGTGCTGCAAGTATTGAAATGTGGGTCTTTTTCTACCCTTTAGCTGATCACATTCAGAAGGGGCTACAGCCAGTGAAAACCAATTGTAAGGAAATCCAGATCCTGAAGAAAGTGAAACACATAATACTGCTTATTTCAGTGGGAGTGCCTGCAAGTAGACTATGTATTTTAATTAAGGCACATAGGCAGGAGCTATAGTTATATCACCAATACTCAATTAAGTTTATACCAACTTCTAAGAAGAGCAGAATTTTTTTAATCTCTGTTTGATAACAATAAAAAAGTGAAAATCAAATCATAAGTAGTTTCAGGTTGAAGAGGAACATAGAAGGTCATCTAGTCCAGCCTCCTGCTTAAATCAGGTCAGTTGTGAGAAAACCAGGATTAGCCATTACTCTCACAACCCTCAGACATTAAATAGTCCCCATTTTTTGGTCTTAGTTATGTTCTTCTTCATATGCTTATTTCAGAGATGATGATTTACAGCTTGTAATTTTTATTTGTTTCAAAGTGGAAAATATAAAAATGCACCGCAAATTTGTAGGTTTATTTTCATGACATTTGCATTCATTGACAGATGTACATGCATGCATGTGCCTGTATTGGAGCACTTCTATGTCTGGTTCTTCTTAGATTTGCAGGTAAAAGTTAGGCAGTGTACCTCTCAGGTGATAGCATACTATAAAGTAACACAAATTATGCAAGAAACTCTGATTTTTTTTTTCCTTGCATTAAAATAACATGTTTTCTATAACCTTTCTTCATAGAAACAAAAAATTACATGGATTTTTTTGTGCTTTTTTTTTTTTTTTTTTTTTTTTGGGCTGAGAGAGCAAATAACTCTCTCTGTATTATGCATGCATTTGATTAATATTCATTAAAATGAGTTCACGAATAAACTTACTGTGACTTTTAAACAATTGCTTTTATTTTTCTCCTGTACTGTTGGGAGCAATCCATTCCTGAGTTATTTTCCAAAGAGAAAATGCAATCCAATTCGATTCATATTGAAAAGTAGTTAGAAATAGTTTTTATAAGCCACATAAACTTGAACTTCAGTTCGGTAGCAGTCATGTTCAATTCTGAAACCAAGTACTATCCATCAAGGATGAACAGGCAGATTTTCAGGAATGCCTCCTCTTTGCTGCTACTAGATTACATCACATTTCTTGAAGGTTGAGGTGGCTCTTAAAGCTCTGTGAACAAGATATAGCTGTTGACTGATCCTCCTTTTTCTACGTCTTTGGAATCAGGTCAGTTCAAGTAAGCAGTTAAACAATTAAGCGCTATGAAACAATATCAACACTTATTGAAAATAACCCTTCTGAGATTTAGGTCATTTAGATAACTGTTCAGTGTTTGGATTTGCATTTTCCTTGAAAATGAGATGGTGGTTCTTGCATGGGAGTTGAGGCAGCTTGTGACTATGTCATTGTGCTCCTACAAAACCTTTTTGCTGTTTTTGTCTGGATAAATACTACTATGGGTTACAAGTACAATTGTTAAAATTTCTGGGTTTTTGTGAATGTGGTGCAATAATGCATTGCTTATATTGAAACATGTAACTTAGACAGACATAGCTAACCTAAACTTCCTTGGAGTGCTGCTGTAGTGATGTGTGGTTTTGGTTTTCTTTTTTAACTGATGGATTACATTTTAAAGCTTTTAAGCAACTTCAGTCTCTTTGAAAGAAGCAGAATTTAAAAATGCATAAACCAGAAGTTAAATCTGTCTAAAGTGATCTGTAGAGGGTGCCTTTCATGACAGTAGCAAAACACTTTTGCAGAAAAGCATTGTTGTAATTTGATTTCTATTTTAGTTTTCCTCTTCCGTACCACTGCCCAAAGCATATCTTGTAATAAACTATATATACTGAGCACAAGGTTTTAACTCTACATACTTTATCAGGATGATACAGCCTGTGGAAATTTATGTATTGTTTTATCATATTGGCAGGCTACATTTTCAGCTTATTTTTAAAGACTTTCGAGGGAATTACTGGCAGTGCAGAAAAGCCAACTCAAGTGCATTTTCCCCTTCCTTCTGAATATAAATTGTCCTTCAATCCTCCTTTTTAATTTAAGTAATAGGAACTATTTTCTTGGGAAGAGATTAACGTAGTTTTCCCAATCATTGAAAGGTAATATGCACAATTTATTTATTTAATGCTATTATATCTTAGACTGGATAAGTATTTTTAACATGTGTGTTTCTTTAAGTATACCATATTTCAGAAGTAGCATGAGTATTGAGTGATGCAGTGTCTCCTGTGGGAGTTATCTGTTTTTAATGAATAACTGAGTGTACCAGAGTGTAAATCCTCGTAAATGACCAGAGTATGAGTTAGAATGGTCCCATGGCAATTATACAATTCAGGGTTGTTTAAAAATATTGAAGGAGAGCCAGCTGCTAATCCACATGGAAATACAAATTCTGAAAAGAGCTGTGGCTGATCCAAGTGCACAGATTGAATCTGTCCACAAAAGACACTTGATGGATTTTATTGTGCATTTCCTTGTGAAGTAACTCCTGTTGGTTTTTGTCTCTTGGTCATTCTGAAACCACAATCCACTTGAAGGAGAAAACGTCATATACATATAATTTCTAATTCTTGACCAAAGAGCTATTTTTGTACATTATGGTGTCAGCCATTTCAGTCACAGCAGAGAAACCAGCAAATGCTCACTTGCCTGAGATTATATGTTCCTCCCTTAGGATCAATCAGTTATACACAGCTCTATGCATTTCCTCTGCCAAACCACAAGCCTGGGTATGGCAGGTCTGGAGACCCATCTGCCTCAGGTGTGGCATGACTAGAGAGCAATCAGCCTTTCTCAGGTTTTAAAGGTTCTATAAGGCTTTCTTTGCACAGAAGTCTCTTCTTAAGTAATAAACCTATTAGGGCCTACAGAGACTATTTGTATTCACAGATTGGTACAAGGGCAACATTCTGACTTTGGTATCCTCAGGCGCAAAAGTAAAGCTGACAGGTCTGTATTTCCCAGGGTTCTGCCTCCTGCACTTTTTAAAAGTGGGTATAGTGTTTTCCTTTCTTCAGTCACCGGTTATTTCACCTGATTGCCATGAATTTTCAAACATCATGGAGAGGGACTTGGTGAACAGCCAGTTCCCTCAGGACTCTGGGATGCATCTCATCAGGCTACATAGGCTCATCCACATTCAGGTTCTTTGGACAGTCACGAACCTGAACTTCTCTTGTAGGATGGGTTTTGCTACCCCATCTTCCAGTCTGTTCTCTCAAGTGGTGTGGGAAGAGAGGTTGCCGGTGAAGACTGAGGCAAAAAAGTTGTTGAATTCCTCACTGTTCTCTTCATCTGTTTTTATCAATTTTGTTGGTTTTGCTCATTAGGGGGGTACACTTTCTTTGACCTTTGTCTGGCTGATGCACCTATAGAAGCCCTTCCTATTATTCTTTGCGCCCCTTGCCAAGTTTAAGTCCAGCTGTACCTTGGTCTTCCTGACTGCACCTCCACATAAGCAGGCAGGGAGCCCATATTCTTCCCAGGATATCTGGCCCTGCTTCCATTGCTTGTGCATTTCCTTCTTGCCCTTTAGGTTGACCAGTAGGTCTTGACTTAGCCATGTTGCTCTCACTTTACTTTCCTGGTTTCTTGCAACCGGGAATTGTGACATCTTGTGCTCTATGGAAAGCATACTTAAAATTCTACCGGTTATTGTCCCTGAGGGCAGTTTCCTGGGGAGAAACCAGGGGTTTCTATTGACTAACAGAAATAGGACCAGGGGGTCCTATTGACCAATTACTTGGCCAGCTGGAATTTTGCTTTCCTAAAATTCAAGGACCTAATTTTTCTCTTTGCCTGACCTATATCCATTAGGTCTACAAACTCCACCAATGCGTGAGTTGTACCAGTTACAGCAGCCCAGGTTTCTTCCAGTTTTTGTGTCACTGATGATAACATTTGTGTTAGTGGCCATCAGGTGCAGTACTCCTTGTCCAGTACCAACGCAAATTATCTAGATCACCCTCTCATATGCAGTAGCCAGCAGTGTATAGAAGCTAATTGCAGCTGCTTGACTGCTAAGATAGAAACTCATTACACTGCTGTAACTGTGATTGTGATGTCTCATCTCTACCCTTCATAATAGCTTCGTTATTCTGGACTATCATTTTGAATGCTCTGTGACCTGCTTGCTTGGCAGCTTGTGGCAAGCTGAGGTAGCCTAAGACCTCAGGTAGCCTAAGGTAGCTTCAGGCTAAATTCAGCAGAACTTGTTTACTTCTTATCCTACAGCCATAGAGTGCTGTGTGGAGGACAAAGAATCCAGGAAAGAGAAGGGGAGGGGAAAGAATCTGAGAAATAGAGTGAATGCTTCTTCCTCTTTGGTTCTTTAGAAAAAGAATCATGAAAGTACAGACATAGGATTCCTAATTAATGGCTTTGTTAGCCAATGGGAGAAGGTAAAGCCTATTCACACATGATGATTCGCTAAATGGTTTCCAGTTCCTTCTAAAATCAGAGTGTGCAATTCTACAGTGATGTGTAGTTCAGAGACTCCTAAGCCAATACTGCATAAAGTAGCTCAAGAAACGGAGAGTTTAAAGGTGTCAGTATAATGCTGTACAGGAGTTATTGGTCCTTGCTGAGACACACAATTTATTAGATCTGGCATGGTGCTGTGCAGATAGAATGTTTTCAGGTCATGAGGTACTATGTTTGGGATGAAGAATTGTGGTTTGCTCTAAGAGTGCATAGATCACTTGGGGGACTCATGCTCTTGTGGGATTTATTCCTGTCTAATTATTACAGAGAGTCTCATAATAACTCTGGAAGGGCACGCTGCTCGATACATAAATGCAGCAGCTTCCAGTACTCTGCTACCGGCCAGATTTAATTTAATTAACTTGCAGCAGACAGCTAGAGGGGTGAAGGGGGAGTGCCAAGAGGGCATACGTGAAGGAACAATCTCCCCAGCTGCTGTAACTTGTGTGACCACCAGTGCTAGAACTAGGCTGGAGTCAACTGCACTGATTTTTAAGGCTGTGCAGTGGAAATTCTTCACAGAAAGCTTCTAGATATGTCTGCATCTTTGCCTCTTGTGCACAGCAGAAGAAGGGCAATAGAAGAAGGGGAATGGAAGAACAGATCTGCTACTCTTTTTTTTCTTAATTGTTGCTTGGTTTTGCCTTTGGTGGTGCTGTTGTTGTCTTTACAGAGCTTTTTGAGACAATTCAAAAAAGAGAAAGCAAGAATTTCTCATGATGGACAGGGCATCCCCACTCTGCATTGATGTTATATGGTATTGTACCCATTAAAAATTAGTAGGTTAAAATAATTTTCTGAGCACAGCCTTAAGAATAAATTAGCCTAAAATGAATAGTAGCATGTGAAGAGCAATGCAGTACCATGGAGGTATCTCAATACTTTTCCTTTGTCAGCATAAACATTCTGCACCACATGATCAAACACAGAAGCAGTATTAATGATGGACACAATGCAGGGCCCCTTTGTGCAATAAATCCTCTATCTTAAACATATTTACTTTGTGTGTCACTGTTTAGATTTTGAAGGGACCCCGAAAGTCTGTTTTAAAGTGTCCTCCCCTGAGTTAGTATCTTACATCATCTTTGCCATTTAATGTGAGAGTTTATCAGTTTGTGTTTCTTTATAGAGTATCAGGTAGAAGGCTATTGGGGTTCAAATGAAGCTGAGCTTATACTGCCTTACATAGCACCTTCAAGTTTGACACTTCAGTCATATGTTGTGCACATCTGTTTACTGTGTAGAAATACTGCAAACACCATAGCGAGCTTTTGGATCATGTTTTAAGACTATTCTACTTACACAACTGTATTGGCTCTCATATTAGCTCTCATATATTTATCTATTTTAAGCCTTGTATCGGTTTCCTGTGAGCATTCCTTGGTGCTCTTACATACATATAAGTGTGATGACTTTTTTAAACCTGGTGCCAAGTCAGAACTATCTAGTTGCAAAGAGCAGCAGCAGCAGTAGGACACCAAAGCAGGTGCTTTACATCATGTCAGTTTTACTAAAAACTGCAAGAAGTTCAAACAAGGGACATGACTTGCAACTCCAACATAGCTGCTTGAGCTATCATGGAACATAAAGCTCACAGGTATTTCCAATGACATCAATATCCCACGTTAACACCATGGCACTTGCTAGAGTAACTCCTGATGAAAATGGCAGCCAGCTCTTAAATTACACTGCTTCTCTGTCAGATACAAACGTGAACATTTTGAGTGGGTTGCCAACTGTACTTATACAAAAAGTTCAGCACAGTAGAAAGAGTACTATAAAAACTGTCACACTCTTAATACATTGCTTTTAATGTTGCACAATGAAACCTTAGCTGTTGACTAGAGGCAAGTGCCAAGCAGCTTTGATCAGATCTGGCATAGCTGCCCTGAAGCTAGATTGCATCTATACTATAGTTTCTTCAATACTGACAAAGTTGCTACATTTATTTACTACTTGACATGACAAATGTTTAAAGGGTTTCTAAAACAAAGCTAGTTATAAGCTACCAAAAAGATGGTTAAATTCCAGCTTTTTATTTTTGCTCTGAATTTATGGACCAGATTATTTTGTTACCTCCTCATTTACCATCTGTTCCTTGTAACATCTAAACAAGAAGAAAAAAACTTCTGTTAGGGTTTGCAAAGAAAAACCACAATTTGGTCAAATATAGAGGATAATCTTAAGCATTGCAAAACATTGTGCAGGGGATATGCACTAAAAATCAATTTGCAACTCTACCATATAACACTAAGAGTGATATATGAGTAGGTCTCTTTGAGTGTATTTACAACAGGAAAAAAGACTTTGTATTTGATAACAGATGGCTGAAGAAATTTCTGAGCCATAAAAACTTGACAGATGAAAAATATCTACTGAGCAAATCCTGTGTCAGGCTTCAGGTCACTGCTCTGGTTAGGCAACTGGAGTAACTGGTGGGAGGTTTCTAGCTAAAAGAAAGTACTGTGGCAAAATAAAGGGAGGTGAGTCTGAAGAAAAAGGAAGTTTTTTCAAGATCATTACAGATTGTGTCAGTGTAATAATACAAATTACTGACATTCTGATGTAAGGTCAGAATCAGTTTTTCATAGTCACTGAAGGTGATTCTATGTGTGTTCTCTGTGGGATGAATAGATGATATCAGCTGTAATTCCCAGCACTCAGCACATGATTATTGTGCCACCAGATTTGTTAATCGTGTCTGCAATCCAGTGCCAGCTTGAACATACACTACAATAATTCCTCTTTTGAGAACAGGGGACGCCAGTGGATGATGAGACCTAGACATATAAATGGAAAAATCCTGGGAGATAAAGTTCATTTTTTTCCTTGCAGCTGTGGCAAGGAAAAAGAGAAGAGGATTTATTGTTTCTGCAGAACTCAGAAATAGAGATGACCCAAAAAACAGCATAGTGTTTTGAGAGAAGTTTTATAACATGCTGAACAGTTCTTTCAAGTGGAGTTTTTTAATTATATAAGTAATTGTTCTTCAAATTTCAAGCTCTAAGAAAAAAAAGAGTTGATTCATACGTCTTTTCCAGAATAATGTTTTTTTGGGTGGAGTATGTTGTGAAATAATATTTCACTTTTCTCTTAGTTTTCTCCCAAACAGCTGATTTTTTTTTTTTTTTAGAAATTAAATTTCTTTGGAGAGGAACTTTCCCCCCCTTTTATTACAGTGTCATGGGTTTACAGTGTCTCAAACTGTGGCACAAGCTTATAAAGCATTCACCTCCCAGTTCTTTGGGTGAGATGCTTACCTGGAATAGGTTGGTGTTGTTTTATGGATGAGTTGCTATTAATCTCTCATAGCATTGATGAGCGTGAACTTCTTGATGGTTATTGCCGAAAACCAGAAGTCCTATCAAAGCCAGCAAAGTTTAATTGCTTCCTTGGTTTAAGTGAGAAGCAAATCTATCTGTTTTGTAGTTATTACTTGTTCCATGAAGTAATGGGACCTCAGAACTTAAAAGTGAATGTAAAATAGGAACCAAAATTTAACTAGAGTCCTTCTCTCTTCATTGAGCAACTTTAGAACCTCTCTCTATTTCAGGGAAGATTGTCCTAGAAGAAGTAATAAAAAAACCCCAAGAAGTGATACACTTTCCTCAGCTGAATATGGAATAAGAGTTTAAACAGCATTGCTGGACTTGGAGTTATAACTGTCTGCATCAGTGCATGCACTTCAAAGCTGGGAGCAGCATGCTTCAAAACAACCACTTAAAAATTATTATTCCTTTTTAGACAGTTGTTCAAGTCAGCATCTCTATATCATCTTTCAGGGCTATTAAAGAAGGACGTGGATCTATTGATAGGAGTTTCATTTTTTCTATGTGAACCAAAATTGTATCTAGTTGAACAATTAGCTGTGTAAATTCTCTAGAATTGGTAGGGGCTTCATGTCAGTTCAATAGCAATTGAATTGGTGTGTTTACCTTTTGTACCACTTAGAGTAATTTTTCTAATTGTCTTGTTCTAAGACAATAGCAGACAAAAGACTAGCAGATGCCTTCTGAGAACAGTGTCATGTGTAAAATTCTATCTTCTCTCTCAACCAAAAATGAGTGATTTTGGAAAGACATCTTTTTTAGGGAGTGAAACTCCAATGCTGTCAGTGTGGCAATGCTTCAGCTGCCAAAGGAAAGGTACAAATGCCCTGAAATCTGTAGGAGTATTTGTTCCTTGTGGACACTTTGAGGAAGCTCAGGTACTTTCTCCAGCAGAACTCATTGAACTGTGAAGGTTACCATGTATCACTTGCAGGAGTTGTTATAAAAAGGTTTTACCTTATTACTTTCTAAAACAATTTAGAGAATAAAGTAGTAGTGAGGACATTAATGGTGGTTCCCTGAATTGCTTTCTTGTGTAATTTTTGTCACCAGTTTCCTCATTTCTTAAAGCTCAGCTGCTGGAACCACCACATAATACTTTTAATGTTTTAGCTGTTTTTCCAGTCTTTATAGCTGCAGGCAAAAATTGGAGAAAATGGGCACTTTGAATGTTTCAACACCAGAAATTAAATGAAAAGCACTGGAAATTAATTACTCCATTAAAAGCCAGTGGTTTTAAATTTTACTTGCAGCTGGCTTATGATTTTTGACTCAGTGTGGTTGTCAAAGTTTTACCTGACATCAACCCCAAAGGGAACATGTTTAGAGGTGGTGGTTTTCAATGTTTGCTAAAACACTGTCTCACTTAGGTATTCATGTGAAAACTTTTGTATTTCTGTGTGAAAACATTTGGTTTTCATTTATGTATTTACGTAAAACCTAGTCAGCAGCAAAAAATCAAGTATTATTAGTGAAGGAACACTTCAATGCACTATCTGGCATGCTAATTTGAGAAGATTAGAAATGCATATTCTCTACTAAGCTCTAAAAAATGAGCTAATGCAATGCATTGTGACTGAGCAAAATAATAGCTGGTAATTTACTTCCTTGGTTCCTGTCAGCAGTTTCATTTGTCTTGAATAGGTATAATTGTGTATCCAAAAAGAGATTGCTCTAAACCCAGTTGTGATAAAGTCAGACTTTCCAAATCCTGTATTAAGCACAGCAATTTCCTGCTTCAGATAAAAATACTTCAGTCTTCAGTTATATTTATGTTCTGCTAGTAAAACATGGCTTTCTTTTAAAATGTGAAAAAGAAACATTTCTTCAAAGCTGAGTTGACTGAAGTTGTCCTATTACAGCAGTGTTCACATGAATATGATGTTCAGCTGAGCATAAGTTAAAATCAAAAAACTCATTTTAAAGGGCTGTTGAAGGGTAGAGATGTCGCCATGCTACCTCAGGTATGAGATTTGGAAAGCAAGCACTTGCTGATTGTTTAACAGTTATGAGTTATCACAGAGGTCAAGTGTGGGAGGCTTCAAGCCTAAGCCATTTTACAGAAAATGAAGTGATAATAGTTACTGCCATTAGCCATATGAGTCAGTAGTAACTCAGAGAAACATTGCTTATCCTTGGCAGAAGTTAGTACTAAACAAGCTCCATAATCTCATTTTAGCTAGCAAACATATTTTCCCATTAAAAAGAAGCTAAATCATACTTATGGTGATCTTACACTTCTGAAGATAAATGCAAGAGATACTTTGCCTAGTTTGGAAGTTTTAGAGTGTTTTTCTACAAATTTATAAAGATAATGATAATAAAAATCAGATCTAGATCTTCCATACTTCATACAGTGTTTATTATAGTCTAGCTTTATTTTGATGGAAAAATACCAGGAAATTGAGTATCTAACTGTGTATATAATAATAAAATGTAGAAACATTTTCGACTGAGTGACTGTACCTAAAGAGCCGACATTTATTATTCTGTCTTTATTTTTCTACCACTCAACACATTTAGCTATGATATGGGAACTTAGATTTTGTGTGTGCTTGATTAAGTTTGGTATATATCATGGTTTTCATTTATACCTAAAGCTTATTGGGTTATCCCAAAAAGCTAACACCTCCACATTAGAGAGACTGGCACAATAGCTATCTGTTTAGATATAATATTAATACTAAAATGTATGTGTGCAAGCACAGAACTAAAAGTGTTTGTGTGCACCCAGGCTTCCTAGTATTTCCTAACTCCAGAAGATGCTTGCAGCTAGAATAATTTTAATCTTTCACTATTGGTGTTTCTTTTAATCCACAGCTGCTGTTCAGGCTTTCAAAAATTTGTTCCATAACAATTTTGTTATTATCATGCCCTACGGAGTGCTGAGCACTTTTGAACATTTGCTGCTGAAGAGTATTCTTTCTGAGGCATAGTGTGTTCAAAGTTTCCTTCAGCTTTTATAAAAATGATTTTCTGACTTCTAGATGGACTTGCTGCTCTAAATCCCTTAGGGGCTTGTGAAAATGTTCATTGTAAAGTTGGTCTTTTCTGCCCAGAGTAATCGTATTACAGAGCATGCTGGGAGATTTTTGTTGTCTTATGCTTGTTCACAATAAACTTCAAAATTATAAAATGCTAGATTACAAATAGTCCCATAAAATCATATTCTCTTTTTTTCCTCAGAAGCAGTGTCCTAATTTGTGAAATACTTCTGATATGTTACAGTTACACATACCAGCCCAAATAAGACAAATAACTTAGTGGTCAGACCTGCTGAACACTCTGCAAGGAGCCCTCCCTGACTGGTTTAGAAATTGGAGTTTTAAACAGTTTGTCAATAAAAATGTTGTTGCACTATTCTTGGAATTGCTTGATATCAGTGAAAAATACACAGTTTATTTTCAAGTATTTAATACCCTATTTTTGCAAGGCTTAAATCAAGGGATGGAATAGAAGGATAGAGACCTTTGTGTTGTATCTACCTGTGAATTACATATAATGGTAGCACAGCATGTCTTTGAATACAGTCTGAATATTAACCCACAGCCCTAGAATCCTAAACATGATCTCAAGAATATTTAGCTTTCTATATCATTGCAAAAAGTCTTGATCAAGATTTATCTTACCATTATAAAGGAATGTAAAATTTTCAAAATCACGCCATAAGAACAAACTTTATTCCAGGATTTTGGAGCTTCCAGTACTGGCTAAAAGTAGGAATTGCAGAAGTATATGAAAATATTCAAATTGTGGTTAATGGATTGTGTTTTGTTTTGTATGATTATATTACTATTGTACTGTGTATAATTGTGATACTTGATATACAGCTATTTTTCTAAATGTCAAGATGTGGCTACTAAATAACCCTAGAACTCCAATTCTTGGTTGCTAAAATAAATGATTTTCAATGGAATAATGCAGTTTGGAGAGGAGACATAGCTGTTGCTCACACTGTGCATTTTTGTTGGGACATTTCTACTTCTGGGTATTTTTTTTTTATTTAGCTCTCTAATATAACCACAAAAAAATTTGATATGTTTTCTTAAGGCCCTTGAAGAAAAAAGAAAATTCATAGTATTTCATAATATTCCATTCAAATCATGCGTCTATTTTCAGTCCTATACTGAGACAAGATTTGATATTCGTGTTTGATGGAGTCACTCTCCACTCAGGATACTTGTGCAGAGATAGATCCACTCTTACAGAGGTGCTGGCACAGTGCATATTGAAAATCACATTTTTGAGTATTCATGAAATTGTTGTAGCTTCACCAAAACCTCCATTTTTGAAGCTGTTGAGCTTAGCAGACATGCATAGTGATGTGAGTTTTCTGCCCTGCATAAAACAATTGCAATATTTAATTTTAAAAGCATTATATTAAATTATTAATTACTTTATTTGATGGATGATTACAAAAAGCATCACTTAACATAAATTCACCAAAATGTCAGCATGTCAACATATCTTCTGTCATGTCATTGTTTTTGTCTAGTGACTGCCAGCCTTCTAGCACTTTTGTGCCTTCCAAAACTATTTCTGGGCACCTGCATGTTTTCTTTTTCCTTCAGTTTTTGACACATTTCTCCATGTTTAACTACATTCCTCCCCACTTCCCTGGTTTACTTCTTCTTCCTGTGCTTGTACTTTATGTTTCTTCAGTAAACAGGGGTTTCTACTCTCTACATCTTTTCTATTTACTCATTAATGCTATAACTCACTCTTTCAATTTTGCGAGCTCTTTCAATCTGTGTAAAATAAATTAATTGATGTAACTAATCTAGAGTGATTATTTTTATCAGCCAGCCCAATAATTTTGATACCACTTTGTATTTAAGGTAATCTAAGTGAATGTCATATAGTTATCTAACTTTTAAATAAGAAATCTCAATTTATTTATGTATTTGAGCCAGCAATGAGCCATAAGAGCCTTTACAGCCCAGGAGGTTAATGGTGTCCTTTGCAGCACTAGGAGAAATGCTGCCAATGGGATGAGGGAGATCCTTCCCCTCTACTCAGCAAGGTGAGGCCTCAGCTGGAGTAGTGTGTCCACCTCTGGGCTCGCCAGTACACGAGAGATGTGAACACTGGAGAGAGCTCAGTGAAGGGTTAAGTGATTGAAGGGGCTGGATTGTCTCTGCTGTGAGGAAGAGCTGAGAGAGAGAGAGGCAAAGCTGTTCAGCCTGGAGAGAAGGCTCAGGGGCACCTTACTCATGTGTTTAAATACCTGAGGAGAGAATGGAAACAAGGCAATGGGCATGAACTGAGACCCAGGAGGTTCCTTCTGAATATCAGGAAACACTTTTTCACTGTGAGGTAACCAAGTGCTGATGTAACCAAGAGGTGTTCCAAAGCCATTTGAATATATTCTGGGGCAAATGGCTCCTGCTCGAGCAGGAGATGTTGGACCAGATGACATCTCTTTTTAAGCTCAAAGTCCTTCCCAACTTCAACCATTCTCTGCTATGCATAGTTCAATTTCAAATTTGAAGTGGTGGTAAATGAATCAAAATTGTTATACTTAGCTATCTTAAAAGCAAGCATATTGCCAGAGGTAAAAAGTTCATGGCTTTTTTATGAATGACATGGTTCTCCATTATTCATAAAAAAACCCAAAACGTGATGTAACATTTGCTTTCATGCAATGTAATTTAGAGAACCTGACATTTTAGTCAACCTGACATTCTCAGCCTGTGTCTTTACCAGGGAAGGGCAATTTATATGACTAGATGACTGATGGGAAACTGTACACCTCACTGGAACACTGAGGGTGATTGTAGAGAAAATGTCTGAAACTAGCAGAGCACTATGGAAAAAAATTAGTGAGAACTTATGTGTGATATATATAATGCCAGCAAAATATCTGCAGTTTACTTCATGTAGCTGAAAGTAGAATGTAGTTCTTTGCTATACTGTGGATGCTTTTTTTCTTACAGCTGAGACATTAGCACCAGTTGTGTCTCTTTCTTATTATCCTGAAATAACTGCCCTGTTTTAGAGTCACACTAGCTCTCTCTACTACAATAATTAAAATCAATATAATAAGTGACTAGAACCTAACAAGACTCTGTCTCCCTTGAAATGTCAAGACAGAAGCCTGAAATCCCTTAGCCACTTGGACTTTGATTTCTGAATCAACCTACATTTTAATTTCTTCAAAATAACATTTAAAATGAACATTTGCAGTGTTGGTGGTTGAAGCAAAGGGCACTGTGCTTAAAATTCTCTTTTATGATTGTTATTAAACACACCAATGTCTTCTGTGCATAGTTTCTTACTTCAAAAAGCCCAGAGGATCTGGCTGTATTATGTTCCACTGCACATCTGCAACAAACTGTTGCCATTTGCATTAGCACAATAGTTGGCTGAGTAGGCTTGTCTCACAACAGAATATTAACAGATGCCTTTCTCTTTTCTGACCCCATTTAATCACAGTGAAAATAATTTTCTGTTTTCTTTCCCAAAGGTGATAGAAGTCTTACTTCAGTGTGTTGTCTGATGTAGTCAGCTTATAACAGAAGACTTAACCATTCATTTTATCAGAAATTAATGTCTCCACATGTTTTCATGTTTTGTAACTACCATCCTGGGCCAGTCTTTCCAAACTGTGGTACTTGAAAGGCATATGCAAAAAATGCTATTATTTTTTTATAGTAGGAAACTTCAGGTAACTGAAATGTAGGCACTATGTGTCTGATTTTTAAGGAGTTTAAATTAGAGACAGAGTAATGCGCACATTTTTGTATGACACTATGGAGCTACAAGTTTGAACTGGCAGCATCTTGATGGCTACATGATGCTATAGGCTGGCATTGCAAAAGAAGTAGATTCATGACCTATCATGTCAGGAATGGACCTGGTGTTGAGGGCATAAGATAATAAATATCCTGATTTCAGCATGAAAACACTGTCATGGTGAGCTGTACCTCCACTTTTTCTTTTACTCTCTATTAGTGTAACTTCACACAGCAGTTCACATTTTCCCTTATTGTTTCTGTTCTCTCATGTCTCAGGCAGTACATGTGAGACTTGCAGGTTCAATCCATGTCTTATTCTTTTTTATTAAGCCTAGGTTTCATACATTTTCAGTTTCATGCAGTCAGCTGTCCCTTTTGTGCAAAATAGTTTGTCCTGATCTATTATCAGCTGAAAAATTGTAAGTCAGCATGTCATGGTTACATGGTCCTAACCAGATGTGCAGGATTAGCATCATGAAGTGGCAAAGACGTTCCTGAGTGGCGAAAGGTCAGGCTGAGGCTTTTAGGACAGGACAAATGTTCTCCAGCAGAAACCTATTTCCAAGCCCTTCTGCAGTGATTGCCTCCATATGGCCATGGACATGCCAGGCCTCATGTGTGTTAGGGAAGCTTCTTGTGAAGGGAGTACATGTCTTTATCTGTTTTTATACTGTTAGTGACATGTTTTGGGCTACTGCTGCAGTAGTGGGTTTGGTGGACCCAGAGCAGCCACTTTCATGTTTTTGTATTCTGATGCCACCAGCTGACTCTTGCAGACCATAGCATTATGCACATAGGCTTTTAAGGATTTATGAAATTTGAGTTTCAGTGATTGTTCAAGACTTATGGCCAGCATGGAATGAGCAAAATTCTGCTAGTAATAGTAACTTATATCTGGTCTGTTGTTTGAAAGCTCAATTATGTTTCCAAGTAGTAATTCTTGTGCATAAGAAGAGAATAAATCAGTTCTTCAAAGATGACCAAAATTTCATTGCCAGATGAAATTTCAGAAGAGAATCATTTATCAAAACAATGTTTTTGAGAAATTATGAGATCAGGCTAGTTAAGTTGTTCATTATGTAAATTATGGATGAAATCAATCCCATCTATTATAATTTAAAAAAAAAGAAAACCCTATCTTCCCACTTAGTAACATATTGTATTGTTCAGTGTTAGTTTTAGCTTCTGTACTTGGCCTATTCTTAGATCTGCAGCCCATTACAGTGGCGCCTGTTAGGGCAAATACTATGAAAGTTTTGCCAATTTTTCTATGATAAACCATGTTTTCCAGGAATTCATACTTAATCATAAAAAATCCCTCATAGTTGAGACTTGGCTTGGAAAGTCTTGATTCACAAAAATATCACTCGTATGTTTATCCAGATATTAAAAAATAAATCAGTCATCTAATTTATAAAATCAGAGGTATTTAAAAATAATGCATTGTTTAAAGATCAGAGAATTGTATTTATTGGAAACAAATAATATTATGATCACTTAATCCAGATAGACACATTTCCTGACAATGAATAATTGATTTCTTGCTCTAACCTTATTAATCACTTCTAAATGTTTCTGTGTGTTTTCTCTGTTGGGCTGATCCGTAGTTTAAAATGGTAAAATTTTTTTCAGTATTCTAGAAATATTCAAACGTCTAAGATATTTTCCTTTGAAAAGCTCACTGTTTATCAATGAAAATCTAAATATATAAATAACTGTGTAAGTTGTGATATGATGTTGGTGTTATATCCTAATGTGCATTTTAAAACTTTTTTTTTCTAGATGTCATGCTTGTAGTGCTGGTGGCAGGATTTTTTGGTTTAGTTAATTACATATGAATAATGACTAATGCCAGTTGTGAATGTTGATCATGGAGATATGAGGGTTAATCTGCGTTGTTATTCTTACCTGGGATGTTTCTGTAGTTCTGATAGAGACAAACTTTAACGCTGTCAGTTCCTAACTAATGAATTAATGAACTAATAAACAAATGAACTAATGAATCTGAACAATCCACATGATTGTTCAGATTTAAATTGCCTATAATTGACAGACGAACTAGTGAGAAATGCTTGTTCTGTAGTACAAACATTTCTTGTCATCTGTGTATTAGTGCTTCACGTTTCCTGTTGAAATCAGCTTTGAGGAAAGAGCTATTACCTAAAGTTTATTTACATAGAAATGAGCAGCAACAGAAATCACATGTTCAAAGCCTGTGTATGTGGAAAGAAGTTTAAAGAAGAATAACTAGTTAGCATTAGGGAGTAAGTAATTATTTGGCTACACAGAAGGAAACTGGAAGATATTACGCATAACTGGAAAGATAATAAATTCAGACAGGATTTTGAAAGGATTTTTGTGAAGTCAGTAAATGAGGAGAAAAAAATGCTTCCAGTCTCAGAGAAAGGAAACTAGCTGTAATAGTGGTTTAATTGTCTCAGTAGGGAAAATAAACAATTGAGAGGATGCTTGTAACTAATTTGATAAGTATGTCACACCCTAAATGATCCAGTTGTCATCCACGATTAATCTTACAGGACAGTTTAAATCAACATATGGAATAGTTTGTGATGAATGTGCTGGCCAAGAAATGAGTATTTGCTGACATGATGAAATAATTAGCGTTTGGTAGAGATCAGTCATACCTCAGTGTGAGGAGCTGATAATCACTTAGCTGAGCTTAGTCCAAATTAATAGTTCCTTCCAGCACTTAAAATGATATCAGCCAGTCCAAGTATGCAGCCAAAGTCATACATTTGTGTTAATTTTCTTCCTAGCAGCTGGTACAGTGCTTGGATTTAGGATGAGAATAATGTTGATAACACACTTATGTGCTGGCTGTTGCTGAGCAGTGCTTTACACTGAGGCTAGGACTTCTCAGCTTCTCATGCTGCCCTGCCAGCAAGGAGTTGGAGGGGGCACAAAAAGCTGGGGGGGAACACAGCCAGGACAGAAGGGAATTGCATTTGACCCCACCTGAACAAAGGGATATTCCAGACCATATGGCATCATGCTGAACAACAAAACCGGGATGAATTGGCTGGGGGCTAGCAGCTATGTCTCAGGGACTGGCTGGGAAATTGCACTGTGCATCACTTGCTTTCCATATTCTATCACCACCATGGATATTGATGTTGTTATCATTGTTTTCCCTTCCTTTTCTGTCCTACGAAATTGTCTTTAGCACAACCCATGAATGTCACCTCTTGCCCAATTCTCCTCCCCCAGCCCATTGAAGGGGAGTGAGCAAATGGCTGTGCAGTGTTTAGCTGCCTGTGGGGTTAAACCACAACTTGCATGTCTGGTTTTAGGACCATGTGTTCCAGTCGAGGCATTTATCACTCATGCACCTAATCTGTGAAAATTGTTCAGCTCGAAAAACTGTTGTAAATTTGAAGTTAGTGAGGTCTCAAGGATTCAGGCAAATGTTTCATACTCTCTTAATCTTTTGCAAAGAACAGACGAACAGGAAGGTAGCATTCTTGGAAGACAGTTGGCACAAGAAACCTGCCAGGAAATCTGTTAGTGTTTCAGGACAGTGTTCAAGCTTGTGCTCTTGTTCTGTTTATTTTCATATAAACATAGAACGGTTTGGATTGGCAGGGACCTTAATGACCCTCTAGTTCCAACCCTCCTGCTGTGGCCAGGGATGCCACCCACCACATCAGGTTACTGGTTTTATTCATAAAGTGTAGCACTTGCAGCTGGCCACCAGTTTAGCAAGGATTGTGGTTTGTGCTGCTGTACTCTATTCCAGTCTCTGACTGCCAGCCTCAGTATCTGCTGGTGGAAGCACCTCTGTGCACAAAGAATTGTTAGCACCAGGCATTTCTAAGGGAAAAAAAAAAAAAAAAAAAAAAGAAGTAGATCTTGAACAGTTTCAGTATTTAACTTAATACTGTCACAAAATAATAAATGCAAGATCTCATATACATTTGAAGCTCACCAAAGTAGCCATAAGAATCTGATGATGTGGAGCTGGAATAGCACATGCATTTATATTTTTCATATGGTTAATTAAACCCATAAAATCATTCTGTACATACTAGGGTTTTATTGGTATTAGAATAAAGAATTTCTTTTTTAAAAAAAATGAAACTGATAATTACTTCTCTCTGTGCTTCTAATCAACAGTCTTTGATGTACATCTGTTTTTTAAGCACATCTGTACTGTAACTTCCAGTCAGGAAAAACCTTTTATGGCAAGTAGCCTTTAAACTACATGCTGTGTTTATTTCATGTATTCTTTTTCCTTTTCTGCTTAAGAAAATATTCACACATTTTTCTTCAATTTCAGATGAATTTTCAGTGAATATATACCTTAAAATGTTTTATGCAAGAAAAACTTCAGTTTTTCAATTTAGTTTTGACATGTGGTTGAAACTGATATTAGAGGTTATAGTACTGTCTTTCTTGCAGATATATCTCAGAATAAGAAGAAAACCTATTTGTCCACTCCACATGTATTATTGGACACCATATTATATTGCTTCTTATATGATGTGATGCCAAGTGTGTCTCCAGCTGCTGTGTATATGAGAGGGATCTCAGGGGAAAGACAGCCTGCTGAGGTGCTGAGAGCATCAACAGTGCTAGGCTGCTGCCACAGAGATGCTACAGACCATTTATTGATTCCCCTAGCAAATCACTCTCTGTTACCTCTGGAAGGGGAAAAAAGGCATTTTTTAGTTGTGTTCTTCAGGTCAGAGTTGAGTGTAAAAAATACATGTTTTTAAGTACAATGTGTTTAACCACTAATGCACTTGGGGCTGAAATACATACTCATTCTTTAGCATATTAAGCATGTGAATAACTCCTGTGGATAAATTTATTGTCATGGACTTATTTCAGTTTAGTGAAAAAATGTTCAGATAAGCCTTCTGTTCAATTTGGGGTGGTTGCTGTACATGAGGCCAGCACTGCCCTGCTGTAGGTGTTCCTGCAGCTGTCCAGAGAAGGGACGTGGCAGAGCACAGTCCAGAGGAAGGGACATGGCAGTGCACAGCTGTCCAGAGAAGGGACAGGGGAGTGCACAGCTGTTTGGAAAAGGGACACACACATGCACGGCTGTTTGAAGAAGGGACACACATGTGCACAGCAGTCCAGAGAAGGGACACATGCGCAGCTGTCCATCCAGTCTCCAGCAGCATGGGTGGAGCTGAGCCTTCCTGCAGGCACACTTTGCTTCCATGGGCTGACAATTTTAGTGCGTCCTCTTCTGCCTGCAAAGCTGTGAGTAGTAGTTGCTGGATTGGTGGGCACTGAGGAAGAGCTCGGACAAAAATGTCCCCAGCAGCTGAAGCTGGATTCAGAAAAGGGACACTCCCTGTAATTATAGTAATGCTGATTTCATTTTGAAAATACTCAGGTTATGTTTCTAATGGCTTTTCCTAGACATACATTTCAATAGTGAAGATAAATAACAGACTTGGGCTCTGTGGCACCACCCTGAGAGATCACATTTTGCTTATTGCAGCTTCTGATGTGAAAGATGTTAAAGGCATACAGCTAAGTCCAGCCTAGATTGTTTTGGTTTTCTTTGTTTGGTGTTGTCATGCCGTCAGAAGAGTTTAACCAAGCATAGTTACTTTAAAAGTAGAATTTATTTTTGTGAGACGAAGCCTGTACATTCATATATGGAAAGGTTCTGCAAAGTTTGTTCCTTTTGAATTAATATTTGCAGCTGTAGAAATGAAGCTAACAGGAGCATCACAGGAGTCATGTCCAGGTCTACCTACCATACTTGAATGTGTTCAGACTTGGGACATTAATAGACCTATTGAATTTTCTTTATCTTTACCACAAAATAAAATTAAAGCATTTGCTGGCTGGATGTCTAGAAAAAAGTGGTGATAGACTCTAGATGTATCTGTAAGCATTAGTCAGTTATATAAACTGACTAATTTAGTCAGTTATATAAACACCTTTTAGGAAAAGTAATAATCTGAGGATAATGGTAAGCTATACTATAGGGTAGACCCAGAGAAAAATGTAGGTTATTTTGTAAGGCAATCAAAATTACTTTTCATATAGTTAAATATGAAGTTATTCTGCAGAATCGAAGAGTTATAGAAATAGGAAAGCATAGCTGCAGGATGAGGAATGACATCCAAAAAACAGTGTTTCTCAAAATAAATCATTTGAGTCCACTACAATACATGGAGAAAAATTTCAAATGCAATTCCTTTCTGTATAACTTTAGTAATAAGGAAGAAGCAAAATAAATCAGTTTCAGAATTCTGACATCCAGACTGAGACCTGTATTTTATAGAAGATATTGGAAAAATAGTTCACTTCGAAACTGCAAGTACAAGTGAAAAAGAATTATATGAGGACTACAAAATAAACTTTAAAGAAAGGTGTACAAAATCTGCCACATGTTTAACTTCTCAGATGATGAACAAACATCTATCTACAGTCTGATCTAGGACAGAAAGGAATGATAAGAAATAATACCTGTATAATGAAGTTCAAGTTAGGATTTGGACAGAAATTCTGGTGGTGGAATTATTAACTGCTGGAACAATTACTAAAATATTGAACCCTCCATCTCCTCTTGTCTTTGGATTTAGATTGGACAAATTTTTTTCTACAAGTTAGTAGCCTCAACAGCATATGAAATTAATGTTTCATTTCTCATGTTTATGTAAGAAATCCCAGTAAAGGTTCTCTTGACCCCAATTCTCATTTGTAATCACTGCAGCATCTAAAGTTTTAAGCTATAAAACATGTTTTCAATCATTTTAATGTAAAGTGTAGGCATTCTAAAAGAGACAAATATTATCTAATTTGCCTATGTATTTATTATTTCATCTGCAAACTTTGAAAAGCTATGCAGGTATGAATTTCTAGGGCCTCATAGTCTTGGGAAAGTGCTTCTCATTAAGCCAGCAAGAAAGCCACTGTAACACACTTAGGGAGCTCATCCTGTGACTCCTGCCTGGCCACAGCTCGAGGACAGTCACCATCTCTACAGGAGTTCACTGAAGCTGCTGGCTCTTAGCTGGCACTGCACTGGGGGCACAGGTTGGGCCACATCCGTATGGATTGGCTCAGAGCTCCCAAGCCAGCGCGATGCCTGCAGGAGCAGCCCTGGCCTGCGCTGCCTCTCTGGAAGGACAGGGCTGCCCCAGGGCAAAGTTCAGACCGTGGAGGTAGGGTCTGGAGATGTTCTCTAGCACTGCACAATTTAGTAATGCAGGCCTAGCATTACTAGGGAGAAGCTATACTGTGTGGAATGTACAGGTAAAGGGAAGTCCTCCAAGCTAAATTTGGATCTCGGTCTGATCAAATGTCTGGAGAAGGGAAAGGTGTGCACTGTATTCAGCAGTGGAGTTACAGATAAACAGAGACTGCCTGACCAAATTCAGGCAGGCGCTGGAACATCCTGAGCACCCTGACATAAATCCAGTGAGTGCCAGGGAGCAGAGCAGGTGCACAGCTCGCCTGGTGCACTCTTCACCACATGGGCAGAATGAGGCAAGAATTTTACACCATATTAGAAAGAATGCGTTCATATTCACTTTCAGTTATTATTCAGAAGGAGTCTTCCTGCTGGGCTATACTTTAGTTTGTTGTCAGGTGTTTAATTTAGCCTCTTCCTGAACATCTATGAGATTTACTGTGCAATAATTAAGGAGGGGCATGAGGAATAAAAAAAAAAAAATTTCTGAGCTGTTTCAGTTATAAAAAAGGAAGAAAATAAAATAAAAAGATCCTGAAACAAATTTATTCCTCAGTTTTTGACCTGAATCCTTGAAGGAAATTTAAAAAGGACTAACTCTTCATAACTAAATAGTATTCCACAGAAGAAAATATTTCTCTAAAAAAAAATTAGCTTCTCAGTATAATCTTCCTCTCTGTGAGAAACCCTTAATTGAATAAAAGGCAATTTCCAGTATGAAATTAAACGTTGGGGGTGCCAAAAATAAATGTTGCTTTAATAAAAATCATTATTTATTCCCAATATGATGAGATAAAAAAAAAATAATTAAATTCAATTGGAGACAGGAAGAAAAATAAAGAATCCATTTTGAAATAGTGAGCAGAAGGAGTTTAAAGTCAGATTAGTATCCAGTCAAGCCTAGAGAAGTTCAAGCCAATTAGTTTTTAGCTATGAGTGTTGCCTGTAGAGTTAAAGTGTATTTACGTGTGTAATACTCTTGAGAGTGTATACATTTTTTTATTATTATTTTGAAATTTGCTTTATATTTCTCTGTAAAACGAGAGAAAATAAATAAACCCAAACTTTCCATTGTAAATATTTTGCTTGGCTCTGCTTGCAAAGTATCTGATCTGACATGGTGTCGATTAAGATAAGAATTGTGAGTTCCCTGCTTGCAACTGATATTCGTATTGTTTGAATTCTGAGCTAAATTTACATTAGACAAACATTTTGGTTGCAGTGGAGACTTGCCTGTTTTCATGGAACTGTGACTGGGAGGACAGTGGCACACAACATTTCAGCATCTGTGTATTCAGTTAAACATGAGGTCTTCTATGAGAGTTTTACAGAGTTTCCATGTCCCCTTGAGTTTACTGGTTTTCCTCTACCCCGAGAGTGCTTACTCTTACTTTCTTCTCTGAGTATGTTTGTGAATTTGTAGTCTTTCACTTGCCATATTCTTTCATGAATATATACTTCTACAAATAAAAAATAATATTCCTGGAAATGTTGGGAGTGCAAGCCAGTTTTCAGTTCATATCTCACTGCCATCTACTGTATGTGCTGGAAAACTGCACTGTGGGAAATGCATTGCATTTCAGTTTGTAAGATGACTCTTTTTCCCAGTTAATTTGCCCTAAAGTTGAGGAAAAAAACTACTGAACTTTCAATAGACTGTGACATGTGAATTCATTATTTGTGTAGGAATCAGTATTTCTTTAACAGATGACAATGTCTGATTACACCATATTGTCCAGAAGGAAAGAACATCAGATTATACGGTATTGCTTAGTTTGTATTCAGGCCAGACTAAAAATATATGAGTAGTTTGGGAGAAAAAGAATACCTCACTTTTCTTATTCTTGTCCTAAGTTGTAATACCTTTAATTTCTTGATGGAAATGTCAAAACAAAAACCTAGCAGGATTTCAATGCAGGAACTTGAGATATTTTGATATTTCTTTTAGTTGAAGAATTAGTCTTTGAGTCTTTTAAATTAGCTTTCATCTCAGTATCTGATGTCTAATGTATGCAAACATCAAGTATATGCAACATTAAGTGCTGGTTGGGATAGATATAATAATTTTGTTAAAGTTGTGACATTATTAAGTTGAAAATAAGCTATCAGGATTCTGGGTGTCAGGAACTGAGTGAGGTATCACTCAGATCAGTTTTGCACTGAGTGCTTTTTTAGTGGTTTCTGTAGAAATTAAAAGGTTTACTCAAGAAAGAAATTCTTCTGATTTCATTAGGAAAGATGACACCAAATAGACAAGAATGCATGCAAAATATCAAACTCTGTGTTTGCATAAGTAAATTCCACTTCTTAGTCTATTAATAATTTCATATGCTGGGAATATATATTTATACCATTAGCTACCAGTATTACACCAAAAAGAATAAAAGAAGACCAGTAAGCTTGCAAACTCAGGCATTGCAAAGCTGAAGAAATGCCTTTATTTGCTTCTTATTTTTATCTGTTTTGATGATGTCTATAATTACGGTATGGGTTTTTTGTATTCTTATTCAGTAATTGTTCTAAGACCTCATTTACTGAACATTATTTAACCCTTGCAAATGAGGAAAGAATGATTAAAGAATTCTTTACTTTTTGTGATGATCATTGTTACCATGTTTCAGTGCTTTGCAAATGTTTATTAACCCACCTTTACACATTCTGGCCTTTGGGGGTTTCAAATGGTATTGTGAGCAGCTGATGTATTCTGTGTGATCATTCCATTCCTTCTGCTGTCTTCAGAGGTAAATACATGTTCACAAGACTTTGTCAAATGACATCAGAAATTCACCCAGGAAAATGAGGAAGTGGTTTCTGACACTTGACTCTTTCTGTTGCATCTTCTCAGTCTTATTTCATTTCCTGCGTCACCATCCAAGTCCATATGCGTTTCACTCCTTGTCCCAAAAGATATTTTAGTTTGGCTGATTTCCTCCAAATCATATTCCTCCTAAAGCACATATTGAGCACAGCCAATTTCAGCCTAAATGTTATGGCATTAAAAAAATCCACAACTGCAAACTAGTTTAGGAAAACTGTCATGAATTCAGTAGCAGGTGAGATTGGTAGAGATGTCCATGGGTTGTGATTTGCAAAGTTATTAAAGCTCTGTATGTCCCCTTCTTTTGGGCCACTTGTCAATGTTTATTTGTAAATCATGCTTTAGAAAGAGGATGACTCTGTAGCAGTGAAGAATTTCTTTTTCCATTGAGTGTGTGTTTATAAGATTTCTTAACAATTTGTGCATTTCTCTAGCAGTTTCAGTATCCAGAATTTTTAACTGAAAGCCCTGGGAAATAAATTATTTCTGGGAATAATTTCTGGACTGAATTCTTTGTTTGCTTGGTTTTTGGATTTTTGCAGTCAGTGTTTATGTGCAGCTTGATGTGTGGTGCAAATGCAAACTAAGTGATGAGGCATTTGTGGGTCTGTGCATGACCAGTTTCTGCCACAGGGACTCCTCCAGAAGCTGATTTGAGGAATGGCTGAGGGAGCTGGGAGGGTTTCTCCTGGAGAAGGGGAGGATCAGGGAAGACCTTATTGCTCTGCAACTACCTGGAAGGGGGCTGGAGCCACGTGGAGGTTGGGCTCTTCTCCCTGGCAGCAAGAGATGGGATTAGGAGACATCGCCTCAAGCTGTGCCAGGGGAGGTTCAGGCTGGACATCAGGCTGGAATAATTCCTTTCAGGAATTTATTCACTGAAAGGGTTGTTAAACCAGCAAGGTGGTGGGGTCACCATTCCTGCAAATGTTCAAGAAAAGACTGGACAAGGCACTTAGTGCCATTGTCTAGTTGGCAAGCTGGTGATTGATTGTACTCAATCTTAGAGGTCTTTTCCAACCCAAATGGTTCTGTGATTCTGTGACTGTGACATGGTTTAGTGGCAAATATGGTGGTGGTGCTTTACTGGCAGTTGGACTTGATGATCTTAGATGACTTTTCCAACCTTAATGTTTCTATTCTATGATTCCATGACCTGCCATCTTTCTCTTGAGTTGATCTCATTGACTGATAATTCATTGAGTATCTATCATCTTTCCACTGCTGTCATTAGTTCCCTATATCCTTCAGTGATATGTCTTGATAATAACTTTCCTAGCTTTCCACATGGATGAAATGCTGCCACACACAAGGTCTGTGGTAGAACTCTGTCTGTAAGAGCATCATGCACAAACATGCAGCATTTTGCTCCTTAAAGGACAAGTGAAAGGGGAGGAAAGACTAAAAGGTGTATTTAGCAGGGTCTGCTTTTATCTTAGGATTCCCCTGTGCCTTGCTACTAGTAGTGAAAGTTCTGTGCATGAAAATCCAGAAGGGAAAAAGGCCCACACATGTAAATCCCATAATTCAGTAATCATCAATAGAAGAGAAAAATGTTTTAAATAAGGGAGTATTAAGCATTCTGGTAGCTCTAATATGATGATTTATTTGTATGTAAGACTGCTGAAATTAAGCTGTGAAATAAAACTGCAGATGGTTGTTTTGTTCTTCCCTTTTATTAAATGCTTTAAATTTGCTGCCCTCCTGTGGCTGTATACTATACTTTCTCTGCTGAAACTCCCAGTGGACAGGATTCCGTAGGACAGCAGTATGTGCAGCAGGGTTTACAAACCAGATGAAGGACAGCTCAGACACTGAACTGGTGCTGTGTGGCTGAGTCAAGAAGCTCAAGAAATGTGGCTGGGAGTCTCTGTGAATACATTTTCTACCTTTTAACTCTGGAGGGCCGGGACTGCCCTGGGTGTTAGGAATCTGCTGCCCAAATTCTGTCTGGAGAAAGCTGCCTTTGCAGCTGTCAGGAGGTGATAAGGGCTTCTTCTGAACCAGGTAATATGTGTATCCCCAGTTGGCCAGGTGGCAGTATTTCCAAGTATCTTTCAGCTTGGGGTATATGAGACAAACCAGAAAACTGAGCACAAGTTGTAGGAAGAAATGGTACAAAAAAAGGTACAAAAATGGTACAAAAGCAACATGAAATGAAAAAAACCCATAACCCAGCAAGATCCAACTTATGTTTGTTTTTGGGTTTTTTTTTGTAGCTGTTACTCTTTGGTGTACAGACAATTGCTGGGTATATAAGCATAAATAATGTTTTATCAGAAATTCATATTATAATTGCATGATAACCTATAAGTTATTGGACCATTACCTATATGTTGCCATTAAAATACATGGTTAGCTAATGATTATATTTCATTGCATAGCATATTAGTAGCCCAAGTACCTACCATAACTAAGTGGTCTGGACAAAAGTTTAATGAGTAACACTGTAAAGACACCACCCACTGGGGTAAGTTATTTAAAGGATAAAGACTTACTCATTGGTAATTTATAAAGCAAATTGAAAAAATGAATTTTTAAAAATTGGAATAAAGAGTTTAAATTAATGGCTTTACCAGTATTGCTTCTACAGAAATAACCCATGCAGAAATACGGGACATAGAATCATAGATTGGGCTTTCAAGGCTTCTTTTTTGGTAGGTAGATGAACACTGAATTCAGCTACATTTCACATATTTCTTGGGCCTTATACATTTCACTGTATACATATGACTTGTTTAATTTGAGAATTAAAGAAATTATGTAAGTCATGTTCAGAGCTGACTTCGATAACAGAAATTGAGGAGCCTGTTTTTAGACAGTCAGAGATAAAAAATGCTTTCCAACAAAAAGGTAGTTAGCTAGTTAGTATGCAAGGGAAAACACAATCAAAATAAATACAAGAATACAGTATACTGTATATCTGAACAGTGCTCAGACATCATGCTCTTTGAATGAATTATTTGTATTTGCTCCCCTTTCTGCTAGCATCATAGTCTTAAAAAAAATGACAGCAGTCATAAAACAAAGATTGAAGATGAAGCCTGGAGATCTATAACTCAGAAAGCAGAAGCAAGATGCATTGCTATCTGCCAGATGACAAGCAGATGAGCATCCTTCCACTAGAAAGGATGTAATGTCACTTAAAAGATCAGTGCTGACTGTGGATTCTGGGCAGTTGCAATGGATTGTTTGCTTGCTTGGATGCTGCTTCTCATCAGGAGAGGATTTTATGGTAATTGGATCAGACTTAATGTCTCAGATATTCATATAACCATAAAATGGTTTGGGTTAGACCTTAAAGATTGTCTAAACCTCTTGCCATGGGCAGGGACACCTTCCACTAGACTGGGTTGCTCAAAGCTTCATCCATCCTTGGCCTTGAACACTTCCAGGGGGGGGGCAGGCACAACTTCTCTGGGAAACCTGATCCAATGCCTCACAATAAGGAATAGTGCCTCACTACCCTCACAGTAAGGAATAGTGCCTCACTACCCTCACAGTAAAGAATTCCTTCCTGATATCTAATCTTAACCAACCTTCCTTCAGTTTAAAGCTATTTTTTCCTGCCCTATCGCCACATGCCCTTCCCTGTAAAAAATCCCTCTCCAATTCTCTTGTGTTGTCACTTTCTGTTCTGTACAATAACATTATAGCCTGGTTTTGATGGTGATAAGACCCCTCTAAAGAGGCAGAGTCCTTTTGCTCACTCTCCTCATTTTCTTCAGTCGGGAATTACCTTTTTTGTGCCACAGCAGGTTCTGGACTGTAATACAGTGCTGCTAAAAATTTGCACTCCTTTTCAACTGCATGACAGAGACAAGCATTGCAGAGCCCTGCTTCCAATGGAGAGAGGAACTTGGGGTCAGGGCTTTTGCTCTAAGGAGCAGGAAGTGAGCGGGGCAAGGTATGGGGAAGGTTGTGCATACACCCTGCACACAACCTGACCCATGACACAGAGCACAGGTGGCTGCTGCCATCCTGGCCCCAGGGGACAGTCTCCTCCATTGGCTGTCCTCATCCCACTGCCCTCCTGTCAGGGAAATGGGATAGCTTGGCTCACAGATCCTCTCAGAGGATAAACTTCATGTTCTTCAAAAGATGTCAGGAGACACTGTATCAGGAGATGTATCAGGAGATACTTCTGTTTTCTGTGCTTCTACCGATAAAATAAACACTGTAATTGAAATCTGCATTTAATAAAAGTTGTTATGCATGGGGACTTCAGCAGCATACTTTGTTTGAACTCTAGTCTTCATAATCAGTTTTTTTCTTGCTAATCTCTAATCTCTGTTACGTTCTACTAACAGCATGGGAACTGATGGTTACCCAAGAAATACCTTTTATATTCAGTTTTGTGGTTAAAATGGCATTTGGAATTTGGGACTCTTAGCATCACCAAATCATCTGGATTTTCTCTGTGTGGTTTAATATTGTCCTGAAAATAATGAAACTTAATCTGTACAACGGAGCAATTTGAGATATAGTGAGCAGCCAAAGAGGTCCTAACAGAAGAACAAACTATCATTTATCAGTGGCTCAGGGATGCTGCCTCTGCATGGGTAGCTAGTCCACAGCACAGGTAGAAGTTAATTTGCCTTTGGTGTCCCTTGGAATAAAAAAGCAGGGAGGGAGACAATTGCTGCAGAGCAGCAGAAGCATTGCAGTGTGCAAGTTGCACAGCGACGTTAAACCATTGAACTCTAGACCTGTTAATTTCTGATTTAAGGATATCATATGGGGAGTGTGCTGGCAATCTGGTTTGATGTTTGTGTTGCAGGAGCTACTTCCTAAGGCTTAGACAGAGATACCAACTGTGTTGTGTGTTATTTTATCAGCTCAACTCACAGTTTTTTAGAGGAAAAATAATAGGATTTTTCACTACCTTAAACTTATAGTAAGCAATTAATCTAGTTCTCTGGAGGAGGTCATAGAGAAACTAATGAGACACTGACTGAAGTTTATATTTCTTTTACTGATTGGTCTCTAGTGGAAAACCCCAGAAGGTAAGATCACTGAGCAAACTGTGTAGAAAATTTCCAGTAAAGCTCCTGTTGATTCTGCTGGTCTTGTGAGAGTCAATTGACGAGCAGAATTGGTCACTTTTCTCATATTATTTCCTCTCATCTACTCCTCCTTAATAAGCATTTCAAAGATTTGGATAAAAAAAATTAGCATATTGAAAGTGCAAGTTAGACTACAGTGTTGATCCATACATTCAGGCAAGTTCTGATGCCTTAAAATATACCAACCAGTGGAATTCCATAAAAAAGATTATATTGAAATTTCTGTAATTCAAACCACCTTATTGTAATGCTACTTTGTGTCAAGTGTTCCTTCCCTCTGACCTCATTAGGCGTGCCTTGTCATTAGATACACTGTTACTAAAGAGTTTTAACTTAAAAGCTGCTTTGATTAATGCTTGGTTGGACTGAGGATTTATTGTGTAGGATTAACTAGATTTAAAAATGGCAAAATGCCTTAGTAACTTTAATGCCAGACTTTAATGAGAAGCAGAAATAAACTCCAAGGACCCTTACGATTTTTAATGTGGACTAAACTCATGTGCTTGTTACCTTAATGTCCTGTCCTATTTTATATACAAGTACTCCAATAATTCCTAGAGAACAGTAGCCTAGAAAGTGTATTACAAATGTGTAACCTGAAGTATGTACATATTTCTAATGAATCACAAATTTTGATAATTTTATAATCAGATTTATTCAGTATTATTATCAAATAGAGGAAAACCCTTTGCACTGGTTTGGGCCTTTTAAATTAAGAAACAATATGGAAATAAGACAAAACCAGACTGGCAAACATTTTTCCCAATAAATAATGTACTGACAATGTAGATGAAAAATGCATTTTCACATTTTTATGTAATCTGCTAATCGAATTTCTTTTTACTGTCTTCTTAAGTTCATTAAGTGCTCCTGAAAGTTTATAAAGTTGGCGCTTCTAGAGTTTAATAACCTTATTTTTTTACCGTTGATCACATATTTTAGTATATGATACTGCCAAGAAAATCCAGACCATTCTCACATCCGACAACATTTGGTCGTCTCCTTAAATCCTACTAGACTTGATAGGATTTAAGCATATACTTAAAAGGTAATGCACTGCTCAATGAGGGCCTTTGTATCTGACATTTTTTCTGTCCATGCTATCTTCGCTGAGATAACCAAAGGGCACTGATTTATTATTAGACCTAAACAGGAAAAACTCTCATTCAAAAAGCTTGTAAACTTTTTTTTCTGAATTGATGGTGAGTTCCCAATTTTGTTTATTTTTCAGTGAACTTTCAATAGTAGAAGCATGTATTTAAATTTTTGTTTCGGCACAGTTATATGCTGTGAGAATTAGGCACAACGTACTTATAAGCAGTATCAACAGTTCTGGTACTGCAGTTAGGATGGTATCCAACCGAGTTCTTGGGCTGTAATGCCAAATTTCTCATTGAAATCACACATGTGTTGGACATGACTTAAATAGGATTACTCACTCAAGCAAATTTACACAAGGGTCTAAGGCGTATATCCAGCTTCCAGAGGGTAAGGAGCCTGCATTCTCATTTGGCTCTGGGCCTTGGGCACTTGCATAACGTTGCTTGTGTAACTTACCCTGCCAAAAATGAAACCTGCATCAACATGGTTACTCATACCAGAAAAATTGTGCCTGTGGACAAGTGATGACAGTCAGGGATCCTGCTTCCTTTTGTAATACACTGAAAACTTCTGTTTTCACTGATGATTGAAGCTCTTTAGCCAGCATTACCATTGCAGTCCCTATTGATAATTTCTGTACCACTGAGTTGTTTTTGTTGGGTTTTTTTTGTCACTTCTGGATTCTTTACTTGACTCATTACTATCATTTGTTTTTCCTTTTTTTTTTTTTTTTTTTTTTAGGGAGAAGACCAGCAAAAACGAAGGACAAAAAAAAGAAGAAAAAGAATTTGATGGAAAGGGCTCAGAAGCAGCACAGCATCTTTTTAGCAACAGATAAAACAAGCCAGTAAAGACTTGATTTTCCTTAATGTATTTTTTTGCAAAGTGCACAAAAGCTGCTATATGCTCCTGCCCATGGATGCACTACAATTCAGCTGCTTTGACAGTATTGGTGGCAAATAACTTGTGAAAATAAAGCCCACAAGCTTGTTTGTTTTATTTATATATTTTTTATTTTATTTTTTCCTTTCATTTTTGACCTGAAGACTTCAAGGTCAGGAGTGCACTGAGCTGGATCTGTGGAAGTGGTCCTGAAGTGCATCAGTGATATTGTTCTGAGTGCCTGGTCAACCTGTTGTCAAGGAAAGAAACCTACACAGCACCAGTAGGTGGACTTGTGCATTTTTAAATAAATAGGGGGAAAAGGAAGTCTTGGAGGTGTAGGTACAATTGGATTTATGGCCTTTGTTTCCTATATTTGTACATTTCAAGAGTAAATGGATATGACTTACCTACTTAGTGTTAATGTACATTGTTCTCACCCCTGCTACGTCGACACAGTTGTGTAATAAAACTGCTTTAAGACAACATGCTGCAGGATTCACTGCTCAGACCCACCCAAGCACAACAGACTCTGTGTGTACATATTACTCTGTCTACATATAAATGAGCATATTTACTGTACATCTATGCATTTTTATGTATAATATTTTATACATGTTTAAAGGTATGTCCTGTTGGTTCTAGTAATGTACTTTAAATAATCCAGTAAATGTTTACTTTTTGCTATGTTTTAACTATCTTCTCATGTTCCTCAATAGTTACAAACTGGATTTCTTTTTCTCATCTGCAAAGCACGCTCATTTGCAGAACTACCTTGCACTGACCCTCACAATGGAGTGTCAGCTCTGAAGTATACTTACCAGACTAGGAATCCACAAATTCTTTCTGCTATTCAGTACTTCTGTCTCAGCTCCCATGTATTTTGTCTCAGAAAAAGAAGATTAATGTTTTTTAAGATGAGGCATGATGATGGTAGAAGTTTTGAGTGTCAGGAGAGAATTTACTTGTAAAGTTCTTGGTATCTAAGACTCTATGTGTAGTTTGGGGTTTTATGTTGGTTTTTTTTTTCCCATTGTAATGCAGTGTTTCATTTCAGTTAGTCCTGATGCAGTCAGATAAGAAAACAAATAATTTTTCTCCCTGAATGAGGGAGAAACAAAATAAAGGTCATGTAAGGTCAATCATTCAAAAGTATAGAAAACACCAATTCCCCAGTATTGCTGATTATTTGTAGATGCTTAACAAATTTATTCTGCAGCTGTTGTTTGCTTTGGGATATTTTTTTGGGAGGAGAAGTAGAGACAATTTTCTGTGTAGGACATTAAAATGGCACAGGATATGTGATTTGGTAATCTAGCATTATTGAGCTAGCATTCAAGGTGATTTTTGGATACCTGACAGGGAAAGCCTACACTAAAATGCCTGTCACTTAAGAGAAATTATTTCTCTTTTAGACCTAAAACTTGCATACTACCTACACAAAAATAAATGAAGCAGCAAAACAGACCCCAGACCTCCACAAACCCCTTTTTGACATACACTTTAGAAAAACCCCACAAATTCCAGTTTTAGTTTTATGGGCTGTATGCTTTTCAAATAAATGAGGGAAATAAAGCATCTGTAAGCACAAATATATCTGCATTTAGCTATGACAAGTGTTACTACGAAAATGTACATATGTTAGACACATATGAATGTTCCATCAAACTGCTTGTGGACTTCAACTCAGCCGTGAGGTTTTCACTGTATGTTCATATTTACCTAGAACATAGTAATTTTACAGACAGTATGATTGCTCTAATCCTGGGATGCTATTTTGGACATAAAATGCTCACTTCAAAAAAAAACCAAAACAAACAATGAGAACTGTAGCTGTCTGTTTGCTTATTGGTTATCAAATTTGGCTGTAAGTTCATTTAATGCCCTCATACAAGCCTTTCAGTAGTGGTTGCAAATATTGTATTAGGTGTGTCATGGAAAGAATGCTACAAAATACAATAAAATGTGTCACAAGCTCCTGAGCAAAATATTTTTGGTCCTTTTTAATTCAAATAGCATATTCTTTTGGAATTTCATACATGTAGAAAAATTGCAGAAGGTGGGGAGATGCAGTAGATTTTCTTCCACTGGAGTAAAAAATGCGAGGGTTTTCCATACAGCTGTTTTGTTTGAAAAGACCCTGAGCATTAGATATATATTGATTTCTCCTGTCCCAGTCACCTTCACACCAAGAGTTTTCTTGGGAGTGTAGAATGAAAAAAAATTACGCCTAAGTAGCCCTCTGTAGTTTCTCCTTTGTCCTGGACATCCTGCCTTTGCATGGTGGACCCTGTCAGTGTGTTCATAGCACTGGGATTTTGTTCTCCAACTTTGGAGGTTGGAAAGGACTGTTCCTTGGACATTAGGAAAAAGCTTTGCACTGAGAAGCTCTTTGGTCACAGGCTCCTCAGGGAAATGGTCATGGCACCAAGCCTGTCAGGCTTCAAGGAGTGTCTGGACAGTGCTCTTGGTAATATGGTTTAATTTCAGGTATTCCTATGAGGAGCAGGGATTGGACTCAGTGATCCATACGGGTCTTTTCCATCTTGAGATATTCTATGATTTGATGAGTCTATGACCTTGAGAGATCAGCTAGTCAAAATATTTGCTTGAAACAGGGCTACTTCAAAGTTATCTTCAGATACTGTTTCTTGATAAAGTGAAGAAGATCAGGTTTCCTAACCTGGATAATCTGTGCCCATTGTGGCTCTTATTTCCTTTAAATTTGTTCAGAAGTGGACTTACAAAGGTCGTAGTTTTTTTCTGATAAGCAACTGACCAGGTACAAATGCCACATTTTCCCTCCTTTCATAGCTGTTACTGCTTTTTGAATCTGTTTCTCTCAAACAGCAGAAGGTTTCAGCACAGTGTAACTTTTGTGTTCACAAGGCTTTTATGCCCCAGTTTAATGCTTCACTATTGGAAATTTATTTTAAACTACAAAAGATTCAAATTAGGAGGACAAAGAACTTTATATGCTGTAGTCATTGGTTTTAAAATGCTGTTATGTTGCTATGATGAGTAGAAAGTGCTTTTTCAAAACCATACATTATTTTATATCTTATTCACGTGTCCCAGACAATTGTATAGTGCACTGCACATTCAGGATCTCTCTATTCTTAGTTTGCCTTAGCTTATCCTGGCCTCCTAATATCTGTCTCTAAATGAAAACAAAACAAAACCAAACAAAACAACACCAGGAAAAAAAAGGAAAAAAAAAAAAAAAAAAAAAAAAAAAAAAAAGGAAAAAGAAAAAAAATTTAAAAATACCCCAGGTGCATTTTTAAAGCAATTATTTTGTGGCTGACTGGTCTTCATTGCATCTCAGCTACTCTTGTTAGTAAGCAATTATTGTTGTATGTGTCTTTATTTGTTCTGGGGGGAAAAACCAATGTTGCATTCCACATTATGGTAATGCAATCCTTCCATATTACAAATGTTGCTATAAGGAAATTGTTCTCTTACACCTGTATGCTCAATATAAAGATGTCAGCAAAAGAATAGTGAATAGCTATAGAGCTTACATGATGTGTCTTCATTTATCAGTATGAATTACAGAAAACTGCAGAGCGGAAAAAAAAAAGTAGAATTTCATCCATGTTAACTAAAAACAAATCAAAGATCAATTAAGTGCCATGTTAACTTTTTTAAACAAAAATGTTGCTAAAATCCTGATTGAAACCTCATAAAATGAGAAGACAGATCTTTTTCAGACTGATTAAAATCAAATTCAGTGCTTCAACTTTTTTATACTGATGAAATGGAATACAGAATTAAAATAACCAGATATTTCTGGCACAAGGGCCATGTTTTTTTAAAGTGGGTGATGTTACTGAAGGCTGGTGCCACTTACCAGAGGGTATGAGAGTTTTGAATTCAAACTCTTTCTTCACCAACAAAATGTATTCGTCTTTTGACACCAGTCCACTTTCATGTCCAATGGTGTAAGCCAGCACGAATTCCAGTAAGCTCTAGACTGAAGTTATTTTGGACTGACACCAAGAAGAACAAAATGTACCCTTCTGAAAGTGTAACCCAGAAACCACTGTCAGCTTTTTATTTAGTTCTTTACCGAAAGCTCTGTGCTGAACCTGGCATAGTTTCTTTTATGAGAAGCCTCAGCCTCAGGACTGAGGAAAGGACATTAACTTTAGGAAGTATTAGAGCAGCCTGATCTGCAGAACATCTGGGAGAAAAGCAGCCCAGCATTTGAAGTGCAGTTCCTCTCAGAAGAGAAAAACTTTTAAGAGAAGTGTGACTAGAGAGAGCGTCCGAAGTGAGCCCAGACTTTAGTCCATTGCCAAACTCTTCCAGACTTCAACTGATTTTTTTTTGATGCAAACTAGTTCTGTTTATGTCTAATAAACATATGTCTTCAACCCCAGTGAAGCTGTATACTTACTTAAGGGCCAGTAATATATCTGTGGTTGTGCCAGCTGCAAAAATGCTCCCAGCCTCCTTGTTTTCAAATTGTGTCTGCAGTGACACTTGTGTCACACTTGATTTTAATTGGGCAATACTGATGAAGCTAACTAACAGTTCATAGACCACAAATGAACAAACACTAAAAATGAGGGTGGTTTGTTCTACCCCTGTGACTTTTCAAAATAGAAATTCAGCTCAAGAAAGCAAACATGTCTTGGCTTGCAACTATTTCTTAGCTTCCCTTCAGACTTTAAGGGGGCTTTATGAGAAAGATAAGAGTTTTGGGGATTTAGTTGGGGTTGTTTGGTTTATATTTTTTCTTTTTTTTTTTTGGTCAGAAACTGCAGTGAGACTTTGTTTACTTTCTGTTTCTGAGTGGACTTGGTTGCCATCTACAGAAGCTAAGGGCCACAACTGCAAAGGAGCTCCTGATATTTGCTCTGGAATTGTTTCGGTCTTTTATTTATTTGTCTTGTGGCAGGTACATGCAAAGTCTCAGAGACATGGAGTGCAGCCACAGGATTTCTCTGTCACAGCCTGGTGCTCTCCTTTTGGCCTCATATTCCTTGTTATGCTGTAGCCTGGCTTCAGCAGGAACAGTGAACAGTTTTTCTACCATAAATATCTTCTTGTCTGCATATTGTCTTGGCTAGGGCATGTGATTTCTAACTCTAAGGCTTATCCTAGTAATTTATTTTGTGGTCAGATATTTTCTCTCTAGAGAGAGTTAAAGAGAAATTCAAGGACTAAAGGTCTATAAACAGATGATGAGAGGCGTGTATGTAACCTCTCACAGCTATAATCTAATACATGAATAGGTAAATGTATGGTAAATATAACAACCATCCCTGATCCAGTGATTGCAGATGCTGAGGGAGTATGAGATGAATGGACAGCAGATAATGGCTCAGGTATTACACAGTATTCCCCATTGCCACTGTTGGAGACAGAATATTAAACTATTGGTTTGACTTGTTAGAGCTTCTCTTTTAAGCTTCTATGGAAAAGTATGTTGTGTTTGCTGCTCGACTAAGATAGTTTAGATAATGAGTTTTCTGCCCTTGTTTTGGGTTCATAATGAATTTATGAATTCAAATCATTTTGATCCCAGTTCAATGGGATTGTTTAAAGCCAAAGTCTTTGATCAGTTCTCTTGGGACTGTTGATGAAGGCAGTCAGTGATCTCAGCAGGGAAGGCAAAAGGTCTTTATCCCCTAAAGGTGTATTTGACTTTGAACTAAAACTGTGACAGGTAATGACAAGGTGATAGATTGTAGAAACCTGGCAACAGGAAGAAAGATAAGGAAGAAATATTTTTCAGTCTTAATTTTATATGCAGTAATGATAAATATGTGTGAATGCTGAATGCTAGCATTTTAAAGATCTGTAATGAGATGAACAACATTGTGTTTCCTCTGTATGTAAGTAACTGCAGTTCCACAATGCTGATTATTTGAATGAAGCAATATATCTTCATTTTTACTCTAATTTTGGGTTTATTTTTTTCTTTCATGCTAACAGTGTAGCATAAGGATTTGGGGGTTTTGCCTACTCTTTCTTCCCCTCCCCTCCTGCTCCCTGGTACCCTGCCTGCCATAATTCAAGGGATTCCCACAAGCCCAAAGCTGCAGAAGCTTTGCAATACACAGCCAACTTGGATATGTTTTGGCATGTATTTTCAAGTGACACAGCCAGGCACTCTGAAGAAAATCCAGATGTTATTCTGAGAGAGAAAGTAGGTAGCACATGCATTCTGGGTAAGTATATTAATTCTTATTCTTTCCCCGGTCAGTTTCATTCTTTTAGGTGTGATGCAAGAAGAAAGAGCAGATATATATTCTGGGAAGCCTCCAAATCCACTTCTTGGAAAAGTAGAGATTTTTTACCATACTAGAATTGAAAAATATTGAAAAATAGAATAGAATGCTACTATTGTTGTGCTGAATAGACAGATGAGATGGAGAACTCAGCTCCACAACAGAACTTCATGCCACAAATACCCTGATCATAAAATTACCTTTGCCCTATTAAAATGGCAAATAACTGATAAAAATATAGATGAAGGCTTCTTGAGCAAATAAAGAGCATTTCAGGCTCATGGAGTCTTTGCTAAAAATGAAGAAAGTGTGTGCATTTCAGCCTGGACTACTGTACCCCCAAGGCATTATTGAAGACCAGTCTTGAATCCTAAGATTGATTTTTTAAGATCTGGAATAGAACTTGAAACATAGAGCAGGCCAATTTTAATGTCTTTAGTTCAATATCATGGAATCATAAAATGGTTTAGGTTGGAAGAAACCTTAAAGATCATCTAGATTTTTAGAAATAAACTTTCCAACCAGTTTGATAGGTTAGAAAGTCAGCATTATTTTATTCAGTATTGTGGGTGCCTGGGGATAGCTTCACCTAACATACACAAGCACTTTCCAAACTTTTAATTATTTATACATTTTAGCAAACATTAATGTTCATTGGCTCATTAATGTTCATAAATTACATAATTTACTTAATTAATTAATATTCTGTCTTCTATTGGTTATTGATTTCTCACTTCTCATTCTAATTAGTCCACCCAGAGTGGGTTTCAGGACAATTGCTGAATTGTTAGTTAGTTTCTTTTTTATGTCAGGGCTCTGAAAAATGTCCTTGTGGTCCACGAATTCTGCATTTCTTGTGCCCAGTTTTAGCAATATAGCTCTCTCCCAAGGCTTTATTGACCTGCTTTCAGGTCCTGAAGCATATCAAGGTTGATTACAACTGCTTTAGTAAAGCTTAAAGTTTCGTTAATTTTCCGAAACTGTGTTCCCACAATAGCAGCTTATCACAAACCTTGCTAAATGCTGGCTACAATGGTATGTGACAGAGTGGATAATTGCACTGCTTATTATTATTTAAAGCAATTAATTAGAAAATTAATCAAAACAACTAATTACAACAGTTATTAGGAAAGTTATATCATTTACTGCGCACGGTATGGTACAAAACTAAGCATTAATCATGGCAAGGGATGAAACACTGTGTTAAGGTTAAAAGAATTTTCCAAGGTCTTCCCCCACTGCTGCATAGATGCCTTTTAAAGAAATACAGCTTGTTCTGTAACATCCTGAAAGACTAGGTGAGCATATGCCAGAAAGAAGGGCAGTGCACAGCTGGTAATTTTTAATTCTTGAGTCTATATGTGTCTTTACAGTTGAGAAAGCCTGGCTGAGGACTGAGTCACAAGCCTTCTTTGATGTAACTGTGGAAACCAGATGCTTTGGAGCTCCCATCCATCTACTCCACAGATTCCAGGGATCATCACTACTAAGGAAACTTCCTCCTCTAACCATCCAGAACCCACCCTGGCAGTCACTGTCACACCACACCACCTGAGCTGGGACCAAGGCCCCTTCATGGCTACACACCCCACACTCCCACAGTCAGAACAGGTTTCCTGACCAGCTGGACCCTGTGCTCCGCAGAACAGAACATAAGATGTGGGGATCCTTTAAATAATTTAATCATGGTGGAACAATTAAATAACAAAATAACAGCCTGAGCTGGTGCTTCCCAGAAGGGACCTTGAACAAAGGTGCCTCTGGGCTTTTATACCCTCACAGTCCAAGTCCTCAAAAGCCTGGGGTCACTGGTACCTGCTGAGTCTCTGAGTGTCTGGTGCCCTGGCCAGGCTGTGGTCCCCATGGCATTTGTTGTGTAAAGGGTCAGCAGTTCTTGGCCTCTTGCCTGGGGCTGTCACCACACAGAGCTCAACCTGCAGCTGGCACTGACTGCACCCTGAGCTACCGGCACCGTGCGTGCTCCCCAGCCATTGTCACCAGCCCTTGTGCTCAGCTGTGCTCACTGAGATCCATGTGCAGTCACTGAAATGAAATGGATGGAAACACACTTGTGTTCAGCAGTTTATAAATGACAGCGCCTCAGAAACAAGTGCATACCTTGTGGTGTACTGCTACATTGCACTAATCTTCAGAGTGGAACTGAGACTGACATCTAAGTGCAGGGACTTCGTTAGATTTTGCAGTTGAATTTGTAGATCTTGCTGAGCTGAAGCTGTCAGACACCACTGTGTTCACCTTGTTGGTGAGCTCCCAGAAGGCACTTAGAAACTTCAGTGGATTACCATGAGTTTGAGCAGGCACAAATCTGTAAAAATGCAGTCTAGTTTGGTGTCCTAAAATATTATCCCATTTTTTGAGAAAATTCATACTGGATGCAGATAAAGATAAAACCAGACATATTCCAAAATTTTCATCCCAAGCTGAAGAACAGTATGATCTTAAAGTAGCAAGAATCCTTCCCTTAAGCCTCCTGGAAGTTATCAGATGTAATCAGAAGCAAGGCTCACGAGCACTGTCAGTGAAGTCTCTCCATGGGTAGATACTATTTAACTTTAGACCCTCAGACCCAGGGTCTAAAATGTGTGTTTTGCTTATATCTTTAGCAACAGTTTAACAGCAGCAGTAAGACATGATATGGTGTATGCATTGAGCTAAAAAATGGTAGTTACACAGGACACAGATCTTAAGAGAAAAGGAGGATATCTCACCGGCTATGTCTGTAGAATTGCTCAAAGTTATACACCATACAGGGAAGCATATGGCACATTTAGATAATTAGTTGAAGATTAGACACCTGAATGAATCTGGGCAGTATTTTCTTTGTAAATGTGGTCACAAAGATACTATTTCATTTTTAAAACCTGGCCTTATAGATGAGCTCTCCTTTACTTCCCATTTGGTGTGTTTAGGTAAACCTGTTGCCTTCTTGGGGAATAAGTCCTTTTTTCTGACTCCATGAAAAAGAATAATTGGAAGGGCAGTTTTTCATTAGTGGTTGACAACAACAACTCAAAAACTAGTAAAAGCTTAGTAAGCCCTTGACTTTCTGAAAATCTCCACATTTTTTTCCAAGAGTATTATTTTAACCAATCCTGGATTTCAGGATCGTGGGAGAGATAGAAAGCATATGTGAAAACAGGAGCTTCTCAACATCATTGGAAGACATCAGCTTGGACTCAATGACTTACATATTCAAAGGCATTTCAATGCCAATTATGCAAATTGCTGCTTAGAAGGCTGCGAGCTTCATAATTGTTACTTAGCTTTTTAAAGAAAATTCCTGGTTTTTAATTGTTGTGGGTTTTTTTTAAATTGAAAAATATAAATAATATTTCTACCCTGAGTTCTTTACTTCAGTTAATGATTCAAAGATACATGATTGCAAATTGCTAACCAGAATTGAAGTAAGATTTATATATGTTAATTGGCAGAAGTACTTTTTAAATAAACCCTCCAAACATAAATTCCTAGTTTATATAAATAACATGTTTAAAGGCTTCTTTTGATGAGAAATATTTGGCAGTGTGAAGCATAAGAGTATGATGTAAATATTAGAGCTGGTAACAATTCAGTGCTGTTTTAACAATATTTTGTCAAAAGTTACCATTTTATTTTTCAGCATATACTAATTTAATCTGAATTTATTGTTGGCATGTTAGTGGACATAAACTGCACGTTTTAGGTTTCAGAGGGATGTAGTGACCTGTGTGAGGAGACCATGACCTACACTGTGATGTTCACAGTTTCTTCCAGCTGACTCTGAAAGAAATGCTGTCCACAGTGGTAAAACCCATCCATGAACAAAACTTTAGTTTGACCTAACTAAAGTTTTAGAAGGACAACTGTACTCCTGGGGACCAGAGATGCACTCTTGGAGCAGGAGATATTCTGTTCTGAAGAGAATATGGACACTGCAGATCCTGTGAGCAGCTCAGACTGGTGCAGGTACCTGTGAGGAGCTGTGGCTGTTCATCTCACTGGATGAATCTTGATGGATTTAATATAATCCAGAGAAGAAGGAAGGAAAATATAGACTGAGAGCAGAGTGGGGTAGGAGTTTTTATGAAGGATTTTTTTTTGTATGTGTGTCCTTTTTCTCAACACCAGACTTGGTAAGCAGAGAATTGTGTTCATTGGCACTCCAGCAAAAGTCCCCAGGTCTGTACTCTGCCCACAACCATGCAGGTTGAAATAGACTGGTAGAATTGATAAGCCTGAGGTCCCAGTTTTGCAAGCAAAACTCTTTTTCTGTGTGGGTTTCTTTTGCAAAATTCCTGAAAATTATTTTTCAAATTTGTTGAGTTCTCGTGGGAAATGCTGAAGGCAGCATACAAAGAAAAATTACCACCCATCAGATGAAAAGTGATTCATAAACCTCTGGCTTGTGGAGTTGTGCCAACCTGGGAGAGTTTTCAGGATTAGTCCTGATGTGCATGGTCTCTTATTTAGGATCAAAGAAACAGAAATATATATCAAAATGTTTGTAGCAGTAGAAAAAAGACATGTTGAGCTAACATATGATGCTATAGAGAATAGTGGCAGCCTGTTTTAGTCATAGTTCAAATGAGCACAGCTGCAGTTTTAATTTCAAAATTCTCCGTACCCTATGACAAATAGTGCCAAGATGAGGGAACTGCTGACAACACTCAGATTAGAGAAGTAATAAAAAGGTCCTGAACAGATTAGGACTTTAGAAACTTTTTTTTTTTTTTTTTTAACAATCTGAAAAATAACCATAAAGCTACCTTTATAAGGAGACAGTAAAGGAAATGAACTGTGTTGGTTTTGTTGGCAGCTTAACATTTATTTTGGTTCTCTACTTCCTTGAAATTTTTCTGAGGTTGTCTGCAAATATTTCCTGGTCATTTGTTGTCTAAAAGGATGCATTTGGCAAGAATGTTGCAAAAACCAGTGAGTTCCATTCTTTGATTAGAACTGGAAAAACAGCATTTAAAAAGAAAGTAATGAAACTACTTCTAATAAGGAACTTATTTGGTGTTTCCTTTTCTCTATCTCAAAATTTGTGTTAACTGGTAGCTAGTAATATCTTTTTGCAGAGTTTAATGGCAACCTAGAACAGAAACAGATGCTTCATTTCACAAAAATTGAAGCTTTTAAATGCTTCTGTGTTACAGGATCTCTGATGATACCCTTCTGTCTCTTTGGTAAGATTCAATTCAAATCCATTTAACTATAATCCTGTTTTTAAGGGTGCCTTGGCTGAACATGCTGTCCTTGAGGCACATGCCTTAGCAGAGCCAGTGCAAACCATGGCTCCCACAGTCCACAAGGCACTGCTTGAAGACATGAGGTGGTGCTGCAGGTTTGCTGGCTCGGCAAGTAGGAATTACTGTAACTTGTCCCAGCTGTGTGGTATTGCAGTGCTAATCCTCTTCTCAAGCATCAGTCACTCAGGTGAGTGTTGAGCCCACGGTGTTCTGCAAGGAAATGTGTTTGCACAGAGCTTGAGTTCAACCCATCAGTGTGTGCTGGAAAGCAGTCAGAGAGAGGTGTGTTGGTAGAGGGAAATGTATGAGGGAAAGTGGTTTTCCCATCAAGAAGATTTTCATGTTTTTGTTTCTTCCTCAGATTTGTGGATATGATTTGGGAAAAAAAAAAAAAAGGGTCTAAAGATTCATGTGTCTGTGTCCCAAACTCTGTTCTCTAGCACTCTTCTTGCTCACTAGACATCTGTGTATAGATCACTTTGTCTAGATGAGATTATTCTGATAAAAAAAATAGTGATAAGAGAGGAATCTCTCTTCTTGATGTTAAGAAACAGTAATATCACACAACTAATGGTGCAGCTATTCTGCTGCTTTCTGCTACTTCTGTTGGGAGCCCTCTGGAGATCCTGAGCCTTTGAGGGAGAGACACATATTCAGCTCTAGCTGGAGAATTGTCAGAGAATGCCATATCTACATAACACGTTTGTGTCACGACCTTAACAAGAAAAAGGAATTTGTCCCCAAAGCAAAAACAAATTAAATGGTCAGTGGCAGAAATACCTTCATGAGAAAAAGCCAAAAGATCTGGTCATGCTGCTGTCTGCCCAGACAAATGGGAGTAAATGGGAGTTCATCCGTCCATGTCTGTGAAGAGGACGTGGGTGGTCACTGAAGTGTCACAGACAGTATACTTTTCATAACTGAGCCTCTAACTCTCTCATCCATGAGATCTGGAGATCTGGGAAGGTCAAGGCTTGCCAAAACAACCAGGCCTGTTTAAGCAGACTGCAGTTTGAGCATCACTGCTGCACATGCTGTGACGGAGGAGTTTGGCCACCCTGAAAGTGCCCTGTCCACTTCACTTTTGCATGAGACACAAATTTGTGCTCTTCTGGATATCAACTGCAATTGATTGTCTATTGCAATACTTAGAAAAGCTGTGATCTTTACTTAAGATTAATGCTACATGTTCAAGCAGCTGTCAAATTTGAAGAATTTAAGATTTTCAAAATCTTCAGTTCCTGCATGAAATCCTCAGTCATGGCTCATGGTGCTTGTTCTCCTGCATCTTCCCTGACTTGCTGTCCAGTCATGAAATTCTCCTACCCCTGTCCTTTAATTCAGTCTCTCTGCAAAAAATAAGTGAAAATATTCAGACATTGCACAACAAAAATGTTTATAATAGTGGAAGACACCAAGACTTTAACTAAAACAATTGGAGAGATGTATTAGCTCAAAGAAGCATTAATAAATGCAATATTAAATAAAGCTGAACCTTCAAGAGGTAAATATTTAAATCAAGTCAGAGATGGCTCAAATTCTGTAAAGCTTTGAGGAAGTATGGAGTGTTTTGTTGAACAGAGTTCTGCAATGTGAATGGTAAAATTTGCATTAAACTTTATGCAGATTTCTCTGTATCATAAAGCTGAAATAAAAAAAAAAAGATGTTTTGCTTTGTTATGTAAACTGGAAGACAGCACAGCACTCAGAGGGCTTGACTGACTCTTGTTTGCCCTCCATGACTGTAACAAGTGTTGCCAAGAGAACAGCAGCACTTCATTTCTTTCCAGTCTGTCCAGACCCTTCTGGATAAGACTTTTGTGAAAAAAAAGCCACCCCAGAGGAGAAGGAGGGCAACAACATTCCAAAACTCTGAGCAGAAACATTTTCATCCTTGTTAACATGAAAACTATGCCCAGCATGTTCTTCAGCTTATTATCATAATTTCCCTTAGAAACTACAGAACTACAGCCCATATGAAGAAGAGACCTCTTACCCAGAGAAGGTCTGGCAAGTCCTCAAAGGAAGCTGAGAAGGCAACACAGGCTTCATCTCCATCCCTGCAGAAGGCCATGGACTTTTTAGGGACTCCTGTGGAGCGTGTTATTGGAGAGGGGCATGGTGCAGGTAAAGCAGCAGCAAAGAGCTGTGTTGGAGCCCCTTCTGTTACAGATGTCAAATATTGCCTTTAAGAAGTGTGGAAATTATTCCTTTTTAATAACAGTCTTTTCCACAGTCTCTTATTGCCTTCAAGAGACAGAGATAGGGACTATTTCAAGCACATCATCTCCTAGGATTTCCCAAATACCCCTTTGTCTGTTCTCCTGATTTTAATTTTTAGCATTTGTTTAATTGTCACTCTTTTGTTTCAAAAGTAATATGCCAGTTTTTTATTAATGCAATAGATTTCTGAAAGAGTTGTTTGAAAAGATCAATATTTTATTATTATTATTCAGTTTGAACAAGCAGACTCCCATTCAGCATGTTCCTTACTCACAGCCATTTTTGTTCAGGTAGGAATAAAAATCCTTACAATATTTTTTTTGGTTGTCTGGGATTTCTTCTTCCTTAGTCTCAAGACTTATGAAGAAATACTGCTGCATTCACCTATCATACAAGGCTCTTAATTAGAAATGTATTAAATTTTAATAATGTTACCATCTACACATTAATGAAGATACAATGATTAACTCTCTTCTGCACACTGTGATTCATGCACTTGTGGGAGCTTGCTGAGGGACATAGCTTACCAACCTTTCTTATCCTGGAATATCATCAAGGTTGCCTAAAGCTTCTGGTCTGTGGTTTGTGAAGCTTTTGGGCTCTAATGCCAGCTTTAGTTGCTCTTGAGATGTCCCACTATTAGATCTAGTCCTGTCCAGTTAATTTTCAGTTACCAGACCTGATTCTCTAATCATGATACACTTTCTAAGCATCATACACTTTTCTGGATGAGCTGCTGTCCTGCTTCACTACACTGATTTCCTGTTATTTTCCACAGGAAGACATCAGGACTCTCAGCACTCTGGAGGAAGATTACTGCTAGTCTTTCATGCTTAGTCAAAAGAAGTCTTCATCTTCATCCCATCTGTAATCTCTAAACAGCCTGTCATTCTTCAGTGGGGTATAATAGAACATTATTATCTAACAGGGACTATGTTCAGGTATGACTTCTTGCTAACAACTTAACAGTTTTGCATTAGACGTTTAACAGATTAATTTTCACTAAGAACCCACATCACACAAACCTTCAAAAGATCTTCTCAAAGAAACAAGATCAAAATAAACACTTTTTGAAAATGAGGCAGCTGATCAAAATTGACAACTGCTTCTTTTGAGAGTAATCAAATGAAAATTTGTGGGTAAAAGGCATCTTTTGGAGGCAGCAAGGTTGCTTGATATTTTAAATGAAAATCTATTAATAAAGAATTTGAATTCATTCTGCCTAAATTCATATTATAAAAAAGCCCTTCCAGTGCAAGTAATAATGGGGAAAGAACACTTAATTCCTTGTAACATTATAAAAATATGGTAAAGACAGCAGTTGCATGTGTCAAAGGTGGTTTGGACTTCAGAATTTTTGTGAATTCAGATTCAGTTTATGCACAAAATCAAGCACAATTTCTGCTTCCCTCATATTAAACATAACCTGGCAAATCAAGTATTATTTGACTGAAGAAAAATTTTCTGCATCTTAAATAGATATGAGTGATTTTTCTATCATAGCTTTTAGTAAAAAAAACAGTGTCTCATTTGCAAAACCACTCTGACACAGAAGAGTCAGATCCATTAAATCCAGAAAATATTCTCAAATAAATCTTACATGATTTGGGGGCTTTGCATGAATAGAATACATACATACACATGTACATACATATGCAAACATAAAACGCTACAAAAAAAAAATCTAGGAAACCTCCTCCGAGCAATTTTTTCCAAGAAACTAAAATGCATAATAATTTTATTCCCCCCATCCCCACCCCTGTGGATTTTTAAGAAGAAGGAGACTGACTCTTCAGAAAAAAAAATCATAACAGTAATATGTGTGTATGCATGTATGTTTATTTTAATATTCTTGTGCAGAATTAGAAATTCTGAGTTACTATGGGAGTTCTCTTGGCACTTCTGTCTCGGCCAGAGCCAAGCATAAGAGTTACTGCACAGATATTGCGCAGCTCTTTTGTTTTCCATTAGTTTTCCGGGGATTGTTCTAAGAAACATTCTGATTTGAAAACAGGATTAAGATTCTGATGGGAAATGGCCCTGCAGGGTGGGAATAACAGGGACGCAAATCTCGGGAGAGCCCGGCGGCGGAGCGCGAGTGCCGCCCCGAGGCCGCGGGAGAGAGGGATGCTGCTGCTGCTCCTGGTTCTGCTGCTGCTGCTCCTGGCTGCTGCTCCTGCTGCTGCTGCTGCTGCTCCTGGCTGCTGCTCCTGCTGCTGCTGCTGCTGCTGCTGCTGCTGCTCCTAGTTCTGCCTGCTGCTGCTGCTGCTGCTCCTGGCTGCTGCTCCTGCTGCTGCTGCTGCTGCTGCTGCTGCTGCTCCTAGTTCTGCTGCTGCTCCTAGTTCTGCTGCTGCTGCTGCTGCTCCTAGTTGTGTTCCTGGTTCTGCTGCTGCTGCTGCTCCTGGCTGCTGCTGCTGCTGCTGCTGCTGGTTCTGCTGCTGCTGCTAGTTGTGTTCCTGGTTCTGCTGCTGCTGCTACTCCCAGTTCTGATCCTGCTCCTAGTTCTGCTGCTGCTGTTGCTGCTTCTGGCTCTGCTGCTTCTGCTCCTGCTGTTGCTCCTGGTTCTAAAACTACTGCTGCTGCTCCTGGCTCTAAAGCTGCTGCTGCTGCTCCTGGCCTTGCTCCTGGTGCTGCTGCTGGTCCCGGTTGTGCCGCCCCACCGCAGGAGCACTCCTGCGTACGCCGGGCTGTTCTGTTGTGCACATCTCCCAAGAGCAGCACAGATGTATGGAGGCCTTTCCACCCCTTAGGACCCTTGCATTTGCTTTGTGTGGGTGATAAAAAAGGTTACGGGTTTTAAACTTTTAAATGTCTCTCCATCTTATCAGGCACACAGGAAAGCATTCCTGCAATTTTGTGCTTCTGCAGGCTGGGAAAAAAGGCCTTTAAGGCAAATTAGGGCAACATATGCGGGTATGTAATTTTTTAATGGAATGTGAAATATTTCACATCAGAATAAAAATAATTATCTTCCAGAAACTCCTGGTTCTGTGATTTTCAAACCCTTGCTTTCCAAACTTAGCAGCACAACAGAAACATCAAAGTGACAAAACATCTGCTGCAAGTTCCTCACAATCTACATTTACAAGTGTCTCTCTGCACCCCACCTAAGTTAATAAAAATTTAATATGTTAGATGTTGAACCTTGTTTCTAAATTATAATTCCTTTCTTAATTGAATAATGTAAAATATGCATGCAAATACTTCAACAAAACTGATGATAAATAGCTGACAATACACAGCTATAAGAAAACCTAAATCATAAAACTATTTAAGCTGGAAAATACCTTTAAAACCATTTAGTCCAACCACATACCTACCACTGCCAAGTCCACCATTAAACCATGTCCTAAGTGCCTCATCTACACTAAGGCATGACCCTAAAAGTTGCATCTACATGTGGTTCTTTACAAAGGAGGAATGTAATCCTGAAAGGATATTATATTTCACATGGGGAAATTTTTCATGTTCTGTGTAATTAATATTTTTATACCCCTGCAGAAAAACCTAAGAAATCTTCATTGATCAGTATTTCTCTATTGAAGCACTTTTTGTTTTCTGTTTCTGAATGGGGGCATATATCCTCCTACATTATAATACCTATTTTGTAGAGACTGTGTATTCTTTTAATTGAAAAAGTCACCAGATCAGTACATAGATTTAATTATTTTTTTTAAAAATATAGACATTTAGACTTGAAGATTGCTGTAGGTCTCCTTCAGCTGAAATTCTATTCTATTCTATTCTATTCTATTCTGACTGAACTAAGCTAACGTTCTTTGCAAGATAAACTGGTTTGTTGTAAGGAATATGGTACTTAACATACTATTTTAAAAATTCAGTAAAATTAGATTTAAGGAGATCCTGAATAAATTCTGACTTGGATTTTTTTTTTTTTTTTTGCTACTTAATATTTTATTGCCTGGTCTACATTGTGGGAAAGAAAGTCTTACAGCTAAAACCAATATGTTTGTAAAAATCAAATATAAATTAAATATAACATATTTTCCTTTCTTTAACTGCTTTTAGTTCAGCTATGAGGGTTTAACATAAGTTGCCATCATGTGTTCCTAAAAAATATTGCTTATACTGCTTCCAGGGTATCTGGGATTTCACATTTGCCAGATATGTATTTAAAGAAAAGAAGCATAATATCCCAGTTAGAAGTGCGGTGAGAACATAATTTACTTTACAGTTCTACCTTTTTTCTCACTAGTTACTCTCAGCTAGCCATGAATTCTTAGTTTTGTGAGAGTACTAGAAATCTTTTACATTTCTAAGATTAAAATGGACTGAAAGATTTAAATTTTTCATTTGCAAAAGCAGGGACTTAAGCTTATGAATGGAATCAAAGAAGCAAGGAATAGTTGAGGTTGGAAGGGATCTCTGGAGATCCTCTAATACAACCACCTGCTTAAAGCACGGTCAGCTAGACCAGAGTGCCCAAGACTGTGTCCAGACAGGTTTTGAGTATTTCCAAACATTAATAATCTACAATACCTCTATTGAAACAGGTTCTTAAAAGTGTTCAAGAACACTTACAGTAGAAAAATACCAAAAAACCCCTACCCTTTTTCTAAGTCTAAATGGAATTTCTTTTTTTCTGTTTGTTCCTGCTGCTTCTTGTCCTTTCACTGAACACCACTCAAGATTCTGGCTATGTCCTTTTTACTCCCTCTCATTGGATATTTACTTATATTTACAGGATCCTTCTGAGCCTTCTCTTCTACAGGTTAAACAATACAAGCTCTTTCGGCCTCTCCTTGTACAACAGATGCTTCAGTCCCTTAGTCATAGGATCATAGAATATCCTGATCTGGAAGGAACACAAAAGGATATCAAGTCCAACCCCTGGCCTACATGGGACAACCTCCAAAACCACATAATTTTATTCCTATAAATGTCCTTTCACTGGACTCACACTTTGATGTTCATTTGCTCCTTTGCAGGGAAGGCCAGTGCTCAGGATGTGCCCCATGAGTGCTGGGTAGAGGGGTAGGGTCACCTCTGGCAGTCAGTTGTTGACTCTTCCTGAGGTAGAACACGATGTTGTTGACATCCTTTGGTGCAAAGGCATGTTACTGACTCACGTTCAACAAGTTTACCACCCTAACTAAAGTCAAAACAAAAAACATCCATTGCTATCCTCTTGCCCATAGAACCACGCATTGTGGTAAGCTGTCAGGTTAGTCAAGCATGATTTTCACTTCATAAACCCAAGTTAACTTCTTCCCTTTATGTCCTTAAAATGTTTGGCAGCAGTTATAGGGTTTATTTGCTCCATCACCTTCTCAGTAACTGAGGTAAGTCTGAATAAGCTAGAAGATACACCTTCTCACTGTTCTTCAAGAGAGGAGTGACATTTACTTTCTTCCAGGGCTGACATGTACTTTCTTCTGGTCCTCAGGAACCTCCCCCAGTTTCATCTATTGGTGCATCCCATCACCTCCCATGGACTTGCATATACCATTTGATAAAATGCTTAACATGGTCCTCCTCCATGGGTAAGTTTTCCTTGCTCCAGACTTTCCCATATGTCTCATATGGGGCCTGGATTCCTGAAGGTTGGGCTTACCAGTGTAGTCCAAGGCAAATAAAGTATTAGGCACCTTGATCCCATGCTCTTTGTCATCAGGAACCCTATTCCATTCAGAAGTGGGTCTGTGTTTCTCCTAATCATATCTTCATTTTGCTATCAATAAATTGGGAGAAACCTTTCTCTCTGCTCTTTACACAGCTCACCAGATTTAACTCTAGAAGTGTTTGTCTTGCACATCTCTGCATGTTCAGACTGTTTTTATATTCCTCCTGTTTCATCTGTTCTTGCTTCCATCTCCTCTATGATTTCCTTTTATACTTTCGTTTTGTCAAGATTTTCTTGTTCATCCATGCAGGACTCCTGCAAACTGCCTTTGTTTGATTTCCTGCACATGAGGTTGATCCATCCTTGAGCTTGGAAGAGGTGATCCTCAAAAATCAACCAGCTCTCCTGGACTGCTCCTCTCTCCAGGACAGTATTACATGTTATTTCTCCAAGCAGATCCCTGAAGAGGCCAAAGTCTGCTCTCCTGAAGTTGAGGGCTGTGATCATACTATATTACATTGTGCAATCCTGCTCTCTACCTTGATCTTTCTCCTGTGGAAACAAATACACTTGGAACAGTGTAGATGTATCTCATGCTGGTTACTGCGTATGTATATGCTATCAAAATAATATTTCCTCTTTTTTTTGGGTCAGATTTGTCTATTTGAGACTTAGGTTCATCTATGATCCAACTACTTTAGTACTAGCTAATGAGACTTTGATACTGCTTTAATTAAGAAAAAAAATTACATCCATGGTAAATGATGGATGAAGGAAAAACCTTTTACATAATTTTTACATTCCTCTTAAATCTCAATTCCATTTCAAAACTCATAACCTAAACACAGGTGAAAATCAAAAAAAGATTGCCTTTCTCCTTAAAGTGCCGAGCGTATTTTTGGCAGCCTGACTCTGAGAACTGTCTACAGAAAGAAGCTGATTCTTTTTCCTCACTTTCTGTTCTCTTAACTTTTGTTCTCTTAACTTTTTTCTGTTTCTCATAACTTTGTTCATTCTGTAACATAGGGTGAGTGCACAGGTGACACACATATACGTCAGAAAAACTTGTCTTCAGAGCAGGGACATTGGTTACTCTAAGTATATAAAAATAATTGTTCCATTAAGGATACACCAGTAGGTAACAGGAAAAATGAAATTTTCTTGTAGAAATGTACTTGAGGAAATAGGAAAGAGCTAGAGGAAAGTGAAACCCCTTTCTTTCCTCTCCCTTTTTCTATGTCAAGGACATATGAAAGTCAACAGGGGGAAAAAGTCTAGCATCAAAAAATGAAAAAAGCTTTGTTTAAGGATGCTTCTTTTGTATTTTCCTTTTCAAAAAATGTTAGATAAAGCTGAGGAGAGAATGTCATTCCTCCCATCCCATGCCAGAAATAATCAAAAGCCAGAACCCAGGGAGATCAGGAGTCTGAGAGCAACTTGCCAAGGAAATTGTTAAGAGAGTCACAGAAAATCAAGAATCTTTCCAGAACTATAGAAATTTCCTACAGAGGTGTGAAAGAGCAAAAGAGATGGGAAGCAGCAGGCCAGTAACAATGAGAAGAAACAGAAAACCTTGCTAGTTCTAAGCAAGAGAAAAGCTTTGGCAGGCAGAGGAGGACAAACTTAAATGTTATGACTGAAGCCAGGATAAATCAAATATTCAAAGTACTCTGTCTACTTCAGGGACAAGCTTAGATATAACCTAGTGAGAGGATACTGTTCAAGTTTGGAAATCCTTACAGCTATACAGTTCATGGATTTTGGGGTTTTGTCCCTCGCGTTGGGCCCCTGTTACAGACCCCCCTGTAACAGTTCTGTGCCAGGATAGAGAGATGCACAGGACTTTTTCGGTCGTCAGGTCGTTGTTTATTGTTATCAAAAATTCTGGCACACCATCTATACCAGACTTAGTGCGCAAGAAAGCACTGCAAAATGGCTACAGGATGTTCAGTTTCAAGGTCTTTTAAAGTAGTTTCATCCAATCAACACTTAAAACATACTTTATTTCCACCTTTCTACCAATAACTCATCCCTTGTCTGTCCACGTAATCTCTGCACTGCTGATTTCCTCACTCAGTCATCCTGTGGCACCAACCCTGCAGAAAATGGAGTAGATGAAGTAGAAGAAGAAGAAGTAGAAGAAGCCTGAGACAACACCTGAAATTCTCCATCTTACTTCCTATCCACTTCCATACTAAAAACTCCCAAAACTTAAATTTCTCACCCTGTGACAAACTACATTATTCTCTATTATCTATTTCACACTCTTGTAGACTCTAGTCTATCCTGGAATCTTGGAAGCCCTCTCCATAGGCAGAGGTCAAAGGCAGTGCTTCTCTGGAAGTCAGGACCCCACAGAGCAGGCAGAGAAATATTCCCTGTGCCCTGGATTCCAAAATGGACAGTAATGTTTCCAGAGAGAAACAATTGGTGGATGGATAGCACCAAGATGTAAAATTAAAGGATGTTTGTTATCCCTCTTTTCATCACAAAATAAAGCATTCTGAGAGACGGAAGGTCTGTTTTCTGCATATTTTGCTCCACATCTCAAGCAAAAATCTGTAGATATACTGGCTAGCATCATCTCAAGGAACTGGACTAAGTCAGAAAAGAGCCCTTAACCCATCTCCCCATTAGAAAGCACAGCTGTGACCATCTTTTCACAATTTTTATTATTTCCTATACATTGATAAGAGAAATGTTTCCTGTCTCAGATGGAAGTGTGGCTGGGCAGATGAGGGATAGGTTGGACTCTGAAGTAATACCTTTCCATTAGTTAGTGACAGGTGAGAGTCTCAGAGCGCTGAGCCTGCAGGAGGACACGCATTACAGGAATCAGACAGGGTCTTTTTTTTCCTAGGACACTGTTGGGAATACAAGGGACAAACTTCATGGGATAGCTCTGGGAAATACAATCTTACTGTAACGATGGAGGTGGAGAGAAAGTAAGTGTTCTGCAAACGTACTAAAGGCTAAAATTTTGTCCCAGGTCATCAGAGAAAGGAATCAAAAATCCAAAGGTCCTGTTACTCGCCAGAATTATGGTAGGATCCTAACAGTTTGGGAAGTGAGCCAACTCTCTCTTGCAAACTGGTCATAAAATCACAGACAGGTTCGTAGGCCATTGGGGATGGTGTTTCACCCTCCCTTGCAGAGACTTCCCAGGACGCGCCCCCAGGGAGCCCCCAGCCCGGTGTCCCGGGACAGGGGCCGGGGCAGGGAAGCCTTTTCCCGCTGCGGGGAGCAGCCCTGCCGCTGTGCCAGAGCCCCCACGGCGCTGTGAGGGGACAAACACCTGCCAGGGACAGAAGAAAACACTGCTGGAGAAAAGACAAGTCTTGTGGTGAGAGCAGGATTATTTAAGATGGTTGAAAGAGGAACGTGAGAAAACTCCGGAGCGCAGATGTCTAGAGAGCCTTCACAGAGCCAGGGAAGGAAGGCACTGCTGCAGGCATGGCCTCTTTCACAGCTTGAAGATCAGTGCTTTGAAGTCTACCTCATTGCTAGAACACAGCCAGTGCTGCTGTGCACTCGGCTGCTATTACCAGATTTTACTGGCAAATATTTTCTCAATGAGGCAGCTACACGCAGAGGTGACAGCACCCCAGCCAAAGGCAGCTGAATCCATCTGCACTTGTTTTGTTTAATTTTATCTTCAATGATTTAATTCAGCTTTGCATTTCATTGTTTCATGTTAAAAGTTCATCTGGTCTCACGAAACATTACCAAACTGGGCTTTTCTTAAGAGAAAAATCAAGATAAGAAAGTAAAATCACGGAATAATTTGTAAGAATAGTAGAATTGTATTTTAAACACAAGGTAAGGAAAATGGTGTTGTACCTAAATAATAATGAAATACATTTAAAATGTTTTAGTTTGAGTTTAATTACTGGCAATCATATCAGCTTTAGAGACAAAGAGATAATTAAAGACACTTGTAGGTTTGGAGTGGATAATTAGTATTTGCCAGAGCTAGTTGTATGAGAAATGAAACAATATATACTGTATCTTAGCTGTGGTTGCATTAAATGAATTTGGTTTGTGCATTTGCAATAAATCTTCCACAAAGTCCTCAAGGAATAACTTGCTGCTTCTTTCTTTCTTTAAAAAATAATCTGGTTTCATTTGTAACTTAAAAGTGATATGCATCCTTTTAATTTTAAGTAATCTGGCAGCTGCCTCTAATTTTTGTGTTTATAGGAATAAATGAAAAAAACACAAAATATGCTCTTCAAAAGATGTTAATGATATTAAGTGTTACTCTAGTTACATCCTGAGATTAGCTCAGTTGTTTAGAGCGTGGTGCTAATGACACCAAGGCTGTGGGTTTATTCCCTGCATGAGTCATTCATTTAAGACTTGGATTTGATGATTCTTGTGGGTCCCGTCCAACTCAGACTGTTCTGTGAATCTGCATCGGAATACTTGTTAGAGAAACTTATTCTTACATAAATAATATTGTACTTACAATATAACTAGAGAATTGGTGAGGTTTGAGCAGACACCAAATGAACAAAAGCATAAAGTGGCACTTCTCGTGTTCCAGCCTCAGTGCAAATGCTGTTGATTTAATATAGCTTTTGCATGAGTGATGTAAGATTCATTTCCAAAGTGTACTCTGACTGCTCCATGTGAGAATATTTGTGAGTCCTTTTGGGTGTAATGACTTTCAGAACTCAAATCTCTTTCTGGTCTGCTGGGGTCTGGCTCTTTTGATTTGTGATTTTCTTCAGCTCTGGTAATTTTATCACTCTTTTTTTTTTAATTTTTTTTTTTTTTTCTCATTTGTAAAAGCCAGCAGAACTTTTCAAGGACATCTCATTTTAATGAGATGTTACTCATAGGAAATCTTTTTTTCTTAGGTAATTTGTTCAACAGTGAAAAAAGCTGGAAATATCACATGTTAAATGGAAAGCATTTTAATTTCTGCACATTCGTTAAAGGAACAGTTACACAATTTTCTCTCCTACTTCTTCATGCTAGTTTTAGGAGAAAATATAAAAATATGCTATTATTTTACTACAAAGGGTTTCTTTGCTGAGTTCTGTGAATGACTTAATACCCAAATGGGAAAAGGCACATGGTTCAGGCTCTGCAAACATTGGCAGTCATAGCATTCACAACAGGAATCTGATGTGAAAATACAATGATCTTCCCCATCACATGAGTAAAATTATTATTTTTTTAAAGCAAAACCATTGTTCTTCTCAAGTGTAATATGGAACACTAGAAAGGAGTCCACAGTTCCAAAACTTGTTATCCTACAATTCAAACTCCCTGTCAGAATTTCATACCAGACAACAGAGGAAATTAAATAAAGCTGTTGTCACTTCTCAACTTGCCATGGAGTTAGAGCTTAACCAGATTTTTGATATTTCTATCAGAGATTTCTGTAGGGAAAAAAAAAAATCTATCTATTCATCCATCCACTCATTCATCTCCTTTCATCCATCCCAGGAAGGGATTTATCAATTTGGAGGAGGAAGTCTGCTGGTGAATACTGGCTAAAATTTCTCTTAATTCCCTTAAACTGATACTGAGAGAAAAAATGCTGAAGTTTCTGTTAAGCTCGGGTCTCTCCTCATACCTGTCCCTCTATCTTCTCCTTTCCTGTTGGGCCTTTGGAAATAGAGTGGTGATGCTGATGTTCAGGGTTAGTAAACAGCAAAACTTTTTCCAGATTGGACCATATTTTGAAGCTACAGTTGTTGGAGTTGTTTGGGCAGTTTCCTCACTCCCTAAGAAACAGCTAATTCTTGTTGTTCCAGGCTCAGATTTACTGTTGAAATGAATGGAAATTTTTAATTAGGAAATGAAACTTTCTCCTTCCCTTACATATCAGTTTTAAACTTCCTAGGGAAAATACAAAACCAAATTTTTATGCAAATGGAGAATTAGAGGGATTAGAATATCCAGTGCCTTTTAAAACTTCTTTAATCACAGATAGTTGATTACCAGCTGTATGTCTTACAAAATCCTTTAAAAAGTATTAATCTTACAAAAGCTACAAAGAGTTGGGAAACAATGGGGAATATAACACTTACATGCAACACTGACAGCTGTGAATAGCAAGAATTGTTGAACCTCAAGTAACCAGACCATGCAGTCAACTGCAGCATCCCTAGGCTCTTTTAATTCCTTTCATGCAGCAACCATGCACATTCTTTCTAATGCAATGTTGTGTGAACAAGACTATCATTTCTCCTCAAGGTCTCATAAAAAATGACTGATTAAAAGGATCCCAGATGTACAGAATAAACTGGAGCATGCAAATACTCATTTAAAACACTTCACAGAATTTTTTGAAAAACGTGTTTTAGAACGCAAATAGTCTCCCCACCAAAATAATAAAATTTAGAATTATATTGACACAGGGGAAGATCTTTATTGGTGCTGTTTTTCACGCATGTATATTCTTTAAATATCCTTTATGGAATAATAATAAAAATAAATGTAGAATTAAAGAAGCAAAACACAGCAACAGTTTTACCATTACTCATAAAATTACCTAAATGGTGTCATTGTTCAAGCATCTCATTTTCCAGGGTATAATCTGTCAGCAGTTGGCTTGGGATTCCCAGTGTAGGAAATTTATAATAGGTACTTGAAAGAGTAAAGTCAACATTTTTATGCTTGTATTGGGGCACCCTTAAAACTTAGACTGGATGCTGAACAATACAGCATCTAAGCACATTCTGGGTCTTCTTGTATTCCTCCATAACATCAGTGAACTTTCACAGAAAGGCAGACATCCTTTTGGGTTTTTGGACATGTTTTCCAGATTCATGTATTCTGAATTCATAACAGTGCAGGAGCATGACATGCACTTAGAGGCTTTTTCCCTCTCAAAACTTTCCAAATTTTGAATAAATAACAGTGTCAGAGGTGCCTGCCTAAATAAATTAGATTTGTACAGCTATATGAATATTTCTGGAAATAAAGATTTTCAAGCTTTTCTGTATTCCTGGTCATTGCATTAGCCACTCATAGGTGTTAACCATTTTGTTAGTTAATATGGTGACCTCAACTGACTTACCAGTAGGTCATTAAAAGCGTTGTTCTCTTTCCTCTCTTTGCAGAACAGCAGACAGAGATTTTGATTTACTATAACTTTTCAGGACCCAGGACTTCTGCCGGCAAAAAGAATGCAAATGCAAAATACTTTGGCTATTTTTTGAGCCTGACTTGCTGCTCCACTCTCACAGGGACCTTTCAATGGAAGAGTCAGTATGCTTTTCAGACACTTCAGGGAAAGTATTGTAAAGAGGACTCACAAAAGGAACAGAAAAGTCTCAAGTAATTCTGTCAAGATATGGCTAAGCTTTTTTATGTTACTGATGAAAAATATTTGCTCTTTTGCAAATTAAGGGAACTGGGGATGGAAAAGTCACTAGATTTAACACAGGTTTAGTAATACTGGTAATTAGTGTAATTGATACATATAATTCATTGTGTCTGTTTAACTCCTTGTTAGCTAGAGATCTGGGAATAAATGTCATGCTTACATCATGTTTGGGACAATATATGACAATTTTGAGACATACTGAGTTCAACTGTAAATAGATATAAAAGTTTAATTTGAAAACTCAGTATTTTGGGAAAAAATTGGGGTGTTTTTCAACAGTTTAAGCCATTTTGGATGGTAAAAAAAAAAGTAAAACAAGGCATTTATTAAAAAAACAAGAAATTTCTTTTTTGAAGCACTTTCAGTTCCTATATGAGAAATAACTTTTCTTATTGGCATCAGGAAATCTATTAAATAAAAACTCATCTAGTTCTAGTGCTAACGGCTATTCCATATTGATGCTCACTAACAGGGGAAATGATCAAGATGAAGGAATTTGTTTCAGGAATTATAAACATGTCCAGAGTGGATGGTGCAGCAAGATACCAGCATATGGCTGGTTCAGAAAATTCCTACTGCCTCTGAACTCAGACATGCCAGGAGGACTGGCTCCCCAAACTTAATAAACCACTGAAAGTTGGTTAAGTGTTCGGGAAATGCCCGTGGCCAACACAAGAAGAGGTAGTGATGAATTCACAATGTATTGCACATGTATCACGTTCAGTTAGATATGTCCAGCATAATCCCATCGCAATATTTAAAACATAGGTTTTGTGAAAACAAGGTGTAAGATCCTTACTTCCACTGAAGTAATATAATTGCAGTCACCAGGCTTTGGAACAGAAAGCAAATGTGAAATCACCTACAGTTTTTTTCTGATGTGCATCGTGCCAACATATCCTTTGTGATTTACAAGTCCAAAGAGAGTTTTCTTTCTTTATGGATATTTTTTTTCAGTTTGTTCTGACATAAGAGAGGAGTTAAGCTGTCACATTACAGGAACAGAAAAAAGCCCCACATGATTTACAAAACAATCCAAATAAAGCAGTATGCCTATTAATCACAGCTCTTTAAAAATGTTGTCTGTACTTCAAAGACTGTAGAAAAAATAAATGAACTTAATAAAATATTTTAAATTTTTGTGACAAATTGTCAGGGAACATCTGTTTTAACATCTTCTAATAGTAATACTTTGCATATTTTGCCAGCAGTTCCTCCAAAGGTTTAAACATGCTTTGCAAATAGCTGCTGAAGTAGTTAATGAATGTATGTTGCCTAGATTTTCTTTCTGTCTTTATAAGTTTTTTAAAGTTCCATGGTATTTTTAAGAAATTCAGTTTTGTTTTGCTCAGCATGGGACATTTTCAGAGCCTCAGCTTTCATTTGTTAAAAAACAAGAAGATTTGGGGTTTTTGTTGTTAAGGTAGTAGAGCACATGAAACTTGTCTATAAATTTTACTGATTTCATTATTTGGGTCTCAATACCTATGCACTCACTGAATACTTTTGATATGGCATTTTTCTAGGTCAATTTAACATGTGTGTTATTCTCTTAGCCTCACAACTTGTTCCTGATCAGGAAATAAAACATTTTTGGTGCTTGTTTTCCATGTATTTCTTATTACTTTAATATAAAATTCCAGAATAACTTTATTCTCTCTCAACAGAATGGGCAAGTCTGTTCAGTTAGTAGCAAAGAAAGAGAGATTCCCTTCACAGAAACTTCTTTATCTTGCAAATGACCCTTAAGTCCCAGATTTTCCTCCAACTAATTGCAGAAATACACTTCCCTGAAGTGGGATGCTGTTATTGCTCTTTCAGCTAAATGACCTTTCTTTTATTATGAAGGGAAAAAATAATAAAATAATAAACAAAACTCTAAACTTAGGCTTGTATTTACATCCTGTGTGCAAAAGGCCTTTAATGCACAGGCTCCTGTGTATAGTATTCAACATAGGCTGAGTTTGTGACTGTCCCTCTCTGGGTTTAAATTTAGTCATTAGAGATGAAATGTAGACAAGCTCTCAGATGGTTCATAAGATAGGTAGATAGATAAACTGCATTGGAGTATTGTCTTTTTTTTTTTTTTTTTTTTTTTTTTTTCTGTGTATCTATCTTAAGTCTTTCTTATATTCCTACAAAGTATGTGAATAAGTTGAAAAATATGAAATGAAAAGTAACATTAAAGATCTGACATACAATAAGATTTCATAGAATTGGTGAGCAGAATATTGGAAGTCTTTTGCCCTTGATCCATCCCCAGCCTCATCAGTGAAGGACTAGAATATTCTTAAAGAAGAAAAGATACCTTTTTTTGTAATTCAGTATTCAAATATGCCTGAAGAAAGGTACTGGTTGAATAATCCTTTTCAGATTGTCTCTTTACCCTGTATATCTGTAGTTTCGATATCAAAATCTTTAGTGAGTGTTTGTAAACAGATGTTGTTGGGAGACAGAGCTGAGCGAAAATTGTAAAATAAGTCATGCTTTGTGGCAATATTGCATAAAACCAGAACTAATGTAAATTTAAAAATTTCTTTAGAGTTTATGGCACTAAAGCCTACCTCAATGAGAAATTAGTTTAATTTAAAGTTTAAGAATAATCTGAATTTAAAGCAAAAGAAATTATTCTCCCAATAAAAAATTATTGTGCCAAAGTTGTCTTTTAACATCCCATTTCAATAAACCAGTGCAATAAATCTCTCTTTCTTTGCTGACCTGTAAGAATGAGGTCTTTATTGAGTCCATGTACTCCCTGGTAGCTTAAGTTTAGAGAGTTCTTTAATAATTATGATTCCTTATAACTTATTTCGTACTTTTAAATTTCTAGAACTTTTCCAGATACAGTTTCATTTTTATCTGCAAAATGAAAGCCAAAATTCTTGTTGACAAGTAGAACTCTTTCCTACTCCCATCAAAGCATTAATTTTTCTAGTCTCTATGTCCAAATGTCCCATAGCAGGCCCTGGTTTGGAGGGCCAGATGGAATGCTGAGGCCATCCAGCAGTTTATAAATGAACATTTAGTGTATAATAGTGCTTACTTTTATCTTGAATTCCTGGAATTTCCTATGCCTCCAATTCAAACACTTCAGTCCCCTAATGAACTTAACTAATACAGTTTGTAAATACAGAAAGATTGTCACCAGCTATATACAGTGAGGAAGATGATGTTGAGTGTTAAGTCATGTTGAAAATAAACTTGTTCAATGGGAACTACTTGTATCTATTTGTAGCATTCCCCTCTTTCAGAGGGAAGGAACTAATAAAGTACACAGCAATAATGTGCTTGGGGATTCTCAGCTGTTTTTCAATATATACAATTTTGTTATCAGCTCTGAAACAGAAAAAGCCTTTCATTATCTTCTTAAAAGAAACAGCTTTTGTATGCCTCTGATCAGTTGTACATAATTTCATTACAGCAGTGATGGTTCTGTCTGTAATTACTCTGTACTCTGAATGATTCTCTCCTGTAAGGACAGCACTCACACTCCTCAGATGAAATGCACAGCCTGTGTCAGTTCATCTTTTGACACTCATCTTATTTTTGTGTAGATGACTTGAACTTGTCATCATGAGTGAAATAAATACACATTGTTAGGCTCTTAACTATAGTTTTGTTGAGGAATTTCAACTCCTGCATCTTTGACGTCTTCCCTAGCTAGCTGCATGGTTTCAGTTCTATCACTCTTTTCTGTGTTCCTACATTTAATTTCTTGACTGTCATTCATATGTTTAGTTAGTTTTTACCTTCCACTTTTTTTTTTTTTTTTTTTTAATTAATTCAGTGTGTCTGGCAATGTCAGTATGAACCTTTTTGTTGGCTGCAGTGGGCAACGTTCATATGGTGCAACTAGTCTGCCATGGCATTTTCCATTGGTGTAGTACCCTCAGAGTGTTTGAGTAACTTCTTCTAAGTCCTAAGGACAGGCATGGATAAAGTATAAGTAGAGCTTAAAAGGTACTCAATCAGATTTTCCTCCTATTTGTATGGGTAAATAGTTTGTATAGTGACAAACTATATCCATGAAAGGAACTGAGAGTCTGAGAGTCAATTCAAAAAGGACATTAAGGAACATGTCATGACACAATTTATGTCCAAATAGGCAAATGTTCCTTTTCCTATACCCTATGCTATTCTCAAACCATTCTCAGATGTTTGAGAGAGTGCTTTTTTGCATGAAAAAACTGCCAGGAGAATTTCTAGTAAATAAACAACGTGAAGAGTTGTATGTTTGTTCCATAATAACAGCTCTCAAACAAAGAAGGTAAATTCATTCATAGAATATCTTGAGTTGGAAGGGACACAAAAGGGCCATCAAGTCCAAATCCAGGCTCTGCACAGGTCAGTCCCAAGAATGGTAAATGAAATCCAGAACCAACCTACATCCTCATGTAAGGCACTGGAGAATTTAAAAGATCTAAAGGATAGTCAAGAAATCTTGAGTTTTGAGTAACCATTGATTTTTTAGAACTTGCACAGACTTTTAAAAAGCCTGTGGACAGGTATTTTGCCCATTTAGTTACCACAAAGAAAAGGTGTCTCCTGGGACTGTACATCAGAATAAACTAATCCTTTATTATCTAGAACAGTGAAGGCTGTGTTTCCTGACTGTAATATGGAAACAGTTGGAGCTCTTGCGGGAATGTGGGATTCTTAAAATCAATATGCTTTTCCAATCTGCTAGGATTTAAATCCGCAGAAATATATCCAGGTTCTCAGACTATGGCAACAATAGTGGGTGAAGAACATCACACACTGAATGACACAATTTATGGTGTTAGGGACCTCTGGAGGTCATCCAGTCTGATTCTTTACTCAAAGCATTTCTATTTTGACCAAATTTCTCAGGGCTGTATTCAGAACATCTCCAAAATGGAGATATGCAATCTTTGTAGATGGATGACCTTTCCCAATATTTAATAGAAAAACAAGTTTTCTAACCTGTAAGCAGATCTTTCTATGTTCCTAACTTGTGTCACTTGACTCACTTTTGCTGTGCGTTTGCAAGAACTTGTCTTCATGGTAGTCCTACCCTCTACTCAGGAACTTGCAGACAGCAATAAGATTTTCCCTTAAACTTCTTTAAAGGCTGAGCAGGCCCAGTTTGTCAGCCTCTGCTCATGGCCCTGTTCTGCCCTATTGGCTCAGTGCCCTCACTGGACTTGCTCCTGAATGTCACTGTCCTTCTTGTGCTGAGGAGCCTCCCAGCAGACACAGTACTGCAGCTGTGGTCTCACAGCTCTTGGAGTTGGTAAGAACATATCGTTTAGTCTGTGGTTAGGTGTAAAGACTTCCATTTCAGAAGCCACAGTATTTTGAAACTTCATAAATCAATGTATTTTCTCTTCTATGAAGAATAATTTCCCACAAAATTATATCTGAGAGCTACCATTATTACGATATCTGGTTTATTTTCTGTGAGTCAGAAGAGTAACATTGTTAAATTGCTTTAATCAGTTTTTTTATATCTCCAAGGCATGCTTAAAAGCTGCATGATTGCCTCTGTCCTCATCTTGGAAGATGGAGAAGTGGCTGTCTTCTAATTTGTCAAATGATTGAAAATATAGAATATCTGTTGAAATAATGACTCTAACATTTCAAGCATGCTGGTGTGGCAGAAATAAATTCACTTTAAAGTATTCATGAAGAGGTCTCTGAACTGCCTTACAGCGTAAGACTATGACCACCTCCACTTTAAACTGTTGTCAAAAAGTACATGGAGTGGTTGTGAAGGGTCAGGTCCTACATCATATTTTAGTCTTGCTATGGATTTCTACTCTGTTGGTTTTGCATAAATTGTCTAAAGTAATTGTTTTCAAATTTTCTGGATAGACTTAAGGAATATTTGCAGTGTTGCTCAAGAGGTCTGTATCAGCTAGTCTATGAGTAATACTAATGAAGTCAATTACTTACACTTTTTCCTTCAGATTTTCCAATAGCCTGAATAAAACCTCGAGATATTGCCACTTCCAATAAACAAGAACTTCTCTATATTCCTAGACCATTCTGTATTTCATGTTTTTTGTAAGTAACAAGGACAATTCAGACAAGATTTAACCAGGCTGGAATTTTATTGTGTTCAACTACTAGTGTGTAAATGAAAAAAACATCCACTCTTGCACTGTAACTCACTTAAATAATTGTTGTGTAGAGCTGCAGCTATTTACTCCTCTGAGTTTGCCATGATACAGAACTTTATGTTAAAGATATGATAGAGAGCTGTATGTTGAAGAGTCCTGGATCCCAGTGTCAGACCTTTTGTCTTTGCTTTTTAAATAAATCACACAATAAAATAAGAAGAGATTCCATGTGCCCTTCCTGTTCAGTCTGTCAGCAAATAAGGATGGGTGAACTTCTCATTTAAGAAAGGCAGCCTTTTGAAGATGTTTAGAAAAGAAAGGGGGAGGTTAAGATCAAAGGACCCCAGAACCTGTTCTGTGTAGTCAGTCAGTATTGTTCTTGCACATCTGGGTCAGTTCAGAATGTTTTTTTAGAGGCAATGAGAGCTTTTTACATACTACATTCTCTTGAATTTATGATGTGAATTCAATGTTATATTGAAGTTAATTGGTAGTGACCTTAAACATACACAATCTTAGACAAAAACTATGCTAAGCTCAAGTTAAGGTCACAAGATGTAGCTATAATTTGAAGTAATAAAGATATCCAAAGGGCATGCAGAACAAATACAAGAAAAAGAGCTGTGTAAGAAACCTAAATGAGTTTGATGAAGAAAATGCACAAGAGAGACATTCAAGCCTCCTCCTGCCCCCCTATTTTTTGTAGTGATGCCATGTGGCAATAATTTGTTTTTTTCATAGCAGCCCAAATATAATTAAACTCTTTTAAAGAAATATGTTTCCTTTAGTTTTTTAATCCAGCAGACCTGAATCACCCAAAATAATCCAAAGTTTTTTTCCCAGTACTGCTCCATTACCAATGAACACTAAGCCTTTTCTTGTTACTTTCTCCCTGAATAAAAAGCAAACTTTTTCAGGTTTTCACCGATGAAACGAGCAAACAATACAATCAGAAAATAAGCATGTCCAGATAAAGCACTTGAAAAAAACAGCATTGCATTCTCCTGTGAGCACTACTGAATACAAAACCTCCTCCATTTGGGACCTTCTTCTGCCCAGAAGGAAGACACTGCAGCATGTTCTGAATGTCCATAGTCACTGTGCTGGGCCAGCAAATGGGTCTATCCCACATCTGGACGCCACTGCCAAACAGTGGACCTCCCTACCCTTCTGTTCCACTTAAACAGGGCATGTCCAGCCTCTCTTCTTCTTTCTGGACCAAATAAATTTGATTTCCCCTTGGTTACAATGTTAAAGATCAGCTGATTCTTTGGGCAGGTATAAAACCTCCCTGAATATATCACTGAATTTTCTGAGGCTCAAGAAGCTCCTGCGTTCACTTTAGTTCAGTCATTTAGGCAGTGCAGTTCTTGGATTTTGCAAATTGATACATATTGCACCAAATTATAGTACACCTATAAAGTAGATGTAAAAGAAGATAAACCAGTGTTTCTTGCCACATTCTCAGGTCAAATACCTCAAGCCAGCAATTTCATCTGAGTGTTCAAACTGCTGAGAATGAGATTTATGACATTGACTTTGATGGGATATTGTTTTACAACTGCAGGATTTTTTCCTATAGCTGATGATTCTCCAGGGAAAGAAAAAAGTTTTCAATCACAGAAATAAAGTTACATTTCTTAACTTTCTACATTTTCTCCTTCATGAACACTTCTGAAGGTGTCTATTCCTTTCATAATGGACTGACTTTATATAAAAGATGCAAATCCTCTGTGCAAGTGTAATATTGTTCCTGTTCTAGTCCCAGATCTACCTCCCTCCACTAAACTGCTTTTTACAGCTCTGTAAAACATGCCTTGTCTTAAACAGCAGAGGGCAACCTGAGAATGACTATTCTGTTTCCACAGCTTAAGATGCTGGAAATACAGTGGTTTAAAAATCGTTACCACTTAATGGTATGTTAAATACATGTCAAATAACTACAGTATTCAGTATTGATTGCGGATATGTCAAATTTGTTGCATTTTTCAGAGAAAACTGATATTTCATTCTACATCAACTGACTATGTGGTCTCAATAAGTCATGACCATGCCCAGCATAGTCTGTCATTTGCAGAATAAATTTTTTCAAGTAGGTGGAAGAACTGTGTAAAAGAGATGGGGAAATGCCACCTTGGAAAGAAAAAAAAAAAACCTTATTGAAATATTCTTAAGGTAAAAAAGATTAAACCAGTGTAATTTATAAAGCTATTATAGATTTTAGTAATCATTTACTGACTTATAGTACTCTGTTTAATTCTACAGACATGAGTAAAAATTCTGTATTTCTTTCTAAGTAAAGTTCTTGAAATACCATACTTTGTTTAAGGGACTTGTACAACCTTTGTCTAAACTTACTTGAAAGTGTTATTAGGCTAGATTAAATTAAGTGGAAGAAGTAAGAACATAATTTAGAGACAGTGAGACACCATAAGACATGAAAAAAGAGCCCAAGAGAAAAAAACTTATAGAATAGCAAATATCATGAGTGTTTGCTATGAGCAACAAGGCAGTGGTTGCCTTGTTGCTCATAGCCTGATCCAAATACTGCAGCAAATTTATTTAAGAGCTGTCCTTTAGATCTTGGAAATCATCTTCTTACCACTATATTGTAGCTTATTTATAGTCAGCTGTGTTTCAGTGCATTTCCTTAAGGAAAGCTTTCAATTTTCAAACATGTTACAACAATATGTGTGAAGAACATTTGCTGGTATTGTTTCCCTTGGGACCCTGCATGCCTTCCTCCCAAGCTCCTCACAGGACTCATCCCTTAATCCTACTTTCCCCTCCTGTGGATCTTTGCAAAAACACTCCAGCTAGGAGATCATGCCAATGACTCACAGGTATAGTTCTTCGCTCAAGTTAAAATTCTTTTCCAGCGTTCTCAGTGCTACTCAATACCAGAGCAAGCTCAGAATGCCTGAAACAATCCTTAGCCATTCCCTTTTGGTTTTCTTTGTTACATTTGCATGATGTCATCACTTGCCTTCCTGGGCCTGATGCCAGCAAGATGGAGACTGTGTTAACCTCAACCCTCTTTCTAGAGCATCAGGTTCCATTTCAGTGAAGAATCTTCTGTTTTCATCCTTATGAAAACAGATCTTGAGTTTTAACTCTAAAATTTGGTTTATATACATTTAAGATGGGTTGATGTACAGAACTTGTTCTCTAATACATTCCACATCTTCATATTGTAGAGCTTCCTTTTTTCCCAGAAACAAAAGACAAACTGTCTGTCTTCCATTGCAGGGAACATTTTGCAACCCTTACTATCTCTTCAGTAATGCTGAGCTTCTGAACTCATGTCTTTTCTGCCAGTATCTCCCCTCATCAAAATCTATTGCTACATATTTTAAGCAAAGGATATTTTATGCCATTTTCTCTAAATATTAGAATTTAACTCCACTTAGAATAATTTGTGGTTGTCAATGCTCATAAAAGTCTCGGAGGAGGTATTAAACTTTAAACATCACATTTTAAACCTGTTTTTTTCCATTCTTTTTCAAAGCATGATCAATTTGCATCAGAATTGGCTTCATCATAAAAATAAAGTCATTATGCCCAGGTACTCTGTCCTGAGTGAGGAGTAGGTAGAACATGGGCAAGAGTTGGATGAAGTTCTTCCACCCCTTTGCCTTGGTTTTGAGGCTGAGCCTTTGCAGTTTCAAGGGATCTGCATCTCCCAAGCTCTGCCATTTACCATTTACCTCACAAACCAAGCCCCTTTTTTTCTTCATGGAGAAACTGAAATTCAGGGATTCACTCTGCATCAGAATTGCCCTACATTTTAGTTCTTTGCTGACTTGTATTGCATCTCTCAGCATATTTCTGAGAACATTATAACTGTTTACGTGTAGCAGTCTCTGCTTCTCTGGAAAAACATTTCAGAACATACAACTTCTAAACTAGAACAGAGTCATGCAAGAAACAAGAGAGTAAAACAAGGAAAAGGTGATAAACCCACTAGATATGTTTACTGACCTGGCTAGTCTCATAGAATTCAGTATCATCACCTTTTTTTTTTCTTCTTCCTTTACTTCTTTTCTGTATGTTCATGTCTCTTTAGTGCTGTCTTGTAGACTGCTAGGGCTTCATGATAAGGGCATCAAGAAGAGATTCTGTGAGGATATTTGGGTGACTGAGAACCAATAATGATATTTTGTATTCATTATTTCACAGGACAAAAAGTGAGCCTCTTCATCATAAGAAATCTGAATGTACTCCAGAGGTCTAGTTTTTGGTTTGTTTTCTTTTTTTATCCAGTGGTATGAGACACTGGACAGGCATCACTTTTCATAAAAGTCTACTAAATGTTTGCATTTCTTAGATGTCCTTCTTAATATAATATTGGCAAAACCTATCAATATTTTGTGAAAATATTGGCAAGGCTTCCACACAAGTGGCACAACACTTGGCACAAGTGTTAAAACAATATTACCTAGAAAGAAAGGAAAACTTAGTGAGGGATTAGCATGAAAGACTAAAATAACTTTTTGCTTTCATTTGTTGAAGGTGCATTCATTATGACTACCAAGAATTTTTCCACCCACTTTAAAACTGTATTTAAAATGAGCTATTCCCAATCTTTTTGGCATAGAGCTACAAAACATCATGGGTTTTGAATTGCTGTAAGCCAGCAAAGATGATCTTACCATAGCTAATCTGCTGTTGTTCCACTTTGTTTACTCTAGCTGAGACTCTGGCACTCTTGCCTATATTGTGTATTACTGTCATCAATTTTCTGATGGGAAATTACTAGCTGCTGTGTCCAGCTGACTTTAGCACAACTTATTTAAGTTCAGTCTGCCTGGTCTTCTGTCAGCTGTGGATGCAGATCTTGTCTCTACACATATAAACCATTTTTTCCCTAATTTCTGAGCCATATACCTTAGTGGTGTCTGCCTTGAATTATGAAGTAAAAAGGCATCATGCTATATGATAACTTTTTGCACAATCAGTTTCTGCTCCTCACTCCTAATCCAACCCCCAGTGTTAACAGGGATCTGACTGTCCTTTTCCTCAGTTCCTCCATCTCTCTTGCCTTGACTGTCCATGGGGACTGCTCTGGCTGTAGCTTGGAGAGCTGTGACTGATGGTGGCAGTGCTTTGCTAGTCTGAGATCCAAGCTGGAGCCTGGGGCTTCTCATGCTACACAGTTCTGGTTGCACCAAAGTTATGCCCTTACCTGTAAAAACTTCTGTTTCAGGCTTTGTATTTGTAACCCTGTCATTATTAAAATTTGATTTTGAAAATCATTTTCATTATTCTTTAAGATCTGTTTTGGAAGAAACAAAGTATTTTCAGTACATTTTCAGTACAAGCATTTAAAAGTGGAAATTTCCAAAAAGCAATGACTGTAGCCTTATGTCAGAGAGACAAAGGGTACTGTTAAAGACAGACTTGGATGGATGATGCATTGTACTCTTATTCAGAATGATCATATTTTGGTCAGTTGAAAAAAAGCTTATTTATTTTTTATAGGACAGGAAAACCAGAAATTTTTAATGAAAATTTGTGTGTAGTCTTAATTCACTGGCACCTTTTTGTAAATATTTAGTTTTCTAGGAATATTACATATAAAAATTTAATAAAATACAATAATAGAAACAGACTAATGCCAAAAACTGGGGTTGAATAACTTTTTTCTGAAATTCTAGTAGTTTAGGATATATTAAAATACTGTTTTCTTCTATATTTCTACGTTCATATAATAAAATGCTCAAATAGTTCATTTCTTTGTATATGTTCAAGTATATGTATATGTTTATACATGTTCAAGGCCCAGATACAGTGTGGGTGGGCATAATGTGGTCACTAGCTTATTGCTTGCTTCTTGAAAATGTGCCTTCCTCACAGCTTGGGAGGCTGGACTACTATTGACTCAATTCAGTTTTTTATGCTTATTTTGTCCTATATCTTTTATTAACTAGAACTGTTTATCACAGTGTGTTGTGCATCCACTTTTTCAATAAAAAACTGATCTAAAAGCATTGATTTATGGCCCTGGGTCAATCCTGGCTGTAGACAGAGGGGTGAATGGTCAGTGTAGAGAAATCCATACCAACCAGCCAGATGATTACAAGGCAGAAAGAGTGGAAGTGAACCATAAAGTAATCCCTTGTACCATCAGCCTACAATGTCAGAAGAAAAGCTGGCCTGTTGTAGCACACATTATGGTGATCAAAAGTAAGTTTTAAAGTACATTTAAGTGCTTACTGTGCCTTCTGTTTTGTAGCTTTTCCAGAGTTAAAGACTTCATTTTATATATTGGCTCTGGACTTTGGGTTGATAAAGTTTTATTTTGCTGAATGCTTCACAACACTTTCTGGTACTGTTAACAAGTGAAAAGCTCCTGCAGATGAGTGAGGCAATCGTCTATCACTGAACCTAAGCCTCAGGGTACTGGAACACTTTCATTTACCAAGCTTGTTGTACCCAGGTGTGTGCTGTACACCTTGTCTGCCATATACACCCTTGTTTCTGCAGCAGAAAACTCTGACTGATTATTGGAAAGAAGATGCATTTTTCTCTGTCCAGATCCTTGGTACAGATGTTTAGAAATCCACAACCCTTGTGTGCCTGTTGTCTAGTCTAGGCATACCTTTTGTAACTTTAACTAGTCACGGTCCGCATACAGATAACAGCCTATATTTACTACCTGCTGGAGAATCAGTGGTGCTCCATCACCACAGTATCCATCAAAAATTTCATACACTCCTTCACCGAGAACTCATATTCATGGTAGGAGTCCATCAGCAGAAAATAGTCCAATGCAGCATATCTATTCTGCATGCATGACTGACTGTTTATTATAACCTCAGAATCTTTAGTTATATTTCATGGGATGTGTTTGGAACTGAAAAATTTATTAGAACAGTGCATTGCTTAATGTTTCTTTTATTCAGGTCCTAGGGCTTCTATGGGGTTCATTACTTCTGACGGGTTTGCTGTGAACAAATTTACAGTAGGATGATTCTCTAGTTAAGTCTACACATCTCTACTGAAAATTTTTCACACAGTGTCCAAAATAAAATGAAAAAAAAGTCTAAATGCCATTGGACTAGATAAGAAGGTGTGTTCTGCACTCTAACTGCCACATAAAGTAACATCAACATGTGTACTGTCAAAATTGTGTCAAAGTTGGGCAGCTGCCTGACTTGTGCATGTGCATCATCTGGTTCCATGCATGTTGTTATCATTCCTCCAACTTATGAAACCACCTGTGTAAATAATCTCTTCTCTGTAGAACAAAACACTGCAGGTCTAACTTGCCTGCCTTGGTGACACTGGTGACGTCTTCACATTGTCATCAATGAATCCACTTGCAGGAAAATGTGGATGTTGAATAAGACCAAACCTTAACTACATCAACAGAAAGATCTCCCACTTGCTCACTAGCCTGAAACTGTGAGGAGCCTTTCTGATAATTTCAAACGGTGTGGCAACAGAACAGAAGTGGCTTATAATCTTCAATTTAGTAAAATAAATTTAATTAGAAGTCAGCTCTGAGGTCTCTCTGTATGAAACTTAGTAAAACTGTGTGACATTTAAGTTAGAACGTGATCAAATTCTATTAGAAAAACACTTATATTGATTTCATTGTCTGTGAATAAAGTCTTTCTACTCAATCATTTTCCTAGTCTATGTCACATAAAATCTTGGAAGAAAAAAAAAATTTCTTTTAATTAGCATTGTTCTTGCTGGTCAAGTCCAGATGATGGTGATAATGATTACTACATGCACTACTACTGTTATTATGAGTTACTTTTAGCTAGCTGCATTTCTTGCATTGCACTTTGAGATAAAAGCTGTAAACTCCCCACTGTACATAATACGGACATAATTTCAGGTTGAAGTGGCACAGTGGGCTCTGCACTGGTCTTTGATGTCTGGAGAGTGGAACTCACATTCTGCCTTTGATCTCAAGTGAAAATAAGTTTGGTGAGTCTCATTTTAGCCTCTTCTCTACAGTATAAGTGCTCCCACAGTTCAGCACAATTGGCATTCTCTGTGTAAGAGAGGCCCTAGAGATGGGGTGTTGTGGGGTCAGTGCTGAAATTTGCTGGCAAAGCTGAATGGAGATGCTTGCATAACAGCTTGTGTGATGCCTGGTTTATATTTAGCACTGTGGTACTAAATATGTTTCCATTGAAAATATAAAATAATATAGTTCCAAAGCAGCTAGTGATGAACATCTTAGTTCATCCATATGAAAAATTTTATTATGTTATCTTATTTAAAAGACTTCTTTCTCTTCACTTGATATGCAGGTTTTTAAAATCTCTCCATCACATGATCACCCTAACAGTAACCCTTTGGTAAACCCCTCGAAGCTTGCCAAGACCACACATACTCCATAGTTCGACCTAAAGACAAAAACAGTGAAACAGGATTGATTCTGAATATTTAGTCATTGTTTTAGCTTTGCTTTTACCTCATTTTTTTCAATCAATTCTTCAAAAGTCCTACTCTGTCACAGTCCAGTCTCTGAACCTAGTTATTTTTCAGCAGGTCACTGAAGATCTGGTTTGTATCCAAGCATTTCCCAGATTTAGGAATTGGGAATCTTGTCTTATTGCTCATCTGTATAAAAGCATCTGGTATAATTTGACCCTGTTTTTAGGAGCTGTGGTGGTACATAAACAAACAAACAAACAACTCCTCACAAATTAAACATGTAAATGCAATATAGCACAGGTAAAATGTAGTGATGCCTTGAGATTCTCATTGTAGAGCTTACTTGTCAATACAGAAACTTAAATAAGGGGAGGAGTTTTCTGTGTGCATATTTCACAGTTCACTTTGCTATTTGCTGTGATTAAAAGGAATTAACAAGAAATGAAAGTAAAGAAGCAATAATGAATACCTTATTTATTGTTTAACAGGCAAAAAATCCAACTTAACTCCAATTTGTGTATGACTTCCCTCTCATGAAATAAAATCTGTGTGTCACTGTTGCCTTTGTAATCCTTTGTATTGTTCAAAAAATGTTGAATATTTCACAATGTCATGAAATAAAGTCACTAACCACAACTTCAAAGTGTGCCTCCTCCAATATACTGCTGAGTTTCTTATGCTATTTTATCTGTATTTTTTTTTTTAATAAACTGAGAAAGTGGTTAAAACTGAGAAATTTCCAGAAAAAAAAACTTGAAGTTCATCTTTCCCATTTTCTTATTTTTAATAGGTGCCTATTAATACTTGCTTGCACTGGTTAAGGAATAGGGGTAAAGGATAAGGTGAATATGTTCAGGCAATCAGCAGCTGGAGACTTCTTGAGCCAGAGGTTGTGTTGGCCATGCTGGTCATGTTGGCCGTGATGATTGCTACTTAAAGACCCCTCTTGAGGTCTGCCTGAGCTCCTGGCTCACAGCATCAGGGTGTTGACTCAGCCACTTTGGAGGAGAAAATACTGCTTTTCACAACTTTGATGATATTTTTTCTTTTATGGACACAGTAGAAATCCAAGAACAGGGAATCAGTGCCTTGCTAACCTCACAAGATCAGGAAGCAGATCCCAGCAAGCTTTCTCAGGACCATGGTATCATCACATTGGTGTCTGATACCTTTCTCTCCCATTCTCACTGGGGGTTTCTTCTCTTACTTTTGTAGCCATATAGTTCATCACAAAAGAACTTCCAATTATTCTTCCAAACTCACCCATCCCTCAAGCTTGAGATTTGTGCCATGAGGTTTTCTTCTAGTGGGGCACCTAATTTTTTCATCTCTCTAGTTCCAGGTGGCCCCACAGCTGTTCCTTCCATGGACAGATGAAATGTAAATGAAATTCAGCAATTTTATTGATGATAATCCATTTTAACCCAAACCTGTAGTATTTGGAACAGTCTATTTGTCACTTGTGGTTAAAAAATTATTTGTTCGCACATAGTAAAGCAGCGACCTGCCAGAAGGCAGGAAAATAAACAACTATGCCTCATCCCTTCATCTTTAACACACAAGCAGCAGGTCAAACAAAGATAAAAATCTGAGGGCTTAACTCTGTCAATAACAGTTTCTGTAAAATTCTTTCCAGGCAGGAACTTTTCCATTCATTATTATAAACATCTGCTGAGGAAACCATATTCATTTCCTAAGGAAAAAGATGTGCAAACATTCACCTTTTACACTTGGTAATGTATACAAAACTTTCAACCAAAAGGCTATTTCTATTAACAAAAGAGTTTTAAAAATTAATCATAAAACCAAGTATCATACTAAGTTCATAACATATGTTTAGAGCAATGTAAATATTTAGGTAATTTAATTAAATCTAGTAACCTTTCTAAATCATGTAGCTCCCTATTAGCAGTTAATTATAAACCATTCCATGCTTTTATATATCATTAAAACTAATTTCAAGGAGTTATCGTTGTAGAATGGGGAAGATTTGAAGGTTAATCAGCTGTTCAGCATATTTTAGAAACATAATATCTGTCTCTGAATCTAGGAAATGTACGAACAAATAATCACCAAAACAATACTTGGACTCCAAATAAGTGCTTCTGCTTCAAATATGTTGAAACCTTTCTCACCTTTGCTGTGTAGACATGCCTGAAGTCTGTACACTCTGTGGCTGTCACAGAGTCTATTTATTTCTTCCTGAGAAACTAAAGCTTCACTTGTTCACACAGAGGAGTGTGAGACAGTTTAATAGATCCTTTGACTCTCTCATGGGCTACTGGCTTTGTGAATCCCAGTGTGAGTGCCAGGAAGAATGGCTGTGCCTTCTTTTTCCCTGAATTTTTTGGGATCTGTTGGACCTCAATCCTCATATCCCTTCAGCTCTGCAGAACATCACGAGGCTGGACAGCCACAAAGGGAAGACTAGCCCATGGACAGATGTAAGGTGGTACTGGTAGGTATGGGTAAATGCAGGAAAGTTTTATCTGTCATGCCAAATCATACACAAAGTATGAAACATACAGGCTGTTTCAAGATGTGTGGAGCTGTGCTGATACCATATCATTAACTTGGAGTTAATGGACTCTGATCAGGAAATGGACATATTTGCTTGTTGAACTATCAGATCTGTTCAGCTTCTAAACCAGATACGTCTCATCTGCTGGACCATTTGTATCAGTCTTGGAACAGGGTGAGAGCTGAGGGCTATGGTTAGTCCTCAGTTCTCAATTCCCTGCTCTTTCCTCAGAGCAGATAAAAACCTGGCAATCAATTGTACACGAGTGTGAGGTGAGGTTTGGGAACAATCAATGCATTTATTGGTTGCATCTCTGAAAACACTGAGCAAGTTTTTTTTTTTTTTTTTTTTTTTTTTTTTTTTTTTTTTTTTTTTTTTTTTTTTTTTTTTTTTTTTTTTTTTCCAATTTGTGAATTTTGCCCACTTTGACATTTACCTGAATGGCTCTTGTCTCAGGGTTTTTAGCTGTGGAGCTGACATCCCAACATGCTGATGACTGTTGATTCTTACAGCCTGTCTGAATTCAGCAAGAGGATTATGGTGCCAGGGAAGAAAAGAGTAGGAAACAAAGGAGAACCTGTCAGCCTGCTGGAAGGAGACTCTGCTAATCCTCTTTGGGGATATCTATGCTGCTTTTCAAATAACTTGTTTGTGGTAAGAGTGATTTTGCTAAAGATAATATATAAAGCATTTTCTCATAAGCAGTAGGTCCATTGAGACATGGAGACATAGGAACTAGCCAAATAAATATTAAGGAAGGAGCACTAACTATACAAAACTGAAAGACAATGTAGAGGACAGATGACCTGGTAGCTTTAGTGTTGATAAAAATTTGCAAAAGTCACTTGCCTGCTCTGTCAAAAATTTCCTGTGTGACCACATGCAAACTGCTGAAGCCAGGTATTACAAGGAGATTATGGTTTACAGCTTAACCTTAGGCAAACACAGTCTGTCTGCAAATTTCACAAGAAATTAGGTACCTAATTAGGAGCAGTTGTCTAAATACCTTTGTGAACATTGCCTCCAGCATATTTGAGCTCTACTGCTGAATGCACTTCTATTCTTCTCAGAGGCATTGGAGGAATGAAGACCTTAAAGAGTAGGCTGACAGGGAAACATGTTTTGGGCACACCCGTCTCAAGGTGAAATGATGTACTAGATGTGCTTATTTTTCTCTGTGGACTATAACAGCAGATTTTAGATGTCACACTACAATGTGTATTAAACACATGCCAATGTTTTGTCACATAAATACTGGATTTTGTGGTTGAAAAGCTCCTAGAAGTTAGCGTTATGACTTCTAGGAAAAGAGTGGTGAATAAAACCTAGTGGCATATACCCACTGAAGTAATCTCTGTGGAGTGCAAAGATGTAGTTCACAGAAGTCACAAAAGACTTTGTAGAACATTCACATTTTAATAGTATTTCATTCTCCCTTTGTGTTGCTTGAGCATTAACCCTAAGTGAATGTGGTTATTCAAGGAGAATCCTACCTGCTTTTTTCATCATAAGTTGGATTTTTTAATTGCCTGTTGTTACAAGCAGTGGGTGGCAAAATTTGTAGGTTGCAGTTCGTCCAAGTGATGATGAGACTGAGCTGGTGCTTTACTCCATTTTTTTTATTAGCTTCTTGTGTGGAATTGGTCTTGTTTTCTATATGCTGTACACTGTCTTGACATGAAATGCACACAGTTTACTTCATTATGAGCCTGACAAGTTAGATTAAGATGCAAGCGTGTGGCTGTGCCAAGGCTGTTATTAGAACATTTATGTTGCCAGAGTGTAGTCTCATTCAAATGTAATACCCAGCAGACCTATCTCTGACAGACCCAATTTTGTACAATTGTCCTCACCATCAGGCCAGGGCATAGCTCCTTGACACAAATATACACTAAACTTTGAGAAAAAAACTCCACTCCTTATCTGTGAAAGGAATATGAAGAGCCAGAGTAATGGAATAAACAATATTTAAAATATAACAATATTTAAAAATACTTTTCCTGGGTTTACATGTTTTTTAGTGGACATGCACTCACCCTTTAGCCATGGATGGCTGCCCTCTGACAGGCACATGTATAGGTTGTGTGTGTACCTGTATGAAAGATGGCAAATTAAATTTGCATGCTTCCTGTTTCCCATTTCGATGGCCACCAACAACTTTCTTCGGGGAAAAGTGAACCCCTGGTTAGCTGATTGACATGCTTCCAAATTCAGCCCTGGCTTTGGTAATGAAAGTAAGCTCTGCCTAGTCCACATTATCAGGTTCTGCATTTCAGATTACCAACACTTCCTGAGGGTTGCATCAAATACAGAAGATCTGCCAACAGGTTTGGCACTACAATTGCCTTCACCTCCAGGGCTAATAAACCTATGTCTTCTAAAAATAAGCACATGGAAAGGCCTAATTTAGAAAAGGAAAAGATTTTATAAACAACTAGTGCTGATCAAGTCCAAATCACAATGGCACCTCTAAATGAACATTTCATTCTGAAACTTGGGCTCAAAATCCTAGAGTCTCAAGGTGTTTTGACTAACCCAAAAATGTTTTATCGCTCTGTATTTTGTTCTGAACATTACAGTATAAAAAGTATTTAGATTTGGAGACCAAAGCCATCACTAAGGTATATTTGTGGTAACTGTTGGAGTGTATCAGGTTTGTCTCATTAATATAATTTAAAATGTATCTTGGGACAGCCAGCTGATCATTCTCTGCTTGTTCTAAGAAATGAGCAGGTACCAAAACATCTAGAACTTTTTGCATTCTCACATGTAAAACTGAGCATAGAGTCAGTCATCTGCTAAAAGATTTTGGAGAGTAGTAAAATTGAAAACAAAAAAGGTCTGGGAAGGCAAGGAAAAAGATTGATATAGCTTAAGTAAAAGGTACAAAGAAATGTACATCAGAAAAACAATGTAAAACCCAAAGTTATCAACCAGTTTTTCAACATTTTCTAACCACAGTGCAGCATTAATTTCAGATAAACATTAAACAGCATTAAGGTACTCGACTAATCAACTTGGTCACTGCATAAGGGGAAAAGTAAAACATCTGGGTACTAATGATTCCTACCTATTTTTAGCCAAGTTTCTGGGATTTTTGTGAAGCAAGTTCTGTTGCTATATACACAAAGAAAGAAGTACACCTTATACTAATAATCAGGACATATTGGCAAAAAAAATTCAGGTCTATGAGACATAAGCAGTTATGAGAGAATTCATTATGCTTTCTTTTCCCTTGTAAACCTTTGTGGTCAGGGAGGATCTTTGTAGAAACCAGAGGAATTTTACAAAAACCAGACACTTCTATTCCCCTGGTGTCTCACTCTTCAACATGCCAAGAGGTTTTAAAAACATGTATATATTCTTTGCTTAAAATAACAGTGTTTATTTCACCCTGACAAATATGTGCCAACTGTTTTATCCTCTAAAAAGATTAGTCAAATCTTTAAGTTAGAATCAGCAGAGGTGTGTAGAAAGTTGCTTGGATTAAATAGTGCACAGATCTTTTACTTTCTTCTCCCATCCCCAATTTCTCTCTCCTGCTTTCTTTCAGAAAGGTTTGCAGTAAAACTGCATACAAGTTTTACTAAGAAACATCTCTGTATTAGCAGAACTGAGAGGCTGTTACTGTGATATGTTCTTCTACTAATTGTGTAGTCATATATTTGTTGTCAGTGTATTTGTCTGCCATAGCTGAAACATTCAAATCCTGAACACTCGACACGTTGCAGTAACAAAATATACACATATGTACAACATACTGTACACACACACTCACACATATGCATATGCGTATGCATGCATACATTCTCATATATCTGCACACTGCAATGAGGACCAGGGCTTCTAAATTCTGTAAGATCTTTTACAGATCATAAATCAACTTATTATGAGCTTTTCTACTTCAATGTTATGAAACTGAGCCAAAAGTTTTTAACATAATATGATGTGACTTAAGCCAAACATGAAAAAGCATAAAAAGAATGTTCAGCTGGGAGAGAATTCATAAGGACCAAACAAGAAGTGCTTTCATAAATCTGCTTGCATGTGTTAAGATGAAGACAAAAAATTAAAGATCTGTTCAAGTGTAAGAAGGCAATATTTTGCACATGTAAACATGGCACAGCTTCATCATTAAATTATGATATTAAGGGGGAGAAGTAAACAGTGCAAATAATAAACGTCCCAGAGATGGTGAATGCAATCACAGTGGGCTAGAAACAACCATGGAATAATGCACGCTCTGCTGGACTCTGTCATGGAGGGCATAGGGCTTGCTTCCATTGGCTGGAGGAAGCTGGAAAAGGAAGGGCTTGTGAAGCCTCTGCCATGAGCAGAGGCAGATGGAGAGCTGCAGCAGGGAGGTGCCAAGTGTGAGCATAACAAGCCACTCTTTCCTGCATTACCAAAAACATTCACCTCAAAGCAGGGGTCATGATAGACAAGTACTTTAAACCTTCAATGAAGAAAAAATAGAAGTTTAAAGAACTGATTTCCTCAAGTCTGACAATAAATCAAGTGGAAGAACTTGGAGCTCCTTACTGCTAAACTTACATTTACACTCCTCAAAGATAATACAGAAAACATCTGGATGCTTACATTCAAAGTGGTTCCAAAACTCAGGTTATTCAATGTCAAATTACTTGCATACTACGTCTGAATTTTGACATGCAAAGATAGCTCACAGCTAAGCTCATAGTTTATTCTTTCCTTCTTTGCATTTGTTCAGCTTTAAACAGATAATTACATTAACTTTCAGAGAAAAGCTTCTAGTAAGTGGAAAGCAGATTAAAGTACATTTTCAGTGAAGCAGTAGATATAAACCAGAAAATACTGGGTGTAATGCTGAAAAATTCATGTCAAATAATCTGAAAAAGGCAGGAGTTCTAGAATGTTTTCCAGACATGCTTTCTCGTGGTGTGAAGTGCAACAAGTTGCTGAAATCTATTTATTAATCTATTTATTTTATTGAAGAGTATATGACTTGGAGGAAAATTTTAACAGTAGTAAAAACTATTAAGTTTGTTTAGAGTCAAGAGTGAGTGGAAGATTATGGTACTTAAGGAGGAAAGATTGTCTTTAGATCAGTGCCTTCTCTTGCCTTTTGAATACCAAGATCCGCTCTTGAACTCTCCACAAGATGAGAGGGATCTTTCTGCATCATTTTACCTCTTATAGTAAGGGCAGCCAGCTCATGGGCTTGCTGTCACAGTGCAGAGGGAAAAGGAAAAGTAGCTGATGTGAGGTACACTGCTGTGTGCTGAAATAATGCAGAGCCACCACTCCTTAAGGCCATCCTGGATACCAGGCTGCTACTTCGAGATATAATGGAGAATTTTGGAAAAGCTCAAAGACGAAGATATTTTACTGACAAAATGATGATAATGAAGAATAGTGATTGGGCAAAGGGGCACCAACTTAAACTGAAAGGTGGTAGATTTAGTTTGGATATTAGAAGAAATTCTTTACTGTGAGGGTGGTGAGACACAGGAATAAGTTGCCCAGAGAAGTTGTGGATGCCCCATTCCTGGAAGTGATCAAGGACAGATTGGACGGAGCTTGGAGCAACCTGGTCTAATGCCAAATGTCACTGCCCATAGCAGGGGATTTGGAATTAAGTGATCTTTAAGGTCCTTTCCAACCCAAACTATTCTATGATTCTTAAGAACAGAGAAAGCAACTTACATGAAAGCTTTTAGAAGTGCATTGAAAGATTGGGTTCAAAAAATGGGTTTTGAAGATTTTTTGAGAAGTTTGAGAATGTTTGATTTGAATTGTGTAGATAATATTTTTTCTATGAGACTTTTAATGTTCACTTGAGGCTAAAAATGTTAAATGGAATGTCATTGTTTAGGGGTTGAGAGTCTACTGATTGCAGTAAATTAAATCCACTGGTTTTAAGAAAAACATGTATGAACATATATGTATGAACATATACATACATGTATACATTTCCATATGCTCATACATGCATACAACATACACATACATGTATGAATGTATGAATAACAGCATGTACCCATTTATGGGTGGAAGACAGACACAACATTTTAAAATGGCTTAACTCATACTCAAGGAGTAGGTGCAGAATTATTTCTAAGAGCCTGGTTTAGAAGGCAGAGTCTCTTTATTTGTGCGCTTATGTCAAAGTCCTCTCAGCTCATTTTCTCAGTTCTCAAGGTGGATCTTCCACAGAGAAAATGAAAGGATAGCTCTGTAAAAAGACAAAAGATCATTCATGAGCTTTTATATTTCAAACTGTCAGTAATGGATGATGACAGTTTTTTTTTCTTTTTGGTGGTTCTGTGCAATAGGAACAGGATTCACTTAAAAAATTAAAAGACCTTGTGGTGGATTTAGTCAACATTTCTTTCTGTTGTGATCTTTCAGGTGTTCTAGGTTTAGTTGTGATGACATAGATTTTTAAAAAATCATATTTCCGCAGCAAACTAGAGGAGAGTACAAATAACCTGCACACTGCCCCTCCTGCCTTTAGAATTTAGAAATGAGTAAAAATACTCTCCCTGTCTCCTCTGCTTCCGTGTTCAACGGTCATATCGACATTCTCACACATGTTATCAATCACTCCACATCCATCTTAATAGAGTCAAACTTCACTCTCTTGCCTTTCAGCACCATGCATACTCTACATATTCCTGTAGGTCATCAACTTTCCTAACTATCTTGCAACTTAAACCTTCAGCTGAAATCCACTTAATTGAACAATGGCCCTAACAACCAAAACCAGGCACAATCTGTTAATATATTTCTCTTTTCAGTAGAAAACAATAAACGATGTCAGGGCTGGACATACTTTTTGAAATTACCAGTAGAGATTATACTTTATGAGGTCCAGAGCTTTTTAGCAGTAGTTTTCTTGCCTATTTCTTCAATATGTCTGAACAGATTTAACGATAACATTGTGCCTAAAATATTTCAGAAACCTACAGCCTCTTATGTAAAATGCTACTCTTTTCATTTCGTTGTTCACGTCACATTACAAGCAACAGTGGCAGATGACACGCTTGAAAAGAAAATATTTTAAAAAGAGATTTGAGAGATACCAAACAACAGAAAATGTCTTTTTTGTTGTTAGTTTTTAATTGAGAGTTACCATCAGAATACCCCCATGACCCTACCAATGCTCTGTTGCTTATGCTACAAGAGGAAGTTCATCTTCTAGTGCATCCTTTTTGATACTATTCCTTGGATGAACTATACCTGACAGACTTGGTTTCGGATGACTGAATTCCCCTTTAAACAAATAGTTTCAGATGTGGGATGTGCAGGCACACACACAGGCTTGATCCCCAGATCTGACTTGCTGTAATCCCAAGATTATACTTGCCTCAAAAATTAAAACCTAAGATTCAGAACAAACTTTTTGCTTTATAAATGCAGCAGCTGTCTGTTCACACCTTTCATGGCCTGCTTGGGCCACCCAGATGAAACAGTCACAAATCAAAATGGAACTCCCATCATGCTGTTAAACACTCCCCAAAGATAAGAGCAACAGGCCTGTAACATCGATTATCTCACCCGCAAGAGAAAGCAGTGGGGTTTCAGAGTATCTCGTTCTTCTGACAGTTTGTGCTAAAATAAACCAGATTGAGTGACAAAGGAGTTCAAATGTAAAAAAAAAAATAGTCAAATCTGTGTGGCTGTTGTACAAAAAACCAGAGTTATACGTGTGACTACAGCAAACTCCAAAGGAACTGTTTTTATGACTGGTTAATGGCATGGCAAATGCATTTAGCTTTGGTGATGGGCTTCTACTTCAACAGTAAGGAAAACCACTGAATTGTTTTGGGGGAGATTTGGGCTACATATGAGTCTGTTTTATATTCCCATGACTGGTTTTGGAAAAAGGAAGACACCTCTACTATTTTGCTGTGGGTTAGAAGTACTTCTAGTCCTTTTCTTTGGAATTTTGTAAGATCAATCAATCAATTTAATTTACTTAAGAGCCAAGCAGGAATGTCAAAAAAGAGCTTAGATGGGTGGGAGAACTAACACAACTTGTCCATCATTTCATTAGGACAAGGATGTGATTCTACTTCTCTTGTTATGCATCATGACCGGTGTTCCAAAACTCCAACGAAGTCTCAGCTGGGGATTTAAATTACAGTCATCTTAACTTGTGTTTCCCAGAACAATAGGTTGGGCAGTGGCAAGGGTTTCACAGGGCTGCTGTGAGCAACATACACTACCCTTCAGGCTTACTTCAAAGCATTTCGTGACAGAAAGTACTAAGTGAGGGAATACTCTATGGTCTGCCTTTTCTGGCTTTTTTCCATCACTTTTGCTGCGTACATCAACTTAGGTGTTGAGAACTGACATATTCACTGTGCTGGTAGTAATAGGGCACATCATCATTGTAGGAAACAATGAGCCATTTTCAGATCATTTGGCAGTAATATTCCTAAACTCACTGCTTTGTATACATACAGTGGCGCCAATGATATTTTTTATTTACTGTGCATGTTGCTACTTTTTTTACTATGTTTCATAGCCTTTATTACAGTAGCAACATTGTTATTCAGTAGAAACACAAATAACCAACCTTGACCTGTAGCATGAAGTAGGAGTAGGAATAGCTAACACTGGGTATGAAAGAAGCAATAAATCCACCAGTGTTGCAAGACAAATAATTAAGAGGCTACTTGTTTCCTTTCTGCTTTTTCCAGATGAGCATAAACCCATGATGAAGAAAGGTTAGAAAATCAGTATTGCATGTTCTATTTCAGCTTTTTTTTTTTTTAACGAAACCCAAAGTCCAAACAAATGAAGCAGAAGTAATTTCTAGTTTTTATCACTAGTATTTTTGTTATTCCTAAGATTCAGAGAACAGAAACCAAATAAAAAATAAACCAGACATTTTAATTAGAGGAGGGACTTCCAATTTGGAATTTTTTGAATTCTCAACATTTCCAGTGATTCTCCAAAGTAGTAATTAACAACAAAGCATTACTTTTAACTGCAATTTGAAGAATTTATTGTACATGACCTAATGTCTTAATTGCAAGGTTCTGTGATACCTTGAATAGTTTACTTCTTTCTTCAATTTAGCAGGGTAAAAGGTCCTTTGCATGATAATTTCATACAATTGTTAACATAATCTATTAATAAATGAATAATATTTATGTCAAAACAAAATTGACATTTCTTACAAAAACTATTAATTCTTCACTTTTCCCTCATTAACATTTGGAAGATTTTAATCTCAAATAATAATTTTTTGTAGCTGTTTCTGAATGTGGCTGTAAGTGACAACTTTTGTTGGTCTTTGCTTTCATTCGGCCTTTTCTAAAACTGGTGTGTTTTCCCTTTCCACGCTAGTGTGGCAGTAGTTATGTTTCTTCTAAAAGAAGACAACTTGACACTGCAGATCTGGCTAGAGGCCTGCTACACAGACCCTCCCTGCATTTATTCTCACTTGTCAGGGTGATTTTTCCCATCCACATTCAAAGCCTCTGCAATCTACATGGCCTCCCATGTCACAGGTTAGTGTTCCCAGGCATGGTTATAAGAATCATACATAAAGAACAACCTTCCCTAGTTTTTATTAAATAATATGATAGCAGCACAATCCTGCTTCTTTTTTTTTCCTCTGGGGAGGGTTTCATAAGCTTCCTATCAGTGTTTCTAAGTCTGTATAACACTAGACAGCCGTGTGGCTCTCCACTTTCAATGTGATTTTGAAGGCAGGCTCTGGAAAGTTGATAACATGTTTCACAACCTTCGTGTCTGGAAGCAGTTTCCCTTGATTGAAGTCATATAAGTTCAGCTAAGTTGGAGTGTGTTGTAAATATTTATCTGGCAGTCTGACATATAAAGTTGTTCTGAAATTACAAAGTACATTCCTGGCTTTCATGTATTATTGCCACTTTTTTCAATACACTTGTGAGTGATATTATTTTGAGAACTTTCTATAAGTGACTTATCATTGCTTGTTAAAGTTCTCACACTCTGTTGTACAGTCATTTTTTAGGATAGTAGCTCTTGAGTTTTATTATTCCCTATCTTCTAAAACATAAATGTGTGATTATTCCAGAAGTGCAACAAGAATTTATACAATGAGGTAAGCATGGTTTGCACATTTGATTTTGAAATCTGGTTTTGTGGCACTTATTTCCATGTAGGGATACAGATGTTTCCTATTGCTGGCAAATGGATGGCGATGACAACTTTCTAATCATTAGGTCATTTGTCATTACCTATCAAATAATTATATGTAAGGTAATGCTTCTGCGTAGAAACTCTTTCCCAGAAAGAGAATTAATTCAACTCCAACTTCTTCTGTGATTTCCTGGGATTTTTTCACTTATATTCAAAAATTAATTTTGTGCTCTACAATGTGCTGTATATGAAAAGTACAATTCTTCCTTACAGAGGTACAAGTCAGGTTCAATAATGTTAGGATAAATAGTATTAGGATGAACAGTGCACTGCTGCTGAGCTCTTGTTTGGAGCCCTTTCAAGTCCAAATATAATTTTGTCACAAAGCATCTTTTGCAAGGTTTCTTAGTGCTTTTAGATGTGAACTGTTTCTCTGAGTTTGTGATGGCTTTTATGAAAAGAAAGAGAAAGGGAATTGAGGTGACATATCAGCTAATTTCAACAAACATTTATAATTTCTATCTGTTTCAGTTGAAATAAACTGTGGTAGGTTGAAATAGTTGCAGAACACTAACACTTTTGTTTTCCCAGGCCAGAAGCCAATACTGTCCCTTAAACTCATCATTCCCAAAGCCTTGTCACTGAGAGCTATTAGGATTGAATTGCTGACTGTGATGTGCAGTTCCCCTGAATGTTACAGGTGGGTGTTGTTCATCCTTGTAATAATTAATGTCAGGAGCAAACACTTGGCTTACATACTTAGGAAAAGTTTTGACTTATAATACTGGGTTAAAGTTTTTTCTAGTTTTGGTGTTGTGGGGCTTTTAAATTTTTTTTTTTAATTAAAAAAATTAAATGACATAAAAGACAGTAATTATTCTTAGAGGCCTACTTCAGGCTGACTTGAAAACATTGCTGCTTCTTCAGTCCTGACTGGCAGCAAAATAAAAAGTACCCTGGGAACATTAGGATAGAGTATTAACAATTAAATACCCCTCGTTTCAAAGCATTCAATTTAGTTATTAAGGCAGAGGCACACTCATGAAACCTAATGCACAAGGAAAAGTTTTAGTATTAATCTGCAAAAATTAATCCCAACTCGACAACAATTCTGTGTAAATAGAGTGCAGATTCTCACATTACATATTAAAAAACAGTTAAAATATGGTCAAATAGATCTAACCATTTAAGATCCATGTTATTCATGAAAACAAACCCGTTGTAGTGTGGTAACTCTGTGTGCAGAAAAATGAAGATTTTCCTTTGGTCTTTTAGTATTTGGCTAAGAGGCAGCTGAATAGCTGCAGGAACAAGCTAGTTTGATAACAATTATTTGGATCAGCCAAAGAAAAAAATGCTTTCTGCAGCTTGTGACAGCTGGTCAGACTGATCCCTGACACTAGAGAAACTATGAAAACAGTAGTAGAGCTAAAAAGAAGTTAAATTCTTTTCTTGTTTTATTTAACAGCAGCCAAATAGGCACTTCTGAGACAGTATAATGGTATTCAGTATTCTAGACTGGTGTGTAATAGTGTCATTTGATGTTTTACACTCTGTGTTGCAGGGTGTGTCTTTCTGTTTTTGTAGCATGCAAAAAAACCCTTAAAGAAAGTGCCTGCTGATATATATGTAAACAGATTGGGCTTGACCATTTACAAGAGATTGCTGTTGAGAGAACACAAAGTTCCATAGAGACTATGCTGTCTCCCTAGCTGATGGCAGTTTTTGTAAATGTACAGGAAAATCAAGTTTTGATTAAAATTTGTCTGCATTTAATTTTAAAAGCTTACATGATAATTGCTGGTTTTTCAACATTTGGACAAATTTTTACTTTGTATTTTAGGTCTGAGTGCAGTAAAGTACTTGAGTCTTTATGGAAACATGATTTCAGGAATGTCACTGCTAAAATCTTTAAACTCCTCAGCCAAAAAAAGTGTAATGATCTGCTGCTATGGCTTTATGTGTGCTATCAGGCTGGTAACTCACTGATGTCTGATTTGGCCAAGGGAATCCCTATTGTGACATCTTTCTTCACCCAGGAATTTTTTAAATTCTATAGAGCAAAGCACACTTCATAACTTATTTGTACTGGAAGAAACTGTGTGTGTGTGTGTGTGTGTGTGTGTGTGTGTGAAACAGACTGCCATTTGATCCAAACCACCAGTATGACCCAGCTAAATATGTGGTCTCATATGAGTAAGACTTGAAAACTTATCCTCCAGCATATATCTGACAGCAATTCAACAAGATATTGATTCAGTATGTTATGGTAGTTTCACTTTCCGTGAAGGTATCGCTCAATGACCTGAATATAATCACATTAGCAAGACCACAAACTGCTTAAAGCAGAATGAATCATATTGACTTTATACCCAAGAGCTGTGATATAGCTAAAGGTATGTGTAAGGAAGACTTCTTAGAAAGCAGTTAAATGTTAAAACTGAAAATTTAAAAGTACGATCTCGGTGCTCTGTTCTTGGTTCTGTTTTTGAGTGTTATATGGAGTGTTTGGCCAGACACTAAACTTCACCGTGTTTTTTCTGTGCCTTTCACCAGCAAGTTAGACTGAGGTTTCATTTTTTCCCTTATTGTGTTTATGAAGTACTTTGCAACTCTAAAGAGGGAAAATAAGCATTACAAGTGTAAAGTCAAAAGGTCATTATTGTATTTAAGTAATTATGTCAATTTATTTCAATCAATAAAAGCCTTAGAGGGTAGCAATGTACTTCTTTTAGCAGAGGTTGTAGATACTGTGTGACAGGCAGAGCTTGCATGTTACTGTGGTTCATATCTAGTTCACTGAAATTATCAGATCCTGTTTTTTGTCAAAAGCAGATTATAGAGAAGATAGCACAGTTTAACCCAAATGCCTGATTTCTGTATTTCAGAACCTAAGATTTTCACACGGTGGTGGCAAAGACCAATGGAATTGTTGGCTGTGTTAACAGCTGCTTTGCCACACTACAGTATTCACAGTATTTTCTCTTGAACACTATGCAGAAGTGTACCACAGAAGATACATCCAATAAGTCTGACACTACTATGAAATTATTTTACTTACTTCAAGTAGTAATTGAAGTGTAAATATTTTTCTAGGGAGAGTAAGGTTTGTGTAAGGTTCATTACAAAATGAGTGTTTAGCATTTAAGCATCTTTGTTTCTGTCACTTAGGTCTCTGCACTTTGGCTGGTGCTAAGATTTCAAGCCTTTGGGATCCTCCTTGATGTAAGTGAAATTCCCAAATTACTCTCCTCCAGAAATTAGATAATTCACTCGTTTATGCAGGTATTCTACTAGTTAAAGGAAAATTTCATTATTTTTTATTATCATTTCTGCTCCTGCTAATCTTTTAGTTGAATATCTATACTGCTAAAGCTGAGGTTATGGAAATCACTAGAACAAAGGCATTGGGCTGAGTGTTGAAGAAAGAATAAAGTCAAAGTCTTGTCTACATTTCACATGGGATAAATATTTGAATACCTGTTTCTCTGTTCCAAGAGAGTTCTTCTAATATTACAGGCATCTAGAAATACATATTTTCTTACTCTGGGTTTTCCTATTTTGCTGTTTTCTACTCCTGCTTTTAGTGTTGTTGGTATGGCATTAGCATGCTGTGGTTTAACACTCTTATCACATCAGAGGTGATGATACACTCCATTCCTGTTGCATGCAGCACAGAACTGACTTATTCCTAAAGAAGAAAAAAGAGACTCAATAATTTCTTTAGTTAAAATGTAAAAACATATTTACATTAATAAGAGGGGAGGTTAAAACATACCTCCGAGATCAGACTGCTGTTTTTAAATGTGTGATCTATTGATTCCTTATGGCTGTAGTACTCCTGTCAACTACAAGCTCTACTTGCCCAGAGAAAACTTTTATCTTGCATGAAAATTTATCAAGAAATAGATTAAATAAATACAGCAATATATTTATATTACTCAAATAAAAACCTCTTGATATAAAATATCCTTCACAGAGATTTAGTAAAACTAAATTTATACCTTGAAGATTTTATGTAAGCTCTGTAATATTTTGGTTTTTTCTCTGGTCCTTAGCATTAGTGGGGTATTAAGTAAAGAAGAGGGACTGTATGGTGCTCTTCATTTTTCATAAATCTTTCAAAGGATGTTCCACCTTAAAATCAAATCTTGTTACAGTTTGAAATGCCAGAGATCTGAGATTTGTGGCATTGTAGGTGAGAGACTCAATTTCAGTAGAAGAAAACATAATATATCTTCCCTCTGTGCTCTTGAGAACCTGTCCCAGCTGGATCTTGGCAGCCTTAAAGATATCCATCACTGCTAACTATGCTTGTCTGGAAGCAGCCCACCAATCTGCCTGTTTTAGAAGCCCTGATTGAAACGTTTCCATTTCATCACCACACATGAGTCTCCATACATGAAGTTACAAACGTTCTCCCAGAGAAGCACTTTGTAATCTCGTTAGAAGCTGGTGGAGGTGGACATGGCTCTGTGCCTCTCCCTGAGCATCTCCAGAGGGCTGGCCTGAGCAGGTTTTGTCAGACACAAGGAATGTTGCTGTGAACTTCACCATTATTAGTCCAAAAAATTACAGACTCTGCCTGTCACCCAAAATACAGCAATTTACTTCTGATGACTAATGTTCTGGTAGCAAACTGCACATAATCTATTTTGATTTACTGTGATTATGGTATGTCCCCTCCAATGGCTTTTTTCTCATTTTCAATGAGCTTAGACATATGCTTCTCCCTAGACCCCTGAAGTACAGCCATGAGCTGGAGAGACATATGCATGTGATTAATCAGTGGATGATGAGAAATCAGTACCTTACACTCATTATTTCATCGTGATTAAAATTTCCTAGTTATTAATCATGTAAAGAACGGCTTTGAGGTATGTAGAAAATTCAACATCTGAATAATAATGGGCACAGGTGAGTGGGGATGAGGCTTTCCAAGGGAAATTTTTGTCTTCCTTGCACAGAAAATGAAAGTTGGGGCTATCACTTGCAATAATAGAGGGCTGTGGGATCGGACTTCATCACAATGGCCACTTCTGTCAGCTCAGCCAAAAATAACTTGGAGGAGTAAAAGAATTAAAATGTTAACTTACCCAGAGAAAGAAAAATAATCTGCTATTTCTACAAACAGCCTTCCACTGTCTCTCTGTAGCTGCCTCAGCAGTACTCAGTAGGATAAGAAATAGGTTTTAGTTATTATTAAAGACCATATGAGAATAAATGTGGAAGTATCCTCTGAAATATGAGGTTGATTGATTTTCTTTTGCTTTACAAACATAGATGAATTATACATTATTACACAGCTTTTGATGGATTCAGTGGTGCTCTTAAAGATTTTTAGTTATCTGACAAACACATGAGAGGCATAAAGAATTTTTTTCTTCTGAAATGTTTAAAGCTGGAGATGAGGATTTAAATGCTAAATGCTGAGGTGCCTCTTATCTAATAAGATGTAATTGTCAGTGTGGTTTAATGTTACTGTGTTTGTAATATTTGAACAACAACAAAAATATTAGTTCCTTTTCTTTTGTGAGATGCATATTACTTACTTGCAGCTTGTGTTTGTACATATACACTTGGAGCTATGAATGAATGGGACTTGGAACCTGAAATGAAGTGAGGAAGATAAAATGGCAAAAACCTGCAATTAGCAGCATTTATTTTTTCATCTACTGCTTCTCTCCTGTAATAGAGATAAGTAATGGTTGGGTGAAATATATGGACTGGTTAACCTGTTTTCAGTTAGAGAGAAATAAGATTACTGGAATTTAGCAAAATTTCAAATTGTTGTTGCATTTTATTTTTAAAAGCTAACTGTCTTACTGAAATAAATATACGATAGACTGTGACACTCCATCTATGAATCTGTATGTGTCCAGAGTGTTTCCCAGGACCTCTTTAAAAGAATACTTTTTTATGTCAGGGGTTTCTTTGTCATTACATAGCTCTAAATTTTGGAAATATATTCATCAAATGGCTATGGGTCATGGCATCCCATCATTATTATCTAAGAGATGGTTTAGTGAAAATCTGGCTCATTTCTTTCCATCAAATCAAGTTATGAAGAACAGCTAATGAAAACTAAGTTTTGAGAGGTCTCAAGAGTGTATGCTTTTCTAATTAGATTGATGTTTAGATAAAATTAATACTGAGGTGGCCAAATATTTTGATGGTGATGAGCTGGGGCTACATAACTCATGCACCAAACTTGGGAGCTTGCTTCTCTCTCTTCCTCTTTTATTGGAGCAGTGCAACCTCTTTAATCCACACTGATGACAGAAAGATTTGTATGACCATATTATTGTGATTTAGAAATTATGGCAGACTGCAAACCTTCCAAGAAGACTGCTTTACAGAAACAGGGCTGAACTGGAGGGACGAGGCCTGCAGGGCAGTAAGTGCAGGAGGGAAAATGGGCAGCTTTGACAGCAATTGTTAACAAGAAGTGATGCTTTTTGCCCAGTAAAAAAATAAGATGCAGGCATAAAAGATGACATAGTACAGGATGTCACCTTCACACAGCCCAGTTCTATCATGGCAGTGGACTCTCCATGTTGCTGTAAATAATAACCTAGACCTGGCATGAAAGTGTTCTACAAACACTTCTTCTAGAAGAAGCCACAAGGATATTTTAATAATTCTGCACTCTCTGATTTGGGAGGTGGGCTACACTGATCTCTCTCGCTGCGGATCAGGGTTTGCTGAAGTCCAATAGCTGTAGTTTTACTGGTTTTTTCAAAGTATTCCTCAAATCTGTATTTTCTTCCCATGAAGACCCGAAATATCTGTTCAATTTTTGCATGTACAAATCACCAGGATATGGTACCTATGGAATCAGCTTCTATACTATGGTGAATCTGGAGATAAAGGAGACACAGAAACATTTCTCCACTGCTTTTAAGCACTATTTTTAGATATCTTTAGTGTTTTAAACTCTGCATTTGGACCCACATCATACTTGAGTTATTCCTGTTTTTTAAAAAAATCCGGCAGACTGGACAATCTTGAAAGGTTTTAACCTGTTGGATGTGGCTGGCTTCCAGGAAATTATGGCAATGCTTTAGAGCATGAAAAAATATCTTCTGAGGAGGAAATAAATGCTTCAGGGGAATGAGAGTGTCACTAGCCTGTAAAGGAATCATCACTCTTTCCCAGAATTTGTAAGGGGCTCTGGAAAACAGGATATTGTATCTAGACTGCTGCACTCAGAATTGGCAGAGTTTGCAGCAGGGTTTATGGCACCAGAGAGGCAAGGAAAGCTTCATTCAAACCAGGACACCAGGTTTAAATGATTCTTCTCAGGACTTTGATGTGGTAAATAAATGACAAATATATATCTTTATGAGCACAAGAAAGAAAAAAGAGGAACTTAACAGCACTCCAACTTTATTGGCCTAAAGGCAAAAAAGGTGTTGGGACGTGGTGCAGCTCAAGAGCCTTTCAAAGTGATGATCATTACTTTTGTGGTCACAGGTTTAAAACCAGCAGAGTTCAGTGTTTCTGCTACAGCTGAACATGCAGTCATCTCTGAAAGTAATGACAAAACCAGCAGAGTTCAGTGTTTCTGCTACAGCTGAACATGCAGTCATCTCTGACAATACCTTTCCCAAAAAATTTTTACACCCTAAGGTAAATTATACAACCCAGCATTTCAGTTATAGTTAAAAAAAAAAAACAAACCAAAAACAGAGCATGCTACTCAGCAAATTTACTGTATTTTAACTTTAGCTCATGAGATCTGCAGGTGGAAAAGGGATACAGTATTTTTCCAGATATGTGTAAAAGTCAAATATTGGTTAAGTGTTTCTAATGAAAGACTAATTTACTTTTTTTAAAAGTCACATTCATAATTATTTCCATTGAAGGTTTCACACTATTATTACATAATTTATAAAAATATTTGAATAGTTATCGAAGTGCTAACAAACCTCAGACTCCTATAAATGTAATTTCCCAATAACACAAGGATTTTCTTTGAAAAATGTACAGTTTAAAATGAAATATAGATTTTTTTTTTTATTCTTAAAATAAACCACTCACTAATCAGAATTTTCTCCCTATTTTATTTCCATTTTTTCAACAAACAAGTTGCGTAACCCAAGAAATCAGTCTGGTCGTAAAAAGTCTTGGCCAAAAACACCATTATGTGCTTCAAATCCATAACTGCATCTCCAGCTATCTGGGCTTTAAAGATATAAAATTAAGTTTTCACATATGCTGAAGGATGGGACTTGTACTTTTCCAATCAGGGTAGGTAGGCAATGTTTCTGAGGACAGATGGGATGTCAGACATTTGCAGTTTACACTTTCTGGCTACACTTGCACCTGTACATCTGTACAGAAATTTCATGACAGACGCTTAGTGCTCATAAGGAAAAAAAAAATCTTTGTAATTAAATACATGAAAAGCTTTTAATTAATATGCATAATGCTCCTGGAAAGACCTTCAGTTTATAAAACATTATTGTTATTTTACGGTTAGTTCTGGATGATTCTCTAATCTATCTGGTGTTTCACAGTTGGTTCATTTCATTATTGTTCAATCTGCTTCTTATGTGCTTCTTTCTAAAGGTACTTTGCAAATAGTAACAATAAATCCCAAAGGAATGGTAAATACTGAACTGGCATCTTGGTAGCAGACATATGCTTGAAATACACTGTAGACTGAAATAGAAGGCATTTCAATTGATATCTGCAAAGATATCTCCTTGTTTTGATACGGCCAAAGAAAATACATTCTCACAGTGCAGTTAAAAAATCTTTTGGTGCTTGCAAACAGAAATAGGCTAAGGCAGAAAAATCCATTGCTAGGGGTTTTGACATTTACTTCTATTTGAATTTGAAAAATATCTAAAAATTACAAAGCTCTCTGTGGCAAAACAATTTCATTATGAATTAAATTTCAGACTAACTAAAATAATTATTTCAAAAAACAATTTTTATTTGGAAGCCCTGTAAAAATGCAAATTTTTATAATTAAGAAATAATTTAATACCTAAAAACCTGGTTTTATTCTTATTTTAATCTCTTATTTACTCACTTTGTGATTTTATATCAGACTTTATTTTAAATTAATTTAATTACTCTCACTTTTTCAACTTTTTTGAATCCTAATTAAGAAAAATTGCTCTGACATAAAGTTTATGTTATTTTTCTCTTCAGAGTGCCTTTTCTATAGAGGTTTGCTTTGCATGGATAGCTTTAAAACTTTGAACTAGAAAATTAGATGAGTCTTCATCACACATTATATAGACATCTGTTTTTATTATGGAAGTTTGGTTGCATTTTTCTGTAGTAATGAAACAGCTGTTACTGTAACCTGTAGTGAATGATCACCTTATTTTCTTGTGCCAAGCATTTCTTCTCTTATTTGATATTAGAATGGAGCAGTTTTTGCACATTGATTCAAGATGCAAAAATTTATTACAACAGAGGAGATACATCAAATTTGAAATAAAAATGGAAGATTTAAAATGTTGTTAAGAGCTTCCATTCAGACTTTTCAAGACACATTTTAAATAAATTAAAAAAAAAGAAATATACAAGAGCTATGACTTAGAAACTGTTGAAACCCAGAGGACCTCGTTCCTGGAGCAGTGTGAAGTATTTTAAGGGCTATGAACTGTGAAAGCCCAGCTGTGCTGGATTTCTGTGGCACCCAGCTTTGCAAGGAGGCGGCTTATAATTCCTGAATGTCAAGCAGTCCAGCTGCTTCAGGAGCTGGGGCAATTGCAGAGAAAGTCTATAAGCTGTCACAAAACAGGTTTTCTCTCCTTTCCAAGGGGAAGATAATGAAACTGATGCATTCCTAGAGCTTATGTCATTCTTCTAACAATTCAGTATTTTTTCATGGGAAAACATTGTGTTCCTAACCAGGTCTCACAGGGATGTTGCTGTCTAATCTCTCTGTAACACAAACTTGTTTCTCTACTCACTGTAGTGTAAAGGTCACCTGTAACTACTTATGCTCATGCTATGATTTAATGTGCCTCTGTGTTTACAGCTCATTAGTGTGGACCATCACTAAGACTGAAGGCCACACCATTGGCTATCCCGCATGGCAGCAAGACTGATTGTAAAATTAAAAAAAAAAAAAAATTCTGCTTAAAACAAGTTTCCAAATTATTTTCTCCAGAGTAAAGTCATACTGTCATTCCTCCATAAACATTAGAATATTTGCTGTGGGCCTTAGTCTAAATTTTTGGCTTGCAGAAATTGTAATAGCTTTGTGGTGCTCACTAAGAAAAGATTTCTGATATGCAATGTAAAATATCTACATTTCAACTGAAATTTAATGACAATCTTCAATACCTTGCTCCCAAACTGCAGTGAGTTCAACTGTTTCCTTCCAGACGCAGATCAATTACAGCTCTGACTTTCAATGTTCCATTCTTTAGGTCAGGAGTACACTATTATAAATCTGGAGATCATATTTGGTTCTTGATGTCAAATGACAAATCAATTGTCACATAAATATTAACCAAAACTTCAGTTTCAATTCTTTTATTGTTAGGACTTAGTGTTAGCCATTCCTCAGTGTAACTATTGTGGCTTCTAGCTCTTACAAAAATTGGTATTTTATTAAAAGACAGTGTTAATATGTAGCCAAAAGTCTAGTCTTTGTAGGCAAAAGGCACTCCTGGTTTTATCACTACATTTGCAAATAACAAACTACCAATTATCAGCATGGCAAACAAAACAGATAAATTGACCAAAAGCCTCACATTGCTGATTTCTTGGTGCCATGATTCTTCAAAGCAAGAAAGTTCTTTAAGATGTGACTAGGATGACAGTCTCCCAAAACATGATATTTTTAGGAGCGAATAAATGGCAGACTCTAGAAATCTGGAGGAGGAGGATAGAGTGACTTAATTGGAGAGAATGGCTGCCTATAAAAATAACTTTTACTCCTAAATTACCTTTAATGAGAGGTTGAAAGAGCAGTGAAATCACAAAAGAATATCTACTCTACATTGTTGTGACACTTTAGGGAAATGTATAACATACTTTCTTCCCAGCAGTCAGCCAATTCTCCAGGCAGTCGTACATAATGCAACAGAACTCAGCTATGACAAGAGGATAGTTATATGATTTCATTAAAATGTAGTGAATGAGTCAGGTTAGGTCCCTATAAATAAAGATGCTCTTTAAAACGTCATACATATACGCAGGAATAGCCAAAACCTCTGTGCACGTTATTTATAGCGTGTTACATTAGTACTGTGAAGCTGACCTCAACTTGTCTGGGGACCACCTTGTACTGGGCAGTGGACCAAAACACTGTGACTTCCTGTGCCCTATCTAAATAGTTTTCCAAACCCTCTGTCTTTGAAGATCTGCCTCTTTTCAGTCAGAGAGAGCTAACAGGCACTGCTGGTTTATTTCAGATAACTTACTGCTATCATAAACAATTTTCATGCCAATGTTGAACTACTACCCTATGCTCTACTTACTTTTAGTACTCTACAATGTGCTAAAAAAAACTAAACAAACCCAAACCTATTAATTAAGTTGAGGGGTTTTTTCTATTAATTAATTCAACCTATGTGATCTTTTAAAATTTAGCTTGTTTTCAAGGCTGACATTGAGGTAGCCGTCTTGGACTACAAATGGAGGATCCAATCTAGAGCCAAAGACTCATAGAATGGTGAGATTGAGGAAGAGAACTCTGGAGGTCATCTGGTCCAACACACCTGCTCAGGCAGGGGCACTTAGACACAGCTGCCCAGGATTAAACCCAGACAGCTTTTAAATATCTCCAAGGAGGGAGACTCCAGAGGCTTCTGAGTGGCCTGTGCCAGTGCTTCGTCACTGTCACAGTAAAAAAGTGTTTTCTGTGTTTAGAGAGGACCTTTTGTCTGTCAGTGTGTGCCCACTGCCTCTGGTTCTGTCACGGGCACCGAAGGAAAGAGCCTGGTTCTGCCCTCAGTACCCTCCCTTCGGACACATGGATCCCCCTGAGTCTTCTCCAGGCCCAGCAGTCCTGGCTCCCTCAGCCTTCTCTCACAGAAGAGATGTTTTTCTCTCTTAATCACCTCTGTGCCCCTTTTTGGACGTCATGAGATTCTTGTCAGCCCATGTCTCCATCCAGCTGAGGTCACTCTGGACACCAGCAGGACCCTCTGGCATATCAGCCACTCTTTCTACTTTTGTGTCATCAGCAAACTTGCTGAGGATACACTGCCCCAGAATGCTGATCATTAATGAAGGTGTTAAACAGGGCTGGACCCAGTATTCACCCCTGGGGTACACCAATTGCTAGTGTAAACTAGACTTTGTGCCACTGATCCTTATTATGTGAGCCTGGCTGGTTTTGAGTCCTCCTCACTATCTCCCCATCCTGTCCATTCTTCTCCATGATACTGTAGTTTTCTGGATCCTCTTTCTTGCCCTTCTTGATGATATGAGTGGTGCTTGTTTTCTGCCAGTCCTCAGGCACTTGTAATCATTCATGATTTTTTGAAGATTATTGAGAGTGGCCTTGCAATGGCATCTGCCAGCTCCTTCATTACCTGTGAGTATTCCATCAGAGTCCATTTGCTTAAGTATTCCCTATACTGATCCCCTTCTACCATGGGTACATATTCCTTGCTCCAGGCTTTACCCTATGTTTCTTGGACTTGGGATTCCTAAAGACTGGTCTTACTAGCAAAGACTGAAGTGAAGAAAGCAGTCCATTCCTTAGCCTTTTCTTCAGCAATACTCACACTTTTCCTAGTCTTCCTTTTGTCACCTGCATGCTTTTAGAAGCCCTTTTGGCTGCCTTTGACAGTCCTAGCCAAACTGAATTCCATTTGGGCTTTGGCTCATCTCATTCCTACATGCCCAGACAGAGTGTCTGCATTCCTCCCAAGTCCTACATTCCTCACAAAACCTGTATTTATGTTGCTAAATACAAAACACTGAGACAGACAAATAAACTGTCAGCTATCTGTATTCCTTGTTGTCATGCTTCTACATACTGTCTAGTCACTAATGGCGACTAATTTTCTCTGAGACATGGTCTTGGCATTATTTTTGGATAAAGCATGAGCCTAGGACCATCCCCAATAGGCAGCATTTTCAAGACTGCAGCAGATATTGAACTTTTACCCATATTTCCTTGTTCATTCCAAAAGCTTTTCTATCTCAAATGCATTCATATACCTTTCCAGCTTACCCCTTGCCGTGTAAGACACACATCTAATATTGTGCTGTAAAAAAAACCCCACTGTAGTAGGCTTCAACACAGCATTTTGAATAAAAACACCCCCAACACATAAAACATAACATCATTTGCTGCTTGGAAACTGCAGAGGATTAAGCACAGACATAGGGCCAAGTGCTAGGAGATGTGAATGTAGGAGGTCTGTGCCACTTGGCCTCAAATCTGAAAGCAAAGTAATAGAGATGAACAATTCAAGAGATTTTTAATGGAGTTGACATCTTTCAAAGACTGGAATTGAATTATTTTAGATATTTGGAGATATTTTGGCATATTTTCCTAAAAAGGAGAGGCTGCCAATAAGACAGTTGTATGAGGTACAGTTCTCATTATATTGATTTGATTTTTTACCATAGCTACCCTCTTTGAAGGTTGGAGTGATAAAAATACTGTCATGAAGGTCTCCTTTCTTTTTCTTTCTATGTTTCATGTAAAAGATGTTTCTACTTGCCTAAAAGAAAGGTCCCAGCCCTGAACTGACAGCACTAGATCAGAGGGTGGATCTCAATTCTACCCATCCCATCTTCCTGTTTTAATAACTAGTAGGTTCAAATCTCCATGTCCCCCACTTGCAACATCTAAGCTATTGCTTCTGACAGGGGGATGTGTCAAAAGCTCTGTGAAGACTGGGCACCCACCGGCAACTTATATTGATGCACACAACTGAGAAGTACATAAGGACAGACACTGCTGACTGCCTGTACTAGCAATCAACAGAGGGAAGGAAATTAGGAGGTTATGTCAGCTGATGGACTCTGACTTCTTTGCTTGTGGACTCTCAGAATGACAAAAGTCATTTCCCACTGGTCAAGCTGAACCTAGGAAACAGTGAAATAATACTGACCAGAAAAGTAAAAAATCTCTGAATATCTGGTCAAGAAAAAATTGCTTCCACCTTTTAATGAAGAAATAGAGCTTCATAAAAACAGTCCAAAGCCTCTGAGCTCTCAGTTTGACTCCTCACTGACACTGGATGAGCAGGTAACATCAGTTTCCAAAAACATTTATTTTGCCTCTCTAGCTGGCTGGGAAAATTAATTCCCTTCTCTCTAATGAGAATTTTACTGAGGTAGTCTACAGTTCTTCCTGACTGCCCCAAAGACTACTTCAACTATGTGATAAGAAACTGAATGTGACTGTCATAAGACATGAAGTATGCCTTTCTACCTTCCTTCTGGTTCCAGTCACTGAAGAAAAAAGAACTTTGTACAGAAGTCCATCATAGTAAGTGACTTCCTCTTAGAGGTTAAGGTCTTTCTGATCTCGAAGATCTTGAAGACAATTACCAAATAGAACAGGATTTGAGTTGGCAAATTCTATAACCACACAGAAAATGACAAGTTAAAGCTGGGGACAAGAGTTATTTATCAAAGAAGACAATACCAAAGTGAGGGGGGAAGTGGGTGTCAAGTCTGTCTGTTCTGGTCCAATTCTCCAATATTTGTAACCTTGCAAAATAATTTTTTCTTCAAGCTTCTTATCATGGCTTTCTCTTTTCTACTAATTCCCAAATGAAATCTTATTTCAAGAGGCTTTTTCTTTCCAAAGAAGGAAGTATTAAAGTCTTTTAAAAGTTCACTAATTTCTGCATTACTGTCATTGGTTTTATGGGGAAGGTGAATAGATGCTGACATAAAGTAGAAAATATTTGGTAGAAAGAAATACAACTGTAGATGAGAAGGATTTTGTTAAGTCAGGCAGAGGACTGTAAAAAAATTCAGAGATTGATAAAGTACTGGAGTAAATGAAGTCAGAGCTATTGCAGTTGGATTTCAGTGCTGATAAATACATAACAATACCATAGGGAAAAACCAGAGCATTTTAGAAGAGTCTAAAATGAACAGCACCAGGAATGTTTTGAGAATCTGATGTCATTGGAAATATGTTAGTGAGGAGCTTGATTCAAGACAGTAAGACAGGAATCAGATGAAGGATAACCTAAGTCACTAGAGATTGTAAGAATTTGGAAATTTTATTAAAAAAAAGAAGCTGTTGCCATTACAAAATTAATTGCTATTTTTATTATTGCCATTATATAATTCATTTATTGGCTTGTCTGGGATACTTTAGTTGAAATTGGCCACCACATCTTTAAGACAAAAAAGAATAATGCAGAACAAAAAGGGAACAAGAACTGCATGATGAAATTTTAAAACATACAGCTATAAAAGTTTATATCAAGAGAAATTCAAAGGCTTTTCTTGCTTATCATAGAAACCAGCCTGTTATGGCACTAGATAAAAGAATATAAAGAATTAAACAGAAACTGTTTACAGCTTCTGTTCTTCTAGCTCTTAAAAATGTGAAACGTAAAGAAACTGATGTCTAAGGAATTTAAAATTCATGAAAGGTAATACTTTTCTACATAGTGCATTGAGCACTTTTTTAACATAGGATGTCCTTAGCATCCTCACAGAAAAAGGCAGTAAGAGTAAGTAAAAAATATTGTTCTTCAGTGGTTACAGTGGTTTCTACTACTAGACTCACTTCTGTTTACTCATGTGTATTTTTTTAATATTAATGTGAAGTACTGGACATAGTCATTATTGGAAATATATCTGTTATAATTTTGAAATGCCTATCTTCTATATCATTGACACCAGCACATAATTATTGGTACAGATGGCAAAAAAAAAGATTAGAACTTGCTTTGACACTGATGATGGATCAAATCTTCTTGAATACAAATCCATCTGTTAGATGTAACTTAATGATTTGCATGCAGCGGATAGCTAAAAGAAAGAAGACAAATTTGACACAATAGTTTAATTTGATTATTTGGTAAAATATTCTGAATTTTATCCCTTATTTTGTATTTTACATATCAAATACATCTTGCCCTAAATGAGATGGCAGATACAGTGGGATGTCTTCATGCTACACCTAGAACAATAATTGGTCTTGATTGTCAAAATATAAACAAGCATAGTGAATTACTTTAGTTCTACTTGGAGATCTGAGCATATCTGAATAACAATATTGACTTTGTCTCATGTTATTGCGTGTTAAAAGCAAACCTGAACTTTATGTATTAACGAATGCTATGATCAGATAAGGAATTTCCCTAGGTCCCTTAGCCATATCTGCAGATCCCAATGAGAGGGCGAGAAGAAAATACCTCAAAACTATTTTTCACTCTTTAATAAAACTGTGATCCAAATCTCCTCGTGTAAGTTTCCAGGGGATACAAGGCTGCCAAATCTTCTTACTTAAGTAAATGATCTTGAAATGGTGGGTCTGTAAATAATCAAAGAGATGCTATATTCTTGTCAGTCACTCAGTGAAACAAATGGAGCATTTTAATTACTATGCATAACGTTTTTGTAACAGCAAATTCCCTCACCCCTGCCTACTCTGGGATCTTTTCAGACTGGCTCAAATGAAAAATGAGATTTCCTACAGTACTTTATTTTAAAGAAATAAGGGACATCAATCCAATAAACCATTTATGCTCCATTCCAGATGTGTAGCATTTAAGGCACAATGGGATTGTGTAATGCAATTAAGGGAATTTGATCAAGAGGCCAGACAAACAAAACATTCAGTGGTAATAACTTGATAATGCCCTCCTCCCTCCAAGCCCTGTGAGATTACCTCCCTTAAAGAAGCCAGCTAAATAAGATAGGTATTCCAGTACAGCTATCCCAGAAATGTAGTGAGGAGAAGTTCCTAACCTTTCTTGGTCAGGAAGAAGAAAAATCTCTTCTAGAAATTTTAGGGGGTAGGTGGTGTTTGCTCCAGAATCAAAAAGGAAAAAAAAAAGAAAAAAAAAAAAGCCATCTATAGCTATGAAATATTGTTTTGAAGAAACCTAAAAGGCATCACTTAATGTTTAGATGTAAGAATTTGTTTCAATATTCATCCTGTTACCACCCGAAAAGAGCCTGTATCCTAGAATACACCAGATGATGGTAGTATACACAACAAAGTTTCCTGAGATTCTGCTGCAATTTGGTTGTAAGTGAACTGACAAAATTTAATATTCACCCAAAATCATATTTCTACCTAATGGTTATAAAAATGACCAGTATGTCATTGGGGCCAAATTCCATTTGAATTGCTCTGGCCATTAACTTTTTTGAAGTAATTTGAACTAACAATGTAGGTAAGGTAGCTGGGATTTGTTGTCTTTATTACCTCAACAATGTTGTCAGTTATTACTTTGAAGAAGAAAGAGACCATAGCTGTTTTAAACTCCCATGGGCAGAAATAAAAGGCATTATTTATTGTAGGAGACACTAATGGCTTTTCATAGGTCAATTAATCTTTTTTATGGAAGGATAACATTAAAGGCAAATTACTGACAAGGCCTAAACACAATGTAACTCCTGAAGGCCATTCAAAATGGTTCTTAGGAGTTGAAGAGACAGTCAACAAAATAAAGCACACTAAAATGTGTTATGTGTTTGTAAAGTAAAAGCACGATACATAACAAGTTATTTCTTATGGCAGAAATTGGTCTATTGAAATGGATGACAAACTAAACAGAACACAAGATTAGGAGGCTACAAAGAGAACTGAATAAATCTCATTCCATGATGAGAGCTGCGTCTTTATCTTGGAACTAGCAAGCTGGTTTTTTACAGGAAATGTAAAGGTTCATCTGGATGGCTTTTCCCAGCTGCTTGCCATACTACTAGGAATATATAGATCAACCTGAAGGAATTGAGAAAGAAGAAAAAGCATTAAAAGAGGTTTTGAAACAATTAACTGATAGAAAATGTCAAAAGATTAGAGTTGTTTTAAACCAGGAAACGAAGTATTTACGGAGGAAATGTAAGCAACTTCTAGTAAACAAGAGCTTGTAAAAAGAACAGTGATCAATTTATTCTCCTTGATCACAGGAACTGGACAAATTGGAATAGGTATTTGATTCTAGTAAAGGAAATTTCAAATGAAATGCTGTGGAATATTGTATTGGAGATTTTCAGGATCAGCTCATGCAAACACCTACTGAGAATGGTGAGTTTTTCCAAGTAACAGGGTGAACAGATACTTTTTAATACCTTCTCATTATATTTTGTAAATTACAATGGTACTATGTAATAAAAAGTACTATTGACGCTATGTTATATGTAAGAACATGCAGAAAAGCATGAAATTGAAATTTCAACAACTCAAGCACCTGTACATTTCTGCAGATACCACTCTATTTAATGCAGGAAAGTGTCTGGGGTCTTGTTAATGTCTATCTTATTTAAATGTTTAAGTGGAAAAATTTAACCCTTTGCCTACTGATTTGTGTTACTTCAATGAAAATGAATTTTTCTTTCAACTGGTATTTCAAATAGGTATTGGTTTTTTGAGTTCATATTTTTAATAATTTCTTCAATTGTATTTTTGAATATTTGGTTTTCAACCTTTCTTAGAGGAATTAAAATTATATTATGTGATAAATGTATCCAAAATTCTTTAAAAGACTAATTTTCATAGTTCTATATTGAGGGCAAGCCTACAACACTTTCAGTTTCCTTGAGAAGATATACAACCTTGTCTAACACAGAAATAATTTAGAAATTGTAAAAAAAGCTATTTGATTGAGTGTATGATCGTAGAAGGTTTGGGTTAGAAGGGATCTTAAAGGTCATCTAGTAATCTTCTGACATCGTGTTTGTTGAGTTCACTTACTGTAAATATTTTATAAATATTTTCAATCATCTATAATTCTTATAGTCTATTATATCCCAAACATCCTAAAGCTATGTCCTCAGTTGTGTGAGCTGATGATATATTTTACTAATCTTGTCCTTTTAGAATATTCTGCATGATATAGTGAATTTTTATGTACTTATATTTCTGAATGGAAGCCTAAAGGAGATGCAATGCTCTGCTGAAAATAAATGTTTACTACCTATATAGGAAGACATGAAATACTGAGAACTGCAAGCTGGTCTATTACCTTTGACAGAAATCTCAGTGTTTTGTATAAAATTTCTTATCTTAAATTCATTGTTACAATGTTGTATTTTAATTAACAATTTTAAAAAGAGATTTTTCATTTCACAGTAAGAGAATGCTTTCATACATTCCAGAATTTTTTTTAATATAGAATTCCTTTTCCTTGAGAATGCACATTTGTTTAGTGGGATTAATTTTGATTTCATATAGGCATATAGGCACTTGTGAACCTATAGGCATTTGGGGATATAGGAGATATTTAAAAGATACTAATGAAAGATAATTTTGATTTTGACCCGTACTTAAGTTTTCTATATTGTGATAAAACGAATTCTTCGTACTTTGAAATAATGTCTGTTGTAGCTTTGAAATAATGTCTTGTGTAGCTGACAGTTGACCTCAGTAAATTTTGCATTTGCTAAAAGCTAATGCATCTCTGCTGCAGGAGAAATTAATTGCTGTCAGAGGAATAATACTGCATTGTCAGAGGAAACTGAGCTTTGCAGCTGAAAGTTCCTCCTGTGACTGGGGTGGGAATGTGGAAGAAAACACGGTGTCATCAATCACTGCGCTCAGGTGGGGAGCACAGAGGCAGTGCAGACTCGAGTATGCAGCTGATGGTGTCTCCAAAGAATCTCTCACTGACACACCCAGCGCTGCAATGAGGTTTAGTGGCTTCACTTTTTCAAAACCAGGACCCTTTTTAAAACAAGGTTTGAAAATTCACATGCAACTCAGGAAGATGTTTGTAGTCTCATTTTATAATTCAACTGCAAAATAAGAGGGACTGTATGAAAGCTGCAGAATATTTGGGGAAGGAGCAAGGCTGTGTAATGAGCTCCCACAGGAAAACCACACTCATTCATGCAGCAAGTGCTCAATTAGAGAATATTTGCATTAAAAAAAAAATGCTTTCATACATTCCAGTGACCAGGAACAGGGTGGAAAATGCTAAAAATATGAAGCTAAATCTCAACTTCCAGAACTGATGCTCTTCCACCATGCACAACATCACATTTAGTATTAATGGAGTTCTTTCTCCACAGCATCAAAAATCTTTTCCAGTTTCTACATTTCTTTGTAGTTTTGCACTACAGAAAGCAGAGTAACGATGAACTTCTGTGTACAGGACCAGAAAGGAGGATCTGGCTTTTTTTTTTGGCAGTGACAGTTGACATATTTTTAATTGTTTTGTCTTTATTTGTTAATTTATTTTTACTTTGTCTTCACCTGCTAATTTTCAAGTTAACACAACTGCTCTGAGTCAATTTCAGTATTAAAATTAAAGGTTTTTGCAGGGAAATTATCTGCTAAACTATGAGCATTTTAGTAGAAATAAAACAGTATTCATATCAGCACAGGCAATTTGTAATTAGCTAGCAGTGATCCCTGGATAGACCAACACTGGGGAAAGCAGTAATATATTCTTTACTTAATACTTCTGCTCCCTTTCTAGTATGAATTTAAAATTCATTCTTGGATATGGGGGACCATAAACTGTTAGGGAAAATAATTAGATAAAGTGCCAAATTTTTCTATGTTTGTTGGAAGCTGGTTTGGACTGCTTCATTTTGAGAAATCACAACAGTAATCTTGCAACTGCAGGTATTCTCCTGGGACTCTTGATTAAAACAGTCTGTCTTTGTTTCTCTGGCTCTTCAGCTTCTAATCCCAGAGAGAAGTGAAGGGAGAAGATAGATTTAAAAGCTACACAAGTCTTTTTCAGTTCAGCTGTGTGAGGACACTAGAGTTGGGTCTGTCCTTACTTTGTCTTCATTTGCTGCACATCTGTTTTGACCATTCTGAGACAAAACCGATTTCTTTTGTGGTAAGTTTATGGCCACTGAAGTGGGTAAAAGAAAACTCTTTAAAAGGCAATGGACTGTTGCTGTTTCAGACAGGTCCCAATCAGGATCTCTTTCTCTCTTCCTTTTGACAGTGCTTGCATTGTCTGTCATATCAATAAAGGCTGGCTGAATCAATCTCAACTGTTGCCAAGGAAAGCTGTTGCAAAACAATGTGAAGTCTCCATGAGGACAAACCTAAACAGGCTGCTTCCCAAAGTGGACTAAGCTGAACTGCACAAAGGAGCTCTTGTGAGACACAAGGTTTTCCGAGTTCTTTAATTCCCAGCTATTGCCCTGCAGTCTGCCTGGATGGCTTGCCCTTGCTGCTTTCACTACCAAAGGGCTGAATCATCTCTATCTGGCTGCCCTGCAAGATCTTTGTGGATTTATGAAAAGATATGTTTTGATTCCAACCAAATACACAAATATTAATGACTTCTGCCCACCATTATTACGCTGCCCTGAGAGTTTTAAAGTGAATTGCTAAAATAACTCATTGAGATATCATTCAAATGTACTTGGACACTGAACAGTAGTTAATTAGGCATATTGTTCCAGTGACTCTCATTTGTCCATTAGTTCCAAATTATTGTGGTGTAAAGCTGGAGTCTCATACACTTGTTCCTATTAGATTTTCTAAAAGGAAAGACTATAATGTTTATGTGACAAACTTTTTTACATTTCTGGATTCTTCAAGTAGAGAGGAAAGAAAAATAATTTTTAGTAACTACATCTTTGAGGGCCAGCCGGCTGTAAATCACCTCAGCAGAAAAGGCTCTGAGGGACCTGGTGCACAACACATTGAACATTACAGCAAAGCTTAAGGGTATCCTGAGCTGCATAAGGATAAATGTTTCTATCAGGTTGAGCAAGGTCAACCTTTCTTTCAGATGAGGCCATATCTGGAGTGCCGTGTCTAATTCTGCAATCCCCAGTACAGGAGAGACATGGAACCCCTGGAGAGAGCCCAGTGAAGTGCCACAAAGATGATAAGGGTCTGAAAGTTCTATGAAAAAAAGGCAGAGAGAGCCGTGACTGTTATGTCCGGAGAAGAGATAGTCCAGGAAAGATCCCATAAATGTGTGCAAACCTGAGGGGAGGGTGTAAAGAGGATGGAACCAGGCTCTTTTCAGAGGTGCACAGTGACAGGACCAGAGGCACAAACTGAGGCAGAAGAGCTTCCCTATGAAAATCAGAAAACACTTTCCACTGTGAAGGTGACTGAGCACTGGTAAAGATTGCTGAGAGACCAGTGGAGTCTCCCTCCTTGGAGATATTCAAAAGCTGTCTGGATATAATCCCAGGCAACTATATCTAGGTGTACAGGCTTGGCACTAAGGGGTGTTACACCAGATGACCTCCAGTTTCCTTCCCACCCCATCCATTCTGTTCATCTGTTACATATATTAGAAATGTCACTTGCAAAGGAGTTATGAAGTTTTACATAGCCCACGATGCAAAGCTTCATGTAGAGAAGGAGAAATTACTGTTTTGACTATCTTGACTATTGCCAATTCAGTTTATATAAATATATATATATGAGACTAGATACCTTGTGAAATTTTATTTGCACGAATAATATGATAAAAACCTTCTCTTTACTCAGTTTATTAAAATTCCTGTCTGAAAAGTACAAGATAGACACCTAGAAAGAGAAAAAAAAAAAGATTTGATTGTAGTTCACTTAGCTTTTAACGATTGACATGATTTGGACTCAGCTTAGATTTAGAAGGTACAGTTTTACTCTGAAACTCACTCTATGGCTCCTCTATGCTTCACAGCATATGAAAACGATAACTTACCATATGGTAGAACTTTATTTTATAACTAATATTGACCTTTTTTTCAACTCCCAGTGTTTCCTGCAGGACAATCCCAGCACTCTTCACCAAGAGAGCCAGTTCTGCAAGTTGGACCTGCTTAGTGCACTATGGATGTTTCACCTTAGCATGTATAAACTATTTACAGTGTGTTTATACAGAGATTATGGAAGCTCTGTGATGCAGACCATTCACACATCATGAGCAGATTCCGGTGTGTTTCAAGCCCAGCAGTTCCTCGGTAGAAACACTCTCACTGAAATCGATGGGGTTCCTCTCGGTGTGATTAGGTGTGACTTGACACGAGGAAAGGCACTTGGGGCTGACCTTGTGGGTTTTTTATGATGAAGCTAATTATTATTCCTACAGAATCTTTTGTTAGTTCTTTTTTTTTTGGAATTGATAATGGTCTCAGTGCAACCACAACTGCAGTGTATTGAACAAGTACTCTAAGTACAGCACAAGTACAGCAAAGGTAATTTGCTTCCTGATACTGCCCTTCTACTACCCCCAGCACACAGTGGCTTCTATTTATTTCAGTGGAAAACATTCCACTGCTTTAACAGAAACAGAAAACTCATTGTGGGATCAAAATCTTAAGCACATTCACAGACATAGACGTTGAACTTTGATTAAAGTTTTTACAAGTAAAAAAAAAATCAATCAATCAATCAATCAATCACATAATTTCAATTCCCCTCTACACCAGCATCTTAGAAAATTATTTTCCTTCCTTTCAAATTAAATTCTGAACAAAGTGATAAACACTAGCTACATCAGAACTATTTAATGTTGTGTCCTTCCATCTGAATATTAATTTCATTATCTTTTTGCTGGAGAGTGATTACTACTGATATCTATCACTACAGAATGTCTGTGATGCACACCCAGTCTTCAGAGGGATTTGTGGAGCCATATAAGCTGGAGGGCTTCCCACTTTAAAGCATGCTCATTTATCATTCCACTGTCTTGCACAGACAGAAATTTTGCACATTATCCAATTTAAACATCCATTTAGAAGCAATCTAATTTTTATTCCTTGCTAACATCAGCACAGATACTGTGATGAACTCCAGCAAGATGGCTGAAACTGAGAAGGGGTATTCAACAGCAGAGAGACAAAAATGTAACTAGATACCATTGCAGAAATGATTGCAGCAAATTTTGAACACAAACTTACTGCTTTCTGTTGCCATGACACCAAGTTTTATTGTAATGAGTTAAGGATGTCAATATTGACTTTCAATGCAGTTTTGGGAATTCAAAAATGATGAAAGGCTATGCACTAGTTTGTCATTTTAATTTGCCAATAGGAATAAAATCTGGCAAAAAAATGTACTATAAAATGAAAAGAAGTCATATTAGAACAAAATTCCACATTGCAATTCTAACCAATATTATTTCACCATAAAATTAGAAATAATGCTGCCCTTTAATATCAAACTAAATTTTGTCACTCGGTATAACTAAGTTTTGATGTCAAAGTAATACATTACTCTCATAGAAGAAAAATGAAATATTGTCATGTGAAGTCTCCATGAGGAGACTCATGGTCATACTTAGACTATTGCAGGAATGGAGCTAGAATGACAAATAAATGTGTTGTGCCTTTCAAACATAACATTCTCTTGAAAGGATGTGCTTTATTCTGAAATAAATTTGTGGTAACTACTTTAGAGACATTAAGTATAAAAGTGGCTTTTGTATCAGTTTAAGACTTCTTTTTTCTATCAGGTATTTTAGGGGAATGGTGGGGTTTGGAATTTAGTGGTTAATTTCTTACTATTTAATATTCTGAATAAATAATCAGGAAAGTAATTTGAAAAAATATGAAAGACACTTTCAGGAGTCATTTAGGAATCTTGGCATCCTGACCTTAACAGGTCTAGACAACAATTTTAGATTTAATTCCATAAGTTGAATTCTCCATGTACCCAAAAGTCAGACTTCATAGAACTTATTGTAATTATTTTTTTAATGCAAAGGTATTTTTAAAATATTTTAAAATTGACACCCTCCCCATTCCCACAGTTACTGGGAAAGCCCTTCAGATTTATTTTATTCTGAGTTTAGTCTGTTTTCAGTTTATGAAGTTCTCCCTAGAGAAACCTGAAACTTCCAGAAAGTTTCTGTTTCATTGAGGCAAGCCGGCAATAACTTACATTCCTGTTCAAACACACACACGTCAGGAGGCACTGCATTTATTAATCACATCGATTTTGAAGGCACTAATCCTAACACACAAAGCCCAGAACAACTGCAAGTCCCTGCAGGTCTGCGGCCACAGCAGCCTTCCATAGTGATTTTCTATTCATCAGAGCTCGGAATTTTCCTTTTGACAAATACACCACTCTTGATAGCACGTCTTAAGCTGAATAATTTGAGCCTTCTAAGAGACATATCTAAAAAAAGTTTTACTTGTTTATGAGAAATTCATACCAGTGTTATTATTGAGAAAATGTAAACTGCTATATGACATCCCATCTTCCACAAGTATTTCTGGTCAAAGGCAAAGAAATAGAAGAGACAAATAGATGTGTCCACACAACAAAGAATAGTGCAATAAATAGGAATATTAATGGAACAGCACTGAATTCCTCTTGCTCTTTTCCAAAATATCTGTAGAAGAGACCTGAAGAGTGATCATCTCAGCTCTGGATTGGAAAGACAGACACAGTGTTTAAATATCAAACAATAGACTGTGCTGTGAAGATTTGTTTTACTTGGTAATTAGTGTTGAACAAGATGATAGAAATTGGGTACTGAAAATAAAGTAAGTTAGGCACTTTGTGAGGATTTTATGTTCCTAATTTCCAGCATTCAGATGCAAAAATATCTTAAATGGGTGCCTCATTTACCCCGTTTGTGAGTATGTGTAGACACACCTGGTTTTACATGAAAAGTGATCAAAAATTTGTTTCAAACATGAAAAATGCTACTAAGTATGACATAATTGGTAAATCCATTTATTAGTGTCTAAGACATTAAAACAGTAAAACCCATAAAATTACAGGTAAGCATATACTGTTTTCTTTTAAGATTTATAGTTTTGAATAATACATAAAGTTAACAAAATAGAAGAATATAGCAAATTTTGGCATTTTACAAAACCTGTACTTCATAAAGTTTGGGAGTTTTGACACACTGAAAGTTGGTTTTGTGGGGGGTTTTCTGGTTTGTTTGCTTTTTTTTTAAACATGCAGTCATAAATAAGGGAAAAATTGACACATACATACACAGAGCAAGACTAGAGCAGCTTCACCTTAAGGGGATACTAGAGTTTCCACAGTTCTGTGAATTGTATATGTTAATGACATTTTTTAGACAGGGTTATACATTAAGTAATAGTGAACTCTATCTTTTCAGAGTTAAGTGGAATTTAATCACACAACCTTTGGATTTTGTGGGAGTTGAGCACTTAAATTCTATGAAGCTCTGAAAATGTAGGGTTAAAAGGGTCTGGCAAACATAAAAATAAGGAAATTCATAATGATGGGTGACCCCAAAAGACTTGGATTTTGGGTAAGCTGTGGACAAGTGTCTAAAAGTTCAGATGTTTATCTATCCTCTGGAGCCTACAGAGTTGGGCTGCAAAGGTTTTCAGGAGGATGATTACTTTTAAGATTTTTAGCTCTTCTGCTTCTGGTCATAGCTGAGTACAGACCCTAAATAGGCTTTGTTTCTTAGAACATTCTTTTTTTTGCTTCAGGAAAAAAGATTTGAAGGGAAAGTATTTTACAGTAGTGGTCATCTTTTCTAATTTAATTACCATTTCTTAGTTAAAATTGCAGAAAATAGACCTTAAGATATAATTTAAAGTCATTAATACATCCAAGGAAAGTCAGAAATAGCATAATATTAGTACCTAGCATTCTGTCTTGCCAAAAAGTAGACTTCAGGATATTGTGCTGAACAGGGACTTTGGCTGAGCTCTTGAAGGACTCACTTCAGATTGATAATTTTAAATATTTCTTTTACTGATCTGAACACAGTGGGTAGAAGTCTGTAGTGAAAATTATTCATGTCACAGAACTGGCATTACTGGTGTGATGAAGAATGAAAGAAGAAAATTTCACTGTGATATAAAATAGGAGATTGAGAAGGAAGATATATCCACAAATCTAATGTGCTATTTAACAAAAGGACAAAGTAGGAACAAGTGAAAATTAGCATATGGATAAATATAGGAAGGAAATGAGAAAAATGTCCTTAAGCATCAGAACAAGATTTTGTAACAACTCTTCTTCAGGAGCAGTGGAGGCAAGAAATACATCTGCTTTCAAGATGGAGCCAGAGTCAATATTACAGGGAATTATCAACTGCAATTACTTGTGATTTTTTACTCCTGATGTGCAAACGGGAATAAATGATCCAGAAAATGGAGTTACTTTCAATTAAAAAAAAAAAATTCCTGTTAATTCATATAATGCTCGCATATGATTTAATATTTGAAAACTGTTGCTTGTTCAGATATAGTGGAGCATTAAAAGTAGACAATTAGACAAATAATTAAACACACTGACCCTGTCTCCCTGATGTTTGTCTTAACAGAGAAAGAAAATGTTACTGACTTTTTCTGTAATAGGTCACTGTACTGAAAATTCATTAATAATTAAATAATATAGAAATATAATCTGCCTCAGCTTACATGTCCTCTTCTTTTCTCATTTGACAATTGCTACAATTTTTAGATGTCTTGTGGGACTTGATTTGCCTCCTCTGAGCTCCAGCCCTAAGAAATGCAGAACATAACAGACATAATCTAGGAGAGCATTCAAATTCAATTTTCAAAACACGAATTAATCCTCAGAAACCACACTGAGTCTGCAACAATGCCTGTGCATTAGGCCTATCCATTAACTGGACCCATACATTTCCCTGGCGTGGGGAAATTCTAATTGTGATCTTTTTTGTTTGACTTTTTTTCCCCCCAGATAGATATCTTTTCCAGCACTTACTTCTCAACATAGGATCTGAGGATTGGCATGAAAGACAGTTCAAAGCATTGTCAGTTTCAGGTAGGACCACTATTCTTTAGATGAATATTTGTGTTATATCTGTTATTTGATGCTAAATTTTCTGTCCTCGCTATCTGAATAAGCTATTTTTTAAAGGCATGCTAATCAAACACGATGTTATTTATAGTATTGTTACCTGCTTGAAGAAAAACATAAGGAGCCAACAGTTATAAAAAGAACTAAAATTCTTCCTGTGTTAATTAGCACTATCACCTAAAAAGAAGATACACTAGAGAAAACAGATTTTTTTTTCCAATTTTTAGTGCTTTGAATCAGCAGCATCCACAGAGAAAACACTGATATGTGATAAAAGGTGGAACAGTCTCTTTTTTCCTGCATATGTTACTTTTGCCTTGGGATAAAAATGCACAGCTTCACAACACTCTCTGAATTCGATATACTAGGGCTTTTTCAAAGGCAAAAATGATACTTATTGTCTGTGGATGTTAGAACCTTATAGTATCAAATATTACTGTAATTCTTAAGGCAGATCCAGATAATTGTACCCATCTTTATTTGTTTATGGTGTAATTTTAAGAAATTCGTCACCTCTTATGTTCTTATATGGGAAGCAGAATGTCTTTGTGGCAGGAGTAAATAATTCCTGTACAGATGTTGAGTTCTTGAAAATAACACTTCTTTAAAAGTAGAATCTCTTACTTTCATTTATTTTGCATTTTGTGCATTGCCTCTACAATGTATTAAGCGGTCTCAGATGTCAAGGTCTTTTAGATCTTGACCTTAAGTGTCTGCATTACTAGAGACAATTTTGGTTGAGAGAATGATAGTGTCTTTTAGAGAAGATGAGAGAAAGCCTGAGGTAAGAAAAATTAATCTAGTAGAATACTGCTTATTTATATTCATCATCTTGTGCTTCATGCAATTATCTTTCAGTGAGCTGGAATAGTATGTAGAATGGAAAATAAGATAGAAAAAAGTGCTGTTGAAGTAGAAATTTTATATTAAAAAAACCAAATAGAAATATTCTCCTGATTATTTGCAGAATATAGTTTTCTTTACATAGCTCAAGAATCTGATCATTTATGTTAAAGTATAACTGAGTATTATGTGACAGATACATTGCTGACACACATAACATTACCTAAATTTTGACTGCACCCCTCTCCACAGCAAGAAATATATGTGGTTAAAGTTCAAAGCTTTAAAAGGTTTTATTTTGATGAGTACTATAGAGTGATATTTATTTAACATTTTAATTGATTCATAAAAGTAGTTATTCATGTACAGATGAACGCTGAAAATAAATATTCATTGGAGACAAAACAATATATAACTTCTAATGCACAATTTCTGATAGAAAACAAATTAATAAAGTATAATTTTTTTTAAATGATGCAACTTAGTTTAGAGCCACTAAGACCAAGAACTGGTACCTGAGCTAAGAATTTCATTTATAGGCCAAATGCCAAGAAAAATTATCTGTTTAGAGAAGTACTTTGATTCAATTATTTTTTTAGATGATCACTTTTTATTGCTATTATTGTTATCAGTGTAATTGTTGTTAGTCCCCTTATTAGTTTTTAACTCATATGGAAGGAATACCATTATTTCCATCTGAGTTAGGAATCGGTGAACCACCATGCAGATTTGAATATTTGTTTAAAATTAGAGCTGGTTTTGTTTTTCAGCAACAAATAGTACAATCTCAGTAAAATGTGCATGGGTCTCCTTTTACTTCTTTTCTCTCTATATATGGCTTTGTGTATATGACTGACAGTTGGTAGGAAGATTGAATATTGTAAGGTTGTCTGAAAAGTCTAATACTTGCTGACACTGTGCAGGTACCAGAAAACTCAAAAGAAAAACCATCTTGCCTTCATCAGTGTTTTTAGGGTCACTTTAAAACAGGATGAGACTTACAAACTCTTTACCTCTTTTTGCACTTCAATTGTGAATAACCTGTCCAAGAGACTACAGAATGTAGTTTTTGGTAATTGACAAAACCCAAGTGAATAGAGTTCATTTTTGAGGCTATCAGAAAAATGTCTTCTCCATATGGGCTTTACATTATGGAAGATGAGAACGTAGAATCTCTTGGCAATCTTCTGTTGCATTTTTGCCAGACATACAATACTTACATTAAATGGATGTTTATATTTTTGTACAGGAAGATTCCTTCCTTGGTATCACAGCACTCTTTCTCAGACAACAACCAGGAAAGTTTTAAACATGTGGTTAATTTAATGCATTTTTGCTTACTCACAATGAATTAATGGCATAACTTGCTGGGTGCAATATTTCCTCTTAAGCTGGACTCTTTACAACTTTGTGGCCTTAAGCATTTTATACAGCTTTTGTAGTTCTACCAAAATATTTCAATTTTACAAGAAAAACAAGGAACAAACCCAAAACTGCACTTGGAAATACAAAGCAAAAGGTGGGTTTTTTTTGTGCTAATGACTGTCTTATGTTTCAGAAAGTTGTATCAAATTAACCTCAAGATGATACAATATAATGTTTTATTCAGGCTACTCCCTTACAAACTGAAACAGAATGGACTGGAAGATAAACATTTACTGTCCCCATGGATATTTGTATTTTTAGTTTTTTTCTGCATTCAACACCTGAATTAAAATTCTTTCAATGGTTAGTGAAAAAAAATATGAATTTACACAGAATATATGCTTTTTCATCAAATGCACAATTTTTTGCTGTCTCTTTAATTGTTCTTGGAAAAACAATGTACTCTGGACTTCAGACAAGATTCTATCAAATAGCATCACAAGTTATGCAATTTAACAAAATATTTCAGTTTTGGCAAAATATCATATTTGAGGAAAACACATTTTGTCATGTTCTCCCACAAACTTTACAACTTTACCAACTTTACTTTGCAGCTAAATTGATGTAGAAATAAATAGGTTGAGTTACAAAGAAGGCCCTTGTAGTGGTATATCAGTCTTGAAGCAGGAAGTGCTGGAATTATTGTGAGATAGACAATTCTCAAGATTTCCAGCTTAATTTGCAAGCCCAAGGGGGAAACTCATTGTTTAGATACACCATTAAGGTTTGCCCAAAGCCAGCCTTGGGTCACTTCAGAGTTCAGGAGAAAACTTCTGTTACATGAGCAATTATTGCTGTACTCCTGCAATCTTATCTTCCACACAGAGACTTAACTAGAGTGCTCAAAGATTAAAAATAAAAAATTCTAATAACATTTTTACCATGGCTGTACACAGTCTTTACCACAGAATTAAAGTACCCATTCAAAAAAACCCTGTAAGCCTCCAGGACAGAAAGGGGCTAAAACTTGCTGCTATATGGTAGATAAACAAAATCAGTCATTACAAAAGCCTAGCTGTTAATTTGCTTTCAGAAGTATCTGTACAACGCCTGATACACCCTCCTATTTATGCAGACACTTCTTTTTTAATGTTGCATACTTTAGGGCAGCGTGGCTGACCCTTTAAGGCAGAAAGTAGGCATCAGTGAAATACACTTTCTTTATCTTTTGGGAAATGTGGAGGGGTGATTAGGAAATACCTCTGGAATGGCTTATATTTTGATCAGGTGCATTTGCAGACACATCTCTTATCCTTCCCCAAAATTACAGAAGGATTTACAAGTCTTACTGTGAAAGTGGTGTCAAAGACATCTCTAAGTCAAGAAAGACATTCTTCAGAGCTTCAATCCATATGTTGAGAGCTTTCTTGGCAGGCAGCTCTCATCACAACAAGGTGTTCAAAGAGAGGGATTTGCTCTGAACTGGCAAGTTGCAATGATGCTTCACAGGCATCATGTGAATTGTATTTAAGTGTGCTGGGATTTAAAGGAAACTGCATTGCCTTTCTATGTAACTGGCCAGTTTAGGGAATATGCTGTTTTTGAAATGCAACAAATAAATGTCCACAGAGGAGACTTTTGTACACTACAGTGAATATAATAAGTTTTTGAAAGAACTCAAGCTTACTAAAGAAGAGTTTATTTTAAACTACCTGCTTGCTTTTTATTTTACCATGATGTCATGGTATTCATAGATAGAACATGCATATAACAGATTTTTGTTGCCCTTACTGCTACTGGTATATAATGGAGAAGTGTGAGAACTGGAACTGGATTATTCAGAGTATATGTTCAACTCTGTTCTTTCTTGTTGTGTTGGGTATAGGAGGGGAAATGTCTGTGAGATTTATAGTGGGAACTGTCACAGTGATCCACATCATCATAGAATGATCCAAAATGCAGGAATTCTGTTGTCTGATCCTGATCTTTGGAAAGAGGTGGAAAAAACCCAGTTTTAGCTGGGTAAAACTTCCTCCTTGTGGTTTCAGCAGTCGATTTAGTCCTAAACCCTCACAGTCCTCCATCCTACAAGAAGTATTGAGATGAAAAAGTAAAGGATACTCAAAAGTCATGCTAGGTAGGAGTCAGGATGAATAGTATATGTCCTCAAGGAGTCAGAATTACCCAGATTTAATATTACCCTTGGGTTATTACAACACAGGAGAAAATGAAGAGCACATGGCACTTCCATTCCCAGCACAGTGGTTGAGGGTATTTGCACTGTTGGCAAGGAAATGGGTTTGGCCTGCCAGCAGGAAACAGATCCAAATTTGGATGAGAGCTACAAAAAAGTGTCATTAATTGGAGGTGAACAGAAGTAACAGATGCCTTGAACTATTGCATTACCCCCAGACTTTTCAAGAATAATTTGCATAATTCAGGGCCACTGTATTTCACCACCCACAGCTATTGCATATGTTCAAAAGATTTTGCTTCAGGTTTAAGATTAGTCCCTGAGACACCAATTTTTTACGAACTATATACATGGTGAATTTTACTGACATATTTCATCCTACTGAATTTGGGGCTATTTTTCACTTGTCTAATATTTAGTAGGGATCATTTTGTCTTAATTTTAGTGAACTAGAGGTATAAAGAAAAAAAATGATGCTGGGAGAGTGCCAGCTAACAACAGTTTAATTTGCAGATCCTTTTTATCTTGGTTTTTAAAGTTAGCCATATACACTGAAGTTCTTCAGAGATGGGGTAGGATTCCTAGAAATTTCTGAAACCTTAAAGATTATATCATTTGGAAGATTTTTAGAATCCTTATGAATTCTGAGGGAATTGTTTTCTGGTAGTTTTAGAAATGGTTTCAATATTTTAATACCTGTATATAAGCTGTATAAAACAGCTTATTGATTAGCTGTAGATTAAAGAAGTAGGTTTTTGCCAGGAATGTTAAAAAGGTTTTATGTAATTACTTTTAATTGTCAGTACAAACCACTTTTAATAGAGCTTTACAGTTACATGTTGTCATTGAATTTACTAAGGTTGTATTTAGACTAACATTTTTTAGGTGGAGCAGACCAGAATTTATTCTTTACAGATGAAAATCATGGAGGTAGTCCAATTATTCAAAGGTACATTTTCATATAATTTACACAGTACGATTTCTTATCTTGCCCCTCTCAAAACAGCCCTTTCCTCTCTGTTGGCATGTCATGGCAAAATGTTCATCAAAGTAAAAATGTTTTACAGTAAAATACCATGTCTGGTTCCAATGAACCAAAAACCAAATCCTTGTACTGAGGAGAGGCTGTGTCTCTTTACTTTAGCCTAATTATTGATGGAAAAGTCTTGGGAAGGATGAGTTTATCAGAACATAGTTAAAATTGTTTTTTTTTTTTTTTAATTTAAAAAAGCTCTGCTATTGAATCCAAAACACATTTAATAATGTATCATTTTAAAAGAATTTCAACATGGGTAGATCTTTAAGTCCAACTTTTTTTTTCTGGAAAGATAAAAGTTTTAAAATGCTAATTTATATACGAAGGCACTGTTTGTAAATGTGTCTTACAGGCTTTGTTTCGCGCAAGTGCAAAAAGCAAGACCATATTTCACAGCCTTAAAGTTTACCATGAAAGGCTTAATATTTTGTCCATCTGTGAAGGAAAACTTACTTTATGGGTGTCTGCAAAGAGGATAGTCTCCAAATTCCAAAATTCCTTACCTTTTCCTTGAATATACTGGAACTCCTTACCTTTTTAGTAAATATCTTATTAGCAATGTAGAAACAAATTAAAGACTTGTATCTCTCTGTAGAAAATAACTGATCAGATGGGTAGAAATTGACATGAAGAAAAAGAGTGTTGTTCAAAACCCACAGCTGCTCTGTTACTGAAGAGCACTGACACATTTTTCTGTACTTTTCCCCTATAAAGTGCACAGCCAACATATATAGATAGAGTTCTACAATGCATGCAGTAATTATGTGGTGCTAAGATATGCACTGTAATTATACTGCTATGGTAAATCCCTCTCTTGTGCATAACATGCAAGTCGGGTTTTCTATAGCTTTTTTGAATTTCTATGCTAATTAACCAATTAGGATTTTTTTTGTTTTTTCTTTGTGAACTGCAGTATATAATTTTTTAAGACTACATGTATTCTACACTGACTGGCAAGTTCCAGTTAACAGTTTTTCACATCACTGAGAAAATCTTAAAACTTATGCTGCTTTGCTATTCTGCTTTTCCTGTAAAATTCCTTGGTGTGTTGCATTGTAGGTCATTGCTCTTTCCCGTAGCTCCCTGTCTTCATTCAGCATTTTCTTTTAATAGTTTTAATCTTAGTTTAGGGGTTTTTGCATTTATTTTTGTTTCAAGTAGTGTGTTTACTTAAAGTAAGGGAGAAGTAGAATCCTGTTTTCAAGTTTAAAAATGAAAAGAAACCTACAGGTCCAATGGAGGTCTAAAGTCACACAAACTATGTTACAAAGGACTTTCTCCCAGATGGGGAATCTTTTTTCTGCATTCTTAATTTTCACCACACCTGTAAACTGACGTTTTGGTACTACTACCAGATACAGTATCTGCCTATCAATCACTATTTGCTTTTGTTAATTAAAAGCAGATGGCAAGTGCTTAAAAAAAAAAAAAAAAAAAAAAAAAAAAAAGTGAGTAGCTGTTGATGAAGTGGAAAGGAAAAAATTCCATCTTGAACAAGTTATATCAAATATACATAAATTTATTGGCTAGAGCTTTTTGGAAAATACTCAGTTCTACTTACTAAGGGTTAATGAAATTTCTGTGTCCACAGAACATTCAGCTTTATATAAAAAAGGGCAAAAAAATACATTGTTTGTGGTTGAAAGTGAAATGACTTCATTAAGTCAAATGAAAAACTTTTTTGTTTTGGGTTAACCCTGAATTGATCTCTGTAAGATAAATCAGATCCTGTTAAGACTTAGCAGAGTCTACCTGTACCAGGTCAGGACTCCTGCTCAGGTGAGACCTGTCACATTCTCTGTTTGCTCTGCAGCCTGTAGAGAGCCAGTCTGGGGCTTGTGGTGCATTTGGCTGATAATCCCTGATCTTTCAGATATTGGGGCATTTTCTGCAACAATTTTCAGATGACATTGGATACTCAGATTGCAACCTTCTTCACTGGTGTTCCAAACTCTGGATGAGGAGAGGTAATTCCCTTAACTGCAGTGGCAGTGCCTCTACAAGCAAGCATGAAGGTTCCTCATTGCGTTGTGAAATGACACGTTCTCATATAAAAAGAACACTCTTCCAGCAACCAGACCAGGAATCAGAGTCATCCCTGCTCAAAGAAGGACCCTGCATCAACATCCAAAGCCATGAAAAATGACTTTGCTCAAACTAGATTCTTAACCATGCAGATCAAATATAATCTCAATTTTCAGATCAAATTTGCCTCTTTTCTGCTTGGCTCTGAGCTTGAAATGTCTTTGGAAGCAACTGGAAATTCTGGTTTTCAGCTGGCACCAGAGCTGAATCATCCACACCTTAAAGTCTACTCTCAAGAGAGTTTCTTCAAGCTTTGAAATTAAAGGTATTTCAGGCTTTTTGTATGAAGGCTGATAATTACCTGTAAGCTTTAGTTCTTCTCTTACTTCAGTGCAAGCTCTAAAAACAAGATAGTTGCTCTTATGCAAATTTTACTGCATGAGCAATACCAGCTTAGTTTTTAAAAATTTTCTTCAAGAGGGGATTTTCTTTTTTTTTTTTTTTTTTTTTTTTACTGTACTCTTTTGTTATCCTGGTTTAAAAATAAAAGTCTATAACAATAATCTATTCTGTAGGAAGCCAGAAAACTTTTCTAGGAATGTCACTGCCATATTATACCTTTTTAAAGTGTAAGTATGTTAATATAAGCTGGAAAAGATTTTGAAGATTAAGGAACAGGATAGAATTTCGGGAATGAGAGGAAGGTAGGAAGAACAGTCTCTTTGCCACATCTTATTTCATATTATTCCTGAGTTAATTTTCCTTGCTTGAAAATGTGTTGATATCATTTAAACTACCTTAAAGGGATGAGAAAAAGTCTTAAATGAACATGGCTGTGCAGTAGATGAGCTTAATGTTTGGGTCACATTTTACATATGACTGATGAGCCTGGGACATTGTAACTTTATCTTCTGCCTAATGCAGAAAATACAAATGAAGATATACTAAAAAAAAATACAGAAAATGCTCTCCTTTGAGAATATCTCCTACTGGAAGTGTCAGCCACCTGGAAAAATACAGTTATTTAATTTATATAAATTGTTGTCCCTACAGTAGTTCTTGCAAGGCAGAAGATAAAACAAGGGGGAAATAAATTCCATTAGTTTATCTTTCTTTAGGCAGTCACTTTGAGCCCATAGGAAATGCACATGATCCTACCTGCTGCCTCACTTCCTACTTCCAATTCAAAAAGGCAAGTATCCATTTTGTTTCTCTTGTGCACATTCACCCAGGCATAGCACAAATATACAAATATGTACTTTATTTGCCTGTTAGTTGTACTTGTTAGTGAAATAAATGATCCAGATTGAAAAATTTCTCCTCTTCTCTCAGTGTGGGAAAACTCAAAAAACCCTTGAGCAAAACACTTTTGAAACACTGGCAGCCATGGATAAAAGCCAGAATAGTCAGCTGGGCTTTAATTTTCTTTGAAGGATGCAAAGATGTGTACAAGCTGCTGCATTGCCTCTTCTCATGCAGGCACTGGGTCCCACAGAGGGCTCAGCAGTGTCTGAATTGTCTTGCTGACCCTTACCCTCAGGAATGCTGTGACTGCAGCACTTGATATTGATTACTTTGTGAAGAGGGAGTGGGAGTACAGCTGGATTTTGAAGCAAACGCTTTTTCCTTGAAGATCTTGATGCAGAGATACCAGTGAACTTTCTGGGAAGAAGTACATTGGCTCTGACAGCACGTGCTCAAGATGAGGTTGGAGCTTTCCCCTGTGCAGGTTGGCCCTGCACCAAATTATCACAGTTTGGACCCTGTATCTGAAGCCACCATTCCATTCACAGGCAAATGGCAAGAACACTGGGATCAGTGGCTTTTTGTCTTTCTCCCTGATGCTACTGCAAGTTACTTGTGTTCTTCCCAATGGAAAACAAAAAGCATTTATCAAACCTCAGAGTTCTCTGGGATGAGAAAAGTATTTCCTCCCCTATTGCAGGCTGAAGGTCTCCATGTCACCTTCCAAAGTACATTTTAAGGAACTGTGTACTTAGAGGCTTGGGTTTGAAGCCATGCATGTATTGTTTCAGGCAACTTGTGCCTCAGGTCTCATTCAGTTATTTGGTCATTGTGGAGTGCATGACAATGTAACAAAATGTTAAATGGTAGTTTGAAAAACATTTAGGTATAAGCAATAAGTAGAAGTTATTTGAAGACAAACTTTTGATTTATTTGTCATGTGATATATATTTCCTGTGTGAACATATGATTAAAAAACCAAAAAAGTTCTTTAAGCTGTTCTTCATCTACAAAGGAAAAAAAAAAATCTACTTCTCTTCAAAGATGAATCTCATGCTTCAGGAATATACACTCAACATTTCATATCCAATTCTTCCAAATCCAAATCTGTGGAATTAAAAGGTGTCTATAATAAAAAAGTGGACTGGATTGTTCATGAGAAAGGCAATTAGTTAAAAAGCTACTGTTTTCCAGTTTCTCAAAACCCATGTGTTGAGGTGCTTGTGAGTAACCCTTCTTCTCCTTATAAAAATCCTGTAAACTTAAGTCACTCAGGGCCATCAGGGAAAAAAAGATTTCTGCATATAGTGTGACTTCATACCCTATTAATTTTTCCTTGCAGATTTTTCCTTAGGAATTGCTTTTCTGTATATACTTGGTGACTTTCAAGAGACGACCAGGCATACTCAAGTCTTTTGTAGAGGCACAAAAAGTAAGGAATTTATTTCTGGAAGGTTAAGGTGTTGTTTTCTACTAACTGTTCTTTTCACAGTGTTAGACTGTTACTGTCATATTTTCTGGAAAAATCCCTTTGTCAGGCTTTCTTCTCCTTGGAAGCTGAGAAGCTTCAGAGAAAAAGGAAAACAATATTATCTTATTTGCTTTTCCTGTGTTTTGCGGTTTTAAAATGTGGTTTGGATATTGTTTACCAACAGGTGATTGTTTCATTGGTTTCATGAGAATTGTTTTTGACTTATTGGCCAATCACGGCCAAGCTGTGTCGGGCTCTGAAAAGAGAGCAATGAGTTTTTCATTAATATCTTTTAGTCTTCTGTCTGTATCCTTTCATCATTCTTTAGTATAGTTTAAAATAATTTAGTTTAGTATTCTTTAATATAATATAGATATAAAATAATAAATTAGCTTTCTAAAAACATAGAGTCAGATTCATCATTCCTTCCTTTGTCTGGGAACCCTGCAAATACAACATTAGATGATCACTGTTTTACTCCTCCTCTTATTACTGTACTTGATCCAAGCATCCTCTTGCAAAGAAAAACACTGCCTTTTCAGCCATTTGGTGGGAAGATGCTTCCTTGAGATGCATGATTTAAAGCAGCACATAAATCTCTAAGACTGACTAGGTCTTATAAAGGAAATGGACTAAGGTGTCATCTCCTGATTTCTGGCTAAGGTTGAAAGTGGAAGTTTTTAGGAATAAATGGTTCATAGCAGAGTTGTCAGAGAGTAGTCAGACCCATGCTAGATTACTGAGAGCTGGCTCAGAGACTGTGGATGGGTAAGCAAACCCCTCAGCCTCCAGGCCTGCAGTGCTGGGTGGGCTCGGCTCAAATCCCTTCAGGATGTCACTGCTCAGTGGGAGCTGCTGTGGGAGACAGTGGCTGTGATCCTTGTCAGCAGCACAGAGGGACCTGCCAAATTCACAGCACTGTTCACTTCACTGGGCTGCAGGCAATCGTAGGCTTTTTATCGGGCTAACATACACACCCTGCTGGTGGTGACACTTAATGTCTTCAGCACTTCAGGAGTTTTGTGTAGTTTGCAATGCACATGGCTTTTTATGAGAGGAGGTCTTTGATTATTTTCCATTGCCCATGAACTGAGGCATACCTACACTTCTGTCTATAATTATGCCTCTAGTTAGAGCTGTTCACTCCTGGCAAGTCTTACATAGGCAGGATACATTTTGCTGACTGTAGGCTGTGCAGGATTTAATAGCAAAGGTGAGTCCACAATATTCCATAGCTCACATTATTTTTAGCACTTGTCAAATAGTTCTAGACTTACTCTGAAGTAAACACTATTCCTCTAGTAAGGTATTTCCCAGACATCTGGCATTTCAGAGTGATTTATCCATATTGGGGAGAACGGGAGGCTTGGAATTGGACATTGACAGCCTGAAGAATCTTTATTGGCATTATGTAGGAAAAGAAAATTTCTGACAGTAGCCACATACATTTTATCAGAATTTTGGGAAGCCATCTTCAAGGGGCTAATACTGCCGCTCAGGAGACTGGTGATAAAATAACGCCCTTCATTTAATGTGAACTTCAAGCAGCAGATGAGTTTTTTGTTTTAGGAAAAGGTTACTGAAATAACAGTATCCACTTAGAGGACACAAATCATATTCAAGGTGGATTAAATTTTGCCAGTAAGTAGTGAAGAGGGGCTCCAGAAAGTGCAACAGAAAAGCAGGGGCTGCTCAATCAGGACAAGGATGCCTTCCCAAGCCAGGCTGTGCCTCTTCAAGCTCAGCAGGAAGAAGACTAAAATAAGCAACAGACGAAGTGTGGTCCCAAAATGTATTTTTTGAAAAAAATCAAAGAATGCAACATTAGTTTTTGTAGGCTGCAAATAACTTTAATTTTTTCCCTTTTAGGTTCTTTCATGCATTTTTGTCATTGGTGAGACAAACAAAGCTAAATCTCTTTAAATTCTTTCTCTGCTAACCCATCAGTCATTTTAATTGCTTTTTGATCTCGTCTTAATCCTGACTCTGACTCCATTTTGTGTGTATGTATGTGCATGTTTGAGCACAGGTGGGAACCAAGAAAACCAGTCCTGACTTCCCCTTTTCCTGGGGTTAGAACAAGGGCCTGAGAGCACGGGCCTGAAAACAAGACTGCTCTAGCCCAGCACAGGCTTTGTAGACTTTACAAGACACGTGTACAGAAGAAAAAACTAAAGCATCACATTACTGCAGCTCTCAGCACTTAATTCCTCTGCACTATTTTCACTCATCTATTCCAGTCACCTTTGCCTGAAATTCAACTCTTTCTACTATATATATCCCAGGCACTTTATTTCTAACACTTGAAATGCATGTTGCTCAGGATATTAAAAATAAATATTATTTTAGAAAATGTAAAGATTTCCAATATCTCATTGCAAACCTCAGTCATTTTTGGCTATGCACAGTGTGGATGATTGATTATATTTGCCTACAATAAGTCAGAAAACAACAAATTTTAAATAAAGTATACCTGAAATGTATTTATTTAAAAATACATAATTTTAATCCAAATTAACAATTTGAATATTTAAAAACAAATATTTGGTGCTTTTACATAAGATGCTGAAAGATCATCTTGGAAGTTTTTGTAAGTATGAACTTTTCATGAAACGATAGTGGCTGATGTTTGTTGCTTAAGGCAGAAATAATGTCATCAGTGATTGGTATAAAATGATATGGTAAATGGGATGCCAACATCAATTAATAGAGATAAAACCCACCAAACTTTGTTCAGCTTTTAAACCCCTCTTCTAACTCCAATCCAATAAGGAACTTTGGAGAACCTTTGTTGAAAAGATGGCCTTGCTTATAATTCAGTTGACTTTATTATATGAAAAACATGCAGATGAGTAAACTGATAAATTTTACTTATAACCCATAAAAATAACTCTGACATAAAAATGGTTGCACAAATGTTTTTTATGTTGCACAAATAAGTGCAACACTAAAAACAGCCTAGAGAATGGAGAATGATGGAGGCTGTGGCTGTGTGTGTTTGAGTTAAGGCAGACTTGGCTGCATGGAACAATCACCAGGAAGGATTTTGTCCAGACACACATTCTGCTGTGCAAGTCACAGCGGATCAAGAGTGGAGGCCAGAGGACAATATCAGTATTTTCTGGTGTGGAAATACTGATGTCCTTTCCTTAAGGATAGAGGTGCAGGGAGAGGGGAAGGAAGAAGCAGCTGCAGGTGGGAGACCACAGTGAGGTTTCCAGGGCTGGACTGAAGCCCAAGCAGCCTTTAACAGACACAAAAATGTGTAAATGTGTTTTTTTCAGCTAAATATGCATGTGGAGGCCCGAGTTAAAGCATGAAGTCGCAGTCTTAGTGTTCTACTCAGTCATGTTTAAAGCCTTCAATTTGGTACATCTTTGACTCCTTTTCAGAATAACATGCTTCCCTGTGAGAAAGTTTTGAGAAAATTTGGAGCTGCTCAGCCTAAATCATCCATTCTTCATTTCATCTTCTGACTGCCTAATCAGTTCCTTTCTCACTGTCCATGCCCTTACTTGTCAATTGTATGTGGACTGGCACTAGACCTCATCCCTATTTGGTCCCTCTCCAAGATAAATAAATTTAGATCTAGTATTTTAACTTGGATGCAAATCATGTTTATTTTTCTTTTCAGCAGCCTTTAGTTGCCATAAAGTTCCAGATGATTTGTTGCATCCTAGCTGTGTACAGAAGGCCTGTCTCATCTTTGGTACCTCTTCACAACTACTATACAAAACCTGATTTTTCTTTTAGTCATTCATTCAGCTTCAGAAACACTGCATAGTATTTTGTAGTATAATGTCTTTGTTGCTGTCAAAATACAAATATGCTGCAATAATTTTCCTAAATTTCTTATTTTTTCTATACAGCATGAAATGAGTAATTTTTCCCCTGGCATTTACAGTTCTTCAAAATAAAAGAATCCTGCTCCTATTCCTTCACTTTCCAGCTAGTACTGATGCCTTTTCCAATTCACTGCTGTCTCAGAATTTCATCCATGCTCCCTATACTACAACTTCCAGATGGAGACATTCCATAGGGCCAATTGCCAATCATCTGTCTCTTCCAATGTGATTGTCTCTTCCAATTGCTGCCTCTTCCAATGTGATATTACTTCTGTTTTATAATTCTTTATTTGCTCCTTTAGCTGGTTCTAAATCTACATTTATATCTCTATTAATTCATATTGGTTTGGATAAATATGTCAAGCTAGATTTTTTGACATAGAATAGCAAATGTTTTATTAAATTTTAGTTCTAAAACACTACATATCATTCTGCGGACTTTTAATATCTGATAAGCAGTTTATGAGGAAAAGGGTCCTTTTTCTTCATAGCTGATTATTTCTTATCCATTCTCCTTTATAATTTTTTCCCTCTGAAGCATACATTATTTAATTCCTTTTTAATTTATTAGTTGATAAAAACTGCTATTCTTTCCTATTGTAAATCAGTATACTTACCTTTCTCAGTAGTTTTGCAATCTACATAAATTGCAGTATCACTTGAAAATGGATTTGATAGCTCAGTTTGTTTGTTTATTATTTGCCTTTTAAAATAGCATAGAAAATAAATCAGCAATAAATGATCTTACAAAATTTTACAAGAGTTGGATATATATTCATGCTCAGCAATACTTTATTAAAAGAGGGCCCCTTGCAGATGTGAGGGAGAAGGGAAGGATATACTGGCTATGCCTGGTGATGCAATGGAGACAAGATCATGAGCTTGTAATTATCCCATTTGCTCCATCCAGACCATGCTGAGATGCACAGTATCTTCAGCACACTATAGCCAAAGTCAATGATCTCTGAGATACAGTGTAGTGACAGACTGAGGTGTCTATAGATCTTGTGTTCTTAGCACAGTTGTTGGGTCTATGTTTCAGGGTCTTTGCAACATGATTGATTAAGTGGTGTCAGCACATCCAAAATATGCTGCTTTCATTACAGTTCTCGGCAAAGATTTAGAAAGATTTAGAAAGGCCTGAAGACAAGAAAAGGAGGAAAGAGCACATGAAAAATGTAGTATTATTCAGGAGTGTAGTTGTTAATTTAATTTAGTCAATTAATTTAATCAGTTTCTGGTTTCTACTAGAAAAAAGCTTAAAATGCTCCCTTACGTTTTTTAACAGATTTCTGTTCTTGGCAGAACTGCCCATTTTGAAAACACAAGATCTCATTATATTCACTCATGAAAGTGTTTAATCTTTCAAAAATATACTTCAATACAAAAAAAACACAAACAAACAAAAACAACAACAACAACAACAACAACAACAACAACAACAACAACAAACCAAACCAAAAAACCCCAAAAAATCAACTGAAGGATAGGAGGGAAAAGAGAATGGAACATTTTGGAAAAACTTCTGCTCTAAGTTTTTTTATATCAGACCTGAGCTAGGAGTTGGCTGTGACAGATTCCCTGTTGCTGCCACTTAGAGCTGCCACAGTAAAGTGCATTACGCTGACTGCAGGGACAATGAACGAACCCCTGCAAGCAAACACTGCCAATGCAGCCATCTCAAATCAGTTCAGCATTTCAGAGACAGTCTGTGTGAAGAACACATGCCTTCATGAGAGAAGATAATGATGGGAAACAATGGCCATTTAAGGGCCTGAAAATCTATGTGTACCTTTAAACATGTGGAGTCCTGCCGACCATATCTTTGTAGGAGTTAGTTGAAAGTTGCAATTATGACTGTTTCACATCTCCAGTCTTCTTCTAGACTGAAATCAAACTTGGATAATAAAATTAAAACAATAGAAGTTTACATTGTATAAAGTGGGACATTAATAACACCATAGCAAAAATAGAGATATATTGCGTGCAAAGATATCTCGAGGAAACACAGTTTTTCAGTAATTTCAAGGTTTAAAATTTTGATTCTATTTTGGGAAAAAAAAACAAAACCCAAACCTTTGGAAAATCTTTCAAAGTAAAATTGTGGAGAAATATGAGTTTTTGAGTCAAAACCAGTAATGGTGTTATATGAGAGGGTTCTTTGGACTTCACTATGCATGTGTTTCTCTCTCTCATGATCTGGGATAGCCATTTTACTGTCTGAGTTGGACTAAGAATTTGAAGCTCTTTCTTTGACATCCCAGTATCTGAACTAATGCAATATGAAGATTAATATTAATATTTCTCTTGTTTGCTACCTGGAATACTCAGAAGGACTTGGATGTTCAAAAGTGTTGTTGAAACAGACAAATCTCTGGAAGACACTTGCTTCAGCAAGATTTCACTTCAAAAACATTTATTCAGCTTTAATTATTGTCTCTTTTTCCTCTTCTACTACTATGGCCATCTGCCATTTACTAGGAGATGCAAGGACTTAATTGTTCAAATGTCATTACAATGCTGTGGGAGCTAATTATCTAACTCTTTCAGAGTTTTGATAAGGTCAGATATCCTTTCTTTATCCATGGAGTTTTTAGAGTGTCCACTGGCTGACAAGTTTCCTGTGTTTATCTTGTATATATACACATCATAATCACACTATTATTATTGAATTATTATGCACATAAGGTATTAATTGATAGAGCCTAATTTCTGCAGGCAAAGCTGTGCCCAGAGAAAGAAAGGCTTGATTTCAGACTGCCATGTAATTTCACCAACTCCTGAGGAGTAGTGCTCTTAGTTCTTATGTATACCTACTGCTATAACCTTGCTGTGTGCAACAGACCAGAGCAGAACTGAACGAAGCAGAACAGAAGAGCACAGCATAAAGTAGACTAGAAGAGAGTAGAATATTTCAGTTGGAATGGAATGACAATGATCATCTAGTCCAACTGCCTGACCAACGCAGGGTTGACCAAAGTTAAACACTATTAGTAATGATGTTCAAGTACCTTCTAATCACCGACAGGCTTGGGGCATCACCCACCACTCTAGGAGCCTGTTCCAGTGTTTTGCCACCCTTTTGGTAAAGAAATGCTTCCTAATGTTCAGTTTGAACCTCTGATGCAGTTTTGAACCATTCCTATACATCCAGTCACCAAATCCCACAGAGAAGAGATCAGCACCTCTCTCTCCACTTCCCTAAGTGGTTTATGTTGCAAAGGAAGATATTACAGATGCATTTTCTGAAACAAGAGATCTATTGACATCACAAGAGGAAAAGGAGAGTAGAATATAAAAGAATAATCCAATGAGCATGCTTCTCCCAAGAGCAACACATTTATTTGGTGCTATTTACCTTCACTCAGGTTCTTTCTGAATCAAGGAAAGACAAGAGGAAAGAAAGGTCACTTCTGAGATGTGGTAACATTTGCTCAAAGTCTCTAAAAGGTGTGCACTTTATTAGGACTGTCCATGGAAGAGTCAAGAGTAACATTTGAAAACCAGTGGTAAAGACTTGGCCCATTAAATAGGAGGAGCACAGGACAAGACTCTTATCCCAAGGGTGACAAGTCTAGACTGACTTTGGTCTCTGGTCTGTCTAGTAGCTTTCTTAAGAATAAGAAAGAGCTGTATTCAGCTCTTCTTGTCCAGAGGGAGGTTTGTCTTGGTCCAGAAATTTCATGAAATGAAATTTGGAAGAAAACCTGTGCTCTTTGTGAGTTACTTGAAACACAAATGTCTTAGGTCTTTGTAAGGCTGCCTTATAGGGAGGTTCACATGTCTTTCCTTACATAGTTAGAGTCACAGAATACAACAGGACCTAATCCTTCAAACCGTACCTGTGCTTCTGAAAGCTCCCCCATATGCTGTGCATGATGTACAGTGTGACCTCTGAACCCACAAACTTCTATAGAAATAGCTTAGAGAGAACCACAAGAAACATAATGAATCCTCACGTATGGGAGGTTGTGACCAGTATTTTTTGAAGTCCTAGTGGGAGTTATTTTTCAGATGGGAGTAGATGTATGGTTTTGCCCCCACAGAGTGACAAAAAACCCCCTTTTCTTCCCTGTATTGATATTAGTGATATCGCAAGAGTTGTCACCATTAAGGTTAAAATTTTGTTTCCATTATAAATCTTGTTTGTAGAGGTTTTCACATCTGGTTTATTTCAAATTACATCAAGCTTCAAGAAATTTGGTGTCTAAACTGTCAGCATTAGTGTGATTTTTTCAAAAGAAAAAATGTTTAAATCCATTAAAATATTAGTGCTGTGGAGTGGGAAAGTATAGTATGTGTTCCCATGGGATCAATGAGAGTTTTGCCTTTGACTTCAATAGAAACAGGAAGTGGGCTATAATGCATAATCAATCTGAGAATTCCCCAGCTTCATCCCATTCTCCAAACTTTAGCTAATATTTAAAAGAGGATTCTGAGGTGTGTAGGTGACGTTTCTTTTCCCTTTGCCAACCTTTTAACAATATTTTTGTGGTGTTTTAACCTGAATTCACATCTGGCCACAGAGTCAGTACACCTCTAATGAAATAACACAGTCAGAACAATGGCAAACAAGCCACACAGAAATCTCCAGTGCCTTCAGTGTGAGAGACTGGTATTTTGTTTCGAGTCCCCTGAAATGTGAAGTCACAGAATGAGTGTAAGTAGAGATGAAAAGTTGAGTATTAGGTTGCATGTTACTCTCCCCTGCCAGTCTAAAATTTTCCCTGCAGCTTGCAATCTAGTTTTAAATGACCTGAGTATTAAGGGGCATCTCCATCTTTTCTCAGGAGTATTTATCAGTTTAACAGGGCTTGCTTAAGGAAGCATATCCAGATAGCTACTAGATACTCCCTGAACTCAGTCTAAGGGTAACCTCTTTGACCACACAAAATAATCATGTCATCTTTGACTCCTGCCTGTTTAACTTCTTGCAGACAATGACGTCTATTACTTCCCACCTCCTTCTTTACCATACCTAGCTATTCACATAGGCGTCTTTTCATATGGCCTTACACTATTATTTTTTTTTTTAACATGGAAGTATTTTCTTTTCAGCAACCATAGATAGTACAAGTATTTAAAAATGTGTGTGTGTGTGCTGAAGATTGCAGTACAGCAGAAATATCCACAGCCTCTTTCTGAAACCAATAACATTTCACAGCCCACAAGAAGTTGCTTTCTGTTTTCTATTTGTTCTGACAAAAACACTGGCTGTAAAACTTACTGTCTGAAAATATGCCTGGCAGCTGAAATAACATTCAGCTTTCCCTGTGCTCGGGAATGCTGCATTATATCATTTCAGGCTACCTCATACAGTATCTGATACAAGTTACCTGAAATAATGCAGGTCAAACAACAAGAGAACTTTGTGCTGACTTTCATCTTCAGCATAAATAGCTCAACTGATTATAAGACAAAATAATTTACCAGAAATAATTTACCAGAACAATTTACCTGAAACATGTTTTGAGTAAGCTTATTGTTCATGATAGGGTACTGCTGCTCTTAATAATAAATCACATGCCCATGATACATGTCCCAGATCATCCATTCCCAGACTGTGAAACATTCAGCTGGGTATCTTAGAGTCAGTGAAGACTGGCAGCAAACAAAATGCAGTGAAGTGAACAATCCAAATTTATGTAGTCCACGGGGAACTTTTGGGATATTTCCTGTATTATAGAACAGGCTATTTCACTTGGAAGTGACTTATAGTGATCATCTAGTCCAACTGCCTGAACAAATCTGGGCTGACCAATGTTAAAGCATGTTAGTAAGGACATTGTCCAAATACCTCTCAAATACTGAGAGGCTTGGGGCATCAGCTACTTTTCTGTGAAACCTTCTCCAGTGTTTGAGCACCATCACAGTAAAGAAATGTGTCCTAATGTCCAGTCTGAAACCCTCCTTGTGCAGTTTTGAACCATTTCAATGCTTCCTGTAAAAGGATGCAAGGGAGAAGAGATCAGAAAGAGATCAGAGTGAGCTGAGTAAAGCCATGGTCCCACCACGATCAATGAAATTTCTCCCTTGATGTCAATGAGATTAAGATTTCCATATTTCAGTACAAAATCTCTATTTAGCTGCTACTGTGAAATATAAAAATAGATCAAAAATGCTTAAGCTTATTTACAATAAAGACAACTACAGAACACAAAATGAGTATAAAGGAACAGTTCCCAACAATTCCCTCAAGACCAGTACAGAAAACATACAGTAATTCAGACTTGTTTACATTTATTCCCATTCATACTGATTGGCAGCTCAGATATTACCCTGTGAACATCTTTATTTCCACAGCTCTGGTCCAAACTTATTTGTTCTTCCAGTCCTCAGCATTCCAGGCCTGTCACCAGTAAAGAGAGTAAAGGAATATTAAATTAAACTGGGAACTATGCATTTATCAGCTTTGCCTCTGTTGTGAAGAGGTCTGATCTGGCACCTCTGGAAGCCTCTTCTTTTTATGTTGTGAAAGCTGAAGTGGCCCATATAACACACAGCCAAATTCTCAGTCTTTTAGTTACTTTTAAACTAAGTTTTAACAGGACTGTCAAGCAGCACATGCAGTATGTCAGTTAACACTGCAGAGTAAAATTGACAAAGAGCACTTTATGTACCTTCAGAGCAAGTATATCTTTGCCAACACTTTTGAGCTATTTTAGGTTTGTAAGCTGCAAGTATCTCCTGCTCTCAGATTTGATAACAGGAGAACCAAGACTAGAGATGAGTAGCACCTGGCAATTAATAATCTAGCTAGTCTGCAGTCTTTAATAAGCAGAATGATAAAAGTTTAACATTTCCTGACTCTGGCAATCCCTTCTCCAAATACTAAGAAGTATTTGTTTCACAGTCACAGGCAGGCTTGCCCCTCTCCTTATTTCTAAGTAAAGATCTCTTAGAAGCATGTGAAAAATCAGAGAAAGGTTAATCCTGAGATAAAATACATAAAAGTAACAGAATTCTTTGCGTCAGTTGCCAAAAATCAAAATTCTTCCACAATTTTGTGGAAGTAAATGACTTTCAAAGTGCTTTAATTGTTCCTTTGAACATCACTTTCTTTTCATCATGTCCCAGAACAGCAAAGCCGCTGCATATGCTGTGGTTAGCCTTTAAGAACCAGTCACTGAAATGAAAGTGAAAGGAGAAAAGGAGCATTCTAAGAATTTTCTAGCTTGTCTTGTAGTGTTTCCATTTAGTAACATCTGCTACTCATAAATCATGAAAGAAACCCCTAACAGCCTGTAATACCAATACATGTGTGAAAACAAGAGTCTTTCACCTCTTGCAGGTAGGCAAAACTTTCATCTTAAAGTAATAAAAGCAGAATATTTGTCTCTTCCTGCCCATTTGGTGGTGCAGCCTGCCCTCAGGGTTCCTGTCACCGTGGCTCTCAGGTGGCCCACCCTGACTGTGGCCGCTGACCTGCAAGTCAGCACCACGTCCACGCGCAGCCTGCTGCAGCTCACGCGCCAAAGCTCATCTGGGCTTGCTCTGCCACAGCCTGCAGACAAGCAGCTGCTGCCAGGGCTGGGCCAACTGCACTGCCTGCTGCCTGGGAATTCTCTGTTGCTTTCCACAATATGTAAAAATTCAATGTGCTCTTTTTTGAGCAGCACATGGGAAAGTTCTGCCCATCGCCCTTTGTCTGTGGTGAGTGACTTGCCTTGGCACACAGGTCTGTTAGGTAGAAGATGATTTTGTTTCACTCACCAGCATGATGATCTCAGCAGATATATAAATATAAACATGTATATAAGTGGATAGATACAGATATAGATAGATATAGATAGATACGAAGAATATGAGAGTTGTGAATTTTAAGGCTTCTTATAACCTTATAGAGACTCTAATTATTTATTATATAATAGATTCAGATGTAGACAGGCAAGACTGTGTATCACCTCAAAAACAATCTCAGACTTTGGGGCATCATCAGAAAAAAAATGCACAAGAGGTTATAAAATGTGAAAGGGAAGCCATGTCCACGAAAATCAAGTTATGATAAAAAAAGATGAATAAATACAGACAATGAAGTAATAATGACTTGACTTTCCATATAAAAAAACTTGACTTGGCTTTCAATATAAAAAAAAGAGATGATAAAAAATCAAGTTGTGAGATGATAAAAAAGAGATGAATAAATACTGACAAAGAAGTAATAATGACTTGAATTTCCATGGTAGCTTCCTGTCAATTTTTTCTGAAATATTTTTTTTAACCAATACACTAAGTTTGTCATTAATTTGACTCAGTTTCGATACATAATTTTGGAAGGAGCATGATCAGAAATTCTGTGACAAACGTGGCAGTAGTAGAGAAACCATTTGCAGTGCCTGTACGGGCAGGTTACATAACAGCAGCTCAGGCAGGGCTGTTTCCAGCTGCCCCTCCATGATTTACACCCCTGGGCTGCTGTGTGGGTTTACCCCGTCTGGGGTGCAAAAGTCAGGCTGCAGCATGGGCTGGGGGGCAGCACGGGGGCTGGGCACTGCAGAGACAGGACCTGGCAGCCTCAGACTGTCCCATCTCCAGGCAGAAGAAGGGTATTCCAGGGACACAGGCACAGCCTCAGCCCTGACAGTCAGGCACCTCTCTGGGGACAGGGCAGGTGAAAGCTGGGAGATAACACCAGCCCACTTTTACAGATCAGTATGAAAACTTTGTATTTGTCTGACTTGAACTTCATGTATTTTCCGTTGGCCTGGTTCTCAAGTTCTCAGTAGAGTCTGAATTGAAGTTATATTGGCATATAGTTTTGTCTCCTTATTTCAATAAAATCCACAGCATTGCTGAGGATGTACTTTGACTCCTCATCTCAAAGATGAAGTTACTGAACAACATCAGCTTTTGGGATCATCATCGACTTCTGGGATACAGCACTCCTGACCAGACACAATGTGGATGTCAAATTGCTGTCTTCTGAGCACAATAGCTTCAGCCAGTTTTCAACACCTCCAAAAAGGTATCCAACCAGCCCTTAACTATTTAACTTCCATATGAGAATGCTATGGGAGGTAGTGTCAAAGGCCATATTGAAGTAAAGATAGATCTGTGTACGTACCACAAATAGATGTTTTCCATCTGTTTTCACATATGGTCACTTCATCACAGAGGGTTATCAAGCTGATCAAACATGATTTATCTCTGATGGATTGACACTAACTGGTCCTAAAGACTTTGTCACTCATGTTGACATTGAATTACTAGGGGCTTGTTCTAAAATCTCTCCAGGAACAGAGGCAAAGCTGACAGATGCATTCATCCCAAATTCACTCTCTGGTCTGTCCTAACACAGGAGTAACACTACCTTTTTCCCAGTTATTAATAATTTTACCATGCATCGTGAATTTCAGCAATTATGCAGAACAGATTAAAAATCACATCAGCATCTGGGTGAATCCTACTGATTTTGGGCTGACTGTATCCAAACCATCTGACATTATTATTAAAACCTTTGAGTCTCAGAGATTGGTACCAGCCAGGCCAGAGCACTGAGGGATTTAATTTTGAATGGCGGTACCTGTACTCACCATTCGGAGACACATCCAGGCTTCACTGAGTTTTATTTGAAGGCCACTGAGGCCACTAGGCATTTTTTTATTCTTGAACCAAAATACCATTCTGACAGTAGGTTTTTTTCAGTATTTTCAATAGGATTTTCCTTGTTGACTATTTGTCTATATATTTTCTTTCCTCTGAAATTTAATTTGTTGAAGTGAAGAAGTCTCTAGAGCAGCTGAGATTTTTGTAAGAGATGCCTTTTTTAAAACACCAGTAGCCTTGGAAGAAAAAACAAGATTGGTTTTCAGAAAAGCATGAAGTTCCCATTGATAGAATCCACAAATGTTAATTTATTCTAAGATATTAAAATTCCTAAACATGATGATCAAGTTCCTGTTTTTATTAGAAATTTGATTGACCAAAGTCCACTTTAAAAACTGTGACTTTCCATTAGAAAGTAGCTGTTTTATCAATTACCTCCTAAGTGTTGAATTGAAGAGAAGCTGGTTGATTTTATTGAAATTCTGGTTTTGGTAAAGTTCTAATCTTTCAAAAATGTTCCTTAATATTATTCTCCTAGTTTTTGCAAAGACACAACTGCTGCTTCTTTCCTTTAATAGTTGCATGAGGCAAAAAACAATGTTTAAAAATAGTTTATTCAGTAAGAAAAAACGAAAAGATAAAAGGTAATCCTTGTTTCTCATGCCACAAATATATTTAAATCAGCCCTAAAATCCTTTAGCCAAATACTTGTGAAATGTTCTGATTTTATATATGTTATGCAACTTTTTTCTTCAAGACTCCGAAATCCATGTCTACCTATGTTCCTACAATACAATTTTCCTCATTAATCTGCAACTGTTCTGCAGGAATCCATATAATGATATGTGGTATGTTGCCAAGGGGCACTGTCATAATGAAAATATTGAATGCAAAGATGTGTTCTGCAAAGGTTTTGGAGACAGTGTGGACAGACTCTGTATCACTGGCTATGGGGCCACAGGGTGCTAGTGAGCATGAGCTGTAACATTGAAACTTCCTATCCTAGGAGCAAAGATTATAATAATACAAGATTCTAAAAGTTTTAAAGTTCTTTTTGTAGAGGTATTCTTTCTGTGCTAGCTGTGTGAGAAACTTCTCCATTAGTAAAACAAAGGTGGCCAATGTCTGGACTTAGGCAGAGGCCTGGGGCTGGTTATGCTGTTTAGTTGTTGGCAATTAGCAACTGTCTGGACTGGCCCTGTGCCTGGTAACAATCTCTTAAAAACCCTTGACTTTGACCTCTGAGATTGGACAGAAACTCTTCTGGGGGAAATTTGGATGCAGCCACCATGTTTTTAGGGGTATGAGAGTTTGGCTCTAAGGATATAAAATGCCATGCTAGATGGCCTTGGGGTCTTAGCTGAGTTTTTTTGCTAGCATATGATCTTTCATAACGTTTTTATCCAAATTAGGTTTATTAGAGAAATCTCCACCGTGAAGATTCTTTTTAGAGCTGTCATTGATGTCCATATTGAAGGTCACTGGCCCAATACAGCACCCTCATAAGATGCCAGTCCCTGACATTGAGAACACACTTGGGCACTCCACTTATACCACAAAGCAGAGAAATATGACCAGCAAGGTTCTTTTCGCATTCCTCCTAGAGGCTATTTGTCTGCAGCCCAAAGCGACCAGCCATGCTCCTTTGCTGTCCAAACTGGACAGTTCACCAACGAGTAGCAAAAGTTTGGTATTTTTTACACTCAAGAACAGATTGACTGAATAATAATTTTTAATTACTGCCAACTTGATGGAAGACTGCAAATAGTCCAATATGTCTTAACACATATCACAGCCATTGTAGGATCAAATTGCCATCCATATGAGGGCAGTTAGCTTCCAGATGTTAAAGGAGCAACTCAAACTTTCAGGATTATATTGGGTTTTTTTCCAAATTAAAAGTGACCTTTTTGTGTGTGCAGATAGCAGCAAATGATCAGTTGGAGTCAATGGGCAAAGCTCCCTTTAATTTGGTGAACCTGTGCCAAATTACACTAACAAAGATAGAGAGCTGCAGGAGAGACAGAACAATTTTAAAGCAATCTCCACAGTTACAATTTGTTTGTTTTAAAAAAGGAAAGTATTACTTCGTATTTGATAGGGATCATTTGACATTATTACATTTTAACAGTAATGTTTTTCACTGTGACAAGCAGAGATAATTGAAAGTATCTTAAATATCCAGCTTGAAATGTCTTCTTATTTTCCTTTTATGGGAAAAAGGAACCTTTTAGAAGAGAAATAGATAAACAGCTCTTCTTCTTTATAGGGGCATAGAATGAAATAACCCTGTAAGTAAACTAGTTAGATAATCTTTTAGAGCTTAATGAGAATATGGAATCAACTATTATTCTTACAAGCCAAGTAATGTAAAACATATGATGTCCCTAACTAAAAACATAGATCAACAGAGCTATGACTGAAAAAATAAAGGTAGAAAACTCAGTAAGAGTTTTTGTGAAACTTTAAATGAAAACACTGTTTTAACTCACATAAAAACAGTGCTACATATCCTAAAACTGAGTTTATATAATATAAATAATGTTATAAGACCATTATAAATGCTTTGACTTATTATTAATGAATGCCATAGTATAAAATATAAAAGTGTGGTTTTTACTTGATTTTATAAACAGAGTTTGCAGTTTCTTAAGCACTGCTGTTTTGTCCCATTTCCATCTTTGTTTTCTTTTTGTACATCAAATCATATATTGTGCTTTCAAAACAGGCCAAAAAGACCAATGTGGTCTTTAACTTGCAGACAATCTCTTTATTTGAAAAATTGCACCAAAGATAATCTCTTATCTGCTGGCAGCAGAATTGCATTTTCACTTCACTAGACCTCAAAACTGCCTGAGAATGCAAGAATGACCATACTGGTTCTCATTAAAGCTCCATGTAGGCCAGCATTCTGCCTGTAAGTGGATTGTCACTATAATATGTTATGAAAAATCCTCTGCTAGGAATTTTCCCCTCCTGAGAAGCTGAAGGCCTCAGGAAAGAAATGTAAACAATAACTATCTGCTGCTGTGGAATGCAGCAGGTGCATCTGTGATTGGTGCCTGTTGGTTGTTTCTAATTAAGAGCCAATCACAGATGCAGCTGCATTGGACTCTGAGAGTCACAAGATTTTGTTACGTATTCTATTCTATTCTTGTTCTTTATAACCTTCTGATCATTCTTTTCTCTCTGTTCTTTTAGTATAGTTTTAATGTAGTATTTTAGTATAATATATAATATAATAAATCAGCCTTCTGAGAAAATGGAGTCAAACCTTGTATCTCCACACATGGAGAGTTACCAACAGTGGACATCAGGGAAAAAGAAGATCCATGCAAGCCTCTTGTATACTATTTTCCTCTCATTTTTTTTTCAGCTTCTTCCTACTTTCACTTCAGAGAATTTTTTTGGTTTGTCTATTTTGTTTATCTCTACGTGGATAATTTTACTTCACTGTGGAGCAGTCAGAGCTCCACAGAACTAAACATATTTTAAAAAACATATGTCTATTTGATCTTCTGATTATGAAGTTTTGCATGAGTTTATCTGCCTGTTATACCTGCTAAATTCCTGTCATGTTGCATCAGATACAGAAAACCTGTCAATTATCCTGACTAGTGTGGCCCATAAACAAGTCAGAACTGAAACTCAGATTGCTTTTTTGAGCATGGAAGTAGATTATATAACTTGCAACAAAGACAAAAGTGACATTATTTCCAATTTTTTTTTACTTATATACATATGTCATTGCACAGTAACATAAACACCATCTCAATTATACCACATCTTCCCTTAGTATTTGTGCATTACAGTTTAGTATTACAGTTGTGGTGAAAAAGGTAGGTGTTTCACAGTCATGATAAGAAACATAATCTCTGAGGGAGAAAAGAATTACATAATTCCTTACTCTGTTTTTTTGTGATTGCTCTTTTCAGGGCATTTCACAGAATAAAACTGAATAAAAATATTGATAATCTCAGGGAGGGGAAGAAAATTATGCTGATATTGGAGCAATTGACACACTTCCGAACAAGAAAAAAGTTAGATGACTTAATTTTTGTCATCTTCAACTCTATTAACCTCCTCTTCTAGTTCCTTTACCTTTCATTTCCATGAGCTGAAGTATTGCTACTCTCCAAGGCAGTGTGCAGGGGTGAAGGTGGGGTATGGATTGTGTGAGTCTGTAGAACTAACATGCCTTGGGGGATTTAAGATTCATAACATCTGCCTAAGGCACTCAACTGGCAAAGAACAGCAAATCTCAGAGCTAGGCAACAGGAAATACTAAACAGTTCCTAAACTCTGTTAAAACCTAGTTTCACTTGTTATCCAGAACCTAGAATCCTGAGCACAAATCCTTGATGGAAGAAGAAGAGAGGAGCTTCTGGGGGGAACGTGGGGAGGGTGGTGACCTGAAGCCAGGCTGGGGCTTGTCCTCACTCCGGACTCTCTCTGGCCTGGCTCGTGCAGGTCCAAGCTGGCTGCCTGGGAGCTGGCTTGTCAGGCTCCACACTGGCAGAGTCACCGTGCAGAACAGCACCCTGTGGGGGGAGTGGGCACCTCCTAACCCCTGTGGGCTGGATTTGCCCTGTAAGCTGTAAATATAGGTTGGGGCTGTACCCTATAGGTATTAACACTAATTCCTAAATGAAATTAAAAGTGATGAGGAGTATCAAAACTATGGAACCCATAGACAAAAATGGCCAGTTAAATGGATTGGACAGCAGTTCACAAGGCAGATGTTTTTTTATTTATGTTGTTAAATATGGCTTAAACATTTACAAACTGTTTTGATTAGATACTGCACTGTCATTTTCACAAGAGCTTTGTAAGATGATAAATTAGAATCAAGTTCTACAATAGGGCCATTTTCTGAATCCTGGGATATATCAGCCTTAAAAAGCAAATTTCAAAAACTTCTCATTCAACTGCATCTGTCATGAAGCAGACCTCATCTGGGTGTCAATGACAAGGAACTGTGAGACTAAAATAAATTACAGATTTATTTTTATCTCCACTAGCTCATTAATGTAAAGGAGAGTGATACGGATATAATTAGACAGGACTAAGAGAAAAGTTGGTCAAAAAAAGAAGGGATCTTTGATGAAAAAATAATGACAGCAAGATTTTTCTCTGAATGCTGAGAAAACTAACTTGTATGAGTTTTTTTATCCTTGATTAACAAATATTCTGGCCTAGCCCCTCTGAATTTTCCTAGACACTCCCTGTGTTTCTATGTTTTTGCTGTGAAAACTTCTCAGGATACTAAAAGGAAAAGGAGGCAGGCATTTACCTTCTTTCATTTCAGACATAGGTATTACTAAGATGGCAAAACTGTGCCTAACAATGAGCTGTAAAACTGCATGCATTTTGAAGATAATAATAATGAAGAATAAGACAGGCATTCACAACATTGACCAGATATTTTCTCCTTTTTCTTCTTCTTCTCCCATATTCCATGTAGAGCAGACCCCAGTTTTCTGCTGAAATGTTGCCCTATCACATACTAAGCTGCTCTAAAAGGTGGAGTAAGTCTGATATGACCTGGTTTTCTCAGTAATATGTAATAAAGACATTTAAACATATTTTAACTTTTAGTTGATATTAAAAAATTTCATCTGTATTCTTGGAACGTTTCTGTGCAAAAATTATGCTCAGTTCCTTCTTTGACTTCTGTAGAAATATTCCAGATTTACACTCAGCAGATGCGAGATGAGAATCTAGCCGAGTATGTCAACACATCAGGGAAAAGAAACATCTGGACTCGAAGCTGATCTATAAGATCTTTTTCACAATGCCCAAGAAAGCGAGGAAACACTAGTAGCAGACACCCCCAGCCTGCCAAGATTCTGCAGAAAATGATGGATTATTTGTTTCTTGGTGAAAATTATTATGCAGTGGCTGTAGTGCAAAGTACATATTTTATTATCTAAATATGCATTTTCACATTTAAGAGAAAAAAAAGGAGCATGTGAAAACTGGCGTGCTTCATCTTGCAGAAGAACAGATTGCTGTTTTGGCTGACTGCAAATTTAGCATTACAAATCACATTAAAGGCAAATTCATTATCAGTTGATTTGTGTACATAAAAACAAGGGCACTCATACTTTGCTGCAAGCATTTTTTACAACTTTTAAACTAGAAACAACCATGGATATGGCTGCATATCTTAATTTTCTATGCTAAAATTTAGAAATTGCAAGCTTTTTTCCTCCTTTAAAACAAAACAGGAGACCTCTTGCAGCTTTATTTTTGACAAAAGGCAGAACAAACAGCAATTTGTCTGAATAAAACATTTAGTAATTTGTAAAATCTGAGTTGATTGAAAATTTTCACTCAATAATTGCTAAAAGAACATTGAGTTCTTGAAAATGTTCCTTGTCAAGATAACTGAATTAGCTGCAATTTGAATGAGTCAGACTAAAAAAGGAGGCATCTTTGCTGACAAAATGCTGGCAGCAGAATTTTTCCTGAGTCTTAGTGAAATGCTTCATAGTTTGCATGAAATTGCCAACCTTACTTGAGTAGATTTGTCAAATACCTGCTTCATCCTATTCGGAGTTTATATAATCAAACCAGGGATGATCAAATATATTCTATCAAATTTGGCTTTAGCAGAAATTTGAATTTTATAAGAAACATTTACATACTGCAATTGTCTGTTTTCAGTGGAAAACCTGACCTCTTGCCAAAGCTTCCACTCCAAAACCTTTGTTGACAACCTCTAATTCTTCTTTTTTCTCAGCTGATAGCTCTCTGAGTTTTAAGTTCTGACAAAAATCTGACATTTTCCAGAGATGTAGTTTGCTTTTTCCTATGAGACTGACTATATTACAATAATTCCATTTCATGCTTTTACCATATCTCCTGTTATATACCTCCAAAGTTTCCAGTCTCCCTTCACAGAAGTTTTTCATGGCCCCAGTCCTTCTCAGAAGAGTGCACTTCTGCAATTGTTGATGGTGAGGGTACGAGCAGTACAGCACGCCTCACTGGCAAGGTAAACCAGCCAACTTGTGAAAGCTACAGTAACTCTTACACTCTCCAACGTTTAAAAGCCTCTTTAAGATTTTAATCATCTCAGCTATCTGTATAACTTCTTTTCCACTGAGAGATATCTCCTGAATACCTACATTGATCTCCTGAATTGACATTAATTCAGTAATATGTGCTGCAAGTAATTTTCCTTCAGTTTGCATTGTTGCACCTGCCAGCACTGAATTGTCGTACGTGTCAATGTGCTCATTCACAAAGCAACATTAAGACCCAAGGAGAGTCAAGATTTTGCTTGGGCTCAGTTAAATTAACTCTCCCCACAACATTTTAATATGTGGCTGCATATATTCAGTGTAAAACTACTTTAGTTTGGATGTCTTCTCTATTCTTGGATTTCTTGCCTGTCTTTCCAAACTGTAGTCCCCTTATCTGAGGGCTATGCCTGTGTAACACTTTTAGTGTAAAAGAGGCAATCACAGTAAAAGCCTATTTTGAGAAATCTGGAAAGAAATACAGGAAGCAGCAACAGGAATGCTGTAGACAAAAAATTATTACTTTAACAGTAGGCAATCATTTTTGACAGATCGAATAGGGAATGTTTTTCAGGAGTCCTAAATATTGAATAGGCAATGCGTAATACTTCAGCCATTAATAATTTAATTGCTATTGAATTATTTCTACAACTAAAACCTACTTAAAACTAGGAATTGTATAGAAAGAAATAACAGATAGTTTCTGGATTAAGGAATAATTTATAAAAAGAAAGTTTTGAGATTTTTGTGGCAAGAGAGTATAAAGATGGTGATAATTCCTCTAATGGACCTCTAATAGACCCAAGAATGTCTGCAGAATTCTGTTCCATTTCAATCAAATACCTAAACATACAGAGAATAATTTACAGAGAATTTTAAGCATTTTAATTAATACAATGATAAAAAGAAATCTTGTCTTAGTTCCAGATATCAAAATGCAAGACATTTTGTGAAATCTTTGGTGTTTTATATATCTTTTTTCATCTACAAAAGAGTCTATTTAATAAAATTTGAATTGACATCTATAAGAAAAATATTTATTGGTTCTCCAAAAGTGTTAAACCCACCAAACTGCTGCTCCTCTCTATGCCATATCTAATGGCATTCAGTTCTGTTGTCAGCATCCATTATTCTTTTCTTAATACTAGGATGCAAAGTCTTACCTTTCAGTTGCAGAGGTCTGTATAATCAAATGATGCTGAATTGTTGTATTATGAATTTGAAATAAAACTCTTTGTTTCTGTTCTTTCAGTTCCATGGATAATGTTTTATCCAACACCCTTCTGGTATTGATAGCACAGAAACTATGCCAAAGTCTGCTTTTTCCTTTTTGACTTCAGAAAGAGAGGCTTCTTTTGGTTCAATTATTATTAAAGAGGTTTGACCATGGCCACGGCTGTGTGCCAACTGGTGGCTGGTATCAGCTAAAACAAAAAAGTGATAAAGGAGAAGGAAATATCAAAAATCTTGGATTTCAGAATGATCTGGATTATTCAATTTTTAGTTAACAACAGTAAATTTACCAGATAAATTCTAGGATAACACATGTATATTTTCATATTTAAAAGTATAAAAGGCAACTTGACTATCAAAGATATTGCCAACATATATTTCAGTTCAATGGGAATTCCAGTTTTTGGCCCAAATTCACAGAACACTGCTACCTTGTGATCAGGATACATCTGTACTGCACATTGTAGTTTGGCTGCCACAATCAATCCAGCTGCTGAGGAGTTGGGCAAATGAGCCTGCGTGGGACAGGCCACTAATGCAGCTGTCATGTGTCTGATAATCTGTGACACACCGCAGCGTCAGGTGCAATGTTTGTGTTCCCTGGCACTGCAGTGTACAGGTTTTAGGCTCCTGCCATCTCTTGGGACATCACAAGACATGAATTAGATATAGACTGTCAATGGAGCATATGGAAAGAGAGGAGTGCCAGCACTCTACACAGAAAATAAATAACCTAGGCCAGCCAACAGGAAATATTACACAAATCCCCTGCTAAGATTTAGACATTTTGGCTTTACAACAGTGAGAGATTTCACTTCATAGATGATTCATGGACATTCCTGCTATTGAGACCCTTTGGTTAAGGAATGAGTAGAGGATCAAGGTCAAAGGAGGAGTGCAGTTGTAGCTGACTGTTTCCATGTAGCCTGTATCATAACATTCACTTACCATCAGGAGACTTGGCTACAGGTTCACATTCTCCCTAAATTGATTTAAACCCACATCACCTAGTTCATGGGAGAGAGTCTTTGTCCTATAACTAGAAGGGACATGGGATGGGTCAGGGACTGTTCATGCCTTGCCAGGACTTATAAACACCAGTGACAGCACTTGGCTCATGTGGTCCAGTAGCTGATAGAAGGTGAAAGCAAATATCTAGATATCAATTATAAAAGTTTTTCACCAAAATGTTCCCAGTTTTCAACTTTTTACTGCTCAGGACATTTGGGAGCAGACAAGATATCTATTGAAGTTATTTCCCTTTCTGGGAGTAATTAAGTCCTCATCAGGACGGGGCAGAAAAAAATGTACATATCTTCAGGACTTTCTTAACCCACATTTCCTCTTTCTCAGCAAAGTCAGATTGTAGAGTGTATGAAAGACTAAACTTCTGGTGTGACTGCTAGTGTGGAAGGAATAACTCCCTTGTTTCCTGGGAGTAAATTAATTTGTTTGCTTATCTGTTGAGTAATGGTTTGTTTGATTGCAGTTTGTCAGATTTGTGGTTTGGCTGCAGTTTTGGGTTTGCAGAGTCTCTTTGGGGCTGTCTTTTGAGAGTAGGAAAAACATCTTGAAGTTTGAAGGGTGAAAAAGTCCTTCTGCTTGTAATCACTGCCAACAGTGTTAATATTTTGTTAGCTGCCAAAGCTCTGTAACAGGGTAAGGTTGACTAAGGTAGATGTTCCAGAAGCCAGACCTAGTAGCAATGAAGTGTGACTTGCACTGGAAGAGCATTGTCCTATCTATCAAAGATGAGGGGAAAAGCAAAAAAGACAAGGCTGAAAAAGCAGCACAGAAACTTGTAGATAGATTTTGAAAATCAAAAATGTGTAACTATTGTTTCCCTTGTTTAAAAAATTGCCATGGTATGTGTGGGGTCACATAATAGAATTTCACTTCAAGAGGTTATTGCATTTTCTGAAAGTGTGTAGCTTGCTTGTACCACAGTATGTTTTGGAACACAAATGTGATCCAGCTGAAGGCATAGCAATGCACATATCATTTAGGGAGCTCACATGACAGTGATTTTGTACCAATAAGAGATTAGGGATTTATGTCTGAGAACCACAACATGTGGTGCATCCACGTGTTGGATTTTATGAGCTATGGAATATGAATTTCAGTGCAATGTAGTAAATTCATGGGCAGTTCTCTGGGGCATCTCAGCTTTTTTTTTTTTTTTTTTTTTTTTTTTTTTTTTTTTTTAAGCAGCCACCATTTATTGGCATTTTCTTACTTGAGAGCCTTGATGAACCAGGCTGCACTTACACCTCTTCTTACATGACAAAAGTAACATCTTAGTCATCTTCCAAAGCAACTGGTAAAGCTGTTGAAATATTGGATGCTGAACACATGCTCAGTCCTGGTCTTGCAGATTTAGATCCTTTCACTGCACTTTCCATTGGAAATGTGATGATCACCCATCCTGTGTACACACCAATGCATTCTGGGTGGACTTTTGAGATGAACTAGCTAGGCCCTCTGTGGTTTGGCTCTCAGGAAAAATCCCTTCAGAAACTCACCCCACAGGCAGTATGTAAGAGAGTATATCAGGTTTGTTTCTTTACACACCCTTTCAGCCTTATTGTTGCAAGATTTTGTTCACATTTCTACATGCTCTTATGTAGCAGCTCAGTTTCATGACATGGAAACAGCTGTTGGTCAATAATGAGACACAATTATACAACTTCATAGTCCCTTTTTTTGTTTTTGTTTTTTTTTGTTTGTTTTTCCCTATGGTTCCCTTTGTCCTGCAGATTCTACCCAGTATAGTTGTCACTACCATCTTTTTAATCCCAAATGAATGGGCTTCTCCATTCCAGCCCTGAGAAGGTTTGGGATGCTGACTATAGAAATAACAATACAGTTTAGGGTTTGTCAGGGGAAGCAGCAGAAAAAAAATTAAAACAAAGGATTTTGGAAAACAGATGCTAGGAACAACACGCAACAGGAACCATACAAAATTTAGGGTATATTTAGCTCCCAGGATTACAGAACCAGACTTGATCCCAGTAGGCATTGCTTGCAACCTGCTTTTTTCCTACTGGGTTTTGGTCTCTGGAAGCTAATGGAAGTTAAGTGGACTCTTTGCTGAGGAAAGTGTGTTAGGCATGGACTTGAGGAACTTTGTTCATGAAGTAGCTGACTGAGTATTCAGTGTGTGTGACGTGTTTCAGTAAGAACCAGGTACCAGTCAAGATCTCCCACACAGTGTGCTAGGTCTCACAGCCTACCTCTGTTGTCTTCTGTCTTTTGTCCTGTTCAGAGCTAGTATGATAGTACAGTTGAATGCAGCTGCAGCTGTTACTTGGCTCTGGCCCAGGCCAATAGCAGAGCAGTACACCTCCTCTGAGCCAAACCATGTTTGCTTGAGTACTCTCCTCACAGCTCCCATACTTTTAATTTCATAGATTACCCATCCACTTGGCCAAAGATCAGGCTTATGTGCCCAGGCAGCCAAGTTTGACTGTAGATGCCCAAACTGTTCAAACAGAAAATAGAAATGGTCATTGTAGATACCCCAGCTAAATGAGCAACCTTTGCCCTAGGTTTTTAAGAATCCCAGCTGACATATTCTCTGTCTGCATCAGCCCTGGTAATGATAAGTTCTGTCAGTGTGATCCTGTGCCTGGCTGGTGTCCCAGGGAGAATAGAGGTGGGAAGAGCTAGTAACTGCTGCATGCTCCCTCTAGACCCTTCCACGACTGGGTCCAGTACACAGAGGACAAAGGCTTCACCAGACCCATGGTGAATTGTGGGGACCATCACATGCAGATGCTACCTCTGGCAGACAACCCTCCCTGCTTCACGACAGCAATCACTCATGTGACTGCAGGGGGGTGCAAATATATTTTCAACAGCACGCAACCTTCCTATATAGTACAAAATGCTCCAAAGTACAGAAAGCATTGTGGAGAAAAAAATGTGGTCCATGGAGAAGCCTATTAGCCCAGGAAACATCTGGCTATACTTACTGTCTATCTCAGGCTGAAGTATAGCTCTATAACTGCTGACACATTAGCTGCAAGGAGAATTGTTGAGTGTTGTTGTTGATGATGATGATGATGATGATGATGATGGGCGGAAGTGACATCAGTCCCATCTCTCTTCCCTTCTCCAGGCACTCTTGATGAGCAGGAAAAATCATCAGTCTTGCTTTTCATGTATATATGTATATATGTATGTATGTATGTATGTACGTATGTATGTACAGTTTGAATGCAATATGTCTTCTTATGCAGCTCCAGTAAAATAAACCAGTGAGAGCTTTTTGTGGAAAGAAACAGGTGTGGGGCTATAATTCTCATTTTCCCGGGTGAAAAAAATATAGACAGTAGTCAAAGCCTCCAAAGGTGACAGACACTAGGTCCTGGAGTAGGAAACCTTTTTCTGAGATTGAAAGGGCTTAGGTAGCATAAGGCCAGTTCCCTGTCACTGATAGAAGAGCGGGGACAGAATTGCCAGCAACACTAGACCGTTCTATTGGCAAAATGCCTAGGAGCTGGCTGTATGCTTAGAAAATGATAGGAAAAAAGAAAGTGGCCTCAAAGGCCTTCAAAAATGGTCCAGAATTTGTCCTCAGATGCTCCCTTGTTTCCTCAAAGAGGGCAACACACAGGAGGCTTGAAATCTCAAACCTCTGCATTTGAGTACATTGCAGTTGCCAAGCTTTTCATAGCTGCAGAATGTCTTCCCATCATCCATGCAGCCATTATTATCTTCAGTCCATATTAGTCCTTCTTCAGAACCTTTGGCTTAATCAAACACAGCTCATTGTTTAGTCCTATACCAATAAACAAAACAAAGCCAGGGCCTCTCTCATGGCCCAGAACACAGGAGGTTTGGATGGCTAAAATTTTCCCTTCTCTACAGGAAAAAAGGATGGCCTCAAGTGCAGTTCTGGACCAGTCCCTGGCCAACAGTATTCTCACTAGTGGGAGAAGTTCAGCTGGCTCAGGCCAAATCTGCGTCAAGGAGAGTGTGAACTGTTGAACAGCAGGGCAGGACTCAGCGGAACAGTATGGTCCTGCAGAAGGCCAAGTAAACAATGCACACCCATAGCACAACACATAGCTCCTTTACATGTGCTGGCAAGAACAGACCTGAGAAGAGTCTCCCTCTAGAGTTCTAGCAGCTGTTTTAGATCTACCCACCTTCATTCTGGATTGGGATCAACATAATGGTGGGATTTGGGTTAGTGTAAATGAGGCACACATGGCGTTGATCTGGCATGAGTCCTGTCCCTGTCTCTGTGATGATAACCATGGTGTTGTAGCTAACAGTCATGTGGCAGTGGCAAAGTCTGAGGCAGAGGGCCAGCAGAGATCCGCAATGCACGGCAGATCCACAGCTAGGGCCACGACTAGAGATGGAAACCAAAGACAAAGAAAAATAAAGGGCCCCATGCCTGCATGTAAAGGATGCAAGGCTGCTTCCAAGGACAATGACTGTGGGCAAGTAGGCAGAAACAAAGCAAGAAGGGGCTGTGAGAAGGCTTGCAGCCTATGTGCAGGAGGTTCACTAGCTGTGGGAGATCTGGCATGGTCAGACAGTCCTGACTTAGCATAAAGTTCGCTGGCACAAAGTCATCTCATCAACATTTTTGAAGTACTATAAACTTGCTTCGTTGGCTCAAGTGTAAGTTTATCAGCACTCTGCATCATGAGGGGGAGTGTTCTTATTCCAGTGGAGTCTGGATTTAATCTACAGCCAAACCATAGACATAGCCAGTGAGAGCTGTAATAGAACAAGTAAATGGATACATGTACTAATGGTAAAAATTGAGGGAAAAAAGTAATTACAACATGGGGGAGCAAACTGGCAAATATAAGTGCTGAGAAGAGAAATGAAATATATCCAAAATACCAAGTGATTATAGAGTCATGATGCTACACCCAGCATATACAATTCCTATGGATATCAAATGCAGAGCATGCTGTGACAAATGTTTTGCAAATGGCCCAGTGGAAGTTGAAATTTACAGCCTTCACAGTAGGAAAGACAAGTAGAAAACACAGTGAATGAGCCCGTGATATGCTCCCTGTGATCCTTAATGTTCATGTCTCACACCAACAATTTCCTGCAGGCCAGAGAAATTTCAGTTTCTAATTTTACTGGAATTCTCTCCTGCTTTCTTTCACTGTTGCTTCTTTATAACTACTGCACCATGCAGCTAAGCAGAGGATCTACTTTGGTGCCATCTGAATCTTTTCAAAGTCATTCTGAAGACTAAAGTGCACGAAAAATTGCCCTGTTCCCCAGTTTATAGATTCAGTTTTTCCTGTAGGTAAGAAACATTATATTGTTATTCAGATGTCTTAGACCACCCCGAAATCAAAACAGGCAAAGCCAAGCAGAAATTGCCAGCATTCATATCATCCCAGACAGACAATACAGTTGCTAGTGTTTATGAAGTATAATGTAAAAGAAAAAAGGAAAAAGGAAAAAACTGATTTCATTTACTCTTATTACATTTATGTAAGGAAGGTCTCTGCCTCATGCAGGTGACTCCTGTTTCTGAAAAAAATTCCAGCCTCTGGGTACCTGTTACACATCACTTAGAGGGGCAGTTTCAGGAGGTTCTCTACAGAAACATCCATCACCTCAGGCCCACCCTGCAGGATTTATCTTCATATAAATCACTGACTACACCATTATTTTTGATGTGTGGAGAATGCTAATGCTAGCAGACAAACTCCCTTTAAATTCCTGGAGGGACTCAGACAAGTATTTCGTCCTAATATTTGTTCTGTTCCTTTCTTAATTGTGAGATATTTTGATTGTATTGTCTGTTAAATAGAGCATTGTTTCATATTCTTGGACTATTAGACTATTGGTAATCTGGAAAATAAAGTAGTCTACAACTGGTACAACTTGTCCTTGCTTGGTGGCTCCCTGACAGGTTTCATTGTGAAAAGGGCCTTATACTGGATCTTCTAAATCAATTTCAGTGTTTAGAAAGAATACATACAATAAATATCAAATTAATGTAAACACATGTTGGAATGTATTGGCTTGAATGGGAAATTGTACTTATGTAAAATGGAAGAAAACAAAGTAGTTACAAAGCATATCATACTCTTTTCAGTAAAGAAAGAACAACTAGAAATTTACAATCTCCACAATCCTTTTGTACTGACTGACCTTTCTTCATATCTTAGACTATTCTACTACAAGCAGTCATAAAAATTTCAGATCATCTGAGAAAAAGAAACTTAATAAATTTCTCTGGAAAGCTTTCTGGACTCAGATTTGTTCCAAGCTATAGTCTCAAACTTGGTCATGCTGCAGATGACACAGTTGTGTGGAGAAGGTTTTCACCTTCCAAGGATGGAAAGTGCTGACAGCACAAAGTCAATGAGCATAGAGAGGTGAATAGTACAGGAAGAGTAATGTGCTCTCAAGGAAAAGAGTATTGGAATTGTATAAAAAGCTATAACACAGTGTTCCAAAAATCAATGACAATTTAGTAAAGGTTGAAGACAAAGTTTGAATGAGGTGACTAATTTTAATTTTATCCTGAAAAAATCAGTTAAGACTCTTCTTAAAAGGTAAGATATGTTTGTACAGAAGACTATGCAGTACTAAATCCAGCTGTCTAGTTAGATGATAACTAATTTAAGTTTTTAGATGGTTTAAATATTTTTGTTGTGGTTTATTTTCTCTTTTTTTTTTTCCCTAGGATATAATGTTATCTGAAATAGTACCTTTTTGGATATTCTAATGAAGACAGATATTAGTTTTATAGATGTCATGATTTAAAAAGACAAGTAATGTAAAGTTTGGAGAGAAATGTAATAGCAGCTGCCAGATCAACTAGCAGAACTGGGGAGAAAAGTAAATCTTTGGATAGACTGCTTTATTTCAGTCACAGAAATGTTTGTTTGTCGGAAAAGCTGTGAATTTTCTATGCTATTTAAGTTTGTTTAAGGGCATATAGTTAAATGACTGATAAATAAGCCAAAATAGAAGACTAAGATAGAATACCAGATAAATTGCTGAATATATGGACAAAAAGAGAAAACAGCTGAGATAAAAAATAAGGAATCCTAGTACGAATCATGTACTTTATGGTGCTTTATTTAAGGGGGGATTATAAGTGTGAAATATAAAAATGCATTTTAAATGGTTTATTTTCATAATATTCCATGTGAACATATCCATACTAAATGACATTGATGTATAATGTGACTTATATAAAATGTTTTAAATAATTATTCAAAGACAAAAGTGTTTCAGATTAGGAAAGGGAGTCAAGAGTCATTAAGTTCATTAGAGAAATTCAATTCAGATTTAATTATATAAAAATAAAATACTAAAGGGGTGAAACTAGACCCTGGAAAAACAATATTTACTTTTTCCTGTCATGGAAACAGCTATGAAAATCACCTGCTGTTGCAGGACTCAATGAGCTAATAGATGAACTTTTTCACAATTATTTTCAGTTGTGATGTCAATCCTCAAGAGTACACTGATGTTTTCCTGATGAAATTGCCTCACAAACAATACTAAATTTAATTGAGTTATTGGTATGTTTATTGACACAAGCATCAAATGTCTTTGTCTACATGAATTATTGGCTGGTCCAAATATTCCCAACATGTCTGTTTCTTTGAGTGAAAATCAAACACAATTTATTTCATATCTAACCTCTGCACTGTTGGATAAAAGTGACAGGAGCAGATGGCAGCTGTAGGATGGCAGTGGTTGTGTTTGCTCCCAACTCCTGGCCACAAAGGCCATGGACATGGAGGCCAGCAGCTGACCCAGGTCCTCCAGCAGGACTGCAGCAGGCAGGGCAAGCGTGCTGCGCTGCACTGACTTGCAGATGACCAGAGTTAAGACCTGGGAGACTAACAATGCCTGCTTGTTGCTGTCACATATTTTAAAATCTCAAGTGGATATACTGGGAGCAAGGAAGGGAAGAGCTGATCAGTACTCATGGCTGTTGGAGAGGCTGGATGTCCTCTGTACCCTGTTCGGTCAACACCCCAACTACTTCCAGACTGATAAATACATACAAAAAGCCCTTATAATAACGTAAATAATTAATGTTTGTGGCTTAAACTACCTGTAGATGTACAGTGAAGTTAAAACTGGGTGAAATAGACTTGAGCTGTGCAATGATTCCAGAAATTTCAACATTGAGCTGTGAGAAACACTGGGACAAAACCTCCAGCAATGTCCAGGGCTGAATGAGAGCCACCACCTTTTGCGTAATTACTAAATGCCCTCATCTCTGGATGCCCTACTTTTGTTGCTCATGTTACATGGGGAAGGTCATGGGAAATGTTCCTTAGGACAAAAGCTGCAGGTAGATTCTGCATTATCTCTGTACTGAGCTGTTACAGAACTATGTAAGTGAGCTGCAAATCTACCTATGATATTATTTAAAACCAGTATCATTTACTGATCTGTGAGAAACACCTATCTCCTCATGACCCTGTGTTTATTATTTGATCCCCAACTTGCTTGGTGTTTATTAATGTAAAAACAACACCTATGAATATACCCATGAATGCACTCTTGAAAGAAATAGATAAGTTATTACCTAAACCAGAGCATATTATCACAGAATAATTATGGATAATGTTATTTTTATTGTCATTATTTTGCATCCTCACTAGCCAATACATTAATTTTAGGCATACATGACCTCAGCTGAGTTTATCCCTAAACTGAGGTCATGCAGGGAAGTGGAGGCCCTTTGTCTTCAGAATTCAGGTAGTATATAACTGCTAATATTATGGCAGATATATGCACATACAGTTGTACATTTATACATTCATAATCAAATTTGTACACAAACCCATGGTTCATTGGATATAATTTTCTACTGTAGCTGAATTAACCTCAAATAAGAAATATCTCCTCTAGTACAATCCAAACTTGATTTATCCCTTCAGAAGAGAAGGGATATAGTTGTTTTATATCTATCTATATCTATATCTATATCTATATCTATATTTATCTATCTATCTATAATTTATTATATATATAACTTATTTATTTTTATTTATTGATATTCTTTTTATTAGATAGATGTTATTTAAACATTTGAAAAAATATTTTTACACAAATATTGCTAGATATTTTCCTGATTCTGCAAAACAATGCAAAATTTGTTCATTCTAAAGTCTTCATAATAGCTACTTTTCCACCAAGAAATTAATTCTTTGTTCGTTTGACTTTTCTAAAAGAAATGAAGGCACAAGGCCATAGATAATACGCACATTTCTAAACAGTTTGAATTTCTAAGCTTTAAATTACCATAAAGTCATTTGATCTGTCTGTATTTCAAACACTTATAATTATAGAGATTTATATTTACATCTGGCACAGAGTTACAGAGTTGTAACTGGCCTCTTTTGGATCCTATTGCCTACACCCCATCACATCTGACTCTACACTGGTAATGTAGAGGACTGGAGAATGCCATTAGTGACCCCTACTCCAGAGACAGACAGCTATAAATGGTACTTAGTATCAGAGTTTAGAAAATACTTGTGTTATGTACTTAACAGATTTCCCAGGACCGTGTGGAAATGAAAGCCATACATCTGTTGAAGAAAGGTCTACTAGGAAAGGTCTACTCTATGTAGTTCCTACATTGTGTGTCAGAAGGGAGTTTGAACAGGATTGAAATATTTCTGCATTATCATAATGCAAAATATATAAAGTAATAATTTTAAATATCCCCACATGCTTTTCTGATTATACTAGAGTTCTAAACTTATAAAATAACACATTTAATATTATATGTAATAGCTGCAGTCAAGAATGTTCAGAAGCAGACCTTCTCAAACCTTGAGGCTCAACTGTGTGTTTCCTGAACAGTGTTTGGCCAGAGGAAAAGAAGCTGGGGTCAGCCTGTGGCCTCGGTCAGCCTTGCCAGGTTCTGAGAGAACACCTTACATCACAAGTGATTTCTCATTATCCCTCTACTGCAGGCAAATAGAAATGGAAAAAATTGTTACAGTGACTTTCAGGTCTCATAGGAATTTCCTATCTAAAATTTCCTATAGGAAACAGTTGTGCAGCACTCAGAAGTGTACACAGTCATCCTCACATAGCTTACAGAAGATGGAGAGTTATCCATGTGCACCTGTGAGCAGTTGCCTCACACTGAATTCAGGTGTAATTATATTTTTAAATTATTTTCTTCTTATTTTGATTTTATTTTTTTTTTAATAGTTGGCATTTGTTCAGAGAAGCAACCCTGGAAGATTGGTATGTTTTGTGACAGAACACAGGAACACTGCTGGAAAAACTCCCCAGGATTTTAGGAATAATCTGAAGTCAGACAGCAGTGATTTTTCTGTTTTCTTGAAGTTCTTTTGAAAGACAGCAGGAAGATCCAAGGGACTGACTCTACCAGTAAAGAACTGAATTGAAGAAGAGCCTAGGAGAGCTGCAGAAGGAAGTATTGAAGACTGGTTGATATGAGACAAGGTGTTATATTTCATACTTGAAATCTCTGTGTGGTAACGGTCAGTTAAAATCCTGACACTGATTGAAGCAAGTATTTATTAGTTTCCATGCTTTTAAGTACTTACTGAACAATAACTGATGCTCAATAAATCATCTAAGAAAAATTAGGTCTTCAGCTTATACTAAAGATTCCTCCAAATGAGGGGTCCAAAAATTGTACAAATGCAATGATTGGAGAAAACAGTGCTTTATTCTGTGGACAAAATCAATACTGTAGGCATGTTAGACACAAAAGGGATTTCTCTAAAAAATGCTTTGTTCTCATGCACTTGATTGTTTTCAGCTGCTGTAGTCAGAAGGCTGGCTGTAAAATTGCATTACAAAAATGCTGAAGATGTTGCACTCCACATTAAACTTATGATGAAAACCCAGAAATTTTAAAGAGTAAAATGAATGGGCTGTCAGTCTGAAAGCACAGGGAAAGCTAAATCTGAAGCTGGATATAGTTGTGCAAGACAGTATTATGCCAGAAACTGTAATATTAGCACTGAAAGGAGAGCCACAGGCAGCAGAGGGTAAGGTGGTAAAATTTAGCCTTATGATAGGGAACTTATCCCCGCTAAGGGAGTTTGTGAACTAAATTCATAGGGAAAAAAACAACTGGAAAGGATTCAATTTGTAATTGGACCAGAGGAAAATGTATCCATTATGGGATTAGAGAGGGGTCATGCTATGGTGTCGCTGTGCTGGTTCTCTCACTCCTCTGCTCCACATCCCTCTTATGATAACCTCAGAAGTTGGGGAAAGCTACAGGACAGGGGTGGGCAATTGTACTCTTGTCTCATATAGGATAGTTGTTATTTCCCTTTGGTTGAGGCTAAATGAGGGGGTAGATAGGATTTGTGCGTGGGTGTGGGTGTGAGGGGGAATAGCAATTTCCCAAACATCTTGGGCTGTGTACACATGAGAACTGATTCAGGTTCATCTCTCCGTGTGAGCGACCTCCTGAGAGTGATTGGGAATGAGAACTTGAAAGCATGCAGATAAAGAGGAGTAATTTACACTTTAATAATTATCACACAATTATTGTGCTACTTACTTAGCAGAAGTAAATATGTAAACAGCAGACATTTTTTATTATTATCTTTCCTGGTTTACCAGTGTTTGAAGGGCAGGCTCCTCACCCTGGCAAATCCACATTTGATTTTAGATTTTTTGTGATATCCAGAATGTGAGAAGTCGTTTCTTCATTTGTGCTGATACAGTACTTCTAGTCCTTAAAACATCATTCTTGTCAGGAACTGCTGCACAGAAAAATTTCTCTATTCAGCACAGCCCCCCAAATCCTCCTTTCTGGACTCCTGGAGCAGGACCTGGTTTGAGAAGGACAGACATGGAAACCCTGTGCTCATATGCACAAGTTAAAAAATAAACTTTTGAGTTTTTTTGCTTCAAAACTTTCATGTCTTTTTCTCAAGACCAAAACCCTTTGAGCACTTAATGGTGTGGAGAGAGAAAGTGCATGTAGCCATTGTGTCCTGCTCAAGTTCCTGCTAAGGCTTATATTATCCCATTAGCTGCACAGTAATTGTAAAGTTTGTTTCTGAAAGTATATATGTTATCTAGTCCAAATAGTTCTCCTTGGTTTACTAAAGAGTTTATTGTTTTCTTCTAACAAGTAACATTGAAGAAACATGAAGAAAAATCCTCCTGATTATTTACTTTCTTGAGGCCCTGGCAGAAAAGGCACAGAGTCCTTATTGCTGCTATAATCATAGAATGGCCAGAAGATCATAATAATGTGTCACAAGTAAATGTTTTCAGTGAGACATAAGGTTGGGGTCTGGTATATTTCTAAACTATATGTCAGGCTTGAAAGTTTTCAATTAATTGACTTCAGGTTTAGTAAAGCGAAAATCTCCCTGGTAAGGGGTTATCACAAAAGCACCAAGGCTCTGTAACTCAGAAGAGCAATACTCACACTGAGCACTTACATGCAGACCTCAAAGAGCTTTTAATCACTAGATGCTTAACCAATTTGCAGCAGATATCTTAGCTAACAATTATGGCCTCCCTTAGCTCCAAAGTATTCGTGGGCAGACTGTAACTCTCTCAAACAATTCAGTCAGTCACTCAAAATTTTACAGAAGTATCTCTTTAAGGGAGACTTTCAAACTGCTATGTATCAGTACTTTAAAATAATTCACACATCAATTTATGCATTTATTTTAATATATATCTAACTAATTTAGCACTTACTGTGTTATTTTAAAATGTAATGCACATACATAATACTATAACATTATTGGAAATTCTCTTTATTATACACTGTGCTGTTCACTAAAATAATGTATTGTTAATTGTGTAGAAAAAGTTCAATTAATTTGAGATAATGCTATAGGTCTTTGATATATTTTGAGATGTCATTGTAACTGCTCCTGTTAGCAATGGGAAGTCAGATATGTCTTCATTGACTATGTATACAATAGATCAACAGCAATTTAAACATATTTAAATAGTAAAATAAATTACTCTTTATATGAAAAAAAAAGTTTCTGCCCTCAGTGTATTAAATATTAGTTTTGGAATTCCAACACCAGGAATATCCTTCTTTTACCAAGAGCTTCCATAAAGACAGAAAACAAGAGAAAGTTGAACTGTTGGCTTCTAGTGTAACTGCAAGCAGAAAAACCAGCGTTTGCAGATTGCTCCAAAATGAAGCAATTGCCAGCTCTAAACTGGGTGCTAGCTCACTGAGGATGCTCAGCCTGCAGGAGTTACCAGGCAAACTGAGGGGCTGGGGGGACACAAAGGTTCTGCAGCTCCACTTGAGATTGGGTCTTCACTGAATGCTGCTTTTGAAATGCATGTGAGAGAGAGGTGTTCAATAAGGAGCTGCAGAAATCACAAGCAACAGGCAATGCAAAGCCACAGAGATGCAAAGCCAAAACATTTATATCTATACCTCCATTGTACATAGGTTTGTAACCATATATATACAAAAAGCCATTATATATCATACCCTATTTTATTTAGATACATATGTTTGCACATGTATCTGTATATTTTTGAATACATTTATGTTTACATAAATGACAGACACATGTACATACATATATTTATAACCAGACTGTGTACTAGCTACTTCTCAGATCAAATGTGGTTGAAAGTACATAAACAGAGAAGACAATTTTGATGTTTGTTTTTGGATGTTTTAAAAAATACAGATGGTACTTGCCTCCCTTCTTTCAAATAAAGAAATTTCTGTGAGGATCCAGGTACTCAGTTCTACCTTCTAATAGAGAAATCAAGAAACAAAGTAGCTCTAGTGACATGCAATTAATCAAAGCCTTTTCTTTAGTAATTCAGTCATTAATTTTACAAAATATCCCTGAATTTAACATAAGGGTGAAAATGAAAGCGGAATTATCATTGACCTTTTTTGTTTTGTTCAAGTAATTTCTCAGGGCTACTCTATATATTAATAGAGTTATTTCACAGAAGTCTATTCGTCTGTGATCTTCTGCCAGTGTTGTATTCAAACACTCTTAAGTGTTAGAAAAACATGCAAATTGAAAGTTTACAATTTAAATATTTAAACACTTTATATTCTATTTCCTTCTTTTTTAGAAAATCCAGTTTTATAGAGAAGTTAGGTACTCAAAATTCTGGTTTCCTATAAATATATTTCAGACAGCACTATTAAAGAATCAACTTTTAAATAATTCTAGTATGTTAAACAATATATGATGTATATGAAAATATACATAGTAAGATTTAATTTGTAGTGAAAGTAGTATATACATATATATTTGTGATTTCCAAGGCTTACCTGTAAGGAAAAGATACATTTTTAAAGCCACTATGTAATTTTTTTTGGTGTGACAGCTGTGTCCTACACACATAACTGCCATGAGGGAATCCATTCTTGCATTGTCATATACAATAGATCTATTTGACATAACTTCAACATGATAATATTGAGGATTCAAGAAACCTTATAAAAATTAGGTGGAATTGAATAAAAATTGTATAATTCCTTGTCTCCTTGGCAGTTTTTCTTTCTTTATTTCATACTTATGGTTTGGGGCTTTTTAATAGCTTCCACTATTTCTTGAACTTCTAAAAAGTAGATTTGTTCATGTTTGTCACATATGGTGGACTGTGCTATTTAGACTGAAAGAAGTAAACACACCTTTAAATTATGATTATCTTCTAGTTCTGCTTTTAAAACTCTCTATATGCTGACCATATCACTAAAGTTGAGTAAATGCCCTGGGGTGGATTCACCTTGCATCCTGTGTGCAGTTTTGGGCACCACACTGTAAGAAAGACATTAAACTATTAGGGAGCATCCAAAGGACGGCAACAAAGATGATGGAGGGCAGTGAGAGAAAGCTCTATGAGGAGCAGCTGAGGTCACTTGGTCTGTTAAGCATGGAGAAGAGAAGACTGAGGGGAGAGCTCATTGCAGTTGCAACTTCCTCATGACAGGACGATGAGGGGCAGGTACCAATCTCTCTACTTGGGACCAGGGACAAGACTCGAGGAAATGGCAGGAAGCTCAGCATATTCTATTCTATCTATATTCTATGATAAATGCACAGAACTAAGTGGACCTTGCATGTGGTTCCCTACACTATTAAGAAACAGCTATTTTTGGTACTTAGTTGCTTTATATAGCAAATCATACTGGCATAGACTGATTCATACCCATACCCTTCAGACACATACTTCCTCTCTCACTCGTATTTGTGAAGCTTTTGGTGGTGCAAATTTACATTGGCACCAACATCATTGCTTACTTGAGCATTTCAGTTAGTATTAAAGCTACCAGGTCATAAATATCTAAATGTAATTTACCTGTTTCTGCTTTTGCTCTCAGTGAATAATTTTGTCTCATTTTGCACCTCACATAAAATCTAAACCATTGTAGTTAAAAGATTTTTGAATCTTTATGCAAGTTACAAGAATAAAGAAGCTGCAGCAGAATCCTGCACAAATGTGCCTGAATGCTGCCATTGTAAAACTGTGAGGACATTCAGAGTTCTCTGCTGTTGCTCAACTACTTTCAGCCAGTGTGATGCAATCCATCCGTTGGGTTCAGTTCTTGTTCGCAGACACCCCGCGCCTCGTGTGCCTTCACTGGTGACCTGTGTAGGCGTCTGGGGCTGCAGAACTGCAGCTTGGGACCTTTCTTTCTTTAGGAAGGACTGACGTGTTTGTCACACACCACACACAGCACTGTGGGCTCTGAGTTTTGAGCACTCTGAGATACTAATGTCGCTAGACGGAGTTTAAGATTACATATAGGTCAGCGTTGTGTGTAAAGGGGAGAATGACATTTCTCCAAGGACAGATAATATTATTTATAACAGATTTCTTGCACTTTTCAGTGATGGTATCAATTGTTTACAGCTGACTGAAACAAGTAGAATTAGTCTGATAAGGGATCGAGGCTTGGGTCCAAGCCCAGATCCTCTTACCAAGGCTGCAGTAGAGTCTGTTGTTAAGATTGTGCAGTCAGAGAGTTACCGAAAAAGTAGCATAAATATTTTTAGGCAAAATACTTGTTCCATGGAAAAATTTTCATTAACTTTAATGGCTTCAAGATTTCCCCCCTGCTGTGAAGCTGATTTATCATTTGTACAGGGCATTTTTAACAAAAAAGCCTTTGCTAATGCCAGAAATATGACATTGCCTGGACTGAGTGAGAGGCTTAGTTTTTGGGGTTTTTTCTTAATTTATGAAGAATATATCTGTCAAAACAGCCTCTAATAATGAAATCACATTCTGGTATAATGATTAATTTCAACTTTTAGAAAATTTTTAGCTTTGACTATTGTGGAGGGAACAATAGTTGAAATAGTTTGAATAATAAAGTATGTAGTAGTGTGAAAATAATTGAAGTGGGAAACTTTTACAGAATTTCACAGAATCACAGAATGTGTTGAGAAAAAGGGACCTTAAAGATCTTCTAGTTCCAACCTGTCTTCCATTGTCAATGACACCTTCCACTACACCAGGTTGCTGAAAGCCCCATCCAGCCTGATCTTGAACAATTTCAGGGCTGGGGCATCTACAGTGTCTCTGGGCATCTTGTTTGAGCATAACTACTTCAATCAGTATTATGTCTTAGTTGGCAATTACATGTAGAACATGTCAGTGAGCTGCAAGCCAACATGTAGGTTTCAGTGGCAACCTGAATCTCTATTCCTTTTTTTTAACTTTGTTCAGAAAATGAGGGAAAATTAGGGAAAATATGCAGCAAAATAAAAGATTCATTTCCTATGCACTCTGCAGGTCATTAAAAGGATATATTTTTACTAGTGATCTGGTAGTGATACTTGCAGCTGCTCAGAAATGGGCCTCGCAGACCCTAGGGTACACTCACTGCATTAACTAAAGGAAGGGTTAAGCACGGGACGGGACCTTTGGCTCCTTGCCCCGTGCCCGGACTGCCTGCGCCCCGCGCTCTCGCTCTTTTGCCGTTGCAGCTGCGTTTGCAGGCGGCGGATGCGGTTAGCTGGACTACAGAAACTGCGGGTTCTGTGGAGCATCTCAAAGCACTGCCAGTAAGCCCTTCGTGCCCAAGGGCCGGGGTTTGCCGCCGCGGGACGCAGGTTCAGCGCCGGGCCCGCTCGCACGGCCGGGCACGGTCCCCGCCCTTCCCGGCGGCAGTGAGGGGCGCGGCCGGCAGGGGGGGCCCGCGCTCCGCCCGCAGCGGGGCCGGGAACGCGCGGCGGGAAAAGGCGGCTCCGGGAGCGCCTCGGCAGCTAGCGGGCCTCAGCAGCAACTAGCGGGCCTCAGCAGCAACTAGCGAGCCTTAGCAGCAACTAGCGAGCCTTAGCAGCAACTAGCGGGCCTCAGCGGCAACTAGCGGGCCTTAGCGGCAGCTAGGGAGCCTTAGCAGCAGGTAGCGGGCCTTAGCGGCAACTAGCGAGCCTTAGCGGCAGCTAATCAGCCTGAGGAGCTGCTCACACCGCGGGAAAGAATCGCTTTGTCACTGTCGTAACTTGTCTAAATAAACCAACAAACACCCCCACCTTCTTGGATGAGGGTATAACAGGAATTTCACATATCTATTTCAGGTCTCATGGGCAGTGGCTGAGAGGGATGGGGGTGTTTAGTCTGGAGAAAAGCAGATTCAGAGGGGATCTTATTGCTCTCTTCAACCACCTGAACGGGGGTTGTAGAGAGGTGGGGCTCAGTTTCTTCTCCCAGGTAACAAGAAATAGGATGAGAGGAAATGTTTATATGTTACACCAGTGCAGGTTTAGATGGGATGTTAGGTAAACTTTCTTTACTGAAAATGCTGTCAAGCCTTGGAACAGGCTGTCCCGGGAGGTGGCCAAGTCACCATCCCTGGGTGTGTACAAAAGACATGTGGACAGGGCACTCAGGGACGTGGTTTAGTGGTGGACTTGGCAGTGCGGAGATAACTTTGTGTTCCTAGAGTGTTTTTCCCAACCTAAATGATTAGATGATTCAAATACGTAGCAAAAGCATACTAGTGACAGTGCTGCAAAGACCAAACTTCTGGTATTCTAGACTTGACTTTGCTCCAGTCACTGGGATTTCCTTTGGTTTGAAACATATTCCAAAAGCCTGTGTAGATAAGCACGTGGGAACTGAAAGTAATGGTTTTTGAAGTAGCCTCTCCTCCAAGGATGGATATCCTCAAGGGGATTTAGTTTTGAGGAGTTTTTTCAAAAGTAAAATCATAAATATGCCTCCACTGCATCACTTAAATCTTACATGAACATGAAAGATGTGTGAGTATCTTGCTCAATTTTGTATCTGCTTAAATGCAGCTTATCTACCTTTATCTTTTTTTAACTATTTAATGGTCCCATAATGGGTGATCTTTGTCCTTTTCTTTAGTTAGTTGTACAGCAAAATCACTCTTATGAAATCAGAGCAGTGCCTAAATATAGAGCAGTAGCATAAAGCTGAATAGATAACAAGGGACTGTAGCTTTTTGTTGTTGGATTTCTCTTTTTGTTTGGATTCTAATAATGGTTTTCCCATCATAATCAAACTTCTACGTTTATTGCTTAGAAAAGAGTTAAGGTAGACTCTAGTATGACGAAGCACTTTCTTTTCTTTTTCTAGGCCAAACTACTCACAAGCAGCATTTTCTCACTTCAGTTTTCTTTTACCCTTTTGAAAAAAACAAAGGGGTAGTAGTGATTTAACATTAATGAGAACTACTTTGCTATAAGATTCATCTGCGTATAAAGATGCTGATATGCATACGCAACATATTTCCAAAACCCCTCTTCTCCTGTTATAAACCCCCACCAGTAGAAATCTCCCACCAATGGGAGATTAGACATGAATCTCACTCCAACTTCCAGTAGCTTCCTGACCTCCAGTTTCATCTAACACTTCTATTTTTTGCTCATCTGAAAATACACTAGCTGATTATAACAGGACCTATCTCAAAATCACACACAGAAAAGCCCCAAACCAACAAACAAAAAAATCCACAACCAAATGAAAATAAAACCATTTATTATTTATTTATTTGCTTAAATACTTTGTAGAGAAGTGTGCTTTCCATCTGGAAATAGAAATTTGTAGGGTACTTTCCATTTAAACACAAGCAACCAGATTCTTTCCCTGAAAAGATGGTCTTTTTCTTTTGAGCTCCATTACACTTGAAGACATTTATCACCCATGATCTTTAGTAGATCAATTAGATAACTTGGGCAATGTTCATACAACACATTAGTCAAATGGACAAGATCTTGAACTTGTCATGAAATTTTGTCAGTGTGCAGAGGAAGATCCAATTATTTGCAGCCTGTGTTGCCAAGGCATTTTAAACCGTTTAGTAGAGGCAGCTTCAAACTTGCTGCCCAAGTACTTTGCATCACTGTGGTTTGACTGAAAAGTGCCTCGGAGCAGATCAATAGCTGGATACCATATGGTTGGCTTTCTGTAAATTATGTGGATCACAGTCTGAACTGAGTCTTTTACATCGTGTCTATGAAGAAGACTGCACTGTGAAGCTGAAATCTTCCCATCAGTACTGATCTGTATACTGAGTTCAAATATTCTTTGTTTTGTCTAATCTCTGATGCAACAGTGAATCCACTTCTCATCTTTGCATGACATCCTCAGCTAAATGTTTTAATCATGTACTAATTGAAAAAACATGTTAAAAAGTATTAGAGGAAGAGCTTATTTTCAGACTCTGCTAAGAGTTTACAAGCAAATATTCCTGTGTTTCATATTTTTGATTCCCCCTTTCTTCTGAGGTCCTGAACTTTTAGGAATGCTATACTTTGTAGGACCTAATTCTGGTAAATGCTATGTCAGAAAGATACACTGAGAAAGGCTGAGGAAAACAAGTTTAAACTTTGAAAGTGTTGCAGAAAACAGAGACAATGGGATAATCTTAGGTGACAATTTATAGTAACTATGATGATGTCTTATTTCCTTCACATTTTATTAATTGAGACATTGCATTGCTTTAGAGTATTTAATATCACTTCTAATCTGAGTTATATTTGCTTATGTTCCCATTCAAGTCTTCAGGACCTTTCTTACGCTGTTGAAAATGGAAAATCTTGCCTTGGTAGGATGAAAACAGAAAGCACAAAACAACTTTCAAAATATAAATTGCTGATAGTGCGTGCTACAGAAATTTTGGAAGAGTGATATGGGTTTTCTTTCTCTTATGAACAGCACAGGGCAGAGAAAGTGGTGCCTCCTGATGCTTATAGCTCACATACTGACAAGCCCCAGCAGAACAAAAATGGTATGTGCAATTTGTTTCCAAAAAGCAAGAAAACAGTAGATGGCAACGTAATAATGACATTACAACTTCCCCAGCATTCCTCAGTTCCAATAGACCTTTCTGTCTGCTTCTACTGTACTAGACAAAGCCTGACAGCCTCCCTGCCTCCAGAGGGGTGCACAGAGAATGCCTTCAGATGCACAGCCTTGCTCTGCATGTCCAACTACCTTAAAGTATATTTTAGGAACAGTGAGTTTATACTTGCTTATTGCCTATGGCAGCACTGAGAGTGATGGTTCCATATTTATATATATATAAAAAAATTTAAAAATAGCAAATGAGCAATAGAGAACTTGCAGGAGGAGATAAATCAAGGGTGGAGTAGGCAGAGCCACATCAGATGTCACTGCACTCTGCACTTCATCTCTTGTTAGTGATTCCAGCCACTTATAGAGTGTCATGTCGGGTAGGGAATGAAGGGAACCTGAGTTCATGGCACTTCAGACTTGGATGTGTGTGTAGCTAGGACAGATGAAAAATCTGTGTACAGTATATTTCTTTTATACACTTCAGAATCTAAAAAGCAAGACTTTATCATGCAAAAAATTTCCACAGAGCCTGGCTTGCTTGGATCTGGTTTACATCTTCAAAAGTGTATTTAGAATTGTGATGGTTAAATTTGTCCTCATTTAGCCACTTGTTTAAAAATAATGATTTGCTATATAAAAATATTATTGACCAGATGGTACTTTTTTTTAAAGTACAATAACCGTGTTGTATAAATTACTGAAATGACTGAATACATGATGTTATATAAACACCTGATTTTTTACCTTTTATACAAGGGATGTAAAGTACTTTACCGACAGTAATATTTGGATACAGGTCTATCTATTCTCCTGCTTACTGTGTTTCTTCTCTGCCTCCTACTCTCTTGTTCCAGCAGTTACAACTCAAATTAACCCAGTGCCACAAACCTGGGTCTTGCTCTGGGACCTACCTGGTCATGCATGGCTGATGAATGTTCAGTGGGCATCTGCTGAGTACAGTCTCCAAACAGGAGGGGGATGGTCATCCTTTTAGAAGGAAAAATGTGAATTTCCTCATTCCATGTCCCACCCATTCTTCATCATTTCACCATGATAATTTTTACCTGATCCAAAGGATGGGGTTTAATTATTTCACAGGAAATACGCAGAGAAAGTTGCAGTTAGAAAACTCCACATTCTGAGTAAGAAGGTTGCATCAAGGATGCTAAAAATAGAATAGTGGTTTTGACATTATTTTCTTCTAAGAATAATAATTCTCAATGTCAAGCCAGGGGAGAAAACCCTAAAAAACCAAGTGATCCCTTTCCAGGTCATGAGCCCAACACTCCCCAAGAGCCAAACTTAATATTTATCGATGCCCTGTGGCAGTAATTTTGAAGGTGTTGATCTTGGGGATTAATTACTGCTTTAAACAGGCAGTTAACAGTTTAAACAACATTTTTATTGGCATACAGTAGTTAGATGCCTAGTAGTGTGCTGATGGGTTTATGATGATCAAAGTCAATTAAGAGTTCATCTTTGAGTTACATGCTCTTGGAGGCAGTGGGTCATTTGAGTACCATGGGTTAATATATGTGAGATGTACAGTAAGTATTGTACACAGAGATAAAAATGTTCATTTTAAGATATTGTACGTCAAACCATTCTGTGTTCTATTTATATATTATGAGCTGCAATGAACCTCTCAGGCTGCTGGTGCTCCAGTGACCTGGTGCCTAAGCACACATGTTCCTGCGGACACAGTCCAGGCTCTGGTCCTCATTTTTCAGAGCTGGTTTTCCAAGGGATGCAACAGCAGAAGAAGCATTGCTGGGGTGTCAGGGGTCCTACACTCTGTGTTCACTGAAATGGCTGAAAAACTGGCTGCAATTCTCATTATACTTACAAACATGTTTGGATTCAATACAGTTGCTACAGCATTTATATGATGAGTGGCATTAGAGGAAACCAAAGATATTTGTAATTCCATTAGCTCCATTTTTATGGCTATAGTGATTGGGCATTTTGAGATCTTTAGTGTGAGGCAGAAGCATGGGACCTATATTCTGGCCATGTGCTACAGGTGCCAATCTCAAAGTGTGGCTCTGCCTGCTTTCTGCAGGGAACCACAATCCTACAGGATCCTGTGGAGTGAGTTTTACACCCAACATTGGGCACGTGTGTCAGAGCAGGTTGCACAAAAGGGCTAGAAAGGATCTTTGAAGGGAAGGTAGCACTCCTTCCCTGTGCCTGCAGTGTGACATGGGGACGTCTGCACCATGGGGCTGGTTAGAGATATGCAGTACAATGCCTGTGCCTCAGTACTAGGAATACCCTAGTCCCCATGGATTCCTATCTCTGTTTTCCAGCTCTGTTCAAAAATATTGCCTCTGACTTCTATTAATGCCTTGAGTCTAGCAGGCCAATTAATCAGAGCCAATTTTTGCTAAATGTTTCTCCCTCATGAAATTATGACAGCTTGCTGTCTAAGTATAGGATGAGTGCATCCTATATTTCACCCAAGACGCGTGACACGTGGATGCAGGGAGGCTATTTAGTGCGGTGCAGCTGGCGCGCCTTGCTGCTGCGATTCCACGGAAAGCTGCTCACAAACCATAGCTAGCCTCTTGCCTCACTGCTATTTATTTGTGTTGTCTGGCTTCTTGTTTCCTAATTAAAAATGACATGTACAGTTGGGAAGAAGTCGATCGGACTCTTAAAATAATTTTGACCAGATGATTGAGGTTTCTACTTAGTTAATGATGAATTTTGGTGCTATGGGGATGCTGCCAGAATGTTGCACAGAAAGCCAAGTCTCTGCCTCATATACACATATGGAATGTGAAATCAGAAGCTGTTTGCAAAAATAAATAATAGGTGTCGGGAGGAAAGTACACTATAAAATATGAGATATATTTTATTTATAAATCACCTTCTTAAATAAGAAATGCTTGCAATTCCTAATTCCAAACTGTCTCTCTGTGCCTCTCCATTTCCATGGCTGCTCTGCTGTTTATTTACCTCTTATCCCTCAGATTCCTGGTAGCTTATTCCTGCTTTTTCTCTGCTATATCTGTCACCCAGTGCCTAAACTCTTAGCTGCTGGGAATGAGTGAATAAATAGACTGAATGTACAGAAGCTGCCGTGATTTTAGGGACTGGATCAAGGACCTAGATAGATGGAAGTCCAATATGGCAGTCTTGCTATCAAAGTATTCCATCAGTATTTGACTTAATTCCTGAAAATGCATGTAGTAATACAGATATATAATCTATTGGTCCGGTAGGACCAAAAAACTGGACATTCTGTCCCTTTTCAGAGAAAACAGTAAGGTTTTAAGGATTTATTTTTTGCAAATCTGAGCTTGTCAGAACTGTAATAGGATGACATAGCCATGGTGAGCTTATATTTCTTACAGTTTCAACTGAAATGCAACTTTATTTTGTCTTTCACCAGGTTTTAGAAGAACGTTGGCAGTGGTTTTGGGTTTGTTCCATTTACTGCATCTAAAATGTTACCTCTCAGCAGATAATTCTGCAGCTTTCAACCTAGGTTGCCTATGCTATAAATCTTGCTATTGTCCGTGTCAAAAACACGGACTGGCCATGTTCATGTTCTGCATTCTGCTTTCTTTCATACTATTTGTCCTCTTCACAACAAGTACCAGTGAGGTGTTTCTGGATGCTGGAAAACTGGGCTGCTTGCATTGGGTAATATGATTACTATTGGCCTCTACTTCTCCTGTTAGAGTCAAACTCTGGCCAGAAAGTGAAGCTAAGTTGGATGAAGCTGAAAGAGCACATGGAGTTGAATGTTGCCATTCATGAAAAATAAGACATGAATCCAAAAAGCTGCAAAATTGAGATTGCTCACTCTTGGGACTCAATTTCTCATTTAAAATGAAATACATTTTGGAAACATCATTGAATTTGTCACATTCTCCTTTTAAATAGACTTCTAAAACAACTGTTTTAAAGTTTTACTCAAACAAGGATAGCAATCCAAACTCTTCAACCTGTTTTCTCGGTTTATGCCTAAATCAAAAGAGAAGTATTTCACCAACATAATTAACTATTAGCTTTTTGAAGGATGAGTTTCATTCTTTTGACTGAATGCAGAAGATGTGTTATGATTGTTCTAGGAAAGTGATAATACCAGACTTTTCACAGAAATTTGTAAAACGAAGACTTGGTGCATTCCCTGCAAATTTTTTGTCTTTGCCTTTTGGTGTATAGTTTACATCTCTTCCAGGCCATTTTTTTCTAGTCCCTTTGATTTGCAGGCTTTTTTAAAAAAGTGTGTAGAATTTAATCAGAGCTCCACAAAATCTCAAGAGAATAAGTTGGTGTTCATAACTTCTACCACAGAATTATATCCCATAAAATTCTGTTCCTGTGGATTATTTTATCTAAGTCTGTTCTAGGTAAATTTTTAGGAAAATCAGTCCTAATCAAAATATCTATCTCTGTTTGGAGTAGTAGGTCTATATTCTTCTAAATATACTTTAGCCAAATAGTTAAATTCTTGTAGGACTTAAATACTGAAAACTAACCTTGATTTATGTCATTTTCTATGTGTAGGAGAATGCTTTACGTTTCAATTTTAAATACGTCACAGAACAGCAAAGACTGAATTTTGCAGTTGGTGGCTCAGGGTGTCATTAAAGATGATAGGGAGTCTGGCTGATGTGTCTCAACCAGCAGAAGAAATCAGAATATGAACTCATGTTTTGCTTTGAATATACAAACCCAAAAGGACCGGAGTCTTATTCCTGCCTCTCTCCATATCAGGCAGTAGAAGGATTTATACTTGGGGTTCACCTCCAAATGCTGTGACCATCCTTGCCAGTGGCGTCATCTGCCTCTTTGCTGAAGTTGCTGAGGTGAAAGATCTGAGCTGTAGAGAGGCCTGTGAGGAAAAGATTTTCTGATAGGACAGAAAGATTGAGCTTACAGGAGCATCCTTCTCAGGAAGGGTGGGTAGATCTATTTCTTCTGTGGAAAATGTAAGAGATTTTGCAGCCAATATTTTGTCATGTGTCTCTTAACAATTATATATCTAATTCTCCTCAGAAACAAGGCTTTTTAATCAACCTGAATCAGAATATTGGTTTCCATTAGGGAAGAAGGCTGTAATCTTAAGTATTTGAGTTAAGACTCCAAAGGAAATATGTTAATTTGCTAGTCCGTAGAATCAGAAGAAACCTCAGTGCCTTTTTTATTATTAAATGTTCAACTTTTACCAGTATTTGGAATAATCTTTCTCATTTACACTTCACTAGGGGACTACAATTATTCCTTTCCTAGGCAAATCACACTATTGTGGTCCCTGCTTTGTGACCTCAAGAACAGATACGCAGGTAGCACTGCACTTGAGGCCACATGTTAGAGTCAGAAGCCGAAGGTAACACATCAGTGGATTGCTGTTTGTCCCATGTATTTTCCCTGGAGAGCATTAAGACACAGAGATAATTCACAAAATAAGTAAATCGTTCAACCAAAATAACACTGCTGATAAATAATTTCCACCAAGCTGCATTTTCAATTAATTTGCAACAGAAGGCACATTCAGATGATCTGGCTGAAATGCCTGTAGGCACACAAAATACCTTTCTTTTAAAACTAGGCAGTTTTTTGGTTTTGTCGAGGCTTTACAGGGCAAGATCACTGTTGGTCTTTTCATCAGGCATTTTGATGAGGACATGTATTTTTATCCTTTTGAAACAGAAATATACCCACTGTGTTCCATTACTGTGTAATGCATACTGTATCCTCTTCATTAGTGTTGGGATTGGTCTTTGAAAATAACTCAATATCCTGAAATTTTGAAAATAAGGGACCAAACTTACCCAAACAAGAGGATGCTTGTAACATTCCCTCCTTCCCCAGGAATGAGAGCAAATTCAACAGAAGTAATCTATGTGCTTTGTCTCTACATGCATAAGCTCAAAGATTGCTTATGAATATAAGAACAACTTGATTTTCCCACATCATGAAAATAAGTTTTTAAGAAACATTTACCTCTCTCATCTGCCATCATATTGGAAAGAATCCAATAAACTTTCTGTGTGAGACAAAATTCAGACAGGTTGTACAGCATAAACCGTAGCTCAGATATTTCTGTAAACCACCGTCCTCTAAAAGCTGCTTTTTGCCACTCTGTTAATGCTCACAGCTGTTTACTTGTTCTCAGGTGTGAAATCAAATGCTGGGAGAGCTGGACTGGGTTGCAGCGTGACTGAGCACCCATCGCCGTGTTCCTTTGAAGGAAGAATCTGGCAAGCAGCATGATGTGGGATCATGCCTTAAGTATGCTCATGTGAGCTTCAGTCCTGAGGAGAAATGTATCTGAGATGATTACTTGCTTGTTCCCTGGAGAGCAAGGAAAGGAAGCATGCAGGTATTGTGTGCTATGAATAAGTGGGGCCATCTTCCCTGAAGCAACTGGAGAAGCATTAGCACATAACAAGTCAGGGTTGTGGGACTTAAGATCTCATTTTATTTGCTAGAATCTATATATGTAGAATGATGTTCTTTGGAACGTGCTACACTAAGAATAAATATTTTTGTGCTGTACTATTGGTTTACTGAGAGAGAAAGTCTTGCTCATTATATCTATACTCAGAAGCCACTCTGCACTGATTTCCCATACAGACCAAGGAAGCTGAGTTGGAGTAATTCCAAGTACTGTGTGTGACATGATGCAACCTTAGTGCAACTCATCTGCAGCAATAACACATATTTCAGCAGAAATGTAAAGACAGAGAAATAGACTTTGTTTTCCCAGAATTTATAATTGAACTATGAGCATGCATATGTATTGGTAAAAGCCACTAAATTGCATTAATTCTAGATATGTAGGAACCAATATCATGTGAATGTAACCTTTATCTGGATGTTGAATTCTCATTTATTTTGCCTTGTAGGATTGATTACATAGTGAGCTACAGTATTTTGCATAGCTACTAAGTAAACAATGGATTTGAGACTTTGCATGGTCTGGGAAGGAAACCTCTGGATGCATCCCTTCCCTGTTACACAGAAGGAAAAGTTCAAGGAATATGAAACTAATAATTGTGATGGAGGAAGTGGTCTTAGGAAAATAAAGAACTTTTTAAACACATCCCTACTCAGTTTCTGGTTGAGCAACTGTGCAATCCTGGGCAAATAATTTAGATTTTATCTGTAGGATATAATGTAAGATCCTGCAGAAATACCCACAGTGACTTTGACTGAACTGTGAGAACTATTTTTTTCCTCATCTCACTGAAATTTTCAGCTCTTGCAAAGCTGGGACATGTCACATAGACCACATGGTGCTGGAATAATAAACTGTACATTTATCAAATCAGGTATAAGACATCAAACCACTGAAACTCTTGGGCAAGATTTTTGAAAAGAAAAGAAGAGCAAAAAGAAAAGCAAAACTTATGACAAGAAAAAGAAAACACTTTAAGAAGAAAAGGTAAGTTTAGAAAACAAAAGCTTATTTCTGAATCTGTTGTCCTTAGATAAAATGGAATTTCTTATAAAATTGCATTGTGGAATTAAATGGAATAATCTGTAGATCTGGAGAAAAGATTTTTTTTCAGTATTGGTTGTTACACTTCTGTCTATGTATGCAGGGAACCATGAGTGTGTCAGGGAGGAGTGTAAACTGAACCTGGCCTGCTTGGTTCAGTTTGTTCATCAACACGATTTCACTGTGTGTTTGGGGAAACAGCAAGCTGACCTTGCTGGGCCCTGTGTTACAGGACTGGGAATGTCTGTGATTCTTAGGGACCCTGGTGAATAGCTCCAACTCTGGGGTCAGCCAGAGCAGCCCTAAAGATTGCTGAGTTTCTATGTAGCCAACAGAGGTGCTGCCATTTCAAGGAGCCCTTGAAAATATTTGAGTGCATCCCATCACAATTCACGAGTCCCTTTCTGTGCCTCCTAGTGGGCTAGAAAGGCTGCAAACTAGGAGTGACAGAATGGTTCCTGGGCTTCCAGCAGACTCCTGCCATCCCTTCCCTGCCTCTGTGTGAGACCCCACATGTTTGCACACACAAGGTGTCTCAGAGGCACTACTCCTACAGCTCAGATGTGCACATTGCACGGGTGGGGGCAGGTGATTCTCTTCAGTAAGGAAGCCTTAGTGCAGTGTGCTGGTGGGAGATGCTCTGGCTGCTGCGTGGCTCTGCCACATCTCCCTGCTGTGACACCTGACAATTGCACATTACCCCTGATCCATCCACTGGGGGCCTGGGGTAGGGGGTCTGCGGGGCAGGTGCTGTGGTGGGGAACTAAGCTGGAGACAAACAAGCAAACCTCAAAGAATCTGGTAACTCTGCATTGTTCTTGAAGGTCTTGATGGCTGTTATCCCTCAGGAAGAAGGGGAGAGAAGGGGAAGGAGAAGCTACCTCAAGCCAGCAGGAAGGGGCCATGTAACAGCCACAAAGTGGGCCAGCTCCTCTATGAAATCCTTATCTGAAAAACATCAATTGTAAATTTGCAATCTCATTTTTCCACATTTACATGTGAAAAAATCTGATGCTTAAATGCTCTGCGGAAAATGAATGAGGCATTTGTGTAAATGTGTATTCATATTTGAAATATCAACTAAAAATCTTGGAAGCTTTTGTACACCCACCTTTGCTATCCCTCTTTCAGCTGCTCTGAGGCCCTTTCATAAAGTACTCTTTTTTTACTTACAAGAAAAGCATGTATTGTTGCCATATTTGTACTCTGGTATTTTTGCTTTGCCTCAGAAAGAATAGCTGCTTTTTTGCTAGCCCTTCAGTTCAGTGTCTGATCCTACAGTTTTCTTCCTTTTTCATCTCTGATCTTAGATGAGCAAATACCTCAGAAATACATTTCACAATAATTGCAAAAAAAGTGTAAAAAACCACAGCAGCATTAGTTCTGGTGGTGATGGTGAGTTATGAGAAATCCTGTATATGAGGAAGAAAACAAACTAAGAGGATGGTTTTCAGAAGCAGAAAAACAAGTGCTAAGTTGGCCTGAACAGTTCAGAGGTGAAAGGATATTCTGATTTTGCTCAAAGCAACAGTAGCATTGATGTTTTGCTTTTTTCTTTGTATTCTTCCCTTTTTTCTCTCTCTGTATACATTGGATATATAAAAAATTTAGAGCAACATACGAATTTCTCTTTTTTTCTATTTTATTGTAGGAATATTACTTATTGGTTCAAATGCAGTTATTTCTTTCCAGATGCAAGATGTTTTGCAGTTTGAGTAGGAATAGCTTGCATGGGAACAGGACAGATGTCTGGCTAAATATTCCAGGCAGTTCTTTTAGAATGACATGGTAGTTGTGATACAGGTCACAATTACACCAGCACTGAAGTTGTTTGCACTCAGAATTTGTGCAAGTAGGTCTCCTTGATGTTTTTTTAGTGATGCATTATTGCTATTTGGAAGACTACTTACTTTCATGGGAAATATTGTGCAAAGTGCTCCACATTAGTTTTGGCTGATATTTTTTTAACAACAACAGATACTAGTGCAGGAACTCAGATTCAAATTCCTCTGAATTTCATAAATATTCCAGTCCTGTTTGTAATCTGTACATTTTTTATTTGTCTCTAGCAAATACCAAAGGCATTATTTAAGATAGTTTCGGAAGCAATTACCACAGCCTTATTCTGAGGAAATTGCCCCACAGGAAGTTTCCACATGCAACATAGTGTGCCTGTATAGCCTGAACAGACTTGCAAATTGATATTAAGCATGTGGTAACTATGCAGTGGTATAGAAGATAATCTGGAATAGTTCAGTCACCATTTCTCACTGGTTTTTAATTAGTTACCTTTGTTTAGATACCAAACACAGAAAATTATTATCCTTCTGAACTGCCTTTTGCAATTAGTATTTGGCAACTCTAATTTCAATATAAGATGTAAACCAGCTCTTTGAAAACTGTTAAAGAAACACAACAGTCTTAGAAAATTAGATAAACTTAGTGAGGGTTAAACTTAACTTTTTCTTCCTGTAAGTGTCATAAGCCCGACCTAGAATTCGTTAGTAGATACAGTGCAGAGCAGAACTGAAAGTATTTTTAATTTCACTGCTTTGTATATTTACAGAGGGATTACAACAAACTTCTACACTTTATCTACATTTTAATAGGTCAGTGCGAACATATGAAGTGTATTAAGGTGGACTGACTTACTTATAAAACTGACGTGAATTCGCCCAAAGCCCCCAGCAGTTGTGTGCAGCAGGGGCTGGGCAGACATGCATGATTGAGGTCATGCATCCAGCCAGTTTGTAAGATGATCCCTCTGTACTGAGCCATCAGCCATCCTTAGCATAGGGGCGCACTCATACACGCATTCCTGTCAAGTCATCTTGTGAAAGGCTGCTTGCTTCCAGCTTGGCTTGAAAGTGCAACCTTAATAAAACTCACTGAAGCCTGAGAGAAAATAGCAGTTCTGCAGCAGATAGTGTAGGGGAAAGAGACTGGGATATGCATATGCAGCTGACTAAAGCAGGCTACATGCTGGACTGTAACAGAGAGGAAACAATAAATCTTAGCTACTATGCAATAAATATTCCCAATTTTAACTAAGGAAGCTATCCTCACAGTGAAATTTAAAAAAAAAAAACCAAAACAGTTTATCCAAGCTTGATTGTTAAAGTGTGCTGCTCCGCTCCTTTTTCCAAAGACTTTGAGGGAAATTAAGAACAAATTTAAAGAAAGAGGAAGAAAAAGTTTTTCTTAAAGCAGGAAAGGAAAGTAATAATAACATGTCAGTTTTCTTTTCCTTTGCTTTCCTGGCAGTGATTCTTGCTCTTGTAGGCTGTACTAGCCAGCGTCGGGGTCCAGAAGGCAGTGGGAGAAGATTTAACCGGGTTCAGCACGGGCAGTGCACCTACACTTTCATTCTGCCAGAACAGGACGGGAACTGTCGTGAAAGCACAACAGACCAGTACAACACAAATGCTCTTCAGAGAGATGCTCCTCACGTGGAACAGGATTTCTCTTCCCAGAAACTGCAACATCTGGAACATGTGATGGAAAATTACACTCAGTGGCTGCAAAAAGTAAGTGCTTCTTTTTTTGTTTCTCACTAAATGATTTTTGGGGGGATGTTTACGCTGTTCAAAGTTTTCATTAGTTTCTATGAGAACAGAACTAAAAAGGATGGATACAGCTCTTGGCTGGTAAGAGAGAAATGTTTTAGCCAGAGTGAACCCTTCCTAGGGACATTGCTTTTGGGAGCTGAATTTTCTTTTACTGAAAGATGTGACTTCTTAAGGCTTTTTTTCAAGAAACTATGGATGCATGTGAGTCGGAGAACACAAAAATCCTCCAGGGACTCTACTGACAGAACTTACTAAGTTCTTGTAAGCTCTACTTATAGTTTACAGATTCAGCTCAGATGTCATGCAGGATACCTGCTACTGTGACAGCAAAAGGGAGCATTTTAAAAAATCAGCATTTAAGGGCACTGGGTTAAGAATATCCTAGTTCCTCCATAAACAGATCCTGTAATACTATTCTACCCAGCTGATTGCTGGAAAGAAACAGGAAAATATATAAGCATTCACACTTCTAAAACTTCACAGAAAACATTTTTAACCATGTTGAATACACTGGTCTTGACAGCCTGCTCCAATTTGTGTTTGCATATGTGCATTCTTTCCTAGAAAGGGGAAAATGGGTTTCAAGGTGTTGCAGTAACTTAATAGAAGTAATTATTTTTATGAAGTTTGGGTCTGAAAGGTTTAAATATGTGAAAAATTTCACTCATATAAGCTGTCACAGTCACCTTAGCATGATTACTCACGTGTGTAAAATTACATGTCTTGCAAAGATATTGTCCATACCTTGCTAAAGAAAATGCTTTGGGATAGCTGACCAGTTAAAAGAAATAAACAGTCTGTGTATTTGTGATATTACCATTCACATGCTGCCATTTTGACCTGGCAAAACTTAGAAAATTGCACAATTGAGTGATGCAACTAGTCATGTAATCTGGTACAAGAAAACTTCTGTATGTATCAAGAGATACAGGATTTAACTCCAACACAAGTTCATACTAAGAATGAACATCAATAAAACTCTAATGACTCTACTAGCTGGGCTGAAACTTCATATCAGCATAGTTGGTGCCAATCTATCTCATTTACAAGTTTTGTTTCACCCAGACAGTACATAAGACATAAATATGTTAAGAAGGCATAAATATGTTAAATACGTATACAGGTCCGCCACCCCCCTAACTCTACTAGAATTTTTAGAGAGGATTTCCTAAGTTTTTGGTAAATTATTTGTTCTCTTGCATATCTGGCCATAGCAAGAGAGAAAAGATTCTGTGCAGAAAATATAACCAAGCATTTAATTTACAGACTACTTCTCTCATTTTTTAATGTCTTGATCTGCCTTGGGGAATATAGGGCTGGAAATAAGTGGATATGTTTTATGTAGAGGAAAAGAAATTATTTTACTGTGCCTTGGCAGGCTGGGACAAGCACTAAAAAGAGGAAAGTTGTTTTCTGTTTTTATACACATCTGATTTTACTTGAGGAAATTGCCTGCTGAATCATGCTTCTAAGGCTTAACTTATTCTGTGTTTGTCCACTAGAGACTGAACTAAGATCACTGTTGCACAGTAATCATGAGGAAATATGAGTCTCTGGAGTGTGAATGTCTGAGGGTTAGTCCTCTCACACTTTGGAGAGAAGTGATTAAACAGGTAGGAAGCCCAGTGAAAAGGTTTTATATTAGGGCTGTTTTCTTCTGCAATGATTGTAAAACTGGCTGAGGGCAGAACTATTCCCCTCCTCCTTTCCCTCCCAGCCCCCAGTGCCCAGCTCCCAGGGGTTAGCATAAAACTGGGATTATGCATGTATCCCCATGTGTCAGTTTTCCTTGGAATGAAAGGACCTGTTTCTCTGTGTGAAGGACCATGTCTCACTCTGAACAAATGAGGCTGATGCAGCTCCTTTATAGCATCTCTGAATACTGAATTTGCTTTGTTGCTGTTGCCACTACAAAGCATCTCAGCCATAACTCATTTCCTTTCAAAACCTGCATAATGCTCAAGTGTAATGAATATATTACGTAGGTATCTCCCATCTCATTTTTATACTCTGCATTTATTTTTCCCACTAAACTTTCTACACTAGGCAGCATTTTACCATGCACCTGCTGTGAATGAACTAAAGAATAATTAACAGTTGCAGGTCTTCTACTGGAAGAGAATACTTATAATCAGAAAGAATGTTTAAGAATTTTAGAAATAGTTTGATTTACATAAAGGAGTTTTGTTTATTACTTCAGGTAATACATATATAACTTCCAATAAAAATTTACATAGCCAGTGTTTGGCAAAGTGAATTATCTTCTGAGCGCAAATGCTCCCCTCTGATATTTGAAAAATACTTACTGTGAAATTTTGTTAGAATCATGGCTTGCTTAAATTTTAATTTAAAACTGTTATTTAATATCCAAACTATCAGATTTTTAGAAGCAAAACAAGTATGCTTTTCTGTAAAAAAATAATTTATTTTCTTAATGCAAAATTTCTTCTTTGATGCTCTATAAGCTTGATTGTGGATAAAAATGCCTACGCTTGGGGAGCCAATTATAGGCAATTAAGGCCCAGCCTTGTCCATTATAATTTGCATATCTATAATCAGTGTAACTGGGGTTGGTTGACAAACCAGGGACATGGCAAAATGCTCTGCGCAGAAACTCCACGGAAGTAGATGAGTTGGTAAACATTTTTAGAGATTTTCCTAGAACTGTTTATTTTAATACCAGATAACTTTCCCCATTGTTTAAGCTTGGGTTTCATTTCTGCAATATGTTTATACTGATAGTTCAAAACAAACAGTTCATCACATTTTCTTTCTTGCAGTAACTGACTGGCTCACGTGACACTCTTTGGTATTTAGTTGCAGTGTCTAAGTATTGCCAAAGAGGAGTTACATGAAATGTTATCATCATGTCTTGCTTAGGAAGTTGCTGTTGGCTTGCTGAACTTACAGTATGGATGGACGCAGTGTACATTCAGGATAGCTCTATAGATGAGTCTTCCATATACTTTTCCTGACATCTAAATGGTAATAATAATTGTTATAACCGTAGTGAGTGAGTTTTACATGATCCTCTGCTTCTTCTCTTCTCACTCATTATTTAAGCAGAGTACTATAAAAGCTTAAAAATATTGCTTAATGATAGCATACTATTAGAAGCTAACGCATACAAGTATTACAAGAAGGTAGATAAACAAACAAACAAACAAAAAGCAGCTTCAACTCACTTCCTCTCCCTTCAAAGTACCCTTGCTGTTGTTTACCAGCTACAACTGAGGAAGTATGAAATTATTGTCTTTATTCAGTCACTAAAGAAAGAAATTATGAGCAGTTTTTCTGGGATATCTGTAACTATTTGATAGTCTAAAGTTCATTCTTAGAATAAACATAAATTATTTTGTGATCTTTGTTGACTTCCGTATTTTGCAACAGTAACAACACAAGTGCTCACCTAGGTTTTAAACAGGTAAGGGATCTAGGTTTTGAGGGGGCCAGTCATTATGTAGAAACAAATGGCTTTTGGAAAGACCAGTGTCTGTCACTGTGTGCTGTGGCTCCACTGAAAGTCTGGCCCTTTGTGCTGTCTTTACCATCAGGGCTTAACTACTGTTTTCTGCAATGAAATATAATATGCTTATATGTGTGGAGTGGCTGATTTTTACCTTGGATTTTATATGGTTTGCTGAAGATGGGAAAGTCCCTTACCTGTCACTCTTGCTGTGAAGTGGAGTGGAAATATGACACAGCAAGTTGAGTGAAAATGTCACAGAGCCTACTCTGAGCAGTACAGATCTAAAGAGCTGTAATCATGTCCTATCAGGAAAATTTATGTTAATATAAAGATGGTCACTGTGTGTGTGTGAAATTTTTTTCATATTAAGAAACCAATTTTCATGAGTTGAACTGTCACAAGAAATGTTAAAAGTTCCATTTTATTTATAATTATGTTTCATTGGGCATTTTGCAATGTAACATGTGACCTAAAAGTTCACATGATATTTGGGTGTTGAATGCAACCAGGAGATGCATGATGGACTCCTGAAAACTCTCACAAACAAAAGGTGGCCAATGGATTTGGAACCTGCTATTCTGCATGTATGAGCATTTCTAACAGAGCTGTGTAAAGAATGGTTTTCCAGTAAATCTTCCCTTTTTCAAGGTAGACAGAGCTAAAACAGTGAGAAGTTGCATCCAAAACTGGACATTATTTGGTGTCCAGCTCAAACCTGTATTTATTTTTTAGATACAGAGGCTGCTTATTAATCTGGGTCCTCCCTTCTGCTTTGGAGTCAATGAATTCTCATATCCAAAGAAGAGTCTCATCCTAGTGATATTTGAAGTGCAGTTCCCACAAATGTTGTGAAACAAAGGGTGGAATACAAATTGGTGGGATTTCTTAGTGTACTACTCAATGAGCAAGTATATATGTGTATATATAGATATAAAATCCAAATTTAAGGCGTAAAAATAACTTAATGGAAATAAACTTGCTCCAAGAAAATCAATGTTTGAGTGTAAATCCAAAATTGCTTATTTTCCCCCAAAAATCTATTGGCCAAAAACATGCCTGCTTTTCAAAGCTTTATTAGTCAAATTGCTCAAGTCCTTGGAATATTCTGATGCACCCACAAGAAAGAGGCAATACTTCAAATGTGGAAATGCCTGAAAGCTTTATATTATTGGAGAATATTTTATATGGCAATTAAGTTTTCTTAGAAGCAGAAGAATCAGGGAATTAGACTGAAAGACAGTTTCACATGTTGCCACATTTGGTAGCAAATTACTTAAAAAAATATTTCCCATGCTTGGAGGGAAGGCTTTAACATTATTTTCAGTAGGAACTGAATGTGTTTATTTACAGTGATGACAGGCATAATTAGGAAATTTCTGGTAACAATAAAATATTATGTTTATTAGTCATCAGAATTGTCCAACTGAGATGCCCAGTGGGAGATCTCATTTGGAGCACTGAGAGCTTTTCTAAATGAAACTGATACAGAGTAAATGGTATCTTATTTTCAGGGTGCTGAGAACTCATTGTTCCCATTCAACCAAGCAACCTACTCCACAGTGCTGTGAGTCCTGGGGGTAAAACCACCACTGGGGGAAAAGCAATGAGGTTGGGTATTGCAGGCCTGCATCATCCCACCCAAACTTAGAATTACAGAATCACAGGATCATTAAGGTTGAAAAAGACTTCCAAGATCAAGTTCAACCTTTGAACCAAACATCACCATGTCAACTAAGTCATTGCACTAAGGGCTAACTCCAGTCATTTTTTGAACATCTTCCTGGACAGTGACTCCAATAACTCCCTGGGCAGCTTGTTCCCATGCTTAACCACCCTTTCAATGAAGAATTATTTTCCTGATATCCAACCGGAACCTTCCCTGGGACAGCTTGAGGCCATTTTCTCTTGTCCTGTCACTTGCTGCTTGGGAGAAGAGGCCAGCCCCCACCTCATTATAACCTCCTTTCACATAGCTGTAGAGAATGATAAGGTCCCCTTTAGCCTCCTTTTCTGCAGGCTAAACAACCTCAGCACCTTCAACAGCTCCTCATACAACTTACCTTTATACTATATTTCAAACTTACCTTTAAACCAGTTTTGTTGCCCTTCTCTGTACCTGCTCCAGCCACTCACTGTCCTTCTTGAATTGAGTGTCCTGAAACTGGACACAGCACTCAAGGTGTGGCTTCACTAGTGCCCAGTACAGGACAATCACTTTCCTAATTCTGCTGACCACACTATTTCTGATCAAGGCCAGGACGCCATTGGCCACACAAGCATGCACTGGCTCAATTCAGCAGCTGTCAACCAGCACCCCCAGGTCCTTTGCCACTGGGCAGCTTTCCAGCCACTCTTTCCACTGTAGGGGGTTGTTGTGACCCAAGGGCAGGACCCAGAACTTGGCCTTATTTAATCCCATACCTTTGGCCTTGGTCCATAGATCCAGCCTGTCCAGATCCCTCTGCAGAAACTTCCTACCCTCCAACAGATCAGCACTCCCACTCAACTTAGTGCAGTCTGTGAACTTACTGAGGATACACTCAATCCTCTCATCCTTAATTTAAAAATCCTCTCATCATTAATTTAAAAAGTCATTAAATAGGGCTGGCCAATACTGAACCGTGATTGCATGAGTGTCTGGCCACCAGCTGGAAGTAGCACCATTCACTATCCTGCTCTGGGCCCTGTCTTAGAGGCAGTTTTTAACCCAGCAAAGAGTGCACCTGTCCAAGTCACTGGCTGCCAGCTTCTCCAGGAGAATGCCAGTTACCCAAATAGTTTTTTCTTTGCTGTGGGGAATCTCTTAGTGCTGTGTCAAGAGACAGTAGCAAGCCCAGAGGAATACTCACCTGTCTGAACTGTTCTGTGGAAGTCCCTTTCTCTTCACTGACCCCAGGAAAATCCTGAGCAGCTTGCTTCCTGATTTAAATTCCTCAGTTAAGTGTGATGGATTTAAGCTTTACTTCTGTTCATGCCTGTATTAGGGCCTTCACTTGACTGCTAGGAAATTGTAAACTTTAAGTATTCCAGTTTCCCTTTTCTAATACAGATATAGCACTACTACTCAATTTCACAATGCTGTTGGTAGGCTTAATGTGTTATTTTTTTGTGTTGCTTTTGGAGTCTTTCTTGTGGAAGGTATTTTGTGCTCTTAACAGTGTATGTATTATAATAATGTTTGCAATATTTGCAGAAAATTGTGAGATTAAAAATCATTTGGAAGGCAAGTAACTATAAGTAACTAAAGTACTTCATAAAAAATAAGAAAATACAATGAATATGCATCTGTAAAGCCAAGAATATCAAAGGTTGCAGTTGACTAAATGGGTTATTTGTGTCCTGCTCACAGAACAGTCTTCATTCTTGCAGGGTTTTTAAAACCCATCAAGCAGCTGCTGCCCCAGCCTGTATCCATCTACAAGGAACTGAGTCTTGTATGGATTCTCATGACCAGTGAGGAATACCTTATTTTTCAGTGCTAATGTTTATTAATGTTAATTAACAAAATTAAATGTTAATTAATAAACAATTAATTTTGTTATTTTGCCAAAATTAACAAAATTTTTGGATAAACTTGTTGTTTTCAAAACTAGGGTCATTTGCATGACTTATTGCTTGCAAAATCTGAAAGATGAAGATACTTACCCATGATACTTGTATTCATCTCAATTTACAGTTTAGCTTAGTTCAGTCTTATTGTCTGTATTTACAACAGTTGCAGACAAGGAAGAGCTAGTGAATGAGGACCTTCTAGAACCAGTACCATGGTTTAAGTTTGCTGTGAACTCATCTTTAACACCAGCAGCTCAAGTGTCTTGAATAAACAACCCTGGTGTAAAAGTCTTCCTAGTAGCATAAGAATTTGCTCTCTTGTTAAGGGGTTGAAGTTTGATCAGGAAAAGGAAATTGAAATGGTTTTATATTTCATAGAAAAACCTTTTTCTTATGAAACAAGCTGTACTTAATGCAAAGTTATTTTTCTGCAACCACATGTGTATATTTTAGACAGTGTTATGAAACACCAGAGTGGTGAATATTCACTTGGAAGGGTAACTTAGAAATGCCACAAATTGTTGTACATTTGCACTGCATTCTCATTAATATTTCTGCACAAAGATCAAGGTTCACTTTTCATTGTCTTAGTTAGGAATCAGGTTAATCTAAGCCAGTGTAAGTCACTACTCAACTGGGATATGAATTCTAATCAGGGACTTGCACCACTTTAACTATTCCTCTTTAAAATTGATGCAAATCAAACTAGCAAAACTTTCTTGTCTAAACAAGACCTAACAGTGAGTAACACTCAGCACTGAACACATATATGATGCAGATGGTCAAAGCAAGACAGGTACAGAATCAGCTAGAAAGATGCTCAAGTAAAACTATCTAAATTATTTGCTTTCAAATTTAAACGGAACAAGCCTACCAAAAGATTGTTTAAGTTAATGCTGTAATTACTTAGAGGAAGTCACATAGAAAATCTGTATTCAAGGCCATGTAGTTACCTTAAAGGAAATTTCTTATACTTCCTTGACTAGCTTCTAGGAGGAGAAATGAAAAAAAAAAAAAAAAAAAGGAAAGGAAACAATAAGAAAAGGGAACTATGCTAGTTTCATGGTGGAATAGGTGTGTCTTTAGGAGAGGTACTTTAAACGTCTGTTATATGATAGTGCGTGATGAATCACATGATCTGTGTTACTAATCCTTTCTTAAAGGAGAGAGAAATAGGCTGAAAGTCCATGTGAAATGTTGCAGTTGGAAAATCTGTGTAGAAGATCTATGAGTAAAAAGTGGATGATGAAAAATTCTCTAAGAAGTCTGTAGAATTTCTTTCCCTTCAACAACTCAATCTGGCGCATGAGTGTCTGCACACATATATGCATTTTGATCTTTGGACTGCTTGGTTTTAAGATACTTGGAAATCTTTTTTAAGGTGTTGTGTCTTAAATCCATTGTCATGTGTTGCACCAATGTACTTGCTATCAATCCTCAAACTGACCTGTTGGCTTAAAAAAAATAAATTGGGAGCAAGATGAAATCTTGTTTGTTGTATATGCATTAATTCTGTCTGAACGATTCCCCAGCTGTCTTGCTGAAAAAACATCTTACAAAAGCACATTTACTTTTGTCCCTTCCAGAATGTATATGAAGCAGGACTTTTCATATATTCTGGAAAAAGTATTGGAATTTTGTTCTCCCCATCCCAGGCGTGTTTCTGTCCCTACATGTGCATGTGTTGAAAGACAAACCTGTTTGTGCTCCGTGCATGCATGACATCTGCTGCTTTAATAGAAAATGGCAGAGGTGTATAGCTACAATTTTTCATCACTTCTTCTGGGGATTTTTATTTTTAAATTCTTGCCATTTGTCATGTTGTCTCTAGTTGTCTTGTTGCAAATAGAGGTACCAGGCATTTCTTCTGACATAGGAATGTATGGAAACAACAAAAATTCACTTGGCCCAGTTAGCTGAATTTTCTTCTGATTCTGTTGTGCCTGACAATTTGGGTACTGGTATTCTTTCTCCTCCTCTTGTACCAAGGAGGCTTGAGAGATCGCAGTAGAGATAGGATAAGCTCTGGGCATTCCTCCCAGGATGAAATTAAGGCAAGACTAGAGAACTATGGGAGAAAATTGGGAGTATGAACAGGCAACCTTAGAAGGTAATTTGTCTGTTTTTGGCAGCATGGCTTCTTTCACACTAGAACACAGATGAACAGATTGGTGCTAATCAGTTTTGAATCTAAAAATTATTTCTGCTGCAGGCTGATGTGCTGTTTATAGACTGATCCTTCCTTCTTTCACATCTGAACTTCCCTTAAAGGCTTTCTGTATGCAAGAGATTTTTCTTAAAAGATCCTATTTAAGTTACAAAACTTAAGTCTTAGGGATAACACTGTTAGCAGGTCAGGCTTTTAGTTTCCTGATCTGTGATCCACCCACCTAAAACTGCAGAAGTAACTTGCAGGGTTTCAAAGTGAAAAGCACTGAGTTTGAGGCAGGTGAGTGGCCCTGCCCACTATTTTAAGTGTTGCAGCAAGCTTTGAGTCATTACCAAAGGCCATTCATTCTTTAAAGCGGGATTCATATGTCCTGATTGTAGCTGAAAGGAAAAATCTGATTCTAGATATGTACATTTAATATTTTGACATGTATTTTAATTTTTCACCTTTAATACACTACAAATTCACAAAACATACTTTTCATACCTGCAAAACTCAAAGGAGAAGTCCTAATACAATCTCTAGAGATGCATTTACATTTGTCTTCAGGATTGTTGTGGACTTGCCTGCCCTCTGGATCATATTATTTATGAATGTTTTAAAGTTGTCAGCCTATGTTTATAAAAGTGTATTTTTCTTTTGGAATATCTTGCCTGCAAATATGGTCTTGCACAGTGCAGATTTAGGAAAAAATAACTTATTTGTTGTTAAATGATAATTTATTTTGTTTTCTTTTTCTAGGCAATCTATTGAATGAATGTTTGAATTTGTATTAAAACACCCATGGTTCTGTTTAACAGCGCTGATTTTCACTTTCATGTATTCAGCTTTGAGTAACTTTAGCAATATTTATTTTCTGGGAATTTTAGTTCTCATGCAGAAGTATTTTGAAGGAAAGAAAACTGTATTAAATAAATCTTGTCTTTAAAACTTTGCTATCCATTCAGTGTGTGGGTAACAGTGAGGGTTAATCATAGGGTCACTTACATGTCTTTCTCCTCTCACTTATGAGTCATGCATTTGTGTCTCAAAAAGGAAGGATCTTCAAATAATTATATCACTACCACTATCAGAGTACTACTCCTAAAAAAATGTTGCTTTTCTTTTTAAATTGAAAATCCTGTTTACAAATTACTCAATATTTCTGAAATCTCACAGAAATACTTCATATAAAATCTCTTTCCTTGAAGTCTCCTGCAACACCAAAGAACTCAAAGAAGACTGCTGCAGCCTTTCAAAAATTGGGCATTCATATGCAGATAAAAGTAACAGAAATGAGGATTTAGGATCACTGCCTTTATCATTTAAGTATTAAGTATATTTATTTGTGTTATAGTTAAATATTTACCCTTCCCAGTCTCAATTCATCAGGAAATTCCAGTAGCCTTCTAGGCCACATCAGCAAATCAACACAGTAATGGGAAGCCCCCAAACCACGATGTCTTTGGTGCTGTGCCTGGTATTTTGAGGATCTACTTAGAAGGAAAATTGCTCAGAGATGATCTAATCTCTTCCTGAATGAACTATTCCCCTTTGTTCCTTGGCTAAAACTTCATACTTCACTCTGTGTGTGACTTACCACAGTAGAGATAAATGGTCAAGGGCCACCTATCTTCCCTGCGTCACTTCTGTCAATGGGAAAGGCCATCAATGCTCTGCTGGAAGGTTTTTCTGTGTTGCTATTTTAGTGTGGAGGAGATATGGACTGCAAAATTCTTTATCACTTTAGCCTGTGAAATACAGAGGCGATGATTAAGGTTGTTTCTCTTCACATTTTTCTTGAATGATCCAGTTGGATCTCTCGGCTTTTCTAAGAATTTTGGCTGATGCAATAAATATTCTTTTGTATATTCCTCTGACATCGTTCATCTCCATGACTTCCCACAGCTCAACCATTACAGCCTCTGCCTTCATGTCAGTTGTTAAAAGAACTGTTTTTACCTGTTACAATACCAAAGTTTTATGCAGGGAAGCATAAGCAAGACAATTGTATTTGAGGCACACAAGGGAAGAGGAGTTTGCCACGTACCACAAGATTATTGTTAAAGGTAAAGGATGATTACAGCAGAATTAATTCAATTATGATTGGGAAAAAAAAAAAAAGTCTTGATCTTCTTGATGACCCAGTTTCGAACTGTGGACCGTCAGTCTAGGGAGGGTCAGCTCAGGGAGAGTGTAGGGACCCAGAGAGATATTGAAAAGGCTAAATATAAGGTGGGAGGTGAGGGTGGTGCTTCAGAGCAGGAAGTCTGTCAATTTGAGGTTGTTAGAAGAATTGATTAAAAATTCCTAGGAAGGGTAAATTATACAATCCACAAATTTATGACTGCCAAGGTACCAAGCTATCACTAAAGTACACACAAACAGGTACCTTGTTCTGATGTGACAGAAAAGACTGACAAATTACTTTGGTATACAGCACTGTGTTCAGTAAAATGTTCTGAAACAATGCAGATGTAAACCGTTTACAAATGTCATAGTACTGTGTATTTCAGCAGTAGCACAGCCTGCTGAAGAAAACTCATCAAAGTCAAAATAAGATTTTCCTTTTTTAAAAAGAAGGAGAAAATTATTTTTCTAAACTTAAGAATATAGGAGTGAGTAAGAGAAGATGCTCAGCCGCATGCTGTAACGAGGAAACCAGAAAATCCAAATTTTGCTGGTTTTCAAGGTATATCTAAAATGCATCCCAGGCTGAAATGCTGAATGGAACTCAAATGCCATATGGGGCATTACAGGTTGTAATTAATGTGTCACTTTGTCACCACAAATGCCCTTGCAGCTATCAATGATAACCTCATAAGTAGTGTTTGTGTTTGCTGCTTATACCATTAAGTGAAGAAACAATTTACTAGCATCAAGCAAGCACCTTGGACAGTTTCTGATTATGAGCTAGAGATCAGGAATACTGGAAAGGCATTTGCCCAAATTTGCCAACTTTAAATTTTGCAAGATCTAAGAACTTGACCTCAAATATGCCAAGGGTCCTCAAATGTAGAATATGAATGAGGCATATGAATATATGCCTCAAATATTAATGAGTCAAGCTTTAACCCAGTAAAATAAAATGTTTTAATTTCATAATTGGAGTGTTAGCACAAGGACATAGCTACTTTTCACAGACTTCAACAGGAGATAGAGCTGAGTTGGAATTCCTCTGTTACACTGAACAAGCACATGTGTATTTTATTATTTTGGATAAGTGGGTGAGAATGAGAAGTCCAGAGACTTTTTATAGAGAATACTGACACAAAGTTCAAAAAAAGGATAATTATAATTCCTTACACAACTTACCTAAAGAAACATTTATCATTAAATGCCTTTTTTTTTTTTTTTTTTTTTTTTTTTTTTTTTTTTTTTTTGCCGGTGCATGATAACCATTATGGCACATGCTGTACAAGCCACTACACAGAACAGGAATAAATTTAGTATGTTATTGTTTATTCAACATATTTATATATTGACTTTTAAAGTGAAATGGATGTACCAACAGTAAAAATATTTATAAAATTAAATATAGACTGAAATAAAAGAACTTGTCAAGAATTCAGTTTTTAAAGATAGGATTAGTGATTGTATTTCTTTAGTGCTAAACCAGCAAGAGCATTTGTTATGTTCTACCTTAATATCTCCCACAAAAAAAAAAAAACCTGCCTTACAAACCCTATAAATAGGAGGGAAAAAATGAAAAAGAAAAAAGTTTCCTTGACCCAGGATTTAGTACTCCGACGCATCTTGGAAACATCTAGTAATTTGGCCACTCACCCCCTGGGGTATTTCCTGGAAGCAGAATTGAGCAAGACTGAAAATGTTTTTGTTGCACTGTTATGGGCATGAAGATAAGACACGAATTCTTGATCCATAAGATATGTACCAAGTGTGACATCTTTTTTCATGTGAATTTTTAAAGACTACTTCAATGTTTTTATTCATTATTTTCCTACCAAAATCATGCAAAGCTCCAGAAATCATGATCAAAACTCTGGTTGTTCATCACTAGAATTAATCCTGTTTGGTTTTGTCTTTGTTTTCATTTTTTCTCTGGGCTATAACTCACCATGATGGGACACTGAAAATGTGTTTTAGGGTGTATTTCCCATTTTCATTATTTGTAAGTTTCAAGATGACAGCTGAGTGTTAGTTCTATCAGTATGGTTTTAAATGTTGTCATGTTTTCACTTCTACAGTAAAATCATTCATCAAGGCTGTAAGAAAACTGAAGCAAGACTATTTTTAGAAAACTACTTATAATGCAATACAACCTAAGTCAGAGTTGCTCAGTGTTTTTTCTACCATAATGAATATTGATTTTGGTTTTGCTTCTCTTAGGTTTACTCTGGCATTGCTATTGTATTTTCCAGGTGTTTTTATCATGAGATCTTACCAAAAAAGTCAATTAGAAAAACTAGTAATTTTCTATGGGAACATAAACTCAAAGGAGGTTTTCAACACAGTCCACAAACCCAAACTATTATCATTAAAGAGTCTCAAGAGGATTAGAAACTGAGAAAAAGGTCTTGACTTTTACTTGGAATGTGATGTTAATGTGTCTGTATGGAGCTTGGCCTGATGCTGCTCACAGTGAATCAGCAGGAAAAAACTATGCTTAATTTCTCTTCTGAAAAGGGCTTTTCCCAACCTCAGGCCCACCCAGCTTAAGCTGACTCCTTCCTTTCTCCTTTTCCTGTCACTTTCAAAAGTGGCAGAGGTTCCAGGTCTGCGTTTTGGTACCAGCTGTCTGGGTTCACCTACATCAAAAGGTTTATGCCCTAACATGAGGGGATTCTCATGTAGTAAGAGACAGAGAGACCCCAGAACTATCCAGGCAAATCTATTTGGCAGAACAGGAAATTCCCAGATGGTCAGGAGGAATTTTAAAGGGTTGGAGTGGTATGTTGCAAAACACTAGCCTGGCACCCACGGAAACTGAAGTCTGTTATTTATAGAAAATCAGAGGCAAAAAAAAAGTGGATGATGTGCTTCCTCATAATATGCTCTACAATCATTGCATTGTGTCAGCATGAATTTGTGGGGTACCACATCAAGGTATGAAATGATAGCATGGTCTCTATCCCCAGGCAGTTCTTTTCTCCACACACCTAGAAAGATACCAACTAAATTTGTGAGCAGTGGCAGTTTTATAATAATGAATAAACAAACAAACAAACAAACACCTTTAGAAAGCCCTGGTACAACAACATAAGTCAGAAATAATGTAATCACTAACATCAGTGGAACAATCCAATATCAATCTGCTGTAGCTTAAAGAAGAGGACTCAAGTCCAGCCTATGAGAAGCAGACAAGCTCAGATATTTTTGTTCACTTGAGGATAGGATTCAGTGTACAGCTTTTAGCATGCATCCAGCCTACTCCAAGCATTCTCCAGGCCTGAAAGGGGGATCATGAGGTACATCTCATAAGAATAATTTTATAGAGATATTTTCAGTATTTCCTTTTTTATTTCATGTCAAAAAGAACATAAAAGCAAATTTGCATACCTTTTTTTTCCACTATTCTTCTTTTCAGTCCTTTAAAACACCAGAAAGGAACTGAGATACTTGTTAAAACAGAAGCACTCAAGCAGGCAGATTATCTTAATTTAAACCTAGTCTTGGATTCTATCTGGCATCTAGTGGACATTTGAGTAATTTTTTGTGTTTCTTTTGCTGAAGCCAATCAGGAAATGGTTTAGGGTGGATTTTTTTTTCAAAATACCTTAAAATAGAAAACTCTCCAGACTCCTAAAATAGAGACTCTCCAGTCTGAGGTCTTGAGACCTCAGGTAACACCAGCCTCATGACACAGAGCAACTGTAAACCAAAATGCTGTGGTTTCCAGCCAAGAGGCTACAATTCTCAGTTAAATAATGTAATCCCTCTCATTTTTTATCTATTTGCTTATAAACTAATCTTCATTTTCTTTTAAAAATTTGAAGTTTTTCAAGAACTGAAAGAAATGTCACTGGAAAACATTTTCCTGCTGATAAAATCAGCAGATTTATTTTTTTTTTCCTTGCACATGAGCTAAATTAGTCAGCTAAAGGTTATTTTTCTTAATTAAACCAAAACCCAGGGCATTGGATAAAAGTTACAAATAGTTCTCTTTGAACTCAGATGCCTCTAGTTCAGTGGGGACAGTTTGCATGATCTTTTCTACATCAACAACATTCCACATGCATATTCTTTCTATCTTCAAGAAAGAAAAAATGAACAGCAGAAGCAACTGTTTCCAGATGAACAGGAGGACACCGAAACAGTGCATCCCTTTTCTTGCTGGAAAATACATCCATGTACTGTGGCTGTACACAAGTATTACATTTAGGCTTCTCCTTCATACACCAAGATAATACCAGAAACTGATTCTACTCTGACCCAAGCTAGCCCTAAGGCAATCACTTTGTAGAAGTCTGATGATTTTATCAATTGAACACATGACAACAGTCCAGTGTTGTGTTTAGTGATATAGTAGAAATGCATATCTGGATATTAGAATCACAGAATTCTTGATATCGGAAAGGACCTTAAGAACCATCTAGTTCCAACCCCAGTGCCATGGTCAGGTGCATTTTCCACTAGACCAGTTTGCACAAAGCCGCACCCAACCTGGCCTTCAAAACTTCCAGGGATGGGGCAGCCGCAATTTCTCTGGGCAGAGATGCCCTGGAAACCAAGGGTGCTCTTCTTCCTGAACTTGCTGGAGCCTCCATGTCTTGTTTAGTAAGGTTTTATGTCATCCCTCTGGCTTCTTATGAGAAAGATGTGTTTTAATTCCATATACCAGTCACCAAGCCCACATACACTTTAGTTTTGTGCTTCTACACTGCAGCACACTGGGAAAGAAATTCTTACTGTGAAGGCCACCAGACAAAATTTACAAAAAAATCATAAGGGCTGGTTGAGCGTCCCTCCCCATAAATGACCTCACTGCTTGAGTTTTTAACCTGGAAATATTTTTCAGCTTGTACTATCTTTGATAACAACTGAGGAAATTAAAGTTTGTCATTCTTTTGTGCAGTGCTTTTTGAAAATTTGTTTATTAAAGTAACCCGCCTAGTGGATGCAGGGAAGGCTGTAGATGTTGTTTATGTTCCTGAAGGGTGGCTGTGGTGAGCTGGGGGTCAGTCTCTTTCTCCGGGCAACAACAGCTAGAACAAGAGGACACAGCCTCAAGCTGCGCCAAGGGAGATACAGGCTAGATTTAAGGAGGGAGTTTTTCACAGAAAGAGTGGTCAAATACTGGAATCATCTGCCCAGGGATGTGGTGGAGTCAACATCCCTGGATGTATTCAAAAAAAGACAGGATGTGGCACTTGGTACCATGACCTAGTTGAGGTGTTAGAACATGGGTTGGACTCGATGATCTTAAAGGTCCCTTCCAACCTAGAAATTCTGTGATTCTGTGATTCTGTGATAGTTTCCAAACAAAACTTGACCGTTACTGCCATTGTTTGGGATACTTTTTGTGCTTGGAATAAAATAATTTGCCCAGTTCTTAAATCCAGAACTTATTCTATAGTATTACTACATGGAAGCAAGTCATGCCATTTTTCAGTATTTCTTTTAATAACAGAATGTAGATAAAAATCACTTGTGCTTCACAATTTATGACAGCTGAATAATATGCATTAAATGCAACATAGTGGAGCAGGAACACTTCTTTTTTTAGCACAAATGAAATTTCATTGCAGTAAGCATTAACAGGATTTTTAGCTTTAAACAAAGTTTACAAAATGAATTACAAACTTGAGAAGAAAATACTGTAATGATTATATTTCAGATTACTGGAAATGGTTTACTCGCATTTTCTGATATAAATAAAGATTCTACCTATAGAACTGCCATCTGTAGTGACGTCAAAGGCAGAACTCAAGCAATTTCAGTGCCATCAAGACTGCACAGCTAACTGCTGGTTAAATTTCTGGCCCTATGAAAGTAGTGTTATTGCTGTAAGTTCCATGCATGTACCTGTTATAGCTCTCTCAATATTGAACAGAGGTTCAATGGTTGCTTCACAGTCTTGCATTCCTTTTTTAAAGAATGGCAACAATTGATCATACTTCTACAACTTTTGTGTTCAGGATCCCAACACATTTTAGAAATGTCAGTGAATATAACATAGTTCATAACATAACATAAAGTTCATAACATAGTTCATAACAAGTTCATAACATCCAGAAAATAGAGATGGCAGTAATTTTCTTATTATTACCCTTGGAAAATTCAAGGTACACAACCTACAAACTGATGTACCTTTAGGCACTTCAGAAACCTAAGTACAGCCAAAAATAAAGACCTGAGCTAGCTCCAGTTTTTGTATGATAGCTATTAAAATACTCCACACTAATACAAATAGGTAAATATCCAACTTCTCTCAGGTTACTCCTCCCACTGCTGTCCAAAAAATTTGGGTTCTGTGGGCTAATTTCATAGCTGGTGTAAGTCTACACTGCTCAACTGAGGTTAGTGGACTGGTTTTGATTTAAATCAGGTAGGCTTCTGGATGTTCATGCTTGCTCTAAAACCTCATTTTCAATGCATCTTCATCATAGATAAATTGGACTACTTTATTGAAATGAAAATTAAACTGGTCAGACCTCCTGCACACATCTCGGCTTTCCTTTTCTCACTCAGTTTCTAAAATGGCCGTTTTTTTTGTGTTTCTGAAGAGACCAGCCCTGGTCACACAATCTGATGTGCAAAGGAGCTGTGCTGTGGTGCAGCAAAGAATCCTCAGCAGCACCCACGCATGGAAATACCAAACAATTTCCCATCTATATCTGTTTGTCAAGTGACACATGCAGAAAGACGAGGCAGTGGGTAGGGCAGGCATGGCTGAACGGAAGGGTTTGGCTGGAACTAAGGAAGGAGAGATTCTGACCTATGGAAGAAGGGCCAGGCCACTCAGGAGCTCTACAATGATGTCATGAGGTTCTGTAGGGTGAAAATTAGAAGGGTCAAAGCACAACTAGAACTTAATCTGGCTACTGCTGTAAAAGACAATAAAAATACTACTATAATACTACTTTAGTAGTTAGAACAGTTGGTTTTGGGAAGTGGTTGAGTCACCATCCCTGAAGGTCTTTAAAACTGTAGATATGGTGCTTAGGGACATGGTTTATTGCTGGACTTGGCAGTGCTGGGTTAATCTTGGACTTGATGGTCTTAAAATTTTTTCCCAGCCTAAATGATTCTGTGGTTCTATTACTATGAATCAGAGAGATTAGTTTGTTGCAAAATGCTTACACAGTATGAACATTTCTAAAGGGGTTAGTCTCTACACAAAGTTTTGGGTCAAATTTTTCAACACTCTTCTACTGTTTTATGATAAATATTTTTTATCACAGGTAAAGCATCATTCATTGCAGAACAAATAATTATGGAAATATGGATATTTAACTGATTTTTTAAATTAGTGACTCCATGTTGCCACTTATTTGCCTAAGCCCACGCGGTGTGAATTTTCAGGCACACCAAGCAAAGCAGTGTGTTTTTATAGTTGCTGTTATGTGCATATTTCCAAATATACTATTCTGTGTACTATTTTACCTGATTCTTCATATGTGTTCACAGGTCTTCTACTGAAGGTCTTAGAAAAGCTGTGTTCATATAAATATTTAGAATAGCATACTTTGGTTTGATTTACAGTTTTTTGAATGTCTTCTAGGTTAGAAGTTTCAGCCTGTTAGGTTTCAAGCCACTGTCATCTCCGTTGCATGGCATACAAGGGAACACTTTATTTAAATACATAAAATTACACAAGAACAAGCAGGTTTGGTAAAAATGTAAGGAATGTCAGCAGTGAAAACATTACTGAACTGTTGAGTAGAAAACATCAAATTTTAGGTAGGAAGAAGGAATGATAAGAAAATTTTGAAGAACAATGTTATTATGTCTGAAAAAATTGTAGACTACATTTCAACTAAAAAAAAAATTAACAGGTCTACTACCAATACCTCAAATATTTCTTGCAACAGAAAAATCAGCTTTTATGTGGACTTGAGGGTTTATTTATATTTGTATAGCCTTCTTTGTGTTATCAGGGCTATGAAATGTTAATATTAGTTTGATTTTTATTAATTTCCCTCTTTCTAGTTCTGCTTACTGGAATATCCACTGCTCTTGTTCTGTTTCTGTTTATTGTATATTTGCACAGCATCACTGAGTTCAACAAAATGTAACTAGAAGCAGAACAGACATTGTTTTCTTTTGCATATGTACACATAATTTTGAACATATGGTTCCAAGCATATTTTCAAATTAAATTGTCACTAACTTCAATGAATGCTTGTTTTTAATTTTTTTTCTACTTTTATGTTTTGCATTTGTTGCCCAAGAGATTCATAGCCAGCTGCAAGACCCCTTCTTTGGGCAACACCCTAAAGGATGTAAAAATGGCAGCTAGAAATGAGGGTTTCCAAACAGAATTAAGTTCCTTGGTACAAAGAGCTGTGCTAAGAAGTGAACCTGGGAGAGATAAATGCACTTCGAATTAGTGATTGCTACTAGCAAAAGAAGATTTTGAGAGTTACTAATGATCAGCTTTCATCTGGAGGTAGTCTAACTTCTGGTGATGTCACTTTTTCTTTCGGATACCATAGTTGGGAGAGGCTGAAAAATTTACTTTTGCTCATATTTCAACACATGATTGAAAGAAAGTTTGACATCATTAACTAACATTACTTGAACATATTGTGTTGAGGAATATGATTCAAAAAGGATTATGTCTCATCTAGGAATTCACATATTTTGTAAATGAAGGATATTGAATAAAACTGAAAACATCTGTAATTTTGACAGACTTAAAATATATTTTGGAATAATACTTTTACCACATTTGTTTATTGTCACAGAATCTCCTTATAGTGACTTCAGAAAGAACATTAGCTAACTGCATTTACAAATGTGAAAAGAAATCTGTCTTCAACAAGGCTGGTTTGGTTGAAAGTGGGTATGATGTTAAAGTAATTACAAATAATGTGTCAGAGTGTGCTGTACAACTATTCTGTTAGAAAACATGTATCTTTATTTTTTACCTAGTGATAGAGAAAATTGAGATATAACAATAACTCTGATGAAAGCAGTGACAATTTACATGAATTCATCTTACTAATACTAACCTCTTTTGCTCTGAGGGCAAAGTATAGCTCTTAGAACAAAACTTTAACAGGATTTTCTTTTGTCATTAAATACTATTCTCAATCTATCAGATTCTGTGGAATTAATAGAGTGATTTAAATCTTGAATATCCTAATCTTGAATAACCTAATATCAAAAGGTTATGTAGCAGTAAGAAATGAACACACACTGACCCTAAACACCTCTGCTTAATATCCTGAAAATTGGTAGAGGAAGAGGAAACTGGATTTTAAAGACAGGAAGGGAAGTAATTCAATATTGAAAAATTTTGTCTTGATTTTTTTTTTTTGTCTATTTCTATTTTCAAAGTAAAATAAGCTGGTTGCTTTTAGTTTATTGTCACTTTAGGACTCTGTACTTTCAATCATCACAGTAGCACTTTCTGCACTTGTTTATATAGAATTAGAGAAGAATTATACAGTCCTGTCTCTAGTTTTTAAATTTTTTTTAAACATCAACTAATAAATACGATGTTTTATGGCAGGACTTTCCATTTCTAGATGCTAAATAGCCATCTGCCTCCACAATCTTCATACAAAATATTTATGAAAAACTGCAAAAAATTCATTCATTTTTTGGGTCACACATGGATTACCTTTGATTTTCAACATTTACATCACCACCTAATTGTATTGTTTCTTTCTTTCTTGTACTCCTTTTATTTATTATAAATTGATATTCTATGATCTATCTATTTGTTTCAGTTTTGGCATAATTTTATTTCCTTGCTAATATGTATTTCCTTTCATCATTCATTGCAGGTAATTTTCCAGTTATTGCCCAATTATTCAGGTAGATTCAGGAATGTTCCAAAATTTCAAAATCATGTTTCAGTTTTATCAGGATCTATTATTCATAGTTATCTGTGAAAGGAAATGCAATCCTGGCTCAGAAACGGCCAGTCTGATGAGCTGGCTTTGTGCTGCAGGTCTTGGATTCCCTGAGACCCCAGGGTGTGGAGGAACTGGACTGCCTAGGAATCAAAGCTGACCCAGAAACCTTGGCATCTGGATGTTATGGCTCCCATGAGCTTTGAAATTCCTGGCTTTATGGCTGTCCAGGATGAAATTCAGCCAAGAGCTTTCTAACCTTGGAGGACCTGAGAGTCTGGGCCTTTGCATCTGGAAATGCCAGAACTTTCTGTGTCACAGGTCCCTGCAAATCTGTGGACTGGCTCTTTGCAGAGCTGGGAGCCTGGAAATTGCTTTGTGATGGGCCACACAGGAGCCTGGCAGTGAAAGTGACAAATCCTGCCTAAAAAGCAGGTTTCCACTGCAATTTTTATATTTGAACTCCTTTCATGAAATATTCTTTCAACAATAATTTGGATTTTTTTAAAGGGGAAACAGTTTTGGAGCAGTGTTAAATATACTAGCTTGAAGAGCCTCTGTTTCTTAATGTTTTGCTCTTAGAAACACTGACATGTGGAACAAGAGCATCTGAGGTATCTTGCAATGGCTCCAGAACTGATTTCAAGTCTTGCTCCAGATTTCTCATAGATAGGAAGATGTGTCCTACATTTCTGATGACCTTGAGGTTATTTCACATAAGGGTATATGCATTTCATATGAGGGTGTGTACAATATGTGTTTATGTTGGAATTCCATGATGATCATAATTCTACTTGCCCTAAAATCATCTGAAGTTTGGCAAAGAATTTCAGTGAAAACAAACTAGATGTTCATTCAGAAATAAACAGACTCTTTTGGTATATTGAATTTGGTTCTTTTCATAATGGTTGTGAAGCCTGTTGCTTTTAAAAATTGGAATGGGGTTTGTGTAATTAATGGATGGAAACTGAAACAAAAAAGAGTTCCACAGAAAGTGAGAAGGTTGTTCGGGTTCCAGTAATGTGGATATTTACTGCTTTTAGTTAATTATCTTTTTTCTAAAGGACATACATTTCCCAAAGGAAATACATCTTTAGTTTCTGGCAAGAAATGCAGGATATTACACTTCCCTAGTACTTTGGATTACCAGAATTTTGTGTGGGTCAAAGTCTCTTTTAGTTACAAGATCAGCATTCACAAGATCACTTTGGATGAATCTCTGGACATTCAGATGCTTATTGTATCTTAATATTTCAGTGCCTATGGGTTAAGAAATGTATCAACTTCTTTATTATAGAAAACCTGGGCTAAGAATTTTATAGAAAAATTTGTTAAGATGTCAGTACTTTTTGCTAAGGAGCCACAAAGTTTGTGAAAGTCTTTATCTTAGACTGGTTTTATTTTATCAGGCTCTGAATTTTCTGAAATATTCAGTGCATGATCTAATATGAGGGGGCAAAAAAGGCTGGATATTGTCCTGCTTAATCCAGTCTGTTTGGACTCTTGTGTTTTCTAACCAGTAATGGTTGTTTGCCTAAAACCACATATCTTTACTTGTATGGCTGTCCTAGCACACAGAGGTCTCCCAGAAAGTTTTGGCTGCCATCCATTATCAAGGAAGAATTTACTCATCATCTCACTCCTCTGTTTGCTCTCCCAGCCCTGGAAGTGGGAGAAAAGCTGCAGCCTTGGTCCATCAACCATCTTCTGTGAAGTAGGAAAAGCTCTTGGAGAGGAAGTCTGTGTGACCAGAGGGGTCTGCTCTTCAAAAGCATCAACTGCTGCAGTTGGAGTGGGCTCTGCTTTGTTTGACTATGTCAGTTAACCTTTGTTAACTGAACTGATGCTTTTGGACAGGACAGTGCAGTGGAAAACAGCCTTTGAAACAGGTTTAGAATCACAATATTTACTTTCAGGCATATGCTTTGGTTTAGGAATGGTATTTTCCAATTTAGTACTCCCACTAAAACTGCTTGCATCTCCTGTGACAGGATGGAGCGGGGAATTAGAGGCAGGAAAGGCAAAGATCACAGATTTAAATAAGAACAATTTACTGGTAACACCAATGAAATAAGAAATGGAAGAGTAACAGAAACAATACTAATGACAGAGGGTACACGAAAAGGAAAAACCCCAATCTCACCCATCCCCCGCTCCCAGCAGGTAATATTGGATGTCCCCCTCCAGACTGGAATCCTTCTTTCCTGGAAGAGACTCCCTTCCCGTTCCCCTAGCAATGACTTGAGATGGTATAGAGCAACCTCCAGGTCCCAGCCATGTTCCCTCCCAGGTGCTGCAAAATTTAAACCTGTCCTGGCTAGAACCAGGACAACATATTATTAAAATTCAGTCAGCAGAGAAGCAGTTAAAAATTGTGTGAACAGAAACCTATTCAAAGACACTACCTGATGCTTTAATACAAAAAGAAGAATACCTTGAGTTTCTATTGCAAACTTTTTAGCTGGCCAAACAAACAATACAGTCCATGTTTGGTATACCAATGGATAGAGGTATATTTACTGCTTAATATAGATGTCTAGAACTGAAAGTCAGAGGATGCAATTACTAAGATGAATATGAGAAGAAAACAGAAAAATAATATTTTTTATGAAAGAGAGAGTATTATAAACAGTCAAATGAAGTGCCTCAGAAAAAAGCAGAAACTATTACACTGATAACATTTTTTTTGCTCAGTCAAGATTATGTTCAGCAACATTAAAGTTTAATGCCAAAAATATGCTTGAGACTCATAGTGGTTATCTGTTAAACAAAAGTGTCTATGGAAGTTAGTTATTAGCTTTAAAATCATTTGTGATTATAGGACATCTTAAACTGCAGATTAACATATAGGGCTTGTTACATGAAACCAGGAACTATGCCTTCAGTGGTTGTAGTGGATCCAGAATTGCATACAAGAGTAAAAGGAAGGACCAGTGATGGTATGAAGGTCCTCCTCCTTTTAAACTGATTCTTAATGTTCTGACTGTGTTTCTTTTTAATTGGGAACTACATTCTTCTAATTAACAAAAATATATTCCTTAACAAAGGCAACATCTTACATTTCAGGATTTCCTGATCAAACTCATCTACTACTTTGCAATCTTTCTAATTATGTAAAAAGACCTATTCAAGAACTTTGCTCAGTCTGACACCATCCAGATAAGGTGAGATGTAGAAGATGGGGGACCAAATGCTCTCCTGCTGAGAATGTCCTTATATTACGTTAGTGTGCTGTATTCATTAGGCTAATTTCTACAGATCAGAAAGGTGTCAACAAGGCTTTCATATATAAGAGGGTATATAAAGCCTAATCACACCTTTTAAGAATGTTTCTGTATGTCTTTGTGAAAATACATTTGGCCTTCTAACATGGAGAATATAAAAGTGCATCTTTTCAACTCATGACTCAGACTATATAAACACCACAAAAGAGAGAAATGCTGTATTGTACTATTTCCTGATAAACAATGAGTAACATGTCTCAAAAGCTAGAACACAGGCTCAGACTCTGAGTTTAAACATTATTCACAAGGTTATGTCTTTTTTGCTTCACTACATAGGATACAGATGCCTAAGTATCTTAGATGTGAATATAAATTAACAGCATGCTTCATGTTTATGTATTAATTGGGAAGTTAGAGAAGAAAGAAACAAATAATGAATGGAAAACAAAAAAAGGAAATGATAGGCAGCATCAGGTAAAGACTTGAAAAAATTATTAATGTTACCACTTTTTAAATATATTTAAAAGCTCTGTTCATTTGTTCTCCATTATAAAAATGTTATTTTATTCAATTCAGATCTCACTTCTGCCTGCTTTATAGAACACATAATCAGCAAAAGTTATGCAAACCAAATAACAATTCAGATATTCCTAAAAAGTTTATTTTGTGCTGAATGCCTGCATTAATAGATGTCAAACAATTCAGTTATCATTAAATGGATTTTAGAAAAGTTTACAATTTCAGAGGAACTGGATGGGAATTGTTCGCATTATTGACAAAGTTTGTATTCTGCTTTCTGTCAATTGAAATAAACAGCTAGAAAATGTGTTTCTTTGCAGCCATTTTCTGTATTATGTTAAAGAAGATTAAAGGGTGATCATTAATTTGAGGTGATTCATTTATAAACTTTGGTCAGTAAGCCACTGAAGTCAGACAGTTAAGTCTGATTTTTTATTCTGATTATATTAGTAAAAAAGAATTCTCTAAGAAGTTGAATTCTTATATCATGCTGGTACAAATGGGAATTGAGATTATTTGATATAGATGACACATAAGCAACTAAAGTCAAATAAGGACATGAGTTACCATGAACAGATATGGTTGCTAAGGAAAGTAAATGCAGGGAATTGGGTAAATCTGTTTGTAGGGTTGTATATAAATAAAGAGCAATAACAAAAATCTATTTTTCAGAATGACTTAGATAAAAATATTTCCTTTTCTATCAGTGGGAAATATTGCATCGCAAAGAAATAGACACCAGCTGAATCTCTCTTAGAAGCTAATGGATGTCCAGGTTTTTAATAAATAGACTACTTTTAAACATAAAATGGCAAGTTCTCATGAAAAGCTTCATCTTTTAAAATTTATTTTGTATCACTCTTGGTGGATTTGAACACAGAAATCACATGTTAAATGATTTAGTGGAAGAATAGGTCACACAGATTGGCTGATATTAATTTACACTCATAACCTGTCACTTAATGAGTCACAATATTTTCCATTATAACCCTCCATTGAAATCTCTTTTTCCTTTTTGTAATTCACAAGATGGTATTCACATGTATCACAGATGTTTATACATTTTTATGCACATTTAAAAAACATATGTTTTATTTTAGATGACACTGAATCCCCAGTGGGGAGCAGGCTGGGCACAGGGTGGCAGTGTGAAGGGTGCTGTTCCCGGGCAGGGTGATCTGTGCTCACAAGATGCAGCTTCGTGTACATCTTTGTGTGACTTCTGGTTCCTCATTTGTTGCTGCTGTGACATGACAAAAGTGACAGACACAAAACACAGACAATGAGTTAGTTCAAGGACTAAACTGGTTCCAACAACTGACTTGCTCTGGCATGCTGGGTTAAAATTCGGAAAAAGTCTTTTTCTAAAAAGACTTAAAGTCAATAAACCATTATAGTGGCCCTGAAGGGATTGGCTATGTTTGCTTGTTTCTGCAAAAATAGGAAAATAAATATAAAGAGTATTATAATGCAGTTGCAAACTGTTATGCTGTTACTTGTAAATTCAGAAACTAAGTTCAGATTGACCAGAAATTCACCTTACATTGCTTATGTAAAGATTTATAGAAGGTGGTGAGTTTTAGAGATTTTTGTTCAACACTTACTCAGAGAAAATAATGGAAGAGGGTAGTTTTTCCCTGACAACAGAGATTTAAAAGTCAATATTCCTTGCTTTATAACTAACAGTGGCATGGGCAGTCATGTGACTCATTCCCAGAAAATAAAGAAAAAAAGTGAAATGAAACAAATTAATCCCTATAAAATTATAGATCTCTCTAAATCTCAAAAATATCAAGGAAGTATGAAATACTAATTCCTTTCATGTCATTTGTTGTATACACCACTTGAGTTGGGTCAGAGCACACTTCCTCTTTGTGTATCCAGAAAAAAAATTGTTAGTTTAGGCCAAAAAGTAGAAAATTCTAATTATAAAATAATCAAACCCTGAAGACTTGTAAGACTAATAGTTCATCTATGAAATTTTAAAACTTAGGCATTGGACTGATTTTTCTTCTCACCTAAGGAGTACCACAGGCTTTTACATATGCTTTGAATAACACAAAAATAATACGAATTCTTCTTACTGCTACCTAAGATTCAAATTCATATGAATTTAAGGAAACCTGGAAGTAATAATTCATTCTGTACCACTTATGCTACCTACTTAGAATAGGGACTGAACATTCTGTGAGCTAAAGAGAAAAAACTGTTTACATGTTAACATGTAACCAATGTCTGAATCACTTGTCTCCTATTGTATTTAGTATTATATTAAATCCTTAATTATGGCCAGTAACCCAAAATCTATGGCCCTTGAAAATATCAAGGACACACCCACTTGCAAACTTCCACAGGGTGTCATCCATAGGATGACATATTTAATTGTGCATTTCATTTTTTGAAAAGTAGAAATATGAATCAGTACTTAAAATTGTTTTAGTAGAAATTACAAACTGTATTAATTATCTCAAATTATTTAATTATATGAATTTTCCAAAATAAAGGAGTGAAAAACTATAAAAAATTATATTTTTCTATACAAATTTAAAGAGTTTTACAAAAATGTAGGAGTCTGTAACAGCAGAGGGCATTCTAATTTTCTTGGACAGTAGTAATAGGACATTTTAATTTATATAAGTATTGTGAAAGAATATATATAGCATATAAAAAATAAAAAAAATACAAATACAAGGGAAAATCTCACAGTGAAATACTAAGACCTGCAGACATTTTAAGAAGATTGTCTTTACTGTATTATGTATTTTGGAAATAAAGGGTATCCACTAATATTTCATATTTTTAGGGTCCAAGTATTTGTTTGTATGGATTCTGGTTTGAACACATGCATGAATGTATGTATGCATTCATACATGTGTTTATATATATATATATATATATATATATATATATATATATTCATATGTGTTTCTTCTATGTTTCAATCCATTGTTTGTACAGATAAAAATTTGAAGCACTTGTTATGATAAATACAAATCTATTCATGTGAGGTTGAAAGGAAATATATTACTTAATATTAATATATTTCCTTCCAACTTCACAGTTATGAGATGCACAAGTGGCTACCATTCTGAAATATATCCCTGAACAACTTGCTATGTGTCTAAACGTTTTCTTCTGTGGAGATAATCCTGCCATCCTCTTTCAGGCAAAGTTCCCACTGACATGAAGAGTTTAGTCTGAGCAAGTGTTTTAGGTTTAAGCTCTTTATCAGGACATAGCTGCCAATAAACCCATTTCAAAGAACATCTGTGGTCTGACAGAATTGTATTCTGTTCATGTTTTTTTAAACTTACATTTAAAAAACATTTATGAGCATATGATTTAGAATTAACATCTGGAAGCTCAGAACAGATGCAGTTTGAGAATAAGGTAGCTGCAAAAATGCTTCCCATCTACTGGTGCTCAGGGTTATATGGAATTTGCTTCCTGGAGCAGGAATGTGAGGCAGTGCAATGGCTTTCATATGTTTACAAATGGTGCATGACAAGCATCACCGTTCAGCATTGTTTGGGTAAGTCAGACCCACAGGTTGTATACTCAGCATGGATTTTTCCTGTCACAAGAGAGGATAAACTCATCAGGTCCATTAGGTCAGAGGTTGAATAGGAAAGGCAAGAGACCATGCAAGAGTTCCCACCACTATGCCCGACTTGTAAATAAATAGAAGACTTCAGTCTCCACCACTATCAAGTCTTCTCTTTTCACAAACACTTAATTCAGCAGCACAAATAGACTTTTTCCTTTTTTTTCCCCCTTAAGAGATAAAAAGACACCTACAGATCTTATTCTGTTTGCCTGGTCCTGTCTGCCTTTCTTTACCATTCGTGTTGATTGATTGCTTCTGTGTTTCATCAATTAAAAATGTTTTAGAGTACAAAGTCTTCAGCATGTTTAATAGAGTCTGGTTAAGTAAACATCCTCCACCAAAGCAGTACAAGTAGAGCTTAAAATAAATATTGCTACTGTGCCAAGTTCATAATTGCTTGCACATTTAGCACTTTACCGTATCCTAATCAAAGCCATAAAAAAAGGAAAAAGCTTTGTGTACTTACTGTAGTTGTCATGAAACTGTAGCCATTTAAATACTGAAGGGTACTTATGTTTTTTAAATACTTGGTTTTCCAGATTATTTTATATACAGAACTTGTGTCAAAGAACAAAAAGCTGAACCTGAAGGTGAGAGGTGGTCAGGTTTAGTCAACAAACTAGCCATATAAGTGCTTTTGTACTAATTTCTTTCTGTCAACAGGATAAATTTAAATAAATAATAATAAAGGCTAGAAAGGATCCTATGCCTCTGTCACTCCTACTGTTAATCAGTTAATTGGAAAGGCAAACTTTCATTTGTTATTTTTACTGCAAGATAAAACCCATTATAATTGGGTGACAGATACCTGTTACAACCACAAAAACTGAACTTAACAACTAGATTATGCAAAACAATTTATGCATTAAAATAAATGTAAATTTTCAAAAATAAAGGCAAAGCAAATCAAAATATTTGTACTAGAAAAATATATGAACTGTTAACATTACATGTAATTTCTTCCAAACGTAGGATGTTTTAAACTGCTCTGGTGATACATAAAATCTTTATGGCATGTTTGTAAGAAGAAATACATATAGGAAATATAATTTCTGTAAAAGAAGTTAATAATAAGCTTTGAAAAATAATAAGGGAACAGAATATAAATCTGATTTGTTGTAATTAAAACAGTGTTAGAAAAAAAAATAGTGTGTAAAATATTGAAACTTACAAGTCCTGTTTTCTAATAACTGCTGACTCTAAGTGGAAATGATTGTCAAGATTTTGAAAAGCCATTAATGTTTTGTTTGTATCTACTGCTGATAATGATTAATTTGGACATGCTGAGGAGAGCAGGTTTTCAGAGCAGAGATACTCAAGTTTTCCAGATAACCAAGCCTTAACAGGAAAGATAAACTCAGAGAGACTTTACATGAGCCTCTACAGGAATCCAAGGTAAACCTGGTGCTGGTCATGAAGTGAATGTTACATATGTAGTCTTAAAATGTGGTTTCTAGATCATATCCTCAATAACTTAACTCTTCTAGGGTATGTGTTTGACAAGCTGGCTTATATTTTATGCATCAATGGTATCTAGTTAAGTTGCATTAGGTTCAAAATTCCAGGTTTGTCTACCTCTAAACCTCCAGGAAATTTGAGGTTGGAAATAGGCATATAGAAATGAAATGGCTGTGTTTACATGTTTCTATGGAATATCTGCCAGGATGGTGCAACATTTACCTTTCATCTGTCACTAACTTATTTTTTCTTAAATTTTTTTCACATAATGTCATCTCTATCACTGCTGAAAACCTCATTTTCAATCTCATTGTCTAGACTGAGGATGTATTTTTTTATACAATTGCTGATGAATTTGGTAAAGAAAGTAAGAAGTTCTGAAGAAAACAGTTGAAGTGCTTCCCTTCTAAATTTAGCTTGAGATTAAATTCCAGTTTTTCTGTCTACAGCCTGTTCTACCTCCCATGCTTCTTTCATTTTCCCTTCAGCACTCCTTTGGGCCCATGAATTTAGATCATATTAATTTATCTAGGAAGTGCTTTACACTGGAATTCAAAACACAAGATAGTCTACATGTATGACTGAGAAATCAACTATTTAAAGTACAAATTATTTTTAGAATTTCTACTGATTATATTCATGCCATGTTTGACCAAACCACTGGCAAGCAGTGGTCTTATTTGAAATCCAAACAACAAGTTTGCTATATTGGGAGTTGTTCTTTAATATACCTGAAAACTACATTTTAGATTTGTTCGAGCATGCAACAACCATTCACTAAACTTAAAACTAGGTCAGGAGAAGTATTCATATTCCATGAGTCTTTATGCATTTGGCTGAAGTAGTTTCACAACATTTTCAGGGAATTCTTACAATTTACATTGCGTAAGTTAATGGAAGTTTGTACTGCTAAGAAAAAACAGATCTTTTAATTGACTACTTCAATTAAGAAAACACATTAGATGTTGCAATTTCATAGCTGTGTACTGATACAGTGCATTTTCTTGAGGACACCACAGCACTAAAACTACCCCAAAAATGAGTATTCCAACACACTACACTACTCATCCAACAGGAGAAAGCAAAGCATTACAGAGAAAGAAAACTAACAAACAGGTTTGCATCACTTAACAGTTCAGCTAACCAACTTACTTTAATAGGAGATTGAAAAGTATATTAAATTACATGCCATTTGCAGTTTAGGAACATGAGAATGAATATCTGATCAAGAAGGGGGGATTTTTGAAGAAAATGTTATCCTTCTTAGAGGATTTATTGGAAAGCATTTTGTTTTAAGGACTCTGGAAAAGAAAGATTAGACGTATCCAAGTTAAGAAAGCAATCTCTTAGTGGATTTTTTCTCTCTGTATTTTTTTTTTTTTTTGTTGTTGTGGTTGCTTTGTTTCATATTCCTTTTATTTCTCATCTCCTTTCATTCCAAAACATGTGTGAACATATGTAGCGGAATATTTAATAGGCACCTAAAGATGTTTTAGAAATTGTACCATAATGTATGGATCCAAAATGGAGCATGTGGCTAAACTGTAGAAACAGGAAAATTTAGATTACAACATTGAAGACATCTTGAATTCAAAGGTAGATTATTATAAGAATTTCAATTACTTTGTGTAGATGCCCAGATTACATAGTCTTTTTTCTGCTACCATGGGTCTTCTGGAAGATAATTGCTCTAGTCTGCCTATGGCTTTCTTGTACTGGGGAACCTAAACTGGGATGAAGGCTCCAGGTAAGGTCTTGTGAGTTTTAAATAGTTCAGGTCTGTTTTCAGCAAAGTGCCAAGCAGGGAGGAGCCTCTCAGCCTGCAGACTGTGATCCTTTATTGTTTTTGTGGCTGGCCTTCACTACTGCAGGGACACCCTCTCATGTGGCTCCTCTGGGATCCCCAGGGCCTCCTCTGCAGAGCAGCTCCAGAGCCACTTGTCCCCATCTGCACTGACGCCCTGGGCTGTCCCCTCAGCGTGAATGAGCTTGTGCCCCCAGTGCTGCACTTTGTCAGGTTTCTGTCAGCCCATTTCTCTGAGCTGCAGGAGTCACTCTCAACTGCAGCCCTGCCCTCTCACACCAACAGCTCCCTTCAGTTCAGGGCCATCTGAGTATTTGCTAATTGAAATGCTTGGAGTTTATCTGCTGCACACTTTGCCTGTATTCAGCTTTAGGAAATAGTGGATGCACACCAACCATCTACAACATGACACTGATATTATTTTGCTTGATTCAAACAGTTCCTTGGAGTTACATAAGTTCTTGGTCAAAATCCTCCAACTTTTAGATGACTTCAGTCTCTAATTCTGAAAATCCAACAGCTCTTCTTGAAAACAAATCTAAACTCAGTTCAGCTTTATTTGTTTGCCTAGAGATCTGATGCATTCAAATCAAAGGATGAATAGAAATGAGCACTTTTTAAAATTTATCTAAGTGAAACTGCCAACAATCAGAGGAATCTGGGGAGACAGGAATGGAACTTTCAAAGGGTATCAGGCCAGAACTAGTATGTCCTGCCATCTGAATTCTTTCTCAGTGCCAGAATGCTTTTTAGGTACAAAATATGACAGATTATGATGAAGTAGAGTGAGGCAAATCTGCCTTAAAAACCACTTTCACAACTAAAGTATTTGAGTTAATGGCTGAAGGGTACTTACAGGTTTGTTTTAATTTCCCACAGATAATTGCACACATACAGTTGCAACTGTGTTGTATTTTTATTAGGGATTTATTCTGTGTTGAAGCAAATATTCAGGACTTTTAATGAGTTTTACATAAAAAGCTAACATGAAATTAAATCCACATAAAAATGACTTCTATAATCATTTGATATCCTCCATGAGCAGACAAAATGGTCCTTTCTGTCCTTTACAGATGAATTTATGTTACAATGAATAACCCAACCTTATCACTGAGCTTAGAAGGTTCCCTTTTTCTGCCTATCAAAATAACCCAGTACTGTATATTCTCCTCTGTGAGGGAGCAGAATTGTCCTCCCAACACCCTTGCTCAGGAAGAACACATCATTGTCTCTGAGGTATTGAGGGAATAGTAGATTAAGTGACTTTCTCAAGGACACAGGAAACTGTGGTAAAGCAGAAAAAGGAATTCCAGTATCATGAAACTCTAGACAGCAGTGTTAATCACCAGACCACCAAAGCTCAGGCCTGAGGCACACTCTGCTGAAGGGAAGAAAAAAGTCAAACTAAATGCTTCAAACAAACTGGTAGGACTTCCAATCCCTTCCTTTACTTTCCAGCACTGCTGCATGAGACCTCATGAATTGTCTGCAAAAACAAATTGTTACTGCAAAAAACTAAAGCTCTAAAAGACACACAGTAAGGTGTGTTACAGAGGACAGCAAGGAGAGGACTTGGTGGACAGCACTGCACAATGTGCCAGCTTTCATGTGTTGTCAGCACAATGCCTGTGTCAGTGAGGAGCCATATAAAAACCAAATAAAGCAGCTGCAAACCCCTCTAATTGGGCTTGCACTTCACATTGGCAGATGACACTAGGGGAAACAAAGACAAAAAAATGGACCTTTTAATAGCTAAATAAATAGCTTTATTTAATATCCTGTGTGGTCTATGGCTGTGGAGCAGGTGGCAGAGGAGACACCTGGACTCCTGTGCAGTTTCCAGCAGTGGCAAGAGAGGCAGTCACAGAGTCACCTGAGTACAGCACCAACCAGGGGCTGTGCCTGCATGTCACACCTCCCACTCTCCCATCACACCTGGATGCCAGGGTAGGATGGACAAAACCCAAGTTATCTTGGCTAGTACGCTTAAGTCAGGATAAAGTGGAAACAAAAACATAGAGGCTGTTGAGACCCACTAAAATAACACAGGACAAGTGAGAAACAACAAGAGGCTGTCCAAAGTTTGGTTGGGCAAGATTAGTCCATTTTTTACTAGTCATATATTGAATGTGGATTTTGGAAATTGGGAAAATGTACTCTCATTAGTGCTCCAGTTTCTTCTTTCCTGGAAGACTTGTCGCCTGTATATGCAGCATCATGCTGGAATTCATTTGTCTAACTGATATTTCAGTGCAAGAACATTTCTAGATGGACCCTGATTAGGATTTCACAACCCCATGCACCACACACACACACACAAAACTCCAGCTCTGCCCCATTCTGTTTTCTTTGAAAATAAACTTCTAAAGTGGAGACTCTGATTCAGCAGGACAATGAGTGGTTAAATTGGTACTCTGGAAAGAGAGGATTATACCCATGGGTGGTCAAGCTGATATATTTTAGGGTGAAATTCAACAGTCCTATTGGAAATATAGATAAAAGACTAAGAAAACACTGAAACACTTAAATTTCATTTTGACAGTGTTTTTACTCCCTTACAAAAAAAAAAAAAAATAATTAGAGACTAATTCAAATATCAACAAGTTAAATAATACTTTCTCTTTCTCACCAAAAAAGTTTGATGAAGTCACAGTGAGAGATACAATCTAAAGGTTTACTGAAATTCATGTCAGTCCTGTAACACTGTCACCTGGAAAATTAAACAGCATTTGTAAGTGCAACTGTTATTTAATATAATAAAATCCCAAAATTACTCATTTCAGTTTCAGTCACAAGAGACAATAAGAAGTGACAGATTTATCTGTGCTTCAGTGTTTAGCTTTGGTAGGCAAAAGCCAAGGGAAAAAAAATGCATTGGTCTCAGCGTGGGCAAATACCTTGAAGAAAGAGTTTTACATCTGATGGCAAATCAAGTTTTGTAGTTACATCTTTCCTTTGGTTTTTTTGGCCATAAATGTAGGATAAAAGATCTCAAACTCCATGGATTTATTTGAATTTTTAAGCTTGGCGTGGTTTCTGACAGTCACCAGCACCAGATGTTCCTGAAGACTGTCTTATTTATTTTTATCTCTGTTGATAGGAGCCATCTGCTTCCAAAATATCTCATCTAAAGAATGACTGTAATGTATATTTAATAATTAACTGGTAATGAGCTGATTGGAGCAACTTTATAATTGAGTAAGCATTTATAAATCCTGTCTTTTCTTTTTCTTACTTAACAGGATTTTAAACTTTTGGGGTTTGCATGCCACAGTTTTCCAGTGTGATATGAGGGCCTTTTTGATATGAAGCAAACTTACCATTCTTTGACACTTTTCACCAATTCTTAGAGAAAGGTTATGAACCAAAAAAATCGGTTGAATATACCTTAAAAATAGTGCCATGAGTGTATTCTGAACCAAAAGTATGTTCAGTACAGATAAAATGGCAGCTCAATCTTGGAAAAGACAAAAATGGAGCAGAGAGAAAAAGAATCAAGTTATACTTTTGTAAATTTGCTTTCTAAGTTTCCCCTGTGCTCATTCATGCATTTTTGAGTTTCACTTATTTTATTAATGACAAAGTAAGCTACAGTAAGCTACTCCTAATAACAAATATTCCTGTTCAAAAGAATAATGGAAGTTTGTGAAATTTCTTATAAAAATCTTAAGCAGGCCTCCTGATCCCAGTTTTCCCTCTGTTGCTTACAAAGATCCTTTTGCCTTTGATGCCTTTGATTCTTAGGGATTTTGGCCAGTACACCTCACTGTTAAGAAGCACTGATGATCTGTGATTTATAGTTGAATGTCAGCACCAACTTTAAAAACATGAATGTTCTTTTCTTCAGAATTTCTCTGAAAATCCCTTGAGAAGAGAAGAACTGTCTGGCCCTTCCATTTCCAGCTTGAGCAGGAAGTTCAGGGGAACAAGAAAGCTAGAATAATACAAGAGTATTTTTGCAAAGTTAAGACAGAATCTGGAGTGAAATCAATTGTATGCTGTCTTCTTTTTCTTTTTTTAATTAGGCGTGTAATGCTCATGAGCAGATGATTTTATTCCTGTGCTTTGGTCACATCTTAAGGTTTCCACAAAGACCTCCTCTGTAATGAGAACATGACTCTTAATCTTTTCTGTCTTTGTGTTCTGCACAGCACAGAAATGCCACATGGATTTAGTGTACCCTGAGAAGACCACCGAGAAGCTGGGTTTGGGAGGCACAGCCAGTGTCTGAACTCCCCAGTGTGCTGGATTAGCCACCCAAGCCACAGCACATACACTGACCCATGCCAGCTTCTCCTCCCTCTGGTCCCATCCTGGTCTCTTGTCCCCAGTCCTGCTGCTTTTAGTCATGTGGAGAGTATGGATTTTGCTAGCTATGAAATCCAGAGGCAGAAAGGCACTTTGTATGCCACAATTACTTTTCAACACCATACTGCCCTGTATTTAGCTACATATGACCATAAGATATCTAAAGAAAACACAAGCAGTGAAACTACTAAGATGCATAGCATCCCCCTTTTGTCTCTAGAGTAGTCAATGTCTAAGAACACTGGTTTGTTGTGTTTTTTATTATTTTTCCTCAGAAAGACCTTTTCATTACCTTTTGGCTGACCTCAAATATGATTTTCTAACTAAGTATTTTGTGTTTTGTAACTTCAGTCTTAAGCAAGGACAAAACCATTCAAACTCCAGTGTTGTCTTTGAATTATGCAGGTTGACCAGATTTTTCAGGCTGTTTTCCTGCCTCAGCATGAAGGAAAACAGGGAGGGTGAGTGAGAATGAATAATGGTGAAGTTGAATTTTGGGGAGGGCAGGGGGCACAACTTACCAGCTCTATCCTGTAGGAAGGCAGAAATGTATGGAGTGAAATCAAGGGTAGACTTGTCCACAAAACAATAAAACAGTGCCAAACAAGGAATTTCTCAGTGTGACATTTCTCTTCGCAAAGCTGGCTCTTAGAAGATCTCTGCATGTGGCTCATTAAAATTACAGTCCACAAACAGAGCAAGACACACATTGAATAAAGATCTCTACAGACATGGAGTTTCAGGGGAAAACAGGTTGCTTTGTTAAAATCTGATGGTTCAGTGTTGAAAACCATAGTCTTGGTAGTATTCCTGTGAGCTTCAATAGCATGATGGAAGCCTCAGGACTGCCTAAAGATGAGTCAACTCTGCAGACTCATCAAAAACCTCTCCATTCAAAATATTCACTCCTTCTCCACCTGGTTGCCACAGTATGGCTAAGCATGCATACTGCTCTCTTCTTTTTTTTACATGAAAGGGCACATGAGGCCAATTGCACATTATATTATTTGTGATTTTTCTGTAAAGAAACAGGGAAGATTTTTTTACTCATAACTTTACAGTAGAACACTGAATTTTTCAAAAGCAAACAGATTTTAAGATTTGAGAGGAACAGATAGCCAGACCTCTTTCATAATATAAATAGGTCATCTACAAACTCATAGTCTGCACTTGATCAGGAGCATATTTTCTAAAGGGTAATCAAAGGTGAAATCTTGATTCTGCCTTCTCACAGACATGAACAGCTAGCAGGGAAGGAGAACTGAGCTCCATAAATTTTTAGTTTGGTTTTCTTTAATTCAGTGGATTAAACATCTATCCTTAATTATAGTTATGAACATGAATGTGCACAATAAAATACTAAATGCTCTACAACCCTGTTCTTGAAAAAAAAAATATTCCTTACTCTTAACATAAAACAGTTGCTCCAGAAAGTCCGGTGCTGTCCTCCCTTCTGCTGTCCTGATGTCCTCCTTTTTTGGGCAGCAACCCCCTTCCTTAGCTTCATCTGGATTTTATCTGAGTAAAGAGCAGCACTATCTGCTCCTGTGGACTGTGGATGAAATAAATTCAACAGGATAACTCATTAAGAAAACAAGTCAAAGGGGATTTTTCTCTCTGTAGTGTGAGAGATGTTGACAGCAGCTAACCTTACAGGCAAGATTGTTGCTTCTATGTAAACCTGTTCTCTTTCAGTTTTTTGGGACATGTTGCCAAAGAATTTTGGCAGAGTCTACATTTGCCACTGCTGATCCCTTTTAATGAGGTTTGTGGGTCATTTGAAAGCTGCAAAGCAAAGTGAGACTTTGCTTTTTGTGTTTTGCCAATTTCATTATGATTTGGCTGGTAGTTAAGGGTCATTTCCAAAAGTCCAATAGACATTTTTATTAGGTTTCTATAGAGGTACAGCTAATATTCTTTTCCTGGAAGATTTCCATATTCTCTGTGACTAATGCAACCTCTATTGTTTTTTGACAAGAGTAAAAATAGACAATTTTTTATTCTCCAAGGAGAGAAGCTGTCAGCTACCAGAAGAATAGACTTACAGTGTTTACCTTTCCACTCACCCAATGACTACATAGAGGCAACACAGACTTTTAATTGCTAGAATGAAAGAATATGCAAAATAGCATGCATGGACTGGAAAGTAAACAATTTGCATATTTATTCTTGTCAGTACACCTTTTATTCTGTGGCATTTCACCATGGAAACAAGTAAAGATCACTTTAAGATGGCTATTAGCATGTTAGCCAAACAGTCACCTTTTGGCTACTACTTAAAAGGTTGCTATGCCATCTGGATGCACCTAAAGTGGATGCAAAAGGCATTCAGAGAGCCTTGAGTGCCTGGCTGTTTATTGCTTTTAGGACTGACCTTATCTATGTATGAAGACAGAATTGCCAGTGGAACCGAAAAAGCCTTCTGGATGTGTACAGAATGAGAGATGGTGTTGTCTGGAGCCGGTCATCTGCTCACTGCCTGATCTTAGGAACTGGCTTGAATGTCAGACAGATGTATTGGAGTGGGAAACCCCAGCTCCCTGATCCCAAGATAGCCCTGCCAGGAGGATACTTTGTCCCATTCACAGAAAGGGAGAGGGGGTATTTTCAGGATACTGGAAGCCTTATTTATACTTCAGGGTTTTTTGCCTGGAACTCTCCTTTCTTCAGAGAGGTGCAGAGAGCAAGAACTTATTGTTTATCTCCGTGCATCTCACACCCATCCTCAGACTGTCCCTCACTTTGGCAACAGCACATACAATGATCCTACTCTGCAGAATAGGATACTCTGACTTATCACTCAGCTGGACTAGCTGGGATATACATTTTTCCATTCTTGAAATTAATTGTGTTCTTGCTATGTGTGTCTTTAGGGGACAAGATGCATTATTCATGAGATGAAGCAGGGCAGAGAGAGTGTGATATTCTTTATTTATATTTCAGTGACAGTAGAATTATTGTAAGGATTTGACCCTAGCAATTGCTGAATATGCATGGAAAATAGAGGGTCAGAAGGCTTTCCCTTCCCATTGTTTCCTTACCACAGTAGCACAAATTCAGCATTTATGGTCTCTTCGAGCATCTGTAATGTGGCCCAACTATTTTCTTCTCATTTGGATGCATTGTTGCTTGAAAGGATCGTGTGGCACATGTCAACTCATGCCATTACAGACAGACTTTCTCTGCATGCTGTGGACCTCCTGTGGGTTGATGGCCCCTGTTCCTTTTGCCAGCATCTGCAATGATCTGTCTCCACCACTCAAGGCCACAGGAAGCAGAGCTTTTTATCAGTTACTTTCATCTTCAGAGAGGTTTTTTTTCAGTGAAGATTTCTACAATTCTCAAAGATGTTCTAAGCTATCCTTCAACTGGAAGGAGGATAGCATGGAGCCTTGTGCTCCTCACACCTTCAACACCTTTCTGAGGCGTGATTTGCGGTCTTGTTCCAACATGGATGATTGACTGAACCAACTTTGTACCATTGCCCTTTTCTTGGTCTTAATCACCTTACATGGAATTTCCTCTTTCCAGCCCCAGGACATCATGTCTGTTCCTTAGGAGCACATTGGTAGCAAGGGGAAGGAGCTTCCTTCTGCTCTGAGACAAGAGTCTAGTCTCCCTTGTGAATCAGCCAAGCCTGTCAGCTCAGGGTTGGATGCTAAATGAACATCCATGTCCAAGGCGTTAGAACAGGACTGCTGCTTTTCATCTATCAGTTTGCAATGTAAGCATCAGCCCCTGCTCAGATTCCTGGATAGCTCACTGCTTTATGAACTCCTCACCAGATTTCTAGGTACCAATCTTCAGATGGAGACGGAGCCCCATGAGCACAGGCTGGGAAGTTTGTCTGAGCAAACTCAGGCAGGTTCAGCCTGCCATGCCTGAGTGCTGCTGCTGGAACTGCTGCCCTGCACCACTGCCTGCAGCACTGAGCCCCTGCAGCTCATTAGGAGAGAGCACTCTGCCTTCCTCAGGCACTGAAAGAGCAAAGTTGAGGCACATTCCAAGTTTCCAAGGGTCCAAATACAGACTTCGCTGGTGGTTCTTATAAGTATTAACATTCCTATATATATTCTCATATATGCTTCACATTTGCTGTACTTCAGAACTATTATAATTTAATAACAAAACCTTGTTATTCCACCTTTCATTTAAATACCTTTAGAATATGTCTTGATTTTTTCAGTTAATAATGTTTTTTTCTCAGTGTCAGCTAATATGCACATTTTTAAATGCTCAAATTAACCACTTTTTAAGAGATAAATATTACTGAGCATATTATTTTATGTCAATAGGTCATGTAAAATAGGTCTTTAAAATAATTTTTACATTAAAAATTAAGTACATAATTACATTAATTACATTAATTTTTAAATCTAATTTTTTGTACAAATTTATACAAAACTAGTGTGTAAATTATGACACTAGTATTGAATTAAAATGAAAGCTATTTTATGTATCGTTTTCTTAATGTTAATATTGTTACAACATCTAAAATGTTACAGAAACATTGCTAAAATTTTCTAAAATTGATTGACTTATCAAGTTTAGGAGCTCTCTTTGTCTACCTCATGAGGTTTCAACACTCCAGGAGTTCCAGTACTGTGGAAGTGAGAAGCAAAACTCTCCCAAGCATAGTGGCCTCCCGTGGGGATTAGAAATGTCTTGGTTTGTCACCTCTTTTTTACTTCTGACTACCCAACTCTCTGCAACATATTTATGGTATTAAGCTATGACAGTCTCTTGGGCACTCACTTTCTGTGTGTCCATGTTTGTTTCTTATATATTAAAGCTAACACTATTTTGACAATATTTAGTTGCAGCTGTCAGGATAGTTTGATCCTGTGGCAGAATGTGAGATAAGACTTACCATTAGAGAGTCTGGAATCCAGTAGTTTGATCCTCTGATAATTTGCTTTGTAAGCAGAGCAAGCAATGCATATATAATATTTTATTTATTAGAATTGAAAAGTGATGAAAGAATACATTTAATGAACTCAGTACAACAGTCAGATTTCCCTGCCAGGTGTTGTGTTAATATTCCATACTTTCTGTTGAGGAATCATGTTTGTATTGGCACATTATTAGTGCACTGTAATCACTATAGGACATTAACTTACTGCTGTCATTTCTGCAGGATGGACCTGCCCCAGCTGCATGTGATAAGTCAGATAGGGTCCCATACAAACTTTAGACTGCATGATTCAAGTTTCTCCTCTGCAAAATAAGAATAATTACATTTTTTGCTTCTAAATGGTATTGCATGGGTAAATAAATTCCAGATTGAGAGATAAGAAAATAATGCATAATTAGAAAGGGATAAGGTGATTACATAATTAATACCTCAGGTTTTAGCTTTTATATTTTTCAGATTCTGTACTGATTTAGTGTGTAGTTCTGAGCTTCATATTAGGGGATAGTAGACTCTCTTCACAGAGTAGGTAGACAAAGCAATTCCTTCTCTAGCTGGGGACCAAGGACAAATGATCCAAATTTCAGTCTCAAGAGCATAAACAACAGTGGACTGAAGAGAAAAAAATAAGGATGGGACTTTATAACCTAAAGCTATAATTGGACAATTAACTCCAATATGCAAATGGACCAGAACTTATAAAAGTGTGAGACCCTGTGACCAGTCATCCATTTGATGACCATTTTGGGTTCCTCTTGGGTGTAGCCCTGGCTGGGCTCTTGTCCTGCCCAAGGTGTGTCCATTGAGGTCTTCTAACAAACACCTACTTTATTGTTTAACTCTGTCTAGTCTCTGTTCTAGGTCAGCCTTCATAAGGCATCACAGGAATAGACCTAGGAGATCCATTTGGCTCTAAATAAACAGGAGGGAGTTTGAATACATTTTAATTTAAATAATACAGTAGAGTTTGACTGAAACTTTTTGACAAAATAATAAATAAAAGGTTTTTTAAGCAATTCAATTTGCTTCAACTTTCCAAAAAAGAACCACACATATTTCAGAGTGGTTGGTTTCACAAAGACATTTATGCACTCACTCTAATAACAGCACAGAGCCCTAGTGTCTTTCAAGAGTGTATAGATAATACCACTAATCTGTGGAAGGCTTCTATTAAAAAATCAGCTTTGTCTGCATCAGTGAAGGATTTTATCCTGCTCTCATGTGTACATCTAGGAGGTATGGTCCAGCATTCAAAATACTGAGTGGCTAAACCCTGTAACTCTCTAGCACTGAAACAGACTTATTTCAGTTTGTTAACTATAAAAAGAAACAAAACAAATTTTAAATTAATGAAACTCCCAAAATTAAAAAATCAGTTTTCTGCACGATTATCTGTGGAAATGACTTTCATTTTAAATGCATTCAAAAATGCATGCAGACTTGCGTTTTAAATGCAGTACTGTAATATTTCTCTTGCAGTGAGTTTCTGCTAATAAGAATGAAAACCATGTCCAGACCAAAGTTTTTGCAGCTTTTAAGTCAGAGATATAAAGAGTTCTCAGGATCATCACTGCAGATCTGATGACTTACTGATGTCAGGGGTTTAAGTGGTTATGTTATTAACAGTGTTTAGGTGTGGGCCCCACCTCTGAACTTTGCTGTGCTCAGTACACTACAAGACTGTGTCTTTTTACTTGTCTGAGTAGGAGAAATTTTATTGTGTTTCAGGCACTATCAGAGTTACAACACTGGACTGTCAGCTCACAAGGTCTGTAATTTAGATATGAAATTATTCCCCTCTGAGTAAGGAAATAAAAATAATTTTCTGGTACAGAAAGCAGAGATATGTCTACCTTGAGCACCTCTGCTTCTTTCATGGCTGTAACACTCAGGTGTTTCTGGACCATTGGTACAATTTCTGTTTGATTTTATTTGCTAATTTGTGCTCTTAATAGACTAAATCTAAATGTTTTAGAAAATTTAAGAAGAAAGGCACTGAAAGATCTGAAATGAAAAGTGGGTTAAAGTTATCTTGCTAGCCTTCACTAGTTAGAAAAATGTTTTTGCTTTAAGTTGAAACTTGCCCCATTGGTTTTAGAATATTTTTATGAATGACCACAACTGTAGTTTGAGCTTTTTATGAGAACAGATGACTCATTTATAAGTTTTTTTTTCTTGATCTATTGAGTTTTTGAAAGCTTCTTCTCTAACGATGATTATTTTTACAGACTTTTTCTACTAGATGCTTACTTCATTGTCCTTTATTGTTAGAAATGTTTTAATAAGAGAGCTAAATTTAAAAAAAAAACAAAACAAAACAAAACAAAACAAAACAAAAAAAAAAAAAAACAAAAAAAAAAAAAAAAAAAAAAACCCCAAAAACCTATTGGGAACACTTAGAGCTCAGGATTTATTTTATTCACAAGTAAATGTGAGATAATCCCTTTTTTTTTTTTGCAAAGAAAACTAGGGCATGGGGATGGCAAATGAAGATAGTGGCACAGTAAGATCCAGACCACAGGAGTTTCTAATTTGTACTGTGTCTATTCAGCTGACTATATAAAACGAACTTTTCCACTATGCCTGTTTATCTCAGAAAATCACATGCTATTTTTCAGCTGCCTTTCAAGGATCAGTGTGTCATGCAGCGATTGCTATTGACATGGGCAGCCCCATGCCCAAGTTAACACCACAGGATCACATTTTCTAACAGCTTCAATTAGAAGCTAGTTAAAATCACGTCTATTTAAAATGAGAAAGAGGCTAGCAAAGCAAGCCAAAAATAAGCTGCAACTACCTCAACCCTATTATTTGATGGGCCATAGGGAATAGGAAAGGGAACTATACTCTGTTTTCTGTTCAGCTCCAGGCACTTGAGCTGTTTGGATATATGAGGAGTGTAGAAAATTTACATAAGCGGTGAAGAAAGAAGGGATCTGTGAAGAGCAAGGCAGATCAGCAATACTGTGAGTCAGCCTTTACAGACACCAGTATGCTCTGCCTCAGGCAGGTGGTCTGAATAATAGCTAGATTTGTGCTCTTTGAGCCTGTCACATATGACATGTACCCCTTTTGGCCTTAATGTTCACACACATTTATCAATATCCTACTGCATGCTAAAAACTTGAAACTGAAACTGAGATGCCATTTATTATTATTCAAATACATTAGAAGAAATACTGCAAAGATGGGGAAGTTAAAAGATATCCTACTTCCTACATTTATACATTTTTCCATACCACCTAAAGAGATTTCTGTTATCCAGTTACCTTAAAATAATACTTACTTTAAGTCAGCTTAAGGTGACAGTTAAATAAAGTCATTGTGTTCAAAATAGATAACACACTTATAGGAGCTTGTTGAATTGAAAAGAAAGGACAGTAAACTGTGTTTTGTGAGGCTGTACTGGTTGGTGCTTCTTCCCTGTGACTGGCTAAAGTGCTTCCAGGAAGGTGGTACTGGTGACACAATTTTTTAAGCAGTAGGCATAACCTGGAGCAATGTCAGTTGGAGGCGTCTGTTGGAAAACCCTGAGAACTTCTCATTAGAGGGGCCTTTCAGGAGCATGTCCTTTGAATATTGACTGTGCATTGGTGAAGGAAGTTAACTTTGCAGCATTGGCCGCTTGAAGTCTTTGAAATCCAAAGAGTCTTGAAACCTCATCTTCAGACTAATCTCTTACCTTTCTAAGAAAATATTACCCTCACTGTGCTCCTAGTTGAGATAAGGATACCTTCACTTCACTGTGGATGACTTTTCTGTTTGATTAGCTGCTATCAATTGGTATAGGCTAAGTAATAAATATCTCCTTGCATTTGTAAGGTATAAACTTTCTTATTTTTTTTTTTTTTCTTCACACTTTTTGGCATTTTTTGGTATATTTTAAATCAAAAGTTTTGTCTTTCATTGGACTTTGTATTTGCTTAGCTGCACTAGTAAATTTCCTTTTTGAATTAGGTGACATGAAAATTTTCTCTTCACTTTCATGCATAATAATTAATTCAGTAAGCATTGTCACCAAAAAGTTTTGGTATCTATCTATACATAGATATATAGCATAATAATAGCCTATTTAAAGACTATATAAAATAATAGAATAAGGAGTAAAAAATTCAGTTAAGTAGCTCTTCTAATTCCTTATTTTCTTGGAGTATAGTATATTGAAATTTGGTGTACTTCAGTTTCTTCCATATATTTCTCTGGATTCCTTTCTGCTGTCAAGAACTCACTCTGATTTGGCAAGTAATTTATGTGAAATGTTGCTGTCATAATTATGTTCTAGTTCATAAAACGTTAATAAGTAAAGATAGATATGGTACCTACTCTATGTAAACACCTTTGCTTGTTAATTAATTCTCCCTTTTACCACCACTAACTATTTTGTTCAGAGAATGCCTGGTAATACTTGTTTTTAAGGTAGGGTAAGACACTGGAACCCAAAGGTGGTCTGAACTACTTGAAATACTGCAAAAAATAAAAGAATGACAAAATGCCACTGGCTAATACACATTCCTAAACACCAAAGATCTTCAGCTGAACTTATTTGCAACTATTTCATGCTTCCCAGGTGCTCAGTTTCCTAAAATTACTTGAAGCAGTAGCCATTCATTGGAAACTTCCTTGCTCAATCAATTAGTAGCAGTACCCATATCTATTATTTACTGGAAGTTTGACATGCAGCCAAAACCTGCAATGCCAGTATTTTTCACCTTGTACCACATATTGTAGTCCTCCTTCCCAAGCCTGAGAAAAGCCTCAAGAACCTCAGCCCCAGCTCCACTATGTAATTAGCAAACACCATTTACTTTTAAAGAAAAATAGTGCTTGTAGATTATAGTTTATATTTGAAAAGTACTACCACTGCCTTCAGTCCTTAGTTGTGAAGTCCTTAGCTGTGAATCCATACTTTCTGTCTAAAAACACAGAATACTTTTCAGTTAAGCAATAACAATTTTCAAAGCCTGTGGTTAGCAGTTCTATAATGTGACATTTTAGTCATTTGTGCATTGAAAAAGTAAGTAAAATACATTTGCTTTGTATTTGATAAGCAGAAGAAATGTGGGAATAAACTGAGAAGTGTTGGGTTTTTGCTTTCTGTCTCTAGAAAGGGAACAAGGGTAAGGGTGTCAGAGGATGTAACTGTCCATTAAGTAAGTCACACTCTGCAAAGTGGAAATTCGCTGCCAGCAGACTTATGTGCATGTTTACCATCTAAATGTGGATATTTTCAGCTTGTTACAAGACCACTTTGAAAAGGACAAGCCACAGAATATGAAAACATGCAGTTTGCCACACCACAGGCTGTACTCTGGGTTGCCTTTAGGATCCAGACAATTTCCTGTTCATGTATTTCTATAGCAGGCTGGGGTTGTTCAGTAGAGTGTACAAGAGAAAAAACCTTATTTCCAGTGACTTGTATTTCACACTAGATATGTGCATATAAACATCTGGCATTGATTTATGGCACACAGATATCCAGGACTAAAAAGAGCATTGACAAAATGAGAAATTCTAATGACACACTACAAGCAATGACTTTGCTTTCTCCTACTGCAGAATTTCAGCTCAGTCTTTGGACTGTGCTGTGACTGCCCCTTGCCCTCCTGCCTGCAGAGCCTTTGTCATAATCAGCACCCTCTTGTGCAGCTCTGCAAGTATCTGCAAGTGTTACTGGTTACTGGGTAAATACAGCCCCTTTTCATTTGTCCCTGGTTCCCTTAGGGACAAACAAACAAAAAGAAGAGCACTTTTTCTCATGATGCATAATAAAATTATGGAACTTTGCCACAGGATGTTGTGGAGACCAAAATTAGAATTTTTTTTTTAAATTATATTAGATAAAAACATGAGGATAGAGTCCAGAAGTGACCATACAGTACAATTTTCTGCATAAGAATTTCCCTCACAAATTTCCTAAGCTGAGGCTATCTTGGAGAATATACTGCCCTGGGCTTCATTATTGATCATTGTCAGAAACAGGATTCCAAACAAGATAAACCTTTGGCAAAAATATTGTATAGCCATTTATGTCTTTCTGCTTTTGTCACTTTTAATGCCTTAAGAAAATACTTAGTGCTAGTGTTAATGTACAGTATCTCAAGTATGTTTCTTATTTACCTTCTCCTTTAACCCACATACTTATTTCCTAAGGTAATGAAGCAATAGAAAATGTTACTAAAATGACAACTTGTTTCATAAAATTGTTCTCAGATTACCACAGTGGATATTTTCAGTCTAACAGAGGATGGAAGCCATTTTGCTGAACCAGAGCAGTTTCACAGGGTGTGTAACAAAAGCACAGCTTGCAACACATTTTAACCAAAATAAATTACTCCATCGTTCTTTAGGAAAAAATCATTGCTTTTTAAAAATTGCTAAATATTGAACTAGTTTATACTTACACCACTGCATTCCTTCAAGAATCTACAGGAACTGATCTGAGACTTGTTTGCACAGACTGCCCGGAGGAGGTCGTCCATAGTGCAATTGGCTAAAGACTTATGAATATGAACTGTTAAAGGTGTAGATCCTTATTCAGCAGGAATCAACTTCACTATCTCCAGCTGGTTGAAGATGAGATCTGAAATTTTGATAAAACAGAGACGTTGAAGTTATATATGTGAGAAATGGCTACTCACTGTTCATAATTTTAGAAAGGTTTATTAAACCTTATCAAAAATACAGCAGAAGACTGAATAGAGAAAATGTTCCAGTGCCGGGAGCAAAGCATTTTCCCCACCATGTGCTCGCCCACAAAAAGGAGGCTTCACCTTTTAACCCTTTAACCCCTCCCAAAGTTCTGTCCATTGACCCCTTCTTTGCTGTCCATCAGTGGAGATCTCTTCCTCAAATCCTGACTGGACATCAGATGTCACCATAGTGACAAGCCAACCTTCACAAATGTCCCAACCCTGGTCATCTCTTGAAAACAACACAAGGGGGTAGAGCATAACTATACATCTATAAAACTTTTTTTAACCTATATACATTATATTTGTCTGTTAATTGTGAGAGTGTATCATCGCATTACTCATCTATCACATATATTTTAAAAGTTTCTTCTTTGTCAGTTGCTTGCTTTCAAAGGTCATATTTTTCCCTCTTAAATAAACTACCTCTCTTGATCTTGGAAATTCTCTGTAACTTAACTGCTTGTGAAGTAAGCTGGAATGAAGTCATACAAATCCAAATGTTTGTAAGGAAAGAAGAAACAGCCCTGTAGCTTAATTCTTATGTTGTATTTGAATATTTTTTTTCTTCCCACTCTCTCTTTAAGCACCATGCACTAGCCTTTTTCCATACAAATATAGTGTTCCCTCTAACATCGGTAGAAATTGTGCATGTGACATATGGAAGTTAGCTATGTAATTTCAACTGGCAGTAATGGTATTTGCACAGTAGAGCTGTATTCACAGATGGGAAAATAGTTCTTTTGTTAAGTACTTAATTCAGCTAGAAAACACCTAATCCAAATCACCCCCAGGAGGCACATACAGTAAATAGTATCAACTCTGTAACTATGCATTTCAATAAAAGCTTCTCTACTTAAAGTCATTCTTCCATTAAATACAATCTGTCTCAATATCACAGCTTTAAACTAAACTGCTTTTGAAGGAAATAAGTTAGTGTTTTGCTAAAACAGGGCTAAGAGATTTCTATGTAAAAAGATAATGATGTGCTGAAAGATTGTGCTGAATGCTTTTGCTTAAACATGTAGACATAAGATACATAGTCAGATGGCCACAGAGAAAAGGAAACCTTTAAACAAAGTGTGAGAAGGAAAGAAAATTCTGTGATGTAAATAAGGGAATGTAAACTATGCAGGCCTAGTTTATTCAGAGAAATTGCAAAATAGAACTGGAATCAATGAGGGTGGATGTATTTTTTGGGCAAATCTCCATAAACCTGTAAACTTTCATCATCACTTGTTAAAAAAATGTCTTGGCAGCCAACAGCAGAGGAGAAACAACTTCCATCTTATCAATGTCTACCGCCTCTTTCAGATAAATAGTTGTTGAAGATATCTTGAATGTCTTGAGTTGAACCACACCACCTCAAGCCAAAGTCTGCCAGTGTTGCATTCATTAAAGTGTTTGAGCTCTCTAAATCCTCCTGCAGGTAAAACCAGGAAGGTATATTTACAGTCACAGCCTGAGGGGCAGGGTTGTAAATGCTCCTAAATCTCCCAAGAAGATAACTACCAGCTAAGAACGACCTAAAAGGCTAAATACCATTACTGTACAGCATCCCATACTCTTTAAACTTCTGGAAAACCTGAAATTTTGGTAAGTGAAGTCAGAAATTTAGTGTATTTGGGATCATGTCTTCATAAAAGAAAGAAAAGGAATGAATAAAAAGCTCATAAGATGAATTATATAAATTCCACAATAAATTCCACAATAAAAAACCAGATAGTTAAGCCAGTAGATAAAACTTTCCTGTTAAATATGAAGACAGTAAAGACAGTGGGAATGACACATTTCAGTTTCTGAGTTATTCTTGCAACAATTTGGTTGTTGTCACTTTGAGGGATCTGATATGATTGTGCCAGCCCTGAATTGTCAATATTTTTTTTTTCTGTAGCCTAATAAATATTTTGCCAGTGCCTTTTGATTTTTTCAATTGTGCTTGCACCAAAGAAAGAGACCAATTAATATGTTTATGTACTGCTCTGGTAGCTGGAAGAAGATGATAGTCCTGGGAGTTCCTTTTCACCTGGCATGAAAGACAGAAGAAATGTCTAGCCCTACCTAATATCATGAAAGGAAGGAGAAAGGCAGAAAAGACTAAGAGGAGGGGAAGGGGAAAGGAGAAAATTAGAGGAAGTGGATAGGGGAATTAAAATTTCTTCAGTTGCTTTAATGCCAGGTGATTACTGACATTTATAAATTACCTCATATATGAATACTATGTTTGTTTTAGAAGAAGGTGATTATATATTTATGGGTTTTTTGAAACCTGGAAATCCCCAACTTAATAATTCCCCTGATCCTTGACAGCAAATTCACAGAGCTTTGTGGTGCTGTATAACACTTAAGGATGTGGTCTTCTATCACCAAATCCTAATGGCCATGCATTAAAGCCTAGATGAGCATATTCAGTGGTAATCGAGCTGAAGGTGAGGTCTTTAATTGCATTCTTGAAATGCAATAGTTTGATATTCCTATATCCCTTGTTCCTTATCTGAATCACAGGAAACAAAAATCCTGTTACACAATGAACAGGAACCATTAGAAAGAACTAAATGGATTCTCTGGAAAAAAAAAAGTTTTGCATGTGAAATGTAGACTTTCATCAGTTTTTCTTCCACAGTCATAACCCATGTAGGTAGTCACAAACTGATAATAGTACTTTCAAGTGGACATAATATCAGAGACCACATTATTTGGGAAAAAAGAAAGCCAGAAGCTCTATTTCATTTAAGTGATGACTGATAAAAAGCAGTTCATTTGAAACCTGTTTTTATTGGCTGTGTCATACTATTTCTTTCAGTGCCACTTTCGTCTGAAAATATTTTCTCAAACATAGCTGTTGGCTGCCTTGTAAGTATTAAACATGTCCACAGCACAAAACTGAATGGTTTTGATGAGCATTTTAGGGTTGTCTTGTGTAGACATCCACATAATAGGTAAAGTGTTTCAAAGAAATCTTATGGGGTTCAAGGCTCATAAATCCTTAATTTTTGTAAAGATAACTAGTTCCGTCTCTAAAAAAACATCATGGGCTGGATATCCAGTGTTTGTGTATAGCTGTCTATTCTGATTTCTTTAGAAGAGTCCTGTCAGAGTGGAATGCAGTGCAACTGTTGTGCATGTGGGGTGAGACACAAAAAATTAATCAAAACATTTCAAGGCAAAGGTTTGTTTATGCATAAAATTTGTGGAGCAATTGTCTGAATATTTTTCTACTTTTCAAATAAGAAATCAGTGGGAATTAAGTACAGAAATACAATATGGGCCTAAGCCAAAGATTAAAAATATCTGATGCCTACAGAGAAATTTTAATGATATGAAGGCACATAAATTTAAGCATTTACTAATTTGCAATGGATTTGGCTGTGATCACCCAATGTGAGAACCCTCAGACCAGTATGTTTTCACAAGTGTATTCAAGCAATGCCTTCAGAAACTGTGCACACCTACTGCATATCTGAAATCTTAAACTCACCATGAAGTACAATACCATCCCTTCTATACTTTAACAGCTTAATTATTAAGAGAAGTTAAATTGTATATTTATTTAATAATCCCTGCAAAATTCGTAAACAATACTCAGAAAAGAGACAAGTTCTTAGACCTGACACATGTATTGATGGGCTATCAAAGCATAGTTGCACTTGAGCGCTTCCTCTTTAGCATTATGAGTCTTGTGCTTTTCATGGCTTAATGGTCCTGTTTTAGCCATTATGGAGAATAGAAGAATAGAAAACACACTTAACCCATCCTAGCCAATATTTCTGTGAACTAAAGTCTTACTTTGAAGAGGATTTGTAGGCTTGTAATCCCACAGGCTGAAGAGGGAATAGAAGCCCTCTTTTCTAGTCTCTCATGTGATGATGTTCCAAAGAAAATTAAACCCAGGTAAATCAGTTTAATGTAATTAAGTGTCAGCTAATTAACGAGGAAATGTCTAACAGAGTGAGACACACCTGAACTGCTTACTGTGTTTGTGCCCATGAATCATGTTCCTTAGAGTTTAATCTGTTTTTTGTATGAGAAATTCAGGTATTTATCTTCGTTCCAAACTTCTCTTTATAGATATAAACTTTGACATCTTTGAGATTCTTGTCCTAAAAGACTATTCTTAAAAATGTTTCTATACTTCTTCATTTATATAAGAGATACAATCTTGAGACATATATATATGAATAGAATAGCTTTTATATAATACTGTAGAGGAGTATCTTGTAGGAATAAGACAGTGAACCTTTTGTAGCTTGACAAATACAATCTATAGGAAGGCAAGGTGAATGTTCTGTAGTCAATGTTATGTATACAGTTTAGTTTGGCACTGTTAGTTCTCTGTAATTGGCAACGTTTGGCTGAAAAGTACTTTTATTTTTTTGGTTTTAGGTTGGCTACTTTAACAGTAGTTACGATTTCAACAATCATCTCTAAAATCATTAATCATATAACAGCTCCTGCCATGGCCTATTGGGAAGTATTAGTGAAATGACAGTATTAATGCCATTAATGCAGATTTGTTCTAGTGCCCAGGGTAAAGGAAATAGTAAACCACAGTAGTAAAGCTGTACCCGCACTTGTAAACCTAAAGGAATATTCTTGTAAAAGAGGTGCACTGACAGGGCTAATTCTGGCAAATTTATTTGAGTGATTCACACTTTTTCCTTGTTAAGAAAAGCAAACAAAGAGAAAAAAAATTCTACCTTTTATAAATACAGTAAAACAGAGTTAAGAGCTGCTCCTCCATATCTCCCATGGCACTAAGGTATACAATGAACCATCTATGAGATATCTTAAAATCAGAAATTCCTTCAAGTTAGCAGTATTTTTCTGTTTTCCCAGAGTATAAAAGTAAAGAGCTGAATTATGCCAAATCACACAGAATGTCATTATTTTTAGCTCTGATTCAACAGAAGATTTACAGAGAGATTAGTGGTCACCAAAGAAGTATTTGCATCTCTTGTTTATGTTATGACTTCCGAGATAAAAGTTAGGCTTTAAACTTTAACTTTCTGTTTTGCAAGTGGATAATGAAACTGGAAATAAAGCTGAAGATGTGAGGAGGGAAAAGCAATGGAGTATTAAAAACACTGCAGAGAGTTTTGAATTGAAGGGCATGTGTGGGATGAAGCCCAGAGGCTGGATCCACCAGCCTTCTGAACACTCTGCTCCTCATTCCCCAGATGAAGTACACATCATGTGTGTGCCTGTGAATCACTCCAGAGATTGTGGAAACACTCCGTGTTTAAACTGAGGCTGGATTGGCCTCAGGCTTTGCTGAATGTCCAGCCTTTGCAGCACTGTGTCCAGTGTACTTAATTCTGTGTAGCCATGGTGATAAAACATTTCTGTGGCTGAACCTAACAAAGTTAGTACTGAGTTGCAGTGGCAGAAACAAGTCCAGTGAAAACAGTGGAAAGTAAGCTGCAATAGGGATTCTTTCCAAGGAAGTGCAAAGATTTTTTGAGTACATGTAAACCTTTGAGTAGCTGATTTTAAGTAAATTGAGGGTCTCTGAAGAGATTATTGATGTGCATTCCTAAAGTAAAAGAACTACTAACAACCTTGTAAAAGGTTAGATTACCAACAGGCAGAAAACCAGGACAAAACCCCGACTTGAGCCACTGTCATTAATGAGACCATGATTAGGCCTTTTATGCAGATAGCTAAGAATGAAAAAGAAGAAAGACTCCTATGGTTTAAATGCACAACTCAGAAAATTAATGTTGGTCAGGACATCCTGTCATAATTGGCTCACTTGTAAAATATCACACAGGTCAGTGCAGTCAAAGGCATTTCCATTTATCAGATTTTGGAGAGTGATGAAATAATTTACTGGCTTCTCTTCAGTTCATATGGCCTGATCCTGTACTGTTAGCTCTGTGAGAGCAGACCATGTGATAACAAATGCTCACAATTTCAACTGTTATACAAATGTACCAGTACAGTCATACACACTTGATAATATTGGTCCATACATGTTTGCAAAGGCTGGAACTGAGAAGTCCTCCGTCTTCTTCAAAGAACAGAAGTCATAAATTATATTAATTTGTCTCTGTCTGAAGTTGCCTGGCTATGGTCTAAGTGTTGGGTTTATGTGTAGACTCACATTGTCAGCTTGACATTATTTATAGCCCTTCTTTGGTACAGTTAAGTGAGTAGAAATTGAAGAGACAAAATGTCATCAACTGTGAAAATCAAACAAATTTACCAGAAGTATTTTCTTTCTCTCAGCACTCATTTACATATTACTGTTGGTATTACTTGGAAAGAGTGTAAATAAGGTAAAAAAAGGTCTAAATAGAACATTGACTTTAAGTTGGCATTGTCTTATACAAATATTTCTAGTCACTGTGTGGATTTAGATTATTACGGAATGTTCTGTTCTCTTAACTGAACATCACATTAGATTTGTCTGGATAAAAATATTTGGATTATTTATTTATGTTGGAAAAACTGTATGAATTTAAATTTAATTTAATGAGCTAACTAACTTGTCCTTTAATGATACTAAAGTTTCATTAAATCGGAGAAGCAAATGCACTTTTAAATAAAATTAGGAGGACAGTTGAAATATTTAATTTTATCTGATTTTGGAAGTTAGCATATAAAAGTATAGCTGTCATGTTTTATCATCAGTTCTGAGGTTCTGTTACAAGTCTTTCCTTTTTAAGCAAAATGACCTATTTCTAGCAGAAAGGCTGGCTTGCAGTTTGAAATTCAATGCATTTATCTCACGCAATTTTCTGACTAGAAACTATATTTTTTTATTTTTAAATAAACCATAACTTCAAAATAATTTAAAATCATTCAAGAGACAATAAAACATATTTTTGTGTTTATATCTTATTTTGCATAAAACTATTCTGGAAATATATTTATAGCAATTAAAATTTACCCAATTTTTTATTTAATTATCATAATTAAATAATAAATCTTTCCAGTACCTGAAAGTGGTCTACAAGGGAGCTGGAGAGGGGCTCTTCATCAGGAACTGTAGTGATGGGATGAGGAATGGCTTTAAATTGGAGAAGAGGATGTATTAGACTGGCTATTAGGAAGAAATTCTTTATTGTGAGGGTGGTGAAGCACTGGGACAGGTTGCCCAGAGAAGCTGTGGATGCCTCATCTGACCTAAGTGTTCAAGGCCAAGGATGGATGGAGCTCTGAGGAACCTGGCCTACTGGGAGGTGTCCCTGCCCACGGCAGCGGGAGTGGAACAAGATGGTCTTTAAGGCCTCTTCGAACCCAAAACATTCTATGTTTCTATGATTTATTATTAAGCAAACCTTTTGCTCAGTTACTGAAGGGCAACTCTTCACAGCATCCCAGGAATTATAAATTGAATGAAATTATTTGGTCATCTATTTCCTTCCTTGAAAGCTCAGGATTATTTCCTAAAGTATATCCCTCCAACTACTAAGTCTGCCATAGCTAATTATATACTGTATGTTCCATTTTTAGTATTCAGCTCACTCTTTTCAATAAAAGCTTTACAGTTCATGCACAAGAAGAATAGGCTTTAAGTATAAAAGAAATAAAATTAAATAGCAATCTGATTAACTTTTCAGGTCTCAGAAAGCCAGTTTATATTAAAAATCCTTCTTAGCACACGGCTTTGTGAACCATGTGCTAAAAAATGGGGATTATGAAGATCCATTGCAGCAAAGGATTCAAACATTCTTCAGCTGTTTTGGCTAATGTGCAGTGCAGTCTGTGCCAAGACTCTCTGCCCTTCTTAAACATGTCAATGAAACACATCCACCACTAGAGCTATTCTTCATGTTTGTGACTAGTCATTTCACTCTTTTACATGTCATTAATAATTTTTCTGAAGCATCTTGACAATGAAAGGGCAAATGAGGCTGGCATCATGTTTTAATCAGGCATGGAAGAGTTCCATTCACATTTATGACAATATTTGTTTATTAACCAATACAATACAGCACTGAAGTAAAAAACATCTGGTAGAAAACCTTTTTATCTATCAGCAATTATGTGACATATAACTGCAGCTTTCTGATTTTGATAGTTCACACAGTGCTACCTCCAGAAATGTGATGTTAATACATTATTTTAAAAAAATAAATTTAGAGCTGCCTTATCAAGAAAAATTACTGGGACAGCCCATGTTTTAGGTTATTATTTCACAGGTGTACCAGAGACTTCTTGTCAGACAAGTTAGCAGCCTTGTGGAAAGCTCACAGAAGCCAGGAAGCTGTAAGTTCAAATATCACTTGTTTTTTAGCCACTCCTTGTATTTCAACATGCTTTATAGTTAGTTACTAAACAGGGACTCACATTCTTAATTTTAGCAGTGGATGAGTTATCAGTGTAAGCCTCTTTTTACCTGATAAATTCATAGACCAATCTGTTGAACACAATCTTTTCTGGCAGGATGAAAACAAAAGTTACTTCTTAGATATTGCAGAGTTAACTGTCACATACATGAGTATACTGTCACCACCGGGAAAGTGAGGAATGGATTAAACCCTTGTTTTGACCTGTCTCAGGAATAATCAGCTCCAACCAACAGTAATCCTGAGTCTACATCCCTTCTGCATAACATAAACAGAAGCAGGATTATGAATGCATCATATTCACATATAACCAAGTCAGTCCCTGATCTACACTAAGTGTCTGGGAGGTCATACAAGACTAAAAAGTTAGTCTACTTTTCTCTTACATTTTTTTAATATTGAAAAATATATCTTTTGGGAATTTTAGTAGTCCAATTAGAGAGATTTCTTTATACTTTCTGCAAAAATCTGCTTTCACTCACAAAGGCAGGTTGTTTACCAGTGAAAAGTTGTGCAACCATCTGGGCTGAAGGGGGACCTTGCAGTAACAAAGACTAACATAGATGTTAGCAAGAGTGTGAAGGAAGGGAAATAGAATCACATTTTTTAAACACTCAGCTGCATGTTTTGGTAGGGGATTTTCATTTAGAGCAGAGTTTTGTAGTACATTTGAGATTTTTTTATCTATTTCTTTATGGCAAGTAGAAGAAGTCCTACCTGGAAAAGTAACTAAGATCAGTCAAGCTATTGCAGTGCTCCAGCTGAGCCTTTACTCACAATTGCCACAGATTTGGGGATGACAATGAGGAAGATGTTTTTATGCCATGACCTTCTCTCATGTGCAAGTGGACTGCAGGTCTGCTTGTAATATCCCCTTTTTTGGGATGCCATGAAAGCAGAGCTCTTGCTTCTGCCCAGCTGTGAAAGATCTGCTCTTGAATGGCAAAGAATCAAAAAGATAAGCTTCAAACAAACCCCCATCACCTGACCTTTCAGGAAGTTCAGTTCTCAACTGGAACTCTGCAGCTCATTTTACATAACCCTTTCTGTATTCTTCCTTTTAAGGAAAACATCTTTGTGGCCTTGCTGTCCATTTGCAAGGAAAGAATGAAGTCCTGTTTTCCTACTATTTGTCTTTACACTGACAAAAAGAACAGTGACACTATTTCCAGTGTTATCACCCAGAAATCCATTAAACATTCTACACATTATGAAGAAATTTACACCTCCCCTTCCCTTTTCCTGCTGGGAATTTGTGGTAGCGTGGTAATTTATTTCAAGTGGAAGAGAAGCATTTCTGTTTTAATTTTCTTTTCATGTCTAGAAGTTGGAAGTTTAGTCCAAATGTAATAATGGTTAAATAATCCCTATGTCCACACTTGCACTAATGTCAGCAGTATACTTTTCACAAGAAAATAATCTTGATTAGCATGTTAATATGTTTACAATAAGGAAAAGCCCCAATGTTTGGTTTTAGAGCAGATTAGAACTGTAGCCAGAAAAACAAAAAATAAAATAAAAGCATTCCTATGACATTGGGAAGACATTTTTACCTGTTCTGGAACTGACAGTCAAAAAGGAAAGCCTCAGGAATTAAACCCTGGCCAGAGTGTGGGTACCTCCTACAAAACCTTCTTGACTTTAATATGTCAGAATTCCAGACTTCTGTCGCCATCCCAAAAAATCTGTGTCCTAAACCCATATTATTTGACCTAATGGAAATTGAAAACACGAAATTACCTGAATGCAATTAATTTGATGCAGATGAGACAGAGATGCTTTGGGCAATCAGGAGTTTCCTGACCTGTTGCCCCTAGTTCTCTTGTATGGTTCAGGTGGCTTTGGCACTCTTGCCCCCCGCTCATCAGATCAAACCTTCAGACATGGCACAGAGTTAACCTGTTTCTATCACCATCAATACCAGGCATGGAAAACATTTGTCCTTAAAAAGAGAATACCTGTTTCTGAACATTTATTTTTCAATGTATTTATGTCTTGTATTTAGATTTTCTGTGCTCTGGGCACAGGAGCTTGCAGGTGACGTTGGTGTTCAGTAATCAATACAGTTTCCTTGGATTCTCCAGGATCAGCAGATATAACTTTGCCAGAGTCACTGTTACAGCATTTCTTTAGTACCTGACAGGATTTTTTCTCTCTTTCCAGTACTGAAGAATTCGCTGTGCTGTAAAGTTTTGACTACAGGGCACAAACATTATTGCCAGTTATTGGGCAGAATGTATAACTGTTAACATGATTGTAATATACAGCTCTCTGAAACAGCTGCCAAACTTTCCTTGGGATTCATGAACACTTTGTTCTCTACTATTATACTACAAAGTGTGATAGATATGAGCATTATTTTAGATCAAATAGCTGTAGTCATGGGAAATGTTATCCTAATTCCTATATGTTCTGCACATGTGGTTAAACTAATGACTTGAAAGTCTGCGTTTATATACAGAAAGTACAAAGTCAGTGTAACAGATATTTTCCCTTACCCATGGGGGAGAAGAACACTACCACATGGCTATCATTATGAAAATGAGATTGAAGTAAAATCCTGACTTGGAATATTTGAACATTTAAGAATATCTATATTTGATTTTGAGCCCTGGTCATCTCTGAAGAGTTACAGCATGTTTGAAAGCCTAGGATATTTTCCTTTTATTTAATAGTCCTGTTATTCTGATATGTTGGTTCATTCAATGTATTTTTTATTACATTGTAAATGCTTCTGAGTTATTACTAAACCACCCTTCTGACTGTGGTTTTACTTGGCAAGAAGGCATCAGTCTTATTGTTATGCATGACCTACTTGGGATTTATTGTAAAATTAAAAGTATTGTAGAAGGAAGAAAAAGAGAGCAAAACCAGTGATAAACGCTAAGAATTTATGTAAGATCTGAATGAAGTTCAGACTTGTAATAACTGGTGTGTCTCATCTTTGACTCATGGTTCTGTGTTTTCACTGCATTAATCATGCCAGAAGGGTCGTCACTTCATATTTGTGAGCTGTGAAGGTCCGTCAGGGCAAGGTCCTGTACGTGTTCCTGGATTACAAATCGGACATGACTGTGATCATTATCACTTTGGGCACAGGGACACTGTGTAGAAATTTGCAAACAAAAGTAGCAACTTAATCAGTGACAGAGTGAGCCTGACAGCTATGCTGCCGCTTTGTTGAGAAGGCAGGAGCAGCACGGGTGCCAGGACTCCGGGATCACCAGAAATATATTCACATTTAGATTATCCGAAGGACACATCAAAGACACGTGAACAGTTTCTTTCTCCTAAAAAATAATTAAAACCATTCCTCTTCACTATTACTATAATGATTTGACTTGATATTGAACTAGAATGAGTCTTAAACAATTATAATTGTGGCCATTAAGTATAACATCTGAAAATATATGCTTGGTGGCTTGTTTTCCCTAGTAAAACCAATGTATTTTCAAATTTCTGCATCCAAACTGCCCATCTCTTTGTCTGCTAATCCATTTCTAGTATATGTCTCTGTTCCTCTATCACTTTTATGTCTGTACTGCATGAGTGCTTGTGGACAGACTTAGTAGTTCATCTATGAACATATTTGTACTATCTTTGTTAAGAACAACAATAGAAACTCTTCATGAGCCATAAAAAGAGAATGACAATGAGTTAGCAGACATGTATTTGAAGGTTGAAAGCTTCCCCACTTCAGCTCATGATTCATGACTTACAAAAGAATGCATCACAATAACATCGTCTTCCAGGAAGAGCTGTGATTATGATAAACTGAAGTAGGAGGGAATATTATTGCCAGGACCCAGAAAAAAAAAAAAAGGGGGGGGCAAAAATGCTTCTCCTAAAGTAAAGCTTTAGGACAGAGACTCTTCCATCATTCCTTTTCATTTGTCTACTCTTTACAGTGACTTAAGTGCAGGAATATCTCCAAAAGATTTTTTTTTTCAGATTTTCCCTAAATTTAAGTATTTGAAATGGCTTTTATTCTTCGAGCTACATTAAAATAGATATTTTTCAATCCAAGTATCTTGTTATTACTGCTGAGCTTGTGCTCAATGCTAAGCATAGAATGGCCCAATTCTGGTCCTCATTATTGCAATTCCAGTATGGTTATTCCTTTAGCAGTTAATGGAAATAAAAATGTTTATTTCCACTGTATGAGCTCTCTAGAGAAACCCACAGTTCTACATTTTCATTTAGAGATTGTGGCATTCAAGAAGGGCAAGGATTTGATCCCTGTAATCATACCCTGAATCTCACTCCAGCAACTGGGGATGAAGGAGATTGTATTAGCACATGTTTACTATAAGGAAATGTGATTTCTCTCTTTCAAAATCTCAAGAGGAATATAATGAAAAGAGGGATCAGAATTGTCTTCGTATGCTTTGGCTGCTCTCATATTTCCTATAAAAAAAGGTCTTATCTTTGAATACAATTATTAAAGCTGTAAATGGATATATATCTCAAACTATATAATTTCAGATAAACCAAGGCATTTTTATCTTATTAAATTTCCTAGTCTTTTCTAAGGCTACTTCAAATACATGATAGTTCATTATATTGTTTAGTGACTTTCAGTTATTTCCAATGCCAGTTGTAGAACAGTTTTCATAATCTATTTGGTGGAATTAATTCATCCTTATTTTATGTACACACACCTGTATGTGCGTATGTAAATATATACACGTGTACTGAATATGTGACAGTTTCACTCTGAGATTTTTATGCATTTTTCTGATTTTAATAATCATTGGAAGGAAGTATTTGGCAAGACTTTTATTTATGTATTTTAATACTCTGTTTGACATATATAAAGGCAATCAGATCCATCAGCATGCAAACAAACCAAATTTTTGTGGGCTGCACCTATTTTGGCCAGACCATCTCCCTGGTATGCAGTTACACATTCATTATAATGCTGAGAATTATAGGTATGTCTGGAAGCACTTAGAGATTAATGGGTATATATATAGAATTTCAAGAATGGGAAGAAAAGGTGTTGGAGTTTGTACTAGCAGTTAACTTTTTTATAGTGCTGTGGGAAATTGAAGCTCTTAGTTTACTACTACAGATATTTCTAGAAACTTCATTTATTTATATTTCTTATATGTATTTTTTGAAATTATGAAGTGATTCCAGCGAAGATGTATCAATTTTTTAATGTCTGTATTACAACTAAGGTAAACATTGCCACTTATCCAGAGCACCTATCATTAAAGTGCTTGTGCCCAGATTATTGTAATAAAAGTTGAGAACCATAAATGTAGCCAAAATTTATAGGACACAAATGAACATTGCTGCCTACAGAGATTAAACCTCATAATTTAAGAGATATTACATATACACGCATGTAAATCTATGCACATAAATACTGTGTGTGAGAATATGTAAACTGTTGTCTAGATATTAATTCCTTATTGACTGAAGAAGTTTAGCAGCTTTCACATTTTGGCCTCCCTGGGCTCTGCAGGTAAATGGATTTTACAACACATACAGGTTTTGCTCTTTGCAGTCTTAGGTACCAATGGACAACATCTTTTTTCAATATTAATTAGAATCATATTGTTGGAGCCAAATGCTGAATGCAAGACATGAAACACAACAAAATAAGACTTGCCAGTATTAGGCAAGGGAAAGGAGAAGAAAAAGACAGGGTTTGTGACTAAAATGTTATTATTCTTTGTAGTCTAGATAGGATTTTTATAAACATTTTTTGCTAAATAAGATATGTTGAGCTGAGGACTCTCATTTGCTTACAAATACCTTGTCTGTTCAACTGCTCTAGCTTGTCAGAGGTTTTATCGACTCAGAAATTGGTAGCAGGATTCTCTGCTTGAGCGCAGACCATGAACCATTTTGTCCACGCAGATTTGTTCTGTTTCTATTTTTCCATGTGTTTTGAAGTAAAGTTAGCTGCATAAACACTAGCTGTGGACACACAATGTTCCTGCACTTTATCAGTTTTTTGAACAAAGCAAAACCCTACCATGATTCAGTCCATACTAGGTGCCAATGAGACATCATAGGACAGGGAGTGCACAGTAAGATTTAAATTTCCTGTAACAATCAAACTTGAGGAAGCTTTCATTACTCCCTATCACCTAGGAAAAGATCTGAGATAGGTTTCAGTTCTCCTCACCAGTGGGTGATTTATGGTAGAAGCACACACACACAGAGGATGTGAACATGTAGTGTGCAGAACATGAGTTCTGATTCATTTTATAAGATTGATGGGATGCCTAGAGTGGATGTTTTGTCAGTCTCTCTGGGATGAAGATAAAAATAAGTATTACCTGGAAGAGTGAGGAAGTTGTTTTATGGACCAGGGGATGCCTATGAATTCCTGTAGACCCAAATGTACTGAAATTGCAGTATTTTCAGTGGTTTCAGTGCATCTAAACTTGTGATTTATGCCATCTAAACTTCCAATTTAAGCTTTCAAATAGGATTAAAAATTGAGACTTTGTTGGCAGTTGATAAAATGTACTGTGTCTTCAGTTGACTTTTATCATATCAGGATAATGAAAGGCAGAATGCTAATCTGCAACCTTCACAGGAAAGAGAGAAAAATGGTAATAACAAAGAATTTATGATCTTTTCATCAGGAAGATCCTAAGACAGAACTGAAGACCTGAAGGCAGAGCTCATGGCAATGAATAAAGAGATTCAGCTTCTGTGAGATATATATCTATATATATGAATATATATAACATACAAAAAAAAGAAACTTGTTGAAAGACTAGAGCATAAAACCATTGAGTCTTAATTTCATAACCTTTCTCAGAAAAGTATGCCCATATGTCATAGTGGTGAGTGTCAGAAACTAAGCAGAATTAAAAATAGATTAAGTAGTACAATGTTAAATCATTTTACTATCTCCTATAACACATATAGATTCCAAACTATATTCCAGCTTCCCAGGTTCACTGAAAGTTTAGATATAAGCTGTCAGAGAATATAGCAACCAGAACTATTTATGCAGTTTAAGATTACATTTTTCAAGAACCATATTCAATACAGTAAGGAGATATTTCAGTGGAACTAATTTTGATTATGTCATATGCACACAAGCTAGGAATGGGCCAAAAAGTGTTTAAATATTCTTCTGCACAGAAGTTGTTCCAAAATTAGTGTTTCGGAAAATTAGGCCTCACCAAAAGTATATTTTCTAAAGAAAATTAATTAGTTCCACATTTTAATAGAAAATTATTTTTTTTATAAATCTCCACAGATGTTAATGTGCTTGGGGGGATATGACAGATGTTGCATTTTTCACAACTATGTCTTCCCTTTCCCCGTGTATATTGAGGATGGTTCCGATTTTCAGTCAACTGTAAAACCAAATGAATTTAGTTTATAAAATTAAGTGGTTTAGAAAATGATCAAGAAAAAATATCATCCACACAGTAACAAAACTTATATATTGTAACATTCAACATGATAATTCTTTGAACCAGAAATATTACTAATCAGTAGACAATGAAACATATTGTTATGATTAAATGTTATCAGAAGCTTCCTTGTGGGACCCATTTAATCATGTTTGATGAGATTCTCAGTTATGCTGCTTCTTGACGTTATTAAGCCTTGAGGTCAAAAAATTAGCTGTATTAACTAATATTCATACAAAATTAATTGAAATTTATTCCTAAATGCTTTGTATTCTTCTGTAGAAGAGGTAATTAATTGCACTTCAAGTGACAAATTTCATTCATAATGATTTTTGGGTTTTAGGTCTAGAAATGGCTTAGCCTTTAGGATGACATAAAACTTCAAAAACAAATTGGAAATATTTCTTGCCACATAATGAGGAAATGAAATTCATATTTGAATATCTGGAGATGTCTTTAAATATCATGAAACAAAGGACTATGTGTCACCCATATCTTGTATTTCTACTCATAATAAAGTATAGTAATTAATAAAAAGAATACTTGCCTTTCCAGTTTCCTAATATTTTAGTGGGATGCCACACAGCATATTCTTCCACCATCATTATCTGTTACTACCTGTTACATTTTATGTACTTTATTGAAAACACAAAATGGTACAAAGATGCCAAGACACCGCTGACATAAGCTTGGATATCTGCAAATTGATTGACTTTTTAGAGATTGCAGTTTTGAAAGCAGCCTAATAAAAGTAACTTGAATTTAAGAAATTTCTGCAGTTTATAATTGCAGAGGCAGTTAATGAAATAATTTCTCAGATTGATCTGCAGAGTGCCATTCCTATGGAGGAACATTCATACATTCAGAAACTTCCTCAATGAATGTCCTATTTTGGTTGATTTGGTCTATCCAGAACAGTTCCTTTTATTTATATCATTATGTGTGGCTTGCTTTCTTGGTTTGGTTTTTTCTTTGTTTGATTGTTGTTTTTGTTTTTGTTTTTTTGTTGGTGTTGTTTTTGTTTTGTTTTTTTGTTTTTGTTTTTGTTTTGTTTTGGTTTTTTGTTTGTTTTGTTTTTGTTTTTGTCTTTGTTTTTTAATTTTTGTCATTTAAATTCATGAGACTCCTCTGTTTTCTTGACTTCCTTCAAAAAGTCTCATTAGGAGATGGGTCTTCCAAACCTCTTCTCAGTTCAATGGATATTTTACTATGGAGTTTTATTCCAAATATTGAGCCTGCAAGATTAGGTCTGAAGCATAGTAATAGAAAAACCTATGATTAATGAAATCAAGATAACTAGAAAGAACTATACAATGACATAATTTGTCTGAGCTTTACCTGAAATATTTTCCACAGCAATGGAATTTTCACAGTTTGCTCACAGAAGAATCCCTACCAATATTTTGGAACCTGTACTGTTAGAAAGCTTTTCACTGAATGTGTGAAAATTAAACTCCCAATACTGAAGCTTCATGGATGTGGGAAACAGGTTAATCACTTTCCCTTTACATTTTTGTGTTAGTGCAGTAAATTATTTTCTTGTTAGCCTTCCTATTAAGCTAAGCAATTCTAAATCTTTCATTTTTTAAAATTTACGACAATTCTTGGTCTTCTGTACACTTTTCCAAATATTGTGCACCTTTCTTGAACTGCAGCATACAGAACTGAAAACAAAACTGCTGCAGACACTATACTGATGCTGAATGAAGAAGAAAGATTACTTTGCCTGTTTTGGAAAAATCTCATACATGTGTTATCCCTGATTTCTTCTGACAAAAAGATGTCTGGTCTTTATCTGAAGAGGAAAACCTGCTTGATTTGGGGTTTTGGTTTGTTTGTTTTTTAGCTTGCAGAAAGATTCTTCGAGATTTATAGCACACTTTTATTTTACTGAAGGATGATATAAACGCATGAGGACAAGTGTCATTAGTGTATTGGAAATCAACCAGACAAGAAATCTCAGTATCACTCAGCTGGGGCTGAATCAAACAGTGTTTAGTCATTCTGTGAGGGGAATGCAGCTGTGGTTTCACTGGCCACAGTGGAATTGCATCTATTGAATTATGCCTTATAGCCAGACAGTAAACATATGATGTGCCAAAATTCAGATATTCAAGGAATCAAGGATTTAAGGAAAAGTATCATTTATGCGTTTGGAACATTTGGTTTGGAAAAAACAGTCCAGTGTTTCAGTTCAGAAACGAATATACATTCCCTGCAAGTCACTGTTTGTCTGTCAGGAACAGAATTTGGGAAACCACACTATTGTGATTGAGGGTTGAGATGCAAAAAATATCTGAGCAAGAAGTCAAATTGATGAATTGCAATACTACAGAAAGTTATGAAAATGCAAAAACAAGTACAGAATAATTGGGCAAGTATTACGCTAATATTTACTTTTATTAATGTGCAACTGAAAAACTAACAGGCTTATTTTCTTGTTGCTTTAAGGCTAGAAACCTGGGTACATTGAACTAAAAAAAAAGGAAATACTGTTTTTACAGCCAGATTTTCTTACAAGTGTTTGTTTGAATACATATGGATTTGGTGGATTAGTTTTCTGGTTCCTGTTAGAATTGAAACCCACAAATATATTTCATAACCAATGTATTTCATAACCAGTATATTTCATAACCAATGATTTTGTGAAAGCCCCATATACCACTTATGCCAACGTGCCTTTCTATGAGTTCAATTTTTGTAGCAGTCATTTAAAGCTTTGACTTCAGCTTGCAAGGTTTTTTTCATAATTTCACTGAAGTTATCCACATGATCCTGTATCATCTTAATATAGGCAATCAGGTAAGGTTGTTTCAAAAGTGGTACAGATAAGAGTTTTAGCATTTGTGCATTTTTCATTGCCTTTATGTGCCATCCATGTTCATTGTTCTTGATTCCCAGTAATCATATACCAACAGAAATTGTGCAGGCATTGTTGTTCTCTACTCATTGGATTTGTAATGCGTGATGGTTGAATCATTGTAAATTAACCATTTTATCAATTTTCCCTCATTGACAAATAGCCTATAGAATATATTTTTAAGTAAATGCAATATTGGCTTTTTCAATACATAAATAACTTTTCTCAGTGACAGTCTTTCCTAACCCCTTTCTACTTCTTCAAATCTCAAAGAAATTCCAAGGTATTCTATATATTTCTACTTCTTCCAGCTTATTCCCACTAAGGCTGTTTGTGTGTTTATGAAACACAATTCACATCAAATGGCATTTTTCTACCTCACTCCCTGAGGCAGTTTGTCACTGTGGGGAGGTATGACCTTCTGTCAAACAGAAAAATAAAGAAAGAAAATTGAACTTTCATTGGTTGTGTTGTGGTGTAGCATTACTAGTACTTATTCATGTTTGCAAAGCAAAACAACACAAAACCACTCTTACAAAATAACACTGGTCATTGTGTTTCTCTATTTTCAAATGGTGTGCAGTCTGTGGTAGGAGAACAGTCTATGGTTACTGTATGAAAACGTCTTCTGGGAATTATACCATATAGCTCTTACCTGGGACCAGCATTATTTGATCAAAGTAAAAGCTCTTATTTTATTTATAAGTCATCTGCCACAAACACTTATCATTACAAAGACCCTAAGTTACCGTTTCCTTTTTAATAGTTCTGTTAGTGTTTTGGTGATTTCTATGAAGGTTATTCAATAGACATTGTCCAGAAAAGGCTAGATACTTTTAATATATAATCCTCTGGAATGTTTATTAACCAATAACACTGAATCTTCTGACAGTTTTATTTCTGAGAATTTTGCAGTGTTCTTATGCATCCCGCCGGTAATTCAGCATTACCCATAACTCCTCTGCAATGTAATGAGTCTTACTGAAAGCAGATGCAGCCAAATTAATAACAAGAACATTGATTTACTGTGGAAACCCATATAGTTGGAGGGGTGGGATGGGGGGAAAAGAATGAAGAATATAATTCTCTTTCACTTTTGAAAAAAAAAAGTAGCTGAAATAAGTAGATACAGTAATTTAAGGACTTGTTTAACTCACAGGGTCTGGAGGAACTGAATTTAACTTAATTATAGGATGAAGGAGTTCTAGAAAATTACTTAAACCCCTAAATGTTCTTTAATTTTCTTCTGTGAATAGGTTTCCATGTGTCAAATCTTTGGTGAGGCCACCCTGCAAGGATCCTTTTATCACCTAGTAAAGAGATGCTATTGCTCTTAACTAACCACAAAGAAAGCTCAGTTCATGTGCTTAGTGCAAGGCCTCCAGAGAAGGCAAGGCTTCAGATGAAATTCCATGCTTGGTCATAATGAACCTGGTAAATTGTTGGCTTCCTGCAATAAAAATAATAGGTGAAATCTTGGCCTATTGAAGCCAATGGGAATTTTGGCATTGATTTTAGCAGGGCCAGTATTGCAACCAATAAATCTACAGAGCAAACTAAAAGAAGTAGGCAAAGGGAGGAAGGAAGGGGAATTAATGTAACAAAACCCCTATATTATTTCAATTTTTGTTCAACCCCCTTTGCCTGAGTGAATAGCTCTTGATACTCCAGAGATGTGCTCACAGAAACTATTGTGGTGGTATTCTGAACAACAAATATTTACAAAAGCATTTAATGAGTAATTCTGAAACAGGAAAGACAGCTTTGTTGTTATAAGGAGTCAGTCTCAGATTCAATTTGAGGCTGTTTTAGGGGTGAGTAACAGAGGGCAATTGCCAAAGACTGGATACCATGGGGACAGTATTAGACTGGAATAATTAAAAGTATGAGTTATACAATATGCCTCAATCTGTGGTTGTGTTTTTGCTAGTCAAATCTGCTGTAGCTCCACACAGATGCAAACACAATCACAATCCTCTCTGTAATGTGACTAAAGTAACAGGCAAAGAAATTTACTTAAAATATACATTTCTTTTTATACTTATTTCCCTATCTGTGGGCATTTTATTTATATGTGAGAATATCTAATTTCTGACTTCTGATGTGTAATAAATGCTGTTACCATTTCAGAGGCATTCATTGCACATACGCACCACATTCCTCATGTACAGCAAGGCAGTTTCAAAAAGCTCCAGGCTAGCAAATCAAGCACTGTACAGCTACAGCACAGACATTCTATGTTCCTATCTGCAAACAAAAGACATGGGATGTGAGGAAATGGGTGTGTTGGTAACCTGTCATGAGCAGTACCCCTTGTTTCATTAAGAAGCAAAATTCATCAGAGAAACTGAACTTGTTCAGATGTTCCAGAATCAGTCTCCATATTCCGGACCTGAATATGGAAAAGGACAATCACCCAGTTTATGGGGTTTATTCACAAGGACTATTTGCAATCAAGAGATAGTTTGAGGGAAAAAAACCAAAAGTGTTTAGAAAAATGAGAAGCAAAGGGTGACTAAAAATAAATTATCTGTATAGCATTATGAGAAAATGCTATACAGGCAAAATACTTCTGAAAATAAAATAATGTTATAGAAATGCAATGAATCAATAAATTCTTTCTTGAACCTGTTTAATATCTGTAAAATGTCTCACAGTATAAACTAAATCAAAGCATTAAACTTACACTGGGAGGTGAAAATGGTGACATCCATTGCAGACATCACTTTGCAATACACAGTTTTCTTTGGCTGTAAAATCTCATTTAAATACTTATCAAACTATTCAAAAATTAATGTTACCAACCCCCTTGCCAGGTTTTCAGCCCAGACTGGTTACCTGGCAATTCAAGCAAACTTTTTTGTTTTCTGAAACTTTAAGACATCCACTTTAGTTTTGACCATGATGGTTATTGTTTCTTGAGATTGGGATAAACAAACAAACAAACATCAACAACTGTCTTATGCAGAAAATATTTTACATTGTGTCCTATTTCTGTAATAATGTTCATAAAACTAGTAGGTGCACATAAATGATCAAACTTGTAATAAATATTTTGTGAGCTCAACTGAAGTGACTCATTAGAATATCTAACAGTTGTGGCCCCTAGGGCCCACAGGTATACCTATAGAAAAAATGATAGCAGCCATTCTTACTAATCACACTCTATGTCTGACTACCACTCCTTTTTGCAGTATTCAAATAAACTCTATCTGGTTCTTACTATTTAGTTGTGCAACTTACCTGTCACAGTGACTAACTACTAGCTAAGGACTAAATCTTCACTGGGTTTAAACCAGCTGGACTCCAGCTGGTTACTTCAGTGGAAGGTACTGAAAACTATGTTCTGGGCAACCTGTCTTTATGTTAAAGCTTTATGGAGGACATCAAGAAAGAACAATGCTTATATAAGTAAGAAACAATCTCATCATACTGTAGACTAGCCCTGGCTTTATGGCCTGCTGTGGCTGGGGAAGGACACTGTCAGCTAAAAGGGAATGATTCTGCTTACACATACTAAAACAAACTGCAACAAGAAGCACCCCTCTCTGAGGTACTTAATTTATTTAGAGGGTTTTAGTTCAGATTTTGTTCAATAATTTGCCAAGTAAAACCAAATATCAAGAACAAAAAAGCAAAGGAGCGAACCAGCTTTCTATGCTTTTTGGACAACAGCTTCCTTCTTTTATTGGCATGACAGTGTCACCATTCCTTTAGAAATTTTTGATCTCCATTAAACTAATCTGTGTTTATTGCTGAGTTTGTGAAAAATCTTTTGGGGGATTCAACTGAATAAAAAAATCATATTCCTGAATGCCAGACATAAACCAGTGGATGTAGAATACAGTAGGATCTCTTCCATGGAAGACTCACATTTAAGTTATGATGTACAAATAGGGTTTTATGTTTTCCTCCGGTGTGCTTTGGTCTTTTTAAGGTTTTGAAGCTGCTATCTCCATGACAAATGTTCACTGCAACGTTAACACAGACCCTGATACTTGGAAAAATATTGGGACTCTAGCTGAAAGGGGAAGATAATCAAATCCCTACCCTAACAGTCATATGGTCAACTGAGACTTGAGATCCCCCCTGAAAATATTAAAATTTCTGCTTTTGACAAGAATGCCAGCTATTCACCCTTTATGACACCAGAATGCCTAAACAGGTAAAAATACTGCAGCTACAACCTGTTCTCTTTTACAGCTTGAGAACTACATTGTGGAAAACATGAAATCAGAGATGGTGCAGCTGCAGCAGAATGCTGTGCAGAACCACACTGCTACCATGCTCGAGATAGGGACCAGCCTCCTCAGCCAGACAGCAGAGCAGACAAGAAAACTCACGGATGTTGAAACCCAGGTATGTTCCCAGCATGGTTTTCAAAAAGCAGTTAATTGCAGAGAACATTTCCCAAACTCTTTCCTTTCTAATGCATTACCACACAAAACATTTCAACACAGGGGTCCAGGAAACACACTTTGTTTCTTGGTAATAACAGCATTGATGATTGACCCTTGTTACGTGTCTTTCTTTTGATTTCATTCGGTTAGTATATTTAGCTCTGTGTGTGCAAAAAAGGTAGGACTGCCCAGGAAACTAAAGCAGCATTTGACTTTCAATAAACAGCCACCTATTGTCAATGATAAAAGTGTCAGGCTAAATAATGAGTAACAGGATAAATCACAGCTTTTGATCTTCATTGTTGTTGTATATCAATCATTTCCCAATTTTTCAAGCTGTGTAGGACAACAAAAATGGACAATTCAGATTGCTCTGTGGATGTCAACGATTTCAAACAAAAATAAGGCACTGAACTGCCGACACCACAAAAGAGAGAATGCAGGGGAAAGCTAAAGTAGGAGCTCTATTTACAAAATAGCAGATGCAACACTTTGACTTCATTCCAAGTACTCTTGCACTTTTCTGGTTTAAGCATGCTTTGTAGGAATGCATGCCTGAGGCACGTCTCTTGTTTTTTCCATTGAAATGAAGCTTGTTTGGCAGTCACCTTGCCTCTCTCTGCTGATCCACTACTATCCTACAGTTTTAGTGACAGAATATCAGCTGGTACATATCAGTGTAGTTTGATTGAGTTCATCTGCACCAGCTGAGCAGCCGAGGTTAAAAAAGGATTTAGAAACAATTTTTGACAAATCATCAAATCAGAATTAAATTATTATATTATGCTGCTAAAACAAAATATCCAGGACAATATAAACATTAATGTTTTTAATTTATCCTTAAGGTGCTAAATCAAACATCCAGACTTGAAATTCAGCTACTGGAAAATTCCCTGTCAACATACAAGCTAGAAAAACAGCTGCTACAACAGACACACGAAATCCTAAAAATTCATGAGAAAAATAGGTGAGTCTGAGTAATTGGTCTCTTTCTCTGTTCATTACAAAGTGGTCTGTGTATACTTTGTTTTAAGCAACTGATGAAAGGAGCAATATGGTAAGTGAACAGCATAGGTAATATTTATGGACTCACTAAAACACCTGGGGTGTGAACTTACACTGTATTATGTCCTGTATGATAAATGTAAACTGATTTTTACCACTTTTCATATTAACTGTAAATTTACATCTTACTCTGTTTCATGACAACTTAGTAATATGACCACAGTTCCTGCAACCTAAAAGCACAGGGATAACTTTTAAGAGCATTTTCAAGTAGAAAAATATTAAATTATGAGATTTTAAACTACCTTAAAATGCTTCTGAAACAGAAAATCTTCATTCATTCATCTTTCTAATTTTAAAGGATTCAAAGACAAGGCATGTAGAAGGACTTAAACTACCTTAAAGTGCTTCTTAAACAGAAAATCATTCATTCATCTTTCTAATTTTAAAGGATTCAAAGACAAGGCATGTAGAAGGATCTCTCTCCTTACGTACTCCATAGCATACTTGTAGCCATCCTCCATTTTAAGAAGTCAGTGGTAAATATTTGGGGTTTTTGTTTAAGCTTTAAGTTTTTGATGAAAAAACTATTTACCAACACAACTTTTTAAGCAGTAAATTGAGAGCTGGGAAGTAGTTCCAGTGTTCCCTTTCTGTGACACAGGGACTCAGCACCTGAAACCACTGGGCTTAGCAGCTCGGTATGTCAGAGAACATTTGAGCTGACCTTGTCTGGGATGCCAGACGCCCACCCAGACACTCTCTCACTCCCCCTCATCATCAGAACAGGGAGAAAATATGACGAAAAACTCATGGTTGAGATAAAGACAGGGAGATCACTCATCATGGGCAATACAGCCTTATTTACTACCAATTAATAACAGTGTAGGATGGTGAGAAACAGAAACAAACCCAAAAAGACCTTTCACCTCTACCTCCCCTTCTTCCCAGGGTCAGCTTCAGTCCTGATTCTTCTATATGCCCTCTGAGCAGTACAAGGGGATGAGGAATTGGGGTTGTAGACAGTAGACAAAGCACAACACTTTGCCTTGCCTTCTTGCTCAAGTTTTTTCCCTCCTCCAGCATGGTTCTTTCCCACAGGCTCTGTACTTCAGGGTAGAAATGCACTATATGGGCTCTGCACAGGTGTCAGCTTCCTTCTGGACATATCTGCTCCACTACAGGATCCTCATGGGAAATATCTGCTCCCCCATGGCCTCTCCCACAGGCTGCAGGGCTGTGTCTGCTCCAGTGCCTCCTTCCTTCCCCTTCTCTGACCCTGGTGTCTGCAGCATTGTTTCTCTCCCTTTTTCCCTCTCTCCTGACTCTGTACAGCTGACTGGAGCCAGCTGTGCCCAGCACGGGGCAGCTCTGGCCTTTCCTCACAGCAGCTGCACCTGGGCACTGGCACCCAGGGCAGTGGGGAAAGCTGCTCCCCTTCCTCACTGCTCTTTGAAACTTCCAATAGATCCAGTGTTGCCTCTGGGCAGGCGTGAGCAGGGAGGACAGGGAGCGCTCTGACTCCTCAGCCTCACTCTAGCTTCTAGAAAGAACAACTGTGAGGTCTGACTGACTAGGACTAAGGTTTCTATTTCCTCTCTCTACATTTGATATTGAAATGAGGCAAACAGCTTTTAAGATGAGGCAGATACTGAAGCATGCAATACAAGCAGTAGAGGACTGAGATCAGTCAGTCTTCCAAAGAGAGCAGTGTGACCCCGTGCTGCTGGACAGGAACTGGCAGCTGAGGCAGAAAAACCTTGTCCAGGGTTATGCACAAAGCAGACTAGCATCATAGTGGGCAAGAGGCTACAGGGTAAAGAAGGCAAAATACAGGTAATGATGAAAAATAGAAAATATTGATATGAAGAAATGTGCTTGTAAAATGTGTCCTGTTGCAAAGCTGTTTGAATAATATATCATTATTGCTGCTGATTATGAAAACAAATTTAATGTGTTTAATCTAAAAACTGTTTGCAACCAGTAATTCCAGCAAATGTTATTCTGAAGAAATTTAATTACACTGAAAACTCTTGAACTCCAGAGATGTCCCTTAACCAATGAGAAAAGTGAATAAATTAGTGTGGGATTAACTTTTTCTTCAGCAATCTGAAAAATAGGTAATTCACCTTAACTGCTTGTGTGGGCTCTCCTTGTAATCCACAGACAGATTGGCAGGGTTCATTCTACATATTTTACAAATTTATTTCAAAATGGACTTGATTCAAGCATTGGTTAAGTATATAAGTACTTGTACTTTTATCTGCTGCAATATGGTTAGCAACAAAATTTTATTGGCTGCTTAAAAGTCTGCGTCTTGTATACTTAGGATTTATTTATTTACCCTAGGAATGAATCAGAGTAAAAAGCCTTCATGTCAGTAAACAAATTAGCCTTACTTGAATTGACCTTTGACTTGGCTGACATTATGATAAAATGGGTTTTGAAAAGTCAGATAAAAAGGAGGGCTATTTTTAAAAGCACAATTTTTGTTGTTTGTCTCAGAGGTATAGATATTTGTGAATAGATGGAAAAGCACACAGAATTTTATCTTGTTGCAAAGCAAGGACCTGGTATGTATTGTGTGGGTCCTTTTAAAGTCTCCTCCGGACTGATACAATTAGGGAGACTGCCGTGTTATAATTACACTTAAATATGGATCTGCCACCCTTGTATCATCATCTTCTCTTCACAGAGAACTGTGCAGTCTCGGCCTTTCAGGTTCTAACTTTGAAATCAATTGTGTCGGGTTGACTGTGGGACAAATCTTGGTGACCTCAGCAAATACCAGGCTTCTGGACATGCCAACGATTTTAGCTTGCTTAAATTTAAACAATATTTGCATATTACTCATCAGGCTGTGTTTAGTAGCTATTTGCAGTTAGGTACTCATAATCCCTCTCCATATCACTTACACACCAATAAATAGGGAAAATTCCTTTTATCCACATTATGTAGGTGGACTGTAAGCTATTTTGGAAAGGATCTTTCTTTTGCAGTAGGTTTACAGCACAGTGGGAACTAGTGTAGGAACTATTGCCTTTACAAAAACAATCAAAAGAGATAGTGTACTGTGAGCTAATAGATTCTCTCTCTGGGCTTAAATTTCCTCTATATAAAATAAAAGTTAAGATATTAACCACATTCATAGAACTGAATCTTAGATGAAAGAAATGCAGAATTTTATAATAACAATAAAAGACCATTGATATACTACAGTAACTTGCATATGTATTTAAAATTAAATTAACACTGCGTATCAACAAGGGAGCAGTGCATGTTCTTTAGACCAGAAATATGTCTATTCTTGGCCTTTCTCTTTACTGTCTGTCTCTGCTCAGAAGAGGGGCCAATTTTTTTTTTTTTTGTTCCACTGAAATGGAAGATATTCTGTGGCATAAGTAGAGTCACATTTGCCTTAGAATCATGTGTCTATTGAGTGTTCTCATGCCATAAATAATTTGGTTTTGTGGTTCCCACCCACTATAATGTAAACGGTGGTTTCTTCCATTGCCATTTTTTTTTCCCACAAGAGCTTTCTAAATGCTATTTTGATTTATTCTTGAAAAATTTCCCTTCTTAATTGCCTTATGAACCCCCTTTTTTTCCCCCAGAGTGTACCAGCTGCATTTAATTTGTAATGTGCCAACTGTTTTTATATGCAAGTGTAAAAAACCTTTCTATTTGATAAAATGAAACAAATGAGGAAAAATACAATGAAATTCTGGATCTTCCATCAACAAATTGTGGAAGTGAAATTTAAACATAAAATCTTGCTTGAATTTGCAGAAAATAATACTGGATTAACACGTTTGGTACAAGAATTGTTGCATGCTATAAAAAGCAAGCACTCAAGAATGGTTCTTGAATGTGTCTGACTGTGTGAAAGATGAGGAATCACAATATGTCTGTCAACTTTTATTTGAAGGTTGTGCATATAGTAAAAAGAAAACTCCCAGTTTTACACTTATGTGAATTATCTTGTCATTGATATAAAAAGTAGGCTTACTGGTGCTAAGTGACTTGTTACTTTACTGGCCCTGAGAAATAGGGGGACACATATTTTCATATTTCCTTAAAGTGATCAGACAGTATCAGACTCCCAAGGTAGCATGAGTGGTCAGCACTTAACAACATAGGGAAAATTTCACTCACCTAAAAGGAAGTACAAAGAAGCTGTCTCAGGCTTTCTTTGTAAAATAATGTTCTTGGACTCAAAAGTAAGCATTGAAATCCTCTACCCATTTGTCTTTCCATGCATATAAGATAAAATAAACCTACATATATATGGCCAAACCCCACTTTTCTAGTGTGATATTACTTGTCTTTAATTATTGAATACCTCAACAAATCTGTATATTTAATAAATCATATTTTTTATAAAGATTATTTTAATGCAAAAGATGTCCATCTCCAATGTCTGGTCTATATCCTGTTCTCACAAGTCTAAACTGAGGATTCTGAAAACAAATGTTAAAAAAAATCTCTTAAACTTCTGTGGTCTGGAATGGATTAGTGATTAAACTACCTTATAAGGCAGATTGTCTAAACCATACTTTCCTTCTCCCTTGGACAGCTACCAGAGTGTTTCCTACATGTTCTACTTCATCACCTTTCAAAATGACAACAGCCTTCACTAGAAGTCATTCTTTGCCTTCTGTATGGGTATTCTACCCTCTCCAGCATTGGTAGAGGTTTTTTTCTGAATCAGCTGGACACAGCACTGTTGCACTGAGGCATTGCACCGAGTCATTCCACAGGCTGACAAAGTCAAGATATCATTTATGCCATTGAAAATAGATTCCTAGCCCCACCAAAACCACTACATTAGACACTGAGACATAGCTAACCCTTAGAAATATTAAATTTGTCTGGGTTTGGGATCTGCGTGTGTCTTTGTCTGTGTGTAAATAATACTCCAAAGTGTCATTATCCAGTGGGTAATATAGGTATTTGTTCGTGGTAACAACACTTGTTTATTCACAACTTTATTCTGTTCCCCAAATGCCTGATTTATTTCCCCAAATTGAAGGCTCCAATTATAAAAACATATCTTTATGTTTATGTGTGCATCTTCAGAAATAAATATATGTATATTTGTATGATGCGTCTGGTGAATGGTGATTTATTTTTATTGTGTTGTTGTTCCCATTAATGTTTCATGTGCCTAGATTAGTAGTATTTTCAAAAATTTAGAAATTCCAAACATATAAGAATTGTATAGGAATTTGAAATGTAAATGAAATTAATAGAGGAAACTTACTGCAAAAAAGAGCCATAACATGCAGCTGGAAAGTGTTATAAAAGAATATTTCAGTCAGCCTTTTGAGGATATTGGACTGATTCATATAGAGACAACCTTCTTTCCATTTTCATTATTTTGTGTTGGCAATGGCTGTTAATGAAAATTATTAAAAATATTTTAATTTTAACTCTGTGTTAAATTTTTAAGGAATGCTTCCTTAAAAATTTGAGAAAATGTCTTTACCAAGCGCTCAGCAAAGTTATTTCTTAATGGTATTTTTCTGTTAGAGTTTGTCTGATGTTACAAAAAAGAGACAACAGAGTCTTCTTGCCACAGTTAAAGTAACCCTAAATACCTTTTAAACTGCTTTCAATCAGTTTCAAGATTTTTTTTAATTTCCTAGCATTTTTTTAAAAATTTTAAATTGTCTATAAAAATATTAATATAACAATACAAATTAATAATTCTGACCATATTGTTGTCAAAAGCCATAAGAGCAGATTTTCTCACGCTATTGAAGGATTTCTTCCTTTTGGAACAGTCCAATTCAGAAATCCCCAATCTGTGTGAAGACTTTTCTTTTGCTCATTTGGAGATTTGACCAAAGTTTTCTCATTGTTTCATAGTAAAACAAAAATGAATGTTTTGGACTTCTCCCAGAAATACAGGGAGTTGTCCTATCCTCAGGACTTACTTTTATCTGATATAGATTTATGGATGTAGAAAGCCAATCACATAAATATATCTGCATTCCTGAAAATAGCATAGTTTTGCAATTTATAATTACAGGACTTTTAATCTACATAGAAAACTAAAGGAAGCAAGTGCTATGACACTTCCATCTTTCCACCACATGTTGACACACCACTCAGAAATATTAGTATGTATTATTATTAAAGCCATGAGACATCTGCTTCCTGTTTGGCTCTGTAGATTCCAGACTGTGGAGCTCTAAACATTGTCAGCTTCTCTTTTCTTGCTTGAGGTGGCCAGTGCTGCCACAAATACGATTGTCATCCCCCTGGATTCATTTACCATGATTTTAGAAAGGCCACAGTGGGTAACAAATAATGCAATGCATAAACTGTGGCTGTCAAAGGCTCTTTCTTTGACATGAAATGATTCAGATATGGAAATGATTTAGTTGTGGACATGCAGATAGGATACTGTGGAATTAAGGAAATACATTGTAGTGTATGTACTACATGGATAAGGATAAAGGGAACTTTTTTGTCTTTTCTTACTATATAACCATAAAGCTGTATTCTGTCTTCCTGAGTGACATCTTGTCTTGCACTGAAAATACACAACATTTTGGGGGACTGTAAGATGTCAGACTGGGACGTGGCCCCACCTAGCACCTTTCTATTACAGACTGTGACCAGGCCACCTTTCTCCTAGCCCAAGTGCATTGGTGTAATTAGTCTATCAAAAAAAGTTAAAATCTAGAGTCACAACCAGAACTTCAATAATTTCTGTGAAAAATTATCAGCAAATAAAATTATTCTGTGGATAGAACTGATAAATTTCAAAAGGAGGTGGGTTTTTTTTACAATATTTTATGACTAGGACCAAATCTGTCTGAAGATTTTCAAGTGCTTCTGCCAAACTAAACTACATTTGACCTTCTGCATAAGAAAGTTCAAAGGCTACCACATACACATTCTCAAAAAAATCCATGTGAATCTAGACCATGGTGTGAATCTAAACATGATGTTTAATGTTAGTGTTCAAGCGATGAAAAACCAGCCACAGCTCTGATAAGGTGCTAAAATAATTTATAGTCTTTGGCTTCAAAATCCATATTTTTTTCAGGGTGTAACCTTCTACCATCTTATTTCAGTCCACTAAATCTTGTTATTTAGTTTCTAATTAATGAGCCTTTTAAAATGAAATGAATTCTCCTTTGTGTTTGGGACCCTACAAAAATGTATTTTCCCTCACATCTTTACTTTTTTGCTCCCTTTACTCAGATGCTTGTGATTTTCACAGAATTAGACATGTTGATATTAAAAAGTATGTTTTCTTCAGGATCTTTGTAAATTTCATATTTATAGTATTTCAGAAAAAAAATTGCTGCTTTAAAAAAATTATCTCATTCTAGCTTGCACAGCAAATTTTGGTACCTGAATTTAATCTTTGCATTGTTATCATCTTTAACAGCTCATATTAAGGCTCCATGATATCGAGTAGAAGCAACTCCATATGGATTTTATTACATTCCTCTGTTAGGTTAAATGACCTAAAATTATGCAGGCATTTTGCCACTGATCTATTATCCAGAAGTAAAAACAAAGGTAGAGGGAGAGTGCAAATAAATAAAACCTAAGGCTGAGTTGAGCAGGAAGCAGTTTGTTGGCAAGTTTTTAACCACCATTTGGTTTTTGGGCATGAGAAACAAAACCTTTGGTGCATACAACAGAAACCCCAAAGAGAAAGTAGCAGTGAGATTAAATTACTTTCTTTATCTAATACTGATGCATTCTTTCTGTTAAATTCCCACCACAGCATCAAAACACTGTCCTAGAAATGCTTCTTGTTCATGGCTGACAGATATTAGCTGTCCTTTAAGTCTACCACACCACTATTTTTCTAGATGTAATCTGACACGCCTTTGATCTTGGTAAATTGAACACTTCCAGCACAGCACAGAAAGGGTACTAGAAAAAGAATATTAATCCAGAGAAAGTGTTTCTATACATGTGCAAACTTCTTTATAAAAATTGATGTAAGCAGATAACATGATGCCCCACAATTTTCTGCCTGAGGGCCTTTTGTGGAACAACCAAACATGGCTGGGAAGTGTTAGTGGGATAGGTATGTGGACTCAAGGAAAAAGGGAATCCTACATTAAAATGCAAGTTGCTGATTTACCTTTTGGGAAAACAGTACTATTCTTAATGTGAAAGCAGGTACTGCTTATCTGGTGGGAAATTCTTATCCCAGCTTCACAGACCACATAAAAAAATACATTTATTGTGAGTTCCACACACCTTGATGGTCCTCCATAACTTATAATGCTTATTTTCCTCTCAGTGACAAGACACTTCACAAATTCTTCTTCAGTTTGCCCTGATTTTTGTCTCATCATGTTGATCGATTCGTGTTACCAGCCATGTCCTCTTCAACTCCCTGCTCTTCTCTCTCCTCTGCCTACCTCAGGCTCTTCTGCCTCAGCTTTTACATTCAAATGTTTTACTGGCCCTATGCTTGTGCATATTTGTAAATCAGAATAGTACCTACATATGCAGTGCCATGCCCTTTAAGCACCACGACATGCAAACATCACAAAATGAAGCCTTAGAGATCAGTTATGGTTGACTCAGTGGGCTGAATTACTACATGTGACATATTTTAGAATTATTGATTTAGGTAGTAAATTATACATCGAAAGAAATGTTCTCATTTCTGTATTATTAACTGTGATGGCATGAAATAATATTTACTAATTGTTTTATTTCATTTTAGTTTACTTGAGCACAGAATTCTAGAGATGGAAGAAAGGCACAAAGAGGAGCTGGCCACTTTGAAGGAGGAAAAGGAGAACCTACAAAGCTTAGTCACACGACAAAGCTACATAATCCAGGAACTAGAGAAGCAATTAAACAAGGCAACAAGCAATAACAGTGTCCTGCAGAAACAGCAGCTGGAATTGATGGATACAGTTCACACCCTGATCACCCTCTGCTCCAAGGAAGGAGGTAAGAAAGTGGCATTATAAAGTACATTATAAAGTACATTAGAACTACTAGGAAATATCTTGTGAATTAAGACCTCAATTTTTTGAAAAAGCAAAACTTAATGGTCTTATTCCAAGAAAGAAAAGAAAAAGACATTATAATTGAGGAGAAAAGAGCTGAAGAGAACCCACAAATCAGATAAAGTTCAGACAATGCTGAGGCTGATCCTTGTACCAACAGCCATATTTGATTCTTTGAATTTAATATCATTGAGTTTTTATATCTTGACCACAGCAGATATAGGCCAAAATTACATTGCTTTTGTACTAACAATACTGATTTTTTCCTCTGAGTATCTGTCTCCTTCTGCTGGAAGTAAGCCAACCAACCGTGGGTCTTAACTTTACAGTACCTCATCTACTCTTGACTTCCTTTTCAGTCAATGGAGAGAACAGGCTACTAACCAAAGGAAAGTAATTCAGAGGTTGTTACACAGATATGTACATAGTCTGGTTATAGGCTCTTATGGTGCTATAGGTAGATATCCAAAAGATTAATTTCTTCTATTGAATTAGATCTTATTTATAATAAGAGATAATTTTGCTTTCTTCTGTCTTGCTGTGTTTTGTTTGTTTCTGGGTGCTCCAAACAAAAAAGGTAGAAATAATATTGAAAGAAGAGCTCTGCAAAGACTCTGTAGGACAATTTCCTCAAGTATGTCTTTCTTAGTAAACAGTTTTCTTACAGAAACAGAGACAGAAATTCAGATAGAATTTCAATTTTCAAATGCCAAGGACACTGCAGAATGTATTAAGAAAGAAATCCTTTTCACCCAAACTGGTCCAGGAAGGGGTGGAAACCACTGTGCAAAATGGAAGTGGTACACTTGGAAGAATATATTATTATCTATGAAAAATAAGGCAAAGTCATACAGAAATGACAACATAAAAATCCTTCTGAGAAAGGCACAGGATAAACACAGAGAGAAACTGTAGACATGTGAGTGTGATAGTCTTTTAGCAATTGTGGAAGCATGGATCAAGGAGTTCTCTGAGAGGTATCAGAAGTCTGAAGAGCCCAGCATAATAGATCTTTGTCATTCTAGAGCTCTAAGTGCCATCAACTTAAAAAAAAAAACAAACTAAAAAAAACCAAAACCACCAAAATACTAAAATAAAAACAGCAAACAACTACCCCATCACCCCAGCTGAAAACTTGTCACCTGTATCATTACTATCATTACTTGCCACCTGTATCATAATTCAGTGCTTTCTCCAAGAGGCAGAAGACATACTAGATCAATCAAGCTATCCAGCTCAAGGCAATGTGGGTTTTCTCTCGGCTATATATTCCCATGCAACTTGTGTGGCTTAAATATAAACTGCTCCAGTCATGAGGATTAAATCTCTTGCTTTGGAAGTGTTGCATGCTTGGGCCAGTGTTGATAGACTACATTTCTGTTTTGAAAAAATGTTTTCTTCCTCTCATGTTCATTCTAAATGTTCCCTTCTGCTCATTCTATTGTATAGTTCCCTAGCATTTGGAATTAAATAACATGTTTCATAGAAAGCTGTTCTCACATCAGTAGAGAAACATTGTGATGCAATGCAAATCCTTTATTATGTTTTATGGCCTTTTGGCAAAGAAACCTGGCAAGGCTGTGTCCAGTGTGTTCTAATAAAGCTCAGGAGTATTTTAAAATCAATAACAAAATGAAAGATATATTATTCTCATACAGAGATATATAGCAAGTTCTTTAAAGCTTAAAAAGATTTTCTAACAGTCTTGAATATGATTCAAAAAAACCAACAAACAAACCAACATTTTTCCTAAACTTAGTTTCCTCAGCTGCTTCTTATAAAAACTTTGAATGAGGAATACAGAAGTGGATGTTTCAAATTGGGCTCCTGGGTACAAATTCAGGTGCCTGAAAACCTGAGTTTTCAATGGTCTTTTTAACTTCTGAGGAACTATGGAAGTAAATGATGCTTAGCACAGTTAAATACCTAAATATAACTTTAATAGCCTAACTAAGCCCTTGATTTTGAACATTACAAAAGGTAATGTATATTATCAGGTTCAGAATTTTCCTTGGATACCTTTGTTCTTTGAGGAGAATAACTTAACAAGAAATGTTCAAGTGAAGAAATGTTTCTTTCCTATTGTTTGATTAAGTCTAACTGACCAATGGTTTTGGTAGGTATATTCACAGCTGAAGAAGTAGCCAGATAGCTAAAGTTAAAATAATATTTTCCTGGAGCACAAGACCACTCTAATGAAGACTATGTACTGAAGGTTGTGCCAAAAATTAATGCCAACTTCAGTCTGTGAAAATATGTGTTGAAGGTGAAAATATATGCATATTGGGAAGTACCACTGCATCTACTCTAAATTTACACCAAAATAAGATACAACAAGTCTTGATATGTGTACTAATGATCAAAACAAAAAATTCTCTGTGAGAACTGGTGTTTCTTGGGAAATGGAGAATAAAAAAAAGTGATACATAAATCAGTGACACCTCTTCTGTCTTATACTTCGGTAAATCTCAGTCATCTAATTTCATAAGGGATATAGCAGAAATGGAAATGGTCCAGAAAAGAATAGGACAATGGAAAAATTAGAGTCCTGGAACAATGTTCATATGAGGAGAGAGAGCTGTAACATACAGATCTATTAGGTGGGAAAGAAAATATGTGGAATGCTGTTTTGTAAATGCCCAAAATAATTAATCATAGGGAGAAAAGGAACAGCCAGTAACACTGGGAAGTATTTTCCATTGATAAAAAGAGGACTTAAGTAATTCGGGTAAAGATTACTAGATATCATAGAGATTGATAAATATTTTTTTATTATTAAAAAGCTGTAGAGATAGAAAAAGATGGGTCCTATTAAGAACTATGGGTCTTTAATAGGGACACTCATCTTTGACAGAAAGCACAACCTAAGTGAGTCATCAAGTCCGGAAAGCCAGCCTGTCAAAGATGAGGAACTTTACAAGTATGAACAACAGAGTTGAGAGGAATTGCAAAGTGTGTCTAAATCCTGTGGTATTTTGAGAATGGATTTATGTATCTCTGTCAGATTTTCCTAAATTAAAAATTTAGGAAATTAAGTCACTATATTTTATCTTACATTTATGCCATAATATTTTAAAAATTGTCTGTCTATCTATCTATCTATCTATCTATCTATCTATCTATCTATCTATCCATCCCCCCATCCATCCATCCATTTGTAAATTCTCTCCCAGGATAAGCCATAGAGAGGAAAATTATTTTCTTTTTCTTGTAAGTCATAGTATTGAGGATTTTCCCATTTGTGAAAGTAAAAAATAGAATATAGATAAACCAATAAATTTGAAACAAATCTGGTGATAATCACTGTTTTTTGATTACAGAACATGAGATACATTTACTCCAGTAAATGACATAATCATATCAGAAGACTTATTTTTAGACTAATTTAAATAAATTGGGACACTATCTGAAATTTTCCGGCTTGGAGCCTATGAATAATATAGCTGCGTAGTATAGAGATACAGGGCTGAACAGAAACTGTTTCTGTTCAGTAAAACAGTCTAAGGAGCTAACAAGGTCCCTAGAACTGGATGAAAACCCTAAGAAATCTGCTTTAGTGCTTCCACTGTGCCTAGGCATATATTAGGAGAATTTCTGAAGAATATAAAGGCAAATGAGAAAGATAAAAAAAAAAAAAAACCCAAAACCAACCAGATCAAATCAACCAAACAAAAAAACCAAATGAAAAGGTAAAAGCAACACAAATGAAAAAAATTTTAAATATAGGTGGACCTAAATAGAAAATCCAGATCCCATTTTCAGTGTCAGTTTTGCTACAGACCAGTTTTGGGATGAGGGCCACCTGTAAAACTTGGAAATGTTGTGCATTCGGTTTCCAAAATACCACCCACCTCTCTCCCAGTGTGAGTGATTCTAGAGTTTCAGTTGCATGTAATCCTTCAAATAGACACTCTAACAGGTCACAAAGCCTACAGAGAGTCAAATAAATGCAGGGTACCATGGGGACTCACATGTCTCTATTTTGGCCTGTGTCTGTGGCTAAACTTTTCTGTGTATATTGGTCACATTTTCTGTGTATATTGGTATATTTTAGGCAAGGGAAAAATCTGCCAGTAAATTTCTACAGAAGAATTTCTAAAATAGAAACACCCATTATATAGGTGCACTAACCTTCAAAGTAAATGGTTGTTCATTATGGTGAATATTAAAATAACTATTTAAAGATTAATTAATCTCAAAATTAAAATGTAGATAAATGCATGAAACTTTTAATTTCTCCAACAAAAGATGAGGAAATAAAATAGAAGTGAAGGCCTGATTAAGCACAGAGATATTGTATGATTATATCCAAGACTGTAAGTGCTTCACCTTTAGCAAATAACAAATCAAGATCAAATTATAGGTGGATAGAAATCAAATTATTCTTAGAAAAGGTCATAGAGAGTTTTGTGCTTATTGCTTTTTTTAAACTGGTCTTTTCTCATGCTACTTAGAGTATTATTTGTCTTAGAGTATTATTTATAAAATACATTGCTGTCACTGTCAAACACATCTGTACCACAGTAAAGAGTATTGTGAAGTACTTTCTAAACTGCCACATGAGAAAAATTATTTATGGAGAAGATATGTAGTGCTAAAGTAGACAGTCACATGAATATCAGTCAAAAAACTCCTCCATCCCAAAACAAGGCATGTACTACAAACTATGTTAAGCAATAGCTAATACAAAGATGTGTATGCAAGTTCAAACCAATTACTTTAGAAAATATATTGGTCCACTGGGTAATTATGATTCAAGCCAATGTCACAAAAGGTGCCTGATCAAAAATGCATTGTCTTTTATTCAGTGTAAGAAAATGCATTGAATTTCTATTGTCTTAAAAATAATTTGCATAAATTGTGGTAACTGCCTAGGCAGTCCTACCCACAAGATGTAAATGTAAAATTCAGTGGGAAAGCATATTGAACCATAAATTTATTTTTGTTGTCCTATTAGTTTTTTTCTTTGGCTGTTTTCCAGACTGCATAATAATAAACCTTGTTACAATGTTTGACCTAAACTTACTTACCTCAGAAAACTAATGGAACAAAGGAGAAAGTTTTGTTATGAATGTCTGGTTTTGTGACCTCTTAGTAAAAGAGAAATGAAGAATTATGTTCCTCTTGAATGCTGACAAGATGCTAAACTTAATTCTCAAAATCATACATGTATATGCTAAGAATTTACCTCCCCAGAAATACCTATTGAGTTCATAAAGTAAACAACATGGTTAGTGGGTCTAGCATTTCAGACAAGGTAAAAGTTTCCTAGTATATGGATAGGAAAAGTAAATAGGTCCAAATGTTCATTTGAATGGAATTCATGCTTTTTAAAGGCATAGCAATTAATTTATTTTAAATAAAATTAAAAAGTAATTAATCTATTCCACTTCTTAGTCCAAAGTTGATGTGATGTAAAAATTTATTCTGAAGTGAAAAGAGAGAGAATAGGCTGAGAACTTCAAAGAAATGACCTGAAGGTTACAGGCTCAGGGGAAACTCCATTGACAGAAGCAGAATTGCCTCAGAAGTGATGCTGGCCTTCTTCATTAGACAAACTTCAAAGACACCTTTTATAATACAGGCTAGTATTTAAAAAAACAAAAAAACAAAACAAAAAAACAAACAAAAAAAACCACAAAACAAAACAAAAAAAAAAACCCTAAATAAACAAAACCCAAAAAATCAACCAAAACCACAAAAAGCCAAAACCAAACCAAACCAAAAATCCTGGTGGGAACACAGGACAGAAAAAGAGAACTGTAGTTTTAAATATTACTATTTTGACAGTGTTTGATAAGAAATATTTTCTATATTATGTTGATTCAGCCATAAATTGGAATACAATAACGAAAATATTAAATCCACTAGATTTTAGCAGTGTAGAAGAAGGTTTTATGACACAGGTCTTGATAATTTTACTTCTGTTCCTGGAAAGAATAATATTGGTAATCATCTGAGACATGTTTTGAGGTGACATTTTGTTTTTTTCTGTACCATTTCTCTATAAATATTTCATTCCTTAAGCCCATGCCTCCTCTTGGTACCTCATCCTTGACATTATTAAGATTTTTTCCAACGTGATGAGACATAACTGGTGAGGCAGAAACTTAGAGTGTGTCACATCAATCACTTCATTATTTTTCTTTCAAAACATAGAAGAACCTTTTGTTCCAGGTGCACAGAAGATTCTGATCAGCTTTGGCTGAAAGCTGTAGGCTTGAGGTGGATCAGGATTGTGCTTGAAGCATCATTTAAGAAATTAATTCATGCATGAAGTGACCGATTTTTTTTATACCAGAAACTGAATTTTAGTTATCAATGTGTTCTAATATACTGTGGTGTAAGAGCAAAGCATGATGCTTTTGAAATACTAATTAATTTTAAAAATGTATTTTTGTTAAGAATTAATTAAAAACCTCAGACTTGTAAAAGTTAGAATGCCCACACCAAAACCTTATACAAAATGCAGTTTAATGCACTGAAATCATCTGGTGTTCCACACTTTTTAACTTCCCCAAAGATGTCAAAGCAGATAACTTTAGCTGTGGTTCAAGATTATGGAAAAAATCAATTTTCTCAGTTTCTCTCTACTTCCTCCATCTTTAGAGATTTTATGAGCATGAGGTTTTCATTTTTACAAAGATATTCTAAAGCATAACAAAAATACTTTTCGTTTAAAAAGAGATCAGAAGATCACTATCAGAAAACGTTTGCTGGCATTTCACAAAGCTCACTATTACAAAGATACGTTCCAATACGTGATCTGCTCTTACTTATATTTTGAAAGCTGGAGAAAAACTGAGTCTTTCTTTTGCACTCAGTGTCAGGGAAGAGGGGTCCCCTTACTGTGGCTGGATCCTATTGAGCAAATGAACTGTAGAGTGCTGCAGGGCGGCAGGCAGAGGCTCTCTGACTTTGTGCTGTCATGGAGATGTTCAGTTGAATCCACACATCAGCACCAGCATTTGTGTTTCTTTTTTTTTCTGTTCAGGGGCTATACAATTCCTGCTTTTGCCGAAGACTCTCTTTGTTGATATGCAATGTTCAGAAAGTTCTATTGGAATTTTTTGGGGTCATTCTTATCTGACTCACCTAACATTTTCAGAGTTTGGGTCTGGAATTCTTTTAGATCAATGAAGTCACTTCTCTCCAAGTGGGTTTTATCATGATGAGGTGACTTAAAACTACAAATGCCCTTTTGCTCCATATTATCGGTTACAATGTAGTAGTAATGTTAGAGTTGATATTTAGTGTTGATGTTAGTGTTGTTTATTTAGTTATATGATCACTAGCTGTGTTGTTTTTTTCTAAAACTGAAAAAAATCAATTCCAAATCATCATGTTTTAAAAATAAAAATATTTTCGTACCATGCTTAGGCAAAAATACCTTAATTTCAAAGTTCTCCTTTATAACAAAGTGCAACAAATTATATTAGGTTGTAGCAACTTAGGCTGTAATTTAATAGAGGTTCAGTTCTGAAATAAGTAAATGAATGTACAGCATTTGAAATTCATGTCAGTGGAAAAATATTTAAATTCTTCAAAACAGAACTGTGAATTCCAATATTTTATTCCTATTAAACTTCTGAGGATCACAGCAGGAGATCAATATTTATTGGTACTGAAAACTTTAAACTGGAAGTGTATATAAATTCTGGATTGTTGATATTAAAATCAATTACCCACCCTCATTCCTACAGTATAGGTCAGTGCCAAATCCCTCTTCACTCAGTTTTGTGAAACTGGTGTTATTCACTCACACCAAAGATATTACAGAGAATATCAGAATATATAAACCAACTAACAGCAATGTCAGTGTCACCCAAAAGGCTTGTTAGTAAAAAATTTCTTTGTATGCATACCATTGCTCAGATGGAAACATCAAATGCACATTAGGGTGTCTGAGCAGAAAAAATATAAATCAATTAAAGAAATATGGACACTAGAAGTATTAAACAATGCCAGCAACTTAATCTCCTTGTACAGTTAGTGAAAGGATTCTTTAGTTCTCCTCTCAGTGAATAGCTAGTTACTCACAAAATTGCTGTCTCAAGCAGAAACTCTTAAGGAACTATATTGCAGCTGGATAATTAAGTGTCTTTATCTCTTTGTAAATGGGCCATAAGGCATTCTATTGCAGCTCACTAATGAGGACCATTTTATGGTATTCTTAAGTGATTTCTTTCAAATGCACAGTGATTTGAAGTATTATTGTTCTTGCCAGTCACTAAGGCTGGATTTATTGGGAAACAAACTTGATAACTGTAGATAATTTATTAGGTATTAAATAATTATGCCCTGGAGAGGGTGAAAGCTCTCTATGTTGATGTCGTTTTCCAAGACCAAGTTAATTCCTGCAGCCCAACAGGAGGGAAATTCTGCTTTAAATGATTTATTTAATAAGCAGTTGGATAGCTTGAGTGCTCTCGCTATGCAATTGTTTGTCTTTCTTACTGCAGACTCTTAGAGGCTGTGTGGGAGGGCAAAGTAATGTTCTATTAGCTGCTAAAACATTTCTATAAATGTTAACCTGAGACATCTAATTGACTACACCTTTTCTCTTTCCTCCCCATGTTAAACGTATTGATCTCAAATTCTTCTATGTAATGAACCTTAGTGCTCGTTACAAATCTGGTACTGGACCAATGCCTAGGCTGTTAGAATCATTGTAGTCCTGCTAATTGCATTTCAGCATGGCCTGGTAGTTACTCGGGTTTGTACTTAAGCGAGGTTCACACACCTCTTTGGGCCTCCCACATGCAGTGACGACGATGCATGTGGCCATTAACGTCTAGAGTTTGAGAGCAAAGGGACTATTTTTGCTTTTGTCATTTTTCCTTGGAAACACAATCCTTCCACTTCTCCATCAAGTCCAGTGACTGTAGGGTCACAGGGTGAATCAAGATCATTGAGCTGCTACAGCAGAATAAACAACTAACATAACCAACAAAGAAACAAAACAACAAAACAACCAAGCAACCAAAGACAATCCCTAACCTTGCCTCCCCCTTTTGCATGTTCTGAAAAACATGCAAACATGTTCTGCAAGATTCTCATTAGCTGATTCCTTCTCTGGCTATGGAACCAGTCCACAGCCAACAGATACAGCCAGACAAGCACTGCTCCTGTAAGTGACATTCTGTGATTGCACCACGTTTGGGGTTAGGACTAAGTTTTCTCTTAGACATCCAAAATGTGCACGTGTATTATAGACACGCTTATACTGTCATAGAGTCTGAACATTTTAATGAAAGCCAGCATTTTCTATTGTCGTCATTCAGCAAATGAATGTGCCTAAGAAAGAAATTCTAGAGTTTTATTTTCTTTCACCTTCTAAAACACCCATATGAATTGAAGGTAAGGTCCCAGGAAGATCTTGAATGAAAGATGCAGGAGGTGTTACTCACCAGTTAATGGCCCAAATGAAAATATTATTTTTTAAATTGTTACAAAGGAATAGACAGGAAATCAGGAAAAAATGTATCACATAATCCATGGTGTGTTCAAATACTGCATAAAATATTGGAACCCACATTGCACACAAAAAAATCTACAGAGACAGACAACTGAGTATGTGAAATACCATTAACTAAACCTATGACAGATACTTCAGGTGGTGCAAAACACAGTAGAAAGAGATTGCTATAGAAATTGTAGGTGGCTTGTAGAGCATGTGTGCAGACTTACTGACACTTTCAGCTGAGAATGCAGTGTCACCACCTGGAACACTCTTGTTAAAAACTAACAAAGATAAATTGTCCTTCCCATGGTATGTGTATGAAGTTCCTTGTGTTATAGGTAATAATCAATCAAGCCAAAATAATAATTAATAAAGACAAATTTTATTTTGCAACTGTGATACGGTCTCCGATAGCCACAATCTAAAGGGACAGCGTCGAGCCTGGGTTCGGCGCTGGGTGAACGCTGGTCTGACCTCTATCACATCGGATCCCCCTCTGTTCACAAAAGTTTTTGGGTCCGGGCAGCTTTTATACACTTTAATTAGCCCGAGGCAGAGTGGCTTTTGTTCTTTTCATGGTTAAACACATTCATGTTGTCTTCTTTCTCTGCGTTGGGCTGGACAATGTAGTTCCCAGCAAACGATGAATGCTGATGTTGGATTACGGGAACCTGGAATTGGGATGAAAGTCCCCGATGGCTCTTTCTATCTTGATCTCCAGTAGTTGAGTATTCATTGCCCTGGCTGTTCTTGAGTAAGGACTCATCTCCTCCAGAGCCAGGCTCTTTCCATTTCAAATTAGGCTTCACCTCACTACCATCTGTGGTTTCGCAATGGCATGAGGCAGTCGCTCAGTATGAGGTAATCGCTTTGCTCCAGCGTATGGACTTGTAACTTTTTTGGATATTTCTTACAAACATTATAACTTATATCATGTATATTTCTATCATATTTTAGATATGATAGAAATTATCTAAATTACATATTACACTTGGTATGGGACGCTGAATGATGAAAATTAACGTGGCTTCAAAAATGTTAACTGGAGACATTAATGGAAGAGAACTCTTTCAAAACCTATTAAAGATGCAGGTGTTTCATCTGGTGGAGGAAGAACCTATACTGTAAATTCCTGGATATGCTTTCCTGTGTTTATGCTGCTCTCCAGTTGTCTGCTGTGAACATCTGTTCGTATTGAAGACTCTTTTTTCACACCAGGTGTTAGCCAAGTTCTTGCAAAATCTTAGTGTCCTCCTGAGGAGAAAGGTCCTAAAAAAAAAGAATATAAAAGAAAATAAGTAATTATGAGAGTTTAAGAAGAAAAAAACTGAAGATGATGGTTGAAAGTAGTGAGGAAGCCCCATGACTTCTAGGACCCTGATGCTGGAGATGGGACACTGGAGAGGCTGGAGCAGGAAAGTAACCTGGGATATTTAGTCTTTTAACTTCGTTTGGGGGGCCTTGACAATACAGTTTTATACATTAGAATCTGCAAATTTATAATCTATAAACTTGATTATGGAGCAATAATTCCCAGATCAGAAATATTTTATTCCAATATGTCAAAATGAACTTTCCAAGTTGCCAAAGGCCTGGTCTTTTTGTCAGATTCACAGCAACGTCACAAAGGAATATTAGCTTTAAAAGCATTTTGGTGAATGTATATTTTGTTGAAAGGAAAATGCCTGTCCAAACTCCAGTCCTAAACTTCCTTTCACCTCCCTAGTAAATAAACAGGAGTACACAAGCATGCACAATGACGTATCTGAGAAGACTGCTGGACTCCAAGACATACAGAAGCACCTTTCATACTAATATCCCCCCATTATTGTTTTGGGTTTTTTTTAAGATTTTCAGACTTTATGGAGATAAAGATAAAACATAGAATTAATAAAGTAGGAAAAAATGTTGACATTGGAGAAAGTTTTGCATCAGGTGGTAATAGTTTGTCTTTATAACAATCAGAATTTGTTAGTAACTATGTATAGATTCACATTTAAAACTTTTAGTTGACTTGCTAGATGCATAAAAAGCTCCTAATATTTTATCAAGAATAACTGACTGCAATATTTTTTTTTATTACACACATCTCAATGGATTTTAATTTTCTAATTATTTTTTGCATTGGGTATATTGAGTGACAGTGGTAGCTTTAACAATCCAGAAACATATTTTGTGGAAGAAAAACAGATAGTGTGTAATATGTACTTGAATGAAAATATGCTTTCAAATCCATTTTAAGAGGGACCCAAGTGTGCTCTTTCACAGCTATCATTTCAGGTTGTAGGCATCACTGTAGTTGTCTGGAGAGCCTACCTGAACTGAAATCAGCCTTCAGGTTTGTGCTTTTTCTTCTACTTTGTGTAACATTTGCAACACAATGGTGTTGTCACAGGATTGTCTTATTGCAGGCAACATTGGGTGTCACAGTCAGCTATTAGGTTGCAGTTTAATACTTGCTCTCAAGTGGAGGTTGGTATATGTGAGACAGGGACACTGAAACAGCACTGTCCTCTGCATGTAAGTCAGCAAAAACTGTAAGTCTTTGGATGTTTTTCCTCCCCAAAACAAAAAAAAAATCTTCACCTTATTCTGTCAGATTTGTTTGTGGTTGCTGTTGCTGGGTCAGGGAACATATATCCATGTGTGGGCAGTGTTCCAGGCCCCCTCACTGGGTAACAGCTTGAGTAACATCCTTTGGATAACATTAACAAACTGTTCTGGATTTGATTCTTTACAAGCCAGGCATTATTTGCCATTGTAATTGGAATTTTGTTGGTCCACAGCAGCTGCACCCAAATGGCTGGGAAAGAGGTCAGAGACAGAGGGTCATTTACAGAAATGCAGGATTCCCCGCAATATGTCTGGAACAATGACAAGACCAAGGCAAAATTTATTTGCAGTCAGGATCTAGACAGAAACCATCATTTGGCAGTCCCTGTATGACCCTATCCTGGAATGTAGCAGCTTTAGGTAAAAACCACCAATTTACAACTTTCTCCTTTTTTGATTTTTTAGGAGCTGCTCAACATGGGACATAATTTTTACCTCAGATGCTTTTGATAGTGCAGCTAAAATTTAGGTCAATTATACATGACAATAAGATATGGAGAAAGACTTTTCCTTTCAGAATTCAAAAGCATTAATGATTTCTTTAAAGAGCCTTTTTGTTACTTCTGGTCTATAAGAAAATTAGATCTATGTAAATAGAACATTGAAACAATGAAAATATAATAATTCATTCAGACACTAAAGAAATCTCTGCATATCTGTCCAAATAAGTCACCATCACACAGAAAAACAATAGCTGTATTTCATTTATTTTCAGTATCACTAAAGAACATAAGAGACTAGTGATTAACTCAGTCTCAACTGATTTCACAAACATAGCAGCTCAGATCTCAAATAATTTAGGAAGCATGATTGTGATTTATTGATTCAATCAACATAATTAACTGCATTTTAACATTCTTTATTGCTTATAGACAGGCTGTGCTGTTCACCAGGTACTGATGGAGACTTGAAAAGCAATGAGACAACTTAATTTTCTCAAAAACAACCAGAAATATCAGTTAAAAAAAATCAAGTAGATTATTTCAATTTTTTTCTCCTAGTTGAGATGAAATTAGATAATTTACATACAGCTAGGAAAAACAGATAATGTATGATTTCAATGTTATATTCTTAGAGGAGAATACTAGATTAGTAAATATTTCATAAGCTACTTATTCTTAGTAGTCAGTTGGTATTTCTTTAAACCTGAGAAAAAAAAGACAACATTCACAATTTGTGATAGCTATTAGGAAATAAACGAATTAATTATTGATTTAATTTTACAACTAATAGCAGAAAAAATAGTCTCACTCTACACTGGGCACACATAATATCAACCAATCAGTTAAATTTCCCTATTGATTTGGGAAAAAGCCCTATATATTGGAGCTCTCTCACTTGCAAGCACAGGTAAGCCATTCTAATAAAACTGGAGGGGCTGCAGCCCCAGGTGCTGACCCTGGCTTTCTGCTTGCTGAGGGTTAATATCCTGGGAGCAGGTGCAGCAGAACACTGCTCAGCTCTGGTGCTGCACAGCCCATGGGTTAACAGAGACCTCATTGATTTGGGTTCCTGTTCATCATCCACAGGGCCTGGGCAGTTGTGGATGGCACTTCCACTACTGTCTGGGCTCCACTCACCATCCAGGAACTGGGGAAAAGGAACAGCTGAAGGACTGATAACTGAAAAAATTAATTGCCACCAAGTAGGGAAAACAGATAGTATAGCCCAAGGAGGAAGTTTTTGGGCTAAAAATTACCCAGAAGACTTTTGGAAGCGCAGTGAAAAAGTTATTATTGGTTCTCATTCTGTTCAGAAAAGCAGGGCTTTCCACACAGGCACCATTGCTGTAAAGAAGCATGACCAGTTTATTCATCCAGAGAAGGCAATCAGAAAACCCTCCCAGGTTCCAAACCTTGGATAAGCATTCCAGTTTAAAAAATTATTATATTACTTTGCTTCACATAGACTTATCTTTTTCTTGAGGTACATAAAACTCTGTCATTGTATATGAAAACAGCTAAACTAACATTAGAAGTTTGTGTAAAGTCAATATCTTGAAGCTAAGGAATTTAATGGTTGCATATTTAGTTTTAGAACTAATCTAGTTGAACTTACTTTTAAAAAAAATTACTTACACATCTACCATATGTGAGCCAATACATCATTCAGGGACTTTACTTAATGTATAAAGGATTCAAGGTCTATGTAATGTTGTAGAAAAAAATAGTCTAGAGTTATAGTACGTAGAAGTAGTTTGGAAACTGTATGGAATATTTAGTTAGAAAAACAACAGCAAACCTTAGAGAAAACATATTTTATTCTAAAAGCACATTACCAGTAACATTCCTGAGTATTAATTTTCTGTCAAGTTTGGGCTGTTCTTGCAAATTACAGTATGATGTATTAAGAAAACCTAAACTTTGGCTAGTCATGCTTAATATACTGTGCTGCAATCTGTAATAGTATAGGTCCTTGTGAAGGAGCTGGGCTTTTCTTCCAGGGGGATCACTAATTCCTGAGAGAGGGGTGAGAGGCACCCAAGGAAAGCCATCTTCTCCTGGCTACAGTGGAATAAAACCCCTGGTGCAGAAAACCCCAAATGGGTATTGGATTGCTTAGTTTTTAGGAAATGATATGTTTGCTCTCTCTGTGATCTCAGCTACCTCAGCTGTCTAGGAGGAAAGATGACCATATCTATAACATTTACCTGTCTTTCTCAACTTCGTCTCTCACACAAACATCCCTGTAATTGTGTTTCTTTTAGTTTTTAACAGAAGATAATTTATTTCTAAGGACAATTCCTAGAGATTAATCTCTTTAGAAAGTTACCAAGGCTGTTTGCTCTGATATTAACATCTTACCTTGTTTAAAATTTTAATGATATAAACTTTAAAACCTACTCTTGATTTCTTTTGTCTAAGTTTCAGTTAGAAAGGACCCAAATTCAAATTTCCTTTATTGAATCTTAATGGTTATTTCCAAGTGGTTTTTGATGTGTGTATAACACTCATGTAAGAGGTAAGATAATCTTGCTGCATACAGCTAATAAAATAGAAGTGTTTTAAGACTGAAGGAAATGAGCAGTGCCTCTGCACCACTTAATATAATTTTGAAACAGGAGAGACTGATGTCTCCAGTTGAAACAACAGCATTAGTGAAATTCAGGCCAGAAAGAATGGTTCTATTCTAAAGCCCTCTGAAATCAATGAGAGGCTTTTCTTTAACTCCTCTAGGCTTTGGCTCCAACCCCAAGTAATTATTCAGGTTGGACTTTGGCCACAGATACTAGCACCATCTGCTTACAGAAAGTACCATGAAGTCTTTAATTAACACAAATCACGAAGGCCTCAGTTCTATGTCTTATCTAAAAAATGTCACTTTTGAGAGAGTGCACAATTGATGTGCACCTTGCTAAGGACCTCACTCCCTGCCATCTCACAGGGAAGGCTGTAATCTGCAGCACTGCCAGCACTACCTTCTCCAAAAATGGCTAAGTTTCAAAGCTGTTGATTTCCTAATTGAATTTCATATGCAAATATATAAATTAGGGGGTTTTTTTTGTTGATAGTTTTGAATAATAATAAACATGAAGCAAATACACGGAAAGGGAGAAGCAAGGGATTTTTGTTTCTTAAAATAAAATTTTAAAATAATAATATAAAACACATAAAAGGGAAAGAATAATATCATTTTTGTGCAAAATATCTACCTAGAGAGCAGTAGAGTCAAGACTGGATTTCTCACTATTCTTCTATTTTCACCTTTTCATGGAATGACTGAGGTAAAATGTTTAACTTTTTTTACGTCAATATCCCCATCTGTGAAACGGTATTAATACCAAGTGCTCTGGCAGGAATTTGCCATCCTAAAATACTGCTCTGAGGGGTTCAGAGGGAAGATAGTACTCCCAACTGCACGCCCTTGGCATTATTCTCACCACCTGTGGCCCGTGTAGTCCCACATACTGTGCAAGGCAATTGCCCTGTTGCACATCAGCATCAGCTTTGCAGTGGAGGCCATTTCACTCAGAGTGAATAAGATATAGTCCTTTTTGTATCTATAATTCACACTTTCAAGCCAAAAATGAAAAAGAAGTATCATTCACCAGAGGATGAGTGTGTCTGGAAGACTTTAAATATTGTATCCTTATTGTAAGGATTAATGAAGTGCTGGCCCAAACCCTGCACATCACTTAAGGACATGTTTAACTTTAAGAATCTGAGTAGACAGATGGATTTCCATGGGAATACTGATGTGCTTAAAATATGTGTTGTTGGAATAAAATCATATCCTTCACTATTGTGTGGGGTCATGCTACTTTTGTTTGTGAAAGTGAAGAATACTCTAAGATATTACTCCTTCTACAGGGAATTTCCTGGTTGTTCAAGACTGGGATTCTCAACATTTTGCACTCCTGATTTCTCAGCCCAGACTCATATATATATACATATGGTCTATCTGTAATATACAGGATCAAGATCTGCACTGGTGTTATAACATTAACTGCTTCCCTGTGCTGAGCCAAAATGAATTTTATAAATCTTGCCTCTAGACACCTGACCTCAGTAGCACTGCTTTTTCTTTTATTGTATTTATTAACCTTTATGAATGCAGAGATGAAAATAATTAAATTATTCTCTACCAAAAAAAAACCCCACAAAAAACAAAACAAAACAAAACAAAGCAAAAAAAAAAAAAAAACAAAAAAAAAAAAAAAAAAAAAAAAACCCAAAATTAAGCAAGAGACATTAATGCCCCAAGTTCCTATGCTGCTCAAAAGTCATTACTTCGTGAACAGCACAAAACTCTCTCCTTCCAGCATTGCTGTCTTAGGTGAGCATCTGTGTCAGATCACAATACTGAATACATTTTTCCACGTTCATGTGCCATCTCTGGGGCATTCTTTGACAACCTCCCAGGTTCAGTTTTAGTCAGAGGCAACACCTGCAGGAGCACAGAGCTTTGCAGTCAAAGGAGCATGCTGTGTTACCTCAGCAGACAGGATGCTCTGCTTAGCTATTTGTATCACAACTTCTTCTAGTACATACTCTGCCATCTGTCCAAAGTCTTTGTACTAGCTCTTTACTAGAATTTGCCAAATGCATGAACTGTGTAAGAAACACTGTACAGTTATTACTGTGCATCTTTAAACGGGATGCAGTGTGCAAAAGTGGACTTCCCAGATACAGAAATGCTTAAGACTGTTGTTGTAACTTATATTATCATGTCTTTTGTTTTGCAGTTTTACTAAAGAATGCAAAAAAGGAAGAAGAAAAGCCATTCAGAGACTGTGCAGATGTATACCAGTCTGGTGTTAACAAAAGTGGGGTCTACACTATTTATATTAACAATGTGTCAGATCCTAAAAAGGTAAAGACTGAGTTTATTTTCTTGTTTGTTAATATGATATTGCTCTGAACTGAAAGGAGTGTTTTGAGTCTTTATTGAAGTTATCATTCCACAAAATATTGTGCTGGTATAAAAAGCTTGTCTTCTATTTAGTCTTTAAAAAGTATAATAGGCTGAGAAAATGATTAACTGTATTATTCCAGACATTCTTCTTTCCCGCTGACAGAAAATCCTTCCTAAGTTCCAACGTACACTCAGTAGTTGACTCACTTCCTCCCACTTGGCAAGATCAGCTGAATCAGACTAAGGCTGCAAATAAATCTGCAATAAAATTTCGAAGTGAATTTGTAAAGTGTGATAATGAGGAAGCTGATCTTGGGGATTATCTGGTAGCAGGAGAAAAGAAGGAGCAGAATGAGTAGTTGTTAAAGATAAGGATTTAAAAAATTCTGCTTCACTTGTAGGGGACAGGGAAAATCAGGTTTGGCTGTAAAGAACACAACATGCTGAGTGCCAGCACTGCTTGAAATTATGAAGCATGTATAATCCCATCCTTCTCAAAAAAAAGAGACTTGGGAGGGGGTTTCTTTTATGCAGATGAAACATTAGTCTTTATAAGAGATTATTTTTTTGCAAGGCTTTTGTTGTTAAGGTACCTGAGTCAGGAACTGAGGTTAGGAACATGAGAGGATGACCTAAACCCAGCTTGTCTGTGGGGGAATGTTGGCTGTCCCTCTGAGAGGGCATTGTTGGGAGCAGACACCAAGGCTAAGGGCTGATTACCTGGGAAATGCAGTGGTGGCCATAAAGTGGGCCAGACAGGAGGGAGGGAACCACTTCTGTCTGGTGAATTTATTCTTACTGCAGTAAAATGGTGACCCTGCAAACATAAAAAGACTAAAAAATATTACCAATGTTGTTGTTTACAGTAATATTATGATCATATTAAGATATGCTAACCTTGTTCCTAAGTGGAGTTTGGTATTACAAAAGGCCTTTGGAAGCCTGTAAACATCAGTGTGTTATAGTTTAGCAAGGAATTAGAGTTCGTTAAGCCATGAGTAGAATTGGGGTGGGAGAGCTTTATGGGCCAAGATCAACATGATTCTGGTAAATGTGAATGGGAAAATAATTGACATGACATAAAAGGCAGAGATCCCTGAAAGCATTACTGAGCAGGACAAGAATAATAAAAAAAATTCTGCAGATGCTGCTCCACTCAAAAAGAGATGCAACATCTACATCCAAATTACATGTACCAATTGGCAGTAGTTTTCTTAGCCTTACTGAAGCTCATAAGCCATTACCAGAAGCTGGACTACAATTAAAAACAATGGTTACCTGGGAACACTGTGACACTGATGCTTCTGGTACATTTACCTCAAACCCACTTCACTGGCAGTATAAGGACACAGTGGAAACCATCCTGTGTTTCCACTATATTCCTGGTTACAGACAGTGCTATCAATCAACACAGGTATCACAACTCAGCTGGTGCCATTCCATTACGTTTTCCTGGAGGGTTCCTGTTTTAGCAAGAAAAGGCAGGAGTGTGTGTTTCTGTATGTTGGGCACATTTCTGATACGCCTATTTCTGTCTTGCCCTAGCAATAACACAGCAAGAGCTGAGCCCAGGCATGTTCATGTTAGTCAAGTGAGGAGTGTGATTGCTTTAACAGGTGGTTTTTTAGACATTAAGGTCATTTAAACAAGCTGTAAGGTAGTGCTGTGCAGATAGCTGAACTAACTCCAGCTGAGATAGCTTCAAAATCACATCAATGCAGCATTGTGCCAGCACTAATTAGCCCAGAGGTAGCACCACGCAGACACAGTCAGATTGCTCTAATATCCTGATAGGTACTCCATGGAGACAGACTTGCTTGTTTAAAGCCAGCTTAGTTATCTGGATTACCACAATGCAATGCACAGTTCTGGCATGTCTTAAGAGCCCTAATATATTATTATCTTCTGTATTACTCACAGTCACAGGCAACTATCTCATTCATAACAATTTTGTACGTCAGGTTACAAAATATACCTTAATTTATTTTTATATTTTCTAAAAGATACTTACTAGAATCCTGATATTCAATGGAAAATACCTTTGTCATATATACAAATGTTACTCTCAATTTGGGTGTTTTTTTGGTTTCACATCCATTTATTCACAAAAAAATTTTCCTTCATACCATTTACATACCTCGTTTTTATATTCTCACTCATGCTTTAGACTGCAATTTTTGTTTCTTTTTCCTAACTTCAACAGTTCATTAATATAGTTCATTAGCCTTCAAGCCTCCATCAAAATTAGTGTTTCGTAACTGTTTAAAAGGATCTTAATAATATTCCATATTTTTATATAGAAGGAGAAAAAGATAGAATTAAACTATTGAGCTAATTAATTGGCTTATTCTGATGTGTATGTGTGCAGTGCCTGATAATGTGGACAAATTATTACTCTGAGGGAAAGAAAAGGCAAAAAAAAATCCTCTCAGTCCTTAGCAAAGTCAGGGTGAGCTAGAGGGGAAGCAAGGCTTCTGATGAGCAAGGGAGCAGTGAAAGTAAGGTAGTCTCATTTTGGAGTTGGAAGAACCAAGTCACCTTAGGGAAGGCCAGGTATGATTGGTGTGACTGCAAGCAGGAGCTCTGCATGTGCCCTTGGACCAAGGTATTGGCTCACCCCCTCTCTCCCCAAATGCCCCCACAAACGTGGCTGCTACCAACACTGAAAATGTGAAGTTATCCACCCCTGCTGCTGGGCTCCCTGCATCTGTGTCCCCATGGTTCTGCCAAAGCAATTGCTGTGGCTGTGGTCTTCACTCCTCCCCCTTTACTTTCTTCTTATGGACTTCCCACTAAATTTGTGCTGGTGCTCTCTCTGGGCATATCTGGCAGAATTTTAACACATTAAATGTAAGCTATCCCTCTGTGCTGTGCAAACTGTCATCAGACTGTTTTTGCGTAGCACAGACACATTCCCTGAATCTCAAAGGTCCGGTCTCGAGCTTGTTGCTCCATGCCAGTGAGGTAGATTTGTGGGGTCTTAGTGTGCATGCACTTAAAATGCAACTTATAGAAATTTCACATCTTCCATTTACTTTAAAATTGAGCTTAGATCTGAATGCTATTTATAAAATTTTTAATAATTTAGACCATAAAGCTAAAATAAGTAGAAATAATACCATATTTGCTTTTTAGGAGCTTGAGAATTTTTACCCATGCATTTAAGGAAGAGCAAGAGTGTAATATTTTGGATGTCTTTTATTCTAAGTCAGGTTATTTTATTAATTATAAAATCAGAAACTACAATGCATACAAATTCAGTCACCTTTTCTCATCCTTTTCTAATAGACGGTTAAGTATCAGAACACATTAAGTGGTGCTAAATGGCTGAGTGCCTTGATGTTCTCTGGGACAGACAAGGCTAAAGCTATGCACAGGAACATCTACAGTCACCATAGAACTCCTGTTGATATGGGCAGGTGTTTGTGTCTATCACTGTGGAAAGTGCCAGACCATACAATGATGACAAGTGAAAAAGGTGCTGCTGGCAAATCTTTTTTTCACTGTGCAGCTTTCTCTTTCAATTTGATATATTATTCAGAAAACTTCAGTCTTTTTATAGGTATTTCATTATATCATAGTATGAAAATCCCAAAATTTGCATGCATCTTTAAAATGAGTAATCTTAATACAGTCAAGGATTTAATGCTTTAAAAATTGGCAGTGGATTCATGGGATCTTGAAATTACTTATAAGGAAAGTAAATCCATCTTTTAGAAATTCTCACCGTAAATCAGACTAAAGACATTAAATCCTGGATATAAATGTTTTGACTCACAGTGGCTTCCCTAAAGAAGGAATAGGGCCAAAATATTTGTCTAGAAAATTGTGGGTTTTCTTGTGGTTACCCTGAATCAAGTTCATGTTTGTCCTGGTATTCTATTTCCTTCCTGCACTTTCACAGGGACTTCACTTGGCATGCCTGGTGCAAATTAAAACAGAAACACTTGCATATTGTTACTATGACAGTTCTTAGAGTTAGAGAAATTTAGAATGGCTTTTCCTGAGGGTAGAATATCGTCCTCTAGTCAACTGCAGGACAAAGTTTTATTTAACTGTGTTGAATAGCAACCTCCAATTTGTCAAAGCAATATAAAGCTTTAAATTGCCAACCAGTACTTAATGGATTGACTTTTGCTGCTGTGAGTGCCCAAAGCTAAACCTCTTCAACACTCTTACATACTGACTTTTTACTTAAAGGGCAGAATACAGCTTTTAAAAGCACAGACAAATAAAATTTACGATAGGTGAAGTGTTAATATGGAATGGATAAGTACAGGGGAATGAAATTAGGAAAATTTGCTTCAATGAGTAGCCCGAAGAGACTTTGATCTTAAAATCAAGTGTCCTACAAAAATAGAAACAAAAATGATTACTGCTTGTCACATACCAAGAAAAACAAGTGCACAAGCAGTAGTTTAATTTTTTTCATAGTTTATCTTCTGTATTTTGGAAGGATAATGAAAAAGAGTTAAGTGAATAAAAGTTAATATCCATTTTTATTATTATATGGATTATTTAAGATTTGTAACAGATTTCATATTACACAATATTCTAATATCAAGTGTCAACCAAATTGTCAAATTGTTTCATTATCCTTTATACACAGAATCTTCAGCATCTAGGTTATAATTTTCTTAGTGCAATGGTGACAGGGTATGATCTTACATATTGAGTATATATCTTAACTTCTGACCTTGTCTCACAGATTTCATCTCTTGAGCCTGTTTCTACCTATATTCTCTGTCATATAAGGCAGCTTGCTCTGAGGTCACCTGTCCCATTTTGGGACACTGCCTGGAACACTGCAGGCAATATTACACTTCTAAGGAAAACAGAATAACCTCATCTGTGCTACATTTCAGACTCTTAGGATGAGTGTTTTCTGCAAGAATTCTCAAGATTCTCTCCGAGACCACACGACACTCTGCTAAAAGCTACGTGAAGCATTATTATCACTGGAAGAATTACTCTTGTTTATTAAGAGGAAGGGAGCGGTTTCAGGGACACTGCATAGAAAATAGAAAAAAGAGCATGGAGGAATGTGAAGAGGAAAGCTGAAGTAGAAGGGGATGACTGGGAGATATTCTTGGTGATGTACTGAAAGGAGACATTGCTGGGAGAGTTACACTAAACATAAGGAGACAACTGTTTGTCACCAAATGACTGAGGAATTCATTGCAGGAACAGGGCATGAGTGCATAGGAAAACACACTTCCTTAATAGTGTTATTCACAAATACTTTTCTCCCCCTAAGATGCAGAATTTCAATGCAAACTTGTTTTATATTTTGTTTGGGTTTTTTAATTTTTCTTTTTTATTTACTGTTGTAGGTCTTTTGTAATATGGAAATTGCTGGAGGAGGATGGACAGTTATACAACACCGAGAAGATGGAAGTCTGGATTTTCAGAAAAGCTGGAAAGAATACAAAATGGTGAGGTGAAAAATGTGCAATAGCTGTACAATTTGTACAAGTGTCATATATCAAATACTACTTCTTTTTGACCTAAACAGATGATTCCTCCTATAGTGATGCGGTATGATCCTGCAGTCTTTTATGAACTACCTTTCATCATGTCTGTTGCTTTTGAAAATAGTTTTTACTCAGTTGAGTATTATTTCTCTCAGATCAGTTACTGAGGTCAAAATGAGATGAGGCCAGAACGCTGCTGTGTGTCTCTCTGAAGTCTTGACTTGATGTGATGTTCAGAGGTAAAAGGCACCTGATGATGTTTCTAAGGCATGGATGTTTTCAGCTGAGAGGAACTCATTCAGAATTTGGAGCAGATAGGAATAAAAATTTTTACTGGGGTTTATCCCAAGTCATACAGCACCTCTGCCAATCAAGTTAATGTACTGGAAATGTTGATACTTCAAATAGGATTACAAGAAAATAAATAACTTAACAAATTAAAGATGACATGACTTCAAGCAGGCTATTTTCCCTTTGCCAACTCAAAAAAAAATTTACTCCAATCTAAATAACTTGTCACTTTTTTTCATTCTCTGCCTGATCAAACTTTCTGATGGAGCTCCATTCTCTGAGTCTCTGAGGACTGGCTTGGATTTCAATGACATTCCTAGTGAAGTTTTCAGCACTGTGTTATCAGCCTGGCAGAGGAAAGGGGTTTTTTTATAGTTTTCAAAAAATACTAATAAAAAGAGGATTTTAAATGATTAAAAATAAAAGCATTTAAAAATCTATAAAAATTTATATGGGAAAAAGTTCTGTAGTAGAACTTACCATTTCAGAAATAAACATATCACATTATTGAACAAAAATCTAATTTTGGATTATATTGATGTTTTATTTTCAATATTGTTTGAAAATATAAATAATTATCTGGGTCAGACTACTGCTCTTATGGATAACTAGAGGATGCAATCCATTTCGTAATATATATTAACAAAAGTGATGTTAAAATGAAAAGAATATTTTTAATCGAGGTAAATAATTGGAAATTTCTATTCAAATTGATATTGTTTTAATTTAGCAGAAAACTTGAAAATGGTTTTACTCAATTTTGGTTCAGAATCAAATAAAATATAAACCATCAAATTATTTTGGGGAACCAAAATTTGAAGCTTCCACCAGTCTTACTAGTAAGGAAATCAGAATTTGTGTGTGCAACTTACATATGGACTTTTTAAAATTTATACATATCACGTTAATGATTTTCTCAGCTTTTATCTCCTGAGATTTTCTTAGGCAGTGTAATAAATACAGCCCTTTGTAAAGTTTTCCCATGTGGCCGTTTTTTACATATATCCCTTCACTTAATAATTTTCCTCCACTTTTCCTTCACAATAGTGTGGATCTGTACACTATTAGATTCTGTTGGTTTTGTCTAGTTCAAGCAGTCTGAATTAATTTTGCTTCTCTTTAGGAATGATGTAGTATTCTGAGGGATCACTTACTTCTACCAAATAAAAAGGGTCTCTTTTGGACTTTTATTGACAGTTTATCCTATATGTCATGAAACAAGATGTGGGAACAAGATCTTTCATAAACTCTGGCCTCGCTCTGCTTCTATGAACAGTTTTATCAAGTAACAATCATAGGCTCCCCTCTGTGGTTATCATAGAATGCCAAATGTTGAATGTAGAATGGTAGAGGCTGGTGAGCTCTCTGTGTATTTGTGTGATACCTGAAAGCATCTGAGCTTCAAGCCAATAACAGCGCTAAATTCTTTCGTTGTTCAGAGAGGGTGTGTGGTGTGTGTTGGACCACAGCCCTTCTCCTTCCTGACACATCTGCCTGGTGTTTCTTCCAGTGGAAGCTGGGTAGTGTGGTGTGGGAACCCAATGGCACTTAGGGCTTACTTGGAGCAGTTGAACTTAATGCATGTTTTCTCAGCCCATCATTCAGATAGAGATTTCCAATTTTGTTAAGATTTTCTTCTTGAGCCTTTAACTCATTGGGGTTCTAAAGCTAACAGAAATAATATCATCATATAATAACAGCAACCACAGGTCTCTGAGGCTTCATTTATTTTCAGAGCATTTAGTTCTTATTGGAAACAAATCTGGAAAACTGTTGAAGTTTTTAGGCTATAAGCAAGTACTTGCCAGCTTCTGAGCTGGACAGGAATTCAGGCCACCAGCCTGCACTGCTGCTAAAGGCCTCAAAAGTTATTGGCTGTTGCAGTGTTAGGAGGCCACTGCACATATGCTCTGGCTCTAAACAGATCCTTACAGCAGCTTACTTGGGAAGGGTGCACAGAGAGCAGTCTCTGCAAGGGTGACATCACTGCTGGGTTACAGGAGTCACTGACAGCAGTGAGGCTCCTTGTCTTTGATGTAGTTGCACACTGGTGCTTTCAGCTTACATGAAAGCATTTAAGTTCTGTTCTGGACACCAATACAGTAAAAAGGTTAACTGATAGGTAGAGTAGACATAAATCTTTTGAGTAGGAAATATACAACTCCACACAGTCAGTGATAGTGCAATAGTGGTGCTAATTTTTCCTCCTGTTTTCTTTTCCTCTGTTTCCACTTGCGTTCAGCCTCCAATGTGGAAAATAAAGTAACACTTTCTTTGGTATCTAAAATGATAGCTAATGAGTGCATAACCTTTTCTGTAGATTCACTGTTATGCAAGGTTGGTTATGTATCTTCTTGCTTAAGGTCATATGTTCCCAGTATACTCCAATTTTCTTGTTAGTCTTATGGTGTGCAGTGTAATTTTTACTTTTGCTTATAAGAACTGATTTCTGACCAAGAAATCTCTTGGACCATTTGAGTTTTGTACATTCAGTAGTAATTGGATTAAATTCAGAGAAAACCCCATAAGTTTGTTCTTCCATCCTTTCCTTATCAATACCTACTACCTCTGTTCTTTTGCATTTTGCAATGGATTTTCCATTATGCTGTTTGTTGCTTATCAGAAAAAATCAAAGTGGAATAACAAAAAATTTCTTTAATAAAAGTTGAGATCACCCTGAAGCAAATGTCAAGTATTTTTTCATATTTTCTTGCCTGAGAAAATGTAAATGTAAAACACTACTAAGGGTTTTGATCTCTAGAGGGGAAATATCACTTAAAAATTATTGCTTGCCATCTGCAAACCCAAGACCCTTTAGAAGGGGGTTTTCTACAAGCTTACTGTCCAAGACACAGTTTTTGGCATTTATTAGGCAGTTATTAGCAATAATCAAATCTGAGTAAATGGTTAGCTCATGTGCTAACTTGGCTGTTGAGACTTCTTGATCATTTTCCAGTTTTCAGTTCTTGGATGAATGCACCTTTCCCAGTGACTGTCTCCATTTTTGCCAAATTAGGTGACGGAGTATTGAATTCCCTATTCTCTAGCCTTCTAACATGTCTAGTTTAATAATTCCCATGAAATTCTCTAAATTTATTCCACATTTGATAGCCCAACTTTCACTATGAGTTTCCTAGGGGACCTTCTTCAGGGTTGAGTCTGTTGGGAGTTTCCTCAGACATTTAAATTTTCCTGCTTTCTCTCATTTGAGAAAAACTCTCAATAGGTATTTGAAACTATGTCCCTTAGCCATCTCCCAGCAATCATTTTCCTAGCCAGTTTTTTTTATTGCATGTCAGTATTTAATTGTACTCTATGCCTTAATTGCTACTTTCCACTCTCTGATGAAAAAAACTTATCACTTCCTTTAATCATTCATGTCATGAGCTAGATTAGGATCACTTGTACATAGTACACACAAAGATGAATTTCTAAGCTATATGGCAACCATTTCCTACCTTCCTGACCAGCAGCTGTTTTTCTTTTGGTTTCTTTGAGGCAAGAATGACGTTCAGCGCTAAATTCCACATTCCTTTAATTTCATGTTCCTGATTAATATCTAAGAGTCCAACAACAGTTCAGTTCAACAAGTCTGCTGCCAATTGTTTCAGAAGTCATCAGTAGCATTTGTGTATGCCTGAAGAGCACATCTACAAAACCACTTCCATTCCTGTCGCAGTTCCTTCTTTTTCTTTTCTCTGTAAAGCTGTTGGGTCGAATTGATGGTATGACACCAGAGCAGGATAATTTATGTTCTTCTGTGGCTTAAATTCTTCACACGCTGAGAGCCAGACCACGGAGGTAGTCACCAGAACTTTCTCAGGAAGTGTTTTTGGATGCAATTCTTGTGGGAATTTACATTGTGTTATCTGGAATAGCCTGGCTTTCCTCTGAGCCTCAGTAAATTTAAGCTATTATAAGAAGTCTGGTGATCTGTATCTTCTGCTTACTTAAAGGACAGCTGAAAGCATCTTTGGACTCTATGTCTCTGATTTCCTTCTAGACACGATGGTTTTTACACATTTTTATATACTTCCCACAGTCCACCTCTGTAAGTAAGCTCTAGTTTGGACAGAGGGCCTACCTATTGCTTGGAAAACCTTCTTGTTTGTGACAGTAAGGTTGCTGGTGACTTCATGTTTTCATCTTGCTAGTCTTTGTAAGTCTTACAAGCCTGAATTATACATAAGAGCTACCATTCCAATAAAGACTTTATTTTTCAGTGCCTCTGTTCAGTTCATTCTGAAAACTTCCAGATGTTACTTACATTCAATTTGTATTTGCGAACTGTTCAGCTTCTGTTTTAGGATATGGCCTCCTAATTAATTTTGTGGTCTCCACCTGTTGTAAGCCTTTAAGCCTTAAAATTTTAATTTCTCTTGTGAAAGTTTTAATTCAAGTTTCAAGTTCTGTTATAATTCTCCCTGCCCACCTTTCTTGCTTTTAAACCCTGACATTTCTTTTTTTTTTTTTTTCCATATCGGTTCAGTAAAAATGTTGACTTGTACGTTTTTCCTCATTCAAAATAACGGTATTCACCACCATTTACATTGTATTTGTCTTAAAAGAAGAGACAAAAACTCAAGCTGACATAGTTTCCTCTTGGAGCATTAACTGATAATAGATAATTCTCTGTTGTAGTTGTAACACTATTTACAAATAGTGTTCAGGTTATATTTTATCCCCAAATACTTGATGAATCAAATAATTACAGACAGAGCTTCAATCCCTTTCAATAATTAGAACATTATGTTCATCACTTTCTTTTTCAAGTGAGACAATGATTACATAAAAATGCATAAAGCACCTTTTAGAATTGTTTGTGTAAGATTATTGATTCTGGTTCCACTATCTTAGTGCAAAATAACTTCAGATGTGGGTGGGATTTTAAGCAAAAATTACATAAACCATATGGCTTGGCTGAGGAGAATGTTCTTGACAGAATAAAAAAAATTACTCATAATTTGAAAGCCCATACTGTGGGAACAAGATATTTCATAATTCTTAGGGTTTTTTTTTGTTTTTTTTTTTTTTTTTAAGCTAGATATTCTGAATGAATTTTAATCTTTTTCCAGGATTATAACTCTTGAAGTTATGTTATGCATTGTTACGGTCATCTACACACTTCTTGCATTGATAGATGTATCCCTGTGTTCTTTAAAAGAGGACTCACATATGTCTTGTGACAAAAGATCATCACTAAATTTTAGAGTAGTTTTGGGCTGACTCAAATAACATGCAGAGAAAATGCCCAAGCAGTAGCAGGTAATGGGCCATTCTCAAATGACAGCTGGCATAGGGCTACCTTGGTATTAGAGCTGAGACAGTTTCACTGTTAGCACAGGAAATTTTCAGGGCACTTTTCACAGATTCTTCTTCCTCCTGTTTCTTAGTGGAACACTTGTGAGGGAAAGAATTACTGGTTCAAAGAATATAGGCAAGCATTTGTTAGATAACCTTGGAGTAGGAAAGGAATATAAAAAAAAAAATTCTGGAAGAAAGAGAGCCTTCATGAAGTTCTCTGTACTACATCTATCCATCTAGCTACTAGCTGAAGATGAATCCCGTAATTTCTTCAGCAGAGATGGCTTTGTGCTTTTTTCCCTGTCAGTGGCGTGATGCAGTTAATAAAGTGCCTTGTAATAGCAGCATGTTTTGAAAAATGAAGATTTGAGAACAGAATGGACCTGTGAGAAAAGCAAAAACTAGGGAATGCATGACCTTGGAAAAGACAGAAGTTATGTTTCTGTAGTGTAAACAAACCAGACAGGTTGGGAGTAGTGGTGGTCTTGAATGACTATGTTGAACAAATGACTTATAGGAGTGACTTATGATTAGAAAGCACACTCAATATGTGAATAATTTTATAACATATAGTGACAAATTCATTACTTATGATAGTATGCTTCCAAGTCATAAGTTTCTTACATCTGAAAATAGACAATTTTCTTCAAGGGTCTGGGCTAGATAACATGGAAATAATTTGTTTCTTTCACACATTTTCCAAGTGAGTTGGATATAAGGAAATGATTTTTGGTGAGTGGAATGTGTGTTAAGATATTATGTGAGTAACGCCTTGCACAGAGACCCACCCTCCTGTGATAAAGAATGGCATGTCTTGCTGGTGTAATAAAAAGTCTGTTCTGACTGCAACAGTTACTCAGATAATTGTTACTTTCATCAGTGCTATGGAAAGAGACAGCATTTTCTCTGCTTCTCCTGAGATCTAAATCCAGTATGTCCAGTAGAAATAGTCATGATATTGAAGTGGTGAGAGACCATACTTTGTTTTATGAAAACATGCTTATGAAACTCTTCTGGTCCTGACCAAGGCTTAATCTACAGTGTAAGCTTCAACAGAATTATGTAAGGGAACAAGAATGAAACAATATTTGTCTCAGAGAGGATTGGAACACCATATTGGGCACCAGAGATGTTACTACAAAAGGAAGCATCCTCTTTATTTTGGATAATATTTTTGGATGTGAAATTAAACACAGTTTTGTGTTGGAGCACAGTTGTGTTTTAAATGTCTTATACTCAGCACAGTCTTTCCTAAGCAAACATTACTGGATAACATTAGTTTCAAGAGCTGTCTTGACACATGGATGTATACTGTGCCTGCTTTGCCACTAGTCCTTCAATTTAACAGCATTGATTCATACTGATAGGACTCGTGTTATTCCAAAGACTGTTACTTAATAAATTTTACATAATGATAACAAGATTTAGCTTAATTATGCTAAATAATTAAGAGCACCATGAGAAAGATTAAAGTCATTAAAGAACTGTTCTAATCACAAGATGAAAATGCTATATTAGAAGAGCCAGGTGAGATTCTGTGAGGATCCTTTTAAAATCTGTGACTTGAAAATATAGTAGAATTGTAGCAGAAGTCTTCCCAAATAGCAGTTGTGTGATCTCATCATGGAACAGCATTACTCTTCAGGGAGGAGCATCTTCTGTATGATCTGCTCCATTTGGAGTTTGGTGGAGCAACTCTTTGCTTTGGGGCTCGTGTCAAATTAGAAGTATAACTTTTTGACTGTGATGTCAGTCAGCTTCTATTCTTGTTCAGCTGTTTAGACTACCAGCTGAGCCCAAGCATGAGATTCAAAAACAATCCATAAATTTGCTTTCTCTATTTAGACAGATTGTGTGGCTGAAACTCAAGTCCCTTCTCAAACTCACAAACTTTTGGTCTTTGCTGTAGCATCTATGCTCCTAGCCATGGTCTTTTTTGCTGCTTGGGATTAGTCAGTGTATTTGGAGAAGAGAATTAAGTCCTACACCCCAGAAGTTTTTCTTTTTGTCTGAAATGACCAAAAATACCTTTCCTAGATATTTTTTCTTATATTTTGCATATTTAGCCCTAAAACTTACCATTTATTTCTTCGCAAATAATGAGTCAGAAAGTTATCAGAAAGCTCAAATTCATTTTTCTTGGACCAAAACCAATGAGTTTTCCTTTCATTAATACACACTCATGTCCCTGGGATGCTCTTACTAGAAGTCACACTGAGTGTCTGTGCATTCCTAGGATCCACTTGTCCTACAGTGAAAAAGGTGGTTTGGGATAAAGGCTCTCAATGTAATTTGTCTCAATAAGAAATACTCTCCTGTTTCCAGTTACTTAGTAAGGAAGTTAGGTTGAAATCCAGGCCTGAGGAAGATGTCCTGGTTGTTTTAGTTATAGGAAGTATATGTAGGCAACTGAGCTGTTTTGGGCCCCTTGCCCAGCCAGAGGCAACCTTTGTGTAAGGTTTGCTCTTCATTCTGTCACTGTGATTTTTATTCATTGGGAATTTTGCTGCTACTAATACTGGTGTGTTTGAGAAGGAAAAAGTAAAAAATTAACCTAATTTATGTATTTCTACTAATATATCAAGTCTAGAATGAAGTGCAACAGACTGAATTGCTACAGATTATGAACAAGTTTTTCAGGCAGATTATATAGATATTTAGTTCTTTGTTTAAACTGACAATAGCTTTGTTTTCTTTTTAGTCTTTTGAGACAGTATCTGGCTTTAATCTAAACATATTTTTAAAACTTGCCATCAAATATGTGTTGGTACTTCCTAGGAGAAAAAATCTGAATACTTAGAATTGTTTTCCAGTATTCTTGTATGCATATTAATTAAGACATATGTTGTCTGAGGAAATCGAAGTAATTTCTATAAATCAAATCTTTATTTAAAATAAAAGAATGAATAATATAATGTGATGGGAATGAAATATACAAGTATACAAAAAAAAGTATGCAAACATTTTTTGGAAATTATCTTCTTAAACAATATCCATTCCATAATCTCAGCTAAGGCAAAAGGAGCTGAATATTCTTTATGGCTTCTGGGAAGTCACTGCTGCTGTAAAACACTGAATTATTATCTGCTTTATTCACTGAATTGTCTGACAGAAGATGAACCCATTGGATATATTGGCTGTGTCTGGTTTCAATTTGTTTTGTCTATAAGAAGTCAAAGCTTCCTGTGAGCATTATCAGACAAAATAAATAAAGTAAGAGAGATAATTGTTTAATGAACTTGGAGCAACATGATTCAGGCAGAATACCCTCACAGATTTTGCCAAAGGTAATAAAATTCTTTTGCGCCCTACTTATTATTTTTGAATAAGTATCAACTTTTTCAATTCTTAAGGGCATTTTTAAAACCAGTACTGAATTCTGTTTCTTTGTACTTATGACTGCTTTAGTAGTTTGGAATCTGTTAATAACCAAATGGAAATTGAAAATGAGATGATGTAGAAGTCAGATGTCATCTAGAATAAATATTATACAATCATGTGCTTTTATCTTTGATTCCTAGTTCCAAGTACTTTAATCCATACAAAAAAACCAATAATTTCTTTATTTTTGCATACCAATTGAGCATTATGTCAGAATTTACAGAATTTATGATATAGTTATATAGAAACAGAAAACCCCTTTGCTTCATCCGACAACAAAAATGGATTTACATTTGTCAGTAAAGTTCTGTATTGTTATATTTTTTTTGTCTGAAAACAAATTCTATCACATTGACAAGAACAATCTGCTCTAATGTAGTATAAAACATTACTTTATTATTTCTCAATGACAAAATCTGGATAAAAGAATTTATTCATTGTTTATGATTTTTATGTCTTATTTCAGATCAGCCTTTGCCAAAATATGATCTTAATCCAATTTTCAGCAGCAAAAAAGATTTGGTTTTTTCTGTTTGTGAAGAAAAAAAATGAATCATTATAATAATCTGTGCTGGGTCAGTGCAAACATTTGTGTATCCTTTTTGCAACTAATAGTGGAGAGATAAGAAAGAATATTATCAAAATGTAAGCATATTTCTCTGCTATATTCTTCTCCCAGCTTCCATAGAGTGCTAGTGAGGAAAATGAAAGAGAATGCTGAGAACTTTTGCAAATTACTGATCCTTTCCTATTACATTAAACACTATTTTGGGAACTTAAACCAACTGATTTGCCAGCCATCCCAAATTATTATGCAAATTTCTAGGGAAAAGAAAATTTGAGTATTTTTGGAATAAAATGTAGAGTTTAAAGAATTAATCTCTTTATTTGGAAACATATCATGAACAAAACATAGAAAGATAATGACAAAATAATCTTTTAGTCATTTAAAATGCAATTTTGGAACAGTGTTTAAGACCCACTGGGTTTCAGAGAGTCTTAAAATGTAGTTAATTGCAAACACATTCATGAAATACAGATGTTCCTTTTCCTAGTGGATTGATAGCTGAGGATGACTTGGATCACCTCATGTAATTCCTTGAGTTTAGGCACTAAACTTTAACACAAATAATTCTGGAAGCATTTGCTATAGCTATTTGAATGCAAAAACTAAAGTGTTTGTTGACAGTGTATATATGTACTGGGAAACAAATATATTTAATAACAACTAGGGGCCTGAAATAGATCACTCCTAATGCTAACTTTTAACACTGCCCTAAGGCATTCTCAAAACCAAATTTCTTGTCCTAAATCTTAGGCTTCAGTCCATAAATGACAAGCATGGTCTTAGGCAAGGCTTTAGGCACCTTATCACTTGGGGCCCCACAGATCTGAGCAGCAGTATAAACCCAAATGGTCTGCTAACTAAAATGCTTATTTTTCATTACTGAATTTTAATTACTGAACAATTACTGAATTCTCCCATGAACATCAAAATTAATGAGGTCTGCTTTTCTGTGGACTTTTGTCCTGTGTCCCACATAGAAGTCCCATTCTTATTATTAATAACCTTCTGAAACCCTATTATTTTCTAGGATTCTCTGTGTAAAAGCTGGAGTTGCCCTTTTATGTCCCTCAATCTCTCCCAGATGTCTAGGAACCTCTGAGGCAATATTTGCTCAGCATCTGCACTTGGCTGGCTCCTCTGCATCTGCTTGTAGCAATTGGAATAGGCCAATGCTGGGCTTCTCCTTCAGCATTTCTGCCAGCAGCAACTCATCACAGACACCAGTTCTCTGAAACCTTGTTGAACTTCAAGTTTGGGTGATTTTTAACCAAATGTCAAAAGTGTTCAAAAAGTATTTCACAAATATATAGGACAGGTGGGCATACCAATTACACAAGCTTGAGTTCCTAAGTTTTCTAACTGAGACAAGAAAAAAATATTTTGTATTTGAAGAAAAAATTCTGAAATGTTCTTTGAAAGCTGAGGATTCTGAAGGTAAATCAAAAGAACCAGGCACAACCATTCTCTTTGCCAGCCTCAGGGTTGGGAATGGAAACACAAAATTAAATCATGTTTTTCAGGGTTTTTTTGGCTAATATTATGTCATTTTCTTCTGTACACAAAAGTTTACATATCCCATCAAAGTAGTAGTGTTCTTGTGGTAGAGACAGTCTAAGTAAGATATAAACAAGGAGAGATGTGTAGTTATTAAGTCAGACAAAGTATCTGGGAAAAACAGGATGCATGCAAGTCTTCAGCTCTGAAGTTTAGGCAGTAAACTGCAGACTAAATACAGGTTGGAAACAGTTGAGTTTGGCATAATAAAATTATACTTGAAGAAATTGCTGCCAGCTCTGTGCTTAACAGAAACGTACTGCTCCTCTCTGGTTTACATCTCTGAAAGCTTCGAGTGCCTGTTTGTTTGTTTATATCTTTTTAGCCATATTAGGTGTTTAATAAAGTACACTGCTTCTCCTTTGGAACATTCCTTGCTTCAGAGAAATGTTTTATATCCCACTTACTTCCTTGGTTTTCTTTTCATAAAAGCAAGTAGTTTGTTTAAAAAGAAGTTACTTCTGTCAAGGAAAAAAATAATCTTGTTCTAGGAATTTTTAATCTGAGTTTCAGTATTGTAGCCCCTGATAGTAGAATTCTGTTTTTCATAACTAGTGTGGTGGATTTCCTCATAATTTTTAATATTTCTTTTTATGTTTTGTTCCCTGTTGCAGCAGCTTCATTTCCTGTGGTCAAGAGAGCAAACCACTTAGTGATAGATTTTCATCTTAGTGCAATAATACATATAAAAAGGGAAAAGGAGGTGAAAATTTGAAGGATAAAAATCATTACTTCGGAAAAATTATATATGGTGTCTGGAGTTTCTATAAAACACATAAGGGATCATATAATGTTAAAACACTACATATATTACATCCTGAATAGGCTGTAATCTAAATGAGATAAGATATATATAATTCAATAGGCAACAGTTCAAAGGGGAGTCCCCCCAGCTTTCCTGCACTGGGAAAAAAGGAGAAAGAATTGCCTGATAATCTTCACTTAAAGATAGACTAATAATAATAATAATAATAATAATAATAATAATAATAACAACTTTTGTGAATAAGAAACCATGTAAACGCCAAGAAAACCTAATTTGAATGATATCTAAACAACTATGCTCCACTTCTTTCTGAGTTTTAGGGAGACAAACCTCCTGGTAGGTAGTCTATGCAGAGCATATTTTGCCTTATTCCGAGATGAGTGACAGTGACCAGTAGTGAAATATGTCAGAGGCAAACCACTAACTGCTCTGGTATGACACTGCCAAGGCTGCTGGAACAGGAGACAACAGGTGGGACTGTCAAGGGTAGAAAGACAAGGCAAGAAGATGGAAAGAATCAAAGGCACAGCCAGAAAACAGTGATTACAGAAAGGTGTGCCAGCTGTAGACAGGGCTCATGCAGGTGAGGAACAAGTATTTTTGTGTTTTAGGAACACTGTATGAAGCCAAATATGAATGTGAATGCCATCAAAGCAGCAAGTGAGAAATAACAGAAAGCATCTTAGTGGGAAAACTTGAGGAGCAGCAGTTCACACTGGAAGACAGATGGGTTCCAAGCAGGGTATCACCAGTATTACCTACAACCAGGATTACCTACAACCAGGATTTACAGAGACTTCTATAGGAAATAGTCTACTGGAGAAAAGATATAATGAAATAACATGCAGAAAAGGAAAAACCAACTAGTAGTATGCTCCTGCATTTCAGTCTGAGACTTCTTTGGGACTTGCCACAGACTACTGAATTTCAGCTCTTGCAGATGAAACACTTTTTCCATGGGTATCTCTTGATGCTCTCTGAGCCAAAAGGCAGACATGTTTATTCAAAATATAAGTTAGTGTAATCAGTTCAACATATCCAAATGTGGCATGTCTTCTCAGCCTCTATTATCAGTGAGCCACCAAATATATGCTCAGGTGGAGTCATGTAAACAAAAAATACGTCCTGAGTAAAGTATTTTCTACAGTAATTCTCTCTAGGAACAACAAAAAAAAAATCCTCTATTTTTATTTTTTGGACCAAACTTTCAAGCTTTTAAATTTTTAAAATTAGTTTTCTTTAGAAGTTTGCAGCAGAAATACCTATGCATGGTCTGAGTATTACCTGTGCTACCACATGGCCTCTAGGGAGGCAGGATTTCATCCTCCAGAGACACAACTAATCAGGACTGGAGCCACAGCAATACAATAAAGAAAATAGTGAGAGCTCTACTTTCAGTGTTTTCATCTCAAGTTAGGAGTGACTGAAACATTATATAGAGAAGATCGATGTCTTGCCAGTGTGTCTCACAGACACATTTCTCATTATCTAACCTCTAGTCCCAAGGAAGTCTCTTGATTTTAACCCTTTTAAAAATATGTGCTCTCTGGAAATAATCCAGTCTTTCATTTAATTTGACTAGGAAGTTTTTACAGGATTTTATAAAATACCCCCAGTACGCCACTGTAAGCAAATCAGGAGATTTCTGGTTCCAATTTTTCCCATCTCAGGAAATATGAATAAGCACAGTCATGATGGAATAGTTCTTCACAAGTAAATAATGTTGTTGAAAATAGTTTTTACTGTTTAAAGAGAAAAAAGAAGAAAAATGTAAAATGGACTGAAGAGTTCTCATGTATGAACTAATAGCTTAAAAAGAACAATTATTCTAATATATAGTAAATAAGCTAATCACATTGAATAAAACCTTACATTTAATGTAGTAAAATATTCACTACAATTTAAACACCTTTACAAACTGGAAAATGTATAAAAACCTATGTTTAGGAATTGGTTTTGAAAATTAATTATGCTTTTTCTTTCATTATTATTTTTCCATGTTTAAAAGTGATATAATTTGCTTAACCAGAAATAAGATCATGTGAACATGTGAAATGTGAGGAGAGGAAGGTGACTAGGAGCAGAGCTAGATAACAAGGTTTAACACCATATTAAATGCATTAGAGAATATTGTTATGTCAAGTGTTCCCACTGAAGCACGTGCAAATACAGCATCATGCTATTAATATCATGGACCTGTAAAATGATTTCCAGCTGATAACCTCAGCTGCCCTTGCAAACACCAGTTGAACTGCATGACATTCCTACATCATATATATTTGTAGAATTATTTTAGAGACTGTCAAAGTGGAGCAAAGAAAGCTCTGACCAGTAATTAGAATGCACAGGTAAAATATAATAATGGTTTTATTATTGTATATAGGCTCTATCAAATACAGTAATTACATCTAGTTATTTTGCCAATTTTTTCTAGGGTTTTGGTAGTCCATCAGGTGAACATTGGCTGGGAAATGAATTTATCTTTGCAATAACAAGTCAGAGGCAATATTCTCTAAGAATTGAATTAATGGACTGGGAAGGAAACCGGGCATATTCACAATATGACAGATTTCACATAGGAAATGAAAAACAGAATTACAGGTAAGAATCTATTGAAATTCTTTTAACTCTGCTGAGTGATAAATATTGTTCATTGCTAACTTGTCAAATATGAGAAAGGGCAATAATATGATGCTGATTTTCATCAAAAGTGTAAAAAAAAAAAACCCAGAAATCAGATTTCTCAGTGATGGAAGGATCGAGTAAACCTAAGATATCTGAGAAAAAGGGATCTATTCATTGTATTTTCTGGTAGAACTGCTAAAAACTGTATAACATTTATATTCATAACTCAAAATTGATTGAATAGAAAAAAGATTTGTATTTTTCATTAAAAATTGAAGGATATCTACCTCACAAGCAGAAGACTGAAGCAATGGACATGGGAATAAAAGACCAAAAATTCTGATAATCCATCTGATATTTGCAAATTAAAAATTTCATGTAAATGAAGAGGAAAAAGACAATAGTGGATCTTATTTTGAGGAAATTAAACACAAAACCTTTTCTTAATAATATTTTTCTCCCGTACTTTGTTTTAAGATAAAAGTTTGTTAAAAAAAAAAAAAAAGAAATAGCCACTTGAAGACACAAGAAATGTGGATAACCTAAGTTGTCATTTATACTATTTCTTAATCATTGCTTCATCTGAGCAGACAGTACAATGCTAGAAAAAGAAAATGAAACCCATAAAAATATCCAATTATTTATTACAACACATCAAATTAGCATAAGACTCAGAAGAGAAACAGATACATTGTAAACTCAAACATTCAAGGCATGTGACACTAGGTTGGTATTCAGATCCTCAAATTCAAGTAATATGATTCTGAGAAATGCTGACTGCCTCCCTCCCCCTGGTCCCCAGTGAAATGGAGGTGAGAGCAATTTGCTCTTTCTGCTGACAGGGCTGTGCCCAGGTGGGACAGAGTGCAGTGCCCCTGCCCTCTGGGGCACAGCAGTGAGTGGGGTACAAGAGCAGAGGACACCTTTAGAAGCAATCAGTAGGAGTTTATATCCTGCAGAAAGCAAGGACTGTCCCTCTGCACACAAAGGACAGCTCTATCCCCTGCTGCCTCCAGCAGCGCTGTGCCTGGCACTGCCCTGGGAAGCCATTGCCCCAAATCAGGAAAGGTGGAGCACATATTCCAAGGTAGATTTAGGCAAAGAATAAATATAAGTAAAGGAAATTGCTCAAAAGAGAGGCTAGAAAGATTTATACAAGACATAAAAAGAGCAGGGTAAAAGTGGGGTCTTAAACATTAATAAAAGTTGTTCAAAACGAAAAGATGAGACAATTCCTTGTCAAATGAAGAAAAATGTTGAAGGGCAGTTATACATAGCTCAAAAACTTTGTGATGAATCAGAGGAAAGTATTGCTCAGGGGATGAATTAAAATCACTGAATTTGCTAACAAAACCAGGGTCTTTTTTGCATGAATTTATTCTGCAGTAAGGACAACATGTATTGTGGAGGAATTGGAAGGCTGTTGAAAATTTTACATGTTAAAGCTCATGTTTAGAGAGGATTTCTTTTTCAGGACTCCTTGGTGTTCATTCATGGCAAAATAGCAAGAGAATTGTGTTGTTATGCTTCAAAATGGGAAGGGAAGGGAAGGGAAGCCACTTTCATTATAAAGAAGGAAGATCTTTTGCAATATAAATAATGTTTTCTGAACGTGGAAAAAATTGTAAAAAGGATCTATGTAAATTCTTCTTGTGAATCAAGGAAACTAAAAAATACATAATTCAAACATGTAGAAATTAAATCAGAGGGGGCATACAGGCCTCAAAGAGTATAATGTTGAATAACAGGCATAAATTCTGCTACCCGTGTCCAAGCCACTTTTTTACAAACATCAAAGGGAATTTGACTGGAGGCTGTTGACTTCACTTTTGGCTTTTTTCCTATTCCATAGTGTAAATGAAGGCCAGAATCTACTCACACTCTGTGGTCTCCTTTTGGTGCAACTGGCGCTCTTCTGTTGAGGAAATGGGAAATCAGTTTCATTCATACTTTTCTGGAATAAGCAAAGATGAAAACATAAAGAAGTAAAAAAGTCTATCTCTGTTGGCCCTTTGGGTTTCAAATTAATTCCTCTATTATTTTTACTCAAGTATATTGGAATATTTAAAGAAAATAGCTGAGTAACAAGATGATAGTTCTGTAAATAATGATGTGTAAGCTAAACAGATTTTCATGCTTGACAAATGGACTAGTGCCTAGTCCAGATAAATGTATGCCCAACAGATATTTTGAAAATGTATGCCAAACAGATATTTTGCTAACCAAAATTATGTTGGACTATTCCATAAATTTTTACAGGAATGCATTCTATGACATAAAACTCTTTATTTTGCTTGCCAGCATCACTATCTGTGATAGCAGCAATTCCAGAAGGCTGGCTGAATAAAAACCAAATTATTGAGTACTAAACAGCTGGCCACCCTTCAGAGAATGCTGTTTTCCCTTTATCTGAGAAGCTGCCATTAAGGATTTAAATGATTCCTCTGAAGCTGAAAACCACAATTCCCAAACTCCTGCTCCCAATGCCTTTCCTTCGCAACTTTCAGGCATTTGCCCTGTTTGCTTTCAATACCTCAAACACAGAACAACACACCTTTTCAAAACTTTAGTTGCTGTTATTTGAAATAAGTTTGCCAAACAAAATAGATGCTGTCTTATTTTGGAAGCTTGTTTCTTATAATGACCCACATTAAATGTTATTTCTGTTAGGAAAAATATGTAATTGTACACTGGCTAGATTCACATTAGTTTGAAATAACTTAAGTTCACTAAAGAGGCAAGTAAAGAGTAAGTAAAGAGGCAAGTTTCTGAGCTGGTCTGGGAAGTGGATCAAGAAAATCTGAAATTGAAAAAGGGCACTGAAATGAAAAGAAAATTTCAAGAACTGGACATCTTTAATTTTGCTATGGCAGTATCTTGTATAGTTGGAAGATGTGAAGAAAAAAAAAAAAAAAAAGGTTCCAGGTCTTATGCTCAAGCACAATTAAGGGAAGGGAAGGGAAGGGAAGGGAAGGGAAGGGAAGGGAAGGGAAGGGAAGGGAAGGGAAGGAAAGGAAAGGAAAGGAAAGGGAGACCATGAAGTGATAAAACCTGCTTGAGAAAATATCAAAAATCATTTTCATGTTGTTCTTCCAAAATCCAGGCTCAACATTATGCAAAGTTCAATTCAGTCTGGATAACTCCCAGGTGGTGATTTCAGAAGGGTTCTGTTTTTTCTCTGGGTTTTTTGTATTCTCTTTACTATTTTTTATTAGTCTGAAGAATCTATTATTAAAGAGAGTAATGCTGAACACATGTAAGTTGAAATATACTTGTTTCTCTTTCAAAATGAGACAGCTCCAAGAGGTTTTCTGGGAAATCAGAATAAAATCTATTTATCCCAGATGATGAGTGGGAAGAAGGTTGAGATGAGAAGGTGGTTACTGAATCAGTAAATGCATAATGATAAATGATAACTGAAACAGAAAATCAAAAGTTGCACCACATGTGAAATCTTTAATAAAAGTATCTAAGTGATTTACATCTTTTAGAACATCCTTAGGTTTCTTATCTACACAAGATGATTATACAGAGACTATCTGTAAATATGATAAAAATATCTCTGTCAGACTCTTTGCAACTCAGACTGTGGCAAGTAAAATCTTCGTGAAGTAAGAAGAGCCAGATCTTGCAGATCTCCCATTTAGTGCAGTGTTTCTTAATATAATTAGGAATTATTTATAGAACTATAAAAACATGAGTTGAAAGAGAATCCTGAAAGACACACGACCTCTCCTCTTTTTCTGTGTAGACTCTGCCTAGCCCACTTGACATTGTTTGATGTTCTTTGGAGATGTACAGCTGTGATACACTGCTGCTCTGACCCATGTCCTCAGATCCTCCAAAACTGGACAGGAAAAGTAACCATGTGTTCAGATTTCAAGCACCACAATTCATGATCCTACATATTAGTTTATGAAAACAGATATATTGATGTTGAATTTTGAACAGTAATAATTTCAGCCTGCAGATACATCTGTTTTTTTCTACTTGTGATACAGGAGAAGCACTTCCAAGCAAAGCAAGGAATGACGAATGGGGGAGTTGCAGTTTTTAATTGTCTGAGCTATTTTTGCTTCAGAACCATTAGAGAGTTTAAGAGACACTCATCTCCCTAAGACAATATACTCTGGTATTTAATTGTTCTTTTAGTTAGAAAAGTTTGCTATTGCTGCAATGATTCACTAACTTTGGTCCTATCCACGGACAAATATGATTGAGTGATCAGACAGCTCTGCTCAGGTGAGCAAGGCTTTGGGGTTGATGTAGGCATAGGTGAAAACTGATGATGGACAGAGAACATCCTAACTTCCCTCAGTCAGTTTGGACTTAAGGTGGTGGCTGACCTTAAGTGGTAGTTAAAATGAAGAAGAGACTTTATATTGGAACGAGCATGAGGAAATGATTACAAAATCTCATGAGAAAGTGAAAGAGAGCATAGATCCATCAGGAACACCAGAGACTTGTTGACAGGGCAATGACAGTCATGTAGGGAAGAGTCAGGTGTGTGGGTCCTCAGAGGAGTAAATTGATGAAATTTGTTGAAAATAGGAGAGGTAGTTATTAAAATTATTAAAATCATTTCAAACTGCTGACATGATCTTCCAAGCCCTGTAAATCTAGGTGACAGTTTCCAAGCTCTCCAATATCCTCTGTCTCTCCAGGCTTTGCTTTAGGAAACAAGATCCGTTGTTGAAATTAAACTAGAATTGGTAAACTTTATGGGACCTGGTAGAAGAGAGTTTTCAATTCACTGAACAAAATATTGGACTTTTAGCTCATGTTTGATTAAACGTTTGTATTTTTAGTTACAGCAATAGCATTATTTCTCTCTGTTTTCATAGACAAATCAGGAAGGTAGTCTGCTGCCAGAAGATTTGATATAATGTTCATCTTAGATATTTTTTTTTTAAGATTGAGGCTCTTTATATAATTGTTGAACTAATGATAGAATTTCTTGCAAAAATCCTCACTTATCTTTCTGTAAAATGCAGAAAAATATATTCATCTTTACAGTATTTTAAATTTTACTGCTGAAAATTCTGTAATAGTAAAATAAGTATTATTTGAGACTACAAATTTTATGGGAACAGATGGTTTTATGTATCTTTAATTAAGAAACAAATTCCACATAGTATTGCTGTTTCAGAAACAGGACACAAATAGGCCATTCTCACTTCCTTGGTGTACAAAATACCATTTTTAAATATTGGTGTGCTTCTTGTTATTACCCAGTCTTTTCAGTGATACAACTGTATAAGTGACATTTTCTTCTTGTACCACTTGAGTTTTTTAGGTAAAATAGGGGATCAATGTGACTTTTAAATTTTTTGAGCCATCTACTTAGCTTCTTCTGCGTGATTTTTATGACAATAAAAATTTGAAGGATCTATTCAGTCTTTTATCAAATGGGGAAGGAAAAGTACAGTGGAAGATATATAGGAAATCTGTAGCAAAATGAAAAAATAAACACAGATCCTCTTGGAACCCAGTTCTGTGCCCAGACTCCAGTACTTTTCTTGTCAAATGCTAAACTTACAGAATAATTTTTAAAATAATCATGTTGCAAAAATGCAAAAAGCCTGTAGGTATTAATTGTTCTCTGGAAGCTGAAATTCAATTTGCAAGTCTACTTCAGAGGAAATAGCCATGTAAAATCCTATTAACAGGCAGAATGGTATCTATGGTATGCATAATTTCCGTGATTTGAAAATATTTTTACCAAACTGTGGTTTAAAGTCAATATAATGGATAAAAATATTTAACATCTTTATGTATATATATATAAATATCTGGCATAAATAATTTGGTTTTATTTAAGATACTGTCAGTCCAATAATATTCTATGAAGCCTAAATACTGGAAGTGCAAGGATTCAATACAATGTCCATTAACCAGAGATCTTTCTGGAAACATGCCAGTGTTGCTCTATCATATCAGTGACTAAAACTCACTGGCAGTTCATGCAGTATCTCCAAATGTAAGCAGAAATTAAATATAACAATTTCTCTGACTGAAAGTTGTTGTAAATATGCTGATGGAATTTATGAATTAAAAAAAAATCTTAATCCACATAAATCCCAATATACACTATCCATCCACAGCTAATCATTTCCCACTTCTAACTTCATTAAAGTCTTCTATAGTTCAGTATACAATAGCTGTGACTACTGTGGAGCAGGAACAAAGCTTTCCTTCTTCTGTGTTATGGAATCTAATGAGAATGCATTGAGACATGCAGGCTGCTCTGCAGTGCACTACGTCTTCAGAAGATGAGCCAAGGGCTCCTGAGGTAACAGAAGCCAAGAGAGAAACACCAGTGAAATATCTCAACAGAATCAAGGGTTATTCATCTAAGGAGGTGGCACAGCTGACAACCCAGTGCACACAGCATGGGCAACAGACAGGAGCTGGAAGCCACAGTGCCACTAGAAAACTGAGACCTACTTGGCACCACTAAAACCTGGTGGGATGAATCCCCTGACTAGAGCGTGGCTATCAGTGGCCACAGGCTGTTCAGAAGGGACAGGCAAGGAATGAAAGGTGGAGGCATTGCCCTCTACATCAGTAAATGGATACACTGCAAAGAGGTCTTTTTCTGAAGAACAGCCACAGACAGGTTGAAAGCTTACAGTTAAGAATTGGAGACTGAGGCAACAAAAGGAGGCTGGTTGTTGGTGTCTGCTCCAAGCTGCTTGATCTAAGAAAGCCTGGAGCAGACAAAGCCTTCTTGCTCTAGCTATGGGAGGCATTGCACTTACAGGCTCTTGTCCTGCTGGGGGACTTCAGTCACTCCAACATCTCCTGAAAAATTATCATAGAGAGCTGTAGACAATCCAGGAAACTTCTGAAATGCATGGAGGATAACTTCTTAAACCAGGTAATAAGCAGTCCTCCCAGAGAGGATGGATGATGGTCACCATCAAAAGTGAGCTAGCTAATCACTGACATCAAGGCTGGAAGCAGCCTGAACTTCAGTGGTCACAGAATTACAGAATCATAGGTAGGTTTGGGTTGAAAGAAACCTTAAAGACCATCTTGTTCCAGCCCCCTGTCAAAGACAGGGACACTTCCCACTAGACCAGGTTGCTCATGCATTTGGTGGAGTTTGCATCCCATGGGATATGGGTCAGGTAAAGAGTAAAGTCAGACCCTGAATTTTAGGAAAGAAACCTACAGTCAAAGAATTAATTAATAGGCACCCCTGGGAATGTGTTTTCAGCGACAAAGGAGCAGAACAGACTGATAGATCTTTCAGGACACTTCCCATAAAATTCAATATCTAGCAATCCACAGGTACAAGAAATGCACCTGTGCAGAGGTAAAGAAAGGCAAGAGTGCACCATGGCTAAGTTGAGAATTGCTAGTCAAACTAAAGGGCAAGAAGAAAATACACAGGCAGTGGAAGCACAGCCAGGTATCCTGGAAAAAGTGTAGGTACACTGCCTGGATATATAGGGATGAAATCAGGAAAATAAAGATGCATTTGGAGCTGAACTCAGCAAGGGAGGCAAAGAATCATAAGGTTTCTACAGGTGTGTCAGCAAGAGAAAGAAAGTCAAATAAAGTATACTCTCCTCCATGAGTAAGACTGACGAAACTGGTAACAAGAGATGAAAAGAAGGCTGAGGTACTCAACAAATTTTTTTGGCCTGTCTTCACTGGCCATGTCTGTTCCCACAGCTCTTGGACAGATGTATCACAAAATGGGGACTGAGGAAGCAAAGTCCTTCCCACTGTAGGAGATCAGTTTTGTGACCATCTGAAGAACCTGAACATACATAAGTGTATGGGACCTGACAAGATGCATCCCAGAGTCCTGAGAGAATGGGCTGGTGGAGTTGCCAAGCCACTCTGAGATATTTGAAAAGTCATGGCAGTTGGGTGAAGATCCTGATCTGGAAGCAAGGTGCTGGACCTGGATCAGGGCAACACCCAGTATCAACACAGGCTGGGGGATGAGCAGATCAGCAGCAGCCTACAAGAGAAGGCCTTGGGGGTTCTGGGGGGTGAGAAGCTGGACATGGCCCAGCAATGTGCACTTGCTGCCCTGAAAGCAAAACGTGTCCTGGGCTGCATCCAGAGCAGTGTGGCCAGCAGGACAGAGGAGGGGATTCTGCTTCTCTGCTCTGCTCTGGTGAGACCTCATCTGGTATACTTCATTAATCTCTGGATCGCTCAGAGCACAAGACATTGACCTGTTGGAGCAGGTACAGAGGAGAGCCAAGAAAAACATCACAGGGCTGAAACACTTCTTCTGTGAAGAAAGTCTGAGAGAGTTGGGGTTGTTCAGCCTGGGGAAGAGAAGATTCCGGGGAAACCTTATAGCAGTTTTTCAGTATTTAGAAGAGGCTCATAAGAAAGGTTGGGACAGTGTTTTTGTAGAGCCTATTGCCATTAGACAAGGGATGATGTTTTAAACTGAAAGAACATAAAATTAGACTCAGCATAAGGAAGAAATATTTTGCAATGAGATGGTGAAATACTGGAACAGGTTTCTCAAATTAGTGGTAGATGCCTTCTGGAAAAATTCCAGGGGAGGTGGGACAGAGCTCTGAGCAACCTGATTTAATTGAAGATATTCTTGCTCACTGGAGTGGGAGCTTTGGCTAGATGACCTTCAAAATTCCTTCCAACCCAGACTGTTCTATGATTCTATTATTTACTAAATACTTGAAAGGATTAATATATGCAAAGGCAGCTCAGAAATTGTACAATTTATCAGACATTATCTGTTCAAAAGTGTTTTCTTTTGGTCAAAATTAATGCTAGAACTCCTCAACAAACCGGTATCTAGGACAGGGAGGAAAATCAACATTGGTGTTCAATAAACACAAGAAAATTATTTCCTTAAGATTTTAGAAAAGCACTGGTGTACAAGCTTTACTAGATATATACTGTTGGTGGTACAGCAGCCTTGTTTCCAAGGAGGAGGGCAAAGCCTCCAGTGTAAGTCACTTTCAGAATTTGATGTAACAACAGCCTAACCATTTTGGTATATCCACTTATTAATAAATAATAGGTAGATATCTGTTATCTATTTTCATTATTAGATCTTCCAAGCTGTCTCTAAATTGATGATGTCTTCAGTCTTGATTTTCTCTATCATTTTCCCTTAACATGCTAATTTTCAATTACCTTCTCCAAACTGATATATTTCCTTCATCAATACTGGATAATTCTCCATATATTCAGTTACATGTGCCTGCAGAACCCATCTTCCAGTAGTTTTTTATAGGATATTAGTAAGAGACTTTCAGTAATTAAGTTTGATTTTGCTCATATGATTCTAGATGCTTTTCTTTCCTTTGGCATTTTGGGGTTTTTCAGCCACTTAACTGAAAGAGGAGCTTGTTTTCCAATATATTCCACCACAGCTATCACTATGGAACATAGTGGGCATGACATTATCTCCTCCTCCAGACTCCTAAACTTTTTTAGAAAATGGAAAATATATGAGCAAGAACAAAAGTATCTTATTTTCCCATAAAGCTTATCTACAATAAAATAAACATCAATTCAAACTCGAGGCAAAGAAAAAAAATAATATTTTGTAACAATTTTTTAGTCTTAGACATCATCCTAGATTTAATGAATTTAAGTGATTATTCCCATGTTTTCCTACAGGTAGGTGAGATAAAGATTTTTTTGTGCTAACATTAAAGCTGTTGAGCCCTAGGAGCAGACTGCAGGACCCTATCTGAGACACTCAATTCTCTGTGCATGCCTGGGGAGAGATAAGCTGCTCAGACAGAAGCCAAATCAGGCAACATGCAGAGCACAGAGCTGCCTAGAGTTAACCATTAGGAAATTCTGAAAATAGCAAGGCATCCATTTATATCCCCTGACAGTTCACAGCCCACAGCTTGAAGGTAGAAGACAATGTCTTGTCTTACTCAGGAAAGAAATGAAAGGCCTTGGGTTAATGCATTCATTTGCCAGAGGGTATCCAGACCATAGCTATTGCTTCCCAAGAGAAAGCAGCAATCCCTGCTGCCAGGGAACAGGCTCCTCGATGAATCCCTGACACTGTGCAGGGATGAATTTGCTGCTCAGTGAATGAATAGGTACCAGGTCACTTGTCAGTGAAGTGCAAGAGGGATTTCTAAGATTATGCTCCATGCTCCATGTCTTATTTTGAATTAAATAGGTTTTTATTGTTATGTAATTATGTTATGAGACAGTGGATACTATTCTACTCCACGCATTTGTACTCCCTTTGAAGCTCAGTGAATCTTGAATAATTTATTTGTAGCAGGACACGTGTTGCTGGTTATGTCATGCTGAGGGAAGTTTTGTGGTTTAAACTTTTCTCTTGCTGAGTCCATAAAAACCAAACTCCCATGTGGTGGGTAGAGTCACTCAGGTCAGTAAATTTTTACATGAAACAGTGGTTTGAGTAACAGCTCAACCACTTATCCAGTGAAGAATCTTTACACAAAGAAGTAGGTTTATGTGAGAACAATGTAATTTTAGACAGAGCAGTGTTATGAAATCGTTGCTGAGGGCTACTGCACAGGTACGTGAGTCTGAGGGCTGAGAGAACTCTTTAATGAATGTAAATATTGGCAGAAAAATTACCAATGGAAACTCAATAGTGATCCCCTTTTTACATATTGTTGTTCAGTGGAGATTCCACAAGGTCTGTCCCAGCTAACAGGGGAAGACAGTGTTTTGTGGCACCTAACAGAAAACTGCACAGGCTCTAATGTAATATTGACCTGTTCTTTTGCTTCTCCAATTTGAAATGACTACTTTCCTTTTGTTTTCATTATCTTCACTGTCTACAATGTCAGTCTTCTTGCACAGCGTTACTCTCTTTTAAGCCTTTATTGCTTTATGCCACCTCTACATTTACATAATGAAAGAATTTCAAACAATATTTTAACGAAATTTATCAAATCCTGTGCTGAATGGACTTCACTGTCCCCAGTGTAAGAGCTCCCACTTCTACCAGTAATAACACCAAAAATAACTACATTTCTTTAAACTACTTGCATCCAAGCATCTACCAAGAGCTAAAAATTGCTGCTTTTCTTGGTGTAGATTTTGATATGGAAGTCAGTAACATTGTTTCTTCATCTCCACTGGGGTTTGACATGAAACAGCTCCTGAATTAAAGGATTTTGTGTAGCTGAGACTCTTCTGGATATTTGCCACCCATGAGGAATTTTTTAATGTCAAAACTGTTCTTTGTAGAATATTCAAACATCTCCAAGGTCATGTCATTTTTAAATTCAGACTATCCATCACAGGGACTTAAGTGATGTGATACTTACCTCAATTTCTATAAAAATGAATAATATAATAATTAATTTTTATTGTTACAATAATTTTCTTATTTAGAAATTTTGTGCTCTTGGAAATTTTTTACTGCTTGAATCCACTAAATTCTTCTATAATGTAAGTGTTAAAATCCTCTGCAACCTATAATAATTTTCAGAATGTAGATTAGCATAGTGAAAATTTGTGTACAAAGTGTAATGGATATATGTAAGGACATGTCAAATGTTACAGATAGATACAGCATCACAGAGTGAAAATTTAGAGTTTCATTAATGTCTGATATACAGAATATTCATTAATCACTGATATACAGAAAATTTAGTATTTCAGCATAATGCAATACACTATCTTAAGTGAGCAAGTAAAAAAGCAAATTCAAAAGTAAAATACAGAATGAGGAAAACTCACAGTAAAATTCACAATTAGAAAACATTTCTGTACTGGAAAAGTTTCTTTAATGAAGATTCTCTGGTTACATGATTCTCTTCACTATTATTTGTGCAAATGTAAAATGCAGTACATTTTCAGGATCAAATTCAGGTCCAGCTCAAAATATTTAACCTGGACATTATTCTTCCCATAACTTTGATCCAAACTGAAAAAAATGACACTTCCAAATGCCACTCCTGAAAGGTAGAAGATCTGAATACAAAAAATGGGATGTGTCTCTGATTTCAATGAGAAAAATTGTACTCTTTCTGTGGATGACCGAGATCTCCATCAAAGTGAAGTTGACCACTAACTGTTTACAAGATTATGATGAATTTATTTAGTATTAGTGACAATATCTCCAGATAAAAAAAAAAATGCTGCTTGCGAAGTTTTCTAATATTTTCACCATGAGCCAAGCATTCAAACTTAGATCTGCACAATGCAGAAGCAAAGAATGGGACCTGGAGGCCCCCTCAGAGAGTGTGGGCTTTGTGTGCCCCCATAGCTGCTGACTCTGCCCACTCTGAGCTGAGCAGAAGCCTGGTAGACCTGTCAGAGTGGCTTTGAGCCCTAGCTGAAATACCCTCCCTGCCTGTGAGTAGGCTCAGTGTTGCGCTTATTGTGACAGTTCAGCTTCCAGCCAGGATGGAGTGTGGGCAGAATGAGCTCATGTCTGCTCAGAGAACTGACAGAGCAAGCTTTCATCTGCTTGAAAAACACAAGAAGAAAGTCTTAGAGTGACCCCTATTTAATCTAGAGTGTACATGGTTAAGGTCTCTGAAGTCTGTACCAGCTCCCCAGCCAACCAATGCCAGTGGTTTTTCCCCATCCTTTTATCATTAACAGCTCTACTGGCAAGGATTCTAGAGCTTGATCCTGAGAACACTTTCTGCCCTGATTCACTATATTTTCAGCAAATATCAGCAAAGTGGTGTGGTATTTTTTGTGAGTTTCCTTCTTTCATGAGTCAAAGAGTAAAGTGTACCTGTGGGGCCTGAAGAGAATCTGGCAAAGGGATCATCACAGATTTTTCAGTAGTCATTTATTGCACCAGTCTTTAGGTTTCTTGTTCTCTTGGGTTTAAGTTTTGGGATTTTTTTTCCTATCAAATGAGCTCTCGATTTAGTTGTCTCTACCTCTAAGGTAATGGTAATAAAAAGTGATATTATTAATTATTTGGTCCCTAGCAGCAGGGCAGCAGATGGGTTAGATCACAAAGCAGAGGTATACACCATGTCTAAAGAGCTGCTAATTTACATACAGATAACAGCTTTGAATGTGAGAGTACAAACTTATTGTGGCATCCAACAGAGTGAAGTTTTCATTGTTTGGTTGGTCTGCAAAGATCTTCAAGAAGGAGGTACTCAATAACAATGAAAACCTAATTAGAAAAAGAAAAGTGCCTGGTACTGTACAAAGTTTGGTCTCCAGTCTTCTGTTTTTCATGAGATCCTAGAGGCTGAAGTGTATTCAATTTAAAATCAGTCCTGGAACAGCTCAAAACTCCTGACCCAAGTGCACGTGCACTGTTCATGTTTTGTTTTCTTTTATTTAGAATTATAATTCAGTTGCACTGAGGTAAAACCTCTTTGCACCTACCTCAAAGCCATTTGAACCAAAGGAGTCCTTATTGTGAATCACAGCTCTTATTAGGTCATGACCTGGGTTTTTAGGGTGAAAAAGGCATGCAAAACATGCTGAGCACTGTTAGCTCGGTCAGTGTGGCACCAGGAAAGGACTTGGATCATAAATGGGTGACAGTCAGTTAACCTTTCACTCATAGATGACTGTTTGTTGGCCACAAATGACGCCAAGGGAGTTGAAATATGTTTTAATAGTCTGTTTATATTTTTCTACCAAGGTCTTAGTGCCACATAACTCATTTTGGCATTTTTTAAACTTAATTTTGCATTAAGAAAACCAAGGAAACAGTGAAGCCAATATTTATTTTTCAAATAGCTATAAACATTTCACAGAAACTCTCTATGCATCAGTCACTTATAAAAATTGTTGCCTTTTCCTAAATATTTGCCCTTATACTGAAAGCCTAACCTTTAGTGTGATAATGGAGATAAAAGGCAGAGGATAAGTGTTGTGTGTTGTATGATGCAGAGAATAATGAGTGAAGGGATCAAGCCAGGCCTGTTGCACATTATTCAGACTGAAGGTGGGATGTGCTTGTGTATATAAGTACTTTTATTCTACATCTAGTTTCTAATTTAATAAATCTTTGATCAAAAAATGAATAATGCTGGTGTGAAGGATATTATATGAATAAGAAAATCCTTGACTTTCTCGTCCCCACCTTTTTTTCTTCTTCTCCTTCCCTTTCTTCATTTTAATTTTTTCTTTTCACAGACTTATTTGACTCATTCTGCAATGTACCCAAGTATTTTTTTTTTCTTTTAAGCACATAGTCAGTACTGTGTTTAGGCAGGACCACAAGAGCTCTCACTGAAGGTCAAGTCACTCTTGTTTCATTGTGATTACACAGTCTTTAAGATGACATAAAACCACAAAAAAATTTAAAATATAAGGGTCAGAAAGAGATCATGACAATTATTTTGTCATTAATACTATCTTCTATTGTTTCCATATTTGGAAATTATTGCTTTTCCTGTCACCTCCACAAAGTGATTCTTCAGTATCTCTTGCTGTTTACTGATGTCATGAGTCTGAGTACATAGCCACCAGATAAAGCCCTTTAATCTGATTAGAGGAAATTCATAAACTTGAACTGCTTATGCATCAGGACTGAACAATTTCAAACACAGGTAAGAGAAATAAAATTCTGATTAACTTTTTGCTTTGAAAGTAATATTCCCCAAAACATCCTTGCATTTTCCTCTGGGATTCATGCAGTGGGAAGAACACATTTCTTGACATGAATCCCAGCATAAGTCTTGAAAATCTCATGCAGAACCCAAAATATTTATTTTAATGTGTTATTCATTAAGTTAATTTCTTTACATTGTAGTCTGTTGGCAGCTGCAAACTCATTCCATTCCATCCACATTAAACCAATGTTGTAGTAAGTTTGATAGGGTTATTAGGTCATTAACAACTTGAAAAATTTATAAAACAGAAACGGCAAATTGTGAAAGGGGCACAATTGTAAAAGAAGATTGCTAGCACAGAATATAGAATAAATAATCAAAACAAATTGATGAAAAATTAATTGCAGAATATTTTCACCTTTATCAATAATGATTAATTTCCTTATATCCAAGCTTTTCACATCAAAAAAAAAACAAAAAAAACCAAAAAAAAACAACAACAAACCACCTAGAGATTTCTAAAGCATGTCCTAGTGAAGGCAACGGAGCTGGGGAAGTGCCTGGAGCACAAATCTTGTGGGGAGTACCTGAGGGAGCTGGGAGTGTTTAGTCTGGAGAAAAGGCAGCTTGGGGGGACCTTATCACTCTCTACAACTACCTGAGAAGAGGTTGTAGCTGGAGGGGGGGCGGTCAGCCTCTTCTCCAAGATAACATGTGACAAGAAGAAACAGCGTCAAGCTGCATGAGGGGAATTTTAGATTGGATATCAGGAGAAAAAATTCTCAGAAAGAATTGCCAAGCATTAGAACAGGCTGCCCAGGGATGTGGTTGAGCCAGCACCTATAACCTGTGGAGATGTGGTGCTTAGCAACATAGCTTAGTGTGGGGTTGGCACTGCTGGATTAATGATTGGACTTGATGATCCTAAAGGTCTTTTCCAACATAAATTTTTCTATCATTGTATGATTTTTGAAAAATACCTTTCACAGTTTCAATTAACTGTTGTGCTAGTGGAAACATGAGGAAAAAGTGTTATTCCACCTAGATGTTTTGTCCCATTCAGTATTTAAATAATTTATTAATGGTGATTACATGTTGCACCTTATTCAACATCCAATTTGATTAGAAAAAGTAAGTTCAGTAGTCATGTTTCAGTCAGGAATTCTGTTAGTAACCAAAAACCCCACAAGAAACACAAATCAAAACACTAGTACCCCTCCCCCCAACCTATACTGACTATATGCTCTTTAGACACATTAATTTCCAAACACCAACTTATCTCATTAAGATTAATATAATTTTTAACATATATCTATCTATGATATTAAAAACTTTTGTAGTTACTCATGATTAATAACTTTCAATTAAGTGAACTGTGCGATAAATATTTTACTGTGGCCTGTAAATGACATTTCTCAATGACACTGGTAAGAAAAACTCATTATCTCTACAGTAGCCATCAGGGTAAAAGTGAACATGCTGATACATGAAGCTTTCTATTTCCATTTTATCTAAAACAGTTAATTAGGATAATGTATAACCTATGTGGATGACAGTGTATAATTAATGTCACCCTCAGTACAACTAAAGCATAGATTTATGAAATCCACCATTACAATATATCTGCATGGATTTCAACAAACTATATTTACGAGACTTTTGGAACTTCCAAGCATATTTTGGAAGAAGTACTAAGTTTAAATTTTACTGTAGTTGTGTGGGTCTCTTTTACTGGATTTCCAAACATGATTAATACATTTAAAGATAAATCAAATTTCCAACAAATGTTCACTGAACTTTTCCACTAACTTCAATGTCTGTAAAACAGATCCTTAAATAAAGATGTACAAATGCCACAAGCTTCAGCAATTCAGTAAAGATAGGCATCAGAAGGTCTGATTACTTATATAAACCTTAAAAACTTTTAAAATATTACTTTCTCTGTAGAGTCCCTGTATTTCTGTGCTGTAAAAATCCCATAAGAATCAGTTTTGGCATTTCTGCTGCTGGCTTCAGCCAAACCCAGGAAATCTGTTTGAGTAGGGAGAAAAAGATTTTTTTATTTTAGGCTACATTTTGAATTAAGCAAACTTCTCTAACCCTGGCTTTGTCCATGTGCTGGGAAAAAGTTCAGATAACTTCTAATTTTGTATTTTATTTTTTAAGATGTTCATCAATCTTCAATGATATAAAAATAATTTGCATTATCATTTAGTATACTTCAGTGTTTACATGTCCATTTAAAACATCAATCATCTCTAGTTATTTCAAGCTTGAAATTAATTCAGCCCCTACATTTTATAAATTAACATTGTGTTTTATAGAGTCATGAATCAGGACAAAAGTGGTAGTTTCTTCAGAAACAGGAAATCTTAGTATTTATATAGCTGGTGAGAGAGTGAAATTTTTTTCTGTAGCAAGAATTTAACTTTCATTTTTAAAATTGTAATAAATCTAATAACTGGAAAGTTTTATTTCAGATTTCCATGAGAAAAAAACATTGGTGGGTGATTTTGTTTTAATAAGTATTGTGTTGAAAAATAGTTTTAACAGAAAATGGTAGTAGCAGATTAATGTATCTCTTCTGTGCTGTGTTTGGTGAGAGATTAGAGTAGAGGGAATTATTTCTGTTCAACACATCATTGTGATAGTAACCTTAAATATGTTTCTGTTTCTGTTAGCAGTAAAACCCAGCATTACCGTATGTTTCCTCTCCATCACCACTATGCTACTGACATCAGCTGCAAACCTAGCAGCTCACACTGCCAGGGACTTTCTGTGGCTTCTGTAGCATTTATTTCAAGTAATAGAAGCATATGTTTGCCTGTTCACTGTCCAGAATAAACATATTTTTAAACACTTGTTGCAAACCGTGACAAAGCACCATTTGTCTGCACACAGCAGTATGACAGGCCGTGTGCTGTGCATTAGGAAAAATGATCCTGATGTCTTCTAATTATCCTTACCCAGCATACTTTTACTCAATAAGTACAGTGCTTTACTCAATTATTAATCTATTAATCAAATTTAATATAGAAAAGCAAATTTGTTCATTTGATGCAAAAACTCACAATCAGTACAACATCCAGGCTTAATAGACTATTTTATATTTTTCTGTAATGTGTAGATGTGCTTCTTACTTGTGGCTGGGTTGTTTGCTTGTTCACTGTCCAGAATAAATATATTTTTTCTCCTTTGACCTGTCAGGTCTGAAGTTCAAACACAAGCTAAACTGCCCGTGGGCTCTTAGAGATAGAAAACAAGTTTTTCAGTTTACAATGTGCAATTCTTGGGAAGGATCTCTACTATACAGCATTTGTTGTCCCTTAAACAGGTTATACTGAAACAATTCCAAAGGCAAACTGATCATATTCATTTATAGCTGTATTTCATATTCACATTTTATCTTTAAAATTGGCAAATATGTGTTCTTACTTGGATATATTGAATTAATATTTCGTTGGCTGGCACATTTCTCTTGTCTCAACAGGAGAATGGGCAAGGAGCAGCAGTGATGTCAAACAATAATTACAGCAGTGAATCATTGTTACAGAGCAACCTAGGAGAAATACAGAGGTTATTTTGCCTTACACTTTTCTAAAGAAAATGTAGAAGGAAATTATTTTCATGTGCAGGCAGCAAGAATATTAAGAGCCAAATTACAAATCTGTTCAAGTTGTCAGAGTTACTTACTGCATTATTCAGGTTTTCAACATTTTACAGAGCCATCATGCCTACTGTCTGCAGTTACAAACTCCATTAGGAATATAATAAAGTTAAATAAAAAGTCCATTAATTTACCAAGTACACTATTTCTCAAGTTTATACTAAAGATAGGAGTGGGAAAAATGCAGTATTCTTAGGTTTTATGGCTGATATTTCTGGTTTTCTCCAATCAGACACCAAATGCTTCTCTTTTGGTACTTTTGCATCAGTTATTCATTCAAAGACAGGCAGCAATCAAGGTGGTGAATTGTTCTTGCAACACAATTAAATGAGTTAGCAAGAGCTCAAAATTTTGTGAGTAGTGGTGTTTTTGTCATCTCCCTCCCTATCTTGTTTCTTCAATTTCTCCAAAGTATTTCCCTTTCTTTTGGGGTAGCTTTTAGTTTACTTCTAATAATTATTTACCTCATCTCGTGTTGCATTCTTGCTAGCTAGTTAATCTTGATTCATGATAAAATAAAAATTGTGCATCAATTTAATTTAGTTTGTTTTCATAAGGAGAGTGTGCACTGTCCCAATGAAATAAAAATATTTCCTCCTCTCCCTTTCAAAGAAAAAAATAAAGGTTATGTTTAAGAAGAAGATTAATTTCCAAAAGAAGAAAAAAAATCCAAATGGGTGCCCAGGCAATCTATCTGTAATCTGGGCAAGGGCGCTGACTAAGATACCTTTTACTCTATAGTCTGACAGAGTTCAAACTCACAGGGATCTCCCTGGTCACCACAGATGGCTCATGCTCTACCTCCAGCCAGGAGATGATCTTTCCACTGATTTTAAAAACTAGCAGGCACAAGGGATATTTCCCTTTGTCCTTTAGTGGGAGTACTAAATGATGAAAAAGTTAGGGCATATAAGTAAAATACCAAGATTAGGATTCCCAGATAGTTCCCACATTATATTTAGTTCCATGTTTAGCCAGTTTTTGGCAGACATTTTAGTTTCAACCTCAGTGACAGCAGTATTTCTCTAGAGTGATTATTTAGATTTTTTTTTTTGTCCTGTTCACAACATGTTATCTATCATTGAATATTTGTAAGATGTCTTTATTACAGAGGTGATTTTGCTATTCATGGACAACTGTTACCATTGGGAGGTCTGGTGAGATTTTGCAATATGTTCAGGAAAAGGTGCATTGGCAAGAATTCTAACTAACAATATTTAATGTATACATGATGTCCTATTAATTGGTAAAAAAGGGGTTTGATTCCAAAATAATTAATCAAAGCATTTTTTACGGGAAACAATCTCCAAACCTGAACTTAAAATGAAGCTGCTGTCTGGTTTAATTTTCTTTTATTTCTTACTTAGAATTATTACAATTAATGTCTAGACTTTACTAAGTATAATCTCATACTGGGTCCACCTAAGTGGTTGCAGTCCAGTGGGCTTTGGTTCACAAAGGGACTTAATCACCTAATTCCATTATGAATGGAATAGTTTGACTAACACAGCATTTCATGAAACTCAACCAACTTCAGCATCTTTACAAGTGGGTTTAGTTTCAGAAACTTAAGCTATGTAAAATTTAGATGCAGCTGTGAACCAGATGGAAGATGCAAGTTAAATCCTTCCTCAACCTCAAACGTTTCTAAACTAGAGGGCAAAGTAATGTCAGTCACATGGGTTTTCAAAACAAAGATGTCATTCACATGCCTAACATGCAGGACATACCTAAGTGGTGACCAGGAGATTAGAAGGACTGAGATGTAGGTGCCCCCTGTTCCTGTCAAAGTTAGGAAAAAATAAAAACCCAGTCAGGAGAGAGCTCAGAAAAGGGAACCCTGGATTCAGGATTCTGATCCCCATGCAACTATTTTTTTTCCATGGCCATTTCCATCAAAATTAGCAACCCCTCCTTTGAGAAGGGATCAGGATCTCAGATTCCCTCCTGCCATGTGGAATGAGCAGGCTGGAGAAAGGACATTTTAGGCTGCAGAGACAAAACTGAGGTGGGAATTTGGAGGCATCCCTTAAAAGTATTTCCCAAAGGCAAGCTTTGATGTGTTCCTCTCCACTTATCATGCTGAATCTTTTAAATCCTACTTCAAGACTCTTGGTTCTTTCTATTTAACTGTTAAGGATATTAGGCCATTACTCATGTTTATGAATTCCTGTCAAGGAGATCCCTGCTCAGATTTTTAGCACTGTGGCAATGGTGAAATTTGCTCTTAACTCAGCGTATTCAAGAGATGCTCACTGAGGTAGTTGAGATGGTTCTCTACATCTCTTAATGAGGGTTGTTCATGTTTGCAGTAAGCTATTATCTTGTTTGGTTTTTTTACAGACAAAGCATTTCTCACCAATAAAGCTGGATATGACTTCTTAGTTGTGTCACTGAGAGACTGCTATAAGTGAAGGACTGAGTGATCTCTAGCAACTGTAATGGAAAAAAAAAAGAGAGAAAACTAGCTAATATTAAATTCTGGGAATTCTACTAAACTTTGACTCATACTAGTAAAAATAAATAAACAAACAAATACAAAGTCTAAAGTTAGATTCTTGATATGTAAAGCACTGCATCAGAAACTATTTCTTACACTTTTAGTGATGTTAAGCACACAACTTTTTCACATGTATTTATGATTGCATTTATTTGTCAGATTTTTTTATATCTCATTCTGTGTGTTGCAATTTTCACAGCTGTATGTTGCAGAACTATACCATTTTAATATTTTTTGTTATTTATTTAGAATTAACCCAAGTTCATCTGTTCAAGTCTTTAAACATGATATGAAGATAGTTAAGCTGTATATATTTGAAAGAATGAAAGGTCATCTAAGCACCACAAAAGCAAAAATTTCTGATGTAAATGTAAATTGTCTTTTTGGGCAGCCCTGCAGTTGTTTATGCAATATTTTTAGATGTACTCTTTGCACACAATATACCTTACTTTTGTTTCAAGGGACTGCAGACAGTCAAGTTGTGTCACACAGTAAGAATGATGAAAAGCAAAACATCTTTGAGAACTCTCCTTCACCATCTGACAAGTGAGATCCCAAGCTGCCATTGCTGTAATATCACCAGAAAAAAAATGCAGAATGCTCCTAACATCCATGCTAGATAAGATGTAACAGTTGCAATATTTTTAAAAATCTGTTGTTTCTTCTTAAGTACATCAACTGTGAAAGTTGCTAGTTTGTAAATGAGGGCTGCTCTGTTCCTCATAGTGAATTAAAATTTCATTAAAAAATTAATCAGAAGTTTGCAAAATTTAAAATACAAATGCAGTATTTCTCTCACTCCTATTTGCTCATTATTTAATTGCTATTGCTTATTTGTTGCTTTTTCAGTTTCATTGTATGCAGATAAAGTATATTTGTTCTTGCTTATATGAGCACAAATTTACTTTTCCTGCGTATTGTGTAAATCAGAACAGCATTCTTTCCTTGATCAGAATTTTCTGGTTGTGAGCAAGTGGAAAGACTGGAGATATACTCTTAAAAATGTTCTCTGACTTAATCAGTAATAAGTGGCTTTTTATTCTTAACTTACTTTCCTTTATTTCCAAGAACAACCAAGAAAAACTATACCCTGAATTGCCATTTTTTATAAGGGAGGGAAATTGTGTCCTAGTAACTATTTGAAGTTTGTTTTAAAGGTTCAATCTTACCAATCTGAATCTGAGAATACTGAATAACTCACTAAGTCCAAGTAGTAAGATGTCTGTTGCTCCTGGGAGCTAGTGAGCTCGTCAGCTGGGCTGCTGCTCTGCAGACTTGCTGTCTCAAGCCAGACTAGTTTGGACCTGTATGGCTTGAGCTGAAGCCCTTGATTGCTTCAGGACCAGCTCTGGGTTTTGACTGAGATCTGATTTTTGTGTAAAGTAGTGCCAACTTTGCAGGGGCATTTTTTTTCCCAGCTGCTGGGCAATGCCAATTCAGGGAGAAAAGCCCAAAGAAACAGAATTACTGTTTCAACTCTGGTTCATCTGCACATGGCTGCAGTATGATAAGCACACTAGAGTTAAGAGCCAAGTTAAGCTTTATTCTTTTAAAGTCACAGGAGACCTACTAGACAAATTGTGCTGAGGAATAGTCAAACATAACTGACAAGATCTAAATCTGTGATGAGTGGAATGTTTGTAAAATATCAGGGAAAGTAAAGAGCTTGTAAATAATCCTAATGCACTCGCCCTTTGGGGAAAACATTGAATACCAAGTAATATTTTTTTCTTTATGTTTTACGTTTTCTTAGATTGTACTTTTTTATTGGACTAAGTGGGTTTTATAGTGTTGATTGCTAATAAAAAGGTCTGGCTAACCTTGTCTTTCTTATTTAAGTAAACAGCATTTGCTTTTTAAACTAACTTTGTGAGGCTTCTGTGAGCTTTGGTGTGGCTGATATAATGAGGATGTACAGCCATTTAATCTCAGATCATAGATAGCATGTGACAAAATAATTTTTCTATCAACACAACCTCAGGGAAGTTTATTTTGTTCTGCAAAATATTAGGCACAGCCCAAAAATCAAGGCAAAAGTCCAATGAATGAAGATGGGATCAATTCCAGCCTTTCATTTTTATTAAACAAAGAAATGGACATGTGCAAAGACAGATCTTAGATTAATCTTGTCTAAAACAAACATCCTTTAATAGATTAACATGGTCATTACAGGCTAATTTCCACCATGATTGGGCAATAGCATAATGCAATGACCTTCCTGAATTCCTGTTCCTGGGTTGTTTCTTGTTAAATTACAAAGGATTTTCACAGTCTTCTACTGAGGCTTACACTTGGCCTTATCTATTTTCAGACAGTATTTGACTATGCATGATATTTGTATTTAATCCAAAAAGTTTTGTATGTTTATGTGTGTGTAGTTATCTATCTATTTATACAAAATTTGCTCTAAGGATTGAGTCCAATGGTATTTAATCATCAGTCTCAGCCATGTAACAATCAAAATTTAAATCAAATTAAGGTAGGCAGTGAAACTACTTTAAAAGAATAAACCTGACAATTCCTTTTTAAAATATTTTTTTTATTTTTAAATGTTCATACTTATCATCTACAGTCTGCATTTTTAGAGTTGAACAAAGGACACATAGGAAGAAATTTACTGAAAATTAGGTGAAGCTCACATCAGTCTGCAAGTGTGAAACTCTGTAGGTTGATAGGATCCAGTTCTATGCCTTCACATTTTGAGTAATCTCATCAGATATCATGACAAGGCTTTTCTGTAATGAGTTTCTGTAACAAGTTTAATCCAATTGGCTTTGTTTGGACCTAATATCCACCCACAGATGCATGTGTTTTGCACAGATGCAAAACAAAAAAAAACCCCAAAAGTAAACCAACAAAGACCAGCAGCCATGCACTTGATTAAGGAAAGCTTTCATATGGTGCCCTTGCTCTCATAAGCTCCCAAGTTCTGTGGGAGAAGTGGATTTTATTTAAATCTCAGTCTTGGGAGAGACTCTCCTCATCTCAGAAAAATGCCAGTGGTTTAACTACTGCTACAACTGTAGGCTAGAAAGGTCAGGGATGTTCTCTGCTCCTGTGTTAGTACTGTGGACACTGCAGCAAAGGATGTCTTCCATGTAAACAATGGATGAATGACACTCTGGTAAAGGCATTTACTCTTTTATTCATGCAAAGTAACTAGATAAAAAAACAACAGAGAGGCAGTGGCAGTCAGTGACTGCCATCTGCTCTCCTTGTTTACTGCGTCTGTGGGAGAAGTTGGGAAAACTTTCTCTAGTACAGCACTCTCAGGTAAATCACAGAGAGAAGCAGACATCTCTCCTGCTTATGTCCCACCTCTGTTCTTGTAACTCCTTAAGCATTTTATATTTAATATTTAAAAGATATATTTGCCCCTCTGCAATGATAACCCTAGAAGAAACAGAACAGATGTCTCTCACTTCAGTGGAGAAGTCTGTCCCACTACTTACCAAATCATATTCTTGGTTAGCCCAAGATTTATGTGGCTGGTTTATTCCTATCCTGTAGATTCACTGAGAGGGGAGGGATGTGTCTTTCTCTCTTATTTGCTCCAGTGGCTAGGGCTTGCTCCTGAGTGTAAGGATGTGGCTTCAATATTCTCCAGTGACACTCCAATGATGCTGTCTCTTCCTTCTTGCATATGAAGCTATTATGACAAATGATATCTTCCTCTTCCTGCAATCTCTCCTCTCCTCTCCTCTCCTCTCCTCCATTGTTGCAGCTGAGCTCCAGCTCCTAGTTCCTGGTTTTGGTTTCAACTAGTTGAAAGTTTCCTAGTTTCCTTAAAAAAAAAAAAAAAAGGAGATGTTTTGCATTGCAAATCAGGAAGATTTTGTGGCTTGAACTCTAAGTTATTCTCCATTTGTCACTCAGAGACACCTTTGGCAGAACTGAGATGCTGGCTTGTAGAATTAAAAATTCTAAGGCTGCTAAAATCCTCTTCCAAGCCCAGGCATTAATAACATGACTCCTGTTAACTGGGGTTGCTGTTTCTGTGCCACAGTAAAGAAACAGTGAAGAAACCAGCTACACGAGTACTCAGTTATTCTGTCAATGTATTCCGGATATCTGGACACCTCTTCTCACTCCCCCTCTCTCACTGCCTCTACTTTTTTGTCTTTCCAGTTCTGATTCCTTGAGCTTGATTCTGCTCTGGAAGAAGGACTATGTGCTACTACAGATACACTGAAAAACCCTTAATGTTCCCTTTTCACACCTGAAACAACCGAGAGATTGAGCAAAAACAAGAGAGTCACGAGTTTTCTGGGTGCACTTCATACAGTGCCTGATACATACAACCTCATCTGGAAAAAATCTGAATTTCTTATCTTTCTTTTTTGTTTGGTGACCCTGAATGTTTTCTCTTGTTCTTTCAGGCTTTATTTAAAAGGTCACAGTGGAACTGCTGGAAAACAAAGTAGTCTGATCTTGCATGGTGCTGAATTCAGCACAAAAGATGCTGACAACGACAACTGCATGTGTAAATGTGCTCTCATGTTGACAGGAGGTGAGTACAACTGACTGAAAATATGGTACATTAATAGCAGTCTACTGTGCTTTCCTAAAGCAACCATGGATGAAGTTGCATCATGGATGTATAAGTCCTGAGTGAAAACTTCTTTTATTATTATTACTACTACTTTTCTCTATACATATATTGTCCTAATGCCAATACCTCTAGATTCCTACCAACAGAGAAAGGATTGTCGAGAGATACAGTCAGTATACTTCTGCACTGAAGCTGTTGCAACAATATCAAAGAGGAAAGCATAAGTTAGTGTAATTGTTTAGGCAAGAAATGCAAAATAAAAAAGAAAAATAGAAAAGATTAAAAAGGTGGAAAGAAGTTTTTCAGAAGTTGGTCAATCAACAGCAAAAAAAGAGAGAAATGACCAGGTATTAGATATTAGATGGTAAAGCTTAGAAATAATCAAAGTCTAGACTTGTAATACATAATCTATTTCACTTAGGGATGTGATTCTGTTATTAAGATATTTATAATGGTTAAGCTTTCTCTGTTAGGTGATCATAATGCATAAAGACACTAAATGACTAATTCACTCCTGTGAAAGACTGGACCTGCAATCATCTGTTTAAATCAGGAAGGTTTAAGCTGATTTCCTTTGTGAGCTGAGTCAGACTACAGAAAGAAAGAAAGAAAGAAAGAAAGAAAGAAAGAAAGAAAGAAAGAAAGAAAGAAAGAAAGAAAGAAAGAAAGAAAGAGAAAGAAAGAGAGTTGAGGTGGTGAAGAGCACAGACAAGTTACACTGGGACAGTTTAAAGTCCCAAGTCAATCTGACTGCCAGCAAATATAGTGTACATGATTGGTTCTTTTTCTCTCCAGCACAGAAAATTAATATCTGATATTATCTCTCCATTCAGACTCCTACTGCTCCTAAGATCGAGAATTTTCTCTGGCAAATGATAATTATTCCTAGTCCCTGTATGGTCAAGCTCATTTTTATCTCTAGAATACCACATTATAGCAGAAAGCTTAAACTGGGATTCTTTGGTTTACTGACTGGATGACCAAGAAAGGTCCTCTCTTATCTTCACATCTGATCTTGTTTGGAGACTCTCAGTGATTTTTAACTTTCCTGGAAAAAAAATCCTGTAGCATGTAAATTTTTAAGTATTTTGGATCAGATTGTTAAACCTATGTTATTTGTGTTTACTGGCATTCTGAATTCAGCTCAGGCCACATCCAGGCACATATGAACCTCTAAAGAAACCATCTGCTAATGGAAGATGCTTTCCCATCACTGAGAATTTATATCACATGCACAACCCAACTCCTCATTCTCTTTTGCCAGTTGGAAGTGACCCAGTTGGGAAAATCTTTAAGAAGCCAATTTTTCAAGCTCCTCTGTCTTCCTTTAGGGATGTCATATTAGAAATTATCATGGGAAGCTTCTTCCAGTAGACAGATGATGAGACACCATCTTTTCATGTCTATAAAAAATAGAAGCTAACCAGATAGATCTGGAGACAGATAGTGGATAAGCAGTGAGTAGCTTATTTTAATTAAAGCTGTTGCCTTTTCCCTTTGGAGAACATGCTAAATTAAAGGGTGTTACTTCCAGGGCAGGCCAGAGTCTATTGAGAAGCTCCTGAGTGTGAGTTGTGTCTGTGCTGAAGTGCAGACTCATTCATGTATATGAGCTGCCTGGAAACCCCTCTGCTCCCAGGCAGCTCCTTCTGGGAGCTGAGGCTTTGTTTATTTTCTTGCTCTGAGTTCTATGACAGGTCAACGTCCTGGTAAGGTCAGTCTGCTGTTGAACAACCATTCCACAAGGTTCACACATATTGCTGCAGCATTCCTGTAAATCAACAGCTTAGCCACACTTTGGAATTTACTGGTACCAAATGAAATGAATGGGGAGGAAGGGGGTGAATTACCAAAGGCTGAGGAAACCACAAGTTTAGCAAATCACTACACAGTAAAAGAAGGTGCAATTAGCCTTTGGAGATAGATGAATCTACTCTTTTGGACTAGACTTGGGTACTGCTCCTTTGGAGACAGGTTGTCCAGCACTGTAATTTGTAGTTCCTCAAGAAAGACTTTAATCATGCCAGAGTTTTCCTCAAACACTCTGCTATGCTTTTCACCTTGAAACAACTCTCTCATTCCTTGAGAAATACCAGAATTTAATTAAATACCAAAACATCTTTTTAGGGAGTATATTTCAGTGTTCTACCAGACAAAGACTAATTTAGAAAAGTAGCAATGATAACAGGTTTTGGAAAACCTCCTTTTTTTTTTTTTTTCCTCAAAAAGATATCAGAATGTTTGTTTTGGCAACATCACAGAGAGTTCTTTAATGATGAATGGTATCAAATCTGCAGGCAAGTTTCTAGCTATCTTGACAGTTTGGGTGAGTCTGTTATCTCTATGAGGTGAAATGAATATATTTATGTCAGGAATAAAGGCTGAGATAAGCCAAAGCTCAAGACTGTGATATGGTTATAATCAAGGCTGAAAATAAAAATGTAAGGAAAACACACATTTCTCTCTGTGATCTTGCTAGTTGTCAGTTTTATTTGGTCTATATCATAACTATTATTCTCTCTCCTCCTATATCTCATCCCTCTTCCCTAGAATAAGAAATTAAATACTGGGTGAATAATACAGAAGCACCAACAGTGTATTTTGTGTGTGCCTTGTATTTTAAAGAGCCAGGCTATGCTACTTGGCTCTATCTTTACATGGATTTTAGAGAATGCCTTCAAAATTATGTGTATGAGCTGGATTCTTAACCTCTCTAAACTGTCATCATATTCAAATGTTTTAGCTGCTTTTTTGTGACTTGTAAAATTTAATCTAAGCATGTTTGTTTTACTTTAAAGGAAGAAAAATCATTCATTCAAATAAGTTCTTCCTTTTCTCAATATCTCAGGCCAGTAAACTAAAAAACCAAAAGGGTTATATATATGTATATCCCCATCTTATTTCAAGCTTTAGTCTGAAGGGTGCCCCAATGAGTTATGTACACAGCTGTTTTGTAAGAAACAGCACAAAAAATGCAACAAACTGTCACCAGAATAAGCCTATGAGCAGAAGTTCAAAATGCTTAATTTCCAATACAGCCCTTAACATTTAACATCTCTGGATCAGATTCCTGGGCCAAATTCCCATCTGTTCAGCCAGATACCACCTGTCAGCTGAGCCCCAAATTGTTTGTGAAGTTGTTTTCAGTCACTGGAAAGTGACTTATGGTATCTTGGCTCACCAAGAAAGAATTTTAAGGTGATTTTCTTTGTCTGGAACTGGCTGCAGTCTGAGATGTTCACAAAGATATTTACCTTGTTTCAAGTGAAAAGTGGGAAAATTGCTGAAATTCTGATCCCTAAAATAATGTGACAAAGATGTCAAATCTTTGACAAATCTTGACAAAGACTTTCTAGATGTATTGCCATGTTTGAAGCAGCATAGATGACTGAAATAAATTGTTTTATTTTACTGGAAGCAGAGGTCTATCCAGCTGGAGTTTCCTGTCTCTGTCAATACAGGCATAAGAACAATATAAATAAGTTATACCTCCCTTGAGTATTTTCTCAGTATCTTTTGAATCTCAGGGGCTTCCTGAGTCAGAGAAATATGTATTTATTGAGCCTCAATAGATTTCTCATCTATTAAGTTCGAGTTTTCTCAATGACTCCAAAACCATGTTGCATTCACATCCTGTTGTTTCACTGTTTTTTTTCACCAAGTGGTGAATTTTATGAATCTCTGGCAAGAAGGGTATGGAGGTATGTCATGACTTGGAGGGAAGTTCTTGGCTGAATATAGAAATCTGCCTGTACACTCCAATCAGAAAAGCCACAGTTTTTCTTATATTCTCCTTGAAACAAAATATTTGAAAGAAGCAATGGCAGGACACTTAAGATTATTCAACCTGAACCCCTGGATATGCACCTAATTACATAAAAAACCACCAGTTTTTAATTTTTATGCATATTCCTGCTTTCATAAAGAAATCGCTCAGAAAGCACCATTAATGAAGTACAATTTATATTGCCAAATATTTTTATGAAAAAATATAATCAAATGGTTAGACTATTATTTGATTTTTGCTTGAAATATTCAAATATGTAATTACATATATGATTATGCATAACTTTTGACAAAAACATTACTACATTGGTATGTTTATCAGGGTTAAATATGGGCAACTGTAATACAATGTTAGGAGATCTTAAGGAAGTGACTAACATTTGATGCACTAGAGCATAGTCAACAGTCTGCAAGTTTCATGTTATTTTTACCTCATAAAAAGATCCCTCTGAAAGGGACTGCATTATCCAGTTGATATGAAAAACTGCTGTCTTTTCATCTTATGTCCTGACACCTAAGTTCTAATTTAATCTTCAGATTGTCAAGTGGTAGTCTGGTCAATCCAATGCTCTGAGGAATAAAATAAGATAGAATTATTTTCCAGAGTCATTTAGTTTCTTCCCAACACAGATTCTTCTCTATATGTTTGTTTCTGTCTTTCATGGTCATTCATTTTCAAGGTTTCTATTGATTTCAAGATTTCTATTCTCACATTAAAATCTGTTACTCAGTTTGTCTACATTTAATATAAAAAAAGCTTTTCGTGTTGACTAACTAATTCTATGATAATTTAAATGTGTTCCATCATGTCATAATCTCTACCATTAGAAAGAATAGACAACATTCCTTTCCATTTCTTTGAAAGTTTTTTAGTTAATTTTAAGTTGTTGGCAATTTGTCTTTCCAATTTTGACTAAACAATCCTAAGTCTTTCCTGTTATATTCACTCTTTTGGACTCTGTCCCATGGCTCCACTGGTAGTTTGAGGTGTCATCCAAAATCTCATCCAGAGAAATTACCAATGAAAAATCACCAGATCCTAAGTATTGTTGTCTAACTTCTTTAAAGTACAGAACATCAGAAACACTGAAATCTTTCCTGAAATAAATTTCTATTTCTTTTGAACATTGAGGACTGTTTCAGCATTTTTGGATTAGAATTTTTTCTTTTTAGCTTTGTTGCCAAATGCACTAATTTTTATGGACAAATGCAGAGGGTTGGAAGTAAATATTGGCTTCCCATATGATCTATTTATCCCGTAAATCCATACAAATGTACCACTCAGACATACTTTGGATCTTATTGAATTGCAGCAGCACTGATCCTGCTGCATTTGGAGACATTCAGTGTCCTCAGGAGGGAGAACTGACATGTGAGAAGAAAGCATCTGCCATCAAATGTGCAGTGTTTAGACACCTATTATTTTAGAATGTAAAAGTCAACTAAGAACCTCCCATCAAACCTGAGCAATCACTGCAGTTCCCAGTGAGCATCAGCCTTACAGTGCACTCATTAATTGATGAGCATTAGGTCACTAAAAAAGAATTTTACATGTGTATATGCTTAATTGCAGTTTATACAAGCCAAAAAAGCAAATCGGTTAACTTTGGCACACAAAAACCCTTTTTTAATATTGCGTTTGACAAAGAAGATTTTATCATGCAAAAATTAACCTTGTCACTTCAGAAAACCATTATAAAAGATGATTGTGGGTATTTTCTTTTAATATTGTTATTCATTTGAGCAATGCCCTTTTATTAGGTATTTTTTGCAAGAATTGGTGGAAATTGTTTCAATTATATACATTAATATTCAGTCAAAGATCTAATACGGTATAGTGTAGTCTGGAGCTCAACTATCTGAGATAGGTAGCTTAAGCATAAAAAATGTATTTACTAATGAAAAGAGCTGACATGAAATGTAACAATTTCCCTTTGATTATAGCTACATGAATTAAAGACCAAAGCATAACCACACACAATATGTGAACCTGCTTTAGCTGTTCTAGAAGAACAAGCATCTACAGTGAGGATTTATTTCTATTTGTATAGCTGAACTTTCAAACAACTTACCTATGCATTATTTAATTTATATTTTTGTCTGGAAAATATATTTGATGACGTAGAGATTTTTCTTACAAGCAGAGATGATAGTGCTGCTTGTGCTAAATGACATATTAGAGGTGGGCTAACTTAAAAAAATGAATTGGCCTTCAGTTCACATATGTAATTAGTGACTCTTCAACAGCTTGAAGAAGCCTCCTCTCTTTCTGAGTAAAAACTCTCTTAAACTTCTCATGAAAGCCTTCTTTTTACCACTTCAATTTAAAGTCTTGATGCTATTATTATTTCTTACAATGCCCACTCTTCATAATTTTCATGCCTGATTCAAATATCCCATGGAAATTGTTGCCAAAAGTTATCTCCAAAGTTAAAATCTTACTGTGGTTCAAAGATGACTTTATACTTATTTGGGAAAGCCATCACCTTGCAGAGAAAGAGAAGCAAGTTTATTCATAAGAAAATGCTGTGAACTCCAGGATTTTCCTTGGGTCAGGCTGTCTCACAGCTCTGGAGCTGTTTAATTTGGTGTTTTCTGCAATGGCAGTGCTGCAGGTATTACTTTCAGAAACCTCTGATTTATGTTCCCTCACTTCCTCATAGCTACCAAGAAAGTCACTGCTTACATTCCTCTTTCTCTCAACATACAAAGCATCTGTAAAAAACATTTCCTTTGCATTCATTCAAAGATGTGAGTTTTGGTGTTGAGACATGCAGTAGGAAATCTTGTGATAATCTGAGGCCCCAAGGGGAGTGAAGGCCTTTCAGAGGACTGCAGGGGAGCATGGAGAGAAATAACCATATGGAGAAAAAAAAAAGCCACCATGAATCAAAACAAAACAAAACAGAAAAAACCAACCAAACAAACAAGCATAAAAACACACTTCACTTAAAAAAAAAAAAAAAGACAGAAAGTAAATCCAAAGTCTTAGTGCAATATTAGGAAACATCTTTAAAACATTCATCCATTCATTCTCACTAACAAGAACAGTATAATAGGAAAAAAGATCATTAGAACACATTTTGAAAGAAGTGTTTATTTAGAAGAAATCTATGAGAGGTTGGAGCAAGTCCTCACAAATATTTTATAAAATTATGTGTTTCTTTGGCTTTGGTTTTTACATTGGTTTTGTGTGACCTCACTGAAAACTTTCACCCCAAAAAGGACAATTTCTGCATCTATTCCTGTTCCTTTAAGATGAAATGGTAACTAGGTCAGCTTGCCATGTCTTCATCCCAACACCATAAACAGAACCCAGCTGCATCTGAGTCCCAGCTTTGAAAGACAAGGATTAGGATTTCTCTGTTTAACCTCATCTTAAATTTCTACAAGATTATACTCTGGTTACAGTAAAACATCAGCTGCACAGCTTTCCCTTTCTTTGATTATTGCCCCCTTAGGCATAACACTGAAATCAAAGAAGGACAGCTGTACCAAAATAGAAAATTGACAGAATTTATCTGGCATGAATTCATCCCTCAAGATTTCATTATGAAGTGTTACTTCTTAAAAAAACCCCAAAACACTAAGTACTTTCCAAATTCTTAAGACTTACAAGACTAGAAGCATAAATTATTTGGATCTGAATGCAAAGAACAGAGTACACATTAGTTCTGAGGGCTAAACACAGTCAGTATCATATCAGTGGTATACCATACATTAAAATACTTTCATACAGTGCATTCATTATAGGTAGATAAAAGCCTAACCACTAAACCTGATGGAATTGGAGGATTCTTGGGGACAGTGAACATTGTGTAAAAGGAGTTTGTCACAGTTTAATTGCTTTTCCAGAAGTCACAGTGGAAAATACACAGAAAATGTTAAATTCTGCATTCTAGTCTACAGTGACACCTGCAGAATCCAGTATGCACTCACTGGATGACCAGTTTGCCACTATCAGGACTGTTAGAAAATGCTTCACAAGGGGTCCTGGGAAGATGGCAATGCTGTGATGTGCAGGCTGAAATAACTTTTTTTTAAATTAAAGTAGCGTTTAACTAACAAAAGCAAAAGTCACTACCTGATCTTTATGATCTTATTTACCTCATGACACAAATGTTCAGTACAAACATATTTCGTGGAAACATACATGAAAACTAAAGCATTACAGAGTTATAGGTCTCACTATGAAAAAAGTCCCAACAGAAATCCTTCTGACAAATAGAACTCCTAAACACAGAAGTTAATACATTTTTGATATTGAGGATATTTGCTTTTTGCAGTCTGGGAATTCATTCTGCCTTTCTCAGTCTGAACTAAGCATCTTTGTCTAACTATACATAGGTACTCTGCAAGGTGTTGGAGAGAAAATTCTATTCCCATCAAGGTATCCAGCAAAACTCCCACTACTTTCAGTAGAGTCAGCATGTCACCTTGTTAATATTTGTCAGTTGGTGTTCTGTAGTCCTAGTGTTGCCAAGTTTCATGTTATTTGGAATTTTTCTTAAAACTCTAGGTCCCATGGCAATCTAAAATTCACCTTAACAAGAAAAGATCTTGGAGAGATAAACAAGAGAGTTCACTGATTAATTTCATCATAAAGCAACAATTTAAAATAGGGCAATGCAGCACCACAATTCTCATAATTCAGTTGCTAACAGCATGTATTCTGGAAACAAAAGTAACTAAGCAGTGAACAATCACAGTTAAAGCAGTAGAAAAGGGCTGGTAAATAAAATCAAATCATGCTTATACTCAAAATAACAAGTGAAATTATTCAAAAGACTTTTGAATTATGGTCTTTTTCTGAGGTTTAAATTAAAAATATAATACTGTCTAAATATGAAAACCACTTCATTTGTCTTTCATGTTCTTGCTTTTATTCCACATACTGAGAATAAAACTAGAATGCTTTGGGACATAATTACTTTTGCAATTCTGTAAATACACCTGTGCGTTCTCCAGCACTCCTGACTGTAGAATTGCAAAAAAGAGTAAAAAGAAAATATGAAAATACCACACCAGCACTATTAATGAGCTATTTACCAGAATTTTCTAATAAGCTAAACCTAATACAACAAAATAAAATATGTCGTGCACTTGCAGTTTAAGATTTTGTCTTACCGGTTTCAGGGTGGTGGTTTGATGCCTGTGGCCCCTCCAATCTCAACGGGATGTTCTACACAGCTGGACAAAACCACGGGAAGCTCAATGGCATCAAATGGCATTACTTCAAAGGCCCCAGCTACTCCTTGCGCTCCACCACCATGATGATTCGGCCTTTGGACTTCTGAAGGAATTCCGCAGCGGATCCCGGGGGAAGCCAGGCTGGCACCGCCCTCAGCAGCAGCACTGGCACAGTCTGAAGGTAAAAGGCGAAGGGCTTCTGGAAAGCAGCATGTAGGGATGATGCAAAGTCGCTTCGCTGGCGCTCCATAACCTGAAAACTCTTCCCAGCAGCCACCCCACATTTTGATAACTGCGGGGAGCTTGGTTTAGAAGAAGGTGGCTGAAATGATTTTCCAAAGAACTGGATTTGGCTATTCTGCACAAACTTGGTGCTTGCCAGTGGATGTTTTTTGGTTTTATTTTTTCTTTTTTTTTTTTTTTTTTTTTTTTTTTTAATTCAGCAACAGGATCAGAATTTGAAGAACTGGAACATATCAACCATGGTCTATTGAGTAGAATGTTATTCAGCAGTGAAATGCCAACATTATACCCATGAAAAAGGATTACAGAGACACTTTTATTAAAACTTGTCTTAAAGCATCCAAGGTTTAAACTCCAAATATTGTTTTTCTTAATGAACTGAATTTGAATAGTGGATGGATTTATGTGAATCCCAGAGTCAAATTATTTGTGCAAATAAAATTTTTCTTCAAATACTTTAAGGACAGGTTTCTAATAAACTGAGTCAAACATATGAATAATGGTAAGGATAATAAGTATAAATTCCTCAGTTGCTCTGTAGAGGTAAATCGGTAATTGGCATAATCCCTGAGCTAGGATTTATAGTGTGATAACAAAAGTAGCTGTGTTTTTAGGTTTTTTCTTTCTTTCATTAAAAGCAGTCTGAATGTCATGTAGAATAATTAATGGAAGGTTTAAAGAATGTGAAATAGTATCCAAGAGAAAATACAGGATTTTGCATAGAATTTTTCCATCAAAAATACATAGGAAGGCAAACTGTTAGAGTATAAAAAAAATACATAAATGCATAGCTTAAGGCAATGGATTAATTTTGCAGTATCCTTGCATGTGCGCAATTTATCCTTAATTATTTTACTTTTTTATTACATTTTTGTGGATATCAGAAGCATGCCAGTTCTACACAGCGCTTAGGCTACAACTATAAAAAATACTCATCAGAACTGTATAAAAAATAAAGAATTGTGAACTTGTAAATATCATATATTTCCTGCAACAGTCATTTATTTTGTACAGGCAGCCCTGAACTCACACAAAGGGTGAAAAGCCTCGAAAGGATATAAATATTAAAGAACTTTAGATGACTGCTTACAGGTTGCTAACAAGTAATTTTGTTCTATTAAAATGCTGCAGAAGTGTGGGACTATTGGGAAAGGTAAAAGTCTTCTAATAACAAGCAATAAAGTAATGGGTGGCCTATGAGGCTGCAGAGACAACTCTTTCATTTACAGCCCTTTTGATTAAGTCATATGAATAAAGTCCATTTGGGGAAGTAGTTCACAGTCATTCTACTTCTACTAGAAATGAAATGAAAAAGTTTACCCTACTCCCACTGAAATCAAGAGTAATACTCTCATCAATTAAATAGGGACCAACATGGCACACAGAATCCGCACGTGGTGAGGTGTTTGCTCATCTCTTTGTTGCTTTGTTCTGTTTATTAAATGTTCCTGAGATGAGGCACAACAACTATCTGATTTTTTTTAAAGAGTAATGACAACTCTTTTTTCCCCTTACTTTTTCACCTTTTTTTTTTTTTTTTTTTTTTTTTTTTCATTTAGCAGTTTATTTCTTTGGAATAGAGAAAAAAATACTTGGACATTTTTAAACACCTCTTCCTAAAGATCACAAAGTTATACTACCAGTGAGGGCTATTGCAGTCTCTAAGGGTTCTCTGATTTTGTTACAATTTGATGTTTGTTTCATTTTAAGTGGGAAGAATTTTTTTTTTTTGTGTAGTTGTATATATTTATATATATATTTGAAATAATCTTGACTAAAGGTTAATTTCAAGTTTTCTGCTGAATAAGTTACCAAACTACTTTTTACTTCGCACTTTCTTCACAGGCATGTTTTGTCCCTGTTTCAGTGGGTTTTTCTAATGGTCTTCACTAATATGCAAAATATGCAGTCTATCTTCCACCACATTCTCAAAAGATAGAGTTTTGCAGGTCTCCAAGTTAAGAATGCCATTTTTGCAGATCCTATTGCAAAAGGCAAAACACATTTAAAATGAAAAGCATGATATTTACTGTTTATTTATCTGGGTTTGAAAAAAAAAAAAAAAAGCAGATTTGGTTTCCTATCCTTTATAATAAAATGTTTAAAAAATTGTGGAGTATGTGATTTTGCTTTGCTCTAAGTAAAACATTCTGTAACAGGCTGATAACATTTCAAAAGCCACTATCTCTCCATGTAAGAAATAGTAATAAGCTTAGACAGATTATAGGAAAGGAGGAACTCTAATTCAAGTTTATCCAGTAATTATTATTTCTAACTTTTCAAATCCCTACTCCAATATCTTTTATTGAACTTCCTTGATTAAAATCATGGGACTATATTTCTTATCTTTGGTTCAAATCATACAACTTTATCAATCTTTAAAATCATACAACTGTATCAATCTTTAAAATACTAGTTTTCTTTAATTCAACAAAGATGCAAATTGAAGTGTGATGTTTTCCTTGCCTTATGGTGTCTTCTTCTACCATCCATTCAATCATGTGTGGCAGTGACAAATCTCTGCTGATCTCTTACCCAGAAATTCCTTCTGCTCCATTTGTATGCCTTTTAACACTACAGTGATCAGGTTTAGCATCTCTTTGTAGTCAATTTATCCTCATTTTCTCAGGAATTTTTTCTTAATTGACTTGTAATGTTCCTTCTGGGAAACACAGCTTTTCAAATCAACACTAAAGGTGCAATGAACTATAGACATAAAAGCACATTTTGCTCCTAAAGTTGGAAGAATACATACTGCATAAATTGAAGAGTTGCAATTCCTAAAATGCTGGGTTTGGAGTTGATTTATATTAAAATCCTACTTGCCTTGAAAGATAGTAAAAAAGTAGTCATTCATCAGTGGTAAAAGTAACTTTACTCTTTACCATTCACAGATAATTTCCTGATTTATAAAACAAGAATACACAAAAATTTTGACACACTAATAGATATGTTTTCCAAAGCATATTGATCCTTAATTTTTAATACTCTTTGAGGCTGGATATGTTATTTAAATGCATACTTTCCTAAGTGCCCTAGCATCCAGTACTGACCTATTAAGTAGGTAAATCATCCACATTTATAGTCATTTGTACAACTGTGTCCCATGATAAAGTTCCTTAAAAAATCCTTCCAGCTATAAAAACAACTTTCTTCTCTGCAGACTTGAATCTCAAACCACAGCTCTGACCATGCCTCAAATAATCTCATTTGGGATTGGCACGGTTTCCCTTTCTCCTCTGGGAAGAACAAAACTGAAATAGCAATCACAACAAGAGCTTAATTCTCTAGGTAGGATCAAGCGTAATTTACAACCAGACTGTGCTGCAGTTGTGCCAAAAAGCATTCCTACCTACCAGCTTTTACATGGGCTGGACAGCTCGAGGAGAGAGGCACTAACCCTGCATACAGCTTGCTGCTGCTGCTGACTGCCAGCTGTGGTGTGCACACAGACACACAGACACACACATGCACACAAATCCATACATCCAGAGAAAACTTGACAAAGGCAATCAAAATTATCTTGCTTAAATTTTAACTAAAGGAGCTGTAATCTCAAGTTAAAAAAAAAATAAAATTAAAGGAACCTTTGTCAAGCAGCAAGAGCAGGAAGGAGAAAGACAGGGGTATGGGACTGTAATGGAGAGGAAAAAATCAGACAGATAGAGAAGAGTTGAAAGGAAGGGATTACCTGTGAGACACAGCAGCTTCATATTTACTATGCTATAACTATCACACATTGTGGGAGCTCCCTTGTCTTCTAGGAGTATCCAGATCCCCTCTGCCTGGCTCTTGCTCATATGAGTAGAAACCTATGGGTATTATTTCTGTTCATATGCTCTGAGTGGTTTGTTTGTCTGTATGTTTTTATAATCTTTGCACAGGGATCAATTTAGTATGGATTTTTGAGAAGACATGCTGCTTATGATTATGTCAAGTTAGCTGTGTAGCAAATCCTGTAAAAATGAAAAAGTTTCTTTAGAAAATATTGCATTCTGCTGTGTGACTTTTAAGTACTGATGCTGAAATAGAACCTATGCTCATCCAAAATATTGTGAAATTAGAGACTTTTTTCTTCCACTATGTACAGTTTCCAATGCCCAGTGCAGTTTTCTGAGCCAATTAGTTCAATTAAAGAACATTAAAGAATGGATATATACTGTAAATATGACCCCCAAAAGATGTATTAAAATGCATCAAGGCCTAAACACCAGTCCTGTGTTTTGATAGAAAGAATCTTGAGCTCTGAAGTTTTACCATAAATTTTCCTTCTCTTCTTATGCTTCTCACCTTTCTCTCGCTTGAGTAGTGCCCCTATGACTCCTTTTAAACTGCTGGCAGTGTTTGCCTTTTGCTGTGTGGAAGCAGTCACAGGAGGCAAGTGCCACATTTAACAGCTCTGCAGATGCATGTGCTCGCACCACCACCTGTGGGGAGAGCAAAGTCACTCCCCACCAAACCGCGGGTAAGGAACACACTTTTTCACACTTGTCATTTGCTCTGCAAGGTTGTGAAGTGAAAAATAAGGCTCACAGAGGTCCTTCTTTCCACTTAAACAGGAAGCAGATACTTTGCTAGGTCAGCCCTGAAAGGGACTCCAGAGGAATAACTCTAAGGCAGCTTCTCGGACACAGTGGAAATGGAGGGGAAAAAAATCTCAAGGTAAAAAAAAAAGGAGAATTTTGATACACTGAAGTGGATAAGAAAGTGTTGAGTAAGAAAAATGTGTATTACACAATAAGAAAACTAAGAGTACAAAAGAATCGTATTAGGAAACTGAAGGCAAGGTCAGCAAAAGAAGTCAGTCAGTCTGACAAAAAAGAACATAGAAAATGGCAAAGATGAAAGCACTGGATAAGAAAAACTGAAGAAGAATTCAGCAGAAGAATATGTTAACACATTTATTAGAGCACAATTAGTATCCTGTTAATTTTCCAAAGCCTAAAAGGAATAATATCACCCTTTTACTTTCTGCTTTTATTTATTATTTACAATATAATGGAGGTACACTGGTAAAATCTAAAGCAACACTAAAAAATCAGCTCCTTCTTAGATGAATTGTCGCTAAGATGCTGCCTGAAAAACAGTCTATGCTTTTAGCATGAGACACAAATTCACCAGTAGAACAATCAACTTTAGATAATATTTACTCTTCTACTAAAAGATGTGAATCACCATCCTTTTGCAACCCACTTATATTTGGAATAATTGTCTACTATAAAGGAAACTACACATCTCTGACCTGATCTCATTCAGCTGCATTGTCAAACCACTGATTTATTTTAAGTAATGGAGCAGAACTCCTGCATGTTTTTACTCCTCTTCCTTTAAAGGAAATATTTTTCTCTCCTTTTTTCCTTTTTTTTTTTTTTTTTTTTTTTTCATTTAAACACTTCTAGTTTGGAGTTCATATTTCATCCACCAGAGATGCTTTTTAATCTCTTTGATAGTTTCACTTAGTGCCATTTCTTCTGTAAAACCCCCAGGCAAAGTTCTCCTGAACTGATGTGATGGTTCTTGTCGCCATCTTCTGCTCTGCCTTCACGCAGCCAGGAAACAACCCTGTCCTTTTTAAGGCGTTTCATTCAATCCTTCCAGGAAATCTGGAACTCCTGGGAGCAACACCAGTGCAGATCCTGGGGCCCACAAATCAAGATCCTGGGGCCCACAAATCCCTGTGACTAGCAGCTGCCCGCTGGCCAGCCACACCAGGGCTATCTCTACCTTCATCCAGGTAATGGGGGTGTCCTCAAGCTCCCCCACCGCCCCACACCCCTCCTAGCTGTTCTCTTGAAATACCTTCCTGTCCCAGAGCAGAGCCATGGCCCAGCAGCCATCAGGACAGCTGTTGCCATGGGATGATGTCTCTTCTCACCTCCTGCAGGCTGTGCGCTCTTTAAAGCAGCGCTTCTGGAGCGACTTTAGAATGCCTGGTTGCAAGACAAAGATGATGCAAATACATCTCAATATCTTTTTAGAAGTACAATAGTATTAGAAAAAGTATTGTCTAGTAATTTATTGTATTTGTTAGATTAAGGAACCTGCACTAGTTTTACTATAGGAGCAGACACACAGTTTTCTAAACATGTAGGTGAAGATGTGTCCAATATCCCTCGGTTTTAGCATGTTACAAAAGCTTTGGCATTAGTTTGGAGTGTTCAAGTCTTTGGGAAAATATAGTAATAAATATACCAGTCTTTGTCTGGCAAAAATAAGTTTATAAGCAAGAGCAGTTTTACCCAAAACAATGTGAAATGCTTAGATAGAAAATTTACATCGGTGACTGTGAATATGGGTTTATGAATGGAGATTCAGGCAGGAACCAACAGCTCACTCACTGATTCTTTTTGGTTGAGTGACTTGTGCAAATTTGCTTGATACCCACCTCTCCTGAATCTCTTTTCCAGACTGTGTGAGCTACCCCACAGCCCAGAGAAAATATCAGAAAAACTGCCTCAGTTTGATATAATCTAAAATGGATTAAGTGCAAATATATATAAAACATTGGAAATCTAAGATTTATAGGGTGATTAACCTGTTCAGGTTAAGATTTATTCATGTGAGTACTCAGAGAGTAAAAAATTAAAAGTGCTTATATTTTCAGTGCATTTAGGTATAGTATAAATATATAAAATATATAGTTTAAGTAGCCACTGGATATGTGGAGAAAATTATAAAGGACACTCATTGTGAAACAAGGAAAGCTATCCTGCCATCTCAGCTCACTCCGAGATGCAGAGAAGCCCTTTTTTTCCCTGAAGCTTCATAGTTTAAGTAGACACGGGATGTGTGGAGAAAATTATAAAGGATACATTGTGGGACAAGGAAAGCTATCCTGTCATCTCAGCTCACTCTGAGATGCAGAGAAGCCCTTTTTTTCCCTGAAGCTTCTGCTGTCTGCTGCCACCTGTGGTTGGAAAAATAGCTTTTCCAAAGATGAATTCACCAAAATCAACTAAACATGAAATGAGAGAGGTGAGAAAAGGAAACAGAAGGGACCAATAAAAATGGTCAGGATGTCCAGAAGTTTCTATTTAGGTACATGTTTTCAGTTTTAAAAGTACTGAACTCCCACTTTTTCATTTCAGTTTATTCCAAGTGAATTAAAAATACACTAGTTTTTTAGCAGTGTAGACCCTCCCTAAAGAAAATAACTATATGCACAGAGTAAAAAGTTGCTCAAAAATCCTGGGTGATGGAGAAAGGAGAATAACATGAGACCATTCTAAAAATGCATGTTGCAGTTACTACATTTTCACTAGACCAGAGTTATGTATACAGAGCACACCTATCAAGAGGCCTAAGGAGGAAGCAAAAAACAGAAAGCCATAGTTCAAGATGGGAACTGAACCGTTTTTGAAAAAACTCACATTAAAATAGTCTTCAAAACAAATTCTCAGTAGTTGTAAAGGTGAAAATCCAATTTCTTCTTTGAATCTAAATTTAACCAATTTATGCGCAATGAGTTATCCTGAATGTTTTAGTTGCTCTCTCATAGGTTTTATATCATGCTTCAAGAACCACATTTCAACAGGGTTTTTGATTAATGAAGACTAATTAATTGGAAAATGAAACTATATACTTATAATTTTATATTTTTAATTCTCCAACTAATCCACTCATTTCAGTGCCTTTATTGACTCTGGAGTCATATTCAGCAATGGAAAAGATACTTTGTCTTTTCAAGAGATCAAAAATTCCTTTTTTCCCCTTAAGTGCACCTGAGTGATATTTGCCATGGGATGGTCCAAATTAATATCTTCAGAGCAGCCCAAACTGCTAATCCTGTTGCCATACATAAACTATCTTATTTCACTGACCTTTCACTTTCTAGTGTTCCAGCCAGAGTCGCACTGAGGTTAGGATTCACAGGTCACAAGGCCACAGATAACCTTAGATATTAGCAGGATTTCATGTTATTTCTTACAGAAACCAGGAGTAAACCAATATTTAGAAAGCTGGAGAAACCCTTTTTTTTTTGTGCGGTCTTGTCCTTTTTGAGTTTCAAAGGCAACCAACTTAGCACCTCTGAACAAATAAAAATGAATGCAGATGAAAGAAAATCAGAAGCAATTTGGTTACTCGCTGGACTCGAGCACGACAGACAAACAACCATTCCATGGCTGTCCCAGAGGTGCTCCAGCTCCATGCAGCTTTGATGGTGCCTGAGGAGCTGGCACTGTGTTACACAAGCAGAGAAATTTCAGCCTCAGAACCTTGGCTGCTAAGACACGTAGGATTACAGAATAGGTGCTCTTAGAAAAGCAGCATTTTGAATAGTGGTTTAATGGCTGAAAGGCCATTTTTCACAGCAGCTGGGCCCTGGGCCTGTGATACAGTTCTCATCTGCCCTGCAGATGACGTGACAGGTTGGAGGCTCATGGAAAATGAGACCAATATCCTTCCTGCCATCTTGTTTGGGTCAGATGAAGCTCTTGCCACGAAGGAGCTCAGATACCACATCCCATGCTAAAAAAACCAACCCTTCCCAGGTTTATCACTATAGCACATGCTGAAGGGGCCCAAATCAGCATCATTATTTCACCTTCTAGACAGACATTTCCACTTAGGAGTTAGACATGAAATGTTTTGCAGATGTGGTTCTAGCAGATCAGATTGTTGACACATAACAAATCTCACTGCTGCTCACTTGTGAAGAGCCCATTTTTACTTAATGCCACAGATTTCTTAAATGGGATATTTTCCAGTTGACTATCCTATGAGGAGCACATCCAGGAACCAGCTCTTTCAGAGCATGTCACACATAGTGAATAAGAAAAAATTAATGTTCTCATGACAAACAGTGCTACTCCTACTAAATGAAAGGCAAACTAGAAAATAAAGTCACTGTACTTTTCAAACTACTAACACTTGTGCAGTGCATGCACAGGCAAACTACTCTAATGGGTTCAGAGCTGCCTCCTGGCAATACCTTTTTTTCAGATTTTTGTACTGTGTCTCTTGATGTCTTTACCTCCAAACTACTTTAATGGGTTCAGAGCTGCCTCTTGGCCATACCTTTTTTTTCAGATTTTTGTACTGTGTCTCTTGATGTCTTTACCTCCTAGAACTTTGGGACAGATTCAGGAGCTATCAAAATGAATCCTGAATTTGTGGCCCTTAATCTGGAACATAATGTAAATAAAATCAAACCAAAACAGAATCAAACATTCTTCTTTCTTTGTAAAAATGAAGTCAGGGAATGCTAGTTGGCATTATTTCCTTCTGTATTCACTTTCTGAGAAACAACACTCAACTAAGATTTACACAAAATAGCAAGGCAGGGAAAACAGAGATTTTTCAGTCCATGAGATTTCTGCATTGTCGGTGGGAATGTGGAGAAACTCTATTTATCCATGCACCTGTCTGAGCCTCCTGCTGGAATCACAAATCACCATATTAAACTGCTATCCAGGAAAGAACATGAGTAGCAACATACCAAGCATGTCAAAACACAGAATGGATTATCAAACAGATCTAATTTGTAAGAGAAATCTTTATTGCTCAGTGAGTGAATTATGAGATTAGTGTCATGGAAGCGATAAGCTTGGTATTCCACCAGGAAATACCAGGTTACTCTGTACATCCCAAAGTATTTTTCCCCAGACAGTGCTCTGCACATTGTTATCAGAAACTATTGGAAAATAAGTGGCTCCAATAAGCAGCCAGCAGGACCCTGCCAAAATGAAATGCTCTCTTTAGTACCGTAAAAGGAGCTTCATTGACAAGGGTAAGATTTCACCTTCAAAGGAAGGCCATTAAGGCCATATCTCCAAAGCAGACTTTTCTACTCTTGTCATCTTTCCCTTTTTGCACTGCTCAGCTTTAAACTGATGTTTCCATAGGTTGTCTTTCCTTTTTCTTTTTCCTTCTTTCTATAAGGTGTAGATTAAATGCTTTTAAATATTAACATAGGCATGTGTCTAAAATGGCTCCATTCATACAGAATCTACCAACAGCCCGGTTGCAATTAATAATTTTGAAGTCTTTTTACTGTTCCTTCGTATGGCACCTATAAAGAGGAACCAGCAATTTAGGTAGAGACATGTAAACCGCAGTTGCACTACTGGGACAGTTAAGTAGGTACCACTTGAAGGCTTGTCAAGTACTGAGCTGTCCTTTTCAGGCTTCATGCCTATACATGGAGTTAGAAGAAAACAACACAAAGCCTCTTCTTTTCTTTTTTCAGTTTGCTGTGGGTGGCTGGGCTCTAGGAACCTCCTATGTGCACAGGCAAGAGGGTACAGGCTGATAAGGCAGATTGAAAGGCTTCTTCTGGGGAAAAAGAAAAAATTAAACCTTCTCTCTCTAAAAGTCGTGTAACTGGTTTTCAATGACTTGGAAAGATTGGTGGGCACTTCAGCATCCAGGGACGTCTGGGTGGCTTGAAGATGGCTGAGAAGGGCACTTGTCACCGTGCAGTCTGGTCAGGATTCTTGCTTACCTTCAAGAGAAGTCTTCTGGCCTCAGCCAGTTTTTGCTTTGCTCATGTTGGTGTATTGCCATAATTCCAAGATCAGGTCCTTTTTGGTAGATGTCCTTTCACCAACAGCATTGCTGGTGATTAAGGGTGTAAGAACTGTCTTTGCAGAACAGTCAGTGAGTGCCTGGGCTATTCTCAGCCAGGACCTTGCTTATTCCATATTGGCTGCAGTACATGACTTATCAAAAAACTGATGGGCAATTTCTCAAAAACAGTATAAATCCAAAGACTTTCTCATATTTCACAGCCTATGAATTTTGGAACACCATATACTATTTTCCAGTCCAAATTTTCTGCTGAGTTGTGCTCCATTCTAGTTTTATTTTAGATTTCTTTATTTTACTTTTATATCCAGGTGAGACACAAAAGAGGAAAAATGAGAACCTGCCTGTGTTTAATGTTGGAAAAAGGAAAAAAAAACCCCAAAAAACAGCAGGCTGAGGAAATATTGGGAGATTCCCACTGAGATATTCTTAGTAACCTGGATAAACAGAATTGAGGAAGAGGAGAAAACATAGCAATTAACTTCCATCACACAACCTACTAGAAATAGTGGGAAAAGATGAAGCAAGATCATCCCAGAGACAAAGTTAAAAATAGTGGTATAGCATTGGTGATGCTCAGTCAAAGATTAAAATAATAACTAAAGTGTTGTTTGTCTTAGTTTTAGGGTGACTGTCTCACTAAGGTGTGAAAAAGTGAAGGAGGAATGGGGCATGATCAGACTCTGAAGTCCTGGTCAGTTTTGTGGTCCATTGATTACTACAAGCTGCACTTACCTCATTTTCTGGTGATGGAGCAGCCCAGTTTCTATTCACTGCCTCCCCTGCTCCCTTTAAAGCTCCTTCACAAACACAGAGACTTGAAAGGAGAAGCAGTAATTCAGGAAGTCTCTTAACACAGCAGGGTTACATTTGCAATATGGAAGGGTTAGGATTGAAAACCAAAGTTGTTTAATTCTATTTTCAAAAATCAGTACCTAACGCAGGATTATCTTTAATGACAGACATGGCGGTGTCAAAGGACTGTGTCAGGTTTCAGACCTTTCCATAGTTTAAATTCCTGCGTTTAATCAAAAGTTAACTGAATCACTGCTGGTAGAAGAGTTACTTCAATGCAGTGGTGTTGTGGGTGGCCTACAATAAGCAATCCCACATTCAGGCTGCAGTCTCCTACATGCAAAAATATTTCCCGTGCATATCTCTGTGTACAGAAAATACATGTGACAGAATATCCAGACTCTCTCTCAGGCAGTGCAAAATATTTCTAACTTACATTATTTCTTAACTGCTTCATCCCTTAGCTGAAACACTTTATTTTTTGGTTGTGACTCCTTTAAAATTATTTCCTATCAAACTGCATAAAATGAAGTAATAGCACTTAACTTTCTTTAGTTCTTGAGTGTCGGAACTCATATCAGCAGAATTTCAATAATTGTGTAAAGTTGCATTTTCTTATTTCTTTCCTGAAAAGCATATTACTTATAGAAAAATACAGGAATTAAACTTCTATGAACTACAGTTTATTGGTTTGGCAATGCTCAGCATATACACATAAACTAAGACATAAAATATAAATTGATTCATATCCTGCAGTTGAAACTTCTATGTTATTTTTTTCCATCTCTAGTAACCAGTAGTGCAAATAATTTCTGTGAGAAGAATAGTATGGCTGCAGAATCCATGGCTATTCTTTGTGTTCATATGGAGCTTCGTAAGTTTTGAAAAATACCTCCTTTGTTCCTTAAAATGGTAGCTTTATTGTTCAGTTTGGTTGATTTTAACATCTAGAATGTTAATGATAAGCTTTCTCCAAAATACTACTCTTGATGAAATTTATATTTTCTAAATTCATAGAACTTCGTTAATTATATATAAAATTTCTATGATACAATGAAGTATATTAACCTATAAAGACTTGGTGTGTCTGACAATTATTCTAGATTTTTTGGTAAGATTTCCAAGTCTAAAAAGGTGAACGATGTCATTAACTGAGATGTTTTGAGAAAATTTAAACCCAAAAACCTTTCCACTACAACCAAATATCAAAAATATGCTGATCTATTTCTACAAAATGTGTTTCTTCACAGAAGATTTGCTATTTAAAAGAAATATTCAGGGAAGGGGAATGTCTTCTTAGAAATATTTGTGTCTCCACTGAAAACCTCAGAATGAAGGGTGTGGGTTTCCAATGAAAGATCCACATATTTTGGTATTATGGTGGAAAAATTCTACTTTTTTTATAGGCTCCTCCCTTTCCACCCCCAAAGTTCCCTAAGGAAATCAACAGCTAAATGCAAATAAGAAAAAATAATTATTGGTTTTCTGAAAAGGAAATTGTGGGAAAATTTGAAATTTCTGCCCCTTCCCTCTCTATTTTAGGTAGTATAAAAGCATGATTAAATGTCTGAAAGCATTTTCATGATTACTTCCTCTGTAATACAAGCATAACTATTTCAGATCTTCTAGAAACACAACTGTATAAGGAAATAAGTGATAAGTTGAAAATAGGAAGTATCCCTTATTTCAAGTGTGACCAAGTGTCTTGTACAGAATTTAATGGAAAAAATGAGTATTTTTCGATTATGAAAGTTTTTCAGTAACATCAAAGGAAAAACACTGTTTGTCTCAAGCACCTCCAAAGGTAACACAGGACCTGAAAGCCATCCAAATTGATGTAAGCCATAAACTAGCAGTCAACTTCCTACTCATCATCCTGAAACTCTCAAAATGACATAGCAAAATATAAGAAGTAGCAGGAATCCTTTTCCACTTCCAGATGGTACAAGAAATCCTTCTTTCCATATGTCTCCTCTCTTTTTTTTGGTTTTTATTTTTGCCTCTGGCTTGATTCCAAACTCACCTTCAGTCAAGCAGCCCAAGAGAAAATGAAAATTTTCAACGTTAGGAAAGCACAAGTTTCACAATAGTCTCACAAAAATCTGCCCCTTCATTCAATGAGAAAAGGAGACCATTCAACAAAACAGAGTTGTGGCATTCTGTGTGGTCTAAAGAGTTCACTGATGTTCTTACCAGTTTTGGTCAAACATAAGGTCAACCCTGGGATGGGTGAATGGAGAGCAGTGAAATCTGCTGGGCATTGGGAGTTATGTAAATGGACTGCACAGCTAAGGCAGCCTCTCCCCATGCTGGATACACAAGGACAATAAGGGAAGGGGAAACCTGCATCTGCTCTGTGTTTATAGACAGGCATAAAATGATTATTGCAAGACTTGTAGATAATATGATCCAATGTGGATACAAACCTCTGGAGTATCCAAGGAATTCATTTCAGTTTTGAGAAGGCTTTGATCTGTCAACATTGACATTTTCTGCCCTAAATAATAATTAAGCCATTAGAACAGTGTGACTGAAGCCAAGTTTTCTGTAGATTCCCACCCCACAGCAATAGATGTCAGACTGTAACGCAGGATAATTCATATAACAAAGAAATAATCCAAATTTTGGTCATCAAACAAACCCCTAATATAAAATCTAATCCAAAAATGACATCTGCAGTTTTAAGCAAAGTGCTGTTACTTGAGTGATTAGATATCATGTTTGACCATAAAGAATTCATGGCCTGCCTTTATTCCAAAAACTATCTAAACTGTGAATTTTTATTAGTGATTTGTCCAGTATTTTAGACTGCAGTAGAAGTAATAAAATGTGTCAATAATTTGTTTCTTTAGACTCCTTGCCTCAGAAATCTGGTTTCAATTCCATCTGGACTAACATCTACTTCTAACAAGCTTAGATATTTCAAGATATTCAAAGCCAAAAAAACCAAGTTTAGTGCTAAATCAAAAATCTGGGGAACATTTAAATGGCTCAATTGGAAATAAGAATGATTAGCAGTCACAATGCCAATGCTAAAACTTAAAAAACAGCTATTGAACATAGGAATGTACTGCTTGATTTTGTGCCTTCATCAGTGGGAGCGAGCTTCAGTGAGATTTCACAATGACCGAGACTAAGGCTGGTGCTGAGTAGGACAACTTCCACAGCAGATGCAGAGCTCACCTGGAACCTCCAGGGAAGTCTTGGGAATAGGGCTGCTCCCATCCAGCCCTGCTGGCACACACCAAATCCAGTCTGCACCATCAGGGAGCAAAAATACTTGTGCTTCTCACTTGTTCCTCCTGATAAGATGTGTACGCATTTGACAGACACATGTGGGAGAGACTTTACTCAATGAAGCCCAAAAGTCTGTGAGACAGAACTAGAATTAATTTTCATGGTTATGTCTTCACAGCAGTTAGAGAAGGAGAAAAAAACCCACAAAAACTTCTTCTTCTTCTTAAATCTTTTATTTTATGCTACAACACAAATTTAATTGTTTATATAAAGGCAAGGGAGATTTTGTGATATGTTACCCCATTTTCTTTAGGTGAGAGCAGCAGGCTTAATTTTCTCTTATGAGTAGAGGTTTCATTGCAGAAATTTAAAAAGTACTGAAGATACAACCAGTATTTGTAGATGTCCTTTTGTATTTTTTTTTTTATTTCAAATCTGAAATTGTTTAAGGGTACAAGTTATAGTTGTCCCATCACATATATTTGTCACTCCTACAATAACAATCTCTGGTATTTTCAATATACACAGAACTCTTGAACTTTATGGAATGACTTGGGATATATTTATTTTGAGAATTTAGCTATTACTTTGACTTCTTGTAATCCTATGTCACTCAAAATAATTTACCCTTGATCTGATTTGATTGTTAAAGCTCTTTCCTTAAGATTTGTTGGAAAGCTTTCATTTGACATCTGTTCATTTTGTTAACTGACTCTTCTGTCTAATCCATGCAATCTGGGAATTTTATGGTGATCATGAAATCTCAACAGTCATCCAAGTTGCAAAGTTTACAGATTCTGAAATAATTCTTCTTGGAACAGTAACTTCAGTATTCTCTGAAGATGGTTTCTCTCTGTGTGCTCATCTAATAATCTTTCCTGAATATATATTTCATCACGGGCAGTCAAAAAAAATCAGTCAATCCCGGTAGATCTGCTGAAATTTGGTGCACTAAACCAAAACCAAAACCATTAATTTTGAAGTGATTCTAACTTTAAACATACTCACACATCTTACACACGGGCTTTGCAAAGAATTGCTAAGTGTGTACTAAGCATTGTCCATGCCCACAAACTAACCAAACCAAATTAAAGTTCCATTTCTGTAGTGGACTAGAGACACACAGGGCTCTGCTGAGCCTCCCAGGTGGCAGAATACAGTTTAGAGAAACTCTAAAATGTTTCCAAATTCGTTTTGCTTCCTGTTTCTTTTGCATTTCTCTTAGTCTTAATACTGCAGAAATGGGAGTGTTCAGGAGTATTTTTTCATTGTGTCCAATCCTACAATATCTGAGAAATTCTAAATTCAAAGTTTAAGTCTGACAGTGGTTTAAAAACATTAATCTAAAGGAGTTTAAGAAACAACTTGAATTTCATTAATCAGTTTCACTTGTCCTTGAATCAGAGAACATTATTCTCACCAGTTTTAAGTTCTAGGATGTTTATGTGATCAAAATACCTGAACAACCACAGTGCAAATTCTGTGGTTTTTGTTTGCTACTTTAGCAAACCAACTAGCACCTCTGTAGTAATAATATCCTCCAGGAATTCCAGCCAGCTGAAGCATGATCTCCACTTCCTGAGAACATGTGGCTGTTCTCAGGCTGTCGACTTTTCCAAGGGTATCTTTATTTGATCTCATGAAACACTTCTGTCCCTTATGAGGCTAAATGCATTGATATATGTTTTCTAAGTAAATCCCTAGAACACTTTTTAAAAAATATGATTATAATAACCATAGGGTTGTGATGGCCCAGTCTTTGGAGATCTTGTTTGTACTAAGCAAAATTTTATAAATATCTGCTTAAGCTTCTCCAATTTCTAACCCTCTTCTCTTATCAGCTATGGACAAATATTTTTTGGCTTGATGCCTTGTCAACAATATCATCCCTTGACTCCTTAATAATCTTTCTAGTGTGGTTAATACAGTCTTTAACTTTTAGTCCTGCATTGCTATTTTAGCCTTCTCAGACTTCGCAGTTGAACCAGCATTTACATCACAATCATTCTACACCTTTTCTATTCCCTGTGGATTGCTTTTAAACTTCAGGCTGTCCACACCACCAGAGATAGACATGTAACTGTGGTTTGCAAAAGAAACTCAATAAATGGAGAATTCTCAAAGAAAATTCATTCCAGCAGTGTGTTCACATAAACTACAGCAGTTCAGAGTGACATATGTTGGAATGAAATGAATTTTGGTTTGATGAGAAAGATATATTTTTTTGGCTTTTCTTATAGAGAATGAGTTTGTGATTGGAAATACTTGCACAAACTTAACAATTTCTTTTCCCATTGAGTCATTTACTGAAGATATCACTGTCACTAAATGCATTTTATGTTTAAGCAGGCTCCTTTACTTTCTCCCACTTTTAGAGCTGTTTGGGACCTGCTGATTTTCTGAGTCCAACACTGTCTGACATTGCTCCAGTCTGACATGCTTGTTTCCTTTTTACTGTGACTCTCCACTGCTGAGGTGATGCTCAGTGAGGACAGAAATTAGTGTCTTTAGGGAAGATCAAAAAGCTATCCATAGATTACTACTGTATAGCTTTCACACAATGGAAGAACCTAAATACCAATTAGAGGAGGAAACCCTACCCACACAGCTCATTTCTGTGCATGAAAGATATACACAAAGCAGCATGTGTCCTAATAATTTACAACCTGCCAGAAGAGAACAGATGGATGAAACAAACATATTGAGTTGTAAATATGTCATCTGTTCCCAAGAAATCTCAAAGCTCTAATTGGAGTCAAAAGGTTAAATTTATACTGAGTTTATAACCAATGAAGGGATGAGAAAAATTCACTAACCACTGTTTTTTAATCAAAATTGAGAGAACATTTTTCCTAGTAGATATCACAGTGACACAAGAACTGCTACACTGGAATATGAAAGGACTGATTTAACTTGGAAACTTAAGGAATAATCTAAAAACAAATTTTAGTTGTTGATTGTCTCAAAAATCATGCTTTAATTTTTTTCATGGTACTTTGAATCTCTATAGTTGGAAGAACTGAATAACTGTTTTTGCAAATGTATCTCAGACTAATGCTTTTCAAAGTTATTTGCTGAGGTGTGTGAGCAGCCAGTTATTAGAGGGGGTCAGACCTGACAGACTGGCAGCCATTCTGGTTCATTAGTGCATTGTTCACACACACTGCCCCAGAGGATGCACAGCACTGCTTCTCACAGTCCTGCTGGGGCTGAAGCAATCTCCAGGCCTCTGAAAACCATCCCAGCAAGGGATAGATGCTTAAAGCCTCAGCTGGGAAAACCCATGGCTGTTTAAATCCCAAATGAATTTCCACTCAAGTGCTGGCAGCTGTCCTGCTCAGGGCACCAAGGGCTCAATCAAAGGCCTACAGTCCATGAGGTTTGCTAAAAAGCATTTATAAGCAGCTGTGGGTGGTACCTTGCTTGTGGTTTATGTGCTCTCAGCACAGAAGGCATCCAGCCACACTGACCAAAACATTGAGCAGACAGTCTTTAAAACAAGTAATCTTTCCTGAAATCAGCAAACATTGCAGACTTGGGACATAGCATTATTGCTTCATGAATTATGAGTAAAACATGCAATAATCCCACATGTACTGTTTAGTCCTGTTGCAGAGCCTGAAAAATGAGGAGTAACATGATAACGTTTTATGCTTTAAAATACTACTTTTTAAATAAAGATTTGTATGTCTGTTTTATCAAGCCTTCTGTGCTATTTTATTCTTGTCTTTCTTTTGTGCTTTAAACTTTTCATTTCAAACTATACTGACACTGCAGTGGTGGTCTAGCACTTTGTCATTTCTCTGCAGCCTTTCTGTCTCTTCTGGACAACTGATATTTGCAGCTCACAACTTCAACAGATGGCAGTTTCCAAATTAGAACATAGGAAATCTTGTATCAGGAAAAATCAAAATTTTTCCTGTATTCTGATTTTCTGTAGAAGAATCCATATGCAACAGTTAGGTCTGAGAAAAGGGATAGAAGCAAGTTCAGAATGTAGGGATGATTTTCCATAAATATTGATCAGGAACTTTGTTCAGAGGCAATGTTATTATCGAACAACTGTAGATTTTTCCCAATAACTTTTTTGGATTACATATTCTAAACCATTTGAATTTGTAGTATTTCCAGAGCTCCAGGCTAAAGATAACATCTGTTTATGCAGGAAGGACAAAGACAGGAACAAGCATTCCCTGCTCTACACACCTACTATTTTAATGAACGATATACACCTTCCTTTATGTCTTGCTTAGTAGAGGTTCCTTCTTCATTTCTTTCACAGAAACTGTTCCGAAGCTTTATTCATTCTTCTTGTGCTCCTATTTTTGACCTCCTCCTCCTCTTTCCACTGCTATTGTATTCTCTTTTTAATAGAGGCATATAAAGGCAGTAATAATTTGAGCTATAAGAGTTCCATAGCACTGTACAGTTTTATAAATCCTATTTTGGTTTTTTTCTGTTCCTTTCCAAAATATGAGCTACTTTTCTGACTACTGCTGAATAATGAGCTGATTAGATAACAAGGTAAATGCTAAGCTTCTGTAATACAGCTCACTCCCACTCTTGCATATGCACTAAAAAATAGCAGATCCAGTGACAGAGCAGATGTTTTCAAATGCTGCTTGTCAGAAAATTAAGTACACATTTGCAAAGCCAGAAAAAAAATTCTGTAACAATGTTTTTGATTCTATTAGGAACAAAATGCATAATCTCTACTTGTAGTTTTTTCAGATGGATTATGGAATATTTTTTAATAAAAATGTTACTGAAAGCTATTTTCTTTTGAAAATCAAAGTTTCAATTCCATGTCTAAAGAAAAGAGAACACTTCTACTCTTTTTACCCATGTCAATAACTTTTTTAAGGCATAATGTGCACTCGCTAGCACTGACTGAAATCCAGCATAACACTATTGACTTAATGGGAGTGGATATAGCTTTGGAGTTATGTAGCACTTTGGCAAAGTCCTTTCAGGAAAACTTTCTTTATGTGACAAAAGAAAAAATAATAATACTTTTGGAAAAAAAGCTTATAAGAACAGTGAATGTATTCTTCACTACACAGTCATTGCTATGTACATGTCACTTGCTCCTGAAATTACTTTATAGTGCGAAACAAAGCCCAGAAAAATCAGTGGGAAATCTTCAATCCAACCCTGTATTTGGAAATTCATTCCTCTCTTCAGATACATATGAGCAAATCTATTTGGCATTAATGTTCTAAAGCCTACTGTCTTTTCTCTTAATTAGTTTTGACTAATTCAGTTGATGAAATATGAGTTTTTCCACACATATCTAAGATCAGAATTTGGCAGAGTGTTGAAAATATATCCTAAGATATAAGATATTACAAAACTTTTGCCGTATGGTGTATTGCTGAATAAATATTTTCTCTGAGACCAAAATCAAGTTGCTTCAACATCCCTTCCAAATAGTAGTGGAGGATTATTTGACTGCAGTATCCAGCTTTTCCCTAGCACATTCTGTGTGAAGGACATATACTTGTGTCAAGAGCAGCATGTCAGAACAATCACCTTATAAACTGTCATGCAAAGTTAATTTTAAGTTGCCATACTTGGTACCTTCAAGTCGGTAGAGAAGTTGTACTTACTGACACACTGGTCTTGATGGCTACTGTGAAACATCACCCTTGAGAGCAATTCCTCATTCTTGAGAAGGAATTGTTCAGAATTATTCAGAGGGAAAATTGTCATTTGAACCATCAATAGTGTCAGCCTTCCCAAATAAAGGTTGTCAGAACTAGACTATGGCATGAAAAATTATTAGCAATTTACACACAAAATATACAACTTAGCATTGGCACAGGACGCTTGGACTAAATTCAGTCTTGCTTGGAATGGTCTAAAGTAGGTTATGTGACAATCTGATAAAACTTTAATCCTGTTGCCAACATGTGCCCCAAGACTGGAGATGACTGGCAAAAAAGGCAAGGCTTGCAAAGACTACACTTATTTATCTCAGTGCAGCAGTTCTTCCTGAAACATGAAGGTAAATCCCCATACAGGCTGTTAAAAGCAAATAACAGTGGCATTTCATGTGTGGCCACCTGTTTTCATAATGTGAGTTGATACATTCACAGTCCAGTGAAATACCAATGGCTGGTTACCTTTTATTCTTGAGATTTGAAGATCTGTGCACATCTTGAACCTGGGGCACTAGCTGTAGCAGCTGCAGTGTTGTACACACCCTTATGCTCACACATATTGTTCCCTTAAATAACTCACCAGTGGGCAGAAAATTAGAACATTCAAACATCCAGTATAAGGCAGTAGGCTGACAAAACAGACATCTGGATTTTATATTAACATTGACAGAGTGTGGCTCCCAAATGTTCGGCTTTATTTATATGAAATGGAAAAGCAAATACAGAATCAGAGAATCACAGAATGAGCCGAGTTGGAAGGGACCCACAAGGATAATCAAGTCCAACATTATAAATCATTAGAATATATTTACACTACACTGTAGCCATGGAGGTATGGTCTAATTCAAGGTTTATGCTGTGATCTATGTGAACAAGGTGTTAGTTTTAGCTCTTCTGGGAATTCCATCTAAGAGACCTGTAGAAAAATGAGTTTGAGATGGCACAAGAATCTATCTTGGACCAGTGAGGCAACAGGAACTGCTGGTGCTGAAAGAAGGTGGGTCCCATGAAGTAAGAAAATTGGGAATGTTTATCTTGGCAAAGGATTATGTTTATTCAGCATTTGCCACCAACAAGGCTACTGTGTTTCTTGCTGTAGAACACATGGTAGACAGCAATGATGAGGACATGGAAGCCAGGGATAGCTTTTGATGGCAGACTTCAGTTTGAAATTGCCATTTTAGGCTTCTCAGTGATTCAGGCTTGAACACGCAAAAGTTCTGTTGGCCAAAAAACCCATAGATCAAACAGATTCCTCTCAAACTTTCATACTCTCTGTCTTGACAAAAAGGCCATAAGATTCAGAGGCAAAAATAGATGAAGGAATAAAAGTGTAGCTCTCTCTAACTACTCCAGCTGCTTTTACCCTCAGAGGCTTCATGTTCCTTTGCTTTCCAAAGAAGATGTGTTGGTCTTGAAGCTGTAGTGTCCTAACCACTCATTTTAAGCACTCAGGTTTCTTACTTCTTCACACTGTTTCATTTTCTAGCTGCTGCCAGATCCAGTCCCCACCAAGATGATATTAAATTCTGGATTTTACAGCTTTGTCTACACTATTAAAAATGGAGTAAGATACATCCTGTGTGTCCCCAAACAGTAAGGAGAAGAAACAATACCCTGCCCAAAAAATGGAAGAACCCTAGAAAATGAAAGAGTCTCAGGTGATGAGAAATTGAGGGAAAGTGTTCATATCCCTTTGATCCAGCATCACTTCCTCTGTTCCATGACCTGTGAAGGTATTTATGCCTATTTTCAACGTGGTTTCTATATATTTTCATAAATAAAGCAACCAAAGCATCTTTTGAGCAATATGAACAAATAAGACCCCAGAATGCTTAAATAATATTTGTTTTGTTATTCTGAAACACCTTTGCTAACATTTATGGGAAAGGAAGATTTCTTTCCCCAGCATGTTCTGTGGCATTCTGGTAGTTTCAGCTGAATATTTTACAGATATTTTCCAAGAAAAATTCAGGCTGGGTCAAATAATTAAATTTTTTATTTCATGCTGTGTATTTCAGAAAAAGAAATAGAATTAATCAGCAAGACATGCAGAATTATAAAACTTTATTAATTAAGTTGAGAATTAAACACCCTCAAAAATCATATTGCAGTATATATTTTATTTCCATTCACAAGAGAGGGCTGTGACCAAAGACTGTTTTGGAGATATATGAGAGTGATCAGATAAGTGTCTAAGAATGTAAATAAGAGGTGAAAATCCAACCTCATTAGATACAGAGGATGTACTTATGAACTTCTGAAATTTCATTGCTGAAGTTCAGTTGATGGAAATTATTAAATTAAAGATCTATGGACCATGGATTTGATATGTTTTTTTTAAAAAAATACTTGATAATTGATTTTTATCTGTGACTATTCAATTTCTGCTAAAATCATCAAAATCCCCAAATCATATTTAAATTTTAAAAAATAAATTTCCTGGTATGTGACTTCAGACAAAGCTGATCTACTGAAATATGTTTTGATTCAGAATTTTAACTAATTTTAGAAGTTTTAATATGTGGTCAATGCTTCTACTAAGTCATGTTTCATTCCATGTGTATCCCATGTGTATCTTAGGATAAAAAACAGAAAACCTCTCCTTCATTCATTGCTCTGATTCTTACAAGAACTCTGATCATTTTACTCGCTTGGCTATCCCCACCATCACTCACCCTGGACTCACTAAGACAATTTACCATAACTAAAAGACAAATTATTGTGACAACTTAGGGGGTGAATCCACAAAGGGTAAAACTGAGGTCTGCAACATTTGACTTATAGGAATTTTTCTGACATCTTCACATGGAGAAATAATTGACCAGCATTTTGAAATACTCTGTTTTGGACAGTGGATGTGTCTATGGTTCTGCAGTAGTACCTCAGACACCTGGAGGTGAGCAGGACTAAATAATTAATGCAGCTGTTTTCAATATCCAGCTGATTTGCTCAGGGTCAGCTCTGCAGATATGTCCTGTTGGAGACACAGGGATATGGCTCTTTCTCAAGCTGTCAGCTCACTAGAGAGCCAAAAATTAATAAGATTTCTATAATTAAATTATTGATATAAATATGAATGTTAATGTCATATTTATAGTTTGCCTGCATTTATTCTTTGAGAGCAAAAAAAAAAAAAAAAAAAGCTGTGCTCTTGTTTCAGTGGATTATCATTAGCAATGCCAACATTTAACATTTTCTTCAGCACAAAGTTGCTTCTTATCAAGATGGCATTTAAAAGATGGAAATTATTCCTTAATTTGAAGTTAATTCTGGGAGAATTAATTCAGTCAGAGAAGGGGAAAATTTGGAAAACTTCACATTGATCTTTTGGAAGGCATTTCATTCTTTAATATTTTTAAGATTTTGCATTTTGAAAATTGCAATTATTTAAAAATTGTATCCTAAAGATAAAGCAAATGTGTTTAAGTTTGGCTCAAACACTTTATTTTTCCTATTCTATATAATATATCTCAGGGTCTGAGGGTTTTTTTGTTTTTCATGGAAGAAACAAATTTTTTTTTAAAATTGCTCTAAATTTTAAAGTTATTAAAGCTATTTCCTCTAAATATTTTTCTTATATAGACAGAAAAGAAAAAAATTCTAATGTTTGGCTTCCAGAAAAATATATAGCAATTTTAAACACTCATGTTTATATGTATGTTCTTGCAGTGTCTCAAACAAATTCTTGTTAAGCTGCCAGTGCTACTGTTTTTGACACAGAAATTTGCTCCCTAGCATTGACCTAATTCTGCAAGACAGGGAGCAACCTTCATTTTGTGATGACAGCACTGATTCACTTCAAAAGTCTTTGCATAGACACCAGACAGTGTCCTTGAGTGTGGTAAATTGATGAATAAGAAGCAAAAAAGTGGGGGTGTAGACCTCAGATTCCGTCTTCTGTTTCCCACCGAATATTTAGTAGGGAAAGAGTGCATCCAATTGCTCCTATTGCGAGGCTGTGGAAGAGAATTTTCAGTCAATGTCTTCAGGTTTACAGAAATAACCCTCTCTAAGAATAATCTCTGAGGGCTCTATTAAACAACAAACAGCTCCTAAGCTCTCTGACCAGAAGCCAAGGAGAGGCCACAAGTGACACAGAGACTGGCTCTGTACACAGACAGCTGATTTGGCAGGGCAATAACAAACATACTGAAGAAGGCCTCTTCGTTTTCCTTCCCTTTAAATCTTGCTCAGTACTGAAACTGCAAGAGTTGTAAACAGGCTGGTGTAAGTAAAAGCATTTTAAATTATCTCTTTCTTGTCTTGGAGCCACTGGCTAAACTGGGGTAATTGCTTGAACTGGTTAAGGTAATCATTACTTGGGTAAAAAAAGCGTTTTTATCCAATGTCACAACAGCTCTTTGTTACATTTGTTGCTATGAAAGAGGTCTCAAAAGAGACTGTACGATTATTTTTTTACTTAAGCATTTTTTTTCCCCCATAGGGAAAAAAAAACTTCCTCTAACTGAAAGGCATATGACCCATGGTGTTCTTTGTATTTATTTTTTCCCCCACTTTTTCTTTTTTCTTGGTACACCCCCAAAGAGCTTTCTGGCTGACCTATGTGCTTATTGACTGACATCAGCTGGGAGAGATGAAGAGTCCTGAGAATATCCTCATCGTTAGGACCAAGATGTTCAACTGATACAAGAGCCAAATAATTTTTGGACTTTCAAGTGAAGATTGATTAAATTATATGAATAGATTTACAAGAACCTATTTGTATCTTTACAAAAAATGCGGACAGAATATAGCAAGAATAATTTAAATTATCACTAGGAAAAAAAACACATAGATTTTTAATTAAATTATATAATCATCATTACTTTGTTATATTATAGCATCATCTCCAGATTTTTCATGTACTGATCTCCTTCTAAAAAAGGGCTGTAATGGAGTAAATAGAGAATCAGTAAGACACCTGCCATGTCAAATTCAACACAAGCCAAGAACTGACCCTGGCTAGGCATCCAGTCTAAGCTTTCTTAAAATCTTTACAGTTTTGAAGGGATTTTTAAGATTTATAAAATTACATTAATTTTAAAAGCCCTAAAATTAAAAAAAAAATATGTTTAAATACAATGCAATACAGTAGCTGGAAATTATCTGGAATGTTGAGACAGTCACCAAGAACCACATTTGGGGGAAGTCGGTACATGATGCAGGAGTTGGGGCAGCTCTATTGGCATCACTGGAATTGCACTAATCTAAAAGGACAGCTTACATCTGGGATCTACTTTAAAGACTTTACACTCTTTTAAATAATGTGAAAACAACTGGAGTCAGTCCCAATTCCAACATGCTTCAATTCCTGTGTTATATAAAACCTCACGCAGATTACTTGAGACAAAGTGAATCTCATGCTCTGCCATTTTCAAACAAGTCATATGTTGGTCAATTGAAGACAAGTTCTAAAAAATCTCACTGAAAGACTGTCCTAGTCCTTAGTGCTTCGCAAACCAGATCATTGTCATGACAAGGAAAGATAATCAGGTCTTCAGGTGCACCTTGTCCCGTCCTTGCTGTTGTCTCTGATAGACAACATGATTTGACCAAAGATTAGAACACCAGGTAGGAATTTCAGGAGGAAGTGTCTGGATTTCTCCCATATGAATGCATTACACAGTTAGGGGAGTTGTGATTATTGGATTGACTTTGATACAAATAGGCTTGAAAAGGGGTATAAAATTCTGCTGGAGACTGGGGCAGCTGGGAAAACTGGTCTCCTAAGGTTGCAGAAAGTTTCTGGGTTTATCATCACCTGGCAGGGATGTCTGCAGGGTACATCCAGCCCAAAGACAGGGAACACTCACCTTTGGAGAGGTGAGTGAAAATGCTAAGATCCGGGAACACACAGAGATAAAATCCTGAAGTAGCTACATAGGAGCTTTGCTGCTTTCCAATTGTTCACTCTGTAAGGCCAAAGACTTTAAACCTGTATGCTTCTAGCTGGACCTGCTTATCATAACACTTTAGACCTGCTTATATTTTATACTGCACTGATAATATTTAGATACTGAATTAGGAATAAATATAATAATAGTTATCCACATAATCAGTGGCATTTCTCATGCCTGACTGTGAGACTTCTCTTTACAACTTCAATACAGTTGTTACTAAAAGCAAGCAATTTTCTTTTTGCTGTTAAGTATTGTAGAAAATGAATTCTCATCAAGGCTGTGATTCTCAAAGATTGCATGGCCTTACCAAAGGATACATCACCACAGAAAAACGAAATCTCATCTAAAAAGGTTAATTTTCAAGAGTTATTTTAAGAACAATCAGAAAAGATTCCTAGAAAAAATGTCTTACATTCTGATGCACTCTGAGTGTATCAGGAAGCCTCAATGCAGTTGCCCAAATAAAGGCTCCTGGTGCCATTTGAAATGTCCAAAGGTACCTGAGAAGGTGTCACTGGGGAAGAGGAAACAGGTCCTACCAGAAAACTGCGTTGCTGTGGAGCAGCAGTTGGAAGCTAGATTGTCTGTGTGATTTACCTCCTACTTGTAAGTAGTAAGATGCCTTACTAATAAATGTGTTAGCATTCATCCTCCTTTCAGCTGCCTGAAAGGAGGATGAATGCTAACACATTTATAAGTAGTAAGACATCAGAGTATAGAAAAGCTCTAGAAATTAACATATATTTTGATATCTCTAGCTCTGAAAGGAAGATCCTAAATCATCAAACATTAGTACTTTATATTCAGTTGAATTTTAAAATTACTTTAGGGTACTAGAGCAATTTTGCCATGAAAAAGATGGAATTTAAAAGTTCTGGGAAATTCTTTTATTAAATTGAAAAAAATGAATATAAATATCTCAGTTTCAGTAAATTCTTGGGAACAAGTTTTAGAAACAAGTCAGTAAGACACTAGCTAAATAATTGATGAATCTGAATTTTCGTTGGATTTGCGTGACCTACTTTGTAGACATTTAGCTGACAAAATGCTGAGAAATATTGTTGATGATTTATGACTGATAATGTTCTTGTGTTTTAGGGTTTGCAAGAAGTGCTTGCTACTATCTTCCACTGGCTTTAGGATAGCATCTGGTCTTCTCTGATTCAACGCCAACAGTGATAACTCATTTCTTCACCATGTTCCATTTTGGTTACAGCAATGCAATTTACAGAAACTGGAAAGCATCAGCCCTGGGAAAGTTGCAGCTGGTGCAGATGCAGGAGAAGTTGTCTTCCTCGCTCTCATCAGTCACAAACTCTTTGATTTGCGCTTGCAGCCCACACACCATCTGAGTTGGTCTCCAGAGATGAGCTCCATCTTCTCAGAAGTTCAACAAAATCCTGTGGGTCTGTGTGATGCCTGTTGGGGACACTGGGTCAAGGCCGTGCAGCTGGTGAGATGAACTCAGGCCTAAGTGTGATTGTGGTGTCTGTGCCATTTTGCTTCACAGGATGCATGCCTCAGTCCCTTTCCTGGACTTTATTCCTTGGCTAGAAAATTACTGTATTAGAATACATTTTACTATTTGGGAAGCCAAAATAAAAGAAGTGGACTTTTATCAAAGTTAAATATAGTAAGATTTGTTTCACTGCTAATGGGATGGAAGGAGTTCCTGGGTGTGGAGGCAAGTACAGATACAGAATTTGCTGGCTTATATAAATGATCAGGTGTCCATCTTTAATGCATAAAACAATTATTGTAAAATACCTTATTGCTAATTCTCCAGGGTTTCTTTTAGATATTACTAAGATTTTGAGTTACACTATAAATTAGAATTTTATCCAAATGCAGGACTTGATAGAACTTGAGTTGAAAGCCTTCAGGAATATACTGATGGACTGTCACATATAATACTAAGACTAGAGGCTAGACATAGACTGTCACTTTTTCCTGTGTTTATGTACAATCATAAATATAAAATAATATCTCATAGACTAATATAATTGTTTGGCTTAGAAGGAACCTTGAAGATCAGATAATTCCACCCCTCCTTCCATGGGCAGGGACATCTTCCACTAAGTTGCTCAGAGATTTTTCCCTATGTACACATAACCATTGCTATCAGTTTGCTTTGCTGGCTAACAGGAAGATATCCAGCACCTGAAGGAAAACTGACTTTGTTAGTTTTATCTTCAGGATTCTTTTGTGGAATATTTTTGTGTATATCTTGCAATAATTAGAAGTGGATTATATGCAGAAAGCTTTAAGGTTTTTTTTCCTTTTGTCTATCACCTCATGTCTCCTTTAAAATGCTGTAATCCAAAGGAAACTTGAAAAATAACCTTTTTTTCTAGAGAGAGTGAGCTGTGCATTTTAAAGTCAACAGCAGCAAAGTGCATCCAATTTACCTCAGAACACATACATTAAGAAAAAAAGACAAGGACTTAAAACTTAAAAAAGCACAAAGAAAAAAAATCTGATATTAAAGGCATGTGCATAAAAAAGTCATCTAGAAGAACAAGAAGAAAAAAAAGAGGGATAGAGAGAGAGAGAATGTCACCACAAGCCATACAAGCTAAAATCTTGATAACAAAATATGCAAAATATTTCTAAAGTATACTGCAGCCTACCCGCTAGCCACAGAGTAATGAAGACCTCACATAAGCAAAGACTTAACCTCCAATCTTCATAGACAGATCAGTTCCACATTGTCCCAAAGTTCAGAGAGGAGTAGTCAATTACATTAATTGTGAATATTTTGCCAAGTATAGACAAGGTTCAATTGTACTGAATGGTTCCTAATGTCACTGAATATCATTGTGCTAAGGCTTCCAGCTGGCAACTTCATTCTCTCACTGACTCCTTTAGTCTCTTGTGTTTATTTTACAATTGTACTCATGACAGCAGAATTACTGAACCAGCCTGTGCAGCCACAAGATGGTTGTTCTTGATGGAAAGTGTGTGAAAAATGGTCTGCAAGCAAATGATTCAGATTACACTGTTCAGTCCTGATCTCACATTTATAATTCATATCCAACCTCTATTTTGATTTTTTTCAAGGCCTTTTCAGCTTCTGAAAGTCATTGTCTAGAAAAAGGAGGTGAACTGTTTTACCAGATTTTATTAGTAAGTAATAAAATTAGAGAGCCCATTTGTAAATTGTGGTTTAGTATTCTGGGAAACCACGCTGGAATTAGTGTAAGCATTTATTGCCCATAGACAATAAAACTAGATGTGTGCTGAGAACCAGCTCTTTGCTCTCACAGGCAGTCTCATTAGCTAATCCACTGTCTACAGCATGACAGCAGCAGGGCCTTTTAACAGTATGGACAATAGAAGAGTTTTACTATTGTGCAGTCAGATTCTTTTCCTCCAAAGCTGGCAACATGATGCTCACTTTGTCTTGGCAAGTGTAAAGTTGAAAGCAGCCCATTACTGAGAATCTCACCACCTACGTGACTGTACACAAATCTTGGAAGTTTGCATGAAAGACATCAATTAAGGAGTCCAGTGGGGTCTGGAAAGAAGGGTGGTTCCTGTTCAAAACTGAGGGATGTCATCTCCAGGTGTTTACATATGGGCAGTTCCACAGAGAGGTGATTGCAAGGAGGATCAACAAGCAGAGTCCTGAGCAAGCCCAGGCACTGTGAGTCAGAAAGCCCTGGCTGATCAGCTGAGCGTCTCTCACTGCTGATCTATTGACTTGACATCCAGAGGCCATAATTGTGAGTGCACAACAGACACAAATATGGATACCCAGGGTTATTAATCTAGATCTGCTTCCCTCTGTGAAGCTTAGTTACCTAAACAGAGAGACAGAATGGGATCTGATGTGTCTGTATCTGAGGGACCTCTGTTCTCTCCTTCAGGCAGGTGATGTTTTCTAGCCCCCGTGTCTTACATCTGTGTGTGGCATGGAGAACAGCCTGAATAACCTGAGTAACAGAACCACAGCCTAAGTGAGCAAGAGAACGCCCACACACACTCTTTGTGGTGGGGGGGGAACATTTATTTTAGGATTTTATTTCTATAAAGGTTTCTACATTGCCTTGGCAGAGGATGTCTGTAGAAGAGGGTTGAACTGTGTTTTGCAGGACAGTGGAGAAATTTACACTACAACACTGCTCTTATCACTTTATTATTCTTTTTTAAGTTTTTTAAGTTCTTTGCCTCTAAAGTAACTTCAGCATTTGCTTCTACTTTTTTTTTTTTTTTTCTTTCAATTCCTAAATAATTGTTGTGGGTTTTTGTACAGCAAAAATGCCAGGTCTGCAGTATCCCATGTTGCTACAGCACAGAACATTGGATTTCATACATACATTTATTTTCCCATTTGCCCAGGGCCAGCCACTTCATGTTTAATGAAAACATATATTGTTCAGAAATGGATGGCTAAAATTTCCTGGTTTTTTTACAAATTTGGTATTAAAAATGGTTGGAAAAAATCCAAACATTCCAAAGAGGAGATAAGGACCTTGTTGCTGTGTGCCCCAGCCTGCAAAGATCATGTCCTAGTGGGCCTGGGTCCAGGGCTAGACACTAAACATTCAACAGACAGAGATTTTATTGCATTTTTCTTTTAATTATTTCTTCTTTCCCTTAGCATTTGCTAAATTCATACAGATTTAGTTAGGCAAAGGAATGCTTATTTTTCTTTTGAATTTATACCCACCTGTTACTACTCTAGCAACTTCTGCTTACAATCCATTACATCCTAACATTATGAGATTTGCAAAAATATACAACACTATAGAGGAAAACAAGGGTTCCAAACCTATATTTAATGATATTTTCCCTTTTTTTTTTTTTTTTTTAATGTGGTCTGCAAACCACCATTTCTGTGTCTGGAAATTAGGACTCTCAGACAGAGATGTCACGCTCATAGTACTGTAATTTTTTGACTTTTTTCTTTCCCTAATTGTAAATTCTTTACCCTCCTGAAAGTAACATTTTCCAGAAGTGGAAATCTAGTCATGCTAGTACTTAACAAACAGAAAAAACTCCACAGATGCTACTGTCATGCAAAGGAATAAGTTAATTAAGCACTAAGTATTTTTTAAAAACAGTGTCAAGACTGAGCCAATACTTCACAATAAACTTCTGCTTTTTCAAGCTGTCAATTCCAACATGAAAATGCAGCCACTGAACTGCTAGGGGTGATAGGTTTTAGGATTATTTTCTTACTGTTGCTAAACTGATAGCAGATAATTTTCATTTAAAATACACAAGGAATCAATTTATGCCAGGTGTTTTTCTGATATATAGAAAAACAAGAGAGGAAGACAAAGATGTGGACATAAGAGAATTAATTTTAAAAGTTGTATATATTTTAAGAATATCAAAATCTGGGAGGATTCTGGCTATGAAGAAGAGGACTGGAGTGTACTTGACCTGCTCTAAATTCTTGCATTTACAATCGAGGACATCCCTGTGAGAAAATATATTGGAAAAGGAATATATGAATTCCACTGGACTGTGAAGGAAGAATTGAAAATCTTCTGCTTTTTCCACAACTTTGAAGGCTGAAGTTCTTAAGATACCCTAAGCTGCTTTAATTTGTTGGACTCCTGCACCTTGAGAGTTTATGAATCTCCAGTGAGATAGTTTTGACAAATTCAGTTCAAATTTTTCTGGAATTAAACATTTTAAGATGTTCTTCCAAAGAAAATATTACATGTCTATCTATATTGTGAATGGATAGATAAACCTACCTCTTCCCTGCTAAAGCACTTGGGTCTGGCAGTAAAAACCCAACACATGGGAAATTTAAGTTCTTAAACAGGTCTTGCATCTTCCCTAATACACAGACATTTTGATGCTGGGGAAATTTCTGATTTAATGGTGAATTATGTATCCTTTCTTTCAGAATCAAAACTCTGAAAACATGACAAGCACCTATCTACAGTCAATGTTTCAGATGATCTGACATTTAGGAAAAAAAATATTTCCCTTATTAGTAATTTCCTCCCCCTCCTCCTCAAGAAGTAGTAGTAGTAGTAGTAGTAATAGTAGTAGTAGTAGTAGTAGTAGTAGTAACAATAATAATAGTAATTTTTAAAAAGAAAAAGAGATGGGGAGCTTTGAGAAAGAGGAATGCAGAAAGGTTGAAAGGAAACTTTAGCAGTTAATAGTTTGCTATAGCTTCCTCTTCTTCCACCTAATCATAATGGGAGCATCTCTCTGAAAACATGGCAATTTTTTCACTTTGCTGATAAAAGACCTTTTCATGTAATTATTATTTTTTCCTCTCTAATCTTGCATCAATAGAAATTAAACAGGAATTTGGCTTATAAGTGATAAGAAGCTAAAATTACTTTTTTATGGTTAAATAGTTCAATCCAAACTAAAAGAAAATATTATCACAAGAAAATATTGTTGATTTAATTTTTTGAAATTCAGAAGTGGAATTTTAGTCAATGTCACCTTGTATTCTGAGTGTAGGTACAGGAGGTATAAAGTTAGAGGCAAGAACATCTTGCTAGATGATGGGAGAGGAAGGGAAGCAGGGAGAGCTGCTATAGAGAATGAGGTGCTGAGAAGGAAATGGCTCTCCAGCATCAGCTCCTACATCCCTCACCAAATGCCACATGGGCAGTAATCTTAACCCACCTAGGTGTGCTAAACATTCACCCACGTGCAGGCAGCCAGTGCAAAACCAATGCACTATTTCATGCTCAGTTTATAACTTCACTCACATAATGCCTTTCCTTTGCAGAGGAGCACAGTCCTGAGATAAAAGCAGTACTTATACTGCATGAGCTCATGTCAAATACTTTCATCAATCAGTCCTTAATACTCTGTTCTGCTTTTCCTCTTATTGAGTAAATCCAAAGGTATAGTATTTAGTTTAACAAGCCTGAACCCCATCTGCCCACCCAAGAAAAACATATGCTAAAGAAAAAACTACCTTTTGTTCAAATTTTTAGATTTAAAATGTAAATTATAGCATTAGGTCATTGGCCTGTTTTATGGGTGAATAAGTGATGTTTATAAATATTTTATTACCCAGTAATGTCTTCATTCAAAGCAAGAACAATTACTAGACAACTATTTCCAAATTTAAGCATAGATGGGGAATTCTAGTCACTGGCAGAGAGAAAATTCCAGATGAAAATCATTGATCCTCTGGGCTGGCTTGTCTACAGCTAAAGTTGGTGATTAGGAGACACTTTGTTAAGCATCCAGCATTTCTATCATAAAGATGTTAGTTCCTTTCACTTTCATCTTTCTTGCCTTACTGCTTGTATTCTATGAATTATGTCTGAAATTTTCGAGGATGTCCAGTGTTTAGAATCAGCAGGATTTGACTTGTAGGCTTCCTGAATGCTTTTACAGAGTTCAACTCATTTCCACAAGATCGAAAATGTCTACCAGTGTGCTTTACTATATGCTTCATTCCAGAAATTTTATGTAATAGAACCAAGGAGACTAATGTATAGACTGCTGTGCAGAATTCCATTGTTCTTATGTGAAAACCACTGTTTGTGAGAGTTTTGTGTAATGAGAATGCATGTTTTTGCATAGCTGTTTTTTTTTTAAACTGAAGAATAAAATTGAATTGTGACCCTTTTTTGAGGAAAAAAAAAGTTTTCCTGGGGTATCTTAAAAATGCAAGGTAAGAGATTTTAGTTCCTTTTTTTCTTCTTGGCCACAACAATTTTTCTGCTAGCCTGTGGCCCCTTACCGTGAGGGTCTTTGAACCACACCTGGCCTGAGTAATAAACTAACATTTAAACCTTAGGAAGAATAGTATGCCAAAGCAAACCTAACAAAATATTCACATTGATGTAAGCATTATGGAGGACAGCAGTATATAAAGGCATTAATCTACACCAGTGCTACATTAGTCTTTACAATGTACCTAAGTAAAATGAGAAATAGATTTAAAAAAAAAGGAAAAGAAAAACAAGCTTCCCCACCCAGGCCCCATCCTTGACTTTCAGAGTTAACAGACAGCAGAGAAAATAGATGGAAATATCTTCACTGATTACATTTATGGGTTGAGAAATGAGCCACAGAAAGATTGAACCATGCGATGCTACAGAGGTTTTTTGTGGCATCTTGGGACAGAGCCCTGATCGTCTGGATCCCGGATGGAAATGAAAACATCTAGTTTCCAGAAACTACTCTAGATTAAAATGCAAAGTCTTGCCAGTTGATGTGTTATTTACAATTAAATTACACTTAAAAGGGTTCTGTTATAAAGGAGCTGTTTGATTTAACTAGGAGCAACCTGCTTCCTTGACCACCAAATACATTCTTCTTGAGCATCTTCAGCTTTCAAGGACAAGCACCCATGACACAGATCCTCCACTTACCAAATACAATTGCATATAAAAAAATTAAATATTGCCTAAGGTTTAGTTCTTCTGAAGTGAGTAGGAGTGGTATCACTGTTTTATGGAATATCTGAAGTTCATCATATTGTGATCATCTGAAATTCATGCTATCCAGAATAGATATTTATTGCTGTGCAGAACAATTTGCAGGTCTAAACTCTAAGAAATGACAGAATACCGAGTTTTACTCAAATTTGAGGCTGGTGAGGTGGGTGGGGTATAAAAATTAATTAAGTAAAGCAAACTCAGAAAAATAAATAGAACAAGATTTAGTGATAGAAGCATTATTACTAATGCATTTTTTCTAACATGAAGTCCTGAAATTAGTTTGGATAAAAACTTAAAAACAAATAGATGTGGAATCTCATACAGCAGAAGAAAATGTTTTTAAGCCCGCTTCTGATTTTAAAATACTCAAAATAATCAGCAGTTTGTTCCAGATTCATCTCAGATGATACATAAAAATTATTTCCAAAATAGCAAGCATTATCCACATCACACATAATGAAGCTAGGAAAACAACATGTAAAATGTCTATTACTGTCAGCTTTTTCTCATGTATAAAGGTGACATTTTAGAGCCACTATATGTCTAATAAAAATACATGTATTTTTAAGCCAACTTATTTTTTTTAATATCTATTATTTTAAAATTGTGTTCTTCTCTAATACTGTCCATAGTATGCAACTTCAGCTACTGAAGTTATTCATTTCCTATCAAGGATATTGTGATATTAAATTAATATTACAATATTAGATTATTTGCAAGTTAAAGAAAAAAAAAAAAAAGCTATGAACATGGTTTTTCTTACATTTTGCAAGAGATCTACTTTTACAAAAAATTGCATCTGCTGTATCCATTCTCATCTTCTTTCCAAAAAACTGAAAGCTGATGTGCCTTAAAAATTCACTTTCTGTTGAACAGCATCTTTCTCAGTAATCTCTGTTACTAAGGATAAAACAGTTGTGCACTAATGGATAACTCTTGTAGGAGCTACTAAATGATTGTGTGTTTGAAACACATGAAAGGCCAAACAGCTTGGAATTAACTTCAGCTATTGATAAGATGAGATAGGAACTTGGTTTGCACATTGAATTAATTATCCTAAGATGATAACTGGCAACAGTTAAATAAGTCTTAATTCTTTACCTGACCTAGTAAGGCTTATATAAGACTTTGGGGAATAGCTGCAGATGATGTTAAAAGTTTCATTTGAAATATTTGTCAGGATTTCCTCTGAGAAGCTTGGAGGACAAAACCGTCTGTCTTTCCCACAAGGTCTTCAACCACAATAACTTCCAAATACCTTTTTCTATTACATTAATTTTGTACCTCAACATTGGTGCCTCAACATTTATTGTATTTGGCTCTTTTGCAAACCACCTCTTTCCTATTTAAAAAGTCTCACAGTTATCGTTTACACCTACATCCCTTCTACAGCATGTTAGAGAGCAACTCTTACTCCCCTGTGCATACTTTTACACACCAAGCCTTTTTAAGTAGCAGAATTACTGGGGTCCTAGATATCTTGGTTGGTCAAGTGTGGAAGTAACAAAGTATATATACCCAAATAAAAGTTACTATTTATCGGGATGTAAAAGAATCTCATGTCAATCAGAATTAGAAAATAATATTTCTGACATGGGAAAGGTCCAGACCACTGAAGAACTTGGGAGCAGCTTTGAATCCACGCTGGGACATTATTGCATTAAGTGTGCAGAATCTTGAAGCTAAGTACAAACAGAGCTAGGATATCTCAGAGCATTTTGAAATATGAGGTTATATATTGCTTAAGTATAAAAGTCAAAAGGACAAGGTTAATACAGCATAAGAGAAAGAATGAAGGTGGAGAAGAGGCTATATCGACAAAAATTGCTAGAGAAAGAATCAAAATAAATGAGTCTGTATGATGCATCCCTGCCATTTCTACTGAGGATAAAATAAGAATGCACAACAGGAAATCTGGAAAGTAGAAAAAGACATCTTGTTTTATTTTTATCTTTTTATGGCAATAAAATTACTGATATGTATTCTGGTGTCTTTGTTTGGATTAAGAATCCTTTTTTTTTTGTTGAATTCAGACAAGTGCCAGACAATTTAATGACATGAAATCAAAAAATAGAAAATGCTACATAGTATACAAGCAGAGCTGAACATGGTTTTATTTTCTAGTTGTTAAAGTTAGACAATTATTTCAGAAATTTTGTTATTACAAGGTAAAATTGTCCGCAACCTGACATGTTCCAGAGAAACTTCATTAGGTAATCTACTCTGGGTTCTGAATACACTCTTGTGTTAAAGTAAAATTCCTAAATAATTTAGCTTCCAATGGTCAAAATCCAAAGGGTTTCTCTTCCTAAGTATGTTTTCAATAAAGTAACTATTTAAAACTTTCTAATTCCTTTATAATGCAGCTGGGCATACTAAAAATCTGTTGGTTCATTCCATTAAAATTATTTAAGGATATATTTAGGTCATTGCCTAAAATTGGTCTCTTGTTGTCCCAATATGAGTGTTAGAAATTATGAAATATAGAAATAGAACAGAAATAACTAGTACATAAAACTAATTTTACTTGCAGGTGTACATATGTGAGTTTATTACAAAGTTATGGCTAAAGAAAGCCCTTGAGGAGCAACGAAGTAATGATCTTTCGTGATGTATTTTCATTGCACAGCCAGAAAATGCCACGGACTTCTTTCCTCATTTTACTGCCACAGGAATAGAAGCAAAAACCAAATATTTGCTGGGGAGTAGGAGAGAAAAAAAATTCCCTTTCCCTCCACCATGTCCGGTAGCAACATGAAGCTAGAACAGCTGAGAAAGTGTGGTCCTGTGCAGTTAAGAAATAATGACTAAATTAAATTCAAGTCCATCCTGCAAGGAAATAAGGGAAGGAAACAGAAGGCAGTACCAACAGCAAGTAACACAGTACTCACTGAGATGCCTCACACATCCAGAAGCAGGAAACCTTAGTGCTAAACACAGTAAAATATCAGCAATGTCTTCTGCTGTTGAACACAAATACTCTGACACATTGCCCATGTTAGCAAAACTCTTCTGATTTGAAACATGAAACTCTAGTCCGTGATAAGGGGACAGGCAACTATGGCTAGGATTAAAAAGTTTAGTGTAAATGTTCTGTGCTCTGTAAAACAACTGCTAATCCCCTCACATGGTACTTTGTCAGATTTTTTAAACCAAATCTCCTTCTGGGTAACATGTAATACAGAAGATGAGGTAAATGTTTTCATTGCTGTGAGTCTCCCAAAGCAATTCTAATCTACTTTTGGTGAACCAGATCATTACTTAATCAGTCTGTACTGCAGCTTCTCACTCCCTATCTTGAAACTTAACTCCAACACGGATTCCCCTTTCTGCAGAATTACAGGTCTTTAGATTCTCCTGATGAGCCACACTTAACGTTTCTAAACACTGAGGTATTGTAACAGTCAAAAAATGCTGACCCTTGTGCTTGATGTGATGTCAGCTGCAGCTCTGCTGATGAAAGTAAGAGAGGGCTGACAATGCATCACTGATGAGCAGAAAATAACATTTAGAAAAGTTTCACCTTTGGTATGAATCCTAGCCAGTGCTGTAAACTTAATACCTTGTTCTGGCAATTCCTTCATGCCACATCATAAGCATTGTTTCAATTTTCCCTTTAATTTCCATGAAATATTTATTTATTTGTTTGTTTGTTTGTTTGTTTAGTAGTCACTCCTTATTTGGGTGCCAGATTAAGATAAATTAAAATCAAGACAAGTAATCAGACATCATATTTTATTGTTCATGGAACAGAAACAGCAGTAATGTCACAGACCATGAAGGACACCACTATTTGCTCTTCCTTGGGTTCTCTGCTTTCTCAAGAGCCATTGTAGATGTGGGGTGAGATGCAGATTAAGTCCTAGGCCACAGATGAGTATCTGTATTGCATGCCTCATGCAACACCAATGACCTTTCTTCTGAAAAAGATACTGCTCCCTATTTTTATAGATGTTTCTGAAGCAAACATGTTCACATCCTGGTTCGCATTCATGGATTATTTACAATGATGCTATTCAAAATATGTTACCTGAGACATGCATGTAAGAATATGTGCTCTTTATTTGTTGAATTGCAGGCAATTGCACCATCATGACATAGCACAGATCATAGGTTAGATATCAGAGAGCAGGGAGAAGCATTTGCAAAATATTAATATCCTGAAATAGCAGTAAAAAGTACATCTCAGGAAAAAGCCTGGTTTTCATTAGAAATAGTGTCTAATATATCTTGATACTTGGCGAGGAATAACCCTTGTCCATACTTAATTCTGTTTCCCTTCAAAACATTGTTGGCCATATTGAAAATGCCCACTGAGAATAGTTCATGGTCTGTGCTGAGTCCTTATTTATGCCTGGAACTTGTTGGTCATGGCTGTGACTGTTCTGGAGACCAGTCCAGCAATTTATTGGTATGGATGGTGGAGTTTCAGCATCAGGGGCAGAACATTCTTTTCACTGGGAGAGATGTAGACCCAAGAACTGCTCCTGGGCTGCAACATTGTCTAAAACACCTTCAAAACTAAGGAAAGAGATACCTTCTTCATGGTTTGTATACCAAGTACGTATTTCTGTGAAAATTATTTGCAGAAAGAGAAATGAGAAAACTATTTTTGTGTCAGTTAATGGGGAATAATAGGAAGAATGTGGTGAGATGGTACAAAGAATGTTGTTCTTATTTTAGGAAAACCCAAACTAGAAATCCATTTGCTAATCTGCTGATTTAGGTTTTTACAGAGGGGATTTTTTTTTGTAGCCTGAACAATTTTAACTCTTATTCTGGGAGAAAAGTAAGACAATATATCCCAGAATAGTGAACAGAGAGCTCAGCAGTCAATAAATGTAATAACATAAGTATGAACTATTCAACACCATGTTTATATAAATTTGTAGCAAAATTCAGAATTTAATGTCTTCTAAATGTCAGTTATACAAATCTGGAGTTAAATGGCTGGTTTTCAGAGGTAGTGGTCATCTGCTTTACTCATAGACTTCTGAAGATAAAATATCCAAAATATTTTAAAATCAAAAGTTTTGGACTTGCAGTAGGACTTAGGCACTTTTTATGCACGCACTTGCAAAGACACTGTGGTGTCCTGGATGGAACACTGAACACCCAAGAAATGCACATTTACAAGTGCTCCGTAGAAAGGTTATGTTTGCGTATCTGGCCACTCAATGGAAAATGGCTCAAGGCAGACCAGGAGCATAACAGTGATTAACAACTCCCTTTTTGTTGTTTAACTATAATGTATCAAGCGAAGGAACAGCTAGACACTCTTAGACTTTACAAGACTTCTGGATTCTGGGAAAATAAAAGATTCACAGCTTCAGTAAGCTTCCTTGGGCAGTGCACTTTGCTCACTCGCACTTTGGGAAAACCCAAGCTGAGTCTGGGCCTTCAAGTGACCCTGCACACTTACGGACTGATGCCAAATTAAGCAATGGACAGAGGTTTCAGGTAAAATGTCTGAGCTACTGGAGGCAGAGTGAAAAGAAAAAATGCTGACACACGTGTGAATCAAAGCTATAATTACATCATGTATCCAATTCCAAGAAATTTCTCAGCAGCTCTTCAAAGAAGTTTTGTCAGATGCCATACATCATTGAGATAGCAAACCTGCTTAAAGACAGTATGGATTACATTTCTTGGATGTGAAAGCCCAAGGCAGTCTCCTCCCAGAGATCTACCAATGGGATTTTAAATTACATGGAACTTCTAAGCCAAAACAAATACAGGAACGGCATTGGTGTAGGGCCTATAAAACATTTGAGAAGCAAAAAAATAACAGATAACAAATGTGAAAAATCAAACACATTAAAAGCTATACACAACAGAGACTCAAATTCGCTGTGAAACCACGTTGCTGAAGGATGAAGAAGATCAAGAAGAATAAATTTAAAAAGCTATAAACTATATCCCACTAAAAATAAAATTAAAATGTCAAGAACATATTTATGTTTTATTGATAAATGGAGACTTAAATGTAATCAAGGAAATACTTCTTTATTTTAAAGATGAAAGGCAATAAATAATAGCTGTGTATGTAAGAAAAACAAAAAAAAAGTAATGAAATTATAAATAAATTCATTAATTTGATTTGGTTTTGGAAAAAATGCAAATAAAAGAACTTGCTGGTAATTTAGTTTGCCATTTTTTAATACCATGGTGGCATATGTAGTCCACTGGAACTCTTGAAGATCATCTCACTGAAAGGGACAATACTGCTTGTCAAATATCATTCTGAACCTCGGCTGATCCATATAAAGAACCATCTCCAGCCTCTGTGATTCCAGCAACATCCGCCTGCACCCTCTCATGCATGGAGATATGCTCTGAAATCAGGTCCTGCAGCATTACTTCACATAAAGACCGGTAATAAATGGAATTTCAAATTGAAGTTTGTGCCTGTAGGAAATGCCCTGCTTCTTTTACCAGTCATGATGCCAAAATTTGATCGTGGTGTTCTCTGTCAGGTTCTGTCCTACTCTACTACACCTCAGTGCCAGTCATGGCCTTTTCTGATGCTTTACAGTTTTAAGATACCACCTCTCCATTTTAATTTGAGATGACAGCCACCAGATGCCTCATATTAGGATGTTTTTATTCTTCGCCCTGGACAAATTCCTAAGAGTATATGAGACCTATAGATCCCTCTGAAGCAAGCATGACACCCTCCTCCCTACTTCCATTTCTTTGAATAACTCTCCTTGGCCTAATAGAAAGGAGGACATTCCATACGTTCTACAAATAGGTGCTTAATCTTCATTCAACAGTCACAATGTTGAGAAAATATAAATAAGATTTTACATTATCTGAAATGCTAAAAAAACACCATAAATAACCCTAAAATCTTTGTTCTAGGAGCGAAGTAGGTAAGAGAAAACATATAAATAAAGTGGGGCATATAAAATAGACTCCCAGTATTTAAAAGAAGACACACAATACAATCTTACCATTTCAAAATGTTGAAATTTAGATGTTTTACATTAAACACCTAAGATGTTACATTTACTTAGGATATCATATTTACTTTTAGAAAGAAAGTGCTCCATGTCAGGAATTCAGTCTTCAGGAAGAGGCATTAAGATTGTGTAAATAGTAAGATACACAGATGGTTCTGTGCCTGTACAGAATGTAAAACATGTTACAGATTTAATCCTGACTGAGTCTTTAGACATTAGGATGATTCTAGATAATTGGAAAAATAGGGAGAGAAATGACAAAAAAAATCCTGATAAAGTCCTTAAGGCTGTGACAAGTTACACTAGTTAGAGTGTGAGCAATCTCAAGAGCCATTGAATCACTTTGTTGTATTTTGGATTATACAGCCAGTCTCGCTGCTTAGCATCTCTGAACAGCTAAAGCATGACAAGGAGAATTCAGCACTCTCTGGTAAGAATGAAGGAGAGCTGAATTTACTGCAGGAGTATTTCTGAAGTATACAGTCATGATGCTTTCCTTTTTGGGACCTGACTTGTCTTGCTGGGCATGTAGATATGAGCAAACATCACTGCTTGAAGGAGTGAAGAAATAACCAGCACAAGTCCATGTGATATCTAGGACTAAACACGAGAAGCTGTTGACACCTTTACTCCTCATAATGTATTTTCAGGATCAACACTTGCATAACCCTGAAAATAACTGTAACTGGCAGCGAGTGACAGTTCCTATGACAGACCCATGCAAGGCGTTTTTTATGTCATACTGAGGCCCTCTCCTTTAAAATAGGTTGACTAAACCTTGTTTGCCAGAGGAAATTTATAGCACTCTCTTCCTTTCACAAGTGAAAACTGTTCTTCAATACTTAGTGTAAGGCATTGTATTAGGAGAAATGTGTCCAGCTGTAGTGATCAGTTTCATAACTACAAAAATCACTGCAGATTTCAACATCTGCTAGGCAGTGACTTGCAATGCTAGAAAGAGGGGCACAATGTCATTTATGAGATGGAAGTTTTGTCATAAAATGCCAACTCAAAATGTGACTCTGGAACATAATATCATGTTTTAATGTACAGAAATTACATCTTCTGTCAGTTTTACTGGTTTTAAAACACCTGCAAAGGATCTCCATTGTGTAATTGGTACTTAAGAGGAGCGTGGAAAGGACAGGAGTGGTGTGGCAGCGAGATGGGGGCAAAGAGCTTTGCAGTTGTATAACCACCAAAAGTGTCCCCATCACACCGCTGGCACGTCCTTGCCATGTACTGTGGAGCGCTCAGGCTTTGCCCATGTGGAAGTTTTTGTGGTGGCAGAGGGCTGCAGCAGAGCAGGACAGAGCAGGGCGTGCCACAGGCTGGGAGAGCTCTCCCAGTGGCATGGAGATGCACCCTTGAAGGTAAGAATGCAAAGCTCAGAGAAAGCACAAATGTCAGAAATCACAGTACTTCATCAGCAGAAGCAGTCATATTACCAACTGTATCAGCCTCTGCAGCAGCTGAGAGCAGGAAAGTAACTCTTAGCTCCTTTTCCTCAGCTGGCTAATTTTTGTTCAGCTTGTTGTGTAGGTTATAACCAGTTGGTAATAGACATTGGTAGTAGATGGCACAACCATATTTTTTGCTAATGAAAACATGGGTATGAAAAGGCACTTTTTAGATTTTCCTGGTTTTTACAACAAGGTAGCAATACTTATATTTACGTTCTTACACTTGTGGAAAGTACTTTTTTTAAAAGAAAATCTTTCCTTAAGTGGTTATGCATGGAAAATATCAAATAGTAATAATAAAAAGCCAGATAAAGTGAAGATTAGGAAGCAGGATTAAAATTAAATAGCTACAAAAGCAACGATGGCAATATATAAATTCTGTATACTTAATCACATGATCAGCTATATTCATCTGTGTTTTATCTGTACAAAATCATACTAAAAGAAGATGATAACCTAAACTGAAGATGTTCAGAGGACATTATAAATTGCAGTCACATGCTTTAAAACATTTGAATAAAAATCCCAAACTGATAATGTTGCACTTAAATTTAGAAAGGAAGCAAAAATGTAATCGTCAGCTAAGTCTACACTAATGCATTATTCAATTGTAGAACATATGTGCTAAGAAAAGGCCAGATTGAGAGTCATGAGTTTGCAGGTGCCAAAACAAATGGAAATCATTGCAGAAACCAGCCAGAACAGCACATCTGTAGCAGAAAAGAAATTAGTTGTCAATCTGGCAGTAGCCACTACAAAAAGAAAAGCAATATGTTACTTGATGGTAGAAATTCAGCAGATCTGAAGCCAGTTTTATGCTGAAGATTTACATACTGGAAAGAAGTGGTTTTATCTGGGGAAAAGGACTGTGGATGCCAGGAAAGCTGACTGTCTGCTTTTCATGGTTTATGAGGTTTTATGGAGGTCCCTTTTTGAGGCAAGAAAAATGCCCAATTTTGCAGTCTTGAGCACTTTTTATATTTACATAAATTAATTCCAAAAATTCCACATACTTTTATTTGCACACAATATGCTAGGTGCCCTGTGGGCAATAATCAGACATTAAATAAATATAATAGTGAGGAAATAAAATAAGAAAATCCTACATGCAACACAATATCCACTACCCTTTCCATAGCTCAAATCCTTTCTTATGTCCACTGTACTCTATGAGGAGTTAATTCTCTGAATCTCACCACTGCTCCGTTTGAACACCTGCTGAAATCACCCTTTGCCCATTGCTTAAAAAAACCCAAAAGAGCCTTTTTTGGTCTCTTTATGGAAGGCACTCACACAAATACAGGAACTCTTGCAATGAGTTGACAAATAGTCTGTTCATTTCTGTTGATTTCCTAAGCACTGACACACATAAGCAAATATTTTTAAATGTGTATGTTCAATGTTGGTGACAGTCCTAGACATTTGGAGGATACTTTTCAAGCTTTTAGATTGAAAATCTTTCAAGACCTTAAGCATGCAAACAATCATAATCACCAACACAACATGAAGTGCTGGGATATAAAACATCCCTTTATCTCTACATCACAAATGCATACCTGTTATGAGGTGTTTCAATGTTTGCTGATTCTTCCAGACCTCTAATTCAAGGGCATAAAATATACTCAGTGTTTTCCTATATGTCTGTAATTTTATATACCTAGATACAGGAATGTCACACAAAGCAACCTACAACTGCTAGGCATATTTTAACATTATCAAATCTGTCATAAGTGTAGGTACAGAGAAGTGGTGGTGGTAGATCTAGCAAAATGTCTTGGACTCCATCCCTCACAAGCATTTCAGCATAGGCCTACAACCTTTCTTTCTTATTTTCATTTCAAGAACAAGCAGGAGTATTTTTAACCTAAAAACATAATTCCTTACTTCTTAAGATTAGTTAGCCCTTCCAGACAGGGAATAGTTTTATGTGACTTTGCATTTACTGGGCAAAACAAAGAATGTATCTGCATTTATCTGCAAGAAAAATTACTGTGCAAAGCTTCTTTTACCTTGTACTTAATTTTAGACAGAAAATCACATGCTGAGTCCTGAAACTACTAAAACATATTACCTGGAGGACTTTTATTATCTTTTGATGTGACTTCTTCTAAGTCACGTGCTGAATTACAAATATTTTCATTATTGTTTATTGTTGTAACAGAAAATTTAAAGAAAAAAATGGATATTTTGCTACTTTGAACACCATATATATCTTGTGATTACGACATATAAATTGAGATCCACATTACAATGAAGGTTTGTTCCTGAGTCCAGCATAATTATTTTGGCCTATAAAATGTTTAAAATCAATATTATGTCTAAAGGTTTGCAATACATTTCAATGGAAGTGCTTTTTCTATCACTAAGATGTTTTGAAATAAAAATGTCTGTATGTGTGTCTGTATATGTATTAAGCTGTATGGCAAAGAGTGAAACCATGTAACAAAAAGCAGGCAATATCTCTTTTCTTGCAACTTCCCCTAAAAATGTCACAAGATAGTTATGGAGGCTGGCCAAATCTCTGGGCTATGTCCAGCCCTGGTCTATGCTACTCCATGAGATAAGCTAACTTCTTAAAAACTAGACTCCAAAATTCGGTATAAATGTCACAAATTAAGTCATCCTTTAAAATTCCTCTTTTCCAAATATTTTTTTCAGAGCTATTTTATGCCTCTGAACAACTAAAGGGGTTTTTTATAGCTATTTTTTAAAATACCTGAGATTACGTGTTCTGCTGTGAGAGCTCCATCAACTGTAGTTTGCAGTGAAGTAAATGCCCCAATTAATGTGGGTATTAATATGTCTGAGAGCTACAGTCTGGAGTATGGAGGAAGCAAAACTGAACCACCAGAGTGTCTAACAAACCAAAGCTGCTAATTTATTCAGTGTTAGACAAGAGAAAGGATTGCAAATTTCATAACATCCTCACAGAAATCCCTCAGGGAAGCAGTGTAATGTGTCAGTTTGGTGCACGTGACCCTAGAAACCATTACTGAATCAGGATATCTAAAATTGAAATGCTTCCTTATTTAGAAAAATGAGAAGGTTCCAAGTGAATTCTGACCAAACACAAATCATAGTCAAGGACAAGCTGTCTGCTGATTTCAAAGGGCCTAAACATACTGTTGATAACAATCATAGAATGGCTTGGATTGGAAAGACCTTAAATATCATCTAGTTCCACCCTCCCGGCCATGGGCAGAGACACCAGCCACTATAACTATGGAAACAGCAATTTATGCATGCACACAAATATACATACATATATTTATAAGGCATTTACCTACATATACGAGGACAGAAGATTGCAGCTAGAAAAGGGCAAAGGAAACAGGGAGGCTCTGGACAACATAAATGAATTTTCAGGTTTTTACTAGCAGAAGATTGGGCTAGATTTTAATTCTACACAACTTAGACTCATGGGGTCATTATTAAGTTTGGAAAAGGCACCTCAGATTATCTAATTCACCCACTAACTCAGCACCGTGTCCACCGCTAAACCATACACCCAACAGCTACCTCCAAATGCCTTTTGAAAACTTCCAGGGACTGTGATTCTATCACTTGCACGGGCAGCCTACTCCACTGACAAAAGTTTGTAATGCAAAGGTTGGGGGTCCAAAACAGCTCATAATAGGAGCAGTATGTTGTGGTGCTGACTGGAGCACTCTGTAGCTGCACTTACCTCCTTTTCTGACAGAATAAGAAGCCCTGGCAACAAACAATGACCCTGGGCTGGATGTCTGTACTAAAACATGAGCCCTTCCGACAGAGTCTGAGGTGAAGCAGAACTAGATTTATCCATGCATAGGTTTGGGAAGTTATTAAGGCGTACCCAACAACTCCAGGACAGGCCACAAATTTCAAATGAAAGTGGTAGTTGTAAATTGACATCCTTCATATGTTCTGACCCATAAACCACTCATCACTCCCGCTCTCATTTCTACTGTACAGGAAAATGAAGAAATCACAAGAGACAGCTTTTGGTTTAAATTTTATTGAAGGGTCAGGCTGATGACAGGAACATCTGGCAATTGGAAGTGGCATACTTCTAATAGCTACCTAGGAGATGAGGTGCGAGAAGCACTATTACTCAACTGAGACCTGAAAAATTGAACAGACATGACAGAAGAGAAAATCATAGCTTTTAATTGCATCCAGTTGTTACTTTGGAAATAAAACAACCAGCCATAGTGATGGCTTGATTATCATATTGGCATCCTGTCATCTCGTAATACATTTAGGAGTAAAATTGCTGATAGCCTGGTATTTAGTGTTTATCTACTGTGTATTTTAAGGTTATTGAGTTACACTTGAAGGCCAAAGTCATCTGTAGTGTAAGTGACAAAGCACAAACTGCATTCTACTTAATCTCTGGACAGGTGTTGGAAAGAAGGCCAAACAGTGACATATGTATCAACACCTCCACTTAGAATTTTTTACCGGTGACATATTTGCCACATCAGCCAAAGACTTTTACTCCTAACACTCCTTCTGCTAGAGTATAATCATCTTCAGTACCACTAAAATAGAAAGTTATGGGTTTTTTTTAATCAACAAGGGAGCAGAATCATTGCAATGAAAAAGCAGGAAAAAATTTATGCCCTGTCAAATTAATGAATTACCAGACAAAATAAGTGCTTCTCATATTGTGCATGTTTTCTGACCTCTTAGTGCCCTATAATTACATTGAAAATGGAGGGGAAAAATTTGATATATTAAATAGAATGACATAATTTTCTCACCTAATGAAATTTCTTCACCCTCTGACCAACAAACTCAAATTCCTTGGCCAAGCCGTGCTGGCTGTCTTGAGTCACAGCCCTGTCCTCCATGTGCCTTAGCAAAGCTCCTAGGAGGATCTGTTCCATGGTGTTCCCAGGCACAGAGGTGAGGTTGACAGGTCAGCACTTCCCAGGGTCATTCTTTAGAATGTTTTTTTTTTAAAGATGGGTACAATGTTTCCCATTTTTCAGTCACCCGGAACTTTACCTGATTGCCATGACTTTTCCAATATCATGGAGAGTGGTTTGCCCACTCCACCCCCAGGAAAGACTTGCAATTAAATGAAATGTTTTCAGAAAAGACATCAAAGAGGAAAAAAAAAAAAAAAAAAGAAAAGAAAAGAACTCCTGTGAAGAAATCAATGGTTAAAATTTTTAACAGTTCCAAAAGCTTTCTTTTCACAGATATTGAGAGACCACACACCACTAGTGAAACACACAGTTTTTATACCGCTGTCTGATGATGGTCAGAAGCCAGACCCCCACCACAGCCTCTGAATTTTAACAGAAGTGTCTACAGCAAAATGTAGTATTTTACTTTAAATTTAATTCTATGCTTTTGCAGCATTTTTTACCATTTTCTGGAACCGATATCCTAATTTTTCCCCCATCAATATTGTTCACTAAAGCAGTGGATATTGTTTGATTTTGTGACACCTATTTATGAGTAATTTGTAATCTTCACTCAGGAAAGCTGTGGATTTAAAGAGGTTATTTGGATTCAGAGAGTTTTGCTCTGAAAGCTGTGGTTGTTCTCCATATATTGCTGTTTCATATGCCTGTACTATAGCCAGATAGGAGAAAAAAAATCTACTTTTAATTGAATGTCACAATGATTTAATGCAATTTCCTGTATCTTTTAGCAGTGAGGTTCATAGCAAGTGCCTTTCTCTTAATTCCACAATCTGTTCTCTTGATCAATAATGATACAGAAGTATGTATAAATATGTATACATGTGTAAGACATAACAAACAAGTATGTATAATACAGAATACTGAAAATCATGTTCAGCCAGCAGAGAAATGTTGTATCTGGACACATACTTCACACAAAAATTGACATGAACAGAATAAACCCCACTTGCCAAAATATAAGTATTTAGGTTTTGATTTTTACTTCTAGAGTGCTTGATTTAAGGACCAAACAAGGCATTTCTATTGGATGAGAGCTCAGTCATCATTGCTTTGGAGAAACGATATGAGAGACAGAGAAAAGTCATTCAGAACTGATGTCTTAAGCAACATATGGACCCCTTTCTCTTCCATCTTAATATTCAGTGTAAGGTTTCTCAATGCTGTGGTTAAACACACAAACATCAGACAATTAATTTGAAGTACAAGACCTCCAAAAGATAATGAAGGCTGAGTGTTCTGAGATGGATAGCTGAAAGCATTCAAGATTCAATCCCTGTCTCATAGTGATATTCTGGAAGAAAAATTTCAAATATATATTTCTAAATATTCTCTGAAGTTACACAAGTAACTTCTCATGCCAATTACAGGGATGCCTGTATAAATAGGAAGTAATGATTTTTTGACCTTTTGTTGAAGTCACTCTTTCTGCCATTAGGACTGCTCATATACTAAAAATCCATATTGACCGTAAGCCGCATGCAATTTTTCCTGGCATGGTTAATGCAGCTGGATTTAATTTTTTAATTTAAAAGCATTCTACGGTTTCAAGATGTCTATTTAAATTAAATTTTTCTATTTGAGGCTACTGACAGTATGGCAGATGCTTCTGTCAGGCCTTGAGCTGTACAGGCAAAAGCGGAGAAAATGCATGAGAAGGATTGATTTGCAAGAATTGGCTCAAACTATTTCTGTGTACACAAGGGCACTGCAAATGGAGTTTGCCACTTAGGTGCTCCCTCCCTCAGTTCAACCCTACCAGCATACTCATGTGCAACTAAATGGCAGGCTCAAAGCCTGCACTTCAAGGCACAAAGTGTCCCCCGAGTCTGCACTGCCCCAGGTCTGCATCCCCCTTTCCAAAGCCACGTCCAAACCCTTGAGATACTGCCTGTACTGCCCACAACACTTCCTGCCCAGGCTGATTTTTCACATCTCTGGTCTGTGATATCAGCCTCTCCCAGGCAAGGTGTTTGCCCTTCCACATGTATCTCAGCTCCACAACCAGACTAAACAACCTGGAAATGCTTGTGCTGAGTTGATGTGAGAGTAAGGGCTTCCTTGTCCTCCAGAGCCTGCAGGAGACTGCTAGGGTAGGGAAGCCTGAAGAAACACCCTTCCTCTGCAGTACCCCAGGAGGAGGCTGGAATGGAGAGCTTGCTGCAGTTTTTGCAGCCATACACAGACCTGCCTGCACTGAAGGAGAGGGCAGGAGAACCTGCTCCCATTCACCATCCAGGCTGGATCTGCTCTCACTACAGTTTGCAAACTTGAATTATACTTTGTATGTAATGGCAGATGAGAGAAGGTGACTAATATACAGGCAAATTATTAGGGTTTTTTGTTGCTTATTTCTTTCATCCTTAGAGCTTTAATTATTTTCTTAAGAACAGAGCAATATTTTTCTGGACAACAACAGAAATAAGAAAATATAAGGTCATTCCAGATATCTGCATTTTTGGTGTTCCTTTTCCTTTTGCCTGCATAGACAAAAAGAGCTGGAATGGAGGAGATCACAATGGCTACACACATTTGCTTGTATCTTAAGACAAGCAAGGTGTAATTTTTACTTGTTAATCTTTATTCCTAGGGTAGAGTTTCAAACAAACTTTGTACTCATTACAGGAGAACCAAAGATAATTTGTTCTGACTCTTTATTCTATTTTAAAAGATGACTTTCACATATTTATTTTGGAGTGCTCTTATTTTACCCTTGGGATAAGAGATTAACCAAATTCAAAGGCTCTAATTCAGGGCTTATTGACTTCTGTGGCCTCTTTTCCTCTCTCTTTACTGGAAGTCTCTGGCACACTGAAAAAATTACCCTAAAACATTTACTGTACAGAAGTGATTCTGTCAGAGACATCAAGTAATTTCCATAGGGTGATTAAAACCTGCTTGATTTACTCATGTGAACAAGTCAAATTTGGTATAATACTAGTAACTGAAACAGCAGTGGTTATCAAAGTGGATTAATGGGCTTTAGGGAGTTTCTGTCAACTGTGATATGGGTGGCTCATGCTGACAACTTCCTATGTGTAACAGTATACCCCAAGTCCGTGAATACAAACCAGAAAGTACCAAGATAATAGCAAAAAATATATTTCAATGTCTAAAAATATTCCATGTAAAAAGGGTAAATATATAGTTTTAAAAGGTTGTTTTCATTTAAAAGCAAACATCAATTTAATTTTTTTTGTTTCATTAGCAACAGCTTTACAATAGCTGTACTTTTTTAACTGACAGTATCACCTCATCCAGCTCTGACAAGTAACTCTTTTTTTTTTTTTTTAGAATTACACTTATTTCAGCTAAATATTTAAAATAAATTCCTTAAATAAGCTCCTTGGTAAAAGTTCCTCCTTCCATTTATTTTTCTTTTTGTTTCATTGGGTTCCCTATCAACAATAAAAATAAAATTGTTCCTCTCAAATGATCACAGAGATCAGCATCTTTTATTAAGCCTGTTCTAGACATGTGGGACTTCTGAATAAAATATAATCAGAATTAAGTGGCAGTAAAAAGGCTCATGTTACCTACTTCCCAACCCATTTCAGTGTAGTTGATTTATGATGACTCTGAGAAGATTTTGTGCATAACCTCATATCTGTGTAATTTACCACAAGGACTAGATCAGTCAAGAAGGATATTAGACAACTTTTTTACTACCAGCTAAGATGAATGCTATAAACTCAGGGATTAAACAACATGTACAGACTCATGTCTGGACATTTCAGTTTTCAAGTCACATTGGCAGAGCTCATTTATAACATTCTCTTCTTTGGCCAGAAGTGTAGATTTAGACATTGTCATTTGCATGGAGAAGTGGCCAAGGTGAAATATTTTCACAAGTTTTGCTGTATAATAAAGGCAGTTTTCAAGAGTATCCCAAATATCATCCAAAATTATCCCCAAAGTAGTCCGAAGGATTTTGTCTCATCTGTATCAAAGCAATAACTCATCAACACTTTAAAACAGAGTAGGAAACATGTTTCCTATTTCTAATGGCATATTTTGAATGCAAACTCATCAAAAAATTGAAATTAAAATACTTTATCTTCACAAGAATTTGTTCCAAAGCCATGTCTTTATATTACACCTTAGTTATATGAGTTAAGGTTTTTGGCTAAGAACATCCATGGTCCAAGGAAAAATCAAAAGCCACTGGTTTGTTTCCTTTCTTACTCTTTGCAATTTTTTTGTTTTATTCATAAGGCTAAAGATTTTTTAATTTGTTCCACCTATGTGGGAAGCAAAGGGCATGCCCTGCTCAGGTGGGTGCCACTCAGTTTGACCATGGTCAGCATTACCCAGCTCTCTGCTACAAACCCAGAGGTTGCATAAATGGACTGTTAAATCCAATTCAAATTTTCCAGCTGAAAAATTGGAAGCAGAACAGTCAGACACTGCTGGATGGCTTCCTGGCCAGGGCTGGCCTGGGTCAGGTTAGCAGAGAGCAGGGTGGGCACAAGCTCAGCCGTGCTCATCCTCATTCAGCAGGAAGTAAAGGAGAGTAGACTGTCAGATCCTTTGGCCCACATCCTTTTGTCTTTGAATTCCCAGGCTTTTAGGTCTATTGACACATTTTAGAAGAAAGTTAAAAACCAAAAAATTTTCTGCTGTTTGATGTCAAAAGCACCTTATTGACACTCAGTCTTTGTTTATGTAGGTTGCTTTTGTTACTGGACAGTTAGTTTGATTTCACTTGGATAAAAAGGACCCCAGGATCTCTCACCTTCTCTGGGTCCTCATTCCACTGTTGGGAAAATACTGGGCTTTCAGCCCATACCAAACATGATTTTTTAATTTTTTTATTTTTTCACTGAGAACCAGGAATATTTTTGAGCATCCTTAAACAAGTTCTATGCATATGTCTTCCATTTTATCAGTCAGAGAGATTCTAAGGAGATAATTTTCTTTTCCAGTATCATCAGAATGTCATAAAGCTCTTAGCATTTTTATACTAAAAACAATGGGATATTTGCCACTGCTTTTAATGAGGATAGGATTAGGGCCAAAATCTTAACTGAAGGGTTGTTTTTTTTAAGAAGAAGAATTATTTCATACTATTCCCTTGCTTGTGCTTTATCTGACTAAACTGCATACTCTATGTTAAGTATTTATTTTCAACTAGATAAGGAAAAAATCATTTTTGTTGGCATTTACTCTTAAGCGAACAAGTCCTTAGAAAGCCTTCAGAAAAGAATTGCACTCAAATCTTATTTTTAAAGCATGGTTTAATATTTAAATATTTTACAATTAATCTTTCGTGTTTTTGAATTTGACTGTAACAGTGCATAGAAATTGCATCTTCAAATAAAATATCTTGAACCAAGGAACTATATTTTTAGTCCACCATTTTAAAATCCTGTGGCAAATACTTTCACTTGTATAAAATACTTTGTATGTACTATCTTAGACATTTCTTCATCACAAGCTTTTAAGCTCATATCCTGAGAGCTATTTTATTTTTGTTTTTGTCTTTCAGTTCAACAGTGTATATTGATTAGTCCTACAATTTATAAGGAGAGCAACTGTAAAAATGTCAAAATATGCTTGAAAAACAGACCACAGAAAATATAATCCAAACAGAATTTCCCAACCAGTTTATCATTTAAAACAGGACTGTAAAAGCATTGAATAAGAAATAAAAATTTAAGTATTTACTCACTTGAATACTGTCCAATGTTGTCTGAAACATAAGGTTAAAATAAGGGAGATAAGAAGGAACATGCTATCTTCCTGTGTAGCTCCAGTTTTACTTTGATGTTTAACAGCTCATTATGTGTTATTTTTAGTAATGGTAGGTCAGTTTTCTGTTTTGATTTTATGGGTGTTTTATAGAGTGATCAGTGGAAATAGCATTGAAACCATACAAAAAATGGTAGTCCTTCAAATTGTTGGGGTTTTTTTTTGCTATGAGGCACATTTTTATGTAAACCACTTATGTATTATTTTGTCTTACAGTGTTTCCCTCCTTTTAATTCATAGTTACCTTTGAATATGTTTTTCAAATGACTGTGAAAAGCCACTGGTATAGCTGCAGCAAAATTTACATTTTGCTCACTGAGCTTGACAGTCTCTTTCCCATCTGCATGCCACTAGCACTGCCAGACCATGGAAGACATATATTTCTGCTAAGAAAAAAGATTGAGTTCAAGATCTTAAATATTTTTTTTAAGTTATTTGCAGTACATATTCTGCCTTATTTTAAAATATTTTAGAATATTTTATATAAAATACCCATCTGACTAGTATATTACAAAATGGTATTGCCCTGGTTTTGGCACTCAGGTCAGTGGGAGAGGGTGTAGCCAAGACCCAAATGATATTTTATACCACCCCATGTCATTGTTGGGGAAGAGCAAAGAGAGTCTCTCTTCCATGGAGGAGGGCATTCCTTCTGGGCAGAGAGTGTCAGGCAAAACAGTCTGGTATTTTTTCATTCTGTATGCAAATAATTTCTTTGTCTTAAGCCTTTTGCTATTAATATTGTTGTTCTTACTCTTTTGTTATGTGTACTAACTTGAAAACAAACCAGTGGGAGATCTCAAGTCAGAAATACAATTTAATAGGAAAATTAAAATAAATGCAATAATACAGAAACACTGACAGAGTCAGAGTACAGCCTGAGACCCAGTTGGTACAGTTCAGTTGAACGGTGGCTGCAGTCCTCCTGGAGTGACAGATATGGTTCTGTTGAAGCAGTGATCCTGTAGAAGGTCTGGTTTTCCTCTGAAGATCCAGTGGTGGTTATGGAGCTCTCGTCCTCTGGGAATTCAGTGGATAAGGCTCCCTCTGGTGTTCCAACCTCAGATTATATCCAGGTAGGAAAGCTTGGTTCCTCCCCCTGGGCAGATCATCTCACAATGGGATGAAGTAATTTTATCAGCCATGGAGTGAGACTCCATGGCCCATTAACAGAGGATATCCCCCTGGAGGGAGGATGGGGTCATGGAAGAGATAAAGAACACTGGTCCACCTGGTTTTAACAGTTTATGAAGATGGTGACAAAATACATACTTTGGTACATCTTACACTGTAACCTAAGACATGAAGTCATTCCTTTTTTCCAGAAAGTGGTTCTTATCTTAACTGTGATCTTTGTCTTTTATGCCTTCTGTTCAGGGCGGGGGAGGAGTAGCTCATGGTCTTGTTAGTGGAACTACTAAATTGAGGAAAACTATTTCTAAACCACAACAATTGTGGAAATTGCTACTGAGCTAAGAATGATAACGGCAGTCAAGCTGAGTTTTCTCAAGCAGAATCAACAGATATTGCTTTCATTGTTCCTTATTACACAGAAAAATATGGGCACTTAAGAACCCATGGCATTCAACTACTTGTGAATCTTCAGTATTTACAGACCTAACTCAAACTGAAGGAAAACATAACAAGATTTTCAGTTTTCTGCGTGGAATTGTTTCCGATGAGCAGTACAGCTTACTTGAACATATGATAAAAAGCAAAACTTTCATCAAACTAGTTCTGATGGGACATTACACAACAAATTTTGAAGAAGACGTAGCCTTCTTCTTTGTTTTGTTTTTTTTTTGTTTGACTGGCTGTGAGGTCTCCTGTAAAATTATGAGGACATTTTACATTTACATACTTTAGACAATTTCTGGTAGTAACTATCTGAATCTGTAAATGAAATTTCTCCCAGAAAAAATATCTGAATGTGAATTTAACTGCATGCACATACTTAAAATTCATTCAACAGCATTTTATTCTAATTATGAATTTCAAAAAGGCTTGTCAACAAAAAAAAAAGCTGATTTTGCAGTTATCAGCAAATAAAAATAACCTCATAGATCTGCTTCTAATGGAATTAGGTGATACTGTAAAAATGAGGGGAAAAGATATTGCTTTCAATCTTTCAACCATGAACTATTATACTGTACTATTATAACAATACTATGCCATTTTATAAACTGTCATTAGTAATAAAAGTAAAATTTTCTACATTTGCTGCAAGTTTACAACATATCTCCCTGGGTTAGTTCTGGAAATCATTTGGGGTGACCTATTGCTTGATTTTGCTCATTATTTGAGGCAGGGTTGAAAGCCAGACATGGATTTATTACTGTCACCTCATCTGAGGGAATGGCCCCCAGCTTTCAAAGGCTCAGAATACTTTTGCTTCTGCTACACTGAAGTGTTTCAAGATCATACTGAAAATCCTGCAGCAACTGAGCTCTGAGTTAAAGTGTTAGCTTGTATTTGTTTTTGTTCTAGTGTATGAAAAGCCTGTTAAAAAATGGAGAAAAATATCTTACTTGCTTAATTTTCATGAGATAGCAAGTATTTTAAATTATAATAACAATTTCTCTTTTTCTTAATTTTGTTTTCTAATCTCCAGGCTTCTGATACTCATCAGAAAGATCTAAGAAAGTCTTCCAAAAGTTTCCTAGTGTCAGTGATATGTACTTGAGGTAAAACACTGGTTCAACTGAAAATAAAAACAACACTTGATTCTGTATTACTAGTAAAACATAGTCAGGAAACCAAACTAAAAGAAGCACCCAATAAAAATGAGAATCTCATTTTGACATCAAGCCAATACACATTTCTCTCAGAAGTAACAAAGTATCTGGTGTATTTTCCCTGGCTTAAACTTTACTATCAGAAAGATAGCTAAAAATCTTCTTGCCTCTATTTAAAACAAAACCAAAAAGTTGATTTCCATTTTGACAGCATGAACTTAGACAACTATGTTGGGACATCTGAAATGGAATCTCTGACCTGGGGTATATACAAGTGGTCAAAGAGTTCAGTTGAGTGATCAGGTATTACTGCTGATGAAGTATCTCATCCATCAAACAGCTTGAGGGAAGAACTGAAAGAACAAAAGAAAGCCAAAAAAGAAAGTGTCATTCTTTTGTTGTATTTTACTTAAAATTCAGTATAAACCTTGCTTTCTTAAGGTTTTTGTAATCTATCTGTAGTGTTACCAGAAAGTTGTCTATCTTTAGGGGGAAAAAAAAGGTTTTCCCTGCAATGATGACAACTGCTTGCCTAAGTTTCCATTACGATTCTGATTTAGCTTTAGAGGAAATCTAAACCACTCTTTGGGACCAAGGAATTAAGCAGAGCTCCAGGAATCCTAAGGCTCAGTACTGAGGTAGAAATGACTTGGGCCTCAGCTGGAGTAAGAGCTAGATGACTAGGATTACCCACAGGCATTAGGTCTAAGGAAAAACCCCTTGGACAACCCATGGCAGCAGGAAACATGCAGACCTAACCCAGAGAGTCAGATCTGGTGAGATGAAAAATAATTAGTTGGCATTTTTGGGTGGGGAGGGCCTCTCTATGGCCCCTCCATTTAGGCTGGCAAAGGAGCAGGATGACACTAGAATTAAGGGTGATCAATTTTCGTAAGGAAACAGTGTAATGGGCTCGCCAGCAAGGGAATGGGAAATTATATTCCCAAGCCCACATAAACAGTGCCAGTTCTGTTTGAATGCAGAAGGAAATTTTGGTTCCTTTCCCTATTAGCATATCTTTGTTTTAGAGAGCTATTTGTGGTTTTTGATGTTTTCTAATATACACATATAGTAACACAATATGATGCACAAAAATTTAGGAAAAACCAGTTGAAAGCAGTAAGGAAAAATATCAGCAAATTAAAATTCTGTGGAAAACCAAACTATTGTTCTGTTGCTAAATCACAATTGAGAATGTCTGTAGGTTACTTAAAAAGGTACTCATTATTTCTGAGTTGCAATCACAGAAAACTAAAATTAGATTTATACTTCATATCATCGCCCTTATTTGCAGACAAGTGACTCAGATTTTTTTGAATTAACTTTCTCCTGTTAGAGACCTCTCTCCTTCTGTCTAGTTTTAATTCTGAGTACAAGGAGCAGCTCTTGCAGCCATTTCATTATTTAGCTTCTTTATAAACTCATGGGATGGAGATATTCAAAAATCCTATAGACATATGTAGTCAGAAAAGATATTAAATATGTATTAGTAGCAGTCAAAAAAGTCCATTAACCCTCTTGGTTTTCCTGAGCATCTGGGAGGTGTATCTAAATATTTTCTTTTGCAAAAGGTTTATGTCTGCAACATCTGAAATGCTCACTTGCCCCAACACTTTTGAATAACTCCTTGACAAGGAAATAAATTTCCTGCACTCTCTTTATAGTCATCAGTGGGGCTACCTGTCTGCATTCCAGAGTATGTTAACAAATCATATTGCATAGCTTAAAGTTACCTCATTGCTTTCAACCCAAATTCACAACTACAGCTATGTAAACAGGTTCTGGTCTTCTAGAGTTGTAATTTTAATGGTTCATGATCTCATACTGTCACTGTTTATTGTAATATGATAAACACATTGAAGTAATAATGATACATTTAGTTTAGCTGATTTACTAGAGTACTCACAGTATAAGGTTTTACCCAAATTAGTGTATAAGTCTGACTACTGTAAATAGAAATTGTTTTACAGACTCCCATTTTGGTACAATCTTTCTGGAAACAGATATTTATTTGTGAAGGCCTTGTTTACAATTCAGAATAATTTACTCAGGAAATCTGAATATTCCTAGGAGCCACTTAGGAGCAAGTGGATCAACCTATTTCAGTGGGGGGTCTATTATATTCAGTATTTATTTACATATCACAGAGTTGGAAGGGACCCACAAAGGTCACCAAGTCCCCCTCTTAAGTGAATGGCTTATAGGGAGATTGGACCACAGCCTTGGTACTATTAGCACCATGCTCCAACTTCCAATCTCAGGGTCATTCAGCAATGGACAAGAGACATTCTCAGGGGGAGGGTTCAGCTTGAGCTGCTTTGAACAGTAAGCATTTTACATCTAGCTGGGAACAGAAACATTTATCTTGCCTTTGTACCAAAAAGCAGTAAATAATGTCATAATATGCAATGGTATCATCATTGTCTTTAGCTACTGACAGCATTTCAAATTCTCCTTTTAATTTGTTGGCATTCATTTTGAGCTAGTAGGTCAATGCTAGTCACAGCTGGGGCAGCTCAGAGGTCAAGTTTGCATGACACCTGCACCAGCCTTAAATACCAGCCAGAGCTGGTTTTGATTCTGCTTTTCTGAGCACTAAATTCACTCAAGTTCTGAAATGCAAGGAGTGAGGATTATTACATACAAGTAATTTCTGAGCATTTGAAGAGAACAGGATATGCAACTAAATCCTCATCTGGATTTAATGTTTGGACATACCAACAGCAATAAGAAGATGGACTGATATCACTAAAGTTAGATACTGGCTAGATTTTTCAATGGAGAAATAGATAATGAGAATGTATTTTTATTTCTAATGAAAATGTTTTCCTACTAAGACTTTCAGTCCTGGACTTGGCCTATGTTTTTTTCACATGTTCAGACTTTTTTCACTCTAGGCCAGCTCTCCTGATAATGTACATTATCACAGTGAGCTCATTCTCATGTAGTCCTTTGTATTTCTCAGAATCTGGAGATTGAAGGAGCAATTAATTTGGCTAGGATAAAATTAAATAGACACATCCAGAAATATTGGAAACTTACTTGTTGATGCTGGCTACAATGACCATCTATTTTTATTGTACTGTTTTTCTTTGCAATACACCACTGTAAGTTGGAAAATACACTAAAAACTGAAAACAGGTTTGGAATGTTACAGTCTAAGAATCAGCATTATTCTCTACTAGAATAATTGACAGCATCAATTAATAATTTTAAATAGTGCAGAAAGTGTAAAAATTAAATGCAGTTAACTTCAAACTAAGCCCGACCTTGTGTTCTAATTATACTTCAAAAAATTACAGTAAATTACTTTTGTGAACATACAATTTGGCAACTAAAACTTCAGGTTTCAAGACAAATGACCTAGGGAAGTGCTCTAGCTTCTGTATGGCAGGAGTCAAGGAAATCAAATTTTCAGTGGGAGGAAACAGATCCTGAAGTAGGAGGGAAACAAAATTCTTGACTTGTCCACCACATGCCTCTCTAAGCAATTTCTCTCAAACTTATGCCAGTGCTAAAAGGAGATGAGTAGCATTGCTTTAATACTCTGTGTGCTAATGGCAGTATTTAATCTCTATGTTAGAAGCAATGCTTTCATAGTTGCCATAGATTCATAAATCCTAGCTCATATATCTTTACCCATTTTTCCTGTGAAGCTTTGATAAAGCTCATCAGAAAGCAACGCTCAGGAGGGATTTTTAACTAATTTTTGGTTTGAAGGAGATTTTGTTTGAATAGAGAAATTTGTGCCTCTTCTCTCATTTTCACAAGAAATAAGAGCTGCTCATGAAAATTCAAGTTCATCCAAAAACTAGAAAACTCTGGAGGGAACTTCTACCATAGAGAATCTGGTATTTGTCTTTTGATTACAAAGCCCTTTAACAGACAAAAAAGGATTTACAACTGCACCTACAATTTCAAAGTATGGTTTTAGGATACCAATGAAGCTACTTAATGATATGGAAAGGTTTCCACAATATCTTGTTTGCTATAATTATATGATGTGTCCAAACATGTAAAATTGAGAGGCAGAGGCAAAAGGCAGTTTTGTGCTATTGGTACAAAGTTGAGTCTGTTTAATTTAGTAAAATTACTATTGTGTATGAATGTAATGAATCATAAAATCTCTTCCAGTGGTTTTAATTTACCCCTGGATATACAAATCCTTACCTTTAATTTAAATGGAAGATCTTAAGGGAACTGTCTCAATTGTAAAGGAGAGAGAATTCCAGTTGGGAACAACAAACAAAACAAAAACCACCAAGAATAATATGCCACCTTCATCCTTACTGCTTTCCAGGGAGGAGTTTATCTCACCAGCAAGGAATGAAAGTCTTGTGTCAGCAAGAGGTATTCTCTTACATCTGTGCAGAAGTAGTGACTCTTAGACATAAGTTGATAAAGCAATGCCATAAGATGGATGAAAATATTAAAGGAAATATTCTGATTATGAATTGGACATAGGTTCTGTACCATTAGTATTTATTTGCTGATATACAAGATTAAATAAAAATTTTATGACAAGTCTTCATTTTATGTAATATTTTTATCAACTTAGATAATTAATAGAAGGAAAAGGGGAAAAAAAAGCTATTTAATGAGATGATTTTTAATTTTATTATCCAGAGCTCTCAGGAACTAAATAGCACTATCAAAGCCAGATAAGCATATGGGCAGAAACAAGTTAAGCCAAGTTCCCTGTGTCAGATAATTATGTTAAACCTGTGCTGATTTCCAGGTGCAGGCAAATGCCTCCACAGGAACAATGTCACTCCACCTAGAATTTAATAAATTGGAACTAACTTCTATACCAATCAGTGTGTATCTCACCTGCCATATGAGATTCAGTCATTAGTGGGATGTGTGTGATAACTTTTAGTGAGTAGCTTTTAGTTTGACTACCTGATATACAAAACGTCTGGTTTTGTGACATTTTAGCCTGTTAATTGCTATATTCATTTGGCTCTGCACTATAAATAATAAAATGATGACTTCCAGTCTCCTGACACTTTTACAGGCTTCTGCTGGATACCCTCAGACATTCTTTTTCAGCTTGCCAAGTCACAGTCTACATAAGATGTTCTTTGTACAGCAAGTCTTTCACCTTTCAGATGTCCTCTGTTCCTGTTCCAATCTTGTGTCTTTCCTGAGGTGGGAGGAAAGGTCTGTGCAGAGCAGGCAGGACACATGCACTTCCTAGAGTATACAGTGGTATACTGATGCTCTGTTTATTGTCTGTTCAACAAATACTCCAAATACAGGTAGTTCTGCCTGTCTCACTTTATACCTTTGTGCTTTGGAAACAGACCATTTCATAGGTAAAGTATTTCTTCTGGAAACTTTTTTTCCAAATATTGTGTTTTTCTTGGCAGTCTGTATGTGATAATCGGTCCCCATATATAGGTATGAAACAGAAAAGTGTTATTTAAATTGCATATGAAATTACTACTTTTTAATAGCAAATCAGGAAAAATCACCCCTCACTCAAAATAAAATAAAATGACAGGAAAAATAATGAAATACATTGTAATATGAACATGTTATCCTTCTAGAAGAAAGCATTATTGATTATCTCTTCTGAAGTGAGCTAGATCTGGGAAAGAAGGAAAGCTTGGTCTGGTTCTTATAGAGATTTCAATACCATGTAGAGATAGAGGAAAACTCATTTAAAAAATGAATAACATTTGAAAGAGTCTTCATCATTAATAGAATTTCAATAGTACCATATGTATACATCTACAGATATGAGCAATATTCATACAACTTGAGCTTCCAGACCCTAATATATTGAAAATGAGAAACATAACCCTTTTTTCATTCTCTTTTGCCCATTATGGATAAAATTACAAGCCCCTATTGGATAGCATAAGTTCTAAAACAGGGATCAATAGTTGATTCAGCTGAAGGACATAAAACATCTACAGATATCTACAATAAAAAAAAATGAAGACAAAAAGAAGGTTACACAATTATACTGACTTTTTAAAGAAGTCGTATATTAACAATACTCTAAGAGTACATATTAAAATCAGACATAAAGTTAAGAACACTCTTTTGTAAGTGTGGAAAATTAACTTAGCCAACAGCATGGAAGAGACAGAACTGCTTCTAAGAGCTGAATTTACCAAGAATTTGCATTGGCGTGGCAACTGATGAACATGAAAATTCACCAAGAACTTGTGTACCCTTGAGCAACCTTCATTTAGATTCAAAACCAATCTCCCTATGGTGAAAAGCCGCTGAAAAGTATAATAAAATAATGATTTTCTTTCTATGTTAAGCTTCTTTAGTGCATTTTACATAAAGCAGTTCCAGCTGAGGTTAACTCTAAACTCCACAGTGTACCCTAACACCTAGTGCTAAGGTACTGCTCTTTATTTTGGCAGTGTTGTTACTTTCACAGTCATAGGTCAAGAGATAAGTCTTTGGCACTAGAACTAGTTTTCACTTGGTTTAACCCACTTTTGTGTGAAGTCCTCCAAATCTGAATGTTTCCAGCGATTTTCTGATATCATAACCCTTTTGTAGTTAAAAGTAGACCTAGTAGTATTGCTGCTCTTTTTGATAATTTGCAGTCAAAAAAAGGAACTTTGACTTAAAGAAGAATTTAAAAGTTACCTTAATTGCAAAACAAAACCTAAAACCTAGGGCTGTTAAATTTTTCTTCTTGAATGCATTAGCTCACTTACACTAAGGACTTAGTACAAGATACTGAAATCAGTTAGGAGTAGGAGGTAATATGGTTGAAGTTAACTTATCCTGAGTTCTAATTATTTGCTTTATGTAATCTGCAGAAGGAGGCAGAAAGGGAATCAGTACAGAAATGTAGAGAGACATTCATCTGCACGCCTGCAGATTCCTCTCTGCAGAAATGGGCATGGGAGAAGATAGAAAGGGATCAGGATGGGATCAGAAGGGGTTGTGTTCTGGCTCTTTAGAAGCATAAATCTCTTTTCTGAGGCAGGAAACTCTTCTTAAACAGACTTTGAAAACTGCTGAAAACACCAAAAACATATTTAGTGGTCTGTGTTAACAACTAAAATTGTGGATAAGCATGATCTTTACTGAGACACTAAACAGATTCAAGTGTGACTCAGACACACGGAGGCATATAAGCTAGTAAAAGTATCATTCTGCATTGACAATTAACAAATGAATGACACTTTCTTGTAATTCACTAATTTAGCTGAAGTATAGGAAAGCATTAAAAAGATAACAAGTAGGGAGTGCGGAGACAACTGCTACACTTAAACATTTTAATGGTATCTTCAGGTTCATTAGTTAGTTTTAGATACTAGCCAGAATGTTTTATAAATCACTCCTGCTATCCTTAACTGACTCATCAATCCAGATCTAAGTTTCTTCAACCTCTAATTGTAAACCTTGTTCAGAGGGTCTCTGTGTCTATTTCCTCAGAAACTAAGAAAAAGCACAAAAATAGATTAATGGATTAGGAAGATTTGGAAAGCATTTCTAAAAGCAGAGAAGAAAGAAAGCTTACATCCTTGCCCTGTGAAACATCCAACAAACACCTGTGGGCTTACTCTATCAGATAAATGGTAATGGAATTACACCAACAGAAAATTCACCTCCCATTCCCTTTCCTCCTCCTTTCACCATTTCTTTGTCCCTTGAGAGAGTCCATGTGGCTTTGTGGCAGCTGGGGAGACATTTTCCTTTTGTCACAGCAACCATGACTAAACAATGACATGCAGCAGCATTAGGGGATGAGGAGGTGCAGAAAAAATTCAGCACTAAAGATACAGCAAGGAATTTCAAAAAGATTATATTTCACTGTAAATAAACTTTATTTCATAGGTCAAATGCTGCCATAATGTCTCTCCCTTCAGTACTTCTAGATTCATATAGGCAGTGTAAATGAAAATTAAAACAAAGTTTACAAGGTAGTTTAGAAGTGCTCTTTCTTGGTCACAATTAATGTATTATTCATAAAGAATTGTGACTATTTTCTGTTATTAGCAAACATCTTGTGTTTGCTGCTTATGTACAAAAACAACGCAGTTTAGTTTAATTTAAACCCTGCAAATCAAAGCTGAAATATCAACTAAACCAGTAAGCAGTAAAAAATGCACTAATGTTGCAATTTCACAGGTTGGTACTGTGCAAAATGAATTTGTAGGTATAGGCCAGGCTGTGCCTTTGAACAGTGAAATTTTCTAACACCTCTTTCATTAGTCTGTTCTAGTTGAATCTGTTTCTTGACACATTAATTGCTAGTGAGTCTTCACATACCTCCTAACTCTCATGCAAGTGAAAAAGATGCTTCTGTTATTGGAGTTCTGCTTGAGCTGATCAAACAATCCTTCTTGCAAGAAATGCCATCCCTCTTCTGGCAGCCAGGGGTCCAGTTTCTCCTACAGGGCAGGAAGCTTCCTGGCCAGTGTTCTCCTCCTCCTTTCTTACCATGCTCCAAGTGTTCCTTCCAAGTCTGTCTCTGAAGGAAAAAAATCTGGCATCAGGGTCACTTGTAAAATGCTTGTGTCACCTCTGACAGCCTAAGAAGAATGAACTTTTCCTGGCTGGGTCCTCTCAGGAATTGTGGTAAGGGTGGCCCATCTGACCTGAGTTCAGATCCCAAGCGAAAGCAGCAGTGCTGAGACACCACATTTATTTTTTTAATCTTAGCTCTAAACAGTTTTCACATCTCCTTCCAGTCTTCCTGGAAAAGGCTCAGATTCAGTTGGTTTAAGCACTGGGCAGAGGTTCAGTGAGACTGCATCCGAAACAGCAGTTTTCCTGAGAAGAGAGATTCATGTTCAGAAGAAAAATAAAGAAGAATAAACAGTTGAAGAAACCTAAAGCCTCTTCCTACTTCCATCTCTATGAAATATCAGCAAGTGATTAGATTGTATTTCTCCTACTCATTTTCTTTAATATAAGAAAGGGACACACATAGTTTAACTCCCAGCAGTAACTCAGACTAGTGTGGAAAATACAGTTCTCTCCTGGACTCTGTTTATGTTTAACCTATTAGATAAATGCTCAGCCAAAGCCTCCTCTCATTTACACAAAGAAACTTACCAGTAATAGCATGGGTTCATTGTTTCATGAAGAAGAATTTGTTCCAGTCTCTTCTACATGCCCTGCACTTTTGGTTAGCTCCTCACAAAAATCTATCTAACCACTTTTGTGCCCAAATACTCTCAGGCTTAAGTAACTTTCAATCCCTCTTTTCTCCAGCCTTGAGACTCTCATCATGGCACTTTGGCTTTGGTATAGGTGCTGAAAACTAGGTTAGATTAGAGAGAGAAAAATTACTTGATAGTGTGCTGGGGATTGGCATGAAGGCTGTGTTGGCACACGTGTGAGTTAATCAGATCACTCAAGAGTACCAAAGATTTGATCAAATTATTCAGGTCACCCCAAAATCTCACTTTAGCAGTTCTTGTAGCAGGTCCAAAATATACCATAAATGCTCATTTAGAGCACTGAAAGTATTTTTGTCAATATGGATTAAACAATACCAAGTATATTGTACTATTATTTAAGCAGATAGTACTGGTCTTCCTAAAATGCTTGTTTCTTGGTTGTTTTAGTTTGAAATATACAACATGGAAAGATAATTCACAAAATGTCTTTCAGTGAAGTATCTTCAAAGGTATTGTAGCACAAGAAAAAGTAGTTTAGATACCTGTAGAGGGTTTCTGCCTCTCTCTTGCTCCCCCATATATGTATTTATTAAAATATGTATTCTCAAATGGCCTTCTAAGGCAGTCCCTAAAGAAAACAGTAATCCAGTAAGTGGAAGGCATTATGAAAACAACTGAAAGAGATATTGAACCAGCAAGACAACCCTCTGCAGGGAAGAACTTCAAATTGGAGGGGCACAGCACTGAAGGCAGACTGACTGAAGGAATTCCTTCTGAAACCTGGTGTTGACAGGGTAACAGCAGTGCTGGCTCCTACAAGAGCACGCCAGCACATAACTCAATATGCAAGCTGCGATGTACATTAGCTAAAATTAAAGAAAACATTAGTCAAATCAAGAGAATGGATTCTCAGCTGACAACAAGGTCAGTAGTAAGACTGTAAATTCAAGTGTGTGACTTCATCTTCCATCAATGTGATCAGTCATGATATTTGTGGCCTCTGCTATTAAATTTGGTGACCAACACCAGTACAATTTTCATGAGAGAAAATGGAGAAACAATCAAAGGCATATGTGACTGCACATCTGCATGTGGATCTCTTAAGGATCTTTTCCTTACTAATATTTCTTTATAGATGATCACCAGAACCAAGGGAAATTTTATATTTCCTGAACATTTTAATATGGCCAAAAAAATGGGAATAAGGGAATACTACCCAGTAATGCATAGCTCTAACAGAAGGTTTTCTACAACAGTTCAAAACAATTTATAGTATTCAAATAACATCTTCTGAAGGCTCTATCTTGTTAAAGTGTAATGTAGGGAAGGAAATAACTTGCACACAGAATATGCTTTGCAGCTGTCCAAAGTTAGTGACCAGGGATAATACAAATGTTGGGCAGACGCTGAGCTTTTCTGGTCTGGGCAGAGTGAGGTGAGAGAGACCTGCAAGGCTCTTTGGAGTGGTATAAACAGGGAAAGGAGAGGAGAGGAGAGGAGAGGAGAGGAGACAAACCAAATATTGCAAGTCAAAGTATTTTTTCATAATTTACATTTTCATCAAAAGGCAAACATGTCATCAAAATATTTTCTATTTTAAGCATAAAGTTATCATCTCCTTTTAGAGTATATTTGGCTTGATCTGCTCTTTCTATATGCTGGTATGAACTAAGAGCAGTTTTATTTTCATTATCTGGCAAATCTATTATCTTGAAATATCCTTCTGTAACACTCTTCTAACACATCTAAAATTAATATATTGCAAGGGAACTGTAGCCAAAAGCTACATAACCTCTCTTATGCATTAATTTTTAATCTGGGTATGGAAACAAGCCCTCAAAATATGAAAGTCTATTCTGACCTTTTAAATATAAGATAGTAATTTGATTCATACTTGATAAATGAGTTTTTAAGATGAGAAGTTTTAGGAGGAACTACTAAGTATAGTGCAACCCCCATTATATTCATTTGCCAATCTTACATATTTTTATAAACTATACTTTTTTCCATGAAGTAAAAATTTGTAACAGTTTTACCAACTTTAAGTGCATCTTTTGAAATAATTCTTAAGGTTTTAATTCCTCAGTCCAGTTATGTTCTATCCTTACACTGTTCTTAGGAAAAGAAGCATGCTACTGTTCTTCATTCACATCAGCAAAAAGCTTTTTAAATTTACACCAAACAAGATTGTTACTTAAAGAGATTTTTAAGTATGGCTATTAAACACTCACTGTTACCATTTGGAATATAAAGCAGGAACTATGAGACATATGTCAAGCACTTATAAGAAATATACTAAGTGGGGGCATCATACAACCTTTATATCAGCAATAGGCATTCTTAATCCAAAATTTAAGGTGAAAAATTTTTGTTATGCAACTTTAATCTCAGCTAAACTTTAGCAAGTTGTTATGATGAGCCTTCTCCAGTATCAACAAAGGGAGCTGCAGTGTGACTGAGGCTGGAGCACTTTATTCACCTCAGAGAACCTCTGGAGCTTGTCCAGTCCAGTCCAACCCCACTTTAGCAGGGTCAGCCAGATGTGGCTGCTCATGTCCAGTCATGTTTTGAATATCTGCAAGGATGGAGGCTCCACAACCTCTCTCAGCAACCTGTTCCAATGTTTGACCATCCTCATAGCACAAAAGCTTCCTCTAACATTTAAATGGAATTTCCTGTATTACAATTTTTGCCCCTTGCCTCTTGTTCTGTGCACCACTGAGAAGAGTCTGCTTCTCTCTTCTTCTCCTCCCTGAGCCTTCCCAAGGCTGGGCTATACAGCCTCTGCTCTCTCACTCTCTTGATTTGACAGATATTTCAATGACTGAAGACATTAGCATCCCTTTCAGAAGGAATTGTGTGTATAATATGTCCTTGTTGTACTGGGCTCAGAGTTGGATGTTTTGGTGGTTTTTTGTTTGTTCAATGTGTCTTTTGTGTATAGTTGTTTATTTCATTAATAACCTTGTTGAAGTAGTGTGGTGAAAGAAACACATTTTAACTTTCCATCTAGCTTGTATATAGAATTTTGCAGAAATTATTCTGAAATTTGAATCATCCAGTATGTATATCAAGATATACAGTACAGAAATCTAAACTTATTTTTTATTTTCTATAAAATGTGCCATGGTTACCACAAATGACAGCTCATAATTTCATATGAACTGCTGGTAAGAAAGCAGTGAACATTTTTATCTTTCACATTTCCTTTTAAACTTGATTCCCAGAACTCCTGTGTTCCATTCCATTGTTACAGTAATGTGAGGGCTAATGAGTTTATTGACTTTATAGATAGTTTTCAATTTAGAGGAAAGAAAAATTCTTAGAAACAAATTGTGCCTAAGATCTTCTGTCATCAGTGAGAACATCTCTCAATTAGAGGGTAATAACAGTCTCCAACAGAAATATATTCAGAAACTGGCTCAAGAATTATTGTCTACTCATATCAGATACCATTTCGAGTGCAGATGAATAGACACTTCCACTGCAGGAAATAAAATGAAAAGCTAAGGCAAATAAAAAGCTCTGAGCAAGACCAGCAAGGCATGGAAGAGTAAGGCAGTATAAAGCCCAGTACCAGTGCACATGGACCTTTTATGGCACCGACTTAAGAACTGGTAAGCATCTTCTCATAGGAGCTGGCAGTCACCTAAAAGCCAACAGCCACTTGCAGTTTTGAACAGAGATAACCAAAGTCACCGAACACGTGAAGACTCTTAGTGTGCACATATTTGTACCTGAAATAGAGAAGGGGATATCATTTCTAGGCCCATCAATTGCATCCAAATCAAAATTTTGCATTTCTAAAGCTAACTGCTTTGTCAGTTATAAGAATGTTACAACAGGTTGATTTGAAGGTGTCTATTTTTTTAAAGGAATATCTTCCATTAATTATGTTTCTTTTCCATATTTTCTCTTAGTTTTGCCTTTTGTTTTGCTAAGGCACGATATTGAAAACCTGGTAAAGTAAGGGCAATGGATTTTAAGAAGTTAATGAGGAAAGAAGAAGATTCTAAGCCAAAAGGAATAGCAAAATTTTACTATAAAACTATGTTTACTCAAATTATATTATTAAACTTCCTCTCATGACATTCAAAATATTTTATATAATGAAAAAATAAATCATTTAGGAAATTCTATAGTGTATAACACTAGAGAGATATCATTATATTGCTTTTTGTCATCATTATACTGTTCCAATTTAAAATTTTTATATCTATTCTCCAACAGCTGTCTTCAAAATAGTGTTTTATATTTTTCCCTTATTGAAAGTCTATTTTTCCAAAATTTACTTTAAAATCTTGACCTCTGTTCATAAAAGAACAGCAAATCTTATCTTCAGCAGTTTAAATGCACCTCCATATTAAAGATATGACCAAAATAGAATTAAATACCTTAGTATGTACCATCAGTCTGTCTCTAATACCAGATATAACTGGAAAAAAATAGGTATGAATATCCAAAGTAATTTTGCTCTTATATTTTATCAATGTATATAAATCTGCCATTAGTGTCTCAATAATTAGACGTAATATATTACTCATTCTTGAAAAAGAACTGTACATATTTCAGTAGACAAGTTATTGCTAAAAATATCCCCATTTTGTTTCACTACCCATTTTGTTTCCAAAAAGACTAAATAATACAACAATAACTTTTTCCTTCAAGATATCTGGATTGTTTGTCTCAAACATCAATGATCTGGATGAAGATTAAAATACTGAATTAACTAATTTTCTTTGTAGTTATTCACACATCTGTATCTGAACATTCTGTATTCACATGCCATAAATATATCAGTCAATACTAAAGAAATCTGAGAACAAGAAGAAAACATGGCAAATTATTTTTTTGTTCTTTTGCCATAAATAGCGTTTCAGAGAGAAAACAGTTGTGCCAAATGCTAAAGCTGCTCTGTGTCAATGGTTTATGGAAGTTTATAATATAAAACACATTCTTCAGGATTTCAGCTCAATTTTTTCCCTCATGTAATATTAATACTTTCATAAATATTACTGATAAGATTCTGAACATTATTATTTCCAACTCAACTTCTTTCTCCCACAGTAAAACAATGATGTCATTTAGCCCACTAGAGTCAATGTGAATCATGCTATTGATATAGTAGACTGTTATATGTAAATCTAAAGAATCCTTTGAACTATTTCTTTAAAGGTTTTCCACCCTGTAGTGGTTCCATGACAATACGTTTGAAGGGCAATGCAGAGGAAGGTCATCAGTCTGAAAAAATGAAACTAAGTTCAGATCTCAAATATACCTTCCTCTCTACATCACAGACGTATCCTCCTTTCTTTTCCCCTCAACTGTTATAACCTTTAACAAACTTCCACTTACCAAGGGACCATTTCCATTTCCAGGAAGCAATTTTGTGAAGAAAACAAAATTTTTTGTTTTCCTATTCCACTGGGAAAAGTGTATAGTGGAAAGCAAAATGAGAGCTGACTTCCAGCATCAGAGGTTTGTGTCATTTGTGGGGGACAGGTTGGGAGAAGCTGATGTGAAGAATACAACATTACAGTGATGTTTTATTTTTGTGCATCTATTTTAGCAGAAGTCTTCAATACTATTCTTTAAATATTATGTAATGAAATCACAAAACCTAGAAAAGTAAACTGATGAAGAACAATAAATATTTAACTCTCTGTTGGGAGATTTCGGCTGGTTGTGGGTTTTCTGTAGTGGGAAAAGAAGAAAACACATCAAGGAGGACAGTGAAGAAGGAAACAATCAAAACACTAGGTTTTGCTAATATGTGCTAATACATGTTGCCCTAAGGAATTTGATACAATAGAGATTATTTGTTTTGTGAAATAGGAGCCCACAAGAACAAGAGCATCGTTATGCTGCGTGTTACAGGGTGTGCAACATGATGCGTATCTCCAGCAGTTTACAGAGCAAATATAAATTCTAGCCTTAATCTAATTTGCAAGTGAAATCTTCCCAGTGTCAATATTGCTAAAGTACAAGAAATACAAGTTCAAAACTCTTCCCATGATTCCATGTGATTAAATTTTTATAGTGGCTAATCTGGAAATATGGAAAGTCTCAGCGACTTCTCCAGCTGTTCATAATTTCCTTGATCAACTTACAAGAAACAGAAGTACTACCCAGAGTACTCCCACTTAGAGATGTAAGGTGAAAACCTACATGGCCAGTGTAAAATTAAATTTTTAGCAAAAGTGACAAAATCTGTGTTGCCATAAAATATTTCCCTTCTGACATAGTGTCAAGTAAACATTTCTTATAATCAGGGACAGAAATACTTTCTCATTTTCATTTTTAAGACAAGCTTAATTAAAATAAATATTGAAAGAAATCAGACATGTATGGAAGAAAAAGTCTTCCAGCGAGTGAAAGAAAATCCCTAAGGGATAAAGTTACAGATTCAAGGAACACATTAATGAAACCTTCATATTTTAAGACCATGACAGTACTGCACTATAAAACATCCATATGGCACTGACAATAATAATAGCAGTACTATCACATCAGCACCACACTGTTCTGATATTTTGTGTAGTTTTGTGCAGAAACCTTGACACTGGACTAATCTCATTAGTGTACTGTGCTTTCTAGTGGTTTGGCTCTATTTTGACAGGGTCTAGTGGTAACAGAGACACTTTCCTTCCACTCTTTTGTGCATAGTTTTGATTGCAAAATCTATGTGATTTTAAGGACGACTCTAAGCATAATAACATATTGAATTTGTTTATGAATTGAAGAAATAAAAACACAAGTTTTGGAAGTAGTTTAAGATGGTGACCCTGAGAAGACTGGCATAGCTGGTTTTAACCCCTATTCACATTTGAGTCACAGTCATACAGATAAGGAATACTAAGAGAAGTGATGATATTGTTGAAACTGCCCTTTTATTTGTGGTCTGGTGCACCAACAGACAGCATCAGCAAATATGTTAAGAAAATGAACTTCCAAGTCAAGAGAAACGATGATATTGATGAAACTGCCCTTTTATTTGTGGTCTGGTGCACCAACAGACAGCATCAGCAAATATGTTAAGAAAATGGACTTCATGTACAGGTTTTTGAGAAAGCATGCCCAGAAACAACCCCTTCACCGTTTTTACACATGTAGTATATGTTCCTGAAGTATATGGAACACTGGTGGAAAGATTTCTTGGAACACTGGTGGAAAGATTTCTAAGTACGGTAGATGGCTTTGTCCTGTGTCAGTGTCACATCTGGCTCTAAACACATGTGGAGTGTTACTGGATACTGCTGATTGTGCCCAAATGTGTCAGACGTGACATTTAAGCCAGAGTTCTCCAAGGGAAGTAACTTCTCAGGCCACTTGTCTATGCCATATTTCCAGAAGGCAGGCAGCCAAGGATTGGAGGTATCACAACATTGAAGAGCCACAGTTACAGAGGGTGACAGCCTGCTCAGTCATAGGAAGGACCAAAAAGCTTACACACCAAGAAAGTTAAGGTAAAGAAAAAGTAATTTTAGGTCTCTCAGAGGGAGTCTATCAGAATTCTCTTTTCCTTCCAGTTTATTCTTTTCTCTGTTTGAATAAAAACAAGCATGCAAGTAAGCAATAAAATGCCCCTGGAAAAACTCAATTATACAGACAGTTTCACTTATGCTTCCAGTTGCTTCCACTGAGTGTATTACGCACAATGAGTTACATCCGTTCATGGCACGCTATTTTTACAGGATTTTTCCTTGAATCTGAGTATATTCTGAGGGAGTTTTTTTCTGAGGGGTGTGGATGCTTTTTAGAATTGGAAATCTCCCTTGGGGAAGTTTTCATGTCAGCTAAACAATCTATAGAAGTGCACAAGTGTTCTGTATTAGACTTTCTACACAGGCTTATGCATGCATAACCATGAATATTACATTTACTTCTCTCACGTGTCCTTTGTCTTTTGGATTTCAGTCTCAAAAATATTTTTGTTAGCAGAATTTTGTGAATACTTCCAAGTTTGAATCTTTGAGGATATTTTCTTCCCAAAAGAGATACTACCAGTGCCAACACAGTTCATGTATGACTGTATAGCATTAAAGTTGGAATTAATTTTTTTTTCTGATGATACTGATATCTCAATATTAAGAACTGGAAAATAATATTTTAATTTCACTGCTTTTATCTACCTGCCTGACAAGTTCAATTTGTTTGATTGCTAAATTGATCTTTTTCTACCTAAATCTTTGCTGAAGTGAAAGGAGTATTTATTCTATGTTCTATGTGCTGCCCGGTTATTATCTTGGCAATTGTTATTGCAAGCTTAAAATATTCTCTGAATTATGAAAAGGGATTACATAGAGAAAGTATTTACATGCCACATTATGCACTACAGTAATGAACATCTCAGTTTTTGCTTCTCTCATTTCCATCTTCCAGTATGTCAGGTCTTTTATTTGAACCTGAATGTTACAATTGTTAGCTTAACTATCCTTAATGGAGATCCATGTTTTGCAAAAAGCTTCATTCAAACCAGGATACTAATGTGACTTCTGTTACTTCACTGCAAACAGCTCTGACAGCTCCTGGGTTCATTCCCAGCCTTATTGCTGCGGGAGATTCCTTCTTACAAGCCATGCCCATGTTCTGCACTCTAACACCAGCTGATGCCAGGCTCCCACACTCCTGGATCCAAGGTCCCTGATGCCATGCTCTGGACCTGGTACAGCTGAGCAAGGGCTGAGCGTGCTGATGTAGTGCCCACCATTCAATTTTCCTTGCTGTGACAACACTGTTTCATAAAGAAGTTTCTTTTGGTATTAAGTCTTCTCAATATAACAACAGCAGAGAAACAAGACAGCTCCCTTACTAGAAACAAAATGGAGCTGAGAAAATAACATTTGGCTAAGTCACAGTGTTGCTACTAACCTTAGTACTGAATATATCTCTTCAGACCTCCTGTCTTCAGTTCATTAGTCAAAACTCCTCTGACACAAGCATGGTTTTGGTATGTTTCTATCTCACAACCCTTGTTTCTGTCAGTTTTGATGTTGTTGCTATGCATAAAATCAAACTGAGTCTTGTTTTACAATCCCAGTGTTGCCTGTGGAATCTGAGCAGTGCAAGGGCTCCATTAACAATGTTATTCTTCTCTATGGTCACTGTCACACTCAATTTAGCTTCAGTTTTATTTTTTGCTGTAAAACAGCATTCCTGGTCACAGTAATTCTGTTACCACAATGATCTAAGAGCCACTAAAGCACATTAATGAATTAACAAAGCACACGGCTTAGTGCACAGACCCCAGGCTTTGCTGAGGTGGGAGGGCTGAAGGCTGGATCAGTAAGTGTCCATCCCTGTGGATGACCACCACTCAGTGAGCTGCCTGAGAGTGGTCTGCTGTGGTTGGGCATCAACTCACAGGCAGACTCCTGGGGGCTTGTAGTTCTGAAGTGAAGGCAGGACAGAAAAAGCTGTTTATTCAGAGAGCTCTCTGAAGAAATTGCAGACTGAACTCTGCTGGTAAGGAGACCTCTGTCAAGAAAAAGAGCTTTAGAATAAAGCAGCTCCCCAAACTCCAGTAAAATGCACTTTCCAAATGTCATAAAACTCATGGACTGAAAACACATGCTCATGGCCCTCTGTTTGTCACCAAGGGGTATTCATCCCCTCCCCTTAGTTGTCTGTGGGTGTCTGTCAGCTCTTCACTTGAATGCTCTGTCACTTTGAATCTCCTGTTTCTTGCACCAGAAAGGGAAGAGTGAGAATGGCTCAGCATTTGACCAAGGTTCTGCCTGAAATTGATGATTTCTTAATGATGGTACAAAGATATGAAAGGAAAGCATTGTAAAAACATCAGGTGGTAAATTATTTCTATAAACTGTTACCATATTGGTGGGCCTAGGAATGAGATCCACATATAATGTATGGGCAGTTGGTTTTCCTGTGGGATCACTAATGACCCAGGCACATATTAAAGACAAATGAAAACTGAAGGTCCTATTTTTCTATTTTCATATATATCTAAAATGCTAGTAATTTAAAAGCAACTCTAAAATAATTAAATAATGTGTTAGAGAGTAAAGTATAAATGAGTCAAACTCATAGCCAAGACCATATTGTGGTGTTCACTGTACAAGTAGAGGACAAGAAATACGTTCCTGCTTTAAAGTGCAAGGTAGGCAATCATTTCAGACCACCTCCAGCCTACTTCTTCTTAAAGATACTATAGGACAAAATTGTGGTAGAAGGGGTGAAAATACTTGATTTTTCTAGTAAGTTAAAAGTAAAGTTTTACATGTTCATCGCGATACTTTCCATGTTAGGCCCATGAGGTTTATAAAGGTGAACAATAAAAGTTGGAAATCTTCTATTTCACTCTACCACAATCTTTTAGTTTTTACTCCATCATTTTGTCCTACCTTTTAAAATATTATAAACATGACAATTTAGAGGTCACTTTCTCCAGCATTCTAGCCTCTTCAATAGTATTGGGATGAGGAGAACTTGGAATAAAAGCATGTATGAAGAGACTGACACATGGAATGTGGTGGCAGAGTGCTGGCTTCTCCAGATGTGACGAGATAGAGTTGAGAGTTGTCTATTGAAATGACAAAGAGAAGCCCTACAAAAAAGCTGAAGAGGCTGCAGTGATGAAAACAAAAAAAAAAAAAATGCAAATTTCCAAATGAACAGTCCACTCCAACCTTTGCTCTGGATATTTTTTGAAGTTCTGGTTAACTCAGTCCCTCTGTTCCTCAGGTGTCTACCTGGAAAGTCATCCACTCACATAGTTATTTTAGTCTTTAGGTTCTTCAGGGGGCAAGGATATTTTGAGTGGCTGTCATTCAAGACAGAGATGTTTTAGGCAACAGAGTGATCCTATCTACTCCCTTTCATTCCTTGAGCACAAATAAAATAAAACCAAACCCAAAACCAAACCACCAGCAAAATCAAAATCCAAAATGTACATTTTTCAGAAACAAGAAATCATAGAGTTAATATTCCTGTACATATATACATTATGATACTAAATCTATTCATATAACCTTCACTGTTGCTAAATACAACAGAAGTTAGTGTCTGAAAAGGAAGTTTTAGTAAGAACATATATGGTGCCTCAGCAGTTAAAAAATTGGGAAAACATACCGAGAGTTGGAAAAACCAAGTACTTCATTTTATGAGAAGAACGCACCAAAGAACAAAGAAAGGTTCAAAGGCCATGAACATTAGAGTGAATTGCCCAGTAGATATGTTCGTACCTCAGGATCGTGTGCAGAAGAAACCTAGAGGACTAGGTTTTGATTAGACATTTAACATTGAGATGGCACAGTTAAACCTTAACCTAAATGACAAATTGACCTTAGATAGTAGAAGTGAAAGTTTATTTTCCAGAAACTTTTATAGAAAAGACTATTCTTAAATCCTACACCTCCTAGACCAAGAATTCTCTTTAATTTAAACTGTGGAGCTCTCAGGACCTTGTAGGGATTATATTCATGAATGAATAAGAACAAAACAATGGTTGTTTTTCTTGTGAGTGATCATTAGCATAAAATAATAATGTTTCATGGTAAGTAAACCATTCTTTCTGCTGCAGTCAACCAGTGTAGAAACTTGAACAACAAGAACTACTGGGAATGAATGTTTCAGAGCTCCATTCAAAACCATGCTACAACTAAGAAAGTTTTGGAGGGTTTTTTTAGCTTTTTTTCCTGATGTTCTTCAGAATATGAATAAAATTACTCAGTGGAAGAATTCTTAACAGATGGTTGCCATTTCGGCCTCAGATGGCAGAAAGCCCTAGAACCAAGCAATTACAGAATTCTTTGATGCAGAACCAGCTGAACAGATTTTAATAATTTCTTCCAAATTGGAGACACCTGGCCTCCCAGAAAGTGCCGCAAGCTGGATGATAGCAGAGGGCAATAGAAATATATTCCTGATGTCACCAGCATGGTTTTGGTGACAAAATCATGAAGACCAATAGGAAATAATATGAAAAATGCCATTTTCCTTCTACTATTAATGCAATGAAATGTTGCAAATGGCCCTGTAAAATAATTTGAAAAATACTCTGAGGCAAGATTGTTTTGTTTTGATTTTCCATTACTAGAACATTTTATCTCCCGTCGAAGAATGCGGTACAGGATATGGATACTCAACAAGACCAGCTTTTATTGCTCACCTTTTTAAAGCTCATGGGCCTAACTCAGAAAGAATTCAAGAAACACATGTAAAATGTTACTTCATCCAGCTTACTCTATTTTCTTTGTGTAACTCCTGCCTTTGAGAAATTCAGACATATTCCCCTAGATGCACTATGTGCCCTAGAGAAGCCACTAGGCCAAGCCCATTGCTATGACACTTCTGTGACAATTCTCCTGCATGGAGAAAGAAGAAAAGGGGTATTATTTCTAAGGTTCAGCTTCACCTGAGTCACTGCCAAATTCTTCCATTCTCTTCTCATTCATTCAGCTCTGTCTCTGCTATTGTGAGGTTATGCCTATCTCATGCTTGGTAAAGCCCTGTCACAATGCTGTCCATGTCTCCAGCACGAGGACCTGCAGCCAGCCAATTGCATGGCTCTGGCACAGGATATTAGTGCTATGTGTGGTACAAATGCTTTGCAGGGGATCTGGTAAATCTGTTTGCTGTGGTGGCTGACAGCTCAGCTTGTCCAATGAGCCAATTGTACTTGATAACGCTGAGAAAATAGAAAGGAATTTTACAATGCTGTCCCTGGACTTCATAACTTTAGACATCTCCCGTCCTATGGGTCAATTTTCCTTAAAACCTCTCCTTGTTGGTAAAATTGATTTCTTGGTATAAAACATTAAAGTAATTTTGACTGTGTTTGTAGAATATCACATATACTTGGGAATTTGAATTGTGAGTGTAGGAGCATAGAAGGGACTGTTAAAATGCTAAATATTACAAACAAATCTGCTTAATTGATTTGTCTGTGTTCATAAATGTAAGTGGAACCACTGAATCTATCTTTGGTAGATTTACTAATTCTCTATGTACTAAAGAACATTATTTGTTATTAAAGATTATTGGTTTCAAAAATAATGTATCAGAATAACATTTTTGAATAATTAATTTTTTTTAAAGGAACAAGAGACACAAATAAAATTTTCTGATTTTCTCAGCTGACAGTATTTTTGAACTGTAGTGAAATGGGGCGAGTAAAAGTGAAGGGGAAAAAATGCCATGATTTTATTTATGAAGACACATGTCCTGATCCAAAATGAGCATTTAAAAGGCTAAAGTTTACATCCCAAAGCTGTATGTACAGTACAGCCAAGATAACACATTTTTAGCTTGGCTACTTTTATATGTTTAGAATCAGATTTCATTTCCATGAAAATCAAAATCAGAAAACTCTCTGTGCATAAGATACACAAACTCAGTACAGACATCACACATCCTTCTGGTTTTCCATGTCCAAATTATATTTGACTGATTTATGTTATGCTATCATATACAATAGCTTTTTACAATGTATATCTGGCAAAGTTATCCATAAAATTGAATACAATAAACATTATAGTGCAATCATTCAGTTTTGGTTTGAGATTTGGGAATTAGTTACATTTAAGTGGACTGCTTTTCACAATATGGTCCATTCAATTGCATGCTTTCTCTCTTCATTGGAACAATCTCAGTAACAGAGCAGCTTTGTACTGAGTGTCTTGCAACTTAGTTTGATCTCTTTGTTTCCTAAAAAGGAATCAGTAGAATCAAACATTAGTGACCATTTTTACAGTCAGAACAAAGCGAGGTCAAACGGAAAGCAAGCACCTAATTTCATTCCCATGTCTCATAGGATACTTTCACATAACACATAAAACATAAAAATACTTAAACAGGGTTACACTGCAATCCATTTTCAGACCTTTTTTTCACCTTCACTGTAAACAGAGAGACAAAACATCAAATTTGCCTCTAGTCCTCCCGAATATTTAAAACTCTCCCTCAGTGTTTGCTACATTATTTTTAAATGCCTTTTACACCCCTGAAATGTCTGTAAAGTATGTCAGAGTGTTCTGTTCCTATTCCAAACCTGGACATCTTAAAGTTGCAGGATGGCAAAACCCGAATGATGTCAGCCATGCCATGATGATTAGGTGCCATGATGCTGCAGAAGTGAGGAATTAAAAGTGAATGTTTGGACTTCCTGATGCAGAAAGTGTGGTTGAAAGAAAAGCACTTGTAAATGCTCATTGGGAGGGAAAATTATGAGGAAACTGCTGATTTGTTCTGTGAATGAGCTGCAGTTAATGGTGCATATATGTGGAAAGAATGTGCAGCCTTGAACTTTCTTCTTGAAGGATAGCTTCACTCAAAAAAGGGGTGAAGGAAGGATTGAAAAAAGAAACTTCATTGTACCTTTGCAGCACCTCAGATTGGTAAAGATCATTGGGAAATGGTGGCCCTAAGCAGGTGTCAGGTATGGAAGGTTGCAGGAAGATTTATTCCTTAATTTGGAAATACAGTTGCAGTTGCCATTGACTGGTTGCTGTGAAAAGAGCAGCTACTGATTGTGAAATCTGACAGTGTTATGCCTTCAACCTAGAGTAAAGAGATAGGTATAAAACATCTAAGGTTACAAATACTTGTTTGTTTGTTTTTTTTGGGGGGGGGGGTTTGGTTGTTTTTTTTTTTTTTTTGTTATAGTACTATGTAAAGCACACTGAGACTGGAAAATATAATGAATTCTGATTCAATTTGAAAGAGCTAAACTAATTGTTAAAAAAACTCTGTTAATCACATTATAATATGGACAAATCAATGGTATGTTAAATTCTAGGATAGCATTTATGTAAGATAGAGCATGAGCTCTTAGACTGCAGTTATCGGCTTGTTTAATTTCATTCATTATAATATTGATTCTTTTCCATCAGTGATGAAATAATTTTCATGAGACTTTGCATACTTCTCTAAAACAATTTGACATAGTTTCTTGCCTTGTAATTGCTGAACTTCGACTGAAGTAACTCAGTAGATAATTACCTAGGTCTCTCTTGAAGACAGGGAATATACCTTCCACATTTTGCAGATCACACTCGAGACGGGTGTAGCCATGGTGTGCTTCCTGATTCTGCACAGCTGCGTTGTGATTGATGTGTGGTTGACAATGCAAAGATCACACTGTGACTTCAGCAGTTCATCCACATTCTACAACTCACAGGCTGGGTCCTTGGTAATGGTCTGTAATACCAATATAGTGGGATATAATCTTTGACTGTGCTTGATACAGATGAAATTAAAACTATGGTAATGGGTGTCCTTTAGGAACTTAGTAGGGAGTACATATTCACCTATGTAGCAAGCCTGAAATGAAACATTACTGGTCAAGAAATGTGTTTTGTTTCTTTGTGTGGTGTTTTCATCATTATAGCTGTGACAGTTCAAAAATTATTTCCTTGGTCTCTATTTATCTTCTTCTTCTCATGAAAACTCATCCTGAAATGGCTGGATAGTCTTTTGCTTCCCTAGTCAACTTTTCCAGCTCACAGTGCTGTTAGTGTTGTCATTAATTATCAGAAGGAAAGTCAATCTTCTGTAGCAGAAACATTAAAGTCTCTCAGAAGATCATACAGACTCTCTCTCATCCTGGCTCCAAGAATGACTGATTATAGACTGATGTGAAGGTCAAATTCCATCCTACTTTTAGGCGTTCTTCATTCTTTCTGGTATTAACATTTGTATGTGTAGATCTGCTGTCTTCTGTGTGGTTATGATGTGTGACTAAGAAATACTTTCCTACTGTGTTGTAGGTTCTGTGGTTTTGGTTCTGTTTGTTTTCTATGTCCTTTGTTGGAACTTGTCATCTTTTTTCATTATTTTTCACAATTATAACTTGCCAAGCGCTGCTTGATCTCTGCTGTCACTGTGTTTTCTCTCAGTCAAAGAAAGGAGAGGTTTATGTGCCAAGATCAGACAACCCATTGACTTCACCTCCACAAACTCTTTCTCCTTTACTAAGGCCAAAGCCAGATGTCTGGTGAGAAATTTCAGAACAGAGAAAACGTATAAGATATATTCAGTCAATGATTTAGTAATTCAAAAATATTCTTCCAGCCTCCAATATTTTATGACTCAAGAACTTCCTAAGCCTGCAGCTCTATGTCTGAGCAGAATGATCATAATCATCAGAAGAGGCAAAATTCAATATTATTAATTTTTGCGTTTTAGTAACATCTCAACAAAACTGCACTACCTAAAGTGAAATGTTTGCATTTCACACATGATTAACAAGGGCTGAAGTAGATTAATTCAGCCATGACTGTAAATGTGGCAGGATAATGTTGTGTTCCTTCATCTTCTGCTGCAGATTACTGACACCATAGCATGGGCAGCAGAACAGAAGACATTCCACACAAATCTGATACTGTATTAGCACCTTTTCTGGAAGTTGTCTTTTGTGTTTTGATGTAACTGTGAGCTGTGATGACTGAGGAGAGAGCAAACTGAGCTTTGAGACATACCTGTCTCCAAGATGATCTTCAGCACAGGACCGGTTAGGCCAGCTGAGGGTGACACTGCTGCCTAACCTAAGGAAGCCTAACTTCCAAAGCAGGAGACTCAAATCCTCTCTTGATGTGAGCTTCTGCACAAAACTGAAGCTGAATGAAAGAACGAACATCTGGACTCTTGTTCCTGTGAGATGGGGGTTCTTGAAGACCTCTAGTCACCTTATGAAATTTTTAGCAGCCCAAACAGAAGTGATAAACTTCAGTAAAAGCATATCTGTTACTTATTGAGATTTAAAACAGTTAGGGAGCATTATTTGGCAGGAAATCTACTGTGTTTCAATAGTAAACATGCTTTGGTAAATAACTCATGCTTGTAAAACATCTGTGTATGACATTAATTTAAAAGCTACAGGACTTGCTAAAAATAATCATAAACTTAATAAAAAACATTTTATGTCCAAATCCCTAATTAAACTGCTGTAGCTAATTTAGTATAATTTGAAACTCTTCCTGCCCTGCCTTCTTTTACCACTGTATCACATTCCCCCATAAAAGGAAAATCTCTGTTGATAATGTTTTATATTCTTTAGTCTACTGGAGCCAAGCATAACCAAATAATATTTTCATTTTATTTCACATTCTGCTTACTAATATTTGTACTATGTGACTAAGTTTCACTAGAAAAATAGTCAGTGTACCCATCAACAGAAGTAGACTGGAAAAGGGTACATTAAAAAAGCTTGTTTCAATAGTATAATTTATGGACTTCAACAATGTAAATCTTAGACTGACACACTCTTTCTGGTTTCTCAGAAGAGCACCTATGGATGCCTGCTGCAGCATAAAATTATAATATTTGTGAAGGTTTCTTCGACTCTGGCCTTAGTTATAAAGATTTCAATAAATACTACTTTTAAATAGATTTATAGCTTTTGTGTCCTGTTTCCATGACTTTCCCAATTCAGTCACACTTTTGTCTCATCTTTACAAAAATGCCTTGGGTCATTTGCTTATTTTAATCAGCATGGAATAACCCTATCTCAGTATACTCAGAGAGAGCTGAAATGTTTAAGAAAAGTGAAATAAATCCCATGTGTAACCAACCAGGAGGTATCAGAGTAGCAACAATATTTCTGCTTACTTCTGTTACCACAAGGTACTTTGAAACCCCAGGTTTTTTTAGGCCTTTATTCCTTGGAGAATTTAAAGAAAAGCATGACTATTTAGGCTTGTAATATGGGCATTTCAGTTGGACAGGCTAAATATAAGATGTCCTTGGCAGTGAGTCGGTTGGATTATAACCCAGAGAAGTATTTGTTGGGACAGGCAAATGATGTTTTGATTCTTGTTTTGATACCACCACTGAGTTTCTATCTTGCTCTGAAAAGCTCATGTGATCTCTTAATTTTTTCCTTTTCTAATTATTTTCTGTCTTGTATTTTTTTTTTTATTTTTTTCTTTTAAACCTCACCAGTACTGGGACTGTCACATCCTAGCAGATTGTGAAGTACCTCACATAAACCTGTCCTGGTCCCCATATGTGATGAGCACCATTCCTGAAGTACTGTATGCAAACATCTGGGAATTGTCAAAATTGAATTTCAGGGATCCAAAAGAATTAAAAATTGTTTTTCGTATCTGTCACTCTGAACTAGTATTTTCTTAGAAATTTTCAAAATAGATTTGTTATATTACAGCACAGTATCCATGCACCACCAACTGTTAAAATAAAAAGTTCCTTTTTCTTGACAGAGTACTCAACAGAAGAGTCTCTGAAGCTTTTGCTGGATGAGAGGAAGAACCAAGAAAGGACACACACATAAACATGGTGCTAAATTCCATTCATGTGACAATTCATCATGCTAAGGTTATACTTGCTTGCAGATTTGCCAGGGAAGATTTAGGGAGAGTCAGCATCTCAACTGGAAAACAACTGTGGAATTGTGATACCCAAGCTGATGATTCAAGTGTTAATTGAAGTAAAAATATGTATTCCCAGCCCTTTGTCAAACAGATTGTGCTGTTCCAAGCATCATACTGAATATGCAGCAGATGTACAGAAGACAGGAAAAATCTTGAGATTTTCCTGCATTTAATGGCATTTTCAGATAACTACAAAACAAACAAACAAACAAAAAAACACACTTCTGGTATAAAAATGAGCTACCAGCTTAGTATGAGTTTTAAGCTGTATAAAGTAACAGAGTGTCTGTATCAGTAGATTTAGTGAAAAAATACCATGTTAAAATTGGAATGAAAAAAATCAGCTAGCTTTATAAAGAATTTGTGCACCTCAGAAGTAATGATTAGTCTAAATTCAGATTTATTCTCCTCTCTGGTCTCCCTTCAATTTCCCAGAAGACAAGGGAGATAGCTCTGACACCAGATCTGTCACTTTCACCATCATAGACAGAGGAAGGAGAAATCATTTTACTGATCCTACCAGCAATTTCATTAACCAGTCAGTTCCCTGAGAGCAAGATATTCAGTTAAATTGAGTGGAATAGAAAGGTTTATGCCCAAGAGAAGGAAAAAACTTATAGAGCCATTTCCATTCCTTTACCTAACTTGAAGTCATTGTGTTATCTTAAGAGAGCAATTTCGTAGCAGGACTCTGAGATGTCCATTGGCAATCATGATGGACAACGTAGCCTCCCATTTTGCAAGATGGTTTCAAAATCCAAGAAGGCATCACATTCAAAACTGGGTAGCCTGCTGTGTGTACTAAGTCTCAGCTCACTGGGTCTCCTTGTGGAGTCCAACAGGGCCCTTGGTGTGTATTTGGATGTTCAGGTGTTGGAAGCAAATTTGGCACATGGGAAATGTAACTGCTTCTCAGCGCATCAGCAGCAGAGGCACATGGTTTTGCATGATTTAAATCTTGGGTTTAAATGTCTCACCTTAGCCCCAGCACTCCTGCTCTCCACTGCAGGAAACACTTTAGCTGCAGAGACTGTGACCAGTTTGACATGTGTCCAGAATTCCCTGTGCTAATAATGTTTTATTACACTTTAGAGAACTCCCAGCAAGATTCCTGCTACATAACTCCTCAGGACAGGTGGACACCAGACTGCAATAATGCACTACTTTAATTTCATATATATATATTGGATCCTATATGAGGGGTATTACATTTTAATTACTAAGATTATTTTACAGGTATTTCAAACATAAATTTTGTCCTCGCAACTGTATTACTTATTACTTAATTGAAATAAAAATGCCTTACATATTTTTCCATCTTGGAAAAAAATCCTCCCCCATGCCCCCTAAAATTTGCACATTTATGCAGAATTTACTACTCACAGTGGAATTGTAGCTTAAAGGATTGGGCAGCTCACTATGCCTGAACTCTTTTCTCTGTAAAAGAAAAAACAGTGACTTAAATGCAAGCACATTGATTTTATGGACTAGATTAGAAAGTTCTCTTTTACCTTTCACTTACCACCGTACAAGGAAAAAATGTATATTATAAAGCATTACGACTTTCAGATACTAATAAATTTGATTTTACCAATCACTCTTTTTAATAGTTTTGGTAAAATCTAATATTTTTTTACCAATATGCCATTTTTATTATTAATAGAATTCATTACCTGTTGCAGGGAACAATTATATGTAAAAAACTTACCCTAGATAGCTCTGATTAGATGCCTATGTGGTCTACTGATATTTTTTTGAGTCATAACCTCTTTTGGCGACCACTGTTCACTAGATGAGAAAGAGAAAAATTAGGTACAATGGTTTCAGCATCTTAGGAGGATATGACTAGGAGGCAAAAGTTATGGCATTTCATATTGAAGCACACCATGTGAATACTTTTTATGCATGTTTGGAAAAGATCATGGTCTAGTTTTGTATCACAGCAGGTCAGGACTGCTCATTTGTGTGAGGCCCTTGGGGCAGAGGATCTGCATTGTAAAGAAATGCTTGACTCTGAATGCTGTTCTTTAGGATTCTTTATTTGTATTCCAAATCCAAATCCACCTCTTATTCATATAATTTGTGAGTTTTCTTGGTAGTGCTAGTGGTAGAACTGTATTCTTAGAGGGTAGAATGGCAAAATAAAAATATTAAAAAGAAAAAAATTAAAACAAGAAAGGTTAAAACATATATCCATTCTACTAACAAATATGACTTTAAATATTTACCTCCAGTTACACTACTTCTAAAATTCAGCATTGTTATCATATTCTTGAAGTTTTCAATCTATTGTCATATACAATTCTACAGCAAGGCTGTAGAAATAAAACCTTCCCCAGCTCTTTCCCTTCAAAAGGAATTTAGGAAACTCAGGTATACTATTAAACATTCATTATTCTTCTTGTATTGTTCTTTGTGTTAATTTATTTATTTCCATGTCCTTGGAGTAAGATTTTTTTAGTTTGGTAAGCCCATATTTAAACATATAATTAAGTTTGGACTCTGAGGGTTTTTATTAGAAACAGTAGAAACATTTTATTATATTCCTCTTGGTGTGGGCTTGTGTCACTGTTCCTGAATCACTGCTGCACATACTTGAAGATTCAGACAGATAACTTCAGTTTTCAGGCACAAAACCTACACAACATTTTTAGGTGTGTGGCCAGAATTCGCACAAGCAGCAGCAAAGACAGCTTTTCCATGTACTTAAAGGTGAACAGCATTCTGAAAGGTTTGTTGCATGAGGATCATAATGCTACCTCCAGTCCTATGTTAAAAATATTTCTGAATTTTACAGGTCTTGTCACTTTTATGAGATGAACTTAATTCTTAGAAAGGCTTTCTAAACGGAGATCTGGCTAGTGTTATGGGCTGCTACTTACAAAAGTCTGCATTTTTGATAGCTATGAATGACTGCTGAGTGATCAAGCCTGAGATTTGTTTCCTTTATTTTTTTAGTCTGAATAGGTTAATGAAATTTTCTACTCATAGATCACAAGGCTGTTCTTCACATGGGTATCTTACAAGAAAAATAGAGTGGCAAGTTTTAAAATGCTGATTAAATGTTCTCTATGTTAAACATAGTATAAGCAAATTTCTCTTCATATGTGCACTTACTATGGTTTAGCAGAAGGTTAATTTTTAACCCTAAAGAGAAAGAAAAATCTCATTTGTGCTATTTATAATATGACAATAGTTATGAAAACTTGTGAAGGATTGAAGCTGCACTTTATTCCTCTATTAGACACACTGCCTCAAGGGTGAAGCAACAATCAGAGTTCTGTGTAGTCCAAGCTTTCCCCTTGTTTGCAGTGCACGCACCAATCTGGATTTATATGATGGAAGATTTTGGCATGGAGATAAAAACACCCTGGTTTTCCTCCAGAAGACCAGGATATCACAAGCAGCTGTTGACAGAACTTTGACATATTTTCTCACTGTCAGCCCCAGCTCCACCCTGAAATATAATCTGGGACTTGGTGGAATTTAATTGACCATATTTGCACTTACAAATGCACATGAATTTACTGACATAAATAGAATGTTGCTGCTTGTGTGCACAGCTAATTGTTCATTGTTCTCACAAGCATATCTCTCCTCAAGAAAAATGGTTACATCTTTTTAATGCAATGGATTTCTTTGCACTCATATCCAGATAAATACACATGAAAAAAATAACACAAGAATGACAATGCAACTTGCAATGAGCTTTCAAGAAGAGGAAGCAGCTAAATGAAACTTAATACTATATTATGTTTGAAACATTAAATGAATATATGTCAGGAGATTTTGAAAATTGAATACCAAATCTTGCTTTTGCAATTAATGAGTTTTAATTGATGCATGGGTTTGATTGTGCCTTAAGTTATCTGAACATGGTTTTGTTTTTCTTTGTTATATTATTTCTGCTACTAATTTGGGCACAGGCTGTACCTGTGACACATTACATAGGAATGAAGGCACGGTACTGTGCCAGGCAGAGCCTTTCATAATTAAAAACTGCTACATTAATTTTCTGCAACTGTGGCAAAAGAAGAAAAGTGAGAGACAAAAAAAGTGTTGCTTTTAATTAAAACTGATGGTAGAAAAAGATAAAAATACTATGGAGACATCTCTTCAAGGCAAATACTGTACTACCAGACTGTTGACCCTCAGGTTCAACTATTGAGCAATATTAGGTTCAATAACATGTAGAGTGATATAATGTTATAGGGACCTGACCCTATTGAAACCAATAGGAAGAATTTCAAAGAATTTTGAGAGCTTTGGATGTGATCCAAAAAGTAAACTGATACTCCTGGGGGAGACATTTTGCGTACCACTTTGGGACTGTCATTTGCACTGATATTGAATATGTCATTCACCTTAATATTAGTGTATAGAACTAGTAAGGATCTTTTAATAACCAGAATTTATATTTCATTCTAGCAATTACTACAGAAATACTGTCCTTTTCATAAGAATATGGGTGTTTCTTCCCTATAAATATTTAATAACATCTTATCTTGCAACACATAGTGGATTAAATGGCTTTTGTCAAGTAAATCTAGAAAGTAACTATGGTTTTGGGGTTTTTTTCCTCAGATTTATTTGCTTTTAAAATAGCTTTTTAATTGTTTGTTATTTTAGGCTTAAAGTCTACAAATAGAATAGAGTATAATCTGAGATTCTGGTCTTTCATCTGTAATGACAGAGATCACTCTGAGGACTGTTTTGTTACTGAACTTGTATTCTTGTTTCATAAAGACAGTAATGTTACACTTGGATCAGTAAAGGAAGAGCTTTGCTGACCAAAGGTCTCAGATTTGTTTGCTTCAAAAGAAGAATGTTTTTGAAACATTTTTATGTTCTCATTATACTCACTATAAATCACCAGACTGAAATATTCTAAGTTTAAAAGCTGACAAGTTGGGACTTTGAAGCTGTCACCAAACTATTTCTCCACTGGACTCTTACTCATGATGGTGCACAGTGTTACTCTCTGCACAGGAGTAGTCAAGCTTTCTGTGCCGATGAAAAAAACATTACTTCATGAAAACTGAAGAACTGCCCTGCTCTGCTTCCCTGGAAGGAAGTCAGACTGAATCTCTCCAGAGCTTCTGGAGACATGTCTTGAATCCTTCCCACAAGATCACTCAAGTGTGTCCCACAAGGTGGAAGAAGTGAAATTCCTTTCTATACAGCAGAGAGGGAGCAGAGAAATCAAGACACAACAGCAAATACTAATTCCTCTGATGCCTGTAGATACTAATAAGCATGGGAACTTGTTCTGGAGGACTTACAGAAAAATTGAATAATTGGGGTGTTGGTGTCCATATTCCTTCTGTGTCATACCAGGGCATATTCAGTAACTTTAGTTTCAGAGTTGTGTTATAATACATGAGTGATTTATATCAGAGTGTATGTTTCCTTCATTAAACACTCACCCTCAAGGACAGCAAAGCTGGCAATCCTGTCTTGTGACTGCACTCTGTCAATGGTTCCATTAGCTGGACAGAAAATCTCAGAAAATCTAGATTTTCTAGATTTAGGATCTCTGACATCAGTTTTGTGTCTATGTTTAGGTGAGCTTTGAAAACAGATATTAAAAAAGGAAATCCTTCACTTTCTGAACTACTAGGAGAGATCAATATCCCTGGTTAAGATTAGAAGGAGTCATTTGGAATAGAAAGACATAAATAAGCAGTAATTGTTTCCATGGAAAAATATAAAACATCCTTGCACTTTCATTTCACTTACAATTGAGATTAGCATCTATTATTTATCCATAGCTTTAATTTGTGTCCTGTATATATCAAGTCTGTTTCACGCATTACAAACCCAAAATAGTTGCAGAATATTAAATCTTTAATTTTCTTGTTTTCTTTTCTAATTTAGCTTTTTTAATGATAAGACATGGCTTTTCAAGCATAAATAAAATGTTTTCATATTAGGCTTGTGTTTTGTATGCCTTGGAATATAGCAGTGGATAATAAAATGATTACTGAAGTATGAAAACAAAATTTGTGAGGGTTTTTAAACATACTTTTGTATACAAAGACTAAAATGCCAGGGAGATTTTCTAGCAGCCTTACACTACTTAAAGGGACCCTACAAGAAGGCTAGGTCTGATCTTTTGTTTTCGCTATAAAAGACAAAATTAAAAAAAAAAAGTCGAAAAATCTAAATCTGTTAAATGTATGACTGGACTATTTTCATAGGTCTACAAATAACTGCATATTCAACAGCCTGGTCTCCTTGCCTGTTAATAGCTAAAATGTATCAGCAGAAATGCTAAAAATTTCACTGATGGTTTATCAAGGTTATCCTGAATTTTCTTCTTCTTGCTATCTGTATATATATATAGACATATATATATATATATATATCTCAATATACTTGATATATACACACTTGTCACAGCATGTGGATAGTTAAAGAAGATATTAACTTGTGGTATTACCTGAACTTATGTTCTGATGCTTGTTTTCTTGTTGAAATATATCAAACACCAGAAAAATGGTTACAGACAAATAAGTGAGATATTTGAAAACAGGTGTTCCTACGCAGCTGCTCAATCAATAAACATTGGCATGTCCTGAAAAGAAAAACTTGACTGAAATAAGTCTCAGTTGATGGATAAAAAAGAAGGCTTTTGGGAAGCCATGGAAATATTTAACATGGAGGATAGCCCCAGAAATTATTTCAAAATTAAGTGCATGAAATGCCATTCTGAGCAGGGAAATTTTTTTTCCTGGCTGGTGCTGCACTGGTGTCAGTCATGAGACTGACAAAGCCACCACTCTCCTCATGATTAACCAGCAGTGAACACACTCTTGACACTTGTGAGATTTGTATCTGCTCAGGGGAGGATGGGGTAATGTGAGCCTGATGTTCTCACTCCGACTGTGGCTGGCTATTGGCAAGCACTGATCCTTCAGGATCTCAGGCTGACATGCTCCAATACTGTTAATCTGATTCATCTGTGTTTGCCTTTCATATACACTCAAATGTATCTTGAGGAGGAAGGGCATGTTTTTCAGAAAAGCAGAATATACTAGCCTGAGGGATGATCTATTTTGATAGAGATTCCTTTATTTGCCATACCAAAAAAAGAAAATTACTTACTCTAACAGGCCAAAAATACTTTGCATTTCCAGCCTTTCCCAGTAAAATATTATGTTTAATGCTCTCACTACTTTTGAAGGCATAGTCAATAAAGCTGCTTCTTGACAAGTTCTTGACTCTTAAAACTGTTATTTTTTGGCCAGGATCTGCAAAATAAGATAACAGAACTGTTAATAACAAAGTTCTGATGTACAATTCTTGAAATAAATGTATATATTTCAAATGGTGTGAAGTGAATCAATCAGCAGTAATTTTGTAGAGTGATTTGGGCACTTCAACACCAAATTCCATTGGTTTAGCATTGAAATTGAGGTACAGGGACCAGTCTCTTCTGGTTTGTAAGTCACTCAACTCCTGCTAGGCATAGAGTAATGCAGAATCTGAGGTATCTGAAGGAGTTCATCACAAAAAGGTGGGTAAGGGAGATGAAGTCCTTAAGCAAGTGACCTTCAAAAACAGTTAGGAGAAAACTGTTGGGATAGTCAGAGGGACAGAAGCTGCCCGAAGTTCCAAGCTTGTGATTTGGGTCTGCTTAGCTTTCCCCATCCCCCAGTCTCCTCCTGATCTCTGCCAGCTGGAGCTGATCCCACAGGGGATGCCCTTTGCTCTTTCACAGATGTGCCTTTCCTCCAGCCAGATCCCCTCCCTTAGACCACGGACCACCTGATAAGAGAAACTTATAGAAAACGTTCATTTACTGGGTAAATGATGTTACAATTAATTCTAACATACTTTACAGAGATATAAATCATTGGAATGTCAGACCTAGCAATTAATTTCATCCAGAATATTGAAGAAGACAATATAAAAGGATCTGATCTAACAGTCAAGCCAAGATCTTATATCAGTCAGTGTAAGACTATCATCTGCTTTGAAAAGAAATACGAAAGACTGTTCTTTCTTTCCAACCTGAATTCCATACCATCATTGCTTTGGAACAGGCTGCTCAGGGAAGTGGTTGAGTCACTGTCCCCAGAGGTATTTAACAGACATGCAGATGTGACACTTGAGGGTCGTATTTAGTGGACTTGGCAGTGTTAGGTTAATGGTTGGACTTGGGAACTTCAGGGTCTTTTCCAATCTAGATGATTCTGTGATTTCTTGCTTTATTTTCTATGACTACTGATTAATTTTTTATATTTCACTCACTATAGGAATAACATTCTGTAGTACAGGACATGAAGGTAATGAGACATGAAGGAGAGGTACAATTTCCAGCACTAGTAGTGAAAATACAGTGTCACCATAAAAGCCCAAAGGATCACAGAAGCTGTGACCATGAAAAAAAGCAATATCATTAAGTACATTGAGTTCTCTAGATAACTTAGCAACACTGGCACAAAAATAGGTTTCTCATGACCAAATGTAGTGGATTTTTATTCGTTATAAGGAAAGAGTACTCATTGCAGGGGCCAGTTGAATGAGTCTGTGCATTAACAACATTAATTACACAATATCTTCTCTGATCCCTGATTTCTAATAGTGCAGCTGAACATCTTTCAGCTACTTGACATCTTTTTGTCTCATTATTTACTCCTGCTGGCAGAATAACAACAGAACTAAAATCAGTGCTGAAGCAATCCAAGAACTAAAGCCATGTGATCTCAGCTCAGCCTAGAGCATGAGGAATGAAGCCTTGTTCAAAGCCAGTGTCCTGGTGAGTGACAGTATAAAGCTGTAGCATGAAGTCAGTTCACTGGACTGCATCATAATTTACTTTGTCCTTTCACCAGGATAACTGCTGGCCACCTTAGAGCACAGTGTATGCTGCATTCATCAAAAGGAAACTTGTTCAGCCTCCCTTTCCAGAAATCATGGCCCACCTAAAGCAATCATGATTTATTTGTCCTCACAAACCCTTCTGCTGACTTAGCTTCTGCATGAAGTTCAGAAGCCCTAATCTATTTTACTGCCTAGGTCTGATGCAGTTTAAGATAACCCTGCTGACCACACTGCAGCTCCTGTTAAGTTAAAAATTCACTCTGTGTATCTGAAGAGCCTGTGCCAAGATGCCTGCATGCAGACCAGAGCCAAAGGGAATCCACAGGCTGCTGGCTGCTGTTTCATTCCTCCGGTACCATCCCTCCCCATCTTGCAAAATACTTCTGAGCTGCATGAAGCAATGTACCAGGGCAAATTTTTCCTCACTAGATGCTAGAATTATAGACAGAAGAAAACACAGTTGTCGTCAACATGGACTGAGTCACAAGAGGCCCTTGCAGTGTGTCAGTCATGTAAATGGAAACATGATCAGTGTGTTATTGCTGTGAACTGGAAAGGCTGTGAGAGGAAATATTAAGCAATTTTGTTTCCTTAGCAATGCTACTCTTCAGAACAGTAACAGAGATAAGTCCATTTCTATGGATAAAGCTATCAACCCTGATCTCAGTCACTTGATGACTGAGTGGTCTCAATCATTTGGTGAAACACTAAATATGTGGAAATGCAGACATAGAAAAGTAAAGAGAAGTAAAACATCAATACATTAAATCTATAGCAAAAATTAGGTGTAATTGTCTCAAATATGATAACTTTAGCTTTTCTAAAATGATCTATTACTGTAGATTTGAGAAAGAAATGTAATCGAAAAATCAACTTAGTTTTCATTTTGAAACAGTAATTCCGTGTAACCAAGGGAATTATATACTCCACTCACCATAAATACCTTCAGAAAATATTTTTGTCTTAAACTTTGAGTAATTTCACACAATTACTCTTTTCTCAGTATGACTGTAATATCAGGATTTTTCACACACAGATTATTAAGATTTGGGTGTTCATGGGTCATTTTTAAGGAACTCACTAAATATAGTGAAAACATGCATACATCTTTTAGGAATACAACATCTAGAATCTGGATATTTTAAGTATCTGTGCATTGGTAAAGCTGCTATAACCTATGTATCCCTGCTACAAGTATAAGCAAAGACTTGCATGGGATGCAAGATGCCAGAATTCAAATGGTATGAATGAACTACAAATAGGACAGAATAATTCCAGTTTTATCTGCAGCTATTGTAGTAAAAATGGGTTTGGGATCCTAAAATTAAGTCCATTTCCTTGTGTTTAAATTCAGCTTCCTTTTCCCAGACTCATCCCAGACAGCTCTAGACACTTGACTAAGAAATATCATTTTTCTCCACCAATTTGGTAAAATGTCTCTATCCAATCAGTCTGTGACTTGCTTGAGATTCCTAAATGGCCAAAAGCAGTATGGCAACAATCCTATCACTTGCTTATTAATTGCAGATAGTTGAAAGAAGAGGAAATATGTTTTTCTTTTCTGTGTCAGCCACTGTAGTTCATGAGAGATGGGGTCTGTTTCCTGCTTGCTCCTGATGTTATTGCATTGAATCACACTGTCATTCTGACTTTCCAAGCTTTAAAAGATTAACTTATTTTATGAGTACTACTTAATGTAGCAAACATGGTGAGTGTTTATCAGTGAACTCTTTTTTCAGAAGTCCTGTCTGCATCATTCCAGATACGTTTTATAAGAATCTTTCCACTAGAGTTCAACTACAATTAAGGTCTTTCTTGATTGATGCCTTTTCCTTTGCAGAAGAAAAGGCTTTTACATTTTGCAAAAAGAAAGCAATATCCTTTTTTTACAGTCAAACATTTTCATGTGACTAAAAGTATATGCATTTAAATATACTCTTTTACATTTATTTTAAATGTTTGTATTTTAGTGACATACTTTCCTTGAGTTTATTTTCAGGTATTTTGACTTCATTTTAATAATTTGTTTTGCAGCATACTGAGTTCTGATGCTCATATCACCTCAGACAGTTTTTTGGATATGTTTCACTGGTGGCTTCAATAACAAAAAAAAATATGACTGTCATTTTTCTATCATTTTTGAAAGTATTGTTGAAATTATTTTCTGTATACTTGTTATAGTAGGCAGAGGTATATTGTGTTGTGAAAAACTGAAACTATAGTCCAGTCTTGTAATCCTCATGATTTGTAAACCTGAACAGTGATATAGTAGAAGTATAGAATGAACTAAACAAGAGGAATCACCTGGAAATTATCTCGATGATGATGAACCTACTACCCCAGATCACAGAGTCACAGAAGGTATGGTTGGAAGGTTCTGCAGTGAGTCCTATGGTCCAACCTTGCTGCTCGATTAGGGTCATCCCAGAGCACATTACACATGATTATGTCCAGAAGGTTCTTGAATGTCTCCAGTGAGGGAGACTCCACAAACTCTGGTCAATCTCTTCCAGTGAACAGTCACTGCCCTGTAAAGAATTTCTTCCTTGTGTTCAGGTGGAAGTTCCTGTGCATCAACTCCTGCCCATTGCCCCTTGTCCTATCACCTGGCACCACAAGAAGAGCCTGGATCCACCCTCTTGACACCTTCCCTTCAGGTACTGATAGACACTGACAAGGACCATGGTCCATGTTGAGGTCAGATCCAAGTCCAAAGTTGATCAATTGAAGCTCATATTGAATGGCATTGCTGTCCTCAATCCTCAGTCCAACATTCCCCCACTTTTCTGCATTCTATATGAAGACATGGTTGTTACTATGATGTTGGAAACTCCAAACTGAGCAACTGACACAATATGACAAGAATGACCCTGGCAGCATTCTAGCTTTTCCATCTATATGCTTGATTTATGATCCTTCCATCTTAAGTATCTTCAAGGTTTGAGTCAATCTACCTGAAAAAAGTTGAGTCTAATTTATGTGGTATTATTTTCTCTGTATTTTAAAAAAATCATATTGGCAAAGGAAGAAATTACAGCTCAGAGACAGACAGATTGACACCAAATGTTATCTGTGTCTGTTGACTGTGGGCTTTATGCCCACAGGTAGATAAAAGCAAGCTGGACTCTGGGAACTGGGTTTACAGCAGGAAAGAGATGCAGTTTCTTCTGCCTGTGAATGGCTGTGTTTAAATTAAAAAGACCTCACTGAGATAAAACATGAGTTTTTCACCAGTGCAAACAGAAGAAAAATCAGCCTCTTGGTAGTTGTTTTTCATGCTGGAATACATTATTTATTTCATATTCATCCTCTTTTCTGTAAAAAAGTGGCTTTAGTGATCACCAAAAGGCTTAGGACAGATTAGATACAGACTTGTGACACAAAACATTTATTTTCAACTGGAGATTCAAAATGTTCTATTCAGCAGACATTAACTCAAAATGTTGTCTCTGTCTTTGATGTATGAAGCCTGAAGAAATGTGGCTGCCAGCTTTATCTGATTACTGAATCTTTATGGTCTGATACATTCTAGGATGCAGAGTTCAAGAGATGTTTGCATTAGAGTGTATAGGTAACCTAGGAATTGTCAGACTTAAGCAGACCAGTTACCAATTATTCTCTCTCCAAGTATTAGCTCCTTAAGGGAAAGACTCCAGAGGTCATCAGTAGGGGAAGACTTGAATACTGTATGTAACTCATGCTGCAGTCTTGTTGTATATAACAAAGTCAGTTATCCATTTAAGAGTTATACTCTATATGAAAAAGTTTATTTTAAATTTTGCTAAGTTAATTAATTGTAAAAATTCCTGTAATAATTTTTTCTTAGTATCTATAGGACTAATCAGAGAGGAAAAGAATTTTCTTTTTCTAAATGTAGAAGACTGCCGATTCATTTATCATAGATTTCATTCTTATCCTTCTTAAACTAATGAGGAGCAGCTGCAGTTTAGGGATGCTGAGCCTAATGGAAAACTTTGATGACATAGATGCAGCTCTTCATGAATTTAATAGGCTTTAAATGAATTTGGTTGCTTCTTTACTTTCTTATTCAAGTCCAGCTAATCAAAGTGGCTAAAAGGAATGAAATTTGGACTTGAAGATTAAAAATCATCTCTCTTTCTTCTTTTTTCCTACTCTATTTCCCTCTCTTTCTCTTCTACATATATATCTTTTTATACAGTATTTCCCAGGTTTCAGAGTGAAAGATTAGAGATTTGATGTGATAAAATGTGCTATAGAGATGCTCAGACACAAATTAATTGGCTCTGTCTTTTCATTCATTCATTCTTTTTCACTCATTTTTCCAAAACCTTAAAATCACATAAAACATTTTCAAAAGTGCTTGACATGTCACAGACAAAAACCAACTTAATTGAGCTATTCCTTTAAAAATTTCCCCGCCTTATCAGGCCTGCTCCCCTTCCCCAAGTTTTTGAATATTTCTCTTTTTTAATTATTTTCATTTCTCAATCTCGCCTTTTACCTGAGATCACTTCTGCTTGATTCTTAATATTGTATTAAATAACCAAGTCCTTGTATTTTATATTAAAATATATATTAGTATTTGATTGTGGAAGGAATAAGTTACAAATTGACCTTTATTTTGTGATTCTGGATGACCAGAAAGCCTCTTGATTTATTAAAACCTAATAAAATTTTTATTACTGTCATGTGAAATTCTGCCTTGCCTGATCTCAGCAGCTTCTTTCCCCACAGCTTCCATTCTCAGTTTTAGGAGGGAGAGCCCTGAAAAAAAATTTTTGCTATCCTCTTATAAAAGAAGTGGTTTTACACTTCTTGGCTACACCAGGAATCTAAAAATCTGAGAAAACAGTTCACCTTTTCCCATTCTAGGTGCATTCTGTATCCTAAAAATTTTAATTTCCAATACGTAAATGACACATTCTGTTTTGGTTCAGTGCTAGACAGCTGAGGCTAGGCAGATGAGGTATGTCTAAAGAGAAGATACGACATAATTTTGTTACAAACTGTTAGAAATCAGGCTTGTTTAGCAGCAAATATATTGCTTTTGTTCTTCCCAACCCAAACAAAATCACTAGAGGAAAATGTTGTGTAATTATAAAGAATAAGCTCACAAACATTGTGCCCTTTGATTTGCACAGAAGTTTTGAAAAAGCCACATCTTATTTGATAACATTACAAACTTTACTTCCTCGGTCTCCTTCAGAGAAGTGTCTTTAACTGCTTTGCCAAGGTTTAGAAATTGGTTTTCTGCTGAATGGCCAAGCTCCTAGACAATATTACAGCATAAAGAAGCAATGACAAAAGAGTTTCTTTCTTCAGCTCAAAATATCCTTAATGTACAAGATCTGTTTTTAAGCAGGGAAGTAGAATTTACACCACATACACATTATGTGTCCTTCACTTATGCAAATGGAAACTTTATTCCAGGAATAAACAAAACTCAGTCAAATGTCTACTAAAATGCCTGGAATTTGGAACATTTCCACTACAGTTGTGTGCTCATTAGCACCAGCAAACATGTGAACTGATGCTTCTTGGGCAGCGCCAAGCATGCATACCGTAACGAATAACGTAAAAATGCTCCCCAAGCAATAATAACTGAGTCTATGAAACTCAAGCTAAAACTTCCTAGCAATGGCTAAAGGACTTGCAGGGTACCTTGTGTTTCCTGTCTCCCCCACCTAACCTCAAAGTCCTATTTCACTGCGTTTGGTTTGAGAGAACTTTTAACAGCTGCTTTCTAGAATATTTTTTTCGTGGGTAAACTATTATGTCACTCCTCCCCAGTGTTACTTCTCAGGCAGAGTTGAACTGAATTGGTCCAGAGCTTCTTGAAAGATTTTAGTTTTAATATGGCTATCCTGGTGCCTCGAAATGTAAGCAACTGAATGAAGGAACTTATGACAAGAAGTCTTACTGAACTCTAATGACAGATAACACTGAAAATCCAGCCTAAAGTGGTATGTAAACTAAGCTGTCTAACTCAAATATATTTTAAATGAGGTTCGTTTGCAATTTTTGCTTCCCTCCTTTCTTTCATTCTTTTTGGGCTTGTTTTGGTCTTGTTTTTTAATAAATTACTTAAATCTAAATCACATCTATTTAAAGAATTTCTGCTTTTAAGATATGGAGAGATGAATATTATTTTGGCCAAAACCTAGGAACAGTTTATATGTAACCTTAGTTGTTGAGCATCTGGGATTGATCGCACTGAACCTGTGTTAAAAGAACACATTTGATGAATCCCAGATGTTTTAATACAGCTCTCCCTCCCAAACTAACTGGATCAGGATGGGAAGGAAATAAAAGATAAAAGTTTTAAAATTAAAGACCTAAGCGGTCTTAAATGTAGGCAACTTGAAGGTGATGGGGATGGTGGCATTGTATCCAAGTAAGTAGACACAAGTCCAAGCAAGTCTCTATATTTTCTTTATTTGGTTGTTTTAGCGGGCTGAAATCTCATATGGACATAGAACTAGAGGAAAATGCTTAATCTTGACAGTGAAGATGGTATTTGGATTCACTTCCTCTTGCAGGTACCCGTGCTTCAGCCTTGTTTCATTCTACAGATCTGCATGTTAATGATTTTCTAGCAAACTTTAAAGACAAACATGGTAGCTTCGAGAATAAGAAAAACAAAGCAGAAGTGATAGTCAGATAAAAGCCTGGTAAGTTTTTACTAATTTCTCTGCAGCTTAATAAGAGATAAACCAGCTAATTAAGTGTATTAACATTTTCTACATCTGTCACACACAAACATGGCACCATCTTTGTCTCATTTTTCTCCTTTGGGCTACTTTCCCATCCTTGGTTTTGGCAAAATCAGGCATAAAGTATATTGTTCTTCATAAAATAATCTGGCATTTAATGTTTTCTTCTTTCCTCCTTCCAACCCATTTAAATTGTGAGAAAAATGTTTATACAATAAGAAGTTTGCTGTTACTGCAGCTCGGAGAGTTGTCCATGGTTTTTGCTTGTACAAGGAACATAGAAGATGTCAGGGGTCTTTTGCTTCATTGTGGTAGCAGATGCGCAAAAGCATAATTCTCACCTTCCCAGAGTGCTGTGCAGACATAAACAGCCAATACTTACCCTTTGAGGCCTGTGATTAGGCCAAAAAGAATCAAAAAAGAAAAAAGGTAAAAGTATTTTCTAAATGTTGTCATTTAAGCCAAATGGGAAAGGACATGAGATCTACTGAAATAAAAGGACATTTCCTATTTCTGCGTATGAAAGAATAATTTTAGCTGGAATGTTAGATAAAATTTATCCTCCAGTGTGCTCTTCTAAGCAGAGGTAGGACAGTTTTTCTGTTCCTTTTCACTAGTGGTAGCGTGGCTTGAGATACAATGTGGGAGTCTGTCAACTCCTTTATCAGAGTGACTTTGGGGTGGGTTGACCTTAGCTGGATGTCAGGGGCCCACTGATGTGCTCTATCATGCCCCTTCTAAGCATGACAAGGTGGGGAGAAAGTAAGATGGGAAAATCTTCTGGGTCAAGGTTATGCCATTTTAATAAAGCAAAAGTACAGGTCACACACACAGAAGCAGAGGGAAACAAAAGATTTTATTCTCTGTTTCCCACCAGCAACCCATTCCTGGGAAGCTTCAGTGTACACAGAGGTTGCTCAGGAAGACAAACAGTAAATAGGGAATGTTCCACTTCCTTCTCCTTTTCCCTAGCTTCTGGGAATACTCCATAGATTTAGCCCACCCCCAGCCTGCTGGTGAGGTGGGAATGTTGAAAAGGGAGCCTTGGTGCAGTGTCAGCTCTGCTCAGCACCACCAAAACACCTTCTTCATTACCAATGCAAAGCACAGAACTGTGAGAGCTGCTGTGGAGAAAATGAGCTGCATCTCAGCCCCAGCACAAACATATAGCTGATTTTGTTTGCCCCACTCTCATGTGGAAATTGCTCTCTATTGTTCCAGGAAATCCCGGACATTAACATCTTGATCATCCATATCACTTTTATTTTATTTATTTTCTTTTGTGCTTAGTTGAACCTTTTTTGTTAGTTTTATTTATAGCCAGAAGTAATGTACATATTGTGTGTATGTGTGTGCATGTGTGCACACATTTGCTATCCCATGGAGTACGGAAGAGAGATTGTTACCAACATGAGTAAGTTTCACTGGAAAAGTATGTGCTGCATTATGGAGAAATAAAGTGTTTCATTTTCATGAATGGGAATGTACTGCAAGCCTGTACCTACAGAAATGAAAGCAAGTGCCTTTACAGGGCACTTAGTTTTATTTTGAGACAAAGTAATTAATTTTGGAACTTGTGACTTAAAAAAATTACATTTAAATGTCTAAAGTATTGAGTTCTACATTTTCCACCAAAAATACCAAAGTATATCTAGTCAAGACAACTCCTAAAGTAAATGTTATGAACTCATGATGAATAAAATGATTAAATCATTAAATTATTTAAATTGGATTGAAAAACATTGAAAGAACGCGTTTCAAGCTACATTAAACACTTGATCAACATTCCAGAAAATTTAAAACTAATATATTAAAAGTACATAAATCAACAGTGACAACGCAAATCCAACATGAAAACAGACTTTATGTGGTATAATATTGCAAATACTTTTACTTTAGAAGAACCATTAATGATTTAATCAGAATCTATTGTTCCAGGAAATCCCAGACATTAACATCTTGATCACCCATATCACTTTTATTTTATTTATTTTCTTTTGTGCTTAGTTGAACCTTTTTTGTTAGTTTTATTTATAGCCAGAAGTAATGTACATACTGTCCTCTAAGTGTGTGCATGTGTGCACACATTTGCTATCCCATGGAGTACGGAAGAGAGATTGTTACCAACATGAGTAAGTTTCACTGGAAAAGTATGTGCTGCATTATGGAGAAATAAAGTGTTTCATTTTCATGAATGGGAATGTACTGCAAGCCTGTACCTACAGAAATGAAAGCAAGTGCCTTTACAGGGCACTTAGTTTTATTTTGAGACAAAGTAATTAATTTTGGAACTTGTGACTTAAAAAAATTACATTTAAATGTCTAAAGTATTGAGTTCTACATTTTCCACCAAAAATACCAAAGTATATCTAGTCAAGACAACTCCTAAAGTAAATGTTATGAACTCATGATGAATAAAATTATTAAATCATTAAATTATTTAAATTGGATTGAAAAACATTGAAAGAACGCGTTTCAAGCTACATTAAAGACTTGATCAACATTCCAGAAAATTTAAAACTAATATATTAAAAGTACATAAATCAACAGTGACAACGCAAATCCAACATGAAGACAGACTTTATGTGATATAATATTGCAAATACTTTTACTTTAGAAGAACCATTAATGATTTAATCAGAATTGATAAAAAGGAAAATAAGTCAGAGATAAGGTTCTTACTTTGAACTACTCTTGACCTTTTTTTTAGGAGTCTTGTCAGAATAAATGATCTTTTACTGTTTAGCATGGGATGTCTCAGGTGCAATGAAGTACAGTCTTGTAATTTCTTTTTCAGAAAAAAGCCCTGTTCCTTAGGAAAAAATAGCTGCACTTGAGCTCCTGTAAGCATGTCCGTGATGGGTTGGACTAAAAACTCTTTTAGTCCAAGATCCTGTCTCTGGCACTGCCAGTAGCAGTTATTTCAGAAAAAAAAGGAATAAAACTTGAATGAGTATAACATGATAGTCCCCATGGCAAATCCTTCCAGATGCTAACAGTCTGTGATTTAGGGAAACCCTGAGCCAGAGGTTGCAATCTTTCATTCGCATTTCACAACACTCCAAGAACGTACTTATGGTTTTATTTAGTAGCTTTTTGCACCATTTATTTATACTTCTGGCATTCTGCACACCTTGTGGCAATGAGCTCCAGAGATTAAGCAGAAAGCTGTGAACAGCTGTATCCTCAGTTTGTTTCAATCTTAAACTTGATTATGTTTCTTTCGTCTTCTAATATGAGGCCTAGTAATTTCTTTATTCTTCTGATATGAGGCCTACTCACCACCTTCTCATTCCTTCTGCTTTTACTTTATCTCTAGTTATAAATCTTCTCAGTTGTCTTTTTTCTTTGCTGAGTTTTTGAGGTTTCAACTGAACTCTCCTTCAAAAAAGGTCATTCTGAATCTGTCTCTTGAAAATGTCTTAATCCACCTACTTTTCAGAACTGAATTGTTGAAGTTAGGGTCTTGTTTACTTATGATTTCTGAAGTGACTGGTGCACACACATACCAAGACAAAGCATAACTTTTTATCTGCCAAGATTAAAAGAGAGCTGTAAAGACAACCATGGCATTTAAAAGGGTCTGTTGGTGTTAGAAGCCAACTACAGTCTCCAAACCACTGAAGACAAGTTGATCTAAGGGCAAATTTTGGCCCTAAAATTGCACTACATGAAGTAAGTGCTATTGGGAGCAATTAAGAATTCGCCATATGCCAATAAATACATAGATGTTTTCTGTTGGAAGAATAGGGAGTGAGTGATATATTAGGTACCATTTTGTAATGACAACCACTGTACCAAAGTGAAAGTTTTAAAACACTCAAGAGGTCTTTCAGAAACTAAATCTTATGCCCTTTGTGTCATCAGACCAAATATATGACACACAGAGGAAAAACTGGGACACATCAGAAAATGTGTGTCGTGCAAATACACTCAGAACACAGTCACAGGACAAGGTTGCATAAAATGAAGAAAATAAGGTTGCATAATATATATCTTGAGTTTTAAGGGCTTACATTTATGGAGAGCTCATAATTAAAATGATAATGCAGTTAAGAATTGGAATTTTTCACCTTAGAGAAGTTGCAGTTGAAGTTCAACTCATAAAGAATAAGAATGTATTTCAACAGGAATCCTAGCAGCATTTTAGAGTTGTGTGTTACCACTGACGACCCCCATAGCTTTATTAATGAACATCAGTAGCATTCAGCCAGACACTCTAGCTCTGTCATGAGAGGACAGAAGATAAGTGCTTTTCTGACTGGTGAGCTTGACCAAGGCCTTGCCTTCACCAAGTACTAGATAAAACTCAGGCTGCCATGCCTGTGAAGAATGGCCTCCTACACTGCCTCAGCCACCTGACTTCAAGAAGGCATATTGTTACAGAAACTTGTGACGGAAAAGAAAGATTTTAAAATTTTTTTTGTAAACTTTAAGAATTTCCCATTATTCCTCTACTTTTGTCATATTATTTTCATACTACTGCTATATTACTTGTGTGTCTCACATTACATTAGCATCTTATTCTTATACATACCTATAAAAACTCAGTATTTCATATTACTTATTAGTAAATATTGATGTTTAATTTTAAAGTGACTTTTTCTACTAAAGAGTTCCATCCTTTTAATTTTAATTTTTTCTCTTACACTACAGCCATCCACCTGTGAAATGGAGCTCTTCTTGGAGAATGCATAGAAACAGTGTTCAATCAGCCTGTAATCTTCTCCTTGAAAAACAGACCATTTATCAATCCTTCATTATAAAGTATAATTTTCAAACAAGTTACCCTCTGAACATTTTGGGAACCTCATTTCATATTTCAACATTTTTCTTAAATTACATAAATTACATACACTAAATCTGGATCTCTCTGAGAACTACAAAGGCAAAAAATACTAATTTGTACATCATGTACCTACTCCATCTTAATACTTAACTTTATATAAAAGCCAAAGATTTTATTAACATCTTCAGTCATCTTCAAAAATTTACAGTGAACTGACTGTGCTTATCAAGATCACTACGGCCTTTGCTATTTAAACAAATAATCAATATTATTGTAACTATGACCTACTTTTTTACTTCCAGTGAGTACAAATTTCTCATTTTGCCATGAATTGTTTGCATAGGTTGTCTCTCATCTGTGTAGATGATCCACATTATTTCAGTCAACTGCTTTATCTCTCACCTAAACATGGAATTATATGTAATTAAAATCCGTGGTGATTTTATGTGGTTTTTTTTTTTCATTTATGATAATTTTTTTAAACCTAGGACCAAGAAACCTTAAAAAAAGTTAATTTTAACACAATTTCCTCCTCCATGCCAGTAATAAACCTCCATTTACGTTCACATACACTCAGGATTTAATCCATTCAAAATATATAATTTCTAACACTCAGATTTCCGAAATGAAACCACAATGGTATAATTATTCAAGTGTTTAATAGCACATTCAATATACTATGTCATTAATATTCTGTCTATGGACCAAAGGGATTCTACAATGTTAATATGGCTAGTGCTACAAGACCATGCTGACTATTGTTAATTTTACTGACTCCCCCTTGATTTTTTATTAATTGATTACCATACCATCATTTATCAAAGTTATGATGACAGGTCTATGAATTATTCAGATTTTTTCATATCTCAATTTTGGCTTGTCATTAGCTTAGTTTGGATTTTTTTCAGTATTCCATGGTTTACTAAAAATAAATGAGACAGCTCCCAAGCCACAGATTTTAAATCTCTTGGACACAGTTTTTTGGGGCCAGTAATTTAAAAATACCTAAAATTTAGTAATTACCTTATGATATCTGCCTAAGATTCCACTGGGAAGCACATGTGTGACATTATGTAATGTAATCCTATTTTTTTATCCTAAAGATAGATAATAAGTGAAATAACACTTTCAAATTTTCCACATTATTATTCAATTCAATATTAGTATTGTAATTTTCCTTGTTTTTAGCACCAAATGAAAATTCATCACAGTTCTACCTTACTTTGCATGCCTAATAATTTTCTTTTTGTTTTTTTTTAGATTTAATTTCAAAAGTATGCTTAATTTTTTTAATTCAGATATCACAAAGATATTCAAGTTTTACTAAGAATCATTGTCTCCAATTCCTATCCTGTCATTTATATCCTTTGCTATAAAATTAAATTTAGATTATTCCATTTCTTCTCTAGACCAGATTATTAGGCTTATGATTTGGATTTTTTTATCGGCATGGAATTTTTTCCCAGACTTTGGTTTCTGAGGAATTCAGTAAAGTTTTCTTCAGTATTTTCAGATATGAATCATAACTTTCTGTTTAAATTTTCTCTTAGATTACTTGACTTATATTAATTTCACCTTTGAGAAATTAGTCTCTTATGACATTATATATTTACTTATATGAAGCAATTTGTTTTAATTCATTCACAATATTTTAAATCTATGTATATAATAATTTTTAACCTTGTGATTAATGGTTTCATATGTGATGAGATGGGAAGTAGTAGAATTTCACATACTTGCTGTAATTCATTTACTGAATAAAATTCATCTATCATTTCCAAGAATTGTGACATTTAAATATAGTCAACAAGACAGTAGAAGCAGCTGCTCATATTGAATTCCACCATGATAATGTTATTTTACCTTCCTTCTGTAGTTCTGTTTTCAGGTGTCATTTGCTGACTGATTAACACTAGTGTTACCTAAGTTATATTCTGTGTATGTATGCAAAAATACCAGAGTAAGCAATGTGTTTTTCCTTCTCCCTAACAGATTAGTGGTCTTAATTTTAAATATTAGAGTCATGCAAACTTGGGGTAGAGATCTGATTAATACTACAATGCTAATTTCACCCTTCCCTATTGCTTTTAGGTGAAACTTTTTTGATGTCTTACACACCTGTTTGTTTTTTCTAAAAAAGGAGGTTCTGTTTCTGCTGGGCTGTAAATGTAATCAGATCACATAATTTCCATCTAAGCTCAAAACATTCATGCATACAAGTCTCAGGATCATATCCCCTGCTCTCATGTACCTAAAATTATTCAATAGCATCTTTTGGGACTACAACATAGAGTTCCTTAAACTGGACTATGAAGTGCTTTGCACTGGGAACCATGTTTAAGTCCTGCTGGAAGATACTTAATTTAAATCTAAATTGCCACAGGAAAACAGTCCAACAGGTACGCTTAAGCTGTCAGCTCCCTTGGCTAGAACTGAGTCTAATGCAAAGTTCACCCTCTTTCATTCCAAAACATGCACAGAGAAACACAAAGAGAAATGATAGCTTGAAAGCAATGGCCTACTCATCAAAATGTATTCTCAGGAAATTGGAAAACAGGTTTTTAGGTTCATTTCCCCCTTAGGTGGCTTGAATTCACTTTGCTGAGCAGCAAGGTGCAACTACCAGGCTAGAATTTTCCAATTTTAATTTTGCAGCTGTCATAGTGCCACCAGAAATGTGGTAATTGAGAAGCCAAATAAAGACTTAAACTAGAGCTTGACCCTGTGTTGAGCAAGAATAAATTCTAATTGTATTCCCTTGAACACCGGAGTAAGTAGGATCATCCTTGGTGTCTAAAAAGGATCAGGGAAATCATGTGAAGCAAGTGGCATAATACTGTTATAGCTGAGTAACATCACACTGTGGCTGGCCACTAGTTCCACAAATACACAATGAATTGTGTATTTTTAAATTAAACCTTCTTTTTCCTCCTGTAGCTATTCCCATTGTGACTTTACCCAACGTTTAACTTTGAGGCCTCTGTCTCATGGCCTGTCCCAAAGTGAAATTGTGCAGAAGCCCTGTGCACGGGGGCCTGCTGGGGCACAGCTGCAGCAACGTGCTGCTGCCCACTTGGCCACAGCTCACAGCCCTGGGCTAGAGAGAGTTTAGACAGTGGGGTCTAAGACAAAGAGGTCAAATTGTTGTCCCTTGAAAGAGTTAATTTAAAAATCCTAGGAGCAGGCAAAGGTATGTGGATGGGCTGAAAAAGAACACCCCAAACTTCCCACCATGGAAGGCAGTGCGGCTGCCAAAGCATGACCACACACAGAAACACAGCCCTGTAAGACAAGCACAAACCACAGAGGCATTCCTGCAGCCAGGGATTCCCACAACGTCTCCCAATCTGTCTGTATTTGTCACAGACATGCTCTTTCACCACAAACAGGATGGCGATACACATCTTACCCTGCTCCCTGTAAGACACAGAAGAATGACATAACGGGGTGTTAAAACCCCGATGCAGCTGGGAAAGCATTCTTTCAGAGCAGGCAAGACAACATCACACATACTCCAAGAATCCAATCCAAAGCCTTGGAATAATTCAAGCATGTGTTATGTTTCCCTGGACCCTGAGTGCCTCCTAAACTCAAGCACTTTAAGAGATGACAGCACAAACACCTCTGGGGCAAACAAACACTCATGTAAAGACATACTTACAATTTCCCTTTCCCCAAATACACTTTTGGATGGAATCTGAGATAAGAATTTCTGAAGGAGAAGAATGTCAAAGAAAAGTCTCTATTCAAATGAGCATCGAAAGATTTTTTTTGTTTGGTATCCCAAAGCTGAGTTTGTGCCACCTAAAAGAAGCTGACCTTGGAAAGTAAACCATTGGTGAAAACCTGTGTTTCTAAAGGAATGAACTCCATGCAAAGATAGAAGAAAGAAATATAAATAAATAAGATGAATATTGAAAATATTAGCCTGGCCAGAGTACAGTGAGGCTTTGTATGTGTTAATAAAGAGAGAATATTATTTATTAATAAAACAATAAGACTAAAATTTATCTGATAAAAAGTCTTCAAGAATGGGAGAAACCCACATCACAGAGAGTATGCAAGATTCATTGTTGTGTTTCGTAAACTTTGCAAGTGAAAGATAAGGAGTGAGACTGATTAGAGCTATATGGCACTTTTATTTATAACTTTTAACACAATGTGTACTGTGTTAAAATATTTGTACCCATTAAATGTGGGCTTACAATTTACCATCTAAGCTGTCCTCACTGAATTCAGCTTAAAGAGAAATGCAAACACTGTCATATACATGGTAATTAGGTACAGATGTGATTATTTGACAAATAATCATAACGAATAATTGTCACTTCCTTGTTTATAAACCACTAATTTAAAACATGTGTGTGCTGACCTAACCTCACCAGTGCACCCTTTTCTGATGTGGGGAGAGAAGAGGGAGAGAGGTTCAAGCTGTTATCTTTTCTTCAAGAAAACTAACCTTTTGTTCTCTGGTTCTAACTTTCTGCTTCATGGAGTTACTTTGCTCAGAAGCACGTTTCCCACTGGCTTCTGTTTTGCAACACTTGTCATGAAAAACCACTTTAGGAGAGAGGAGCAGGAGGACAGAGGCACAAGACATGGTATGTGGTTGATACCATTTCTTCCAGACATAGCAGTGAAAGTGGTTTACATCATTAGAGGGCTGCACACTCCCAGACATGAAGGATACACAAATATCTTCTCAGTCAGAAGAACCATAGCTTAGATTAAGGCAACAACGTAATTGAGAGATATTTCTTGTGTGAGAGAATGAACCATTTCATAGACAGAGAGACCCAAACTACCTTCTCACTTTGCACATAAGGAAAGTTTTCAGTTTGTTCATGGACCGGATATAAAGCTAGTAATGGCATTTAATAACACCTCCTAAATTCACAACAGATACATTAAATTTAGTTGTTTACATATTAGAAAATAAGAATTTAAATTTTCCCATTTCCATCAGAAAAATCAAAGGTAATTTCACTTAAATTACTGATGTTATACCAAGCATGAACAAGCAATGCTGTCAATAATGATTAAAATGGCATATTTCTAAGGTTGCACATGTTACAAAACAGTATTTACTTTGAAGTATGTTGTTTATCTGTACTGAAAAATGTTAAACCCACTCTTCAAACAATTTAATTTAAGTTTGCAATCAAGTGCTGGTGTGGAGCCTTTAGGAAAAAAGAGCAAGACTCTTAGTGAATGTTTATGTAAAAAAGTACTGTTTACATTTCAGCTTCCCCTCAGGATCTTTAGCGTAATGTTTATAGAAAGCAGACAGCAAAGTTGTATAATTTTATTATAATGAACAATATCATTTAAATTAATTATTATAATTTTATCCTAGATCACCATTGTAAAAAGTGGAGATAATGTGGGGTCTTGTACAATCACAGGTTTTTGACTTTTTGTCTTTTTTTTTGTAGATGTTTCCTATAGCACAATAGAAACCCAACTTTTGACATCCCTGAAGATGCTGCCAAGATCTGCTCTTCAAAGTGATATCAGCGCTGCTCTCCATGCAGTGACTCTGGCTATGGCGAGGATGCAGAATGGTGCACCCACACCCCTGGTCCTCAGAATACTCTGTCTGGGAAGATATCAGAGCATACCACAGATTCCACCCTGTCCACAACCCCAGGTTGTTTTTGAAAGGAAACCAATGTACATAGGAAGATGACAAGCACACAGATCTTCTCTTGGAGCTGAGTGAGAATGAAACAGATCCTGGTAACAAAACAATCAGGACTGGGAAGTGAAATGTGAACCACATCTTCCTGTTCAGCAAGGATTCAACATGTTCTTTAGGTGTAATTGAGTTTTTGTGCATCTGAATCTGCTGGAGCAGTAGAGCATGCAGGTACCAAACTTTCCAACATTAATTAATACTTCTAAATTAATTAATATTATTCTTAATTATGATTTTGAAAAATATTTATTCAACTCATACCTTAAGGCAGACTTTAAGAGTAAAACCCATTCAAGATAAGACAACTATACTTTTCTGAATAAAATCCTTGGTCCTGCTTTTGAATGTATGAGTTGATCAAAATTTTTCACACTACACTCTGAATGTTAATGTCCTGAGTCCTGCAGAGAGTGTGCACAGCTAGTCTGTCCCAGAGATGGCAGACAACAGCATCCTCGAGCAACGCTTGACCACATGTAGGACCACAGCACCTCAGAATGATCCACCTCGGGGGACACTGGGGCTCATACACCAGTCTCTCCTCTCCAACACCATGCCACTGCATTGGCACTGTCTTCCTTCCAACCCGCTTTACAGCAACCTATGCCACCTACTACCACCCCTCCCATCCCAGCCGTCTTCTCTCCCTCATTTTCTTTGGTTCCATGACTCCACACTCACTCTATAGAGCAGCCCCAGAAGTTCATTCCAGGAGAGGCAGTGGGAGCCCATCTGGACATGCAGCTTTAGCTGAGACAAACTTGCCAATCTAACAGCTGAGGTTGACCCCGTGGCTCTGCCCACAAATAAACAGCTGCTTTTGGCTCCCAGGACTGGGAGAAAACTCCAACAACCTCACCTGATACTACCAACTTCTCATCCCTCCTCTTCTCCCTACTTTTTACAGAGAGAGCAAAACACTAAAATCAACCCTCTGCTTCTGAGTGCTTTGTAGAAACCTTCAGCAGAAACAGTTTCCCTTTCTCTAATAATAATTAAGACTAATGCAGACTAAGAGGCCCTGACCTATATCTCTGACAAAAAAAAAAAAAAAAAAGGCTCAGGAAACTCCCAAATAAATTAACTTTCCGCAATAAGGCTGTTTCCTAAACTTGTTTTGCTTTGGTTTGTTGTGTTTTTTCCTCCATTACAGTCTAATCTAAACATTGTATTTGTGTGTGTGAGTGTGAGTGTGTGTGCAAGTGTGTGTGTTTAGTACGAATATTCCAGTTTGTTTATCATGGGTATTAGCCATGGTGATGCAGGGTCTCTATACTCAAATATCTGATATACTTGTGACTGCTTTACAGTGACTTGATCAGGTAAAAACACCTTTGTGATCCTTGGGTCCATTTACTCTGTCAAAATTAACACTATATTTTGATTCCATAATGATTGTACATTTTTTTAAAATATGTCATTTAAATGTAGATAATCTAAAGTAGATAATCTACTAATCATCTAAAGTAGATAATTTGGCCTCACTTTAGTCTACAGAGATAAGCTCATTTTCTGAATAAAGTACATGATGTTTCGTCAGAGAAATTTCTTATGGAAAAATATGTATGCATTTAAAGCTAAATCTGAGTTTTTCTGGATTCGTCCCTAAATAAATGCAAATAATTAGGCTTGATATCAGGAGATCTATTTCAATATAATTTGATTCAATTAGGAAGAAAAAAGGCCAGAAATCAACAGTTTACTCCAAAACAATTCAGAAGAAGGAAAATGCTGTTGATACAACATCTGTTCTCCTCAGCTCCCCTTAGTGTCTGATCCCAGCATCCTGAGACGTCTGTTATTTTTGTGTATGACTGGGGTCAGAGAAAGAAATTGGCTTCTTTCATGTCCTGACACAACTGTGGAAAGAAAATTTCTAATACCGAGGTCAACTTCTCCTCACCCTGCAAAAGACAGAAACAAGTGAAAGGAGTAACTGACAGATATAGTGAGAAATATATATATATATACATATATATATATATATATATATAAACAAACAATTTAATACTTAAACAGGGATAAATTTACTTCTTTTTTTCCCACCGTTTTAGGAGAATGAAATATGTAAACTCTAGAGTGTCAAGAAAAGAAGTGGATTCCTTTAGTTTATTAATGTATCTTTGACTTTGACTTTGACACTGGGAATAATTTTTCTATGGGTATGTGGCAAATGAGCTCCAGGAAAACACAAAAGATGCAGCGAAAACCTGAAATTCAGGGAATTATCCCAGCTTTTCTAATTTCACAGAGTAGGCTGGCTTGCTGAGGTACATCAACCTGATGTGAAGATTTTCTGTGTCCTTGATTAACGTGTATAATCAATCTTCACCAAACACAATTCTCATACACTTGCTCTGGCTTTGAGAAAATTATTTGATGGAGTAGGTCTACAGAAAAAGTACTGCTTAGCACTTGACTCATAAATTTTCACTGACTAGTGACACTGCTCATCTTCTCCCTACTTTTTACAGAGAGAGCAAAACACTAAAATCAACCCTCTGCTTCTGAGTGCTTTGTAGAAACCTTCAGCAGAAACAGTTTCCCTTTCTCTAATAATAATTAAGACTAATGCAGACTGAGAGGCCCTGACCAATATCTCTGACAAAAAAAAAAAGGCTCAGGAAACTCCCAAATAAATTAACTTTTCACAATAAGGCTGTTTCCTAAACTTGTTTTGCTTTGGTTTGTTGTGTTTTTTCCTCCATTACAGTCTAATCTAAACATTGTATTTGTGTGTGTGAGTGTGAGTGTGTGTGCAAGTGTGTGTGTTTAGTACGAATATTCCAGTTTGTTTATCATGGGTATTAGCCATGGTGATGCAGGGTCTCTATACTCAAATATCTGATATACCTGTGACTGCTTTACAGTGACTTGATCAGGTAAAAACACCTTTGTGATCCTTGGGTCCATTTACTCTGTCAAAATTAACACTATATTTTGATTCCATAATGATTGTACATTTTTTTAAAATATGTCATTTAAATGTAGATAATCTAAAGTAGATAATCTACTAATCATCTAAAGTAGATAATTTGGCCTCACTTTAGTCTACAGAGATAAGCTCATTTTCTGAATAAAGTACATGATGTTTCGTCAGAGAAATTTCTTATGGAAAAATATGTATGCATTTAAAGCTAAATCTGAGTTTTTCTGGATTCGTCCCTAAATAAATGCAAATAATTAGGCTTGATATCAGGAGATCTATTTCAATATAATTTGATTCAATTAGGAAGAAAAAAGGCCAGAAATCAACAGTTTACTCCAAAACAATTCAGAAGAAGGAAAATGCTGTTGATACAACATCTGTTCTCCTCAGCTCCCCTTAGTGTCTGATCCCAGCATCCTGAGACGTCTGTTATTTTTGTGTATGACTGGGGTCAGAGAAAGAAATTGGCTTCTTTCATGTCCTGACACAACTGTGGAAAGAAAATTTCTAATACCGAGGTCAACTTCTCCTCACCCTGCAAAAGACAGAAACAAGTGAAAGGAGTAACTGACAGATATAGTGAGAAATATATATATATATACATATATATATATATATATATATAAACAAACAATTTAATACTTAAACAACTGGGAATTTACTTCTTTTTTTCCCACCGTTTTAGGAGAATGAAATATGTAAACTCTAGAGTGTCAAGAAAAGAAGTGGATTCCTTTAGTTTATTAATGTATCTTTGACTTTGACACTGGGAATAATTTTTCTATGGGTATGTGGCAAATGAGCTCCAGGAAAACACAAAAGATGCAGCGAAAACCTGAAATTCAGGGAATTATCCCAGCTTTTCTAATTTCACAGAGTAGGCTGGCTTGCTGAGGTACATCAACCTGATGTGAAGATTTTCTGTGTCCTTGATTAACGTGTATAATCAATCTTCACCAAACACAATTCTCATACACTTGCTCTGGCTTTGAGAAAATTATTTGATGGAGTAGGTCTACAGAAAAAGTACTGCTTAGCACTTGACTCATAAATTTTCACTGACTAGTGACACTGCTCAGCCAGGCCTGGTACTTACTTGCTCTCCTCAGTCTCTCTAGGTGACCACTGGAGGTTTGATGAAATATGAGATGGTTCTTGCACCCGCAGTCTCACGGAAGCAGTCAGGAGTTCAAGTGGTCTCTTTCCCACCCCCTACAATTTGTCTGCAGGTTTGTGTCAGAAAACAAAGCAAAATACATCACCACTGCAAAGGAAAAAAAAAAAAAAAAAAAAAAAAAAAAAAAGAGGGAAAAATAAAGTATGTGCTTGTTTTTCCACACAGAGCTGTTGCAAACACCAGAGCTGCTATTTTTTTCTGGGAGGAAAGGTGAACTGGTTCGGATACTACAAAAGGAGTCAGTGCTGATGCTGTTTGCTCTTAAATTAATTATTCTGTAACTAATAGTGATGATTGCTTTTGTAATGGCTTGGGTTGTTTGGGGTTTTGGGGGGTTGGTTTGGTTTGAGTCTTTTTTGTTGTGCTTTTTAAGCTCAAAGCTGGAAGAACAAAGGTTTGCCAAACTGCTAGTCATAGGGTGTGTTTCATCCAGGGTGGAACAGACTTTATTGCCTTTGAGGACTTCTGGGCTTAGAAATGCTGCAGGGTGGATAGTCCTGGAGAGAGCTGTCCCTCCTTTGTGCCAGAGCCTTGGCTGATCCGTGCCTTTGAGAGGTCTGCTGGGATGTGGATTTACCTTCCATGTATCTCCATGGCAGCCTGGGAACTGAAGCCCCAAAACCAAAAGCACAATCAATCATACCAAAGGCTCAGTGTATGTGGTTACCTTGTTATAAGTCTTAGCACCTTACATTTCAACAGCTCTTCACAGCAAGTCCCCTGTGCACAACTTGTTACTTGAAAGCTCAAATGCAATTTTTTTACATTCCTTTAGACTGGGGCTCACTCCACAAGTGAAAGAGCTAAATTACACATCCACTTACTGGCCAGAAGCAATATACTTGAAGAAATGTATTCACCTTAGATCATCCATGGAATGAAGAATGGCTTACTGCAGAACTGTGTTACAGATATATGGTCTGATACACACTTCTTTCAGTCAATTCTCTTCTTTTTTTTTTTTTTTTTTTTTTTTTAAATTCCTCTAAAAACTACTAAATTTTTAGATATGTCTTTTATTCATTAAGTAGTATAGAAGAAGAAAACTTACTGGTTATCCGTGAAAATTTGATTTTTACAAATACTTTACTGTATCACATTTTGAATGTTTCTTGAGTGAATATTTCAGTTATTCCAGGACTTCATTACTCTTCCCTGTTGGTCAGAATGCAGTCTCCATTTCTGTGCTGCATTAGTTACAGCAAAATTCTTGCTGTGTGACTTTGGGAAAGTCATTCTGATTAGTAGCAGATGAATAACAGTCAACTAAGATCCCTCCCTAACAGTGTTCAAAATCCTACTGAAATAAAGAGTGTTAGAGATATAGAAATATTAGGGTTAGAAAAGACCATCATTGAGTTAAATCTTTATACTCATGTTTACTTATCTTCTTTACCTCTAAGGATTTTTTTCCACCATTACACAGAAAAATGTCATTGATTCAACAATCTCAGAGGTTGTGTAAAAACAAAGTACTTAATTGTGGATGGAAAAATATTGAAAATTTTATTTAGCATATCAGTGATTGTTATTTGTCATCAAAATATTTCAATTTAGGCAGAAATAATGGGGAAATCAAACCAAGATACTATCTAACAGCTCTACCAAAACAATTATGTGTGTTTTGGTGAATTGCAACCTAATCATAAAATAATATCACATTGTCCCTTCCTGAAAAATGTATAACACCTGGAAAGACTCTGGAGGGAAGTGGTAAATGACATCTTGAAAAGGTCTTCACAGAGGAAGGGATGAAAGAAATAGGATTGTGCAGCTTAAGAAAGGGGAGGATGGAAGAGACTGGAATATAGTAGTGCTCCAGTATGCAGATTACTGATACATTAGAAAAATTATTATTTAATTGGAGATGTTGTTATTAGCTATGCCCACAAAAAAAATTAGAAAAGAAGATGAAGGAAAGAAGATTGAGGAAGTTACTCAAAAAACAAAATAATCAAATATCAGGGTAGCTTGCCTGGAGGAAGGCTTGGGAGAGTCACTGCTGGAGGCTCTAGGACCTGGTTATAGACCTGTCACTGGGGACCCAGGCAGACCTGAAAGCCCATCTGCAAGCTGGGTGCTGCTGACTTTCCACTACTTACTGGGCTGTGATCTGTGTCAGAACAGGAGGAAGGTAGAATCTGAGTGCTATGAAATTTCCCAGCTAAAAGTCACTCAGTGTCTGATTTGACTCTTGATTATTTGTGCTGAGGGAAAAGCTACTCTATATTCTTTCTTGTTCTCTCTGGATAGTTTTGAAAACAGAAGACTAGCGGCCGAAATGACAAGAGAGCAAACAACAAATTGTGAGAAATGGATACTCTGACAAATGTATTTGGTTGCATGTGGATACGGGTAGTGATACAAATAGAAACCATTTATCAAAGTCTTCTGTGAGAAGAAATCAACTGTTTATTGAAGACAACAGGTTGTAAATTGGTGAAATAAACAAGTCTTTAGGGTTCCACCCATTGTTATAAACCACATGCAGGGTTTATCCAGCTCCACTGTAGGTTATAGAGGCAGGGCCAGGTCCACCACTGATGCAAGCACTACTCAGCAGTTAATTATATTAGCTAAACATAGGTAAAGGTCGCCAAAATTCCTCATTTCATCTGGATGTGTTGGACTGAGCTATATTTCCTCCCCCTAACCTGGTGGTTTTGTCAAAGACAAACCTGTCATTTCATGGACATTTCATCAAGTATTTAACTGATAAGGTCATTTCTGGCTCACTAAGCCACAGGAAAATTTATCATTCCCATATCTAGAGTCACAGTGAAGTGTGTCAGTATTGGCTCCATTTTTCTGATGTCTTCAGTCTTCTATAAGACTCATTTCTATTTCTTTTTATCAGCTCTTGTTTAGCTTGTGTTTCTCTTGGTTTGAGATGTTCTTCAGTCTGCCATTACCTCAACTGTCCTCCCACAGAATAGTCATTCCTGAGCAGCTTTTTGTCTCTCTATCTCTCTTTAACTTGGGTTGTTGGTAATTTATAAATGTGATAGCTGCTTTCAACAGAACTGAGCACTGCATGTAGCACAATGTGTGTTGGGGGACATCTAGAGGCTGATTCCTGACACAGAAATTTAACAAAGTTTTCCAGGCAAGTCAAGGACATCTCAGTCCCACTTAAGTTATCTTCCTCTTTTGTTTTAATTAGGCAGTCTTGCAAAGTTATCCTCTCACTCCAAAAATAAAAACAATAAATCCACGATTCCACATGATATATGCAATTACAAGAAACTCGTTATTGCTATCACGGTAGCAGGAAACCAATTATTTTATCTCAGAGCACTAAACTATATGATGTTACACTATAACTCATGTCTGAAGATTTTGGCAAAGCAAAAACAAAACAAAACAAAAACAAAAGCAAAAAACACAAACAAACAAAAAAAAAAAAAAGAAAGAAAAAAGAAAAAGAAAATTAAATACTCTTACCTCCAAAGCAATTTGTGTTACACACTACTCAGATATCATAGCTGTGAGGTAAGCAATAGGTAAGTTTTTCACAATATTTTTCCTTCCTTTTAGCTTCCAAAAATCAAACTAGTGAGAAAAATTAAGATCTGCCTGATATGCAAAGAATATGGGTAAATCTAGGTGAAAATTCAATTTCTCGCTCATACAATTAATATCTTTCTTCTGAGTCTATGAAGATGTCATTAAGGCAGCAAAAATCAGGTCTTCAAGGAAATGCAGGCATCCATTTCCTAGTGAACCCAGGGATGCTGAGAACTAGAGTAAACCTAATTAGACTATAAGAAGATGCATATTGAAATGTACAGAGTATATCATACTCAACAATTGCATTAAAATATTTTGTGAGAGACAGAGTTACAGATGAGCTTGGAGGATTTCCACCTGAAAAAGTCCAGTGGTTTTCATATATCCTCCATGAGAGAAATCATCTCTGCCAGTATAACCTGGCTCACCTGTAGCATAACTTTGCTGGAAGAAGTGTATAGCTGTCATTATGAAGTGTTTAGTTTACATATTCTCCAATTCCCAAACTGTCTGGTCACATTTTACTTCAGTCACCACTGCTAAGAATTCTCTCAGCTGGAATAGAAGGCAAAGAAATTTCATAATTCAAGATTCTCAGCCATACCTTCCTTGAGTATATAATGAGCCTCAGTCCCAAAAAAACAGGAACAAATGAAGAAATATACACTGAAATCATATTTTTGATCTGTGGCTCAGGGTTTGTTTGTTCAACTCTAGTTTACACTTAACACTCAAGACTGTGTTTATAGAGGTGAAAGTTGCCTCATAGTGAAATTTTCACTAAACGCCTAGTTTGTTGGGATTTTAGTGGACAGAAGGAATCCAAACCTGATAGAAACCCAAAGACTTTTAATCAGGAGGCAAAGGTTGCATTCATAGCACCAAGCAGATCAGTCCTATTCTCTCCTCTGACATCTCATACCCAGATTTCTGCAGGAGCTCAGCTGCATGAGTGCCAAGCAACCAGCACAAAAAAGGCTTGTATGCTTTCAGCAGGTATTCAGGACTCTGCTCCCAGTGCTTACACAGCTGAGCTATTGGCAGCATCTTATTACACATTTTCCAGCAGAGAAAAATCTTTTCCAGACCACTGATTTCTCTTTCTTTGCATGTGCCAATGTATTCAAGTGGCTCCACACTTGGTAGAAACAAGGTGAAAGAGTTTCCCATATGAAGCTGAAGGACTGAAGGATCTGGGGTTTAGGCTGGGAGCCCTTTGTAGAATGCAGGCATCTACTTCCTGTGATGGTATTTTTTAAATCACTGTCTAAAGCCAAAGTAATTTCCCTTTTTCCCATCTCTACTATGACTAAACTACAATGAAGAGTGACCAAAAGAAAACTAGTGGAACAAGTGAGGGGAAGCATTGATGACGAGCCCTTGGTAAAGTCTTGTGGTCTCTTCAGACCTCTGCAACAGAAGGCTTTTGAAACACAATATGGTATTCTCATTTGAGTCTATCCTAGAACTGCAAGAAAAATGCAAATTCATTTTCAATTGGCAGTTAAAGACTCTAATCAATGGGGTTAAGGTGGTGTATTTTGCAATTTTCCCTAAAATTCTGCAGAACATTTTTTTAAAAAGGCAAAGTGGTAGTGTTACTTGATATGAAGCTCATCATAGAGGTTTCCAGCCATAATTTGCTTGTTTATTAACTTTCTTCTTGCAATCATTCACATTCTTTTCTGTAATAAGTAATTTTCAATTTGCTTTCCTAACATTTCTTTTTGAAATACAACCAATCTATGTGAAAGTCAAAAACACTAAAAACATTTTCCTTGTGTCTGGAGCAAAAGGTAGGTGGTGTGTTGGTGATATTTTTAGTTACTCCAAAAATATAATTCACAGTCCCAGGCCAAACTTCAGAAAGTTGTTTCAGTAATGAAATTTTACCCATACATTTAAATGCATTCTTCCCTAACAGCAACCTTTGCTAGACAGATTACAATACCACCATTAAAGCGTGGGTTAGATTTTAATATAACAGCACTTTCTATGTTAAAAATATTTATCTGTACCATATGCTTACATTTCAGACACATATGTAATAAAGCTATTCCTCCTTTTCAAGGTTTTCAGTCAGCACACAGTTCTTCTGAAGGTACTGAATAATTGCTAACTTGCGGAGGTAAATATCTCACTTGTTAAATGAAGCCATATTCATTATTTATTTGGCAGAGAATCTAGAAAGTGACGTCTCTCTGCAGGTCATGTAGTGATACAAGAGAAGCAAAGCAGGAAGTGAGCCAATATGAGAACTGTGATGCCATTTCTGAGCACCTGAGTTCCCTGGCAATTGGTGACAGTGTCAGAAGGACCATATACAAGCTTGTAGATTTTCTACCTTTACACTCAAAAATTATAATATTTTAAATTTGGATTTTTTCCTCTAAATTAGCTGATATAGGATTTAGGAAAGAATATCGCTTTATATGCCCACCAAATACCTTGAGGACATCATAAAACCTGATTCAATCTGCTGTGGTTCAGAGATTCAGAAGAGGAAGTTATTATATATTACATTTCAATGTTAACATTTCAGCATCCATTAATGACAGTGCTTCCTAATAGCAGATGTATTGCAATTCTTGGAAGATAACTTGTCTTCTGAACACCACCATGTTAAACTAAATGGGAGACCAGCTTGCCAAAATGCTCTGGCAAATCATGATATGCAGCTATGGAAAGGGCCAGTGGAAAAAAAAAAAACTCCTTGTAACAAAAGGACACAATTTCAGGGTCATTCAAGTGCAAGTCAAAATCAGCTCTGCTTCTGTTAGTTCTATGTCTCACAGGAGAAGTATCTAACAGGCATCATCCCTTGGCATACCTCTCTCTACTCCTGCAACAGGTGTGGAAACCCAGCATGGCACTATGGAAGGGAGGACATGACAGTGAGAATACTCATGGGCACAGCTACCTTGTATTTCTTCACAAAAGAGTCGCTATCAAAAGCTATCAAAAGCCAAATTCATAAATCTACGTCTTCAATTTAAAGTCATACTGAGGCATGGTGTACTGTGCCTTTATAAATTGATTCCCTGAGGATGATCTCTTCACAGGGATGAAAGCATCCAGCTTTCAGGTTTTTTCCATGGGAAATATTTGCCTCTGTCAGGCCAAGGCAAGGTCTTAGAAGTGTCTCTTGTCTCTCATCTGCCTCTTTCAGCAGATACAAAAAAGCTTCAATGTCCACAAAATACCTTATTTTCCTGAGAAGAAGTAAGGTTTTCAGGCACAGCGCAACTACTTCTCAAAAGGTCTTTTTTGGTCAGCCTCTTTATTTTAGTAAGGGATCTGTCATAATGCCATCCTGTACATGGATGGCACATGATAACACATAATGCATATACTGATAACACAGCCTGCATTTTTGCACAAAAGCCAAGGTTTCACTCTGGCATCAGCACTGGCCACCAGCACCCTGAAGGTCTAGCAGCTCTGTGTTATCTCCAGTGCTGCACAGACTGCTTTCCTGGCCATCCTTCCAAGTGGGTGATATGAATTTCTGTCTAGCCACAAGACTTGCTATTACCCTATCACCTCCTACATCTTTACATCGGGTGGAGACCTCACTCCACATCCCCATCCCACAAAACCTGTCCTTCTCAATTTCTGCTCTGTCCTCTTCACTTGACTAACAAAGGCAACCCCTGTGTCCCAAAAACATTTTTTACTTCACCTGCGTGGTCCTTGCCCTAGCACCCTTGAGGGAAATGCAGATTATAGGACTAGGGGTGTTTCCAAAGCAGGCACTATAACAGATTAAAGACCACAGCAGGAAGTGATCAGCACTCAAGTGACTAGCACTCAGTTACACCATCTGCAGAACGGCTTGCATGAATCTCTTTGTAGCACAGGTCTTCTGAGCCATATGACAAACTGGACACCAAGGCATAGACCAGATTGTGTAAAACTCCTGGAGAAAGTTGTTCTACACCTCAAGTAAAAAGCCACAAGCAGGGAGGGGCAGGAGGAAAAGATGGTTTCATGTAGAGACATCACACATAAAGGAATTCTCTAAGGGGCAGGGAGGGGCTGCATCTATAGAGTGAGGACTAAATATATTTAATTAAATTCAGTTGCAACAAGGAATGCACCCAGGCCCAGAGACTCAGCTACTTTTAAGTTATTGTTATATTAAGTTATTAAAACAGTCTCTGAACATGTTTTGGCTTCCCAAACCATCTTCTTTTCTCTCTCTTTTTCAGGTTTTTGGAGTCTGAATGGGCCACTGTTGCCATCAATAGGCAGCTGTCCACTTAGATGTGAGGGGTGGCAGAATACAATAATGACAATGATCTTAATCCACTTTAGGATTCAGCGTCAGAGAATGGACATGAAAAAATTTAGCCAGAGTGGTTGAGAAACCCATGGACTGTAGCTACAGCTCTTGCTAAGAGAGGCAAACCAGGAAAGCTGTCACAGGCAGAAAGCCCAGCTGAACAACAGCAGATTTATCCTGATGCATCCAGCACTAAGCTGCTCTCACTCTCCTTCAAGGCTGAACAGCCTCAGTCAGGCCTTCCTCCTTTGGCTGAAGGCTCAGCAAGCCCATTCCAAATGATCTCCTGAAAATAGTATTTCCTATGCAATGAAGATTTGCCCCAGAATGTTGTAACTCTATGCAGCACATTCACTTTCAAGGGATTCATGTATCAGCAGTGCACCACAGCGTGGGAACTCCACTTCATGTATCATTAATCCTGCCTGGGGGTAGGAAAACTAAGTAGGTGACCTTTTGAAATTTCTCCTATCCCTTTCTTCTACAATAAATATGGGTTCGGGATGCAAACTTTTCTTTTTTTTCTTTTTTTTTTTTTTTAAGTCATTCCCCAATTTCTATACTTCACCAAAAAGAGAGAAAATATTTAAGGAGATAATCCAAGCCATGCTCATTTAATGCCTGAGAAAATAGACAGGTCTGCCAAGTTCTGTCAGGCTCCAAGACCAATCAAGGAAGCCAATTTTTAATTCTATGGGTGTCCCATGAGAATACTTGGCTAATATTTATATTTCTGCTCCAATTTGGGTGATTGCCCAACCTCCTCAGCTGAACTCATCCACTAACCCAATGTCAAGAGAAAAGAGACAGTCGTTTCTCCCTTGTGAAAGCTGCACCACAGGGCATCCAGCCCAATTCCAAGTCTCAAGCAGTAGCCACCAAGAATAGAAGATGTGTGAGTCTAACTGCTCTTTTGGGTCAAGAGATTTGGGGTTTTGTTTTGCTGATGCTTGCTGAGACTTCCAGTGATGCTCAGAGTATTTATTTATGCTTTCATATCTAAGTTCTGAGACATGATCACTGAATATATAGAAACATGGATACTTTCTCTTAAAGGTTATGGGATTCCTCTTGGGTAGCATGATCAGGGTGCACTTTCTCAGACAAGATATGCAGTATCCAGTTTCTCCTAATGCTGTGGCTTCAGCTGTGCCACTACCAGTATATGGGAGAAAAAAGTCAATACAAGATTCTGACAGAAAATTTCTTTCTAGGTCACTCATTCATTCAACCATCTTCTAGCTGTCTGCATTGTAAAGATATATTATGGATCAAAAAAAGAGCATTAAAAAAATCTAACAAAACTCAAAATATTTCCAATTATTGGTGACACAAAAGAGCTTATCAATACAGAGTTTAGCAAAAGGTGTATGTAAAATCAAAACATCATAATGACCATGGCCAGTAAGCAACTCTTCCAAACACCACAAAGTCAAAAACCTGCAACTCTTCTCTACATCATTATTACCAAAGCCAACTCAAAGAGGAGAAGGAAGATGTTCTTTATTTGAGAGTATTATTTTAGTCCTCTCATAACTATGTCTTTAGGAAAGCCCTTTTAGAAAGCAGAACTGAGTGTGTTTGCTTTTGCTCACCTTTAAGCAATAGACTTCTGATGTTCCAAACTCCCCCAGCTTTTCCAGATAAAGTTATTTTTAACATACCAAATAGTTTAAAGGCAAGTGCTCCTTTTAAAGTCACATGATAACACAATGAAAAGAATTGTCAAAGATCCATCATGAAGTATGAAATAATATGCTTCATAAATCAAAGGCTCTGCAGGTAAATGAAAGGGAGTCCCATCTCTTTCTTCACCCTCCAAAAAAACTACAGTTGCAGAAACATATTTTTCACACCCTATCTACTGATTTTTAAACATCAGATTGACCACAAACTTTCCTGTTCTAAAGTATTATACTAAACATGCAGTAAATTCCAGAAGAAAGATTGCTTACACATCCAAGTTGGTGAATAACCTCCATGTAAATTGATTGAGTTTTTCCCAACATGGGCACAACAACCTTAAACCACAGCATAAATGAAACTATAAACATGCATTGCAAATGCATTCCACATCCACCATGGATTTCTAGCCAGAAAATTCCATATTTTGCAATTCACTAATAAATGAATGATGGACTCTCTACCTTTTACTTGAGAGGGGAAATCTACTTATTTCTGGTAATTTCTTCTTTTTCAGCTCTGGGTCACAAGAATTTTGTCCACAACTGAAGGCCATCCCTGGCAGCTTCACTCATTAAGGCTTATGGAATTCTACTTCAGACCTCAGAGCAAAACCTGTGTCTCAAATTTGAAGTAGAACAGAGAAAAACCATTGTGATTTTAAGAAAAACAAATCCAGTTAGTCCCCTTTTGCTGGTTCGTTCTGCTCACAGTGCGAAGAGCTGTCTCTGCTAGACCAGCTAATTTCTTGCATCACCTTCTGTTACACACTCCTACAAAAAAAATTTTGCATTTCAGGTGTGACTGTGTTATTTCTCAGACTAAAGTCACACAAGCTGTTGTGTTGAATACAGATTAAATCATTCCAGTTTCCAGACTTTCCTTAATGGTCATTCCTGCTATTCTACTCCCATGATGACAGCAGGATATAACATTTGTTTGACCATTTTATGGTGCAGATTGATAATGAATTGGTTTTTATAGCAGGCATAAATTAAGGAGCAGGAAATTCAGGCAGATACAGAACTAACACCTGGGAGTGAAGAGGGGATGAAAATAACATAAATGAGATATTTTCTTGAATCTAGTTAACTTGTGCAAGCAGGCTCTAAGTGCACTTGGCAAGTGGAAAAGCTGACCACAAAAGTTTAAAAAGGAGATATCCTGGTATAGAGGTCAGATTTACATTTTGTTCAACAGCGATTTTAGGAGCACGAAGGGAGAGGGAACTGGGGCATGGAGTGAGAGCTGTGACTGAGGATGGGAACAAGGAGGCAGGAGGAAAGGGTTTCCTAAACCAGAGTCCCTGCCATGACTGCTACAGAACCTCATTGTTTGCAGTGATTCTCGCCTTGGTTTACCACCCTCAGTATCAGATATTCGGGAGCAGCACTGGGTCTGTCCCTGGGCTCATTGCACATGATCATACAAACCTCAGCACCATGAAAGCTGTTTGCAGCCTCCCCTTGGGAGCACAGCCCCACCAGCCTGCCTCCCACTGAGCACCCACTGCCTTCCTTCTGAGGAGGAGGCAGGCCACTTTCCTAACCAGGACTGTCAACTCCCAAACGTCTCTACAGGCTCTTCAGAGACTAACTTTGATAACTCAGGACTCAATCCCCAGAAGAGTTAATAATTTCATACAGACTTCTCACCTTCTGTCACAGATTAGCTATTTTCTCACTTTAAAGATGTCTGTCTCTCCCCTGTCAGATATGTTCCTGTGTCTATACAGCTCTCCTACACATGGTGAGAAATTTGGTGTTGTGAACGCAGCTCTCTGTCCTTGCTAAGCTGGGAGCTGACTGTGTTCCTGCCGGTGCTTGCACAGCAGCCTGCTAGGAGGGAAGAGAGCCTGCCTGACGCTGGAAGTACACCCCGACTGCCAGAGTAGTTTGATCTGAAGAAAAGATGTCATTCTTCCATAATGGTAGTATTCCCAAGCCATTAAAAGCTTTTTCAAAGTTCACAAAAGGCAGGCTCATCTCACAGCACAGATGAATGTGCCTTGAAAGCCAGAGCAAAGAACGAGAAAGTGCTGAAGGAAACAAATCTGTTCCTGTCTGTTCCTCTGCACTGCCAAGGACTCTGGACTAACCTTGATTCATATTGCTGCTACTCCGTTTCTAATCCACATTATGGTAAACTATATGAGTAGATAAGAGCCAAATAAAAGTGATATTTCTAGTTGCAAGTGCTGGATCTGCCTTACAAGCAGAAAGACGTGTTTCCTCTTCCTCTCAGGTGGTCAGAGTGTACACTGGGAGAGCCATAAGAGGCACTGGTTGTCACAGACTTGTTAGGAAATGTAAGCCTATTGAAATCCATCTTAATCCACAAAACCAAGATAGCACTACAAAGTACTCTGCCTAAGAAGGAGCTGGCCTTCCTACTTCTTTAATCCACATAAGGCAGTGGCTTATAAGATTTTAGGCATTAGTGCCAATGATCATTATTTCAAAATGTCAGGAATACTATTTAAAGTCTTAGTCCCTTTACCACCCTACCTCCCCTTGTTTTTCTTTTTCTTGCATTCTTGAGAAATTGAATGGGAATTTAAATCAGTTCCAGTTCAACCCCCCTGTGACAGATTTCTTCTTCCCCAGAGCAATACATCAGTGTGCTGAGAACTGTCTGCTAGGCAGTTCCCTATAAGTATAGGCTACATTAATTCAGTAACAAATTAGTGGGGGAAAATGCAAGCAGGAATGGAGAAAAAGATACAACTAGATAGCAGAATTTTGGAAAAAAACATCAAAGTAATGCATTTAGTGTTGCTGCTTTGATAGCAACATTTGTTTTCTGAGTATTATTAAACTAGTTCATATGTCTCAGCTAAGACCTAGAAATAAATTTCTTCTTTTAGCTATAAAAATGCAGAGTAAGCTTCAGAAGCTACTGTGTGATAAACTGGCATCCAGCCCAGAGAAGGGAAAAGCTCCATTCAGGTAGGCATTCATGTACTCATTTATAATTCTAGATTAGAAAACCCCCACTTTGTCATTTTATGTTGTGGTGAGAGTAAACTGCATTTTCTTTTAAGTGATTCCTCATTCCACTAAACCAATAGATGCTCTTCCAGGAAAACATTAGCAAGAGTAATCTGATTTATCTTCTGGATGAGCAGAGTTCAAACACAAAAATACCACAGCCTTCACCCTAGTGTAAGAGTAGAGAACCGTGGGCTTGCAGCATGGGAGGCACAGGGCCTGTCCCCTGAGGGAGGAATGCACCCAGAGGAGCCAGATAGAAGTGTGTGTGCATGCCACCATATCCTGGCTTCAAAGCTCTCCACTTCCTTCTCATGTGGATTTGAGGAAAGCAGTAAGGAAGAATTTATTTTCAAATACAGTTTTCAGTGTATCCTTCCTTCAAAATAAATTTACCAGTCTATTTAAATAATCCTCAAGCCCTAGGAAACTTAAGTTTCTTTTCCCAGAAGCTCCCACAACTGCCATTCTCCAAGCAGGCCATAGAAACTTGGCCACTTTCAGCCTTCTGGCAATCCTGGAAGAGTCTATTGGCAAGACTTGGAGACATAGCCCATTTTTTTTTTTATTTTACTTTTAATAACCTATGTATCCTAAACGTTGCCCCCCTTGAAAGACCAGCACATTGTGTCCCAAACTGTTTCCTTTGCAACTCTCACACTTTTTTTGTTATTTTTTAGCAAGGACCAGCACTCAGCTCCACAAGTTATCCTTCTCTTTCTTGTAATGAGGTAAAAAAAAAAGTACCCAAATACAATTCCTAAGCAGAAATTACCATTTCATCTAATTTTCAGGAATCAAAGCTTCTAGAATGCCCATGAAGACTTCACCCTCAAAACACTTTCCTTTTCTTGGAGTCCTTATGTAGTCCATGTTAATCAACAATGATTTCTAACATTTCCTTACAATTACTAAAGATATTAATTAACCTAGAATTGCCTTTTTGCCAAACAAGGTGCAGCCAGAAATGGAGATAAGTAAAAAATAATATCGTAAAGAAAAACCTAGACAATACGCACTGCTTTACAGATAGTCAAGTCTACTGGTAGCAGAGTAGATGCTGAGCTCTAAACTTAAAGCAGAATTAAATAATGTTCTCCTTATTCTGTGCATACCCCACTGTCCTGTAGATTCAAGTGATTTCTGAAGGAAAAGAGATGTTATTCAACTGGCAGAAACATATCCACAAAGCCCAAACTGTGAAAAAGGCTCAACCACAGTGAAGAGTTAGAAAAAGTGCAATGAAAGAGTCTGTAACTCAGATGAATAATGTGCAAATTTTAAAAGAAGTGAAACATAATGTTGCTTTTCACTGAGCATGTTGAAAGCATTTCACAATGCATTAGAAGAACAAAAAGTATTCCATCTTCAGTTATGCCAACTCAAACCATTTTGTGATTCCACAGTTCTATGATCTGAGTTCTCCATCAACCCAGAGCAGTTTGCATATCACCTTCAAGTTTGGGAGGAAACATTTTCTACTCTACCTGCCACTGATGGCCCCTCTTCCTTTCTTTAAACCAGATAAATGTGCCACTCAAGAGCTTGCTATCTTCTCCATTCTTGTTCCCAGCTAACTGAAAGCTGGTGAATGATCTCCTGCTTTTAAGGAAGGACAAGGAAAAGGAACCCAGAAAACGCAGGCCTCTTAGTCTCACTTCAGTGCCTGGTAAGATTATGGAGGAGGTATTGAAAAACACCTGAAAAGTGATGCAGTCATTGGTCCCAACCAACATCCTGAGGAAAGTCCTGCTTATCAAATCTGATTTCCTTTTATGACAAAGTAGCTACTTACTGATGAAGGGAAGCCAATTGATTTAGTCTTTTCGATTTCAGTGCTGTCTGTCATAAGACCCTTCCAGAAAAAATCTCCAGATCACAGCTGGATAAACACATCATGTGATGGGGGAGCAACTGACTCACAGGTTGAGCACAAAGGGTTACAGTGAATGGGGTGATGAGAAGGAGATGTCATGCAGTGGGATTCTGCAGGGCCATTCTCAGCCCAGTTCTCTGACATCTTCAAAAATGGGATACTGAGCCAGTTTGCAGATGATGCAACACTGGGAGGAGCTGCTGACTCCCTCAAAGGGATGGAGGCCCTACAGAGAGACCTCAACAAATCAGAAAACTGAGCAATGACCAACCAGGGAATTTCAACAATGGACAGTGGTGGGTTCTGCTCCTGGGATGGGGCAACCTGGATGTATGAACAGACTGGGGAATGAGATGCTGTAAGCAGTGCCATGGAAAAGGACCTGGGGGTCCTGGTCGATGGCAAGTTGAACATGAGCCAGCAGTGCCCTGGCAGCCAGGAGGGCCAAGAGTGTCCTGGGGGTATCAGGCACAGCATCGCCAGCCAGGCAAGGGATGGGATTGTCCTGCTCTGCTCTGCGCTGGGCGGCCTCACCTTGAGTGCTGGGGGCAGTTTTGGGCATCACAAAATAAGAAAGACATTAAACTACTAGAGAGCACCCAAAGGAGGGCAACAAAGATGGTGAAGGGCCTTGAGGAGAATCCATATGAGGAGTGGCTGAGGTCACTTGGTCTGTTCAGCCTGGAGAAGAAGAAACTGAGGAGAGATCTCATTGCAATCTAGAACATGCTCATGAGGGCAAAAGGAGACCTCTTCTCTGTGGTGAGAAGTGGCAGGAGATGAACAGCCTGAAATTGTGTTGGGGAGGTTTAGGTTGGATTTTAGAAAAAGGTTCTTCTCGCAGTGTGTGGCTGGGCACTGGAACAGGCTCGCCGGGGAAGTGATCAGAGCACCTATCCTGACAGAGCTCAAGAAGTGTTTGGATTCTTGGGCACCTGGTGAGACTCTTGGGGATGGTGCTGTGCAGGGCCAGGAGCTGGACTCACTGAGCCTTGTTGGTCTTTTCCAACTCAGCTTATTAATCTGTGATCCTGTGATCCTGTGATCCTGTGATTCTGTGATTCTGTGATTGCGTGCGTGTACCGAGCTCTCTACATGGTGGCAGTGCTGGTTAGACTCATGAGGCTCAAGTGAGTAGATTTTATGCCAGGATAGAAGCAATAAATTACAGCAAAGAAACACAAAGAATTATTTTTGCAGCCAGCAGTGTACATGCAGTAATAACAACATGTGTGATAATTAATGAAAGACTTTTCTGCAGCTATTTAGAAGGGTACTATAGATTCAATCTTGAAAGAGCTGATGGATGGCCATTGGAATACTTAAGGAAAAAATTATTTGTTTAATCACTAAACACAATAAATTAGGATTGCACGTTATTTTGATTCCATGGGAAACAGGGTTCATTGCATTTATATTTTCAAAACTATGCTTAAACATGGTCAGCTGTGTAGCCTAAGAACAGACCTTTTTGCTGCCAAACAAGGACATACATTCAAATCCCAGGTTTGGCAGGATTTAGATGATACAATCTGGTATAGAAATGAATAATACTGGTTTATGCCACAGAAATATAATGAGCTCACAAAGGTAAGATTAATAGTTTTGCTGAAAGTGTGGCAAGTCTTTCAGAGGCCTCCATGCAACATAAGCCTCCACTCTGTATAAAGACACAAATTACACAAATAGAAATGCAAAGTGGTTTCCTCTTTCCATTTTATCTCATCAACAGCTTAGTTACTCAACATCAGCACCTCTAACCTCTCACACTCAGCACACTTGTGCTCCCCATTGTAAGAAAACACAGCAATTTGCTTCTTTGAAGTAGAGCATATCAGGGACTAAGTGGAGAGAGCACTTGGAATTGTTGAGCCTCCACCAACTGAGCTGGTTAAAAATGTCATAAATGTTCATTTCTTTGAAAATAAACCCTGCATGATTTAGTGACCTTAGTACATACTGAAGATTTCATAGATTCCATTTTAGAGGTGTACTTGAAAGCAAAATATCAAACTCACCAAAGGGAAACTTTCTCTTTTGATTGTTATTATAAGTCTCATTCTAAATAAATTTCCTACCAAATTGCTTAAAGAATATCTTGATATAGTGCAAGATGCAGCATAGTGTGACTGTATTTATCTACTTATACAGAACCCAGAATCTCAAGGAGATGATTAAACTGGATTAAGTACCAAATATTCCTCTACTCAACAAGTAGATACAAGGTACTATGTCACTCTTTGATGTGGATACACAAATTAATCTTAGGAAAAAGAACTGTCTCAGCTGTCATTCCACTATGATCAGGAACTTGGGTGATTTTTAACAGTAATAAAATTACTGTTAAAAGGTACCTGCCCCTTTTCCCAACAACAACAACAACAACAACAACAACAACAACAACAACAAAAATTAGAAATCAAGTGCTTTCTAAAGCACAGTCAGAACTTAGTTCTAGGGGAAAAAAAATTGCAAGGCAAGGATGGAAATTGCAATGCTACCACCACTCTGAAAGACTGGCCAAAAAATTACCAACACATATTGTCACTGTCCATATTGTCACTTGATCCTTCTACCTTGTCTCAGTCTTTATTTTAATATTTGCTACTTTAACTGGTATATAGTAACTTTTATTCCACATTCTGTTGTGGTAAGATTTTCTGTTTACGTGTATTTCTGTTTAGTGGTTTCTGCAGTACAGCAAATTTTGCTGGGTTTTTTATCCTGTCCTCTTTTTTCCAAGCAGCAGGTAATATGACATCAAAGCCACACTGAAATCATTAAAAACTTGTTACAGATTACAGTAAGTAAAAGAAGGTCAGGATAGAGTTTATAACTGTAAATTGTTCCAGCCATCTAAGCTTCTCTGATCCATAGAGGAAACTTCACAAAAAGACACATTTAGGTGAGTCAATTTCCTTTACCTTTTTGAGACATGTAAGTGAAGTTATCTTGATTAGTTACCGGCCTTCTATAAACTAAGACAGCCTGGCTACACCTGCTTCTAGAGTTGAAATTAAATAGCTGGAACTTGATTACACATACCTCACATTTGAAAGCATGGATGTTTCTGGTATGTGGTTAGGACTGCAATTAGAGTGCTCCTTGATTTATGCCTATAAGCCTAAGTACAGGCCAGTGGGATAATGCACAGATGTAGTTCAGGTTTGTGTTTCTCTCTGTGCTGAGAGCTTCTCTGTGGTTGCAAAAAACAGATCAGGATGAGGCAGTAAAGAAAATTTCTTAATGACAAAGTCAATAGTAATGTTCCAGCCTGAAATATTTCTTTAATGACCACACTCAGGGTAATATAGTCTTTATGTTCAAATTAGAAAACTGAGACATGGGCTTCAGTCATGTAACACCAAGGGAATAGGAATGTGGAATCACATTCTAGCAAGTTTTCTTAATATATTTATCACATGATGGTAAAGAAGAGTTAAAGTCATGCAAAGAGTTAAAGTTATGCAAGCTTAAAAAGCACAAAACAGTACATACAAATACAGATCTGATTTCTTTCCCCTCACATTTGTGTCTGATTGTGTCCTTTCTTCGCCCAAAAACATTTGATAAGCTGAATATGTAAATAAGGGTGTCTACTAGAGGGGTTAATTCATATCAGTTCATTAATGACAATCTATACCAAATTGAGCCCATGTCAGTCTTAGCTGACTTTCTTGGCCATCTGGACTTAGGTGAGTATGATAGTCTATTGCATGACATATTAATAGATAAAGCATGAAAAACAGAAGCAATGAAAGCATTATGAACGGCTGAAAACAGCTGTGGGTAGTGTTGAAAAGAGAAGTATCAGGTTGAGAGAAGAAAAAGGAGCTACAACAGAGCCCTGAGAGGCTTGGTTTGGGGAGGAGTTTCATTACAGATTTCATTCATTACAGTTCATTACAGATTTTGTCACAGAGAGTAGCATTCTTGTAGGGCTTGCTGATGACACATAGCTGGAAAGCAACACCAGAGGGAGATCAAAACAGCAAACAAGATATACTGGTGATCACTGGCAAGAGAGGGACATCAGGAACAAGAGTGGGAATAGGATAAAATCCCAGGTACATGTGAATGTACAAAATAACTAGTAAGGATTTTAGGTTAAATGAGAGGAGGTGAGAAATCATAAAATGGCTACGTGTTCTGAAATGCTGTAATTGAAACAGGACATACAATGAAAAGGGCTTTTACCTCCACCAGAGGCTGAGTTGATACCATTCCATAAGGTATGGATGGGATGAGAAGAGACATCAGGGGCAGTTGTGTCTGAAAGGAGGTTTGAATGCTTGAAAGTGCTGAATAGAAAGAATAAATAGATTTTATCCAAGCTTGTGTAGAGCCTTTCTAAGACACAGAGCCTGAGTCCTTTTCCAATGAACTGTTTTCTACCTAGGAAAACAGATTTTTCTTTTAATAGCTATTCAGAGTAGATCATGTTTAGAGGATAGAGGTAGATGATGACTACTGTTCTCATTAATTCTTGTAGGGTTTACTGAATATAGTTATCTGCTTGTAGTGAAACAGTGCTGGGTCTCAAGAAGATTACAGGAAAAGGCAGGGGTAGGAAGTTAGAGCTGGCAAGATCTTCTGCTTATCAGTTACTAGAAAGAAAGAGCAGAAAATCCAAACTGTCTCTGATGAAAGTAAGAGCAGACAAACTGTGTCAGTGGCTCCTCTCTGGTCTTTCTTAGTGATCTATGAAAGGGCACTCAAAGGGCTGATTTTGAGATGACATTAAATTTAGCACATCCCGAGTTATTTGGTGTTATTTGGTTATTTGGTGTAAGGCCTTCAAAAAGGACAATTTTAACAAGTTTGGTGCAGAGACATCTTAACCTTCTCAGCTGGGTTTCCTCCCCAGTACTGCTTTGAGAGCAGACAGTTTGAATTGTTTCCACAAGCCCAAGAATAAGGGATCATACTGTTTATTTTGTTGTATTAGCACACCGTGTTAACTTGACACAGACACAGTTAGAGCAGGACTAAGATCACTGTAACTGTTGCATGTAAACTCCAAATTAAAAAATACACTGAGGTTGTACAAGAGGTAGTTGATTTAGAAGCCAAACTTGTTAAGTTTGGATTTAACCAGTGATTGAATTAAAAATTCAAATTCACTCTCAAAAGGCAAAAGTTGAAGTAAGGAGTTTTTTTTACTTCCTGCTGCTGCCTTAGTGGCTGAAAAAGACTCCAACTTCCTTTCTATATGATGCAGTAGGAAGATCCTAAGCCAAACAAAAGGGCAATGCTTTCTCTTGCTCATCAGTGGTAATCCTGATGATCATCTCTCATCTGAGATCTGTATGGATCTCATAAATCCTCAACAGCACTGGGATTATCCACAGAGGCTGGGATAGCCTCTATAGGTGTCATTCTATGTTTGCTCACTGACAGAGACAGGGAATGCAGCCACTGTTTCACAAGTGTTCAATTACTTTGTGGGTGACACAATGCTGGACAGTGCCCATATAGTCTCCAGAAACAGGACATCCCACTTTCCTTGCCCAGGGCAATCAGAGGGAGAGCAGGTGAGGGTTTTGCATACAATATTGTCCATCTGGACTGACTCATAATCTGCTACTGTAGGTCTCACATTTGATCTTGGTTCAGAAATTTGGAGGGAGTTGGAAAACAGAAGATGGAATAACATTGCTCTGCTTCTAGTATTGACAAGGACATTTCTTTTCCTGTTTGTGCTAATCATCCACATCCAGCAACAAAAAAATACATATCCTATAGGAACATACCAAGAGGCTTGGAGAAAGATGCCTGTTGCCATCTGATTCAACAGCACCATGTAACACATCATAAACTCAGTTGTGGTTACTCTATTTTGTATACAAAAGGTCACAAAGATATTTTCTGTGTACAGGGCTGCTGTTCCTGCTCTGTGGCCAATCCACTGTGCTGAGAAGAATTCTCTGCTGAGAGTCTCTGATAGAAAGAATGGAATGGGTCACTGCTCTCACTTCCTTGGCATCCTCCCAGTGAGCTTGCAGTACTGATGAAGCCAGAAAAACAGCACTCCTGGTTGAAGTGATTTATTTTTATTAGTTAAAAAGTAATATAAAGTATGGAAGTAATGTGAAACCATCTTTACCTAATAAATTCCCAAAGGTATAATACATTTTTAATTGTCTTAAAGTTGTAGCCTCGTTTAGTGCAGTCTCAGCTCCCCACACAAGATGGCAGCTCTTCTTTCCTTCTGCTCAGCTATTCCTCAGAGAAAGCTGTCCCTCTCACACTGACACTGCAATACAGTAATAAACCAAACCAGCCCTGAGAGTCTCATCATTATTCACTCCAAAAAGAGCACCTCACACAGAACAGCATGGTCTGTGAGGAGCAGCAGTGTTTCATTCAATACTCCATTTATCTAATTCCAGCAAGTAGCAGTAACGGGTTTGTATTTGTGCTGGTTTTGACAGAGATAAAATTAATTTTCTTCACAGTAGCTGGCACAGGGTTCCGATTTGGATTTGGGCATGATAACACAGAGATGGGGTTTTTACTGTCGAGCAGAGCTAACATAGAGCCAAGGCCTTTTCTGCTTTTGTCCTGCTATGCTGACAAAGTTGGGGGTGCATGGGAGACTGGGAGGAGAAACAGCCAGAACAGGTGACCCAAACTGACCAGAGGGATACTCCAGACCATGTGATATCATGCTCAGTATATAAAGTGGGCCCAAAAAGAAGGCAGGGATGTGATGGGGTTTGTCTTCCAAAGTCACCACTATGTGTGATGGAGTCCTGCTCTCCTGAGGAAGCTGAACGCCTGCCTGCCTGTGGGATGGAGTGAATAAATTCCTTGTTTTGCTTTGCTTTTTTGTGCAACTTTTGCTTTCCCAATTAAACTGTCTTTATTTCAATTCAAGGGTTTTCTAATTGTCACGCTTCTGATTCTCTCTCCCGATCCTGTCGGTAGGGGAGGAGTCGTTAGCTCTGTGATACCTGGTTGCTTTCTTGGGGTTAAATCTCAATAGTACTGCATGTTGCAGTTTTTGAAGTTTGAAACTGCAAACTAAAAGGGGGAAAAAAATCAAAACCACTTCTTTCAGTTCAGATTACAGGACATTCACTTGCAAAGAACAACATGAAACCATCAAACTTTTAGACTGTGTCTCCTGCTACCCTGGCTGCACTGTCATTTAGAGAAACGTGAAATTATTTACATTTCACTTTTTTTTTAGCCTACTAAATAAGTGACTGTATTTCAGTCAAGGCAACAGAAAATTAGGTCTTTCTGTAATTTCGTCTTGCTAGAAAATAAATACTAGGTTCTCCAGCCTCATATCTATTCGACGCCAGCATTGCACTGAGTATCCCTGTAAAGTCAGAAACTCTGAAGTAGCTCCAACAATTAATGTTTCATAATGTCCTGTCATAAAAGATGCCAAATAGCCAGCACTGCTGTTTCATTTTGAAACATATGATGAGTCAAGTTACACTGTACATCTTCTGCTCAGCTGAAACTCTTGTCTCCTTGAGTAGGTTGTGGGATGCCTCATTCTGTGGTGAGCCAGCCCCAGCTGGTGTGAAGTGGATTTCTGCTCCATTGTCAGCATCTTGGCCTGTCCCATTTTCAGAAGAATTAGAAGAAACACTGAAGCACCTAAGGATCATATTTACAGTCCTCCCAGGTGCAGAGTAGAGATATTCTTCTTATGCCAAGGTCGTGGCATTAATGCAGGCTTAGCCCGGTAAATGTTTGTTTTAAATCTATAAATCTCCTCTACAGCTCAGCAGCCGGCAGCTCAGAGCCTCGAAGGCAGCAGCAGCAAGAAGAGAAGAGAGCTGGCCCTGTTTCCCACGCAGATGTCCCGCAGCATTCTGAGCTTCCCGCCAGCGGGAGGCCAGCAGGTGTCAGCAGGAGTCTGGGAATGGGACGGACGCACGCCGACCCCAGCAGCGGCAGAACCTCCTCGCTGATAGAAATGACTTGTTTACCGATTAATCAAAAAAACCCACCCAACCAACCAAAAAAACCCAACCCACAGCCAAACCCCAAAGCAAAACAACAGGTAAAACACCAAGAGTTTTTAAGTGGGTGGTGTTTTCAGAAGCGCCGCGGTCCTCTCCCCGGGGCTGACTCCGCCAGCCGCAGCCGGAGCCGCAGCCGGAGCCGCAGAGGGAGCCGCAGGCGCAGCCGGGCGCTCGCTCACAGCGCACGGTCCCTGCCTGTCCCCGCACGGCCCGTCCCGCAGCACAGCTCCCTGGGGGGCTCACCGGGAACCGGCGGGGCTTTGGCACAGCGGGGCCCGTCCCGCAGCACAGCTCCCTGGGGGGCTCACCGGGAACCGGCGGGGCTTTGGCAGCGGCCGGAGCGAACCGGCGGCCGCCAGCGCCTGCCCCGCTGCCGGGGCTCCGCCGGGGGAAGGGGCAGCGCCGGCTGCGCTGCTCAGCTGCGACTCTCCTCTTTACCTCCCAGTGAATGCACCCCTGTGTACCTCGTGGCAAATGTGACCTAATTAATTGAAAGTTACTTACTTTTCAATTAAGGTACAAATTAATTTATTTTTCATCTCTTGGAGAGTGCCTGGTAGCTGAAAAGCATCGGGAGATAGTTACCATAGAGAATTTACCATGGTAACTTGTCCTTTGACAGGTTGTTTGTATATCAAAGTCTTTATTTAAATATCTGCCTTCCTCAAAAAAGCCCTGAGAAGTCTGGCTAGAGAGACTTAGCAGTTACCACACTTGAGGGTTAATTGTCCATCACCAGCCCTCTGCACAGGTCCAGCACTGCAGCCCTCATTCCTACAAACACCTAAAGGATCCCTTTTGTCCCAAATGAGAGAAAGATCCCATGGGGGCCTCAGCACCACGGGGCGCTGTTGCTATCCACCAGCAACTGTGGTGTACTATCAGGGTATCAGACAGGTGAAAATGCATTACATTATTTCCAGCAATGTTTCTTTCAAATTAAGTGAGTCAGGCCCTTTGATAGAATCATAGAATGGCCTGGTTGGAAGGGACATTAAAGATCATCTATTTCCAACTCCCCTGCCACAGGCAGGGAACATTCCACTAGACCAAGCTGCTCAGAGCCCCATCCCACCTGGTCTTGAGCACCTCCAGGGATGGCAATTCCACAAGTTCTCTGGACAAAGTGTGTCAGTACCTCACCTCTCTTAGAGTAAAAAATTTATTCATAATATGCAATATAAATCTATTCTCCTTCTTTTAAGGCCATTTCCCCTTGACCTATCACTAAATGTCCCTGCAAAAAGCCCCTCTCTGGATTTCCTGAAGCCCCCTTTAGGCGCTGGAAGGTGCTCTATGGTCTCCCCAGAGCCTTCTCTTCAGCTGAACAGCCCCAGCTCTCCCAGCCTGTCTTCACAGGAGAGGTGTTCCAGCCTTTGGATCTTCTTCATGACCTTCCTCTGGAAAGCTCCAACAGGTCAATGTCTTTCTTCTGTAAGGGAGCCCAGCTGGACACAATACTCCAGGTGGGGTTTAACAAGGGCAAAGTAGGAGAGAATGACCTTGCTTGACCTTTTGGTCATGCCTCCTGTGATACAGCCCAGCCCAGGATACAATCCTTACTGGGTTTTTATTTGCTTGATATTTTTTTTTCCTTTCTTCTATAAAGAAGTTTGGCAATGCAGCAGTATAGCCACTTCGAACAAAAATGGGAAATTTACTATTAAGTTGGATCTCCAGCTCTTGAAATATGTTACTTTATGAACATATATAGCGCTAATGTTATAACTTGAAAAAAGGTGAGGAAAACAAAAGAACAAGAAAACCATTTCGGTAACAAAGTCTTGAGTTGCAAACATAAACAAAAATGTTGGGGGTTTAAAAAATATTTTGATCTGTCATTTTCAGATATATTTTCTGATTTAGAAGAGGGTAGTAAAACATCTTCCAGAAGCTCTTCAAAAAGTGTGAGAAGGACTAGAGTACAAGCTGTGTCACATCACTTTTCCTTAGATTTTCCAGGGTGTTGGTGAGCCAGTCAGGGTTTGTGTGTATCCTGTAATCAGGACAGTGAAAGCTGTACCACAGCTTGTATCAATGCAGTGGGAAAGTGCTGCCTTACACCAACCCAGAATTATTGACAGTCTGTGCATGCATATTTTTTTACTCTCATTCCCAGGTTTACAGAGCCATTTTTCAATACCAAATAGTAAAAATCTAATACCTATAGAATTTAGTGGCTCCATTCACTGATTGAAGTTCTGAGTGCATAATGACTTTCATTGACAGACAGAACCTTGATGAAAAAGAATTCCTTGTGGAGGTAACATAAATGACATAAAGTACAAGAAGGTTCTTGAGAAAACAGTGCAAATTGTTTTTATTTAAAGGTATGTCTCAGAGTGTGTTAGGATCCTTTTCCTGAGATAGCTATATGAAGTGTAAGGTAATACTGATTTAAAATTTCTTTTTAATGTTAGAGGAGTTGAAGTCTCTGTAGATAGCAACATTACAAACTGGAAACAACTTCTGGACAACACTGTGCAGCCAGAATGGCAAAGTGCAGGTGCCTGGCCACAAACTGAAAATACCCACTGACCTCAGGGGGAGTTGCACATTCCAGAAGAGTCTTGGGAACAGCCCTGGGACATCACATGGGCTGCAGCCAACTTCGGTGGCAGCTTGGCATGCCCACCCCAGCAGAGCCCTCCTGCATCCACTGCATTTGAGTTTCCCTGAATGCTAAGATGATGTGGCTTGTCACCACTCTAAGCAGAGAGAAGCTGTGTGCTCACAGAGGCAGCTGAGAATGGAGGAGAGGGCTCAGGGCTGCCCACACAATGCATCCCAGCACACACCATTTGCCCAGCAGTAGCAGAGCCTGGTGCTTGCCCACATTCCCTTCCAATGAGCAGCAGAAGGGAAGAAATTACATACAGGGATAGCTGCAGCTTCACCTGGGAAAGGTGCTAGCCCAAATGCAGGCCCAAATTCCAAGAGAGAAAAATGTCCTTCTCCTCCGTGCAAACCCCTACTGCCAGAGTGTTCCTTGCCCAGAAAATTTTACCTTGCTGCAATGACTTCCCTACAGAGGAAACAGCTGCAAGGCTTAGTTGAATATGTTGAAAACATTTTTTGCTCTTTCTGCTTGGAAACAGCTGGGTCAGGTTTCCTAGTACTTCCCAATTAAAGCATCTAAAGGAAATACCCTGCTGAACAGCACGACTTACAATACAAGTTGTCACTGATAATGCTGAGTAATTGTACACAAATGTGCTATCAATACTCCCTTAAAAAGTATGTGATCATCTTTGATCCAAGTTTATAGAAATGCTTAAAAAATAATTGCTCCTTGATTTGTTTGACAAACCAGGTTCAAAATTCAGTTTCCCTGACAACATCTGAAAGCACTAAACTGTGCAATGCATTTAGGAAAGAAAATAAAGGGGAATGGAAAATTATTCCCAAAAGCTGGTTAAAAGGATATGCAAAGAGAAAGAAAAACAAGAATGGGCATCAATAACCTCAAATATTTAATCTTTCTAACTTTTGCAGGAAATAAAAGACTGAAGCTGGTAGTTGCTGCTGTTGCTTTATCATCCAGTTGATTTGATTGCTACAGTAAGCAATACGTGGCAAAAACTATTTTGGCTGCTGCTAAGACACAAAACAGGCAGAAGACTGCACTGTTCTCAGTAAGCATGCAGGCCAAGGCAGCCTTGCACAAGCTGGGCTAAGTAGCCATCTGCAGAAGTGACTGCTGACACCTCTTGTTGAAAGAAAACCCTCACTATGTCTGTGTGTGGGGACGATGGGCAGCCATTCGTGAGACACCAAAGCTAATGATCAGAGAGCACAGTGAGGGTCCTTAGGGTCCCACCCTGTGCCTCAGCCCAGCCTCCTGCTCACCTCTCTTGCCCAGCACAGAGCCCTGTGTGACATTGCGTTGAGTCATGCCCAGCCTGCAGCAGGAGCTCTGGCACCTGACCCATGGCTCCCTGCAGCCACAGAGCTCCAGACAGGCAACATCCCAATGGAGCTACTGCTGAGCCCACCAGAGTGGGGTGAGAAGCTTGGCAGCACTGTTTGTACAGAGTGGCACTGTTTGCAGTGTGGCGTTTCTGAGGTTTTCATTTCTATTAAATATAAACCACAAATGTGTTATCTTTACCTGAGTTCTAATCAGAGAGCTGGTGTAGTTTGCTAGCTGAAATATTCTGGGCATTCACAGAACAATAGCTGGTTCAGAGCTTTCAGAAATGCTTCTGTACTTCCGAAAAGTGAAGGAACTCAGAAGAAAATGAGCTGACCCCTCTTCTACCTCCTGTTCAAATGATAGGAACAAGTTCTTTCTGCACAGAATCACATTCTTTATATTAAATAAACCACTAGACTTTCTGGGCTATTGGACCCACACCAAGGGAATAATACAACAGAATAGTGGTACTATCCCTACATGTCCTCCATATACCAATAATGATTACCTGGAAAGACAGCACTGGGAGAATGTGACTTGTTTAAGAAACAGACAGCTGTGGCACCCAAAATGATTTGTGTCTGTGTACTTCAGTGCTCAACTCCGTAAACTGGAAAAAATAAACAAAAGCCAGAAATTGCAATGAAGTACCAGGCATTTATTGAGCCATTTATTGTGTTTCCAGCCTGTTTGTCTCTAGATTGATTTAAGAGCTCCTCTTCACCTTTTGTAAATTAAACTTGTTTTCTAACCTCATTTCACATTAAGAGTGATTTTAGAGTGATCTGGCACATTTGCTGCCCCTTTCCTCAGGGAACTGTGAATGTACTTAATGTGAACTATATTACACCATCCCCCTCAGCCACAGGAGTCTCTCCCTGTCCATAGGGCATCCTCCAGTAGCCTGGCTGGGAGCTGACAACATCAATTGTCAGATTTCAGTGAAATATCCACTCTAACTGCTACCACTGCTAGATGATCAGATTCAGGAAAGCATAATGAAAACTGCCATAGTAAAGGAACAAGTGGCTCTCTTTTCACATGACTGGTCCAGTGTTATTGATGATGCTCAAAGAGGGCAGCTAATACCTCCTATGCAATAGTGTATGGCTGTGACACTTTACTGTCATGCTCTTTTTGATTATGTTTAGCAGGAGCCAGTAGGAAGAAATGAGTGCTGCACAATGTACAAGAGGATCAATGATCCTCATTGATCATAGTGTCAACCTTCTTTCAAGAAAAGTTCCTGTTTCTTTCAAGAAAAGTTTCTGTACATGCCCTTCCTCTGTGCAAATTAGAGGAAGGAGAGCAAATCTGATCACAGCAAAGTAAGATCAGTCTTAGTTATGGGAGGGAAATTAAGATATTGGGAAAAAAATTCCTTAAAAGAAATAAAAAGATAAGTTCTTAGAATCAGTCTGTGGCTAAGAAGCTATTCAGGTAATACCAGCTAGGATTTGAACTTTGATGTGGAATTCCCTTGGTCTTCAATCCTGCAGCCTCAGTATGATTTCAAGATGTCAGGACTGGAAAGGCTGTAGCTGCATTCTCCGTGCTGGGTTGTGTGCCACTGACACAGAGCAGCAGACTGTTCCAGCCATGGGCTTCAGCCTCGGACAGAGGCAGAGCAGCAGCAAATTATCATTAGGGTATCACTTCTGTGCCCACCTCTGCCCTGGCTCCAGTTTCAGGAACATGACATGATCTGAAGCCATCCTCTGCCTCCAGCAAAATAAACATCAAGTGCATTTCCTAGGAAGAAGCTGTTCTCCATTTTTGTACCAGCCCTGGGTGATTCCTTGTTGGCAAAGTTCTGCCCTTGCTTGCAAACCAATGTTGCCTGAGACTGTTCCGCCAAACTGATCATGCTTCCTTGACCTGTGACTTTTAGGCTTTAAAGGCTGCTCTGAGCTGCTTAGAGAAGAAGTTTAGGTAAGCAGGTGCTGTATGAGGAACAGTAATGTATGAACTGTTGTTTGCTGAGGAAGGTGACAAAGCTTGTGGAACTTCATTTCAGAGAATGGCCCCAGTAAAGATTGCTGCCTCCCACATATCATTACTACAACTGGAGGCTTCCTTGTACCCAGGAAATTATTTTTATCAGTGACCATCTCCATACTAGAGCTTTATGCAATCATTAAAAGAAAACCAAAAAACAAACACATCATTTTACTCTTTCCAAAATAAGAACAAGGTCTCCAATCCGTCTTTTATTTTTCTCCACCACTGTGGAGAAAAGCAGAGGTTTGAGGTGCTTCTGAAAACATTTGGTGCTGGTAAGATGTGCAGTACTGCTTTGTCCTGGCTGAACCTTCCTAAATACAGTTTCCTGTGTATTCATTGATGTCATCTGGCTCCTAAATAAGCATATAAGCTTAACTGAGGACAGTTTTGTATCCATTAGGCTGGAAGGCAAGGTTTTAGTAAGGCTGAGAAAGAACACTTTCATTGCTTAAGGAGCCTTTTGTGTTTCCTTCACCAGTAAACAGTGAGAAAGAGCCATGGAAGGAAAGGGAATGATAACAAGGCAGCTGATACCAGCCATGGCTTTCACAGCCTGCAGCAGCTGACATCCAGACAGCCTCCATTTCCCACAGAGCTTCACTCAAGTTTTGATAGACTTGAGAAGAAAAAAAGAGAATTACAGAATATGTCCATAGGAAGAAGACAAGGTCTATTGGCAAACATTCCTTTCTTAACCTTTTGGGGACCCCCAAGAAGAATCTATCAGATTTTTGTACACTTCTCAAGGCCTTACTGTTTTTCTGTGGTCTGCAGAGAGGCCTAAGAACCAGGGATCAGTTCCTGCCCAGCATCTATTACCAACAGGGGACCATCCATCACTGACTCCAAAATTATTTCCATTCCTAGTCATGACCTGAATCCATGTTGTGAATGATCCAGTGTTACCTTCAATTAGAGAAACTTGTAGAAATCTTAGCAATTTGTTTGTGATTGCTGGGGAATGAGAGGTTTGACAGCCCATGGCAGTGCTAGGTGGCATTTCTTCAGCACTCACCATGCTATGATGCCTTGGCTGTAGGAACAGGAAAGTTCTCCCTGAGTAATCTGCTTCTTATTTTAATCAAATCTGGCAGCAGTTTTCCATGATTCTCACATTAGTTAAAAGATCATGGAACAGCATCACAAGGTTTGGGTCAAGATGCCATTAAGATAGTCTTTCAACATATCACATCACACACGGTCATTCTTTTTTTTTTTTAATGTTTTGTGTATTTGGAAGACTTCAAAAGAGTTTCTTTTTATAGTAAAATACAGTTAATAGATGTGTTGATGTTTAACTTTTGCAATCCAGTTTAAAGTGTTGATTGGAAATTTTAAGCCCAAGGCTCTATTTAAATGAAACAAAAACAAAATCCCCTCATCTCTGATGCTAACTCTGTTTATCAAATTTTATGCCATCAGCTGTATTCAAAGGAATATTGCATAACAGCCACTGTATCAAATGGAAATACCAGTAAACAAAGATGGAGCCAGTGGGTTGCAATAAAACAAAAGTCAAGAAAAAGCCTGACCATAGCACTTTGTAAAATCCAGATTGACAATTCTAGCACTCATACACAGAATGTTACTAATGTTATTAAGTTTAAATTACTCTAAAACTTAATTGGGTTTGGTAAACATGAACCTTTGCAGCCAGTGAGAAAAAAAATCAAAAGAAATCATAGTCCACAGAATTACTGAGCAGCCTAATTTCAGTGTAAAAAATACTTGAATTCACAGAAGTCTAGCCAAAGTTGAGATGAAGAAGTCCAGAGAACTGTGTGGAAATGAAGTTTTCCTACATGTTATTATAGAAACACATAAATAGGTTATTTCCAGAATTTCTGGGAAACTACAGAACTGCTGAAGTCTCAGACCCTGGAAACTGCTGACTGAAGGTGTTGCAATTCTCATCAGTTTTATTTTGGGAAGACAAAATCTGGTAATGACAGTCAAGATGAGGGTAGGAGTCTGACAAGGACTGCAATAACTTAGTTCAGCAGCTGGCAGTGCTCACAAAGTACATGTGTGTGAGACAATAAGTAATTTTCTTTTTTAGATGCAGCAAAAAATAAAGTCTCTGCTTTCCCTTCTGATGAAAAATCAGTGAAGGAATCAGAAGCATTTAATTTACTAAGGAACCCAAAAAAACTTTTATTTTCTTTCATTGAAGAAGTAAGGCTTACAGTGTGAGGTTACATTTAATATTACATACAGTAAATTATTAAATAAAATTGAAAAATGAACTGTGATATTTTCCATTTTCAAACTTTGAAGGGGAAACATTTTCAATTTTTACAAACTATTTTCTGTTTTTCCTTGCAAACTCTTTGGGTTTCAGAGGGTGCAGATGAAAGGTCTTATATGGCAACAAAAGATGAAGTTCTGAAAATTCCCAGTGATTTGTCAGAACTTTGTTGAGACTGAAGTCTTTTCAAGAAACTTTTGGGTTTTCTATAACTTTATATTCCAATAGAGAAAGTGGTCCATAGAAATTTTTCTAGTAAACTGTAATATGCTTTGTGGCATGCAGGACACTGCTTTTGTCCAGTATTAGGGGTACTACTTTACAAAAATAAAAAAGAGCTGTGCTTTTGGAGACCTGCTCCCCTCCTGCCCCAGGCATCTCTCTCCACCCAGGAACTTTGTCCACCTTCCACAGAAACTTCTTCTTGTTCAGTGCACAGGGACAAAAATGTTTTGCAACAAGCCATTATTCTTTTTATCTGAGGTTTGTTATCACACACTACCCTGAGAACATCAACAATAAAAAAATGTTGATAGCAGTTGTCTGTACTGACACTGGTCAGCTGTCATAAAGCATTCAGCAGCAGGAGATTCACCTTTCCCATCATTCAGATAAGAGCTATTGATTGTAAGAGCTCTTCTTAACGTGCAATGTAAAACATGGCCTTTAATACAGTTCAAATACAGCTTAGTGGATAGTTAGTAAGAGTTACCAAATGCTATTTGCTACTATTCTAGCAATCTTTTAGGTGGGTTCAACAGTCCGCCCATATTTAAAAAGGAGAAGCTTTGTTAGCCCCTCTTTCTTCTTGGCAGACCCTTTACAGAGGCCAAGAGGGGGGTGGTTAAGTGGTTTCACGTGCAGAGGAACGTGTGTCTTCTGGGGGCGTCACGCAGCAAAAGGCGCTGACCGACGGTGGTTTCGGGTTTCCCAACAGACCCGTGGTGGGAGCTATTGCTGCTAAGTGACCGTGCCACTCAGATCAGAGCTGAGTCTTTCATGTTACACTAAACCCAGACCAGGCCCTGGCAGCATGACCTCATTAACCTCATGACTCTTGATCTCTCAATTATGTCCAAGTCTCCACTCACTGAAGAATTTGGGACAAGTCTGGCTCCAACACTAATTTATTTATTTCCATAAATTATCTATTTACATTGGCTTGGAGGTCAGCATCTTTTTTTTTTAAAAGACAGTCACACTTAGAAGAGATTATCTATGTTTTTGAGATGCCTTAATGGTCTAATAATACAGATGTGGGACAGACAGTGTTGTAGAAGGAAATTTAACCTGGGAATTCATTTATGATCCAAAATTACATCAAGAAAACTAAAAGTTATATGTTTGAAGTGACACTTGAGCTTTATTGCAGTCATGTAATTATACGAACTAGTCCTGCCTAAGAAGTTAAAATTCCCTTGTTCAGAAAGCAGCTGGAATGTAGAAAAGAGCTAAGCTGTAGGAAGATATCAAACAGGAGCACAGATAGACAATACCAGTGTGCAAGCACAGGGAGGTGACAGCTCTGCGCTTACACAGAAGTTACCCACACTTCTCATTAACAGCAGAACATTTCTGTCTGATCCAGTAGGAAGGTTCCGGATCAGTGCTGGTATCTTAATCCTGTTACTATTTCTTCTGCAACCCTTGGTGTCATGTTCAAAGTTAAAACAGTCACAAGGACCTTTGCTTCTTGTTCTGTCCTAGACTCACATAGGATGCAAAACATTAAACACAAAGTCAATTTGGCAGAGGAGTCTTCTGGCTATTGCTCCAGAGCTTCATGTGCTTCTTACAAATTCTCTCCAAGAAAAGCTACTGCATTTTCATTTACAGAGGTATCTGAGCAACCTTGGATCAAGAGCTTTATTTTGATGAAAGATTTTGCCCAGAGAGGTTGTGGAGTCTCCCTCACAGGAAATACTCAAGAACCTTCTGGATGCCAATCCTGCACCGGGATGACCCTGCTTGAGCAGGGATGTTGGACCAGATGACCCACTGTGGTCCCTTCCAACCTGACACATTTTGTTATTCTGTGATTCTGACTCTGTGATTAAAGTCCCTCTAGATTTGGGCATGCATATAAATGTTCTATGGCAAACGCTCAGGATTATTCATGACAGTAAAGACAGACAACTTTTTGTTAGAATGGAGTGGGTAGGAGTTAATTCACATTAACATACAAAGATATTTCTAAAACTAACCCATGATACATTGATGTTTCTCTGATTTTCAGTGTCACTGAGGTACTTTTAAAACTGCTGCCATTGTTCTCAAACACATTAAAGTTAGCAGCTGCCAAATGAGAAGGAAGAACACTTTTCTAAAATTTATATAGCCAGATGTATCATGTGTTCCACAGGGAAAATACATCCAACACTCAAAGAAACACTGATTGTGTATTCAGATTTATTTGGGTGATTACAGAGTGACTGTTTACTTTCATGTTGGTATGTGGTATGTGCATTCATCACTGCCATCGTTTAACTCTGCCCTCTAGCCTGGGCAGCCAGGAACCTTGAATTCCATTCCATGTCCTTCATCATCTGGTTTGTCCACACTTGTGCACATCTTCCAGTCCCAATAACAAGAGCTTTTCTGTAGCTCAATTAAAATAGAAGTTTTTTCTTCATTTGATGGACCACCACCCTTCATTGGATCAGATGAAAATCACTTATCTTGCCAGTGCACTCACTAATGTCATTGCAATTCCTTGTGTAATACGCCTTAATCAGCAGCAGTAGATGTTAGAATCTGATTCTTTCAGATTTCCCTAGATTTGAACTGCTTTCTGTACTAAAACATTAAATATGCTTAAAGTAAGACATTCAGGGTGGTTTTCATGTAGGAAAAAAAAATTAAATAAGAAAACTACAGCACTTTGATCTGTATCTAATACTGCAACTTCCAAAAAGTACCATTCCATAGGTAGACTATAGTCTCAGGTCTGTGTTTAATAAATGTCAAGGAACCATCCTGATCTAGAGACAACTGCACAAATATGGAAGATGGAATGGTTCAGTACAATGATTTATTGAAGATTAGATAAAGTTAGATCAAATTATGCTCAGTCATAGAAATAAAATCTTTCCTTAGACATTCTTCTGCATTGTTATTTACTACCAAGGATTATTCCCATAAACATTCCAGGATCACAAATTTTCTCTAATAAACAACATAAGGTCTTCCTCCCTTTGACCTCCTCAGCTGGCCAGTCGTTGCAGTGCCCTTCTCTGGGTGTCTGACCCTTCCCATGACACTCTTTAAAGACCTTCATTGCCTGGCAGCCTGGACTCTGCTCTGGGTGCTGGGGGCAGGCAGTCTCCTGCAGCAGTGCTCAGCCTCCTGGCCTATCCATGGATCCTGGGCACAGCACAGGAATCATGAGCAGCACCTTTGGGAGGAGCTGCTCAGGGAGCCAGAGCACAGTGCACTCCACAGGGGCACTGTACGCTCCATGGCAGCACTGTGCACTCCATGGGAACATTGCACACTCCAGGAGAACACTGAGCATTCCATGGGAACATTGCACACTCCAGGGGAGCACTGAGCGCTCCATGGCAGCACTGTGCACTCCATGGGAATTCTGTACAGTCCAGGAGAACACTGAGCACTCCATGGGAACACTGTACAGTCCAGGGGAACACTGAGCACTCCATGGGAACATTGCACACTCCATGGCAGCACTGTGCACTCCAGGGGAGTGGTGGATGGGCAGAAGCTGCCCCAAGGGTTCATCACAGCAAGGCCTCCCCCATGGAATCTCAGGAGAAAGTACCCTTGAAGTACCTCGTAACAAGTACCTCCTAAACAATGACAATGAGAAATGTTCTTCCTACCTCTAACCCTTTTAATTGCAGTTTTAGTGTATACGCAGCAGATCTACTTCCTGGGAGGGATTCTTCCTAAGCTGCAAATTGTGTGGAATACTGTATCCCTGGGACTTGAGTAAACTGCATGCTTTTTATTATTCAACTCTCAAAATAGGAGAAGCATTAGAGAAGTACATACTCTTGCTCACTACTTTTTCTCATACCAGCCTTTGCCTGTGGATTCCACTCACTGGAATGCTTCTTGTGTGATTCCCATGGGTTTCAAAGGTATGATGAGAAGATTTTATCTTTATTACATCTTTCCTACCATTCAAAACCTCCCAATAACTTTCTCCTTCTTTCCTGAGTAAACCTGGAACTTTATAAATCACCATCTGAAGAGAAATACCAAGAGGGAAATAAAGACCAACAAAGACCACTGCAGTAATTTCGACAACAACAAAAAATTATTGGCAATTATATGGCTAAGGAAAGAGCAAAAATATATTTCTTTCAACTGATTTAAAATTCTGGTACTTTTATTATATGGGGAAACCTGTTGAGCCCTCAGGGACAGATCCATTGACCTCTGCCACAAACCTTAGCAGGTTCCACAGAGAAAAAAGAAAAATGCAATTGGCCCAAAATTACTATATCCAGTCAAGTGATGTGAGTACCATAATGCTCTTCAAATGTAAACGTGTTTCTCCTTTATTTTAAGAAAAGAGGTAGCAAAGCTGAGAAAGAGATCTGTGATAATATTGATTTGGTTAGTGTTCACTGAAATTCCAAGCCTACGAATCTCCTGGGATATAAAAGACTGGATTAATTCAGCAGTGACTAGTGATGTAGGGAAAGAGCCAGGAAGGTCCAGGTCTCCAGTCCATTGTGAGCTACCATCAGCTTACCTGCCTGAGAAAACACTTCAAGCTGACCAGTCACATATTTTCAAATAGCAAAAACCACCCTGGAAAATTAAGTGCCTTCTCAAATTTTCTGTGCTGAAATGGCTGACCCCATTGTGAGGGATATTATCTTGGTTCAGTCAAGCAAAGGGGAGAAGAAAGTTGATTTTTCCCTCAAAATCACTGTTAGTACACTGACCTGTATTTTGAGTCACTAAGTCATTCACTGCATAGCTGTCTCTGTGCTGAAGCATGAGGTAGCCACACAATTAGAAGATCAAGGTGATGACAAAAATGAGTAGATTCTTGTCACTACCTCCCAGAGCAGTTCATTCCAGTTTGGGTGCTGCTACTAGCAATTAGATATCCTTATATCCAAGAGGAATGCATAGCTTGCTCCCATACTGCAAAACAAATGATGAGAAGTTTTTAATGATCTCAAGCTCCCACTCCTCTACTCTCACCTTCTTTTGCAAAAAAATATAGCCCCTAATCATGGCCTGTTAATTACAGTTATTTCATGTGAGAAGTAAGGCAGATGTCTGCAGCATAGTTTTAAAATGAGATAGGCGTGGAATTTAATCTAATGTGGTTTAGAAGTTTCTGATGAAAACTAGGACCATCATTGGTCCTCTCAGCTCTTCATTGCCAGCTTCCTTGGCAACTAAAGCATAGTCATGAGCCAAGGAAACATCCATAGGGCGCTGTAACTACCACATGATCTTCCAGCAATTCCCATCACTCACTTTCTGACACCTAAAGTCAACGGGGTTCAGCCAGCAGCTCGGAGGGCAGCGCTCCTCTGCGGGCTGGGCACCGGACTTCCCTCCAAGGCAGGGGTCTGCCTGTGCTAACAACAACACAGCTGCACGCGGTGAGAGCAGCTGGTGGCCAAGTGGGAGCCAATAAATAAGGGTCTGTCCCCCCGTGGCAGTGGAATGTGACAGTGGGGAGTGGGCAGAGCCAACAGCACCCGCGGGGATTCATCTGCGCTACCCAAAGGTCAAGAACCAGTCACAGGTTACAGTCCCAGCACGCTGCTGTCACCTTTAAAGTGAGATCCCACACTCTGCAAGAAAAAAACACAGTGAATTGATCAAGAGGATTTCTGCTTTTTGCCATAGATGCCTCCAAATCTGAGCCGTAACATCAATTGTTTCAAACAATCCTTTATGTCAGGATGTTTCAGGAAATGGAATAACAAAAGAGCTGAGCAGGATTTTGACTGAGGCATTGAAAATATGCTAATTGCTTTAGCCAACTGATAGATTAAAACAGAAATGCAGTATTTACCTAATTCAAGGTATTTCCCTCAGTGAATATTAAAAAATCTTCACAATAAAATACCAAAATTATACTGAGGCTTGTTTCCTGAGTTCTGAGACTGGTTCTAAATTACACTTTAAAACAAATAATGAAATATTGCATTTATATTATATTCAGACTCAATTTTTCTGGTTTTTTTTCTTTTTTTTTTTTTTTTTTTTTTGTATAGAGTTTTCTACATTCAAACATATTTCCAAAAATTTGCAATCTGTTTCCCACTCCATTCTCAAAAGATCATTTTAGAAATGAATATTTTAATTTTTTTTTAAGTTGCAATACTTGTAATGTAAAGACAATAACTAGCAACTCCATTAGAAGTACAAATGTAAATTTTGACTGATCCTTCCAAAAACCCATGGTAGGTCCACTCTACACATCAAAGGCACAACTGTTTATGTTTATACTTTTTATTGGCAGATTTTAATAAGCTAATAAATACAGTAGTCTGTAAAGACAATATAGAAGGACCAATACAGAACTGCACATGAGTGATAACTGGAAATAAATGCACTTTAAACAGACTAGAGATAGAACAAACACTTATAAAGTGGTTCATTCAGGTGTGATTTGTACTGCTGTAATTAACTGGACACTGTCCCTTACAGGATTTTTTTTTATATTGTGAAAATACTATTTTCTTCTCACATTTGCCACCTTGAAATCTGAGAAAGAGCCATTAGCAGAAATATGCAGTTAATATTACCCTGAAAATTAAAAGCCACAATGCAAGGAAGCACTGACTTGTTAATACCTGGAGGGCCCTGATTTGATTACACCTCTTATCTCTTGTTTGTAACATATTTTGACTATATAGAACTGTGCTTTTATTTATTTTTTTTACCTGTGATTTCTTTCTTGTAGATGTGTAAAATACATTTATCATCTCTCACATTACATCCAGGTATCTGATTTCAAGTTCTCCTATTCTGGTATGCTTCCCATCCGTCTTGTATTGCAAAGTTATGTGAAGACTTTCAATTCCTCGTATCCAGTGTTCTGCTCAGATTTCAATAGCAGCAAAAAGGCCATATTCTCAAAGCCATAAGACTATTTCTAGGTAAACTTTAAACTAAGATACGTCAGCAAGTTGGAACCATAAAATTAAATTACTTATAATATTATATAATTTTCTTATCAGAAAAGGATAACCATTCACTGACAAATAGATATGATCAATATAAACTTGAGTAGCAACATATTTGTGGATTTACCTCAAAGGCTATCTTGTTTAAATGATCTTCAGAAATTCCTTCATAATGCAAGTACAACTAAATGCCTGATGCAAATGATTTCTTGTGTTTGCTTAGATTTTTAAACAAAATTGCTTCATTACTGCTTGTTACTTGTTTCTGTTCATTTACTATAGATATTCAAATAAGAGTTGTATTTATGCTTAAAGGTAAAGTGGGACTAAAAGCATGTGGTCTTACCTCTTCTTCCCTTTCCTGTATAAATTTGATTAAACTTGTAGGGATTTCTCGCAGGCATCTGACTCCAAAAAAAAGCTGTGGTCACTATATGCAAAAGTATGAAAAGTGTGCCAAAGGGCTTTAAGGCTCCAAATCCCAGTCTTAGTTTTCACCTTCTGAAATGTGAAGACAACTTCACAAGACAGCAAAGAGTTTTGTCACTTGAGTAGCAGGGTGTGGGGAGGAACTTGAAGAAGATCTGTGGATGCATGTAAAGCCGTCCTGAACTGGGTTTGTGTCCGCTCTAAAGCCAGGTCTCTCTACCAGACTGCAGTGAAAAAATTATGCTGACATCTCATCCTCAGCCAGCTGGGAATCTGCAGGGCTGTTCCCTGTTACTTGGGTGACTTGCATTTAAATCTGTCTCACCTGGGGGGGAGAGGAGCTTTGGGGCTGCACTCCACAAATCGCTGCTGCTGCTGGATAGTGCATCCTCTCCCCATTGCCCTTCCACAACTAAGAGTCTGTCAGGCTGGGTTCTCACCAGGCTTTTCTTGGCAGTTTGTTGAATTTATTTTCTTCATAGAGCAGTGCTGCTATGATAGGTCATGGATAAGCCCTGATCTCTCATATAGTTGAATCCTGATGACACATAATCAAATTCCAGACTCAAAATTCCATGTAATTACTACACAGGGATAATTTCTCAGTACAACACAATTTCAGTTAAGCAAAAAAGGCTGTGGCCAGATATAGGATGCAACTATAAGAAACTGCACCAATGAATGCATAAACTTCTTTCAATTAATGGCTGGACATGACCCAGTCCAAAAGCTCAGGAGCATCCATTTCTTGGAGCTCATACACCTGGATTGTCCTTGGAGGTGCATGCTGAAAGAGACACAGTTGCTCACTGCTGTTGTTAGAAGGAATTTGTTTGATGTGAACTCTAAAAATAAGGAAATCCCAAACTCTTTTTACAGGTTTCCTCTGATAACTGGCAATGTATGATGTTATGACACAATGTACTTTAACTGTGTCATGGTGAGAATTCCTGAGATTCCTGATAACGGCAGCTGGTTATACTTAGGAAAGAAACACATCTTGTTTTTGTTATTCACCACTAACTCTGGGGAGGAAGACAGCATCTTTCATACACTTACAATTGGTTCAAAATTAAATTCCTTGGAATCAAAAAACATTGGATAACTTATGTAAGGTAAGGTATGAAGGTAAGGTACAAGGTAAGGTATGAAGGATACAGTTCTACCTTTAAAATTAATCATTGTTAAACAAAACAAAAATAATTTGATGGCATAGTGGTCTCCCAGACACTGTTAGTCTTCTACAGAAAAGGGAAAATTAAAGGATTTTTAAACAGCTTAGAACCATACAGGGAAAAATCCATCTGGGGGGAAAACAAAACCAAACCATCACACAGCAAAAACATCCCAACTTTTATCTCTGACACTGGCAATCCCTCAGCTGGTCCTTTAAAACTTTGGATTCAGGAAATCAGAGGTATTATGTGAAATGCAGCAAACCACAAGCAGCAACAAGGTCTTAGGGACATGTGCAGACTTGTCTAAAGGTGTCAAAGAGATCAAATCCCAGAAATGTAGGCAGCCAGGGTCAAGGAAAAAGAAGTTTACAACGTCAGCATGTGTCAAGCTCATCCAGCAAGCTTTGATGAGCTTGCTCATCAAAGTTAATACTTTCTCCAATTACCTTTTCTCCTATAGATCTTCTGCAAGAAATGTCCCGCCACTCTGGCCTCAAGGATAATTGCTGAATTTGTGAAAGCATGTGACAGTCACCCTCACACAGCCTTGCTAAGCATTTAGAGTGCATTTTGTGACCTTGTGATGTGTGGAAGACACATAGAAAATGTGTTTGGGTCCAGCCTGCCTAAAATATACCTGTGCCTTTGGGGCTGGCTATTGACTTGTGAAAGTCACAAGAGGGAAATTGCATGCAGAAATGTAACCTTGGCTGATTATCTCATTAAGAATAAATTCTAGCCTTACTGCAATAAAACATTTGCAAATTAAACAACACACAAAGTATGAATATCACTGGATGATTTGGACATAATTTATAATTAACTTCTTGCTGGCAGCATTACCATATAAAATGAGACAACATTCAACACATTCAAGGCAACATCAGTGTACACCCTAAAATTATAAAGATAGTTATCCTCAGAATAATTATATCAAAGTTTCACTGGCACTTTGGACAATTCTGTGATAACACTTCAGCTTAATATAGTGACCAATTTAAACTAAACATTTGTTTTACATATTGTTGTGCAATATGGATTTAATAGTAGTTTGGATCTGTAATCTTGGTGGTTTTCATTTGTCTGTAACTTTTTATTGTCATTTGTCTAAACTATGTAAGCATTAAGACTGTAGGACTATGACCAGTATGCTAAGGTCAAGTCTGTTAGAAAAAAAACCAGAAGTCTCAATATTGACAACTTCTTCGAAACGTGCTAAATGTGTGTAATTTCGAAACATTCCTCAGGAATGCAATTTCTCACTGCCATGAATTTCAATACAACTACTTGCAAATACTGTATGAGAGCAAAAGTGTTCAAGAACCTCAAGAATATTTGCAGCAATAAACTGAGAAGAGGCCTTTGATTGCAAAATACAGCCAATTAACCAGTGGAATAGATTGCCTAGACAGTGGGGAGTATCTACTGCTGGAAGTCTTTAAGAGCAGGTAAAACAGGATTGATCCACATGGAGGTGGAGCTGACCCTGCCTTTTAACAGGGATCTCTACTGCCTTGTGCTCCAGGATTGTCCTTCCACAGTCAATTGTTTCACTACACTCCTTCCTTGGCCTGACCCCTTATTTGTATTTAGCTTTCAGCTCATTCTTAAAGCCTCAGCCACCCTTACACTCCAGAAACCACACAGATTGACACAAGGAACTGGTGTAACACTCCTATTCTGCATGTGCATTATTTTCTTCCACTTGCCTCTTCCTTATATTTTAGGGAGCATACGCTCCCCTGTGTGCCTGCATGGACATGCGTAAATTCTAAGCACAGGTCCCATTCCTGATTAGCCTTAAAATGACAAAAATAAATGTTTGGTGACACAAGTTCCTTAATCAAGTTGTATGGGTGCATCTCACAATGTCATCTCACAGCTATGACGCAGTGGGCAATAGCTGAGACTGTACAGTACACAGAGGTGACACATTTTTTTCTAAAATAAAAGCATGAGTAAATATCTAATAGCAACACAAACTTACATTATGTCATCAGTTTTGAAGAGGAAATTACTCCACAGATTAATGAGGAATTCTTCATGGAAGTCAAAGGTATGATGTAGTCTTATAACATTAATCAAGAGCTAAATATGATCTGACCTACTTCAAACAGCCCAGCCTTTAACAGAGAGAAGATTAAAAAAAGGCAGAGTATGAGAGTCCATATTTATCTCTGATGTAACACCAACAATGCCAACAGAATTCCTTGAAGTTCTGAGTGCCTCAGAGCACCACATGGCAAGTGCCACAGGTCATCCTGTAATCTGCAAGGTATGATGGATTGAAAAAGCAATGACATTTTCCTTTCCTATTTAGGAAACCTTATACTAAGAAATAAGATATCACAGGACTCTATCTCAGAAAAATGTTTATTACCATGCAACAATGGATGTATCAATTCATTAAACAATTTTACAAGTTTGAATATGAACTCACTCTAGGAAGTCCTCTGAAATGAACAAATCATAAGATTTCCTAGAAAAACTGATTTTTTTCTATATTGTACACAGTAAACATAATTATGCTGTATATAACCTTCTTGAAAAAGCAGTTAGAAAAAGCAGCGAGAAAATAAATAGGTTATATCTTATTTTCTCAAACCCCTAAAACTTGGAGATCATTCATCCGTCTGATCAAGTCAGACTTACTGTACTGATCCCCAGACACAGTGATTCCCTCTTCCTTGGTGCTGACACCAAACACGATAGTGTTCCCAGACCCCCCTGAAGTTACGTTCTAAAGAGAGAGACATTAATAGATAATGACTGGGAAGAGAACACATAAATACCTTTTAAAAAATTAACAAACCTCGATTTCCTTGGACACATGAGCAATAAGAAAAAATCACCCAGTATCTTTTTAGGAAATACCTCTAAAATTTTCTGTCATAACTTGCTTCTGGCTTTACACTCCATGACAAGGGACACTATTTTCTTGTGGTGATGAGGAGTGTCCACTCTGGCCAAAGTTCCTAGCCACTGACTGACCTTCACATTTAGCATTTTCAGTCACTCTGATCAGGACCTGTAACCCGAGTGCTGCATTTCCAAAAGAACAAGACCCTTGCCAACAAACTGGGAACTCAGCAGTCCCAGGGAGGGGGGACTAAAGAAGCTGTTACTTTCCCACTGTTTCCAGAACAGGTCTGTGTCACACTGTTTACATCATGCATCATTCATCTGCTGTGATGAAATGTAACCCTGCGTTTTAAAAAAAGACTTCTGCAACAGTGAGGATACTCTATCTTTGTGAGAAGCATCTCACATATTTTCCATAGGCATCAACTGTTCCTACTTCTATTTAAATCTGTGTGGCCCTCTTCAGAGGGCATTAGTCTCTTCAGGAAGCCCATTCAGAAGGTGCTGAGCAGAAGAAGAGGAGAAGGCAGGATGGCAGCAGACAGCAGCATGGCTCCCGAGGAAAAGCCGAGCACTGCTCCTGTGAAAAGGGCTGTCCATAAGATCCGGATGGCCAGCCAGGTCTTCAGCTTGGCACGAGGCTGGCAGCAGTGGGCTTCTGACCACCATGTAAAGCAAGAGCAAGAGCCCTCTGGATGGGTCCCCTCTGCAGTAAACTCATCAGCTCAGCCTGTACAAGAAAGTTCCTTTGAAAAATGGCAAATTCCATCTGTCAAGAGGGACCAAGAAAAAGATGATGAAAAATCCTTATCAAAGGATTCAGTGACAATAAGAGATGCTGAAAAAAAATCAAGGGAATCAGATGAAGACCTCGAAATGTTCAGCATTAAAAGCAAAGAGGTGACCAAAACAGTTGTCAGCAAAGCCTATGAACGAGGAGGCGATGTCAGCCTCCTCAGTGAAAGATACGAGAACAACAACAGCAGCTCCGAGATGACCAAACTCAAAGAAGAATCAAGTGCTATTGACAAAATTCTTAGCAACAAATTACCTTCAACCATAAGGAGGAAGTGTTCAAATGTGGTATCAGAGCTGACCAAGGGCTGGGAGAAGATGGAAGACGAGGACAAAGATGGGGCCAAGAGAGAGCTGCTGCTGAAGTGTCATGATGACAGCCTGGATGCCCAGGACAGTGGCTATGGGGAAGCAGAGGACAAGCTCGAGCAGGACGACAGTGACCGGGAGGTGACAGCTGTGAGGATTAAACGGCCTGTCCCATCTCTGTAAGTAAAGCATCTTCATTACAGCAACACAAATGGCAGAGTGGCACAGCTTTCCATGAGGAAAATGAGGGGCAGGATTAGTAGGAAGTGGTCAAAGATAAACTATTGTTCTTGATTTAGAAGACATTAATCCAAATTCATGAGACCTTTCACTTATCACTCCATGCTTAAGTAGTTACTCAACATAGGACTATGTAACTAATACAAAAAGTTAGGAAGTTATATGTGGGAGATGTTAATTATAATTAATTTTCACACTGGATTTACCAGTTCATCAAAATAACTACTTATTTCTTAATACTTCAGTCCATATTTCAGAATCACAACTTTTACCTCATCAAGAGCCTTCAGCTACTCATTTATTTCAGCAAATGTTGTCTAAATCAATATATTTGAAAAATAATATTTCCAAATACTTATTAATTATTTTGCTTAGTATAAATTGTTAATACTTGCAGGAGCAATTTGAAGAGAATGCCCCAAATTAATGTTGCAGGAATTACTTCCACATACTTCTTACCAAAAGTTGGGTTCACAAGCTTCTTTGGAAGCTTTCCATTTGATTTCCATTTCCGTTTCCAATTGATGAATTTGGAATTCGTCAATTCAAAGAAAGGAAAATTCCACAGTATCTTGGACCCCAAGTTCACACCATATCCCAATCACATTTTCAGAAATTAAAAACTGGGTCAGCATTGACAAGGAAAAACTGATGAAAATGCCAAAACAGACTTTGTGATGCCTGTGCAGACATCATCTGCAGGCAGGCAGATCAGGCAGGCAGGCTGTATCATGGTCACTGTTTTGGCTTTACACCTCACTACTGATGAGCATTATTGTGACCATTAGACTGTGACTAACACAGTTGTGGATTTCAACCATGCAGTACCTTTAAGCACAGCTATCTGAACACACACCCCCACAGCTACTTTAACTATTCAAATGGAATTAGAATGATGCTTTGCTGTACAGCTCAGCAGGCAGCTCCTGTAAGAAGGAATGGTTAACAGCCCAAGTGAAAAAAGCTCCCCAGTAACCCAGGGCTTGAAAGTTTTTGGTACCTTGCTTTTGGCATTATTTGCCCAGGTCAGAATGCATTTAGGATGGTCATTCTGGTTAACAAGTTAATTTAGTTGATTGTTGCATGTAAAGCACTTCTTAGGGTGGGTAGAAGTTCAAAACCTTGACTTTGGGTGCACAATCCTTTGCACAACCCAAAAAAAAAATGCTTCTGTGTGTACACAATTCATGTTTTAAACCTGTCATTAAGCTAAACAATGGCAAAAATAGCACTTCAGTAACTAGAAATGGTTAAATTACAAGCTGCATTAGAAAAGTTAGGTTTTTTCAAGCCCACATGAGGCACAATAAAAGCAAGAGGACAGATAAGATGGTTTTTTCAACCACTGAGAAGATGATTTGGATGAGGAAGGGAATAATAATATTCTGCTAAAAAGGAAAATTAGTTTCAGTAGAAAAAGGAGGGAATACATTCTAGACCATTACATTACAGTAAGTAACAAAGACTGCACAGCCTCCTGCTGTCTCAGTCCCCCTCTTCTCTCCACTCAGCCTGGGGAACCGAAGCTCTAGGACTTTCTCAGTGCTCATAGTCCCTGGAGAGAAGGGGAAACGGGCTGTGCTGTTCCTCCTGTGGCTGAGGAATAAGCCCTCCATGATGATATCTACTCATAAACTCCACTAAGACTGACGGCATCAGTTCTTCAAGGCAATTTTGATTCACTTAAGATTTTTTTTTTCCCCCCTGCCTTAACTGATAGCTTCCACGTGGAGAGCTAGTGAAGCAATCTGAGCTTCAGCTGGAGTTCAGACTGTGCTGGCGCAGGGTTTCTGTACCCTTTGAGATAGCCATAGGCTTCAGGAGACAAATTCCTTTGCAGAGCCAAACACAGTTCCTCTGACAATGAAGGCACAATTCAGGTGAAGGGACAAAGGATCACAGCTCTCCCTTTTTCTGTATGACAATAGCTTATATAGAGCAGCATTTGGTTTATTGTTGGGAAACCAAATTGTTTAGTTTACCCCACTAATATATTTTAATGCTTCCTGCCAACACCTACCTGTTAGTCATTTACAGAAAATTACAGGTACAGACACGCTGCCTACTCTCAGGATGCTCTGTAGTCACACCACAGAAGAAAGTGCACCTTTCTTGGCAACTCAGTATGCTCAACTCTTCTGATGGTTTTTCACCAAACTGATAGGGAATAGTATTTTGGAGCTTTTTAAACACAGTTCCTCAGTACAGTGAAGCCAATCTTAGGGCAACTCCACAGCTAATAAAGTAGTGCAGGTCTCCTAGTTCTTTTCCTATCCCTGGCACTTGGTGTTTGCAATTCTTACCCTAGCACAGCCCTGCCCAGTAGTGGCATCTTTCTGGTGCACCCATGTGAACTAGGGACATCTCTATGACTCCTATTCTCTATTTCAACCAGCTTAGTAGAAAACAAAGATATGTTCAAACAACAGGGGAACAGAATTTTCTGCAACTTTGCAGCCCCATGTGCTGTTTGCTAAGTGCATTTTGATTTTCTGGTGCTAATATTCAGCTGACATTACTGAGGAGGTTGCAGAGCAGCCTTTTGGGGAGTAAAAATATAAGAAAACAAATTACTTTGGCACAGCACAGCATAGTCCCAATGGAGTTCAGTACATATACATTGACAGGACGTGGACAGCACAATGACTAGCTCAGACTGTCTACAGCTCCCCCACAACATGTGAGATTGGCTGCAAGAGGAGAGAGCATCTGACTGGAGTCATCCAGAACTATTACACACACACAAAAAAAAAAAAAAAAAAAAAAAAAAAAAAAAAAAAAAAAATCCTTTAGGGGTCTTTCCTTATCCTTTGTCCTTGACACTTTAAGGCTTCTACCCTACCCACGGGAATGTGAATTTTGGGCTTCAATATTTGCTCAGATTTATACTCCATATACAGAAGCAGACAGAGCTACAACTCTCAATTAGCTTTTTGCTGTTGCTATAATCACTGACATCTATTACAGAGGACAGATTTTAGCAAGCACTACCCTCTAGTTTTGAGCCAGGTCATACACCTACAGCAATCAGCACCCCTAACCTCAGGGCAGGCACACTTCAGGCTTGGCCAAGCAGGCAGGAATGGGGAACTGCGTGCCTGACCAAAGGTACAGAAAGCACAGGTGATCAGCAAGATGCTGTTTTGTTCCCTTACAGAATTAAGTCATTCTGGGACAAAGTTTGTGAAAACAGGCTCAGATCAGGGCTGGAAGGTGGTAACGTAGACAGGATAAAGCTGTGGTCATGGAACTTGCCTCTGTGCGCAAACTGACTGTGGACTAACAGCCTCTAGAGAACTAATTTAGAAGTGGTGAACTCGTGCCACCTGGTGGATTCCAGCTCACCCCTAAAGTGCAGAACCCAGTTCCAGCAGAGACCAATAAACAGCAGAACTGTATCAGGAAAGGAGGAGATGCAAAGCTCAGGTGCATTTCTGTGTCTTCCAGCGCCAGCCGGCTGAGCGAGGAGGCGCGCAGCAACGCGCGCAGGAAATGCAGCGCCGTGCACAGCCTCAAGGACAGGTGGCAGGAATGGGCCGACCAGCACATCATAACGCAGAAGCTGAACCCCTTCAGCGAGGAGTTTGACCACGAGCTGGCCATGTCCACGCGCCTGCACAAAGGAGATGAAGGGTACGGCCACCCAAAGGAAGGAACCAAAACTGCCGAGAGAGCCAAGAGAGCTGAGGCCCACATCCACCGGGAGATCAGGGACATGTGCTTCATCATTGAATCCATGGCCAAGCCACGGCCCGACGGAAAGATCCAAGTCACTTTTGGGGAACTCTTCGACAGATACGTTCGTATTTCAGATAAGGTTGTTGGGATTCTCATGAGAGCCAGGAAACATGGGCTGGTGGACTTTGAAGGAGAAATGTTATGGCAAGGAAGAGATGATAATGTCATAATTACTTTACTAAAATAAGTTAGGCTATAACCAGAACAACTTCAGGAAAACTTTTCTCCTCTTCTCCCTTGCCATTAGCATTTGGACATAAGATTCCCCTGTTCACCACATAGAAAAGTGTATTTTGTGAAATATGTATTTTATAACTAGTGCATGAAAACCCAAGCACCCAAATGAACTTCATTTTGTACCAGAAGTGCTTTCAGGACAATTAAGTTAATTACTACATAAAAAATAAGGTGAAAAAGCTATATGGAATATAAGCAGCTGATGATAAAAGCCCATAGCAATATAAGTAGCTACAGGAATATGAAACATGCCAGATCAGAAGCTGAATGACGAAATAAACCCAGACGAAGTTTTTGATCTGAAAAATGCTCTTGTGCATGCACTAATTAATTGATTTAAATACAAATAAAATTACCTTATTTTAGTACAGAATCAAAGATACATTTGGGGTTTTTTTACAAGCACAATATGTAACTATTACTGCAGTATTCTCTTGTTACAACGGTTGACACAGCTTTCTCTTACATATCACATTAAAAATTCTTCTTTTTATATATGGGGTTTTATATATTTATTGTATTTATATAACTAATTTTTTTTAGATTGTTTCATATTTAAACTTATGGAGGTTGGAACGTAATGAATAAAAATGTTTTGATTAGATAGCTACCTACAAAATACCTTCTATGTAACATTGTGCAATGTCTTATCTGATTATCTATGCTGATACTGTTCTTATAAATACAATCAAAAATAATATATAACATATAAAAACTAGCCAGGTACTTGTACTTTTGTATACAGCAAAAAAGTGACTAACATCATCATCTTCTATTGAAATGTACCTCTGTGAAAAAAGAGAGAAACAGCATTCATAACTTTGAGGAAAATGTTGTTCCACATCACACAGAAATACTGACCTAATTTTACAGTATTTGCCATTCCAATGTCACTAAAATAATGTATTTCAGTCCAGGTGATGCTGGAGAGGACTAAGTGCTAATGAACTAATGGTTTTAGGACTTAAAACTGTATTATTCACAAATCTGAGATCTCTGTAAGGTCTCTGCTACTTAGTGGATTAGAGAGATCAGTTTCTCTACCACTGTAAAAACAGCTATCCTGGTAAAATGTGTGTACTTCACAGGAAAAGCATTTGTTTCAGAGCAAATGTCTGGGCAAGTAATGAAAAAGTGGTTTTTTTCCCCCTTAATATTCTTTCAAATATAAAGAACAAATATCTTCTTACAGAAGTAGAGGTGTATTAACATCTTATCTCTAATAAAACAAATATTGCTGTCTTATTATGAGTACAGGTACTCCAATTTGAAGCTTCACTGTATAAATAAACCAAATATTTTATAACTTAATGATACAAGAACTGACTACTACATCTATTCTAAATCTATGTAAATCATTAATACCTTAGGCATAGTTATATGACTCTACAGAATTAAAAAATTGTAAGATGGAATCAGTGGAGCTTATTTAATGTTTTCTTGAAATCTCTTAGACTACTCAAGCTGACGCACAAAACTGATGCCCTAGTATAATACTTACATATAAAAATTTTTTACCTGCATATTCTTACCTTATTCTTTACATCTTTATATAATGACCTTTTATAGCTGTCTAAATTGTCTTGATAAAATTTTGTTGTCAAAGGAATGAATGAACTATAAATAAACCCTTAATTATTTCTTGAGTTATTCTCCTACACACTAGAAAACAAATATGTGTGCATATTCAGTGAAGTAAAATGTCAGTAAGTTGCTTCAAAATATAAGCACACATATATTCTCCTTTTCATAGGCTGTTAAAATATTTCCTCTGAAGGTTTCTCTGTCCAAAGCACCAGAAAAAGATTTCCGAGTACATGGCAACAGACCTTGCACAAAACACCTGTACAAAAAATACACGCTAAAGGCAAGTAAGTGTCAAGTGAATTAAGCTCACCAATTCGTAGCTCACTGCAGGTAACTTAAGCCTCCTCTTCAGTCATCCCAGTGCTAAAATCTATGCAAAATAAACCAAACCCCCAACTTTTTCCTATTCTTCCCCTCAAATTATTCTATTTGCAATCAGATGAGAAAACCATGTGACATAAGTAGTATTTTTGCTCATACTACTCTCCACTATTTACCTTTGAGTAGGCAGTATCATGCAAAATTTCTGAAAATAATTTACCATTTTTTTCAAAAAGAAATAATATTGATATAAGTAATGGTGTTTGGAAGCATTTAATGTAGTTTATATGCTTTATAGAATTTTTTACTTTAAGTTGTGTGACAAATTTATCCATGGGGTGGGAGATAGTAAATCGGACCTCACTAAAAAACAAACAAAAGTACTCCCTGAATTACTCATCCTAACTCTCCTACTATACTGTGTTACATTGCTGTGAAACTAGCCCAATCTCTGCCAAATTTCAATATTCTAAGAGGAGAGATGATAAACGTCAAAATCTGCTTGATTAAAGCAGTCTCTGTAAATTTTTATTTAAGACCTCCTTTCCTAGTTGTGACTTGCTTTGAAAAATAAAACCTTTAACCTTTGAGACAATGAGCAACTCTCAGCTACTCTCATGGTAGCTTATAGTTGCACATTATTTTCTTAAATACTGTATTCACTCCCAAAATGTTTTACTTGAAACAGAGCTCTTGAACTCTTCTGTCTGGAGCTAGTGCTGTTTTTGCACATCCTTGGTAGTGAAAAAAATCCATCTTCTTGTGTAGCAACTTACATACATTTTTCATATTCTAATACAAAGTTTAAGTGACGGCATGAAACTTGTATCAGAAGAAATAAATTTGACTTTTACACCTTTGTATTTTTCCAAGTCTTATCACAGTGGCTTGAAGTGAGAGGAAGGTTCATTGGACATGTACTCCACCCAGCAAAAATCAGCTCTCTCCTCCACAGCAATAATTCCTTCCTGACAAATATTTCTATAAAAACAAGGTTCAGTAACACAGCTCATTTTTAAAACAGGGGAAGGCTATCGAAATAAAATGAGCTGTAGTGAAGAGCATGCTATTCATGGTGATATGTTCAATCATCACAGAACAGATACTGGCAGCCTTCTCCTCCCACAGCCATTTCAGCTGCTATGTACACACTGCACTGCCCCAGTTTCTCAAATAAAGCCACTACTGACACCTCAGGGCACAAAGCAGTTTAGCATTCAACAGCACATGTACTATCAGCAGTGGAATTATCACAAGAGGAAACAAACTATGGTTACAAAGTTTGTAAGGTAAGCAGGACAGCAGAAAGCAGAGCTGGCACTGGCACTTCTGCAGTGAGACCAGCCAGCAGCACTGGCTTGCACATACCACACCAAGTGCACACCATTCCCTCAGCTGGAAAATTCCTCTCTCTGCTCCAGAAGCACAGTGTAGCTCTCTATCATTGCAGTAGCATGTACTCTTTAAGAGGAGAAAGTTTTGTTCCCTTAATTGAGCTCCAAACTGCAATGACATCAGTAAAATACCTTGATGACATCTGTCCTTTTATGAAGGGAGAACGTATCAGTGTTTAAGATTCAAATACTGAATGAAGAATACAAGATTATTTTTTTAAGCTGAAGGAATAGTCAGTGTTCTTACTCATCTTCCAAGAGCAAATTTCTTAACTAATTTAGTATTTTACAAGCATGATTGCTAATGTACTGCTAACTAAACACTATCTTTGATTTCCACTTTTTTGCTTCCTATCTGCTCTTCCAAGACTGGTCCAATACTTGGCAACATTCAGCTACTGAAGATTTTTGTGTGCTTTCATTTAATTATTCAAAGTATAATTATTTATAAAATTCTTCACACCACCCTCTAAAAAACTAAAATATGCTTTATTTGCAATATGAGCTTAGAATAGAGACTATGCAGTTGAATTAACCATTTTGTCAGCAAGGATGATCTGAGACTTTTCTTTTTCCCCTCTCCTTCTTCAAAATGGTTGAAGACAATCTATTTCATTCCCATTGCTTTCCATGGGGCTTTAAAAAGCCCCAGAACCACAAAAAAAACCCCAAAAAAAAACCAAAACAAAACAAAAAAACCCACATCCTATGCATTCAGTTGTAAAATGAACAGCAAAAAACAGAATTTGTGCTTCTAAACTCGACCCTCTAAATAACTCCAACTCAAGTTTATTTTTACATATATTTAGATTTATTTGCTATACATCACTGTGAGCTTATAGTACTTGAAATCCATTACAGGATTGTTTTTTTTTTGTTGTAATAATCAGTTGTAACTCCACAAAGACAATAATACTGCTGTGGAAGACCAAAGGGGAGAAAAGCCATTTCAATTTATTTACAGTTCCTTATTTTGTAAACATTTACTCTACACATTGTCTAAGTTCTAAGAAGGATAAAGAGATATACATAGAGACAGGAAACAAAGCCCTGTTTTTCTATTCATATTGAGCATTAGCATATTATAGATGAAACATCTGCCCTTTCTCGTTACCATAGCAGTAAGCTGTCTTCAAATAAGTTTTATTTTTTAACTTTCCAGAAATGTAAATATTTTGAAATATACAACTACATCTACGTAAGCCAATCCATTTGGCTTTTATTCCATTTCTAGAATAATTTAAAGTGCTATAAGCAACCCGTCAATCAACACTTTTCTATAATAACAAAACTACTTTAAACATTAATTTACAAGATAATATACAACGTTTGTCTGAAATAGCTGAAATTTCAGCACAAAGTCAGTCACTGTCACACTTAACAGCAATTTTTTTGTTCTTTTTTGTTTTGTTTTTTTTTTTTTTTTTTGCAGAACATAGAATAAAAGCTTTGAACAGTTTTGTTGAGCTGTTATTGCCACAATGGCTTATCAAGTTTTCTACAAAAGTGGACAAGAGCTACTGGAACTGTATTCTAGCCTGTCATTTATTTTTTGAGGTCACATGACAGTAAGTTTGCATATTCCACAAGTCTACTGAATTACAATATTGTCTACCTATGATACATGATGTCATTTTAATCAGAGCTGGTGCTAATTGTAAATTTACAACATAGACCCACTCAAAAACATCACAAGTATTTTTTTTCTTTGGACAGGAATAAGCTATATTCTTGGAGCTGATGTGCTACACGGCTACAACAGTATAACAGTATATATCTGACACTTTATGTTGAAGAAAGATGCATCTGTTTCTGTACTTTTAATGCCCTACTATAGCTACAAATTGTTCACTGAGTTTTGCTTGCTTTAGCCTTTTAATTTTTTGGAACTATCATAGTCTTACATTCTCTTGCTATTTCGTAAGTCTCTGCCACTTAGCTCAATATTGTCAGTAGTTGTCCCAAACCTGCGGATCATTAACAGCATGTGCAAAACACTCTTTAAATACAATCAGCATGCAGCTACAACACATATTAACTGACTTTTTTCTACACATGAACAAGAAACAAGACAAGTGGCACTGTTGACTTTGGACATCTTCTAACTTCACCACATGTGAACTGGGATGCATTTAGAAGGAATGCTCAGCTTCTCATCCATTGTGGCACCACTTGAATAACCCATCATTGGTCTGGACCAATCTCTGCAGTGCTGCTGCCAAATACCCACACGCAGCTTTCTTAGAGGTTCACAGAGGGCAACTTCATTCATAGACATAATTTGAATACAAAAATAATAAGCTATATTCAATGAAGCAGCCCCCTAGCAGGATTGCAGGAAAGGTGTGTGTGGGAAACCTGGGAGGCAATGGTAATATGGATAAGAAAATTTTGCAGGCCACAAGGCTCAAAGTAACTAATGTTATTTTTTAGCCCACAAGGTCAATATTTTGTAAAAGAGTCTATAGCTTAGAAAAAGTATGATAGTATATTACAGATGCAAGAGCATGAAAAACATCTGCTATTTAAAAATAATAACTAATGGGCACACTGAAAAATTATAAAAAAAACCCAAAACAGATAAGTAAAATACATTATATTGCTCCTAGGGATTTTTAAGCTGCACTGATTCATGTCAGGTTTGGGACAATAACCTGTAGAAATAGTGAAATACTTATTCAAAAGCCCATATTTCTATGTCTTGAATAGTGAAGTCTTCTCGCTTAGAAAGTGTGTGATTCCCAAATGTTTTACATGAATGACTTCTTCCATGGTAGAGATCACCATCAAGCCAAAGAGCAAACTCTCCTCTGCAAGAGAGACAATGTGTTAAAGCAAAAGACTGAGAGAATAAGCATTAAATCCATCAATGTATTTTGCATTCAAAATTTAGAACTGAGAAGGAATTAAAGGATTAGTTTTCAACACAAGTACCTCATGGCTGTTAATAAATTTATGCTATAAGAATTTTTTTTTTTTACTCTTTATTATTAATTTGGGAATATCCCTTTTGCAGATATTCTGAAATAAGCTAACTAGAATTTCGTGTTTTCAGCCTCTTACATTTTTATTAAAGAGATGACATAACAGCACTTTTATATCTAAAGAGAATGCTAGAAACAAATAAGGAAAACATTCTAGAAGCATATGCACCTGCATGGGCAGGAAAAAAAACAGGACATGACAATGTATGATTTCTGGAGACCCTGGCATGTTTTGGGGTGTTTCAATTCAGGCCTCTTCTAGTTACACGTAATTTTCACGTTTTCATCCTTCCACAATCATATCCTGTGTCCATTCTGAATAAATGAAGACACATGTGCAAGTCAAGCATGGAAGGCATCATAACCTTGCAGGGCTGAAACTTTATGCCACATTATGGGGAAGACAAATCTGCTGTTTAAGTTTTGTCAACATTGGAAGCTAAACACCTGACAGACTAAAGTTTCTTGGCTGGTAACTGTTGAGTCCTGAGCTACCAAACTGAAGTAAATTCAAATTTTTCTTTTCAAAGGTGTCCAGACAAATATTTTAACAGAATCTAACTGTAACTTACCCTCCTCCACCAAAAGCAAGAGAATCCATGTCTCCTTTAATGAAAAACATGTTGTCTCCTGTCCATTTAAAAACCTAAGGGGAAAAAAAAAAACCAAAAACAGACTAGCAAGTAAAAATATCTGAACTTTTCATTTTGGCAGAAGGGAAACCAATCATCAGTAAATACAGACTATGGGTGGGTAGAGGCCAGTTTAATGAAGTTGACACAGAAAATTCAGGAAACAGCTGCAGACAAAAATTCTCTGATGTTTTATGCTAATTAAAATAAGACCATTCCAAACCAGGTCGGTTTTGAGCACCAAAACTCCTACACAATGAAAAATACCAAGGAAATATGCTTAGATTAGATGATATGCCCCTAAAAAGGATGTAGTTTATGAATTTTTAGACAGACACCTGGAAGAATTTAAACAGTAGAAAAGTCTTCAATACAATTAAAGAGTCAGGTTAAATGTGTCCTTCAGCATGCAAACACTACCAATTCACTCTGCACATAAAGATTTCAGAAAAAAACTAGTGTGATGACTTTTTTGGGGGCCATCTTGTAATGTTTTCCAGATTTAGTTAGATTAATTCCTTAAGGATTTTAAGATCATGCACGTGGGGTGGTGGTGGGGAAGGGAGCAAAAGCATACAAACTGTCATGACTACTTACCTCAAAATCTGGAGAAAAAGTGAACATAAAAGTCTCCCCAGTGCCATAAAAGCCATCACTCACTTTAAATGGTTCAGATGCTAGTGCACCAAAAACCTGTAGCAAAAATACATCAGAGCAAGAAAAACTTCAGAAAAACACATTAGAGAATCCAAGAATCTCTAATGATAGTAACTGATAAATCAAGTTGTAAATAACGTCAATTTAAAATTCACTCTACGAATTTCACTGTACCACTGTTCTGAGTGCACTGAGATATGGACTTTGCACACGTAAACTCTAAAAAGCAGGACAGATAAGACACTTTTTCCTTTTGGTTATTTCAAGCATCTGGGTCAACAGACTAGACATCAGAAAACTGGCTGTTAACTTTTCTCTGTCAAACATTTTGTGACCTTAGACTGTACTTAGTGTGTGCAGATAAGTGAACTTACATAGAGCATTTTTTAGCATAAAAATCCATACTGAATTCAAATTTAGTTTCATAAATAAAATATAACAAAATGGGCTGGTGAAATACATAATCCATATTTAAGTAACTACATGCAATGGGTACCTTGCATATTTCCAGCAATGGGAACCCTTGCAATTATTTCTTAGTCCTCAAACTATTTGAGTCTCTGTATCCCAACTTCTTTTAAGGGCTTAAGTCATTCTTTCAATAACTGCAGCAGTTCTGGTAGCTAAGTTACATTCAGGTAGCTATGACCTGCCTTACTTCAGACAAACATCCTTAGGGCTGATACCACATCTAGTAAATAAATATAAGTAAAAAAGATAAAAGTAAATGTAAGATTTCATTCACAACAGATATTCCTTGACAGGAATTAACCTTCAGTTAAAGTACCAAACAGAGTTTTGTCAAACCTAAACTATCCCAGTTCAGCCTCTATACAGGTGTAAACTTTACAAACAACACTTACTCCAGTGTTTGTCTTGGATCCTCTCAAAGATGTTATCTGTATATCCAGTAAAACACAAAACTAGTCCATTCCAACCATGCAGAAGACCTTACGTATTTTACTTAAGAGACTCTGAAGCTTTATTTCTAATTATGGAATACATTTACATAATAAGAATCTCAGACAGTTTACCACATAATTCCCTACTCAATGGAGGACTGATTCTAAAGCTATTAGGTTGACTCAATTTTGTCCAGTTGAGCTTTGAGTACCCTCAGCAATCAGGATTTGACAATCTCTCTGTGTTCTATATACGTCAAGCTGACTCTTGAAAGACTATGTCCTTTGCTATAAGCCATGATAAAAGAATAAGGCTTTACAGAAAAAGTGCAATCTGCTTCCCAACAGTTACTCTAGTTCTTGAGAAGGGATGTCCCTAGGATTTTAACATGAGATCTGGTTTTTGTGGCTAGTTGTTAGGGTGGATAACTGAAATTCCCATGTCCTAGGTTCAATTAGTGGGTAACTAAAATTTCCATGTCTAGGTTCAATGCATTGAACCTAGAAGGTGTGCACACTTCTGCAGTGCATACAATCTGAAGAATGACTTTTCATGAAACTAGACAGCCTTGAAGTGGTTAACTGTATTAATCCCATTTCTACACCACCACTTATTTAGTGACTCATGTTCAGGAATCAGGTACCAATTTTTTTTCAAATGGCTCTCAGAGTTCACTAACAGAAGCACACACCAGTGGACAGACAATTCATAACAACTGTAATGATGCAACTATAGATTTCATGGACACCTTTATTGAAGAATCTCCTAGAATTGACTGGGGCAGGCAATTTAGGTTGCTTTACCTTACAAATTCCAACTAGGCATTGCTCAGCTTTTACACAATTAAAGTTTGTAACAGTTCAGTGTTTTGCTTGTGTTTTTTTCTTTTGTTTGTTTGGCCAGCCATTTAAATAAAATTATTAATTGATCTGAAAAAGAAAGCAAGATTGGAAAAGGTTTTTGAATAAAAAAATTCTGTAGCGTGAGGCTTAGCAGCCTTAAATGGAACATTATGAAGAGTTACAAGGTACACTTGCTCCTTACTCAACCTATTATCAACATAATAAAAAAGCAGTCTTCATAAACATGGACAGATATCTCAGGGGAAGCAGCCCAGGAAAGAAATTCATTCTAGTTTAAAAGAAAAGTGCCTCAACCAAGGATATGACAATTCCAGCATCTTTCATAATCATGGAAGATACAAAGTGAGCAGAACGACGAATACCTAAGAGGACTGAGCAGATATGCTCAGCAAATGTCAGGAAGCTATCTGGTCATATTTCTGTCATTTTTCAAAATGGCTGAATCTCATTTAGGATCTTCTCTGAACTAGAATCTTAGAAAACAGGCAGTGATCTTGGAGTGTAAGTATGAATACCTATGTGGTCTCTTAAAACACATTTTTGGAGGGCATATACAGTATTTATCTTAGCATACTGCTAGTGAACTATTCCTGAACACATTCTCCTATAAAGCACTTAAGAGTTTTTTAAGTCATGGAAAGCAGTTTTAAAGTACTATCTGCCAAGAAGACACAAGACATTAAAATTAAATTAACCTCTTTCAAAAAAAATCATTAGCTTCACAAATAAAATTAATTACCCAGACTAATTATCAAAGAGCATAGTTAGCTACCATTGTCTTATGTTTCATGATTGTAGATCCTTGCATGAAGAGGAGAAAGACTCTGTGCTTAATTTCCATGTTTTGAACAGAAAAATAGCGCAAATTAATTTTCTGCTGTCAAATGCAGACATTTTTCATTAACAACAGGAGACAGAGCTACTGAAAACACCACTCCCACTACACTGGTGAAGGACTGAACTTGTAAAACTCATCTGAAGCACTCCTCCTGCATATGCTGCTCGCTGAATAGACTGGATTTCCCCCACTCTCGTGTGGAGTCCAGTGACTACTTGATCCAGAATTCCAAGGCATGCTTTCATACATACTCCTAGGTATAAGGCTGTAAGCTGAGATTCAGCAAGGTTTGTTTCACAAAAAAAAACACCCCAAAAAATACGAATTCCATGTTTTCACAGGGCAACCATGACACTTTTTGAACATTAAAGCCAAGATGCTGATACACAAAAAGTAACATGAATTCCTTCAGCAAGAGACAATACTACACAGTGGTGGCAAGACAGCCCCACCAGAAAAAGGACATTTTTTTCTGGGACAGATCAGGTACTAGGAAGCAGGTGTATCTTACTAACTTATGAGAAGCTAATAAGTGAATTAGAGAAGTCACCAAACTACATTTATGAGACTGATGAGTCTGCTGAGACATCTCAGGTCTATTCAGTTGGTTCTGTCTTCAAAATCAAAAGCTATATGAAGAAAATATTTTTAAAGAACTTTGGGGAAAGAGTCCACTACTAGCAGAGAGTTAGAAGGGATTTTTCTTTTTAAGGGATTGCTAGGGTAGGAAACAATGGAAAAATCAGGTTGTGACTTGAATATGAAAAGATACCCTTCATTTACTGTTTTCAGACCCCCTGAATGAGACCATGTTTTCTGAAAATAAAAACTGGGAGAGGTAAGTGAACTGAATGCTGCAGATTTAACAGCAGTTCTGTCAATTTTTCATGAAGCAGTAACATGCTTCCACAAGCAAACACAGAAGTTGCAGAAAAAGAATCAAGACGTTTCATACTGCTTACAGTGTCCACTTGTTACTAGACTATTCAAGAGAGGATGTCTGCTATTCAAATTGTGAGATGTGAGTCACTTTCTGAAATTCATAACCCAGTCAAAGGAAAACAGAGCACACCTACAGAGACTCCAAGAACAAGTTAATAATGTAACAAAGGTAGTACAGCTCTTTAAAGATATTGGCTGCAGCCACAGAATATACCAAGAAGTACTACACACAGCTAACAGCGTTCCAACTCAACAAGACCTGCCAGCATCGGAAAGTTTTAGAGACTGTATTTCTTGTGCATTAAGTGCATAAAAAAATTTAAAATTATATTGATTAATTGGATATTACAAGACTCTTGCATTATGACAGCTAACCTATATCATTAAAGTATTTCCTAGATGTGTAGTATGTTGGAGGTCTGAATAAAACACATTTCTAAGGAGAAAATTTGCTTGATATACAAAATTTTACCTTGTTTGATACACAGAATTTTATCTCCCATGACGGACTGAAGCATCAGCTATTCCTTTATACTCCTGAAACATTTTTCTTGATGGGTCCCCTACTGCCACACAAGCATTTTCCTACCTGTCCATCACTGTCTTTGATAACCAACAGCACAGGTGTGTCTAATCCCATCATTGTCCGATACAAGGTCTTCAAGCTCATGCCATGCTTTGCAGTACTGTAGACAAGAGTCCATGGATAGCCAATGGTCCGTGGTGGAAGAGACTTTGTGAGCTATTAACAAGAAAATGACAACCCTTTATTTAATGTATGTTTTATATTTAAGAATATGTTACATGTAAATGAAAGCAGATTATGTTCTGCTCAACCACTTTTACGTGGCCTTAAAACCTAAGAACAAAACCTGAAGTTTCACATGTATATATTCTACTTTTGTTCACTCAAGCAGGTTTCTTTTCCTACCTCTACTAGTGACCTGAATGATTTATCAACTACAGAACAGGGCTCTTTAAGGTCTCTAAAAGGTTTATCCATATAATTATTCTTCCATAACAATATTACATATCCCACTAATGTCTTAGTATTGAGTAAGTAGATCATTGAAGTCAGCAGGTAACAAGGTGAAGGGTAAATGCTGCTTGTTGCCCCATTCTTGTGCTTTTTAATCCAAAACTTCTATTAACACATTTGCTATGAAATCACTTTGGACTGGACAGCAAGAACTGCAGTGTTTTCACTGATGTTTTCCAGAAAGGATGGAAGTAGGGCAAAGACAGACAAGAGTCTGTCTGAATACATGGTGTATTCAAAGTTAGGATTTAAAAAAAAGCAGTATTTTAGCTATGAATCGTGCTCTGCTTCGACACTTAGACACACATGTCTATGGTGCCAGATGGGATCCACCCAAGGAAACAGACAGAGCTGGCAGATATGCTTCACTGAGCCACTTCCCACCATTTACCAGTATTCCAGGATAACTGGGGATGTCCTAGTTAGCAAATGTGTGTCCATTTACAAGATGGGCTGTAGGAAGGACCCCAGGAAGTACAGGCCTGCCAGTCTGACCTCAGTGCCTGGGAAGGTCACCTTGAGTGCCATCACACAGCACATGCAGGAAAACTGGGGGATCAGGCCCAGCCAGGGTGGGTTCATAAGAACCTAGTACCTGGCAAATGTGATTTTCCTCTATGACAAGGTGACCTGCTTGGTGGATGAGGCTGTGAATATTGTCCACCTGGACTTCAGTAAAGCCTTTGACAGCACTTCCCACAGCACTCTCCTGGAGAAACTGGCTGCTCATGGCTTGGACAGGTGCACTGTTTGCTGGATAAAAAACTGGCTGGATGATCAGGCCCTGAGAGTGGTGCTGAATGGAGTTAAATCACTTTGTGGCCAGTCACTTGTGGTGTTCCCCAGGGCTCAGTACTGGGGCCAGTCCTGCTTAATGTCTTTACTAATGAACTGGATGAGGGGATGAAGGGCATCCTCAGTCTGTTTGCAGATCGCAGCAAGCTGGGCAAAAGTGTCAATCTCCTGGAGGGTATGTAGGCTCTGCAGAGGGATCTGGACAGGCTGGACTGATGGGCCATGGTCAACAGTACGAGGCTCAATAAGGCTAAGTGCCAGGTCCTGCACTTGTGTCACAAAAAGTCCCTGCAGCACTACAGGCTGGAAGAAGAGCAGCTGGAAAGAGGAAAAGGACCTAAGGGTGCTGCTTGACAGACAGCTGCGCATGAGATAGCAGGTGCCCAGATGCCCAAAAATGGAATCATGACTTGCTCCCCTTGTCAACTGAGCACTGGTGAGGCCATACCTTGAGTATTGTGTGCTGTTCTGGGCCCCTCACTGAAAGAAAACATTGAAATGCTGGCAGGTAACCAAAGACGGGCAGTGAAGCTGTGTCTGGAGAGGACTGAGGGAGCTGGGATTGTTAAGCCTGGGGAAAAGGAGGCTCAGAGGGACCTCATCACTCTCTACAACTACCTGAAAGTAGGCTGCAACAGTCAGTCTTTTCTCCCAAAACAGGACAGGAGAAAAAGTCCTCAAGTGGAGCCACTGCAAGTCTGGATGAGATACTAGGACAAAGTTCTTCAGTGAAAGGACTGTCAAGCATTGGAACAAGGTACCCAGGGAAGTGGCTGAGTTACCAACCCTGTACAAATATTTAAAGGAGGCATAAGCCATGGGACTTAGGGAAAGGATTTAGTGGTGGACTTGGCAGTGCTGAGGTAACAGCTGGACTCAGTGGTCTTGGCCATCTTTTCTAATATACACAGTTTATTTTCTTCTATTTAATATCACACAAGGTCTTCTTACTGGTGTTTTTAAACTAAAGTCATAGCATTTGTGATACCTTCATGTGCAAGAGTAAAAAATGATATATCTAAGCCCATACCTTTTCAATTTGTTCTGGCTGTAGTAATTCACTTGGATCACTAAGATTTGGCCGGAATGCTTCAGGCTCCAGGTCTGTTTTGATATTTGTTGCCTGTTTTGAATTGGTATCTTCTCTTGTTGTTATCTACAAAAACAATAGCAAGAAAATAAATAAATGCCACTCTATCAGCAGACAAGGTAAAACTTCACAGGTTTAAAAACATGCAGTTATCAATTATGCAAGTCCTTCCGAAGTTTAGAAATCCAACAGATTTGATCTGACAGAGATTTCCACTGCTTCCGATAGCAAACTGGTACATTACTATCTAACAATAACTTACATGGACACCTACTCAGAAAAAAGCTATGGTTCTATGCTAAAACAACAAACTGTTCTCATACACAGCTGAAGAGCTTCAAATGCTTTTCAGATGATACCTTAAAAAGTTCTTGCATTTTAAAACTGACATAGCATTCTAAGTGTAATTAAAAAAAAAAAAAAAACAGAAAGGAAAGGAATTAAAACTTTAATATGGACATTTCTCAGTAGCTTCTGAATCAATACTCTTTTAGAGTACTTAAGAAATTTTTCAGATATGCAGTAGACTCTGGGAAGACTGCTACCATATATTTTGAGCAAATCACTTAAATGGAGCCTTAGGAATAGTGCTGCTCCATAAGATCTGCTGGAGTACTTAAGGGAATCAAAGAAGAAAGAACTGAGATAGTGGGGTAGGAAAGCAGCAATAATACTTAAGCTGCATAGTGAGCACTGAGGTCTGGCAAAGACGCACTGTGCAGGGTCCTGCAGTAATTTAAAATACCTGACCTACATATCTACCCTATTGAGTGGAGATTGCAGAGGCCACAAAGTTCCTCATCAGATGTAGCTCACAACAGCTTCTTACCCCAGTCAACACTCACTGGTACTTCAAGTTAAAATGCTGTGTCTCGATAACTAGAATAGCTGTGATCCAAACAGATTTCCATCTATAAATCCAGCTGCAGGGATACTTAAAGCTTTCTAGGAACAGTGAAATCCAACAAAGGAGTAGGACAAAGTGAGGAAGTTAGTAAGATAAGCCACTGCAGCAAGACTTACTAAAATGTAGAGAGAAAAAAGAAATCTTAACAATATTAAGTGCATCTGAAAAATGTATTGGCCTAAACCAGGTTTCACTGAAAGCCAGACTGTCCAAATTAAATCCTGAATCCTGAAAATTTCAAGAAAATACTTGCCAAATCCACTTTGCCACATCCCTCATACTTTAAGCACACAGGACACAACTGCAATATTTCAGGTTTCACCACAGTAAACTTTGCCAACCTTTTGTGAACTTCCTTAGTTAATTAAAAAAAAAAAAAGGCAAATCAAATCAAACTCTGAAATACAGATAGGAATATTTAAACAAATACAGCCGCCTGAGCCAAAAGAAAAGTACACCCCTTTTATCTCCCTCAAGAACTACAAAAAAAGTTCTTATCACAAACTCGTGTTATTTAAAAATTGGCTTATAAAGTCAACATCTCAAAGTATATTCAGACAGTAACTCAATTACAGTATTAATTCCAAACCCAAGAAAAGGTGTGCTTAAACCACATATCAAGCAAGAAAAAAGCTTAAGTTTTCCTTTTTTCAGTGGAAGGTAACAAGAACTTGCAATGTAGACTAAGCACTAATTTCCATATCACAAGAAAAAATGCAATTATCCATGTAGTTTCATGTACAAAAAGATGACCTGCATGCTGCTTTAGAGAGTGCTATCTCTAAAATGTTATTTCATATTCCAAGTATTTTACACTTTAAATGCCTGTCATCTATCATATTAGGGCTTCAGCTCCAGAGAAGTTCAGCATTGTCCAACTGTAGAGCAGAGAGTTTTTCCCCTTGTCATTCTTTAATTTTCATTAAAGACCACCATGCAAAACATGAATAATTTGGATTCAAGTGGTGCGGCGAACTGAGCTTTTTGCTTAAGAGTTTTTGGTGATTGGTCTATTTTTTTTGATGGATTTTTTTCTTCTTTATTATTATTAAAGTAAAGCAGTTTTCTTCTAGGAAGAACACTGCTTTGTAGAAGCAGTCAAAGAGTGTCTGTTCAAAAGAATCTGAGAGAAAGCACTCTAACTTCAAAATCTGCAGATTTATTTCCTACCAAAGTTGGACAAAGCAGACTGAGCTATGGTCAGATTTCAGGCGTTTCCACGATTGGTAAATGTCACACAGTTTACACCACATTTGAGAGCACAACTCTCAGATGACCTCAGAGCAGAGTTTATAGGCTGCAGTCCATCTCATCAGATTTTTCTGGTCAGCCTAAACCTTGAGTTTGAGCATATCAGGTGAAAGGTATTTGGAAAGAGCTCCTACACTTCCAGAACATTAATACAGGGATTCTCCACCACCACTTGCCAAAACTAGAATAGTTCTGTTCTCAAGTGGGAACAACTGGTTTTTGTCTTTTTTTTTTTTGTTGTTTGTTTTGTTTTTTTGTTTTTTCAAGATTTTTGACTTTCCTATAACAGTGCAGCTTTTGGGATCAAGGTTCATGCTCATTATTGATATACATAATTGAACTACTTACAAAACATTTTAAAGTAATTAATTTTGGATTATTAAACAAATAAATATCAAAGCTAAGAAAATGTTTACTTATTAATATGTAAAAAAAAGCCAAGATCAAAGATATAAAAAACCACAGAAAAAAAATTTTACATTTTCAGCAGCCAAGTACTAGAGAAAAAACAAAAGACTCAATGAAATCTAAGGAAATCTAAGCTATGCTTTCCATCAGTAAGGCATGTATAATGTGCACAGCAGCTAACAATTTTATAGCTCTCAAAAAACTAAGGAACACCTAAAGAGAATGCAAATATCAGTTTCCATCCATAGCCACAGACCTTCAAAAATCCACACTGATTTCAAAGTAGTGTTTTGTGTGTATGTATATGACCTTTGCCACGTTCAACTCCCTCAGTTACCTGCTTTTATAATGGGAAAAATACTTACCTATTTCACAGAAGTTATGAAGCTTCATACTTGCCATTTACTGTGAGATTCTTGATGAAAGATTCCTATATATAAAATTAAACACCCATGCAACAAAGTTTTGATTCTTCACCTGTTTTGCATTCTTTTTAGGGAAGCTTCTAACACAACACACCAGTCTAAAGTAGAAGTTAAAACACAACACTGCAAGTCAAGCAGCACTGAAAACAAATTTTCAAATTCTAACAGAAAATTCCTGTGTGAAAAAGGTGGAAGTAGTAATTCCATCAAAAAATTACTGATTCCATTCATAGAATTGCACAATTAAATACATCCAAAGCAAAGGAATTTTCTGCTGGATCCTTGTAGTGCTGTAGACAAGACAAACCCACTGAGTGCAGGAATTGCCCTGATCCAAGACACTACAAAGAAAGATGTTTTAGTATCTGGAGATGGGGTTTAAACTACTGAAGAGGGCACCTGGAGACGTCTGCAGAGTGTGCGCAGTTCTTCGCTATTTAGAGCATCGATCCTGCGGTGATACTCAGCCACTGACACTACCTGAATATGGAGACAGGAAGACAATAATTCCACTGACAGTTGAAGAAAAGTAAAAAGGTATGAAAGAAAAAACTGGAAGAGAGTAATGAAGGGAAAATGTGCAATGACAACAAACAAACAAGAAGGGCCAAAAGATGACTGTTTCTGCAAGGACAGTGCACATGTAAGTGATTTTAGACATATGAGTAAACACAGCAAGATTACAAAATAAACACTAAGGGCACTAGCAGTCAGACATCTCACTGATCTAGGATGAATAAAGAACTGATATAGGAGTGCATAAGTTTACAGTATCAGGATGCTAAATGAAAAGTCAATCTGAGTTACATGCCTTAACCCAAACTCTTCAGCCCAAGGTCCTCTCAAACATTCTTTACACTCAGATTAATGAACCTTGTCAACCTGGTTTGCTTTCCTAGATGAAGACTAGAAGCAAATCTCAGGCTTCTCAGTAAGCTCTAACTCTTGTGTCTGGGAGTGAAGATAAAGACAATGTAGCAAGACTACAGTTTAATAACATCCCAATACCACCCGACAATTTCTTTATCCTGGACTTTCTACTCCCCTCCAAAGCTTCTGGAGTTGCTCATCTGTCAACACATTCATTTCAAATGGCATCTCCACTTTGGCAGGAGGTCTACAGCCAGAAAGTCTTTAGTCAGAAAGCTCTAGAACATGCTGCTCTGGTGCAACAAGCTGGCTAAAGGACTACAACAGTCATTTTGATGTAACTAGAGCAAATAATGTGATTTTGAGAACAACTCAAAATCATCATTGGTATGAAAGCATCTTTAAACAGCTGGTGAAGAGATTAAATGGATGTCCCATGTAGTAAGAGCATATTAAAAACTTCTAGAGCCTACCACAGTGCAAAGGAAGACAACCACAAGTCCAGCAGCTCCCCATCTACCTGTCCCTACTACAAGGAGTTTGGCCAGATACTCGCCACTGTCCTGAGTACAGAGCCCACAGTCATGCATGACTGGCTCTTGAGCAGCGATGGTTCACTCTACCCCATGCAACTGCAAGGCAAGGAAAAAGGAATACTTGTGTCATCCAGCTTCATTACTGAATAATCTGTCATTACTAGCACTCATTGTATCTCCATTATTTTTCTACTGTACTCTCAAAACAGGTAACAAATATTGTTGTAAATTGTATTGACTTGTGTATTCTCAGAGTCAGACAGATATATGTAAAGCTTTAGCAGTATTCCACTCAAACATGTGATAGTGTAGTTTTATCCTTTTATTTGCTATGACACTTCATTGCAAATTTACACTGCTCACACCAGCAATTTATGAACATAACCCTGAAAGCAGTAATGTGAGGACCCTTTAGCCTTACTGCTTCTTAAGCTACACCCTACCACACGTGAGGCAGTAGGTAACTTACAATAGGCTGTAAATGCGTGGTTACTTAGGGAGATTCTTGAGAAAAAAAATCTCAAAATCTCCAACACCATTATATAGTTGTTGTTTCGCATAGTGGAAATGTAGACAGTTTTATGGGCACTGCCATCTTGCCTTCAACCTCTCAAACGCATACTTGTCATCATCTTGCATCTGTGAATTGCTTACTAGCTTTTTAACTCAGAGATCGACCTTTTCAAATGCCATGGAGATGCCTCATTTTTCTTGCTTGAGAGAAACATGAATACCTATTCATGTGTGTACAATATAATAGCTTCTTGGCAGGCTGAATCTGTTGCACACTGCCACATTCCATTTGTTTCGAGAACAAAAACCTGCATAATGGCAGACCATTAGTATGCAATGACAAACATCATAAATAGCATGTCATAGAATGTCAAACTAGCCACAGGAAAATTAAAGGAAAAGAACCCACGCTCTCAAACCCAGAGTTTATTTTAAGTATAGAGTCTGTACTAAGCATACAGTTCATACTAAGCTCCATGAGTAAACCATGAGAAACTGTCTCAAGTTTATCCACTCATCACTGAACTAGGTTTCAAACAATTATGTTAAGATACTTCAGTCTTTCAGACTGCAGCACCTGGCCTTCTATATAATGCCTGTGGTTTAGGTCAACATGCTTTACTCTTGCTCTGCAGTGGACAAGACTACAATACTTCTTGCTTAAATGAGCTACAGAATCCTAAAGTCACACGTCTAAGCTTACTAGCAACTACCTTAAAGTTCATTCAGGAATTGAGATATATCTTGCAAACAGACAGCATTTTGTCCCTGCCAGGCTCGAGAGCACTGCTTTGAAATGTTAGTAGTAACATCAGAAGTTTATTCTTCCTTATAACCTGGTTTAATTCATAGACTGCTTATGCTATTTCCTGTTCCATCAAGATTTCCTCATGTTCCTTCCTTGCAGTCCTATTAATCTTCTAGTCTATTTCATCAAGCTAAATAAACCAGTGTTTTCTTATGTCTCCTGCCCCACTCCCAGCCCCTCATCAACTGCCTGTTTTCCTATCATTCCAGGGCCTACTTCTACCTCATTCTACTTTGAACTTTGATTCTCTAACACAGAACGTAGTCTTTCATACCGTATGAGAAATACCTAGAAAGCAAGACATTTCATTAATAGAAGGTAGATGCAGATTCATATTCATCATAATGGACTGTAGTTTTCAGTATAAAATACTCTGTTGTGATAAAATTATTCCATTAAAATAATTAGTTTAAGGTCTACCTATATGGCTTTGCTATGTGCTTTACTTATTATGCTCTCTTTACTATGCCAGAATCCAGTTTCCTGGATAACCAAAGCTGATATTTGAGGATCAGGAAATGTTCCTGAAGGACGCTTTGTTCTCTCTCTAGTTTTTTCTGCTTTAAAAAGAATGTAGGAGAAGAGAAAACCAGCTAAACCTCTTATGGTTGAACTGGGCACTGGCTGGAATAGAGCAAAACAAGTAACGGGTATAGCCTGGATTGTTAGTGTACTTCAGGGCAAAAAGGGCTCTGAAACTGTCTATTGCAGATGTTACAGCACTGGGAAGAGCTGCTGACTCCCTCAAAGAGATGGAGGCCCTACAGAGAGACCTCAGCAAATCAAAGGACTGGGCAATCACCAACCAAATGCAGCTCAACAAGGGACAGTGCTGAATTCTCCCCCTGGGATGCAGCAACCCTGGATGTATGAACAGACTGGAGAATGAAATGCTGTAAGCAGTGCCATGGAAAGGGACCTCGGAGTCCTGGTCAATGGCAAGTTGAACATGAGCCCTGGCAGCCAGGAGGGCCAAGAGAGTCCTGGGGGCATCAGGCACAGCATCACCAGTTGGGCAAGGGAGGGGATTGTCCTGCTCTGCTCTGCGCTGGGCGGCCTCACCTTGAGTGCTGGCAGCAGTTTGGGTGCCACAAGAAAAGACAGATAGAAAACTATCAGAGAGTGCCCAAAGGAGGGCAACAAAGACGGTGAAAGGCCAAGAGGGGAAACTCTATGAGGGGAGGATGAGGTCACTTGGTCTGTTCAACCAGGAGACCACACTGCAGTTACAACTTCCTCACGAGGGGAAGAGGAGAGGCAGGCACTGATCCCTGCTGTGTGGTGAGCAGTGACAGAAACCAAAGGGAATGGCCTGAAGCAGTGTCAAGAGAAGTTTACTTTGGATATCAGAAAAAGGTGGATATCAGAGGGTGGTTGTGCACTGGAACAGACTCCCAAGGTAAGTGGTCACAGCACAACTGATGGAGTATCAAGAAGTGTTTGGACAACACTCTCAGGCAGATGATGTGAATTTGGGGATGGTGCTGTGCAGGGCCAGGAGTTGGAGTGGATGATCCTTGTGGGTCCTTTCCAACCCAGCTTATTCTGTGATTCCAAGTTTGAAAAGACGTGGAAAATATCCTTACAGATGTAATACTACCTGCTGTATTCATATTGGCAGCATTGGTGAAAAAACACAGGATGAATTGTATGACTCGTGGCATGACTCTTTAAATTTTTTAACCTCTCCACACTATGTTAACCACTTAGCAAAACACCTAGCAGTTTTAATATTTAATGCAGTAAGTCGAGGGTTTGCATACTAATGATTCAAACATTCAGGAAGCCAAGGATTTTCCTTCTGGAGAAATTCATGTTTCTAAACTTTGTTTTTCTGAAAATATCTCAACAGTATCTAACTTTACAAGCTATGCTGGCCACTTGCAGTGAATGAAACTGAAGACAAAATTCCAAATAAGGAACATTTCTTGTCCTTCAACAACACACATGAAAATGCAGTTAAATTTTTTTAATGTTTGATCAGCTCCTTCAGCCACTGGCCGTATCATCCTGCTACAGGCAGATGTATAAAAAGCTTTTTACACCAGTGAGGGATTCCCCAGTTTAACAAAGCCACAAGTGACAACCCCCACCCTCTCCCCTGCCATGCCTGTTTGCTAACAGGGAGCAGCTTTCATTGCTGCCCTCAAAACAAACAGCTAAATGTCCAGAGCTAACAAGTAGCTGAAACTGTCTCCATAGAGAATGGGAGGGTCTTATCAGAGCTGAACAGTGCTTCTGGAAGTAAGAAGAGATAAAGCTTAACGGCATAAACAGCTCTGAAATATAAGTTACCTATATCTATAACTTTGTTATCAACTCAGAATATGAAATTAAAAAAACAAGTATTAAGAAAGAACACAAGCTGAACAATTTTACTTTGAATCTTAATACATAATACTGAATCTTAATACATAGGTATAAACTTGGCTGAACTGTAAACTTCATGAACATTAATTCCTGAGACTGAAAAATTTCAGGAGATTTAACTGAAGAAAAAAAATCCCAATGTAGTTTTATTAGGCCACTTACAAAGTTACTTTAGAATACCTTCCAATAAAAAGGTGCCTATGCGAACTGAATGCTGCAATGAATATTTTAAGAGAAAACACTAACTTTATTTTTCAGACAAATTTAGTTTCCTCCCAAAAATATTAGACTGCTGGAGAGAAGACAATATTGAAGAAGCACTCTGCTCCATCATATCAAATATCATTATTTGGGACATTTTGATTTCATCACAAAAAATGCATTAATTCATGGGTCGTACTGCACCATGTTCAAAGGTATCATTTGAAAAAAGCCTTAACCTTACGACTAATTTAATTTGATTAATTTTTAAAGCATGTGGCTGCAAAGCTATTAATTTTCTGTTTTGTGTGGTGTTCAGTCAATTCAACTCCCTGTCACTCTCCTGGTGACAAGGAAGGGAAGGGATGACAGCTGGCCATTTTATGCAGAGAAGGACCATAGAATGACAGCAGTCCCCTGGTTTGGCTGTCACTATGGTTCCCTCTCTCAGTATTTTTAAAGCTGTCTCTCTTCAAACGGTCGTGCACACTGGGGTGTTTTCCAGAGCAGGGAGAGAAATGCTGAGTAGGTCACATGACAGCAGCATTCTCCCTGTGACCAGTATTGTCCCCACAGCTTCGCACAATGAGCTGTTAAAAAATCTGCCTCAAAGTGCTCTAAGCCCACAACAACTCTACCAAGCTGTAATTAATATATACGGAAGTATCTGCAATAACCAGAATAAATGAACTAGAAAAGAACGCAATCAAAGCCTGAAGCACACAAAGTGTTACATCAAGTCTGCACACCTTAATAACAAGCTATTTTTTTCAAGACAGGAGAAAACACTCATACAAGAGATATGATAATGCCAGCAAGATAACTAAATTTAGTATGCAAAACATTAAACAGTTTAGAGGTTTGTGCAGACAGCTAAGAATTAGATTTAAGAAAATTCCTTTCTTAAAGCAGCAGGCCAGAAAAATTTACTAATTTTGTCCTGATCAAAAAAGATCTGTAGCAACACAACCAATAAAACCCAGCTCCCTTGCAGAACTATTTAGGAAAGTTTCAGCACTTGCAAGCAGAGAAACCAGAAGTTCAGCTGCTGAAACCACAGCACCTGGTGACTGAGTTCAAACTGACAAGAAAGCATTACACAGGCTCAGAAGTAACTGAATCACAGCCCAGCACGAAAATGTTTGTCTCCTGCTTTAAGCAGAAAAAAGTCAATTAAAGATCAACTTCAGATTCCACAGATCATTAAAGACATACAGGAAAAATATAAGTCTTTACTACTCATTTGCTTTCTTTTAACTTATAAACAATCTTTTCAAAAAGAAAAGATTGCTACTTTGCTACTCTACCTCAACTTTGTCAAGGCAGAATAATATTTCATAATTATTAAAAATGCAAACAATATAACACCCAACAATTCAATGGAAGAACTATAATAATTGAATCGTTCAGGTTGGAACAGACCTCACAAATCATACAGCTCCAACCCCCTCTCCTCACCCCGAGTCACGGGCAGGGAACCTTCCACTATACCAGGTTACTCAAAGCCCCATCCAGTCTGGCATTGAACACTTCCATGGATGGGAATTGCACAAATACTCTTGAGAAATCTATTCCAGTGCCCCACAACCCTCACAGCAAAGAATTTCTTCACAGTATCTAATCTAGACCTTTTCCTCCTTCAGATTAAGGCCATTCCCCTTTGTCCTATCACAACATGCCATTTTGAAAAGTCCCTCTCCAGCCTGCTTGCAAGAGAGCCCCTGTAGGCTTTGCAAGGTGCCATAATAAGGTCTCTCCAGAGCCTTCTCTCCTTCAGGCTGAACAGTCCCAACTCTCTCAGCCTGTCTCCACAGCAGAGGTATCCAGCTGATACCAAAACAAAGCCCATGGATCAACCCAGTGGCCTTCCTCTGGACTTGCTCCAAGAGGCCTGCATGAGACCATGCAGTCATGGCAAAAGCACAAACACGATGCATAAACCCCCAAATTATGTAAGACAACAAGTATGCCAAATATCTGTCTAGAAAAGGTTCTAGGCCAGTGATCTGTATAAGAAAGTAGTGGATTTCACTCTGCTTTTTTATTACTAAAAATACATAATTAGTTCACTCAATTACTCTAAAAATTTAATATGGAAAACTGATTCTAAAAATATTTCCGTAGTATTACTGAATTTCTGCAATCGTGCAATTCTGACACCTACAGAGAAGTACTAAATTCTCATCTTTCATGTAAGCCCTGTTATCATACCTTCGTAACTGCCAAAGAAATACAGGCGTTAGCTCACAAATAAAGTTATTCAATAACTCAAAATGTCAGAAGTTGTGCAAGCGCCAAACAATTCAAGCTATTAAAACCAACATTTTAACTCTCTTTGCACGATAATAACTTGAGAATATAAAAGCAAAGATCAGTTTTCATTGGTTTTGTCCCCTTTGGCTATACTGCTTATCCAAGCTGCGCAAAGCACAGACAAGCATTCCCAAAGATGGCAATCCACCTTTTGTTCCCTTGCATTGTCTGATGTCTTTTGTCTGAAATGCTTTAATAGGAAGAACCATTGCCTGCATTTTTGACATTCTAGAAACTTACTGGCATCTCTTGTATTGCCATAAAATAGAGACACAGTAAATACCGAACATTTACTAAAATGTGGGAGGCTGACATTACTAGTTTTTTTTTTTTTTAAGGGGAAGCACAATTACACCAGAAAGTGACCAAAATTTTGATTTCTTACCACGGGAAAGTACCAAACCCTTTCAATGCTAAGCTAAAATTAATAGCATCATCAGGAAAGTAACAAAGGACTTTCCGTAAATCATCTAGGGTAACTTAGTTGCTTCAAGCTAGCATTTCTGTTTTATTGTATCACTTCATTTAGCCCAGCAACTGTTGCTTCATGTCAGATGAGACTTCATCCAAATTCAGAACAACCACTAATGAGAGATTCAGTCAGAAACCTGTACACTTTATATACTGCCAGTCTCCTTAATATTCTTTCCACAGGTCTTGCATAACAGAAATAATTATACCAATTGCACATTAGGTTTATGAACATTCAGTGAAGAAAATACCCAACTTCAAGAATAGAACTTTCTTATCAACATAGCAACATTTTAAAAATATCCCCATCTTAGGTACATCTGTAACTCTTTTTCCAATTTGACTTTTTACATGTTAAAATCACATCTCTACCTCTCCCACAGCAAAGTTGATCCTTATTCTCACAGAGCCTTCTTTAGTTCAAAGTGTCCTTAAAACCTGATAAGTATTGTTTTTATAACACAGACTGGCTAAAGTTCAGTATTGGTCCTAAGGGAAACAATTATAACAAGGGATACTATTACCTTTTATAATATCTGTACAAGTTATATCTATATATCTATGTGTCTAGATACATGTTAAAAACCACATTCTTTGTAAACTGAACTTCAGATAGTTTTTACACTGCTACAGGGTATGCTAGAATAACATTTCAATTCATTTAGGTATTGTATCTCCATTCTACCCCACTACCACAGAGGAAAGTTCAGAGACTTAGTTCAAAAATGTCTTGTTATTTAGGAACACACATTCGATAGAACCATTTGTTGCAACAAGTCAATTTCATATTTTGAAAGTATCCTGGCTAAAAATAAATATGAAAATGATACATAAAAGATAAAGAATAAAAACCTGTTAATAAATAAACACCCCCCGCCCCAAAATCAACAGCATCCTGAAAGAAGTATGCTTCAAAACCCAGTAAGATATAATTCCTAAGAATTAGACTCCCATGTCACAAGCAGAGTCTAAATGAAAACTATATTCCAAATTTACCAGTGGGTGAAAGCACAGTATATTGTCAAGATCACTACTTCCCTATCCTCAAGATGTTGTTTTGCAGGTCTGACTAAAAAACTTTTCCTTTAGATTCTATTACATATTAAACAGTACTACAAAAATTCTGTTTGGGGAAAGCAACACTGAAAAATCCCAGTTCCTTTCATATATCTAACAAACTGCAAAGCCAGTGTTTTTGCTTCCTCTCCTTCACTACAAACATGAGAATAGGACAACAGCGGACTCATGTCCATGAATTTAGAACTATTATCAGACCTTTATATGGTTGACTGACTTCTGAGAATGTATTGGTAAGTCAAGAAATTTATACTTCTCTAATTGTATGCCCACGCAAACTCTTGTTCTTGGTACTTAGGCAAAAAGCACATTTTTCCTGGAAAAAATGCATTACTCCACGGGAAAAGAAAGGGGGAAAAAAACCACCTTAAAACTGCTGAACTCCTTAATGCTCAAAGTAGTTTCTATTATCTAATGCAAATGGAATACCAGGAATTAGATTATATTCCAAAAATAATGAAAATTTGTGACTTGGCATCCTGTTTACACATTCAAAATTTAAACTTCCAGAAACTGTCTCTGCGCCACAACACTTAAAAGATCGCAATAACAGACATGAACATACTACACTGAAAATTACCAGAGTGTGTTTACGATTAACTGGCTGGTGCTTTCTTCCCTTCTTCCCATACCAGAGACGAGACATTTCCCTTCTAAAAATAAAACGAGACTAAAAAAAGAAATGCAACAAAAACCACGGTTCAAGGCTGTTTGAAAGCATTCTCTGTACCTGCTGTCAGCTCCAGGCACAGGCAGAGCCCCACGACGCCGTGACAGGATAGTTTGCTGGACGCTCACATTTGACTGACAAGGCAGGGAGCAAATGAGCGAGTGTGCAGCAGGGGGATGTATCGCAAATGATGACGATACACGAGGAGGAAGGCTTCCTGTGCTCGAGTGCGGTTGCAGAGCACTAGTTTGTTAAAAAGGCCAAAGTATTTAAAGATACAGAGCTGAATTATTCAGACACAATACTGAAGAACACAAAAATAATCCCCAAGAACTGCTTGCAATATTTGGTTATAAGGTAATTGGCTCATAAACAATTTCTAATGGTAAAGTGTTTGCATTCAATATTAAACTAATAGTTTGTCTTCCTTATGCTGACAACCTTAAATAAACCCTGTAAGTAATTTCTGAGAGTTCAGAATCAGTTAGAAGAGTGGTCAATGAAAATTTAAAACGTTATTTAAAAAAGAGGGTTTTAGAGCATTTGGAAACTGCTAGCCTTGCAGCCTTTTCAGTTTATAAGCTACAAGAAGAAAATTAATCCTTTTGTCTATAAGCTAAATTTGCTGTATGAGTTAAATGCTAGTCCCAGCAAGAAAGCATTTTTGGAATCATGATTATTTTTTCCCTTAGGGAAGGATGTTTATTTAAACAGGAACGTGCAATACTGAAAAGTGTAACAACGCTGTAAGAATCTCCTTGCAGTAGCACTGCACTTGCAGCCTCTTTCTACCCCACACTCAAAATGAAACACCTCCCTCCCCCCCCACCACCCCAAGCAACATCCCCCAAAACAAACAACAACTACAAAAATAATCTCCACATCACACATGCTCCAAGTTCTGTGGGAAACTATTAAATAGGCCAGGGCAGCAACAGAACAACATTAAATCATTGCTCGCTTAGGCTGTTGTGCTGTGATCTAAAAGCCAAGACATCCAAGCAGAGAAAACCAGAACCAAAACTTGCATTTTACTGCAAATTATGTATTGGAACACCTCACCTCGCACTAATGTGTAACCTTCAGATGGATAAAATGTTTTTTCTTTTCAGTAAAACCTTTTATGGGAGCTGGCATGTCTAAAAGTAAATTTGTTCTAACTTATCGAAAGTATTAAGGAGGCAAGTAAAAACATTTTTATCATTGGAACATTGAAGCTGGGATTTAGGAAATTCAAATATGTAACAATGATTTGACTAAATATATAGTCAATTGTACTATTCAAATAATAAGCCATATGCCTATTTATGTGCTTGAGTTTTTTGATGAGTTTTCTTTTCAAATAGTAAGTGAACTAATACTGAGGGTTAAAACAAGAATATAAACCAGATACCCTGAAAACTGTTTCAAATGAGAATTACCATCAATATAAAAATATAACACAAGCTACAGACATCACTCCCTTCTCTGCCAAATATGGGAAATCTTAAAGGAATGGAGAATATACAGCAGAAGTATTTCAAACTTTCTCTGGAAATGAAACCTTTAAGCTGAAAGCAAAAGCTAGTAATACAACTAACTCTTCCACAGCCTATTTCATCAGTCATCTTTTCTCTGCCCTTCAAGAAAAAAAAAAATTCTTCCCTAACACAAGCCAACACGTTTTTTCTGGGAAGGAAGAAAAGAATCTGATGAACTGAATCCTTTTTTTATCCAGCAACCTTTAATCTTAACTCTAACAATTTGCTTAGAAGTTTCAAGCTTCTCTCTGAATAAAAATTACTTTACTCATAGCTTCTCAAGAGGATGTAAAAAACTTGCTCAAAACAAAAGCTAGCAACTAACTTTTTTACTTAATTAGAGCTGCAGAATTTAATGGGAATGAGTGCACAAGTAACTTTATGAGAACCCCTGACAAGTGTTTTGCTGCTCAGCCCTGCAGCAGCAGCAGCCACCCCCAGGAGCTGGGAGCATCTGCTGCAGAGGGAGGGTGGCAGAACCTGAGCAGCACCGCGACACAGCACACTCAGGGAAGTGGCAAACTTGTCACTTGTGACAGATCTCCACCCCAGCCACAGAAAGAAGCCCACACAAAAAATCTGACCTCAGTAGCAACACTTAGTTAAAGATTAACAAACTGCCCTTTTATTTTTTCATGCATTTGGGGATTACAGTACTGATCTGTTAACTGGAATCAAAATCTCATATCTTGTTGCAATTAATGTAGGCCTTGCCATCAGTGTTCTTAATAAAAGATTCTAGTGAGGAGCACCAGCTCACACATGACATCTGTGCAGAACAGCAGCAAACACTTAAGAGCATCCACCTATTTCTTACCTAGATAATAGAGCAACAGAAAATAATTACACTGAATGACAATCTTGTTTTTGTCATGGTTAATTCACAACCTAGATAAAGATCTCTACACAATCAATGTGCATAGTCCTTTCAATAATTTAACCTCACAATGTAGATTCTTCTAATAAACTAATCTGTCTCAAAAAATACTTAAGCAGCAGCAAAGAAAAAGAATGACAACAAATAAAGGCACAACTTACAGAATGTCTTATTTCCACTCCAAACCAATTCTCTAGTTTAAACCTTTTGAAATACCAGATTTCAAGTCATCACATAAGATTACATAACACAAACAGGGCAGTAAGCACAGTAACCTTCAATTTCAGTAGGCAGACTGGATACTGGGTGTGGAAAAAGGTTTTTACAGCTGGATAAGATGGAACTATTTTGTTTCATATAGTCACTAACAATGTCCTGATACCACAGCAACAGAAAAGTCATGACATTGAGTTCTACAATCCCTACATGTAACATTCATGCTTTTTGAGTGAGGTTACATTAGTAGAAGATATATTTCCTGTGCTACATCCCTCTTAAGAGACAGAGGTTAGCCCAGAAGGATAAGAGGATGGGCAGGAGGGGGCATAATTACTCAATTTAGTTACAACTTGCTGTTGATTCCACATGAATAAGTGTAAAGTTCAGGAGCAGTGAAGCTAGAATGCAGTTGAAATAAAAAAAAAAAAAAAATCAGGTACTGGCTTCTACACAAAATTACTACTGTCTTCTAGAACAAGTGAGTCTTTGTAAAAATTATTGCAGGTGAAGCTAACATGCGATTACAGCTAAGTAAGACCTGATCCCTTTTCCCTTTACAGGTACAAGGAACACTAAAACCTTACAAAAAGCTATCTCCTGTAGTGTCAATACAACATGGACTGGCACAACTTCTTAGTTGGCTGAGAAAGTTTCCATAAGAAAGGAAATCTAATTTGAAAAGTCATCCTTTGTTTCCTGTCAACAGCTTCAGGAAAGGGAGGGGAAAAAAAAAGGAAGTATTTTTCCTGAGGTTTTTCAAAGGTATGCTGAAAGCCATTAAGAATCTCAAAAGCACAAGCTTTTTAGCTGAATGGCTCTGCTTTAACTCTTAGCACAGGGACCATCCCAGATCCCTCTATTAGATACAAGAAATAGCAATCAATTACAACTGCACATTCATGACTCCAACTACAGGACAGCTCCAAGCCATCAAGACCTCTGAATTTCCATTTACAAGTTATAAATAGATTCAAAATAGATTAAGTAGTGACAATAAATACAGCCAAACAGGAAATATCCTAATGCATGAAGTTGAGAGACAGTACAATATCACTCAAGTTAATTGCAAAAGCAAGAATAAAAGTCACCAATCTCTGCAAAGAGCATTGGATCATGTAAATAGACACCAGAGTCCTTTTCTCCAACCACAACAAATTAACAGAAACATCTCCACTATAGCACATGACCGCTAGAATTGAAGAGACTCATCCTCCAGAACAAGAGCAAAGCATACTAGAAATTCTGTGGTAATGCACAGCAACACGTGCATAGTGACACATCCAATTTCTTCACTGACAACAGACGATGTAAAAGCCAAATAACCATCTAGCTTGTAGTTCATTATCATAAACAGGCAGTCTTTCCAGAAACATACTGGAAAAAATATTCTTCTGAAGACTGTTAGCATGGTTCATCTTTACACATCCTGTGCAACGTTACATTCAAGAAGCCTACAAGTTTCAGGCTTCCTCTTCTCTCTGCTGATCCAGTATTATCCAGTTTGTCATACAGCATTATGTTCATATCACATTTTAAAATGCAAGACACAACAAGCAGATGTTGCACCAGCATCCAAGCACTGAAGTTTACAGTAGAGAATGGAACCAAATTTATAGAAGGAACATGATAAAGAACACAAAAACTTAAGATAGCAGTGCATTCTGAAACTGCAATATCCACTTTAATATAGAAATGTTGTTGGTTTCAGTCCAGATCCAATAAAGAACATATAAAAAAGGTTTCAAGATTGGGATACTGCACAAAGGTGCTTACCTAACCAGGAGATAATCACTGTTTGTGACCTTCAAATTTCCATAAATACACAGAAATAGAATTCTGAGACACTCCAGAAGTTACAGCTTCAGTAATGTTGGACTGCTGAGTGTCCAAGTCAAATACCATTTCAAGGAGACAGAACTTCAGTTGCAGCTAATGGTTTGATCTAGTAAGCATTTTCAAACCACATCTTAAGTTCTAATTGAAATTCAGTTGGACAAGTGAGTTACTGCTTTCCAGAAGCATTGTATCCATGTTTTCTACATTCAACAGGAAAAACCAAGGGTAATTACTAGTAAATGCAAGTCCAGAACATGACCTACCATGCCTAGGAAAAAATATTTCTAAGTATCTATCAACTCAATCTTCATTTTGGAAATAAACTTCTAGACAGTTTCAAATCAAATTTTCTGTATTTCCTCCACAATGAACAAAGCTAATGAAAAACACCAAACTGACGAGCTTCCAACTACTTTAAGACCAGTCTGTGGGCCCTAAGACAAATTTCCTGTTTTCAAATATCTTGTGAATTAATATTTATATTTACATGGCCATTAAGTATGACTAAATCTTGAATAATGGCAATGAGATCAAATGACAGTGAAGGGAAAGGAAGAATCAATGCTTTCAACAAGAATTACTCTAATGCAGAGCAATTCAAGTGTTTCCTCAACAGATTTCAGGTCTAAATAAGAACCTACTATATACACAACTTGAACTTAAAAAGGAAACAAGATTACACCATAAGTGCAATTGTTTCTGAGACACTGCACAACAGAAGGAGTCAGCTTGCTGTAGTCTTGCCATGTTAAGATGCAAATATAGAATATGCTTAGGAGAACAAGTTTGTTTATTAACACATAACAGAATTCATCATTTGTGCTAACAGGTATGGAAAGCCATTAGCATTTGAACTTAGACACACCACATAGAAAAAGAATACCATGATACCAGCTACCTTATAGCTCAGTAAAGATGGCAAAAAAACAGCACCAAAACAACCCTGAAACACAGCTAAAACAAAAAACCCAACAACCCCACACAACTCTAAACACTCTTTTTCTTGGTGTAAGCCCATTCACTTAAAGTACAAGATAAAAGAGATATTAGAGAAAAATGGATGGGGATAACACAACCGAGAACTTAGCATCACTTTCTTAGACAGTATATTAAATAAAGTTATTGCCTATTTATTTCTAGTGGATACCAGAGACAAGTCTTTAGTATGGGTTGATCTTATGTGAAAAAGTATCCTTTTTATAAAGCTTTGCAAATGACACAGGCAGGAAGACCAATACTGAGCAGCAACATCAGCAACAGCAACTACAAGGTACCTCAGACAGATTGTTCCAAACTCTATCTGTGGATTAGTCACCTTTACTGATGGTAATGTTAGACAGCAGTAGATTCATAGTTATTTCTAGTAAGTCAATTTTCTATCAAGGGTGCAACACATAAAAAGTAAAAGTTAAAGTATTTGCTGGACTTTTTTCTGACACTATGTACAATGCAGCATTTGATCAAGATAGAAGCAAGTGGGTAAAAACTGAAGTTCAAGTAGGAGTTCAGTTGATTCAATATTCCTTGATAAACTTAATAAACCAACACCTACTACTTGGTTCATGTTACTGACCTTTGCCTTTGCTTATTACTTCTTCCCATAATTTATTTTCCACTAAACAAGCATAGGGTTTCTCAAAGTGTATTGATAAAAAGCTGCACCAGTGAATGTATTAACAGAACTTGCAAAATAACAAAAGCTGTTTCAGAACACCACACCTGGGTTACCCATTAATCTCTTCCCTGTTCTTCCAGTTTTAAGATACTGTACAATTACAGCAGGAAGAACACATTTTGGAAAATGAAAGTACTCCACTACCTTCATCCTTTGCTAGATGAACAGTACTTTGTCATGCATTTCCACTCCCCTTCCACCCAGAGTTCTCCTATCCTTGTGATCTGAAAAAGGCAGCCTGTTTTTCAGCCAAATACCCAGAAAAAGGCTTCAATTATACTATTCACCTGCTATTTTAGATTGCACCTGGAGCAAAAACTGATGAAGAAAAGCTTGTTGCATAGAAGGAAGGAAGTACATTGATTGAAAATAATGACTGAAATTCAGTGGAAATAATGACTATGACAATGGCTACAATTCCCCATATTTACTCATATTTTCTAGCACACATGTTAAAAGCCACTAAAATGCAGTTTTATGTAATGACAGCTCAAACCATCCAGTACTGTCAAGCATTTCTGATTAGAAAGTTTTCAAAAGCTTTCAGATTTGTGCTAAAAGTCATAGGAAGTCACATTACACAAATTTAAAATGCACAGAAGACCACATTAGCATGTTTCTTGTACTTGCATAACATTTTTTTTATATAAGTTATCCATCTCACTAATCATATTAGCATATAAATCTAGAAAATTATTATTTGATAATATTAAGAGAACCAAGGTTGACAATTTCACATAACACATAGAAATCACAGTATTTTTGAAATGTTTCCTATGACTGTTTCCAGAGAAGATCTAAACACAGGCTTAAGGTGTGGCCTCATTCTGTGGTAAATAACTTATAGATTTTAATATTTGCTAGAAATGTATTGCCTCAACTACTTTCAGAAATAGTTTCTAAAGTCTACCACATTCCATCATGAAAAAAAACATTTTCACTCTATTCTGTGGAAATTATTCTGTAGTTATATTAAGGTGTCAAATTACTGAAGAGCTCACTAAAGAAGAGATATACTGTGCTTTAAACCATAATATAGATCTCTATTCACTGATACCCATGTTTTAAAAGGCCAAATTTTGAAACTCCAAATACTTATAAAGGCTTTGAGCAAGAGTTAACACCAAAATACACTGCTTTTAAAAACTCAAGCAATAGATATGCTAAAAATATGAAAGTTAAAAGACATGTTTTTATTATACTAATTTCAATGTCTGAAAGCAAAAATATCCCACACAAAATCACTGAGTTGCAGGGAATGTTTAGCAACCATGGCCTAATTCTTCAACTAGCTACATTCCAACTCTGAATCCAGAGTGCTATGGTTCTAAGTTTTGAAGCTAAGCAGAAATCTGCTACCTGTAGTTAGACTATTTCAGTTCTTTAAAATTTCTTTTATGCTCTACATAATACAGTGTAGACTTCCTTAATTTCAACATGTTCCACTGCAGGGTAGGGGGAAGAAAAACATAAGAAATCTTACAGTCAGATATTGCAATTGCTGTCCCAAGACTCAAATTAAGCAGTGCTGATGGGATACTTCTACAATATATAGATATGACAAGAATCATCAAACTTTTGACCAACACTTGAATGTACAAGACTGGAGGTGCTTTAACTGCATGTACACTACAAAACAAAACCACGTAGACATGTAAAGATGTGTCCATAGAAACACAGTGGACACAGATTCACATGAGAGAAATGTGCTTATTATTAAAAAAAAAAGAAATAGATCCAGTTACAATATATTTCTATAAGACACTAAACAGAATTATAATGCATGAATAAATCACAACTGCAAAATTAATCACTAAATTATTTAAAAGACATATCATTAATAGCTGTTCTTTTTCTCTTTTGCTGTCCCATCCCTTTTTTAGTCTTACAATATACACTGAACACTCTAAATACTGGAATAATAAGTATCAGAAAACTGTCAGTTTATGAGACTGGAAATTAAGTCTGCTTCACCAAAATTCCAACTTTTTTGCTGTACTCACATACCTTTCCCTTGGAGTTTTAAGTTACAGCTTGCTCCACACAAAAATGATTTGGAACTGTGAAATGTTGCCCTGATCTGATGTTAGAGTAAAGCATTAGGATGGCATAAATTTAACAGCCATGATCATGATTCAGACTAATAAAGTGCTTATTTTTTCCTCTTGGAAAATATTTAATACTATTCTAATATATAGTTATGAGTGTATCAAAAAAAATCTTTGATACTGTTGTTCCTTACCTCCCATTCTTTAGCAGCATCTTCAGTACTCGATTCTTCACTAGTTTCAGGCTCTTCCTTCTTTTTTACCACTATAAATCCAGGTTCCCGAAGAGACTCCCCAGTATCTTCTGCATATATTTCTGGACTCCACTGGATAAAGAAGACATACAAGTGATCTGTCCTAGAAAAGTCAAGTTATGAGAGAGAGAAAAAAAAATGGTAAGTTTGTGATGTCTAATAATATTAAGTACTTAAGGTTAAAATAAAAATACAATTTCATATGTTACTAGATATTAGAGAGACATTTGAAAAAAAAAACCTAGCTAGTTCTTTGGTTGGTTTTTTTTTTTAAGCTGACTTTGGAGAAAAAAAACAGGAAAGAAGTTGGGAATGGATTAGCTGTGATTTCACATATAAGTATGTTCTTTCAACCACTTCTGTCCCATTGGATACCTCTGCTTAAAATTGAAGTAACTCCCAAAATAAAACAGAAAGACTTCATAAATTGTATTTATAAAGAGTTACATAAAACCAAACAACATCAGAATTCAAAAAATGTCTGCATGTTTGTTTTCCCTATGCCTGAAGAACAGCTGACCACTTCCAAGACATAATCAGAATTATACAAATTGTGGCAAGTACTACAGATGTGGGGGAAGACTGCTGAAAGCACACACATATATATATATATGAATCATAAAATCATAAACTACAGACTGTTCTAACTACAGTAAGTACCAAAATTCAAAGTTACCTCCTTTTAAGTTATGTGCCACAAATGGCACTGATCTCCAGTTAGAAGAGCAAAATCACCCAAATTCACAGGAGGAAATTATAACAATCCTAACAGGTGTCAGTCTATTCTGTATTTGCTGCAGGTGCACAGACAGAGCACTCAGGAAAAGGACCTGCAATGCAATGCATCCACTAGTATATCTTGACCATAGAAAAGAAAGTCAGAGCTAGAGCTTCATGGCTCTGATTGCAAGAGTTTGAATATTCCTTATGTCTTTCTCCAGAGATATTTGCTCTATCTGGGTATTGTATTAGCATTAAGAATAATATTAGCCTTTTCTTCTCCCTTCCTTAATAATCTGAAAAACTGAACACTTGAAGAACAGCAAGGAATACAGAACTGCAAAGTTTCTCTAAAGTGCAGTTATATTTCTCATATACCAGTGCCCAAAAAATTTCTGCACACAGGTATGTAGGATCAGTCTCTGAACAGGGTCAGTTGTCCAGCATCACCATTGTTAAGATTGAGGTTCCTCAACAATGATAAAAGGGGAGAAAAAAAATAAGGGAGCAAATCTTTCTCTGGCAGTAGGAAAGAATAAAACATTCTGGAAGCGCAAGTTAGAAAAAGTACATGAAACTTGATGGTTAAAGTACTATAAGACTCTCCTTCCCAGACTGGCTCCTTTGAGAGTAAGAACACTGAAATAACACTTTTCTCTCTTCTGTACCACTCGGCGACAGAGACAACAGGATTGGCACTATTTTCATCTACGCAGACTAGCACTCAGCAAGGTTAACACCAGATTAAGAAAATGAACACACCACTATGAGGACATAGCTTCTTTACAAAAAGCATAGGAAACACATTGAATGAATAAAGAACTGATACTGATAGTATAGTACCCCTTTCAGTTAGAGAGAGACCCTTCACAGACAACAATTTCCAAGGAGGTCAGTACAGACTGAAAAATAAGAAACATTTCTTCAAAAGCAGGTGATCAATTCTGCTTTATGCTGAAGGTAAGTGCTTGCTACATTAGAAAATGAACCAAAGAGACAAATAATCATTTTAATCACCTAATCTAGACATCATTGCTGTATATGAAACGTTTATCTGTTTTCAAATTAAATATGATACTATTAGAACAAGCAAATTTGAGTTAACTGTAACCACAAGAGAACTTCTGGCCCAGACAAGATTAACAGCAGCAGAATTAGTGGGACAGACCTTTGACTCAAAACTTTGCATCCTCTCTACCACTTAAGAGGTAGCAGGGATCGTGTTTAAAAGCAGGTTAGTGATGCACTACCATAGACTCAATTCTACCTGTTGGATAAGTATAATTCTTGATGTAAAATTTCAGTCCATCACACATTTCCATCCATAGTGGACATAAAGACTACTGCCTTTCTTGTTGCAGCCAATTTCAGTATAAAGTAATTTTATTTCCATAATCAACCTCTTTCTCCTTTAGATTAAAGAACCCCACTTACTTCTAATTTTCTTTATATGTTACACTTTCTAGGCATTAAATAGTCTTGCTGTTTTCCTCTGGACTCTCTCCAATTCATCTATATCTGTCCTCAACTGCAGTGCCCCAACTCGATATTCTATGCCATTCAGCTCAAAAGAAAAGATGGAAAAGTGATTTGATCATTGTAGGTAGGTATTTATACCAGATGATAACTGATAGTTACTTGCTTCTTTCTCTTCCCCCTACTCTTTGACAAGGATGTAACAACCCTAAAAACCACTTTCGGGCTGAAAAGAAGTCAGAGTTTCCTAGCAGTAAAGATAATTTCAGAATACAAGGCTGCACCAGTAAGTGAGCATGAACAATCTCATGTCTTTGAATGAGGTCAACAAATTCAGGTTATTTTTCCAGTAGACATGCTTAAGGTGGCTCATGGAAAGGCTTTACCTTCCATATACAAAGATAAAACAAAAGAACCCCAACTAGCTTTTCTGAACTCAGAGAGGATTTTTAGAAAGTTTCCAAATAATGGGAAGCACAGATAAAGACAAAAATTTTGCTGCAGAACTTATTTCCTCCACCAGACACTGCTTGACTTTCTTTTGTTATTTACTTGCTAGAAACAAGAGCCTAAATAGTATAATAAGAAACTACTTGCCAAACTCACAAGTAATTCAAGTAAATCAGTAAAATGTCAGTAAGGTAATAAGGTATTCCAATGGCAAATACAATACAAGCCAATCAACAACATCATCAGATGCTGACACTTTTTTGTGATTACTTAGAGGTACAGTTGCTGCAAAATTTTGAATGGCGCAGAAAAAATAAAAAGCTCAAACACCTACTGGCAATTGCTGATTTTTACAGTTTACCTCTGTCTTACCTTTCTTGTGGGACAGCAAACCAGTACTCATGTTTTTTGTCCCTTTGTGCATACTGTTGCATTGTCGCACTTGCTTGAGAAACAAATGTTTTTCTCATGGGTTTTCCAACCCTGAGACAGAGAAACTTGTGAGATCGATGTCGTCTTTTTTCTTTCATAACAGAAGAACCTATTAATAAAGACAAAGTAAGCTGTCTATAAGGTACTTATGAGCTTAACAAAATCATTAATTTATTTTACATTAGACAACTGAGGGATATAGGACATTTATGTAAGTAAGTAGTGTGGGAGATGGGGTGAGAAGTAGTAATAATAACCTGCCCTTTTTTATTATGAAAATCTCAACAGCAGAATTAACTTCAGAATACCACACTCTAACTAATTCTAACATTCATTTCTGCTTCTATCTACAGATCACATTATTACAGCATTTCATCCAAGCTCGCAAGTATTCAGACAGTGTTCTTGATGCACACTCTCAACACTGAATCACCACCCTCCCACTATTAAACAGCTATCCCGCATATATGAAAAAGATACTGAGTTAAATACGCATTAAAAATATTTGTGTTAAATACGCTTGATTCACACAAGTCAGAGCTGTTTGTTACTTATCATTTACAAGGGAAAACATTCTTGCCCTGCTGATATAGGATTAAGACGAATTTTAATTTTTTAGCTCTATCAAGCACCTCAATGGTATGAACACCACCTCAGGATGAAGTGGTACTGGATATTGCAGTACAGGATTTTTTCTTTCTGGTAGCATGTTCCATTGAACTAACAGAGTTCTATGATTAACCTCAAAGTCCAAATTGTCAAGTCAGCACAAGGTAAAGGAAGAAGCCTTTTTAAAATTGTTTCCTTACTATATTTGCCAAATCCTCCAGCCACAAGAGACTTTTAAAAGCAAGAAAGCTCTCAAAATTACATTTTCCTATTACGATCAGTTATGACAATAAAGGGTTTATCCTAGCTCTGGTATTACACATACATACAGATAAGTTTCAGTTTCCTAGGACACATCTTTTCTTTACCACAGATCCACTAAGCACAGAAAACATCACCTTCTTGCTCTATAAACATTTTCTCAATGAGATTTTCACCATGAAGTTTAGAACAGCACTGTTCCACAAAAGACTGCTTTTTTTTCTGGTAACTATTTAAATATGTGCTCCCTAATTTTCAGTGATGTTTTCAGTCAACATTTCAGAATGATACCTGCAGCATACAATATAGTAAATGAACCATAATAACATGCATTATTTGGAAGTATTTTATTAATGTGTAAGCTCAAAGGTAAATTGTCAGATTGAAAAAAAACAACACTAAAAAGAAACAAAAATAAACAAAAAAGCCTGGTTCATAGGACTGGCATGCAAACTCTGTGGCAGTATTAGATAAATACTCTTCAAATGATTTGGTATTTGTGATTTTGGTTTTTCAGAGGCAGCAGATTAGGACTTCCCTGAACTCAGACAAGTAGGATTATGGTTCCAGCTATCAGATAAAATAAAACCAAACAATTTAGCTCTGTCCCAAGTCTCAAAATTACTATTTCAGATGTTTTTTTTCTTTTACTGAGTTTTCACCTAAGTTTGTTGCATATTTGATACAGAATTAATGAGAAAATATTTCAGCAATGGCTACTGTGTCTCATTATTCCTGTCTTTCCTTTCAATCTGACAATATTCAGCTAAGCAGCAAATATTTTGACATGTTATTATTAATGATATTCTAAATTGTTTATACACACACAAAATTATAGATTGTTACAATTTCTCCAAAGTATCAACCACATCTAACTTTATTTCAGTCCAGTGGATAACAAATATGTCTGTAAAAAAAGAGAAGCTTGGGCAATAAAAAATAAAAGTAGATACAAGTGAGAGCTTTCTAGTTACTGTAAACTTGATGTGTCTACTCGTAAGTATCTACATGCATTGCATCACCTCAACGTTCAGAACAACCAATGTTTTTCAAGAGTTATAAAGCAGATCTATGCTGTTACCTTGGTTCTGTTTAATCATTACTGTAGAAGCTTCACCAAATCTAGCTAGGTTGAGAAATATTACTTCATAATTTATTCATTTATTTGCATTCTGCTAATACAACTTGCAAGAATAAGAGATGTAATAATTCCTACTGACGCTGCACTGCATTGAAATGGTACAAATCTCCAAAAGGCATCTTGTACTTTTTGTGGTTTTTTTCTTTGTACTTTACCCAAACAACTTTGAGTGAGGCAGCAGCACTATGTGTACATAAGGTTTCTAGCCAGCACTCTTCTGTAGGACTGTATGCAGACATTTTTTTGATTGCATATATATTTACTTGAAAATACACAGATCACATAACAACCTGCAGCCAGTCAGGTTGATAAAACAATCTTACAAAAAACCAAAACGAAAGCATTTAATGTAACTGAGTTACAAATATTCACTTGTAAGAAAAGCAGCAATTGTGCCAAAGAACACTAGTATCTGAATTTTTTTAAAGTTACAACCAGCAACTACTGCTAGCTGACATCTGCCAGAGGTATTAGAAAGTAGTACTAGTAAGTATATTAGAAATACTTCTAATATTTAAGGCATAAAAGCCAAATTTATCACAGAATGATGCAGGTATTCATCTGCTTCAAATTTCAAAATTCAGTTACTTCCTTAAAAGAAGAAAAAAACCCAACCAACCAAAAAAACCCCCCCAAAAAAAACCAACAAGCAAAAATCATTATATAAGATTTTGAAGAGTAGACAAACTTCTGTTAACCAAAGAACATACTTCTATTCAATATAATTTGAACTTTAATAATTAACATAATGAATTTAACCTTCAAATGCACTTCACACTTATCTTTAATGTCTGTCACACAGAGTCTTTTCTAGTCCCCCAAATATTGCACAATTAAAACAAATAGTTATCTCCATTAGTAAAATGGGAAGATATTAGAAAGTAACTTGTGAATTTTTTAGAAAGCAAATTCAAATTCATCCAGGAACATATTTAAGTTGTTTAAAGGCACAGCATATTTCTGTATGATCAGACTTTAAGGGTAACTTCCAACTAATAATCCCAGGACTCTGATCTTTGCAGAAGAATCAAGGCACTCAAGAAATAAAACCTAGCTGTTTACTGTATGCACAGCAGTAGCTTCCTAATATCAAGCCCTTATTTTTCCTGAATCAAGCTTTTTGGATGCTTAACCTTGTTCTAGTCAGCATCAAAGTAAGACAAGATGTAAGTGAAACAGCATTCTGAAAGCATCAAATATTTTCTCCAAAAGTTTACATAAAGTTTAACTTTGGAGTACCTTCAAGCCAATGAGAAACATAATCAGCACATGTAGAAATATGGTGCACAGAATGAAAAAATTCCAAAATTTCCATTAAAGTGGAGGGTGATACATTTTAAATCTGAGTTAATACTGTACCCATAAATACTCACTGACTCACCTTCTAACCGCCCATCTCCTGCAGATACAGCTTTCTGACTGATTTCTTTTTGTGAATCTTGGTGCATGTTTTCTCTTTGCTGTTTTGTTTGTTGCATAGTGTGGGTCTTCCAGAGCTTGCGGAGCTCTTCAACTTCTGCTTCTGAGTCTTGATTTTGCTCTCCCACTACTTTTCCTTTGCTAGATGTCTCTTTCTTTTGAGAGCCTGTGGTATCTTCACAACCTGGACATTCCTCTTCCATCTCATTATCTGCTTTTTTTCCTAGTGAGGAATCCTGATCCTTGCCCACTTCTGTCTCCTTGCTGTGCTCCTCACCACCCTGTGATCTTTGCAAAGACTGCTGGAGGACATCTGCAGTGTTTTCACCAGGTTCTTGTCCCCCCTTTACAGACTTTTTAGCACTTTCTGAACTTAAGTGGGTACCAAACTGTTTAACACCTACAACCATTTCGGCACTGGGCTTCAAGTCACTGGCAGCTTCGTTGGAGTCTGAAATGACTGTTAAACATTCAGCACTAGTCTGGTTTATTGTTTGCACAGATTCCGATGATGCTCCAGAAGATTTATCTTGACGAAGCTCATCTGAGGAAACAAGCTCCTCACGAATTGGAGAGAGTTCTGATTCTGTGAAAACATCTTCTGAAAGAGACTCCTCTGTGCTTCTTGGGGCAGTACTAGCACTGTCGTTGCCCGTGTCCCGAACCCTGGAATCCGTGTCATCTGTATTGCTCTTTGCAGCTTTCTTGGAATGGCCAAGTTCCCTTACTGACAGCTGTTCTACATCTCTGTTGAGCAAAATAAGAATGTTGTTATAAAAGGTACCTCTAAAGTATCAAGCTTTTCTTCACTGTTTTGTTCAAGCTCTTAAAAAAAAAAACAAACATCCTAAAAAACAATTTAATACAGAGCATTAGTAATAAACCAGGTACCTCTAAAGTATCAAGCTCTTAAAAAAAACCAAACATCCTAAAAAACAATTTAATACAGAGCATTAGTAATAAACAAGCATAAAATGTGATACCATAATGGTAATCGTAGCTGACCTTTTGCCAGCACAACACAGCTGAGACTTCCAAGTTCACGACATAACTTTCACAAGAAACTCTCCTATGAAACTAACAAGATTATGAGAGGCACTTAAAGTGTAAAAATAAAATAAAAACCAAAGTAAAACCAACAAAAAGCTACACACAACCATAATCTCTAAAGGTAAAAATCATCCAGTTTTTTAGGTTTTGTCTCCCCAAGCAGTCAGTACAATTGTACAGACAGGTCCCACCCTACAAGGAAGCTGACACCTAGCTTACAGGTAAGATGTGAATGGCAGAAATCATCTGGTCTAACCTCAGATATCAAAGCCAGTAAATGCAGAACAGTAGGAACTGTCAAAGTATATCTCACTATTCTGCCCATAGAAAATGCCTGAAACAGTGTTTAGTGTCTTCAGCAGGTACCTAACTTGGAGGATACCATTGTTTGGCAAAATAAATCCCAAACGACTTGATACAACTGAAGATGCTGACAAATAGTGTAAAAAAAAAAAAAAAAGCATAACATTTATTTTATCCAGAGGAAATAATCTTGCTTAAACCTGCCTTTCAAAATAAACTAACTAGAAATTCTACAACTTTTAGAAGAGGAAGAGTAGAAAAGTACTATGAACACATTCAAGTAGACCTACAGAACTCAAGCTTTTCCCTGTTGTCAAAAAACCTGGGCAGTACACAGCCATCACAAAAAATTCTCATATTTAAACTTACTCTTGGCTAGAGTTCTCAAGGTCAACTTTGCTATCAGAAGCATACTAACTCTTCCATTACCCAGTACTAAATGCTTTTAAGAAGCTTGTACATTAATCTCTGTTTTGAAGGACAATAAATTCACTCCACAGTCTCACAAAACTTCATGTTCAGTTACATCGTATTACTGAGATGCTGCTAATATTCAGGATGTTTGCAAAGCACATGCACCCTCTTATCTAAGTATTAACATGAAGCTTGTAGTAAGCTTTAGCTGATTGAATGATTTTGCTTACAAAGCATGTGGGTTCAGCTTAATAACCCATTACCTATTAGACTAGGCCATTTCTTTAAATCTGCATGATTATGCTCATTATAGGTGCACAATGTAAGGTTCATGAAATCTGTAAAACATCTGTATGCAGTCAGATGTTTTTGTCCAGCTTCAGCATAGATTATGGCTTATATGCAGAAACTATACAACATGAAATTTTAGTTTTAAGAACCAAAGCATCCATTGGGCTTATGGCCATTTTCCATATCAACAAGAAGAATACTGAAAATAAAGATTGCTTTCCCAAGTTTAAGCAGGTTTGACAGCTGGGAAAATTGGGAGAGCGAAAGAAGGTTTACTATAACAGCGGAATATGAAGGAAAAAAAAAACAGTGAGAAAATACAACTTAAGTGTCAAACACCTCAATACACATGGGTCTTGTCAGATCTAGCTGAAGCTATTAGGACTTCTGTTTAGACTTAAAAGATTTTTGTTTTCCCCCAGATTTACAAATATGCCTCATATTTAGGTAAGACAAAAGTGCAGGGACTGAAGAAAATGCTAGCAGCTAGTGTTCCATCCAGTAGTTCATACAGCTGACAAGAAAGATAAATCAAACTGGGAATACAGGCCTCTGAATGCAGAGTATGACTTTTTATTAACAGATACATTTTCATTCCACATGCATTCATATTATAAACAAAAGAGAAAATGCATGTGCTACGGGACCACAAAAATCCACAGCATCATTAACTTATTAACAAACAAAGAATTTTAGAAAAATACTTGTTTTGCAACCGCAATAACATGACTCAAGCATAGAGTTATCTAATTCTTTCCACTATCAATTGAAACAGGAACTGTGAGCTACTTTTTAAAACTCAGTTTGGCAAATAAACTTGCAGAAAAAAATTATGCTGAAGGCATCATCATTCTACATCAAAAGCCCCAAAAGGACTACTGTAGCAACATGTATTTCAGTTGCCCTTTCAACAGACACATGACATTGGGCAGCAAACAAGACCATGCCAAAATATCTGTTCATTCCCAGGTTTATGCCAAAATTGAGCTCATAAATGGGACGAGGCAAGTTACTACTTCTGAGTGTCCCTATAGTTAAGATTATCAAGAAAGATGTGCTTAGAGTACTACCTATATGAACTGTAAGAGGATATTCTTAAGAATTACTGAGCATCTTAAAAAATGCAACTATTTTAAGCAGGTACAGCATTACTTATCAAGCAAACAGCTTTACACTCTCCTGGTTAAAGAAACCCACTTCCCTACAGCTAGATAATTGAGGCAGTCTGCAAATATTTGTGCTTTATGGGCTGTGATAGGTAAAGGTGGCATGATTTTTTTTAATCCTTTTTGAATTTCAAGACAGAACTTATCTTTTTCTGATGATAATATAAAAGCTCACCATAAAAAAACAGAGAATGGAACAAAGATTTCTCATAATGCTCTTTAAATCTGATTTTAAATGCCTGCTGCACTAAACAGCAGTGCTTAGACCTCACCAATCCAAATTCACTGTTTACTCCAAAAAAAGACTACACCTAAGGTGGATATGCAGTCCCTCCCCTAGCCATAAAGGGAGAAAAATATGCTCCTAGGCCCATGATAATATATACAAATCTTAGAAAATTACTTTAAATCACTTGTCAGAGCAATGAGATTGAGAAGCAAGTGAAAAATGCTAAACAATAAAAATTTGTACCTAAAATTGTCAAAGCTGCACTTCCTTATTGTGAACACCAGTTTTTAAATTACTGAAGAATCAAACAACATCTACTACTGTTTCCATAGTGGGGAAGGGGCAGAGGAAATGATGGTACTGCAGATCTTTATGAGAGACTACTGGAGGAAATTAGAATCCATGTATATAGAAGATTTATCCTATATCATATATAGGATGTGAGAACTGAAGGTAAAGCAGACTTTCTGTAGGATCTTTCCAAGCCAATCTTTGACATCCTTTCCTAACAAGAAAAAGAAGGAAAATGCTGGTTTGCTGGTTTTGTATGGTCAACAATGTGGCTACAGTTCAGATTTACTCAAAGCTTTACAAATACTGTTCTATCTTACATGCTTAATGACTCCTTAATTTTGCTGTCCACAATTTCCTTATACAGAGCAGCTGACATCACTTCTTCCATTGGACACATGATGCCATATTCTTCACAGCCATTCTCTTGGACCAGAGGATCCATTTTATGAGGATCAAACATTATATTATTTGGCGTCACTAGCAGCACACCATTGACCGTACCCTAAAATGAGAAGGAAAAGAAGTGGTAATTTTTCTCCTTCAAATTCCAGCTTATTCTTCATTTTTCAGTAGGAAAAAGGTGTTTTTTATTTTTTTTTTATTTTAGTAAAGCCATTTTTTATTTATATTTAAGCAACCTGTTATGTTACTAAGTCACTGTTGAACACAAGAAACTAACTTTTTCTGGGGAAGCAAATTAATACCACTTGCTTTCCCAAAAGAAAACAGTTTTATTCCTCACAACTAATCAATAACTGGTTTTAGTAAAGTAAGAAAAACCTTACACACTGAAGAATACACTAAACAGCTCCTCTGAGATAAGGAGACATCCTTCCCAAATAACCACAGCGCTGAACCGGTAAGTTTGAAAGCAATTTTTGTCTAAAACTTGACTCTTAACTCTTATCTCTCACTTTCTAGTATTTATTTAGAGAGACCTTAAAAACCTATAATTTATCTTTATTTTACACAGAAGTAACAGAGAGGCTGATACAAGTCCTTCTAACTTAACGGACACATGACTGACTGGACAAACATTTACAGAATGAAACTAGAATAAAAAAGACTCAAGATTATCAAAGACGAAACTTTGGATAGTTTTAATCACAATGATACTACTGCAGGACATGAATGCAAGTAGAGTTTAAATTTCAACTATGAAAAACTTTGAGGTTTATAGTCATACTATGAATTGTAGGGTTCTTATACAACACAAGTATAAAAACAAAGTTAATTTACAATATGTTCAACTCTGTTTGAACAAAAAAAATCAGAAACACATAGAAATAGCAATTGCCTCCTACAGAAATTCGTTCAACTTTTGGAACAGTAGAGTTCGAGCTAAAACTATGAACTGGGAAAAACCTAGTTTTAAGTAGAGTGAAAGGAATACTTCAGTAACAGATCTTGACTTCTAAAGACTGTACAAATCTTGTCAGACATTCCAAACTTTCATGCAAGAACTCAGTTCACATGCTGTTGAAGGAAATAAATATTTATCTTATTGATAAAACATTCACAACTATTATGAAGGGTGTGTATTGGAGGAGACTGTTTTCAATTTTGTTTTGAGAAGACAGTAGCACAGCACAAACACAGATACAGCTCTTCTGAACTAAAGAAATTTTGTTCCCAGGTGATGGCTGATGACCTTCACAGTAGGAAAACAAAGATACTAAGTAGTAAAAAGAAAAGTGCAAGTTATGAAAAAACCCCAACCAAAACAAAAGTGTTATTAAAATCTCAACAATGACCAATGCTATTTCTAGTATGGAAAAATGAAGACATGTCTCAAAAGCAGCCCAAGCATCTGAGTCTTTTAGTTAAGTGCTTAGTCAGATTTCATATACATCTTTTAGAGTGCAATACATGTGCTGAAGACTTTGAAGTCAGCAGAAGACATCTACATAATTCCAAGGTGTTTAAAGTACTGAAACAAGGCTATTATGGCCATTTCTTTCCTAGCACTGTATTGTGGAAATAGACTTTCAAGGTTGTCCTCCAAGAGGACAACTGTCAAGAGAAGTCTACATTTTGTAATATATATTGTAGTCTAGAAAATAAATTTAACAAGATTGCAGAAGTCAATGAGTCTACTCAGAAGAATGACTGCTTCTCTTTAAACAAATATAATTTCTGTAAATTCAGTACATAATTACAACAAAAAAGCAACAGCTTTTCTACATCTGAGCTCTTTCATTAATGGTCATGAAAATGGAATTTTATTAATACTCTCTAGATCTGACCCAGAAATTGTCATAGTTTTGATGGCAGATGGATTAGATGATCATTTCAAGTCCCTTCAAACCAAAATATCCTATACTATTCTTTCACTGCCCATATACTGCATGTGGATATTTTAAACTGCCAGGCTGAAGAGAAAATGGTAAGGCTGTATGACTGCTCTGTCTGAAGGATTTAAACGTTCAACACCAACTTCCACAATTCTGTATTACTCAACAGAAAAAAAAAAACCCAGTAATTGAGTTCATTAAAGAGCTCTTCATTTCCAGAATAATATTGTCTTCATTTGTCCGCTGTCTCATGAACCTTCCTTGATAAATTAAGCACACAGGAAGTGCTAAAGTTTTTGAGGCAATAAAGAGATTATATTTTTCTGTCAAGGGGTATGCTGTCACAACAAAGATATCATTTGTGTCAACAAGCTCCAATGCTTTATAACTTGCTTTCAAGAGCACAGATAAGACTGCTTCAGCTGATAGCACAGGTCAAAAATCGATTAAAGAAAAAAAACTTCATATGTTTGACACTGCTTATCTGAATATTAGAGAGGCACATCATCAGAATAACATGTATGAAGAATGAGTTACACATCAACCACTCATTTCAGTTGTCTTGCTTCAGACTCAGTTTTAGCAGTTCCAAAAACGCCAACTTACCCGTCCCAAACCCACAAGCCAGGCTTGTGAGTATCTTAAGCAAACACCATGATATCAAGGACAAAAATCTGTGCATGTGCAAGGCTACTCACTATATAAGAAAAACAAGTTCAAGACACCTTCTATTGTAAACAGAAGCTTCCTAGAGAAGACTGACAATGACCCATCTAACGGCAAAGAATCCCAAACTGGTACATTGACATGGCCTTAGCACATGTGAAATTAAGGATTAAAGTTTACCTCTGCAGCCTCAAAGACACAGCTAGAAATAATGAAAGCTTATCTTCACCTTAGAAGAAACCCTCAACACCAATAGGTAGGCAGGCATTCAAAATGAAAATTAATTGGAAAGTGTATTTCCATGTAAAATTTACTACAGTGATAGAAATTGAGAATTAAACACTCAGACCTAGCAGACTTTTATCTGGATTTGACTAAGTGGCTGATCAAACACTTCACTTGCAATTACTATGAGGAAGTGAAAGAGTACAGAGGTATCTTGAAAACAATGAAATGACCTATTTCATTCTTAACTATCTAAAAACATAATGAACACCTCTGGTTCACAGTTACTAGACATAGTCCACAGTTACTAGATGAACACTTCAGTATACTCTTCTAGAGAAGAACTGCTGCTCCAAATTAATAAAAATTAAGTTCCTAATAATGCATTAATTAGCATTAGTATTTTAGTCACTTTTCATTAATACCCCCAAGGATCACTGAATGTTAACCCAGGTAGCTAAGCAATGCTCACGTAAGAGCCAGATGAAGACACATTTGTTTGGCTGCAGATTTTAATTACTCTTTTTCAGACATGCCAATGTTTCTGACACTTGCTCTTACAATTTCTATGACTCCTACAGGAAAAATACCTTCTGTCATTACTACCTTGTTTGCAGGAGTAAAAGCTTCCTTAAAACCTATTACTCAATAGATGTTGTTTCTGGTACGAATAGAAACCAAGTGCCATTGATTCTGGGAGGAAAAAAGAACATCAGAATAAAACATACAAGTGGGAGCACACAAGCCTTTAGCCAACTGCTTAAGAGCTGCTCATTGCATTATACTCAGTATTTCCTGAGAAATGGAAACTACAGCAACTCCAGCATTTGAGAGCTAACACCACAGCTTTGCATAAGTCAAGAAAATTTGCATCTCTTCTTTAAAGGAGACACCTGAAATTTCACTTCCTTGCTGGAAATGAAGGATCAGACAGATTTCTATGTCAGCACTCCTAAAATACATATACTCCAGAACTACTGTATCAGAATACACAATTATGAACTCCCGAGCATTTTAGTATCATGCACTTAAGGTTCTAAAACAGCTTTTCTGGTTACTCATACACATTTATGCACTATGGCAGCAGATCTCAGAGTCATGTTATAAAATACCCAGGAATGGGTAATAATGGTGACACCACAAAAAACCCTGGAGTATCTCTGTATCAATAGTGTGGGCTGGCAGAACCAGGGCAGTGATTGTCACTCTGTTCTCAGCACTGGTGAGACCACATGTCAAATACTGTGTTCAGTTCTGGACCCTGAATTCAGGAAGCACATCGAGGTGCTGGAGCAAGTTCACAAAAGGCCAGCTGAGCTGGTGAATGGTCTAGAGATTTAAGTCCTGTGAGCAGCAGCAGAGGGAGCTGGGCTTGTTCAGCCTGGAGAAGAGGAAGCTCAGGCAAGGTGTGCCAGAGGAGGTTTAGGTTGGACATCAAGAGCAATTTCTTCACAAAAAGGATTATGAAGCATTGGAATGGGCTGCCCAAGGGCATTGGAATGAGCTGCCCATTGAGGTGGTGGAGTCACCATCCTGGGAGGTTCAAGTGCCACTGGATGTGGCACTCAGTGCCATGGTCTAAGTGACAACATAGTGATCAGGGAAAAGAATGGACTTCACCCTAGAGGTGTTTTCCAACCTAAATGATTCTGTAATGCTGCTCTTGGTAAGTTACATCCAAAGATGACTGAGTGCCTAGTCTGCTCCCCATATATAATCTCTTTGGTTCCTTGCTTTTGGAGCAGGGAGAAAGTTCCCAAGCTCCTTCTCTGACCTGGCTGAGCTACTGAAAATATTTTCAGCGTTAATATAGTCTTCCAAGTGAAGAATATCATGGGGGCTTATTTATGAAAACAAAGCCCTTTCTATGCCCTTTTCTACCAATATTAAGAAAGATGAACCCAGCTTCTCCTTTGTGGGCTATTAAGTTGGGTCTTCAGCCCAGATCCCTTTAAAATAAATCAAATACTCACTTAACATCTCAGAAACAACTCTTTATTTTTTCACAAATCCATTTTTTCAAAATAGCCACAAGAATTATTTGAATTATGTTGAATTTTTCATTGAATATTATTTGAATTGAATTTTAATATTATTTGAATTGAATTTCAATTGAATATTATTTGAATTATGTTGTCTCTAACAACACAATGTTGTTACAGATCTGCAAATCAGAGCACAAGCTCAAGTAAAAACACTGGACAATGGCATGCACGCTACCAAGTACTACATGACTCCATTATCCTGATGTTTGCTATAATCTCTTAATTTTCTAGTCCTTCGGAAAAAATAATTTAAAAAACGAACATCTATAAACAGCTTAATTGTTGCTACAGAACCTTGGGAAACAGCTTTTTAGGGCATCCTCCACAAAATAACCAATGACTTGTTTCTCTTGGACTATAATTACTAAGTAATTTTTGAAAGAAAAAAATACAAAAAAGACTGTCTATGAAAATGAAATACAAATTATACTCAGCATGTTGCTACTAAGTAGTTCAACATGATACTGTTACAGGAAGTTCTGGTTCGGGAACAAACTCCCCAAAACAGCACTTGCAGAAGTCAACTTTCCTGTATGCAATAGATTTTAAAGCATGAAGTAAAATTCTGTTCAGGCGAATTTCAGATTTAAGATCCTCAAAGAGAAATGCTAAGCCACTCTATTACTAAAAACAATGTGGGAATTCTAGGTTATTAAAAAAATAGATCTCTTGATTCTTAAAGCTAGTCCAGAAAATATTAATCCAGATACATAAAAACATACATATTGAAAGGAGACTAAACTGCATATGCAGATATTCAGTTCTGAATCAGTTTTGTCTTCTTACCATTAAAATTCCTTACACCTCAGGAAATGGAAGCTCTAACTCCCATGCAATACCTGAGGTGGAAATCTGAACAATCATTATAAAGGGAGGTTTAGTGCCAAACTATCACATTGGTGAGCCTACATATTAAGCAGTTCAGTAAAACACTTCTAAAAAATTTTGAAAGGACTCCTAACAAGAAGTTTTCAAAGATAAGCTCTCTAAATAATTCCTGTACATTTTTGAACACACAAGGTTGAATAAAAAACTGTAATTTATGATTTATGGAGCTTTTATCATGAAAGTAACATTTATTTTATGTCTTGTTTCTTGTAGAAGTTTTGAACCTCAATGTCCTCCTTTTCACTTAATGAATGATAAATGTGTGTTTTCTGCGCTTTCATTTCCAGGTCAGTGCTTTGGGTTTTTTCAAGCCTCAGTATCAGTAATTTTCCTTTACCTACTACATTTCAAAACAACTAAGTAAATTAGCAAAAATAACAAAGAATTCCAAACTTCCCTTACTTGTTTCAGTTACAATCAAGCAGGCTTTTGAAAGTACCTTTTTTTGGCTCAAAGAACAGTGTAGAGAATGAAAAAACCCCAGAGCAGCACACTTTTCTACAGCAGAAGGCAACAGTGCAGCTGTAAGACAGGGCACACCTAGCAAGTCAAGGTGTGACTGCAGCACACTGGTGACACTGATTTATTGTCTGTACAGAATATTCACGTGACCCTGCCTCTTACTGTGCTCAACACCCTGCCTCTATCAGTAGCCATTAGCCAGTTAATATGGAGCAAGTGCAATGAACCAGCATTCCAGGTTCCAAACACTGCTCCCCAGAGAACTCCTCTGCACTTGTCCAGAAAGTCACTAGTGTGACTAAATGCAACTCCAACCATATACAGAATAAACAGTCTTAAAAAGTGAGAAATGAGACAACCTTAATCTAATGAAAGTCCTTTTGCATAGACATACTGAAAAATAGGCTTTTACTAGATTTAGTTTATGAACAGCAGTCACAGTGATGACAGACTTCACGGCTGAAGCCCTAAAGAATGGTTGGCTAACTATGAACTTCAAAAATCACTTTCAGAGTAGGAAGCAGAGGATAAATCTTTTAAGCTTTTTCCAGCAAACTTTTGCAAGTTTATCATCCTGCATCATGAGGAAATGTATCAAGGAGAGGCAAGACAACATTCAAGAGGACATTCTTACCATATGTGACACAAAGTCTAAATCACATGCTAGACTTACAAGATCTGGCACTCAAATCTGAGCAAGTCGGTATTCATTTTTCTCCCACCCACCTCCCCAAGTATGGATAGACACTGCAATGGATTATACAACTATTTAGAAACACAATTCTCCCTGAAGCTCTTACAAAATAGGCTGTAATGCTGAAAGCCAAAGACCACTAATACTCCCTGTAATATTCTGAGGAGAAATTACAGCACATAAATAATATGTTGTAAATTTTAACCCCAGATTTTTCCAGTACATCAAATTTCTAACAAAGACTCACAGGTCTCAATTCCTCTGCATAACAGCACTTAAAACTGATAAGTAAGGATGTGCCTAGGATCAACCTAAAAAAGTCACCCACGGACAGAATGCAACAAGTAAAAAAAATTACCTGAAAAGTAGAACAAAGTAAAAAACAAAGCTGTTCCAGTACTTGCCTCACGAGCTCCTAACAAGTGGCATTTATCAATACACATATACTGTCAAAAGGCTTCAAGCCTAGACACACATAGATTTGCAATCCTTTCCCCATCAGCCAAAAAAACAAAAATCACAGTTTTAGGAGATTCTTATTAATCTGTTTATAATTAGTATACCTTATCTGCAAACCTATGCTGAACAGCAAAGAAGAAGCAGTATTTCTATATACACACCTGAACTTCAGGTAAAGGACGAAGTATTACAAGTACTTTGAATTTTATTGTATTCATTGAGTGAAGGCATTTTTCATACACAAAGTGTCTGATAGTAATTTTTCTGTGAGGTAGGGGAGCAATACATTTTGATTTTTGGTAAAGTGCTCTGAGATAATGGCAAAACACTTTACCTCAGTCCCTAGAAGTCTGCAAGACTTGTGCACTTATGAGCTACACAGAGGTTATTTAAGTGTCAATAACTTGGAGAAATTTGGTGTAATGATGCTATTGAAAGAACTGTAACAGCTTCAAAGGAAAAAAACAAAATCAAGGTTTCTACCATACCAGACCAAACCAAATGGTGAACAATATAGAACTTGTTTGCAGAATCACAGGTTTATTCTGCTCTCCTTGTTCTGCTAAAAAAAAAAAAAAAAAAAAAAAAAGGAAGCAAAGCTACACAACTGTGTATTTTCTAGTACAGTTTAAGGCATGGTATTGCCCACTGCAACTAAAGAAAATTACCTATGACAGATACTAGTATAAGGAACAAACAGACCTCATGCCCTCAACATACAAGAATTATGTAACAGCACAGCATCGGGGATATCTCCCATCAACTGCCTGCATCAATCATGTCCTGAACAAGAGGCCTGGAGAACCCAAAGGAAAGGGAGTAAAAAAAATATAGCATATTTATACAGACATATACATGTGAGTTGATTCATCTATTGATCCCTGACTAAAATCCATTCTATGTTTCTACTTTAAACATGCTTTATTATTACATCCTATACAGTAACAGTAAAACCTGAATGTTTCAGTACCTTGCCATTAGTGATGTATTTGCAATTAATTTTTAGAAATTTCTCTGTAAATGCTTCCTCCTCTTCGGAGGTTGATGATACCACTCTTGAAGGACGAACACATGCATGTGCTGGTGAAACAGCTGACTCCTTCTGCTGGACTCCATCTGAATCCTGAAAGGAAATATAAAGAAACAAAGAAGAACTTAGAAACTTGCTTTTTTAAATATCAACTTCTGGTGATTTTCTGCTGTGTAACTTACCAGTCAGGTCACTGATGGGCAGATTATAAAAGAACTGCCCCAACAGGGACTCAAGGATTTGAAACTGACCACCAACACAGCAAACAGTATTCAAGGCCAGGCTGGATGGGGGTGTGAGTAACGTGGTCTAGTGGAAGGTGTCCCTGGCTATGGCAGAGGGGTTGGAGCTGGATACCTTTAAGGTCCCTTCCAACCCAACCTATCCTATAATTCTACAAAATATTTAAAAAAAAAAAATCACATACACAAATGCCGAATAAGTTTGAACACAATGATCCTGGCAATGTTTCTGGCCCATGTTCTACTCTACCCATTCAGTTCACATTTTTCCAGTATTTCAACTGGGCTGCTTTGGAAGAGTGTCAAGGCCTTGGCTCTAGTCAGGGTAAGAAACATGCCTTCCCTCATCTGCTGAGCCTGTCATTTCCTCACAGAAAGCAATCAGTGTTATCAGGTATGATATAGCCTTGGTAAATTCTCTCTGGCTGTTTCCAGCCATCTTTGTCATTCACATGCCTGGATTTAACTTTCAGAGGATTGCCTTCATGACTTCCCCGGCAAGATAACAGTTATCTACTCACTGTCTACCAGTATATCCAACTGAGTGGTGAACATGGAACCCTACCAGGGACAGGACAGACACAAAAAAATCTGTTTTCAAACTAGAGATAAACAAACAGCAGACAGACTTCATCAAAGCCTATTTTATAGACACAGAAACCCTGTCTGGTGCTTCATCCACATCTAAAGACTTCGATTTCATACACAATTGCTATTTTTAGTTACTAATAAAATATTACAGTTTTTAAAAAACAGGAACTCCCATGTTCCCTTGGGTTTTCTGCTTTCCTGTTCAGTTCTATTCACAGATTGCAGATAAATGCCTTTAATCATATTTAGGAACATTACGCACAACTGTTTTCAGTTCATCATTTCTCTGGCACTACTTTAGCCTTCGCCAGCATCTTCCAACCTTTATTACAAATCAACCAAAAAACCAAAAAAATACACAGAACACTAAACTGAATTTTGCTGAAAAAGCTAATCAAGGTATAATTAGGAAACAAACCTTCTGGAGACTAATTCTCCTTCTACATATGCCTTCCTACTGAAAACTACAGGGTCGCTCTTGTGACATAACTCAGCAAGTGACTCTGAAAGTGCTCAGCTGATATCCAAGCCCACTCACAAGCCAGCTACTTCTCATCATATTGCCACATGACACAATCTCAGATCCCAGTATGGCCTGGGAAAAGGAGGGGAAGAGGGATGCACCACTACAATGGTAACTTTCCAACTTAATGATGATGCCCTTGTCACTACATAGTATTTTGAAGTGGAATTTAAGCTTTATAGGTAGCAAAGCATTTAGGATCTTCTCAAATATGTGTCTAAGACTGCTGAATCAGGAAGTCTTTCAAAAACCCAGCAGCACCAGAAAAGCTTCAAAATCCAAGCTAGCTCTTACATAGTATTACTGACAGCAACAAAATTATTGAAATACACAATGAAATCTTAGGTGTAACAAAATTAAAACAAAAGAAAAAATAAACCAACAAAAAAACCTACCAAAAACCCCCAAGCTTTAACAAAAAGTTATGCAGGTCTTTTATCAGCCACATGCTGGTTTGTATCTAGTCACACAGCTGTAGTAAGCTACTCCAATTTTCAATAAAACAAAATAAGAATAGAACATGTCAGTTTATTTTCAACTGAACAGGCATTCAGATATTTGTTAGCATTCTTATTAAATTTGTAACAAGAAATCACTGATTCTATTGACCAGAGCAGAGAGAAGACTCTACTACATTATATAAGCAAAGGAACACATCTTTACCTTGAAACATGCTCAAATTTAAACCACAAATCTGGAGTCAAAAGTGGGGGACAGTCAAAGAAGACAAATCAAGAGAGCATTGAAATGTACACTAGTATGTCTCTCCTTCATGATGATAGCAATCAGGAACAAGAGAAAAGAAAACCATGAAAGACAGGTGCTATGATAAAGAACAAAACCCTCCAGCCTTAACTGCCCACACAGAAGTTGAGTGCCTTCTGAGTTGTTAGAGAAAACTGAAAACAAAACCAAACACACACAGTCCACACTGACAAGTACAAGTGATTTCTGTTCCTTGGTTTTTTGACAATATTTCTTCTTTCCTTAGTACTTTGAAAGGCCTCAGAAACAAAATAATTATATATTGTCTCATTGCTAATCTGACCTTCCCTGAAGCATTTAAGAATTGCTTGTGATGATACACGACATGTAACAAGATACTTTATTGTTACATAACTATTTTGTGCATCAGTTAACTGAATTTAACATTCCCATCGTTACTAGCATAGGACTGACCTCACTAAATGAAAAAAATTTTTGCAGAAGAGGTTTTCAAGTATTTTCATTTACTTTGTTTCTTCTAAACTTGCAAGTTTTTATCTCCCATATGACCATACAGTCAACAAAAAGTTTTCAAACAAATTACAGGTACGGTTACATCTCCTCATCTTATATGCTAAGAGATACACAAAATAATAGACAAAAGAAAGAATAAGGTATTTTTCTGGCACGGAATCTGTAGGAAAAGCTCAGATTTCCAACAGTAAAATTGATAATTTTTCCCTCTAGTAACTTCTCACAACATGTGTCACATGGGTAGGTCTTTCTGAGACTGATATAGATGGAAGATATATGATACAAGAATGTATTCTTGCAGGTGAGTCTGCTTACTGTGCTACACCACCCTCAGTTTGCCATCAAACATAGAAGAAATTATTCAACATAAATGACAGACGTAAGAACTGGCACGCTAAGAAAGAGAAAAGATATATCACAGCAAAACCAAACAGTGTTTCTCAGTAGAAGGGCCACCATAGACTTTGTAATGACACTTGGGAACCTCATCAGCAACAAAGCAAAATCTTTATATTTAAACTTGTCTTTAAGTCTCAAACCTCCCTAAACTCTGAGCATACAGAATCCCAGAACAGATGTTTGACAGTTTGACTGAGTAATGTCAAAATATGCTAACAAGAAAATTTCTTATTTGAGAGGAAAAGATAATAACTGGGAAAAGAACAGTGGTGATGCATGGAGAAGCATCCAAATGAGATCATAGTTGCAAAAACTGCAGAGCAGCTCAGGCTTAAATACGGAATCTTCCTGGTTGGATTGTTCCCTATGGGATGCTGCTGACAGCAAACCAGTGTTCCTGGAAAGAAACATTTCTTCCTACAAAGCCAGCTCCTACCCAAAAATCTACAATTGAGCTGAATTACACTGCAACACAGGTGGCTAAACATTTTTAGCATTTTGAAAGTCTGCAAATGTAGAACTACTGAGTAAAAGTCAGCTATAAATAATTATGCATTAGTCCTTCACCAAAAGCCCCTTTTTTACTTCATTTTGTGAAATGAAACTAGAGAGCCGTCTCCGACACCTCTAGAGCAAGCAGGGAGAAACTGAGCATTTCTGCCAATATGTCTTTTCTGCCAAAACCATCAATAAGATTTGAGACAAACGTTTAACAAACTCTGAAATGTAACAAATACAGAAATGCAACAGTAACTAATTAAGATTTCCGAGTGCAATGACAGTATTTGGCTACAAGTAATTTGACTTCAAATCAGTTTTCACATTGAAAACTATAATTTACGAAGATTAAAAGCTTTTATTTACTTTTAAAATGAACGATTTTACTTTCAATTCCAAGTACTGTCTAATACTTTCTCCCCAAAACAAAAGGACAGTTTAAGAAGAAAGCATTGCATCTGTAACATTTATCGAGTAAGGAAAAATTAATTTTAAGGACAATAGGTATACCTACATTTACTGCAGCCTTGTCAAGCTCTGCTTCGGAAGATGTAGGTGATAGGGGACTTACAGGACTTAGAGAGGGGGAGCTGTCCACACTAGATATGTAGTCTGGGTCAGGAACATACAAAATCTATAAAGAAGATATAATGTAGATAGAAGTTAGTTATGCTTTCAGATTTACTTCAGATTTCCCACCAGTTAAGTATATTTACTACGCTTTCTCAAAATAAGCTACACAAAACCGTTTCTGCTCCCACTGCTTTTAAAAGAATTATGAGTTGAGGGGGAAAAAAAATACTAAACAAAGCACTTGAAATTTTAGCATTTCAAGTTTCAAATGCTATATTGATATAATTTTGATTTTCAGTCATAACAGAGGAAGAAGTTCAGATAGAAAGCATTAGAAGTATACAGCTTGACAGAAATAAGAATGTCCAGAGAAGATGTGTCCAAATATTTCTCTTGCTATGACTCTACTACTTCAGCAATAAGGAAACAGACTCACTGAATATGTAAAAAAAAATTCAACTAATTCAACTAACAGTATTCACACTTTTAAATACATTATTTCAGCAATGGTAGGCATTCAATTTACCTAGAGAAAGTTCTGCAGCAATCAGAAATGAACACAGAACTTTATCAAACAAAGGGCAAATACCAAATGGCTGATGGCTGATATCACAGTTGACCTATCACTTGTTTCCAGGCCTGGCTTTCAAGGAGAAGTGAAAATTGAAGGCAAAAATAGGAAGGGAGAAAAAAACGCAACAGTGACCTATAATAAGTGAATGATAATTAAAATACTGCTGGTAAAAACATCACGTTTCCAGAGTGGAATATAAACATTCTTCAATTTATTAAAACAGAATTGCAGGCAGTACTATACAGTCACGGAATGTTGTTTGTAAGCTCTACCCTGAATGTGTCTGCTGAGCTAGAGTTCATAAACAGCCTGCTACATTTGCAAAGCAACAATTTGGCTTGTATCTAAGTGTTATTATTGTACCATTAAGTACATCTAGTTTTAAAAGTCCTCTGATCTTATATAAGGGACACAGGTGGCTTTCTTACATGTTTCCTTCTAGGCAGTTATTTAATAAGCACAAGGAACAGACTGGAGAAAAAGGAAAAAGTCTTTTACAAAGCCAATAAGAAAATCAGTAAGAGAAGTACTTTAGCACTCTGGTAGGAATGAGAAATATAGTAAAAGAGGACTTTGTGGAATAAGTGAGATGTGTAGTGTAATAGTACCTGTCCAGGAACGACTGCTCTGGAGAAAAGCTTATTTAATTGAACCAGTTCATTGGGTGTTGTATCAAATTTCAAGGCAATACTGTTTAAAGTATCTCTTGATTCCACCTGTATCAATTGGGGAAAAACAAACAAAACAAACCTGTAAGCAATCAGTTCAAACAATGGCTTACATATTTTAGCATGTGTAGATTTACCAAGATTCTGATGAACTTTAATATCTTTATTTCTTATGATTGCCCACCTCCCCCCCCAAAAAAACAACAATGCCACCGCAAAAAACATACCTACCCCCTAAAGATTAGTCTACTGCAACCCCCTGTAGAAGCACACACCTTCCCACTATGTTTCGAGGTAGCCAGAAGTGTCAGTCACACAGTTTGAGCTGTTGGCTCAGCTATTGCACCAGAACTTCTGATCTACAGGTGCACTGCTGGTTACCACTGGACAATGCACAATGCATCATTGACTGGGTTCACAGAATGATTCACTCCCCCTCTTCAACTACTTTTCTCCACTTTTCACCTACAGAAAAGCTGAAGAGTTCTCTCTATAAATATAAACACACCCTTTTACTACTGAAATAAGCTTCTATCAGACCCTGACTTTCAGGTAAAATCCGTCACTAAGAAAATGCAAAAATGCTGAAGCAAAGCATGTCAACTACTATGACAGCAGATGGAGCATAAACATTTTGAGAAAGTGATTCCCAATCAAGGAAAGTATTTTTTTTCAAGCTCAGATTCTGACCTCCATCTCCCAAAGTGTAGTCAAAATTACCTACTAGAAGAAAGCAAAAGGAAAAAAGTTTTACACAGAAAGACTATTTCAGAATAAAGAATTCAAAGCCTTTGGAATAATGGTGATACAAGGAAACAAACAACCAAAAGGTTTACTGCATAATGGCACAAGACTTCATAGACTCTGCACCAGGAAAAAATAGATTTTATCAGTTAAGACAAGATGAAGCTATATAAGCTAAGACGTATTTCCAGCTAAATGTAAGTAGAGCTGGAGAATTCTTTTCCACATAATTTCAGAAAGATGCACTTCAACCTAGATTCACTAACAAAACGATATAAGCATTGCCAAAGAAAAGGCAATTGGCTTTTTTAAGAGAGGATTAGAAATCTCTTACGAGATTTTTTATACAAGAAGCTAATAAGCTAAACAAACAGCAAACATCTTTCTACACTAGTATTTCCAGTATGCAAGACTGTATTGTAGTAGCTCTCAGTCATTCAGTACCGTATGATCACAGACATATATTAAAAAAAAAAAAGACTATTTTGATATGCCATGTTTAACTGGTACTGCAGCAGAAATCAGAACAGGACTGTAATACAACCAGATATGTACTACATACTTCACAGACCATAAGAAAATTAACCACCAAATCACTGAACAGTAAGGTTTCCATCCGAAGCTCCACATGATACAGAAATTTTGCTGAAACAAACTGTGAAGTGAAATTCAAAAGTTTTGCCTAAGTTTGCCCTCACATAAATGTTGAAGGGCAACAGTCAGCTGCTAGGTAAATCTTTCTTATGTATCACTTAATCATTCAAGCAATTGAGATTTTAAACTAATTTATGGCATAAAACAAATCAAAAGCATTCATACTACAAAGCTTAAGCCCTTTTTATTGTGCATTCACTCTTTACAGTCTTCTGAAATAAAAACTTCATCTGAAATAGCTTGGCAGCTAAAGGGTTTATCTCACTCATGATAAACACACTGGCAAGTATAATCTTCCTTTTTGTCTGGTTGTCAAGTTTGCACACAAATTTCCACACCACATGGGACTTCAGGGACCAATAGAGATACCTTCTCAAAACAATGACACCGCTCACATAATAGAGGATTCCTGAAGTATCTTCCTAGATTCCAAAGCCTATTTTCCAGTTCTCAGGCCCTCTACTATTCTAAAAAGTAGAATCTGAACAGCCAAAACCTCAAAGAATAATTTTGTAGGAAAGCACAGAACTAACAAGATTTGAATAGTGCCACCACTTACCATGGATTCCCAGCTTTTCCCCTATCAATTCACTACTATAAGAGAAGGCAAGAAGTTATTCCTTCTCTCTCAGAAAATAAACTTCCCATATATTGAGGTAGTTACTTAAATGTTATTCTGAATTTTAAAAATTTTATATAGATATTTGAATATTAAATCTTCATTGAGAATGCACCCATGTTTCCCAGGTGCACTTATGCACCTGGCAACAGCAGACAAAGAACTTCAGCCACCACTATCTCTGATTCAAACTACCTTTGTTTCCCTCAGACAAACAGCTGGCAAAGTTATTAAAAATTTTATTCTATTGGTATTTTAATGAACTTTACAGTAATTGCGTCTTAACAGTCAGAATTCACTCATTCCTCCATTAAAAATTAAATATCAAATACATATGAATCAGAGTGCAGAAATAATTATTTTTTTGTTTCAACACTAGATGTCCAAGAGCCAGAAAATCAAACAGTTTATTTTAATGCTCTTAAACTAAAAAAATTAGATAGGAAGACTAAAAAGAAAGGGTGAGAACAAAAGGGAACAAATAACACAGCTTTGGCACTGTACCCAAGCCTTTAGAAATACCAATTATGACTATACTAACTAATTGTTAACAGGCCTAACTTATGTAATATGCAACATCAGTAAAATAAACCCTGTAAGCATCATAAAGCCAACTTCAAAAATAATTAGTGAAAGACAGAGATGAAGTAACATCATCATTATGATCTACATTTCCAATATCCCCAAAGCAGGTTAAAAGATTATGACAATGGCACGCTCAAAGAAAAGCAGCAGCCGTAAAAGAACATACACCTTGGGTTTGAAATAGAAGAGCCAAGAAATTAAAACAAACAAAAAAAATCACCAAAACTCCTAATTGTGTAGCTTTCTAAACAGCATGTAAAGGCTTGCAATGGCAATTGAACTAGTGGCACCAGAAGAGAACCCTTAGCACTCTCTATACACAAGCTGAAAACTCAGTCTTGAGGCTATGGTCTACTAAAGGCTTCTGTGACATTCAGGAATTGATACTGGGCTCTTTCCATAACCTGGACAACATCATCTGTGTATTAAGTACTTACTCAGTACTTCAGGAGAGCACAGCCTTCAATCCCCAGAGAGATAAAGGGAAATCTTAGATTAGACCCTCCAACACTCATAAACCAGATCATCCATTTCAACTACTCACAAACATTTTTCTAAACAAAATTTAAACCTATCTGTAAATAACCACAATTATTTCTTTCTTCTCCTCAAAAAGAAGAGCAGTTAGAAGGCTTTCACTGAAGTCACAAGACTTCAAGACACAAGCTAGCATGGTACAATCACTGGTGATCAGTAAGCAGCACTCTGCTCATGCTCCATTATTCACCCATAGTTGGCCCTACCGACACCTACAGGCAGGCACCAGTTGTGTTTGTATGACATGGAACACAAAAGGCTGAAGGGGAAAACATATGGCTTGAGCAGCAACTGTGAATTCTAAAATAATAGACAGTATCAACTTGCATCTAATATGCTGACTCATATTGAGAAAAGGATAAACTCTATTAAAAGATATCTGTTCACTGTCTAAGCAGTATCAGCAAAAATGAACCAGTTTTTTCTGTATCCTTTAGAGGCAGTTCAGGACTTACTTCCATTAATTAGTACCATGTCTGTTGAGATCATCTCTCTCCTGCTACATACAGAACAGCAGGTTCAAGTTTTCACGCCTTGGGAATTTTAGATAAAAAACATCAACTGCATTCTGTCTTTAGCTTTAAAGAGAAAATTTATTTTATTGTTTACTTGTCCCATAGTAATTTTTTTCCTAAAAAAATTCTGGCGTGAAGTTTACTTCATATTAAAACCCCATAGTTTGCACAAGTGAGATGCTAACTCACTCCAAACTTCATGAATACAAATAAGACCTTCGCTCCTAAAACCATGTATCCACTGGAAAAAATGAACATATTAAATTATTATCTTAAAAAAGACAAAAAAATCCCACTAACTTCAACAATGCTGGAAGGTGAGGGGGAGTCTGGTTTCTGCCTTCACCCTCTACTACTTCTCAAAGAAGCAACACATGCAGGTATATAAATACATGCGTGTGCACACATGTGTTGTCACTGTGATAGGAAGTAGGATGAAGTCAGAAACAAGACAAGAGCACTTCTACACATATAATAAAGTAATACATAACAGTAGCAAATTACCACAATAGCTACCAGACCTCTCTTATAGTGAGCATAAGCTCAGTTCCTAAAGATTATATCCGTGCATTTTATTAAATATATGCACACAATATTAATGAAACATGATGCTACTCAAGTGTTTCATGAGCTTTATGAGTGAAATGCACAGCAAGACCTGACAGAACACAGTATTTGTGAAGTTGAAATGCACCATGTTCCATACATGCAACAGGCTCCTTTAGAAGGTGGACTAAGTTTAATGACAAAAAGCCTGTGATTCCTGTGAATCATCTTTTTTTGACTCACAAGGAAGTGATGCATACTTCAGTACGTATTAAGAAAGCTATTTTTGGATCTAAAACTCCACCTACTGGAACACAAAAACCTGCAGAAGTACATGACAACTTGCCACAAACACATGCCAAGTTAAAAAAAGGAAAGCTCCTTGCTTTTACTTTGCCTAGAATGTTACATACCAAAGTAAAAGCACTCACATGGTGGCAAGAGCCAAATTACTGGATATACTGAGTATGGATGCCAGTAATGCAGAGCTACACCTAACTGTTTTTCCCAGGTATTTCAGACCAAATGGAGTCAATATAACATCAACAACAGTCACATTTACATTGCCATTCTTCAACTACTAGAACCTAAGCAGCAGGAATTTCTGGTTTGAATTTCAACTTCAAGGAAGTCTTTAGAGCAGGCTAAAATGATATTCAAATTCCAACAAAAGCCACACTAATGAAATGCTTCTTGCTCCACTACACATACTCTCTCTCTAACCAAAAGACTATCACAGCCCTCTCAGTACTTAAGCAATTATCATAGCTTTGCTTAATATAACAGAGTTAAGTCTTCCCCATATCTCTTATTCCTGACCAAGAGGTCCAGTAAAGACTTTTCATAAAGCAGTTGTCATTTTTATTTATCATGTCCAGCTTCAAAACATTCAAAGATAACTGTGGCAGACTGTCCCTATTTTAACATCAACTCCATAAGCATTATTTACAGGCTTAATTGTATTTCCAGTACATAACATAAGACAGATACTTCTCACTTCTGTTTCCCTTAGTAACCACAAATGTGAAAGCTGACTGCAGCACAGTTTGAGGGTCATTTCAAGAACAGAACAGGGAGAGAAAGGCTCCATTTTCAGATACTAATGCAGAAACTGAGTTATACAGTAAAAGGCACAGATCTACAGCAATTATTATGAGAATACCAGAAAGTCAGTATCAAGATACAGTTTCCCTTCCCAACTTCATTCTGTTATTTCCCCTGACAGCAACAGTTTATTAATAATGCTGAAAACAGAGAACTTGCACATAATTATATAACTATTGTTATTTGTTTCTAACTAGTTACCTAAAAGTGAACCAGTCAACAGTTTGATTAGCTCGGAATCTCTAAGGAAAAAAAATGCCACTTAAAGGGAAAAAACAGTATTAATACTACCAGCTAATTCCCTGATTTAATTTCTGTCAAACTAAACTATCAGATACACAGAATTCTAACATTAAAGGCAATACACATTACAGTTTTGCTTATATTTTGTAACGCAACTTTTTAGCCCGCATTTGCTTCGCAGTAACATTCTAACAATAAAGCAGTAACTTACTGAATATTCAAGAGTCCCTCTAGGTTTTTGAAAAGACATTCGTCGCCCATCTTTCTTGTCTGGGGTCTTCTTCTGGCCAGCATCTGAAAAAAATTGAGGCAATGCGTGTGTTAAATTCATTTTCCTCTCTCAGTACTGTCACAGGCTGCTGACTACAGCCCCGTGGGCAGACATCTAATCCACCAGTTACACAGCTTACTCCTGCTGATTCCAACAGACACCAGCTGCTAAAATAGGGACTTCATTCCTCTGCAATGCTTTAAGAATTTGACCAATACAAACAACTGATAACTGGAAACCAACTAACTGCAGAAGTACTTGCTGATGTCCAGTACAGAAGCGATTACTAAATAAGACATTGACCCCATCAGGCAAGAAACATTTCTCGAATTGCTGTGTTTGATTTTGTATCATATCCAGTCTGCTTTCATCTGAGGGGAGATGATCTAGAGTTCCTGCATGTTTGATCAAATCACTGAAGATATTTTGTTGCTGTTTGATAAGTACAGAGTATTTAAAGTTTTTTTATAAAATAAAGAGCATTGGTATTAAATTCATAATTATCCTGTCTGTAGCAAACACACAGAGCTAGTAAAACACTAAAGATTCTACATAAATTATACAAATGAAAAACTGTTTTTATTGGGGCACTGTATTTTCATGACCTGATTCACAGGCCAAGCAAGCAACCATCTGTAACTAACATATACTATATTATTTTATACTAACTGGCTTGATATTTATGATAATCACAATGCACCTGTATAGTTATATGGTTCAACAGAAAGCACATACATCTCTAGAAAAGTGAATTTTAGTATCTGCATCTATACACACAGATTTTTTAAAATGAATCCCCATCACCACATGGCCTCGACTTTCAACAATCAAATAACTGCTTTTAAGGAGCCCAAAATACTTGTGTGAACGAGACGTTAAGTTTTCATGCTACAGTGGAATTAGTTATACTTCCATTTTGATATGTTCAAATTTTTTACCATAAATATTTCAAGCAAAATTGAATAGAAGCAAGAAACCTTATAAAATGTATTTTTTTAAAATATTTTAGCATGGCTACATTGAGAATAGAATATTTACTGTAATCCACTTAAGCCTCACGTGAAGGCTATAAACCAACAACATCGTTAGTGCACTATTAGATTTAATTAGTACCATGACTCTGAACTGGAACAGACTAGACAAGTATCAGCACAACTTTCCTACACCCCCTCCCAAATTTCTACATGGATAGCCAAAACTATCAAGATATAGAGGACAGGGAAATCACAATGCAAATTACACACCAAGCTCTGCCAAAGAAGAAGAAACAAAATGAAATCTTGGAAAAAAAAAAAAAAAACACAAGAGGAAACCTACCTCAGAAATATCTTGTATTTGCTATATAGGACAAGCCGCAAAGGACAACAAAGTAGTGATTTCTAGCAGACCCAACATAAATAATCTCCTGTGGTACTCTTTATATAGATAAAAAAAGGATATAAACTTTGGTCTAATTAATCCCTTTTAATATAGCCCGAGGAAGAATGCACCCCTACCTAAAATTGATCTATGGATGGTATTAATTATGATACATTTTTATAGCTATGAATGACATTCAAGACTAAGCTACTTCTAAGAAGTTTCTAGCAATTCTAAAAACCTATACACTAATTCTGCACACTACTATTTTCATTCAATACATTAAAAGGTACTTCCTCCCCTATTTACTAATAGCAGCTCTTTAGAACTTAGCTGGAAGAAATATTCATTTCTGCTTATATTCATACTGTTTAAACATACCACAAATGTCTCTAAGGGAAATGAAGCCAACTCAGTAACAATAAAATACACTAGGAGTTTGTGTGTAGGCTTAGCAGCAGCCAACGTTCTCCTTGTCTAGGTCAAATATTGTGTTACCAAAATTTTTACCTGACCTTGCAGCACAACAGGTGCCTCCTCAGCAAGCTACAGAAAACATAACAGTTGCTTGACTTTAGCCGTTCCAAATTTTTCAGCCCTTATCAAAGCTTTGCCAATAGCCTAATTATTTTCTTTCAAGAGCAGTCTGGGTCAAATAATCCTAAGAAAAAGAGAGAGAATGCAACTGAAAATAGACTGATCTCATCCAGGAAGATAACCCTAATAACCTATAAATGGAGAACCCTTATTCCAGAACAAGATGTCTTCTTCCCCTCCTCCCCCCCATTAGATGGAAGTAAAGAAGTCCCATACTACAAATACATGTACACACACATCAGTTGTACATAGTCCAGTGTAGTTTGTGGGGATTTTTTTCCTCAACCCAACTTTAACTTTCTTTTATTCTCTTACTGGCTCAAGAGCTTGCAGACAGGTGCCACTCAAGACGTCAAGATAAATTATCTTCTCCCTTTCCAGCAACTGAGTAGCAGAATGAAGTCTTGCACAAATACCCACTACTGCTCCTTATGGCAGAAGTAAAAATGGGAAATTATTTATTCTTCCCAGCAGAACTTTCACTGCTGCTTTATACTTAGAATCACAGAATGATCATAAAAAAATCCTGAGTTGGAAGGGACTCATAAGGATCACAGTGTCCAACTCCTGGCCATGCCCTAGCAACACCAAGAATCACATCATGTGCTGGAGGGCATTGCCCAAACTCTGGCAGTCTTGGTGTTGCAACCACTTCCCTGGGGAGACTGCTCCAGTGCCCAGGCATTCTCTGCCTGAGGAAGCTTTTCTTAACACCCAGCCTAAGCCCCCCTTGACATGGCCTTATGGTGTTCCTCGGGCCCTGTCACTGGTCTGAGAGAAGAGACCAGTGCCAGTCCCTCCCACTCCCCCCTTCCTGAGGAAGCTGTAGGTCTCTATGAGGTCTTCTCTTCTGCAAGCTGGACAGACCAAGTGACCTCACCCACTTCTCATACAGCTTCCATTTTAGGTCCTTCATCTTCAGGGATTTGAGAGAACTCTGATAACTTCAGGAAAATAAGATCAAACAGAGGGCTGGGGTGTCAAAGACAGGTCCCTGTGGAAGGCACCTTGTAGGAAAGCCAGGAGAGCTCCTCCCACAAGTTTTCCAAGAGTTTATAGTCTGCAGTTAGGGTTTTTGATGTCACCCCGTCCCCCCCTCCCCATACCTAAGGCAGTAAATCCTACCCTTCCCATTAGTGCCCACTTCCATTCCTTCAGTCTGTGAAGGCATTACCTCCCCCTCACTATATGGGTACAGATTCAAGTGTTTCATAACCTGACACGATGCAAGTCTCCTGAGTCAACAAGAGATGGAGGCAGGCAACACTGAGCTCCCTGTGTGCTGACTACCCAGCTGGCCAAGCTACCAAAATCCACACCTCTGCCCACAGCCCAAGTGCTCGAGCTGTCTGTTCACACAGAACACATCAATTTTGACCTAACCTCTCAGAAACAAAACTAGGATGTATTTCAACGGTGAAAATAGGTCAGTAGTAGAAACATGAATTCAACCTTCCCGATGACACGTTACAAAGCCTCTATCTCTCACTAAATGAGCCAGCTATTCATTTTTGAGGGCAAAGCAAATGCATCTTTCAGCCATTCCAGTGCCCCTAGCATTCTAGGAAGCACATGCAAGCAGAAACAACTGCCAGCATAGAATACAGTGGTCTAAAAAGTCCTCAGACCCAACAAGAGTCAGTCTGATGCTTTCATTTTACTTATTTTCCAGGTAACTGGTGCACAGGCACTCATTTTGTTAGGCTCCACACAACCATTACTTCATCTGCCAGCAGCAAGCCAGAGGGGCTAACAGAGGCTGATGCTCTCAGACCACACCAAGAAAAACCTGACACCACTGACCACAATTAAACACAGCCTCAAGAGTCAAGTAACTTGTTTAACATGGGATCTGGGGTACTATGTTATCAGAGCTCTTAGCTGTGCTGTTTTAGACAGAAAGAAGACAAGACTTTTTGTAACATCAGGATTCAGGCTTTAATTCTCAACAACCTCTTCTCAGAACTGGGTGGGTCTCCCCAACAGCTTGAAACACTGAAGTCAAAAAGTCCGTGGCAGATGCACAAACAACAAGAAAATATTTCAGCTAGGATTTAAAATACTAGAACTAGAAAGACACAGAACACAGTATTCAAAATGACAAAAGACCAATATTTAGCCTGAAAGCACATGCTCAGAATCTTGAGGTTAAATGACTGCAGCATAAGAATGATTACATATGATCATCCAACACAGCAAGGAGGACTTACTGTTCCAAAATACTTACACAAAATAGGAAAACGGGGTTTATGAACATGTTTTAGGAAGAAGCAGTTTTCAATAAGGCAGCTTTGACATTAAAATATGACATAGGCAATGGCATTCAACTCAAAACAACTAAAGTCAAATCCTAAAATTTATAGCATAAAACCTGCCTCTATATGGCCCTGTGCCAGTGAATTTTGGCTGACTGAAAATATTCTCGTGGCACTGATAGCTCAAATTATTATGACAAGAGTGGCATTTCTCATTTCTTAGTATGCCATCTCAGCTTAACTGTAGAACTCCAATTTGCTGTCCACTGATGCTTTTAGCACATCCTTTGGAGTTCTGGCCCTAAGAGCTGGTAAAGATAAGGATACAAGCTAGGAACTGCTTAGGAGGATCTACAAGCTCTGCACAGAGCAAAATTAATTCACTTTCCTTTAATCTTGTCTACACAATAAGATTAAATCTCAATTTGCAATGTTTCTCAGCTGCTATGCCATTCATTACAGTGTAACAAAAATAACAAAAAAATCACTTTTTCCAGAGAAATAAATTGATAAAACAAACAAGTATCCTCTGAGAAAAAGCAAAGAATTTGGACAAATCCACAAGTACTACAGATGGTTTAAAATTAATAAATGAGCTTGAGGTATCAAGCTTATTATGATCAAGAAGGTAAGAAAAATACTATTCATCCACTGTCCCACACCCCAACAAGAACTGCACATTTGTGCATCAGATTAACAGGTGTTAAAAAGGAAAAGGCAGCAACTTTGTCAAATTCTTGTCTAGGACACAGTTTTTCACAGATCTTAAATATGCAGCACATATGGGGTAATGAATCAAAGTAAGAAAAGTAGTCTGAAATATTTTCAACTACTTCTTTATTTAGCAGTGCATGGAAACAACTCGCTAATTGATAAAACAGGAAGCACAGATATTACATCTTTATTAGATTAGTTCTGCTCAATAACAATTAGATCATTATAATCTATTCATAAAGAAACAAAAGAGATTAAAGTAGGAAATCTTTATGTTCCAAAAGACCTGGTGACCTGACTCTAACAGCAGGGACTACATTTCAGTCAGCAACTGTCTCATTAACCCTTCTCCCCTCCTGCAGTTAGATATGCTTACGATAATTATAGGAATATTATTTTCAGTTATCTTCCAAAGTCTTAGGAACCAGAAACAGAGGCCCTAACAGTAGCCTACAGGATACTTGTAATCTGCAGGTTTTTTGCCAAAATGGTACGCTTTCAAGCCAAGGCAATGTCATAATGCCTCCTTCAGTCCCTTCTTGCTAAGCAACTGCTATTTATTCTGATTCAGTCTTTCCAAGTCATGCTCTCAAAACTCTTGATCCTTATCACTGCTCTTCACATGATGCTTTTGTTCACATTTTTCTTGAACAAACCCCCAAGCTCAATGAATCTGGGACCTTGCTAATGTTGCATTAGCATGTCAAACACATCAAGATTTTTTTTCCTGCAACAGATACAGCATCAATCCAAGTTGATTTTATGATCACCCTTACACATGACATTCTGCGATCCAGTCAGATGCACAGCATGTAGGCAGAAATAATTAAACGTATGATTTTAGGAATAAAAACAATTGAAGAGGAAAACTTAAGACAGGACACTTCTCCAAGTGGCTAGGATATACTCTGTGGATGATAGTCTGGTATGTGCATCACATGGGCTTTCTTCTAAAACAAGATTTCACATTCAAAGTAAACAGAAATGCTTTACCAAATTTTCAGATTATGCCACAGTAGGTCTTAACCAACAGTAAGCTTCCTTTCCTGTTCCATTTGTAATATACATGTATATACTTTAATACATTAGAAACCACCTAACTCCAATCTCTCTGCAGTCCAAACACAGCCTTTAATGGAAACTTGCAAAAATCTTGTCTGCACTATTGATACAGCAAGTCAACTTTTCCAGTAACAACTCGCCACCTCTTTCAGACATTTCAGCCCATGCTCAAACCTACCCAATACCACATGAGCAGTATGACCACCAAGCAGCAATATCAAGTTATTTCCTTACATATCTTCAAGAATTTACACTTTGCCTTATCACACTTTAGCCCATGATATTTACCCTAAGAGTTCAAAGTCAGTCAACTTATCCTGCTGACTTGTGCACTACAACTACCCTGCTCACATGCAAAGGGATCTGCTATGGATGTGGAGTCATTCACAGAGCCTCAGTAAACATCTTTCTGTACAAGTTTATTGCATTAGGTTTGCAGATAAATGGGGGACCAGTCAACATACATGATGGCAGGCTGCTGTTCAGCAGGACCTGGACAGGCTGGGGAGCAAGCTGAAAGGAACCTAATTGAATTCAGCAGGATAAGTCTTCTGCACAGGAAGGAAGAGCCCTTGGTGTTGTACAGCTGGCACTGTTCAGCCAAGGAGCAGCTCTGCTGAAAAAAAAACCCCAAGGGTCTCGGTAGGCTGAAGCCAAAACAGGAGCCAGAAGCATGACCTGGAAACAAGGAGAGGCAAACAGCATCCTCAGCTGTATTACTATGAACAGAGGTCAGCAGACAGAGCACACCTATTATCCTTGCACTGCAATGCTTTGAAATAGTGGCCATAGCATCCCTTCACCTGCCCCCATTCAATATAAGGAAGGCAGAGATAAGCAAAACTATTTTGGTGAAGAGACACCAAGGTAGTCAGAGGCTGTGAGAAGAGGTCAAGAAAACAGAGCCTCTCCAGTCTGAAGGAGAAGTGGTGTTGAAGGACTGTAACAGCAGCCATCCTGTACCTTCTAGATGGCTTTCCCAGAGGCATCAAGATGACAGAGCCAGTCTCTCCAGTGACATATAGTAGGAGAACAAAAGGTAACAGACAAAGAAGAAACAAAAGCGCTTCTGAGTAGACAGAAGGCAAAAATCCCTAACTGACCAGTGCAGCTGTGCAGTTTCCATCTCTGGACATTTCCAAAGCAGAATAAAGCATTGAGAAACCTAGCCTGAAGTCATCTTCCCAACTTTAGCAGGGCTAAACAATCTTACTTGCAATTTGAGTTATCTGTAACTATGATTCCTTCCATTTTTCTGGCAGGCAATACAGATACATAAGGCCATCGCATCAAACCAAGCCAGAGGGAGATTTACACATGTAACATAAGGTGTGTTGCTTACTGATGAACAGAAAATTATTATTCATACATGTAATGACCTGAACTGCTGCTGTGAGTACACAGGTTCTCAATAAAATAGCACCTTCTAAACTGTTTGAATGTTAGAAATGGAAATTAACCAGAAAAATTAAGATAAAAACACAACCAATATAACACAGTAAAACAAAAATGCAAAAAAAAAAATGTTTCAGTCATCTGCTAGATTAGTATATAAACTAAACTTCAGTTAAACATTTGATACATCAGAATCCTGCTGAACAGCAAAATCTGGATAAAGAATTGTGAAATGCATAAAAGATTCAGTGAAGAGGAAAGAAATACAAATCAGGAGAATGGAGAGGTATATTAATGAGATCCCAGTGGAGTAGTTTTTAACACAGTGCAATTGCACATCAACAGACAAATTCAAAAGGACAATCAACAGCAAAGGCTGTGTAAAAGCCTTGAATTGAAGTTGATACAATGAATTCTGAAGTTCCAAAGCTTGGAGGAATAAAAGCAAGGTAAGATCCAATAGTACAAAGCAGAACCTGAAGTAAAAGATCATTTAACATCACATGCACCAAGGGAATACTCAAGAAATCCTGTACACTAGTAGCGCAGAAGTCTGAAGAAGAGCTTGTGCATACATTAACATATCACAAGATGACTGAGTCACCAGCCTGATACATTCCAAGATCACATTTGCTTCTTATGCCTGTACCAACTGAATTATTTTCAGCCATGAAAGCAAAGCATTAGCGTCTTTGTAAAGGGTGTTGGTACATTTCATATGTGCTTCATCCGGAACAGTGTGTATAAGAAAACTCGCAGAAGTGCATCTCCCCAGTTTGAATCCTCTTTCCCTACTTTATCATACACCTGGTAATTTCTTAAAAATTAGGTACTGAATAAAGATGAAAGGAGAAAATAACCTGCCTTATCCTTATATTTGCTTTATTCTAAGACAGATTTTCAGAAAGAAAGATCCTAACTTTTACAGCAGGATTTGAGAAATGTATTTTAAGTTGGCACTGCACATTTATCCTTGTAATGTACTGCTGCTACCTTGACCATAGTATAGAGGACTGACAAACCACACAGTTTACTGGATATACTGTGTATGGTAACCTTACCAATCAAGACTCCAAAGCTGGTATGAAAGAAATGTAAATAAGCCCATAGGCCAGATGGTTCAGAACTGAACAATCAAGTTGAACCTGAGGGAGAAAAACAACAACAACAACAGTTTCAATAGAAGGCAGCTATAAGAACTTCCCTGACAGACTGGTTGAGACGAGTCTCTGAATCACTGGTTTTTATTTAGCTTCTGTACTTAATGAAAGACACACTGCAGCAAGTCAGCACTGCCTATGCAGGGTATCTTCTCCCTCCATGAAGCAAGGTGAAAATATCTAGGTGGGAAGAAGCAAAAGACTCCAGGTAAGAAAGTATTCCTCACAGAATCAAAGGGTTATTCAGAAGAGAAGACTTTTGAATGCATTTACTCCAGCCTCCAGTTTGAAGTAGAATTATTGTCAACATCAAATCAAGTCAGCTTAAAGCTGTCCCAGTGATGAACCACTCTGTGTGAAGTTTTTTCTATTGTCCAATTTGAACCTCTTAAGCTAAAACTCATGGCTGCTTCTCCTCCTTGATCTCCTAGCACTGAGAAGAGTGTGCCCCTCTAGGTAGATACAGGTCATAATTAGATTGCCTCTAAGTTGCCTTAGTCTCCCCTCTGCATCACTGAAGCCCAGCTCCCTCAACCCCTCCTCACAAGTCATACGCCCTGTGCCTCTAGATAACTGGCAGGGCCCTCTGTAGCGCCTCAGCAGCTCTCCTGAACAGTGGTACACAAACCAAAGACCACATTCAATGTATAGCCTCAGCAGCGTCACAGAAAAGTAGCAAAACCATGTCCCTCACTGCTGGTCACACTCTCCTCCCACAGCAAAGCAGACTGAACTATGGGATGTGCTGCTGGTTCATTTAAGTAAAAGGTTTGTATAGATGAGACTCAAATTAAACAGAACCTTCAAGTTAATTCTGCAGAAAAGATAATTCTTAATCACACATTCCCTAAAGCCTTGAGTTGCATCTCAAAGCAACTAAAACCCCATGCAACTTCAGCATGCTAACATCTATAGTACATAACAATAATCAAGAAAATGACACTGTTCTAGCTAAAGTTTCTAGGTAAATCCAGGCTTGAATACATACATATTAGCTCATCCTGTAAATTATCAGTAATTATATTTAGAAGTAATATTTCAAAGCTTACAGGCCTTTTTAAAAAAAATAATAACTTCACACTCTAACATTGAGAGTGTGTTTCCTAAAGCCAGATGTTTTCTCTTAAGTTTCTGATTATATTTGCACTTTTATCCTCCATCAAAATCATTAAAAGACAAAAAATCTAAATAAAGTTCTTTCACTGACTAGGCTGCTGACACAAACAGTGTAAACCGGATAAACAGGTTTACAGCTTCCTATGGCACTACTCAGTCTTCCAGTGCATACTTTCTCCCTTCTAAGAAATACTATAGACTGTTCTGCATGTGTCCAAATAAGTGATTTAAAGCACAGCATTTGAACAGACCTGCCTCCTTGAACTTGGAAACCTGATAGAAAAGCTGTTCAACTGCTCAAAAAGACAACCATGAAAATAGTAAAGGTAGAATTATTACTATTACATTAATTACACTGAGATACTTCATTGTAGAAGCTAAATAAGGTTGGGTTTTGTTTCAATGAAGTTGAAACATGGTATTAAGGCATTTATGAAGAACTGTTCTCTTAACAAGTAATGCACAGTCACAACTGAACCACTCAAACAAAAATCCAACCCAAAAAAAAGAAAAAAAATAACACTGAAAGCCCTAAGTGGGCTACAGTAATAGGCAGGCCTGGATTCAGAACACTGCAGAGACTAAACATTTGGAGCATTTAGAATCTGCCATTAAGTCTTAAGCTAATGCCAGGGGACCCATCTCTAATTAAAACAGAGGTGTGATTTCAAATAAAGCATTGTAATCATTGTTACAGCTTCCACAGCACCCATTACCAGGGCACAGGTGGTTTATGAAAGCCAGCAAAATGCTTGACAGAAGAATTCTACAGTCACAAGGATTGTTTTTGTCCACAGCTAATAGGAACCCTGTGAAGGGGAAGGCAGCACAGCAGGGCCAAGGTCTACTTGCCTTGCACAGCATGCTTCATCTAGCTGAGGAAAAAGGTGCATTAAAGTCTGTATACACAGAGACTCACCCTGCATTCTAGAACTTGTCTTAACACAAATTTTAAGCATTACATGATGAAAGCATCCGAGAAGATACATTTTCTGCTCAAAGCTAGAGGGGAAAAAAAAAACCCCAGAACATTACAATGCAGTCGAGTCAAGCCTTTGTCCCAGAAGAAGGGGGGAAAATAGAGCCTTTCCCTCCAAGAAACCCCACATATCACAGGGGATGCTTTATACTATCAGCTGAACACAAGGCCTTGTAAGAGATTAAAAGACCAGAAGACGCTAAAGCACTTTACTGCCATTTTGGTTCTGCAAAAGAGTGTAAGTAATCTTTGTCAAAAAGTCTTTAACTGTTTGCAGAGGCCCTATTCAACGTACTTCATTTCATTGCAGAGAAACAAGCTACTGTCTCCATCACTCCCTGTGTATGTTGCAAGGAGGGACATGAAATAAATAAAGAGTGCAATGTAAATACAGCCAGGTACCAATTATCCTTTCTGGGCAAGAACTGTGACCCAATGCACACACGGAAAAGCATCTACATCTGACTGGCTGCATGGGCATTCCTATTACCTTGCCTACCACACTGAGTAGCAGACCTAGTTTTCCTTCAAGGAAAACAACTATTTTACTCTTCCATAATAACCTACAATAATAAAGAAACTCGATGTGTTTTAATATTTCATTTCAGTAGAGACCAGACTTCAACCTCACCTAGAGACTATAACAAACATTCATTCACTTCACAGAGAGCTTCTCAAAACAGGGGAAAAGGAAAATATTTACTATTCCTTGTATACGCCTCTTTATTTATTACAAAGCACTTTCATAAACTTAACTTCTTATGGTTTTTCTTTCCAAGCAATCGTTAGATCATGCTGCTCTTACTAGTTATGTCATGACTTGCTTTTCACTCCCAATCAATAGCATTACCTCGCTAGAGTTCTCACTGCGTGCACCTCTTGTGCATGAACAAGGATGAGTGCATCCACTGACCACCCCTCCAGTTTTCATGGTATTTCTTGCCAATGTAAGTGCTCACATCAGATACTCACAATACCTATACCAACAGCCACAATAGCATTATCAAGAAAAGAGGTGACAACAGCAGCCCTCTTCCTCCCAGGCACAGGACAGGGAGTGACCCACTACTGTCTCCTGGCTGACCTGTTTGGCCACCGAGCGGCAGAGGTACTACTTCTGCCCTTAGCATCCCCGAGCCTACTTCCCAGTAATGCTGCCTCTTCCTCAGGAGCACCTGAGAGGCAAAAGCAACCTCGAAGACAAAGGACATCGCCAATAGAGGAGCTTGTGCTCCAGGTGCTTTCCTACACCCTGGTCTGCAAAAATAGCAGGAAAGGGAAGTTAATAAAGGAAGTGTAGGAGTTGTGTCACGGAAAGCAGGAAGACGTTCAGTCGTTTTGTGCTGTTAGACGCAGCCCCGGTGCAGCCGGCAGTGCCCGGCCCTGGCCCACGTGCCGGCCCTTCCCCGCCCGCCGTGCGCCGCCTTCCCCCGCCACCTCCTCTCTCTTGCCCTCCCCGAGTGCCGCCCGGAGCCGCCCGGGAGCGGGGCACCAGTCGCTGTCGGTCTTCTCCCCGACCGGCTCGGCTGCCAGCCCGGGACACGGCGGGGCCGCTCCCGCCTGACGAGGGACCCTCTGCCCCTGCTGCTCCCGCTCCCCCGCGAAGCTCGCGCACTCCAAGGCTCGGAAGGGGCGAGGAGCCGAGCCCGCTGCCCGGGGAGGCCCAGGCTGCCCGTTGCCCGCCGTTACCCCCCCGCCACCCCCGCGCCCTCGGTCCCTTCCCCAGCGGTACCTGGCGTCGGCTTGGCGGGGCCCGGCTCCCCGCGGCTCCTGCCATCCTGGCAGCGGCCGTGGCGGAGGCCGCCGGGCACGGCGCCCCAGAGGCGGCTGGCGGTGCCGCGGAGCAGGCGGCCGCCCTTGCCCGTGAGGGCGGTCAGCGAGTCCATGGCGGCGCTACCGGCCGGGGGGCGCCATGGCCGGGCCGGGACCCGCGCGCCGCCGGCCCGCGCCGCAACTTGGGCAAACTTTGGGGCGGCCCCGCCCCCTTTTAAAGGGGCCGCGCCGCCGCCGCGGGGCGCGGGCGGGGCCGGGACGGCCGGCGAGCGCTCTGTCGCCGGGACGCCCGACTCCGCTTCCTTCTGGCCTCGGGCAGGCTCACGGCCACCTGTACATCCTCGTGGGCTCACCCGCAGCCCGGGGAGCTGGTTGTGTTTCGTGGAAACGCGGTGCGTTACAGCCATGTGCTGCAACGCGCCTTCTATGAACTTTCAGCTTTCTCGTCTCAGCATTCCCAAGCGTGATTGCAAGGCAATCTCTTACTTTTGCATCTTTTCACAGTCGTGAAGGTGTTTTTCCACTGTAAGTGTAAAACAAGACCAGCCGTGACACTGTGGTTTTGGTGTTCTTGACCCCTTCCTGTCTCCAGGTGTCCCTGCCGTGGATGCCACCGCCCTTGCTCGTGCCAGCCAAGTCCCGGTGCCCTCCTGTGAGTGTTTGCCAACATCGATACCCGACCCAACCTTTGAACCGACGAGGTCACTTTAGACTTCCAGCAAAACTTACTAGGTATACGCTTTTCCTTTCTTTTTGAAAAAGACATTTGATTTGTGGTATTCATTTGTAGCTTTTCATTCCACATCACCATAATTGTTGGAACTTTTTAAGTTTTGAGAAAATGAAACTAATCAAAACATGATCCAAGAATTTCACAGAAAAATAAATACCTAAGGCATTGAATCTCATTGTTAAGATCTGCCTTATGATGTGTTCTGCACGTATTGAGGCTGAAAGAACAGCCATAAAATGACATTTATACCTGTGCCATAGACCTTGAGAACGCAGAACGGCATGCTAACATGCTTATATTCTAATATGAGTATGATACAATTATATCCTGCATCTAGCTGCAAATGAAGGCATTGTTTAATAAAAAATGCTCTTGTTGAGCCAAATCTATTGTGTACATGCAGAACTGTTGAACAAAGTGCTGAGCTATTTCAACTCCTATTCACTTGTAGCAGCTGCTCAATTAAATCAGAGTTTAATGTCAGCATTTTAGAGTGCTGATTTCTGAGGATTACTTGATTTAAACAGTACACTCAAATCAGTTCTTTCTACTACTCAAATCAGTTCTTGCTCAGGAGATAATGATGTTCAAGACTTTTTTCAAATAAAACCTTTCACTGACAGAGAACAAGAAAATTTTGACAGATTTAGCTCCTCCTTCCTTTCCCCTAGATCTTCCAGTGGAAATGGATGAGTAATCTGTCTGTTCCAAGGCTAGTGAATAAATCTGGAACTGTGGAGTCACTGCATGGTCTAAGTACCACTAGATGTTTAGAATATAATCAGTTCTGCCAACCACATATTTCTTGCCCTAAGCAGTGTAATTAGTTTTCATTTTATGACAGGATTTCTGCCATGAAGAAGTTATGATTGGTCTTTTGCCCTGCTGATTCTATTTTAGACAAAATCTATTACAACTCTGCATGAGGAATGAGTTTACAAATGTGGTGATCAGCCAATTTGAAACTTCCAGATCAGTTGCCCACCAGTATTCCAGCCACATACACACCTCTGCTATTGTATTGATTGCATGTATTTCTTCTGTGGGTTGAAATAGTCCTTTTTTTTTTTTTTTTTTCTTTTTCCTCTTTCAGGTTTATATTTATAGAACCATAAAATTGTTTAGGTTACAAAAGACTCTTTAGATCATCGAGTCCAACTGTTAACCCAGCACTGCCAACCATGTTGGCAGCCAACACCACTGTTAACTAGCACTTCCACCACAAAACCATGTTCCTAAGTGTCACACCCTCGGGATGGCAACTCTACCACTTCCATAGGCAGCCTATTCCAAGGCTTGACAGCCCTCTTAATGAAGAAATTTTTCCTAACATCCAATCTAAACTTCCCCTGGTGCAGCTTGAGGCAGTGTTTTTTTCATTATATTGCAGTAATAGAGTCTACAAATTCAGATTCAGACAGCATTTTGATGATGTATTCAAGGCAAGAACAAATTCTTCAGTTAGACTGTTTTAACTATAAAATCAAGATTCAGGTATCAATTCTCAGAAAAGTAACAGTACTCTTTAAGACACGTGACACTCATAAACTACTGATCAAATTTCAAGGCATTACTGTAATACAAGAATTAATATTACACTGTTATTAAATTGTGAAGAATATAGTCAGAGTTACTCTACTTGCCATCCAGAGGGACCTTGAGAAGTGGGCCCATGCTAAACTCATGAAGTTCAACAGGTCATTTATGAGGTCCTGTCCCTGGGTCAGGGTAATCCCAAGCACAAAAACAGGCTGAGCAGAGAGAAGCACTGGTGAGAAGGACTTGGGGGGTTGGTTGATGAGACGCTCAGCATGACCCAGCAATGCACATTTGCAGCCCAGAAAGCCAAATGTATCCTGGGCTGCATCAAGGGAAGTGTGGCCAGCTGGTGGAGGGGGGGATTCTCCTGCTCTGCTCTGCTCTCCCAGCTGGAGCAGCCACCCTGAGCACTGCATTCAGCTCTAGGGCCCCCAACACGAGAAGAATGGGGACCTGTTTGAACCAGTCCATAGGAGAGCCACAAAGATGATCTGAGGGTTGAAGCACCTCTTCTATAAAGACAGAGAGGGCTGGGGTGCAGTCTGGAGAAGAAGAAGCTCCAGGAGACCTTAAAGCACCTTCCACCTACAGGGACCTACAAGAGTGTTGGAGAGGGAATTTTTACAAGGAGCAATGGCTTCAAATTGAACGAGGTCAGGTTTAGATATTTACTGTGAGTGGTGAGGCACTGAAACAGGTTGCCCAGAGATGTTGTGAATGTCCCATCCCTGGAATTGTTCCAAGCCAGGGTGGACAGAACGTTGAGCAATCTGGTGTAGTGGAAGGTGTCTCTGCCCATGACAGGGGGGTTGGAATTAGATGACCTTTAAGGACCTTTCCAACCCAAACCATTCTATGATACTTCACTAGGTACCCTCAATACAAATATCCAATGGTATGGGCTTTAAGATGCAGTTTCAACTTGATTATGCCTTAGTTGTACCACACCTGTGCTAGCAAGATTTTTAACAAAGATCTCTGCTCTGAAAACTGACCAGACTTAATCCAGTGTCACTTTAAAAATCTAATGTACTGGTATGTAGGATTGTAACCTATATTTCCGTGTGAAAAGCGCTGCAGCATTCCTTTTTAATTGGTAGGAGCAACATGAACACTCTGTACATAAGCAACGTGTGTCCCTTTTACCATAAAGCTAAAGCAAATATAAATGCGTTCTACAATATTTCTAATTTTTTACACTTATATTCATCTTGAACACCTTTACAGACCATTCTACCTTTCCATCCTCAAAATGTCTGGAAACAACCAGGTTTTTGCTGAGGAGGACTAATAAATCTGTGTTTGATCTCTAAACATCTCTTGTTTGATCTCTTCTGGGTTTATCTTCTGGCTTGTGGTATCAGTGGAGAAGAGTGTCTCTGTAACTCAACCACTTAAAATTGTCCCTCCAATAAAAAGGAACTGGTCCTACCTGCTTTTAATTGCTTGTTTCTGCTGCCATGCTATGAGTGTAAGCACAAGGATTTGTTTGGCAGGTGAATGAACTGTGTGTAAAACTGATCAATTTAAAAGTACCTTTTAGTTTACTAAAAGCTCACTAAACTTTTTTTGTTCATTTGTTATTATTTTGTTTTGAGGTTACAATTATCCCTGGTTAGATCTCCAGATCTGTTTTAGTTGTGTGCAAACACCTGTAGAAGCACAAGCTGCAGAACAGCAGATGAGTCTAGGTGGCTGGGAGAGCAGAAAGGGAGGGAGGGAGGGAGGGAGGGAGGGAGAGAGGAAGTTTCATGCCAGCCCGTGTCTTCAGTGCCAGTGTATATTAGCTCAAAATGAAAAGTCAGACTGTGGCACAAATAGAGATGCCTTCATATTGGTATTATGCACAAACCCACGTTCAGTAGCTACAGAAGTGTCTCACAGAATATGTCTGCATTTATGATGTACTATTTAATAACACCTTGTGCTAATCTATTGCACAACCTGGTCTTGTAGCTAGATCTCCAAATCCTAAACCAGAGCAGGTAGAAGCTGATTGAGCTGCATCCTAAAAGATGGGAAAGAGAGCAGGGATCTATTTTGGTCAGATAGAAAAGGACACAATGGGGTAAGAGTATTTCCAAAGTCTGAACGTACAGTTGTATATAAAAGTATTTCATAGGAGAATAAAAAAATAAAACCTTAGCAAGTGGTAGCAATATCACTTCTTCAGGGACAGATTTGCTGCTTGTGAAAGTGCAAATCATACCAACTAATCCAGCAAAATGCCAGCAGATGTTGTTCAGCTTCCTCAGGGCTGGGCCAGTTCACAAGCCTGGTGTGCAGGATTTGGGCCTCTCTCAATGTGTCTTGCCAAATTTGCAGTGCAACCAAGCTGCAGGCAAAAGTGCACCAGGCACTAACCCAACCCCCTCACTCTATTTTGTGAGAAGGGAGGTTTGTACATGCTTTCCAAGGTGACAGTCTTGGTGTCAGTCATTTGGCAATTAGTCAGCATTCATTTGTATATAAACAACCTCCAGGCAAGTATGTAATTCTGGCAGCTGGAACCAAATGTCCCATTTACAGTTCCTTAGTCATTCTGGAGGCACTGACTGTCATGTAACACCATGGGGATGCTGCATGCCTTTGTTAGGTATTCTGAACTACCACCTCTGGTCAAGACACTACCATTTGTGTGGTTGCAAAACCCATAATTGGCAAAAATATGAATTTAAAATAGAACTTCTTAAAAGCCTAACCTCTTTCTTGATTTTTAATGAAACCGATTTTTAGTAATGTAAAATAATTCAGGATTTGTTTGGGTTTTTGTTTCCTTGTGAAAAAGATAAACTCTTAAGACACAGAAAAACATACTGCACTCTATTTCCAATGCTGTTTTGGTAAAAGTTGAACAGAATGCTGAATGCACATGCAGTCCCTAAAGGAGGGACCAGAACTCAGGCATGCAGAACTCCCACATTCTCAGGCCTATTTCCCTAGGCACAAACTAATTTGAATGATGAACTATAGAAGTACACAGTTCTAGAAGCAAAAACATTTGCACAGATCTATTTTTGTGATTAAAAATGTTCAATTTATTCCAAAGGGAAATTCAGTGTCAGTAAAATTTTGGGAGAAATTGAAAAGAGATAATCAGTAGGTGACACTAAGTAAACGGGTGTGTTTAAAGCAGGTTCTTCACAGAGAACTGTGGGCTAGGTGTGACTGTTCATAAGGTTTCACAGACCACATCCTCTTTTCAGATTAGGCACTCAACAAGAAAGAAACTCCCATCTGCATATTAGCTTCAGAAATTGCAAACCTGGAATTTCAAACTTCAGCAGGTAGGGATATAATTCTGATTTTACTAACCAGCTCCCTGTCAGATTGAAATGACATGGGGCCAATTCTCTACCTTGGCCACTGATGCTGTTCACTGTCCAGCAGAAAATGTCACTCTGAAGGGACAAAACAGAATAAACATGGGCAACAAGGGAATTTGGCAGTCCCTGATTCTGGACTGGGATACTTCAAGTATAGGTTATATTTTGTATATAATTATTCTTGAAATTACACTGAAAAAGACAGGAAGCCATAACAGCATCTCTTTTAGGAGAGTTGTTTTCTTAGTAGAAAACTGAATCAAACGCCTGCTGTGTTTGTATTTCAAATATGGCTCAATAAATCTTTAATTTCTTAAGAAGCTCTACAAAATAAAGGTACCACACCTAGATATGAGGTTTCTCCAGGCTGAGGAGAACATTTGGACATCTCAGCTTAACCCTACAATGTATTTTAGCATCAAAAGATGCAATGCTCCTTATGTTTAATTTCATAATTACTAAGTAAGTACTAAGTAACATTCACTGTGTGATTTTGTGGTTTTACCAAGAAGTAGAATACATAAAAATATAGTTTTGTTTGTTTGGTTGGTTGGTTTCTATTCTAACCCACGAGAGACTATTTATAATTAGGACAGCTCAACAAGTCCATTTTACCTTTAAGGATGAAGGAATTTTTTGCTTTTCTAGCCCGATTTCAAATATCTTCATACAATAATTTAAATTTAGATGGTAAAGATAGAAACACCATGCAAATAAATTGTACAAACCAATCTGGGGCATACTGTAACACATATATGAAAAATGTTAATTGATTCACAAGTGTCCTGTACTGGCATACATAGCATAGTTACAGGAATTCATACTAAGCATATAAAACTCAGCAGAAGTGAATATAAATTAAGGGTATTTTACTCCACTTTACCTCATCTTGCAAAATAATTTTATCAGATTTCAAAAACATGCCACAATTTTTTGACACTTTTGGATGTACCCATTTCAGCTGCATATGGTCTGAATTTTCAAAGATTCAGGTAACTGACAATCTTTGTTGCCTGCAGTTACCCAGCTTCTCTGCAAAATTATAAAATCATAGTCCCCATCCAGCTTGCTTTTATGCTTTTATTTTTCATGAAACAGTGAAATAATTAGCATTACAAAAATGAATATTCTAAGACTAAATATGTATTTTTTTTCTTATTTTCCCAAAGTATACATATGTTTGGATGTTGAAATGATCCATTCTACAATAACATGTCAACATTTGTTAGAATATCAGTGATAACAACATGGAAGTTTTCAAATATGGCCTTGAGAACGAAGGCACATCATAAGGGGATTTCTCCATGTTAATGGCAGAACTTTAGTTTCAGCTACAGTTACTCAGCTCTTTATAGAGACCACCTTATCAAATAAACATGAAATGACCTCCAGGTCTTCAGTTTGTATTTATCTGGTCAGTAGTGGCTTTTTATAAACAGACCATTCTGTTCTTTCAGGGAGTTGTATGAAATTGAATTTGGACTCCAGGGGGTATGAATACATGTTCATAGAGACACCCATGCAGTTTAAGGATGTTTACTAGTTATAGCACTTGCTGAAAAGAGTCAGTTTTCAGTAGACACATCTTCTGTCTTTGTGTCTTCAATTCACTGACATTTTTTTTCTTTCATCATGTGTTTTGCAACTGAATGTGGAAAACACTGACAGTATAATTGATGACTCCATAGTATTTACTAGCTAATCTTGTCCTCCACAGAGGCATAAATTATGCAAATGATAAATAATTGCTTATGAAAGGTGTTCAGAAAATTGATTATTCATCAGATATTTGAATCATAAGCAAACATAATTAATTAATCCTTTTTTTTTCCTTTTTGCCATATAAGCGTAACTATTTTTTCCTTAACACTCACTAAATGTTTATCAAGTTGTTAATGCACTATATTCCTGTAAGGAAGTTGCTCGTACTTGCTCAGAAACAATAGAGCCAGATTCCAATTCACTTTTTACACTGACTGATTGGTTCATGACAAAATAGAATGTCTCTCTGGTAGGATACAGTTGTTAAAGTTCAGTCCAGTTCTATACAATTACTGAAGGCTAAGCAAATGTAACACAACTCAGATTTCAAATGAAAGCCTTGATTCAGAGCATTAACATGAAAAATGTTTTTAGATCAATATCTCAGCACCTCATGACTGGCTGTATTCCTCATGTTTATAGGAAAAGCCACTTACTTTAGAAATCCACAGTCCTTCTTGGGGTTATAACATGAAAAATCTTCAAATTAATAATGTCTTTAAAGTGATATAATGGACTGGTTCTGTCTGTTTGAAGAAATAATTAACTGCTTGTCACATACTCCCATTTTGCTTGGTTGGCACCAAATCAGTTTACAATTCAAAAAACGTTATGGCTTTTAGTAATGGGTTATGTGTTTTCATTGCAAACTCGAGACCTGAGGATATCTAAGATACAAATGCTTTCAATTCACTAGAACAAAATTATTCTTCTCAGACACCTGGAAATCACAGGCTTAAGAACAGTGATGAGCAGTCAGTTCTATGTAGAAATGTAATCTAAAGTACAGTGATATTTACGAGAAAAATGGGTCCAAAATATCATCAAAATTTATCTTAAACCTTATCTTAAGGATAATGGCAACAGCTGATCCTTTTGATTGCAAATTTTTTTATTCTCATAAGAATTACTGATTTTCTCTTTTACTTGCTCCTGCTTAGGCAGTGCATTCTAGGATTAAGGATTAGTTAAAAAAAGACTGAATTCTGTTCCAACCTTTGCTACTTGGTTTTTTTGTTGTTTTTTCCCTTAAGTAAGCATATGAAAGCCTTTTGTACATACCTTTTCCTGAGGCACCTAAATTTGTGCAGGACATTCCTGAAATTTTCTTTTGAATGAAAACCCAGAAGAAGTATGTTGATCTTACTAGGAGGAAGTTCTGCTTTTTCTTTCTTGTTAAATCTTGCTTCTTAAGGAACATCTGGTGTCTCTCCCCTCCCCCACTGGCACCACATCACAAGCGTATGCCTGATTCATTTGCTCCCATAATATCATGTAGAAAACTTGTGGATGGTTATTCACTCTGTCCTTTTGGGGATAATTACTACAATTTATTCTCAAAAATCAAATCCACTAAAACTAAATCATTTGAAGGCTCTCCATTACTGTATTATCTCTGAATTAAGAAACTTTATCCTTTATACAGCAGGGGTTTTTTTTAGATTTCCTATCTTAACTCCTGCATCTCTCTCACATTTTGTTATCTTGGCTTTGATTGCTGTCACAATTTCCCCTGAAATGATTTGTAGTATGTTGTGTCTCTTGTGTTCAGTCACATTTAGCTGCAAGGCTGTACACACCACTAAGAACCTGTGCACATATACAGCTTTACAGATCCTACTTGCCTCTTATTAATCTCCTTCTATTTGTTTAGATGGGATCTTTTGTAGGCTTCATTTAAAATTACTAAAGGCATGTCTTGCTATTTTCCTTGTATTTCATTTGAGAATGAAATATTGTGAACATATATTGTCTACAAAATCTCAGAAGAACAGTTCTTTTCATAGGTAATGAATGGTTATCTGTCAAGGCTTTTTACACCAGTGCTTCAGGATCAACACTTGGAATTCATAAGTGATTTGACTCACCAGGTTAAGGGTGAGGCACTAGTGACTAGTGCTTTTTATCAAGAAAACAGGCTGTTGTATTTCTCAGATGTCAAAAGCTTATTTCTTCCAACAATAGGTCCTAATATTAATAAATTATGCTATGTTGGAAATATTCAGCATACTAGTTTAGTCATGAACCTTAGTAAGGTCAGCAAATCTCAGTGAGAAGAGAAGGGAAAAACAACTATTGTCTAACCTTGATCTATTTTTGTATTAAATACAAAGGAAAAATTCAGTTATTTGAATAGGAGCTTGCCTCTTGAGTTCCTAATTTATTTCAACAACTAATCTGTTGTTGAAGTTCTGCCTTGGGTATGGCTCATATCTCAGTGTCATTGAAGAAGACTGCAAGGCTGCTCCAGCAGACGTGCTCTGGAGCCGCCATGGAAACATCCAGGTGTCAGGCTGCAGGGCGGGAGAGGTGACTCCTGTGCGGGATGTGGCCAGGTGGACGAGCTGCTCAGCCTGGTGGCAGAGCTAGAGAGGGGGTAGAAGGGTCTAAAAGTATCAGGGGCTCTGAGGAGGAGATTGACTGGTGGAGACAGTCTCTGCCATCGCTGAGGCACAGGCACCAGATCTTGCACCACTAGAAGGAAAGGATCCCCTCTCGCACTTTCCCTTCCACCCTCCACCAATGGGAGGGGGAGGCGAATCAGGAAAGAAAAGAAAATAGAACCCTGGATTGAGATAAGAACAGTTTAATGACTGAAACAAAGTAAAAGATAACAAACTACTACTAATAATAATTGTAATTAAATTACAATTACAAAAGGAGGGGGAAATGTGAAAACCAGGAAAGACAAGTGGTGCACAACACAATTGCTCACTACCTGCTGACTGATGCCCAGCCCATTCCCAAGCAGTGATCAGCTCCCTTCCAGGTAGCTCCCCCAGCTCATACACTTGGCATGACATTCCATGGTATGGAATATCCCTCTGGCCAGTTCAGGTCAGCTGCCCTGGCTGTGGTCCCTTCCAGTTTTTCTGCACCTCCTCACTGTCAGGGTATGGGATAGTGAAAAGTGCTTGTCTCAGAGTAAGCACTGTTCAGCAACAACCAAAACATCAGTGTGTTATCAACATTGTTCTCATTCTGAATCCAAAACACAGTACTGTACCAACTACTAAGATGAAAATGAGCTCTGTCCTATCTGAAGCCAGGACAGGATCACTAAAGCAATTCTGAAAAAACCCAGCACCACAACCTTTTAATAGTTTAGACTTGTTTTATAACCTCAGTAACTTTCCTTTTTGTTTTGGTTTTTTGCACAGAAAGCTTTGATGGACTCTGTGGTATCTAAGTACCTCTGGTGTTACTCAAGATTTCATGAAGAAATTAAATTGTAATAATAAAGTTAGAAGGCATCTGGATAAGTAGAACAGCAAAAATCAACAACTGTTTGGCAAATCTATAGTTCTCTGTAGGAGTAAATAATCATGTGGATAAGAATAATCTGTTGATAGCAGTGTACTTGTACTTTCAGGAAGCTTTTTACAAAGTCCTGCAGCAAGGAAATGAAGCGGTTGTAGGACAGGATGGCTCATCATTTAATATCCTTTAAAGTACAGTAAGCAGGAGCCCAGACTTCACAGCAGAGGAAGAAAGATTCTCAATGTAGCCCAACAGGGATGCATGTTTTTGAACTTACAGCATTATTAGGCTAAGGAGAGAATAACAAGGTGATGGATTTTGCTGATGGTACTAAATTATGTAGAAAGGAAAAATATGCTGAAAAAGTTAAAAATTTATTCATAATACAAAACATAAAGCAGCAAGTGAAATTAATTTTTGATAAATGCTGGATAAAGACCAGTTTTCCTCTGAATGCCTATGTTTATACACACACAGTGATGAGTTTTATGTGAGCTATCCAGTAGAGATATATGAAAGTGTCAGTCAATGGATGTCAAAAAGGAAAAATAAATATGAATTATTAGGAAAAAAATATAGTTACACTATACTGTAAATTCTTCAAATGAATAGAGATTGGACTGCTGGTCACACTATCTCAGAAAAAGATGTGATGTACTCAGAAAACATATTGAGAAAAGCAACAGAGGTTGTGAGCTGCTGCTTTCTAGGAAAGCAGAGAAAATAATAGAATGTAGGTAAGCAGAAAATAGATCAGAGAAAAACTATTCACATTTCTTGTGATAAGTAGAAGCACCTAATGAAATTACTATGAAGATTTTTATAAAAGGGAACATTTTGTTACACAACATAATCACAGACGTCATTACCACAGGATGTTATATATGACAAAACTATGAATGGTTCAGAAAGTGATCAGAAAAATTCATAGAAAGCCATCAAGACCTAACAAGAAAAAGAATGAAAATGCAAACTGGTTTCTGGAAATCCCTATGCCACAGACTGCCTAAAGCTCAGAGGAAATATCAGCAAAGTGTCCTTTCATACTTGACCTCCTCTATATTCTTTCCCTAATTACCAGCTGCTGCTGGCTGATGTAGAAGTAGGACGGGAAGCTGGGCATGAGTAAAACATTACCTTCACCTCACCCTGCCCAGCCAGTCTGATGGAAGCGCCTGCCATGACACCACCCTGTCCCCCTGCTCTGGAACCAGGGGAAGTTCTCTGCAAGTGCTTTCCCTGGGTCACTTCCAGTCTGAAGGGGGTGACCTCTGCAGATGGAGGAAGCTCAGAAGATCAGTTCTGGGGTCTCAGGGAGATACAAAACACCTCAATCGCTATGGATGTTGAAGCAGAGAGAGAGAGAAAAGCTATTATTTTGCTTTGATTTTCTCTCTTTTTTAATCTCCTGAAGTGAGTACAAGATGGTGTGGCTTTTCCACCTCAGTTGCCTTATCCAGAAAATTGGAAATCTCACCAAGTACCAGTGTTGATAACTTAATTTAAAGAGGAGTCATGAACATAAAGTGTTTCTGGAAAAGAATCCAAATAGACTCTCAGAACATTCTCAGATGTCTAAGTCTTAAGGGCTCTGAAGTTGTACTCGACACAGGGAAACAAATGTGAAAAAAAGAAAGCATTGAAGGACAACCAGGAGATTTTGCCAAACAACTTGGGTATATTATATTATAGTGGCTGTAGGCTGCCCTGAGAAGCCAGCTGTGATCTTGGAAGGGCAGGGAATGTATCCCACAGCAGGTTTAGACTTAGCACACAAATATCCCTCTGTGCTGGTGCAGCTGCACTGCCAAGCTTCTGGCAGGCAGGGAGAGGAGGCTGCTCGTGCCCTGACTCCACAGATGCTGCTTTGCACTCTGTAATACAAATAGTTGGCACAGGAGTTTCATAGCACTGTTCCTCAATGTGCAGACATAGGATAACGGATTCTTTGGTTTTCAAAAATTAAAGCTAATCTTCAGAATTCAAGGCCTTTAGGAAAAGAGATTATATTTTATGGGTTTTTTTTAAATCCAAAATAATATTTTTTACTGTCATGCAAAGTTATTGTCAGGAATGGAAAATCTATTACAATTAAGAGATGAAATGCCTACAGAAGGAAGGGGTAGTGAGAAAAGCTTGTAACCCACTATGCATATTTCATTGTAAAAAATCAACCTGGAAATAGTTTATCATCAAGTATAATGGTCTATTCACATATGACTCACCAAACAGAATGATACTGTACCAAAATAAAGCAGCAATACCCAAGATTTTTTTCCCAAAGTCTTACAACATGTCAGAGTCATTCTTCTAATAAGGTACAAAATTCCTACTTGAAAATGGTGCAAGATTGAGCTAAAATAATTTTAAAACATAGTCAGAGGGATGGCTTTCCTGCTATTGATGCACAGCACAAAACACTGGGAGCTGTTACTTTGCTTTCTTTAACAAAGCACAGAGACTTGGAGCGTCTCTTTTCCCCAAAAAGTTTTGTTGCATGCCAAAATGAAGAGGAACCTGAGGACTGTACCATGGAGCTATGATCACTTGTGATTTAAACTTTCAACACTCAGGTGTTCTGACTGCTCAAGCACTCTGATAAATTACCTAGGAACTATCATTTATTTTCTACCAGTTTGAATCAACTGCCACCAGTATCACATGGTAGAAGGCTACCTTTTACCTTACCTCTCTTGATGCTACTACATTTCTTTCTTGTTACTGATGGGGCAGTATGGGATAACACAGAGTGTCCTGGCTGCTCTTTTAGAGCACCTTTCTGATAGTTCAACCAGAGTAACAGCACAGAATTAGCTCTTTATTCTACCAGAGACCAAAGGAATCAGATACTGAATTATCAGAATTAGTATTTTAATAATTACCATCATTATTATGACTCTCAACACTTTTAGGAAAAGTGAAGGGAGGCAGACAATTTGGATTTGTTTGGCATTGAGATTGTACTCAGCTGAATGAAACACATGGATATAAAACAAGCCAGTGGCCCAAACAATTAATAATTTAAACAGATTTCTGTAAACTAAAGTCATGGCTTCCTGATGCTGAAATCTTTTTTGATTAAATGATTTTGCTTCAAAGGTGAATGTAGGCATCACAAGTGTGAATTAGTAGGTGCATAATGTCTACCCACCTACAATATTTTACCTTCTTCATATCCTCCATGCTTCCCATGCCCTCTGGATTAACAATATTCTACCTGATTACTCTATTTTGTATATAATTCTTTATTTGGCCATTGGACTTTGTTTGCACTTTTTAAAAGGAATTTTATTTTCTCTGGTTTTATGAAACTCAATTGTCATAAGCCTTAATAAATAAATATTTATAAATAAATCTGCACCACTTGTTTTCATATGATGCTCATTTTCAAGTTGCATGAAATGAGCAATTTTTAAATTAAGGTATTCCCCTCTAAAAAATTATTTTAGCCTCAGTACCATAAGATTTCTAGGTTTTTTACTGTGTAATTTTTATTCAGCATTCTCTGCATAGGACATCAAACTAAACACCATTTCTGGTATTAAATATTTTATTTGAGCAATAACTCTACTAGAAGCAGATATGTATTCTGTTTTGTAATTTACAGAAAAGCAGTAGTCTTTGAAATGAGATGTGTAGTAAATTTTAAACTGAATAGTATTGGCCTTTCTGTGAATCACATGTAATTTGCCATTACATTTTGAAGCTAGCAGGTAGAAAACAAGATAGTCTCATTTTATATGTTTTCTTATGCATACAGTGTTTACTTATGTGATCAAAAATGTTGAGGTCAATTAGAAGTTTGAGACAGCACATTAAAGTTCACTATTTCTCAATAGTCTTAACATGTAATATTACTTTTACGAGGTGTGATGACAAGGGAGCATGAGCTAGCTATAGTATTCACTTTCCAAAGTTACTCACACTGGATGACACAAGGACTTGCTTGTACCATAAACATTCCCCACCCCTCCTACATGGACTGCAGGAAAGCTGCAAAACAAGCTTTAAAGCGCTGCAGGGCCTTGAAGGAGTGGTTTGGCAGATTTTTACTGCATGAATAGCAAAGGGGGGTAAGCCTCTAGTGGTGATATAAACAGGGATTTCAGGAGCACTGTAATGGTGTGTGTTCATCATAACAAAGTGCTGCCTGTGACCATTATGACCAAATGGTCTGGATGTAGAAGCTGTGTTTCCATTTTGTAAATTGGTCTGAATCAGGACAATGGTGTCTCAGTCAACAAACCAGCATCACTGGGTGGTTAGTCTAGGCAATATTCTGTCCTGGGAAACACATTATATCACACGTTTGATGTCCACAGCAGTGTTTTAACTGTTTAAATGCTTTTCCAATTGATTTTATAACAAGAGCCTTCTTCAAGTATCAGCACTATTACTCTGAAGAAAAAGAATTAGGAATAAATTGTGTGCAGCTTGCACAATCACACAAGTCTTTTGAAAGAGGTAATTGGACTTTTGAGGGCAGATTGCCACAGCATATTGCAGATAGGAAAAACTTGCTAAATTTTGTGGTCTGCCATGCCTCTTGCATTTTACAAAGGCATCTTGCATCATGTGAGGGTAAAGCATTCTCAAAAACATTAAAAAGCAGAGGAGCTATGGTTTTTGTTTTTTTTTTTTATTGTCAAGCAATATTTTGTCCTTTCCTCCCTGAAAATTAATTTTTCCCTTTCCTTAAAAACTTTCATACAGTCAAATGTTAGTTCCACTAAATTCTAGCACTCCCCTTTAAATGAACTGCGGTTCCAACACTTTTTCAGCCTTGGTGTCGGACAGAATCTTGTGGAAGTTATGAGCCAATGAAAGCATAACCACACTGGCCAGTCAGCCCTGCTGCGACACAAAACACACTTCATAAAAACAATTTTATTGCCATCTACGTATGTAATGGAGAGCTGTATTCCTTTTATAACATGATCTTCAGACTGATCTCCAGTGTCTGGAAGTGCTTTGTTTGTAAGTTCTTTGCCTTTTGTTTTGCGGAACTCATGTTTCAAGAAGGAAATACAAATATTAGTCTAGGTTAAGTGCAAATAGATCCATAGGGATGATCTCCAAGCCATTTCTTCTGACTTTCTTTCATACTGAAAGATGATGTGAGATCTCACACAAACATACTTGAAATATTTCACATTTACTTCCTGTTACAGATCATAATGCTTTTAGGAGGGAAAAAACCCTGAATTTTAGTGAACAGTTATCAGTAAGTGCAATAGATTCTCCTTCCATTAATTAAAGTTGAAGGATCCTGTGAGCCACTTCATTACTTACAGCAGAGTAGAAAGCAATGGATTCTGTTGTACTTCAGTAACTTAAATTCCTCTGATGCCTTTTTTTCTTTTTCCTCTTTCATGGTTTTCCTTATATAAAACACAGGAAATGTTTTAACTAATGCTATTGTACATGTCTAAATTAAGTTTTCAGATGCTCAGTGGGCTGGTTCTGTAACAAAATATGGTGCATTCAGTGAAAAGAGGGCATAGCGCAAGTTGAGACTGAGCTCTTCCAGATCTAGGGAGAAAATTCTTGGTTTCTCTAATGACTGATCAAAATAGCACAGCAAGGAGAGAGCAGAAAACTATAAGTGACAAAGTGTTTTCACATACAATAATAAACAGTGGATTGCCTACTTGGAAACCTTATTCTTTGCATAAACACTATACAAAGTGTTTGAAAGAAAGTGTATGAACAATCCCCTCAAAAAAATATTACCTTTCAAAATATGGCAGTCAATTAAAACAGCATTGCTAGAAAACAGTAATAAACTGCCTGACTCACCCAGTTTTCTCAAGGACATATTATGCTAGATGTTGTGCATGAAGTACAGCTGTTTTTCAGAGTTACAGTGCTAAATGCTTCATATAGTTTTATATGCTTTATTTCATTTATAGTTTTACACAGCTGATGTTAAAGATAGACACTAAAGTGCCTGAAGCTGCATTGAGGAGACACCAAATTGTGTATTAGCATAATATCAAATAGCATCTTTAGGGGCCTCTTTTCCTAAACACTTGGTCTCACTTGATTCCTTTTACTATCAAGGACTGTGTAGTGGATCCTTCAGGGTGGATACTGGGGGGAGGAAGATAAGAACTGTTCCACTCAGAAGAAATGAAGTCCTGTGGCTTTTTATTTCGCTGTTAAGAAGGTTTGACAAAGGGTGTGAACATTTAAGGCTGTATCTTCCATTACAACCCATGGCTATTGTTCTGCAGGACAAAATTTACAAGTGAAGAAAGCAGTTATTTTCCACATCTGATATGATTTCCTGCAGAAAGGGCAAAGTATCATTACATGATTTTCCAAAGAAAGGACACAGTACCATGAGTCACATAGCCTGGATGAATTCCTTATATGTACAGGAACAAATCTTGCATTACCGACCTCTAAGAAGGTACAATCTCTGGTGTTAGCTTTATAAATCATATCCTGGACATTTCTCCACAGGGCAGTCTCATGCAGGAATATTGCTTCAGTACAGAAGTATTTGATGGCACTGGTATAACAGCTTGACTCTAAGGCATGAGACTGTAGTGAAGGGGCATGGTCAAAAATATGAAAGATGCTCTGAGCCAATTTCTTCTGGCTACTTGGATCATACTCTTAACTCAGCTCTCTTTCTGGGTCAAGAGGGGGTTTGTTTGAAGAGCACAGAGAGAGATGGAAAGCAGTGAATGGGTCACAAGGAGATTTTACAGCAAAACTCCTGTGGTGCTGCTGCAAGTCCGGAACTTTGTTTCTCTTATTCGACTCCAAGATCTTATTTCCAGATGTTAATAAACTGGTTAGTACCCTGGGCAGCAGAGGATTAATCAAGAAAAAAGTGAAAGGGAAATATTCTCTACTTCTGAGTTGTTTGAAGAGCTAACCCAGCATGCAGTAGAAGAATTAAAGAAAACATTTGACCAAGATTTGTTCATGCCAGCCACACCTTTTCTTGCCTCCTCACAGAATACAGAAATGTGTGTCTCCCTGAGGACATTCTGCCGAGTTTTGAGATGTAACACCTTGACAGTGGAAAAGTACAAGTCTAAATATAGTACATTTTGTCAAACTTTGTTTAAAGAAATGTTCCAATAGATATCTGTTCAAAAATGCACCTTGCTATTGGTTCCTATGCAAACCCCTTTATTAATAGGGATTCTGCAAGCCAATAATACCAGTATGAGACCATATAAGTGACTGATTATTTTGGCAAGTATTCAGGCCACACAATGGCCTTTGGCTTTGCAGTCATATTTGTCATAGTCTGGAGTGTAGGAGGTCTTACTATTTTGTTTCTTCCTTTTTGTTTACTCGCTGGTTCCTCTTCTCTGGCACATAACAAACTGTGTACTTAAGAGGCACAAAAAGTACAGTTAGCTATTTAATTCCCAGAGCATTTCTTTCCATGATGGATTCTAGCCCACAGCTCACAAATCTCCATTTATATGGAAGGAAGAAAACCTTGCAGTGAGAAGGCAAAAAGAAGACTATAACAAGTCTTTGAGACATGGAAATTCAGTATCTGAAAAATCTACACAGCAAAAAAAAAAAAAAAACAAAAAAAAAACAAAAAAACAAACAAAAAAAAAACATAGATATAATAGATAGAGTTAAAATGGGAAAAAAGGTAGAACTAGTAAAAAGACCACTTTGTCTAGCAGTCTATGCCATCATTAGCATTCCTTCATTATACAAAATATTTTATGATACCACACATTTCATACTGTCAGGAGTTGTGGAGGCACAGGCACAGTTACTGGAAGAGAAGGAAAGAAGCATATTCATGCAATTTTTATTGGTCTCCTTAAAGCTTTTTCTTGTTGCAAATGAAGGACTCATAGGAAGCACTTCATCTTCTCCCCCACTTCTGTTTTTGATGGAATCCCTGACCAGGAGAAGGTGACCTACAGGAAACAGCATGCAGTGGGTAGCAAGCAGGTCAGGATCTCCTTGTGAATAATATCACTTCTCTGGGAAGCCTAAGTGTGATTTTTCACACTTTCCTGAAGGATTAAGTCCAACCTTTCACTCCTCCTCTGTGACCACATGCATGGATTCTGCCTCATCTAAATACCTAGAAAATACTTTATATTCCCCTGTCTGTTTTCTTATTTACTTCTAAAGCTACCTACTCCTAGCAGTAGGTTTTTGCTCACATTGTATGAAGAGCCCTTCAGGCACTGCTGTGATACAGTACATACATGCTGGAATGAGAATGCAAGAATGACAAGAAAACAAAAATTATAAAGGCACAAGAAAAAATCTCAGCAGTGATGAGACAACACGTGGTGCATTTTGCGGCATCCCAAGTTGGAAGGTAAAGTCTTAAATTTCAAAAAATTTTTTGAAGTAGAAATTATGTCTTCTGCATACTGTGATGACAGCAATTCCTTCTACTATTTTTCTTTGCAGCAGTGAAACTCTGCTGGAAGATACGTCTCCAATTTCCATGTAGGAAACAATGTGGTGGGGGATACCCTCCTCCCACCAGGACTTGTTAACAGCAGGTGAAGATGCAGCAGGACACAGAAACTAAGCTGATTTTTTCAGCTCTTTTCCCCCCGGATCCTAACCCAAGAAATGCTTAGGTAGCCCCTGATCCGGCCCCTGGCACAAGACTATAAATTTCCTGCTGAGGAAGCACAAACATTTCAATGTTCCCCATTCCTCTTTGGGAACTTCTGTGCTGGCACTGTGAGAAACTCACTGACCTCTGTGGAGGGACTTACAGCCTCCATTGACATGGATTATGAGAAACTGATGCCACATGTGGCAATAACAGTGGCACAACCCGAAAAGAAATTCACAAATGCTCATACAGAACTTTGTACATAATGTAACTGAGCAAAGCTACAAGTAATTCCATGGCTCAGGCTCTCTCAGTGTCAGTGTGAAGACTCATTTATATTTAGTTAAGGCTCATCCTTAAGTTTTAGTCTATCTTTAGATTGCCTTTTCTTGGGGCACTCTTCAACCTAGAGGCAGTACAGCTCTGGAAGATGGGACAGGATTGGAAAAGATTGCCTGTATTAAAAAATGCTTAGATACATTTCTCCAATATCCAAAAACATATATTATCATTATGAAAGAAGAATGGGAGATTTGCAAAGGATTCTGGGTGTTCTAGGTATTTTTCCACTGAGGAATTTCCATATATGGGAATCTTCCCTTGGAGCTACACTGGAGCCAGAACTTGTTCTAAACTCAAAATGAGGAAGCCCAGAATTTTGTTTTTCCAAGGAGTCCTTTTGTAACTGACCTTCTAGAGGATTTTTTTAATGAACTAAATGGTCATTTATTTATTGGATCAAAACTTGTTCTCTTTAAAAATGCTGACCGTGTACTATAGCCATCAGAAAATATGTTCTTTCATCCCCTCAGAAGTGGACTGGCAAAGGGAAGAGCCTCCAGAATGCACGGCCTGGGGAAAAGAGTGGCCAATAGCCATGCAGAGGGGTGTTTAGAGAAGTCTCTGTCACATCAAGTCCCAGCTGGGGCAGACATGCTGTCCCCATCCAGCTGGAAAGGATGAGGATTACAAGGACAGCTACAAGCTCTAGTTAGCAGCATCAAATCTTAAGCAATTTCTTAGAAATGCCCAGAACTCTAAACTACTGCATGGAGATTGTCAGTCCATGGCTTTAAGAAGGTCTGCATGAGCTGTCTGTCCCAAAATCATAGAATTACAGGATCATAGTACGGTTTAGGCTGAAATAGACCTTTAAGACCATTAAGTCTAACTGTTAACCCAGTACTGCCAAATCCAACACTAAACCATGTCCCCAAGTGGCACAGCTACATGTCTTTTAAATACTTCCAAGGACAGTGACTCCAACACTTCCCCACGTAGCCTGAACCAATGCCTAACAACCTTTCAGTGAATAAATGTTTTCAAATATCCATTTTAACCCCCCCTGTGGTGCAACCCTTGTGGCCACAACCTCCTTTCAGATAGTTGTAGAGAGCAATAAGGTCTCCCCTGAGCTTCTTTTCTCCAGGCTAAACAACCCCAGCTCCCTCAGCCACTCCATTCCTCATAAGACTTGTGCTCCAAACCCTTTACCTCCAGTTTGTATCCTCTCTGCTGTGTTGTATTTCCAGCAGACATCTGGTCAGTTGAAGGCCCCCATGACAACAAGTGAAAGTGAATATGAGACTGTTTATAGAATATTTCCTTTGGCTCTTTGCCCTGGTTGGGAGTCTAAAGTCTAAAAATCATGATAATTGCCTTGTTGGCCTTCCCTCTGATTCTGACCCAGAAACACTCCACCCTATCGTCACCATCATTAAGCTCTAGACAATCAAAATACTCCTAACATAGGAGGCTACCCCAGTGCCTCTCCTTCCTTACCCATTACTTCTGAGGAATTTGTAGCCATCCATTGCACCATTCCAGTTGTGTGACTCATTCCACAATGTTTCCATGATGCCATGAATGAGGGTAAAACATGAAAGCTGTTTGTACAGACAGCACTGTACACACACCAAAAGATCCCAAGCCACCACACATTTTAAAACAGAAGTTATGTATTTGTTCTTGTCTTAGATTACAAGATGTGGCTGGGGGCGTGTATCTATTCCTATCTGTTAGAGGTGGGGCAGTTATCTTCTGTTAACTGGGGAGTTTTCTTTATCTGTTTGACAACCAATCCTCCCTCTGGGAAATATCTTCTGTTAATGGGCCATTGAGTCTCACTGCATGACTGATAAAATTACATCATCCCATTGTGAGATGCTCTGCCCAGGGGGAAGAGCCAAGCATTCCTACCTGGATATAATCTGAGATTTGGAACACCTCAGTCAGCCTTTTCCACTAGATTCCCAGAGGAGCAGCTTTCTTCTCTGCTGGATTCCCAGAGGAAGACCGGGCTCATCTATACCACTACTGGATCTTCAGAGGAAAACTCCACCCTTCTACAGGATCACTGCTCCAACAGTACCACAGTTGTCACTGCAGGAGGACTGCAGCCACTATTTCAATTGGACTGCTACCAACACCCTGACCAACAGGGTGTCAGGTCATATTCTGACTCTACCAGTAGTTTGTTTTCTTTTTTTTTTTTTGTACTTTTGCATTTGTGTTTTTAATTTTCCTAGAAAAGAACTGCTTTTCCTATTCCCATATATTTGCCTGAGAAACCCTTAATTTCAAAATTATAATAATTCGGAGGGAGGGGGTTTATATTTTCCATTTCAAAGAAAGTTCCTGCCTTCCTTAAACAGCACCTGTCTTTTCAAACCAAGACAGTTCTCCATTTGGCTTTAAGGTAGCAATCACTTATCCAAGTGTAAGTGTATTCTAAAGATATAATGTTCTAATTTACTATGCTTCTGAAAGAGTGCTCTGTAAATTCCTTAGTAAAGAGTGCAGATAAATATTCCTGCCAAACATACAGGCAGGAGCTGAAGATCATCTCTGACTCAACTTGGATGCATAAGTCTGAACCCTAAAAATCCCAGTTTCACTTTCTTTGTTCCTGTAGAAACTCTTGGTCTACCAGAGGCAGACCCTTCAGGAAAGACAGAGTACTGAGAACTTCAGTCTTCCAAGTTCTATCTCCTGACAATTACCATCCTGCATAAAGTGACTGCCATCACAACCTGTATCTGCTATGTTCTTCCAAAAATTTTACCAGTAAGTAAAGACTTAAACTGTCAGAAGGGCTTTTGACAAGAGTAGTGATTTCTCCCTTCTCTCCTCCAGTCCCTTTTACCTTCTGGAGAGAAACTCTTCACTGCAGTTTGAATCTGCAGGTGGCACTTCTGATGTTATTTCCCTTAAATATTTGCAGTGCACCTGTATGCCTACAGATGAGGCATAAGAGAATGCAGTTGCTTTCTCTATGACGTTTTTTCTTCCTTAAAATTTTATTTATGTCACATTAATAGAGGATAAAGGGTATGCAGAACTATGCAAGGAAAACATATTTAAAAATAGGAGCTGTGGTCCCTCTCTATCAATTATCATAAGTAAGAGCAAGAAGCAATCTTTTTGATAACTTTTCAACCCCTGAATTTGAGTTTGTGTTGAAGGAGAAGAATGTATTAATTTTAAATTGCTTCTCCTTTTTATTACAGATGATCTGAAGATATCCAAAGTGTTTTCTTATAACAAATGATGCAGTGCAACAGAACCTACCCTCAAGCAGCAAGATCAGCTCATGTAACTGTGCTGATGGTGACTTCTGAGTACTCTGGATGCAAGCTGTAAGTTTTGACTGAAAATATTTTGTGGGCACAAGATTAATGCTAAAAGGAATGCCCATCAGGACAAAGTCAGTTTAAGCAAAGTATATTTTAAATTCACAAGGGAGCCAGATGTTGGAGCCATTTGAGAATCCAAGCCAAAAGCTGCCAGCAGTGGAGGAACTGCATGAGGATCCCTCAGCACTAAGGTGAGTACTAGTTTGCAATCAGACTCAACCCCACATTTCCCTCATCAGATTTCTGCCAATATGCACATTTTGTACATGATCTTGGTCTGTTACTGCAAATCTGCATTTCAGCTTCACAGATGGTAGGTTTGGTCTTCTGGAGAGAAATATTACAACTTGTCTTGGAAATTTTAGATCTGGGCTTCCTTTCAAGAGAATCTCAAGTGTAAGTTCCATGTAGAAATGCAAGTACTTCATTAACTAGCCAAGCCTACAATATTAAAATTCAACTCCAGTCTTCCTTCTCTGGCAGAATGTGGCACTGTTGACATTCTGTCAAATCCAATTGTCCTAGGGTTGTAAGATGCAAACCATAAGAATAGTGACTTGTAATAAATCTTTTTAGAGGTGATGAATTCAAAACCACAAATACAACTTTTCCAGTTATGTACTAAAATAAAACTACATTTTATGGGGAGGTAATATGTTTGCAACTACTTGTGAAGTTTCTAGTAGGAATGCAATCCTTAATTCATATTTATAAAACTGACATTCTCATTCTTGGTGATTCAGAAAATTGCAAACATTTTTCTTAAAAAAAGGTATTTCAATAAACCTTAAGATATTTTATCCCTTTGAAGGTAAATTGAATAATTCTTCCATGAAAATGTACTACCTTGACAGGCAATGGAATGAGGAAAAGACAATTCTAGTTGAAACTTTGTTAGAACATTGGACCTGTCTGAAAGTATATAATTAAGTTACTTTTCTTGCTCTTGCTGTTTTATTGAGGGAAAGGGTTTCAAGCTAATACTTCCATTAAGTTACAGTTTCACATTTGATAATTCTGTCTTTGCTAAGAGTTCTTTCTAATAGACAGCAACATGCTCACACTTTAACCTGCTGCCCAAGATGAAGGGGGTTGGACCTTTAAAGGTCCCCTCCAACCCAAACTATTCTATGGTTTTGTGATTCTAAGACTAAGACTAATCTGTCACAGACTAGCCTAGATTGTAAATGTCCAGTAAATATAAAGAATACAGACTTCACAATAATTTTAAAGGAAAATTGCACATGCTGGAAAGGAATTAAATAATGAAACACCTGAAGTATATCAAATTTGTTTAGGGAACAAAATAAACATTTCCTTGTGGCAAAGGAGGAAGAAAACTTAGGAGAAATGTTACTTGCATTGTTCCATGTAATAAAAAACCCCTCAAATAATCCTTCAATATTTTGTTAAGATCTTCTTTCACATTTCAGGTATCACTTATAACTGAAAATTACAATAATTTATGATTACATTATACATCCATATATATCCATCTTTTAATCTTTTTTTCCCTATAGCAGGTTATTTCAAATTGTAATAATAAAATATTTTGAGCATTAAAGTGTTTTGCTAGTCTTTTGTGATATATGGCATTCTGGAAAGGATTATTTCCACGTCTCACTTTTTCTTTTTTTTTTTTTTTTAATTCATAGCCACACAGGTTTATAGAACAGATAAAATTTCTATATAAAGCTCTGAAATACCAGAATTGTTTCCGAAACAGTTCCATGTAGTCCCAAAGCAACCTGTAGTTATCATAATTACTTTTATAGAAATTAGGTGTGGTTAGACACTTTGCAAAAATAGGGTTCAATTCTAAATCTATGGTCCGTTGAATCTCTGCTGTTCTAAGGCTGGTTCATCAAAGCCCCAGTCCATAGTAATCACATTGCCAGTCTGACATATGCCAGTTGAGAATGTCCCTAAAATGGCAGCCACCATCTGGGAACAGCTAAAGCACAGTAGCTACTGATCTGAACCTTTCTGTTCCTCCAGTATTCTTCAGGCGAAGAAGCCAAAACAAAACCAACTACATCAATAAAGCTACCTCAATGACATTATGTAATTTATGAATATCTGTCTGCATTTTGTCCAGCTTTGTAAACTGTCTTTTGCTATTTTTTTTGCCTCCAAGTTATTCCCAGCTTTCCCATTCTGACCTCTTTGATGTCTACATCTTCACCCACGTGCCCGGATCCCGAGCATTCACACCATACATAAGCTTGGGTGCACTCAAAAGTGCTGGAAGAAAGTCCTAACAGGCATAAGGGGGTCACTAAGACCTCAGGACTACTGATCCTCTGCAGCACTCTGCACTGGATACTTGGGATAAAAAATTGGCACATGAGTGCCTTAGTCACTCCCATGTAGTGACCCACAAAGTGCCACAACCTGTGCTCCTTCAGGCCTCACAAACATTTATGTGTAGGAGGGTTTTTGAGAAAAAAAATTAAATGGCCCAAACTTTTCACCTTGAGTCAGTTTGGCTCACGTAGTTTTTCACCTATGCTGCACAGAGAGATTAAAGTTTCCTCAGCTGGCATTGGACTGTCTCAAAAGCCAGCCCTAGCAGAGCATGGGTGTGAGCTGGGACAGATGCTGTGCACTGAACACATACACTTAGCAAGGCTGGGGCCAGGGGCCTCTGACAGCTCCATTACAGGGCTCCTCTTCTTGCTTTTTGTCCCCTCTCTTTAATCTTTGTTTGGAGGCTGATGGAAAAATACAGAGTATGGTTGGTTTTCTTTGGATGGCTCCATTGCTACTCACAGGAGCAAATACTGCTGCCAGAAGCATGTAGTTTCTTTGGGGGAAAGGTGGGCATTTTGTAGGAGACAAGAGCCTGATCCTGGTGTTGATGATGAATCACATACAAAACAGGGAATCACATATAAAGTGGGCTTGAAAACAAGAAAAGATTCACCAGGTGGACTTAAGGTAATTGAAAGGAGATCTCTAACAGGTCTTCAGAACACATGGCCTGAACAAGAGACTGCTTGGTTGAATGGGAGATTTGTAGGAACTTTGGTTTTTTTGATGTGCATTTCCGAAGTTCATACTAAATTGTGGCACATTAATGTATATAGACGTGGTTGATCTCAGACAAAGCATAATCTAAAAAGGTAGGGTATATCCAGCAAAGTCAATTAAAAAAATAAGTATCAAAAAAGGAGGGAAGTGTCTTGCTTTGCAACTCTGCTCTGTGTTCCAGCAATACATAATCAGCTTTGGGGTTTGAAAGTATTGATTGACAGTTAGATCTAATCAATCTAGCCCATTTAAACAGACTCTTTTGCAGGTACATACTCTATCTTTTTATATTTTGATATCCTTAATTTCATTCTCATCATCCAGTTTTCATGTCTGTTACATATAGGAAGTTTGAAAAACTAAGAAATAAGTCCATTACAAACATGTATTTTCTGTGTTGCATGCTCTGTGCAAAGGGGCCTGTTCTCCCCAAATATAGGTGCCTATAGAACTGAAACTATAAAAGCCAACTCTTCCAGGAAAGTAAATGTACAAAAAAAATGCAATATCCTTTGGTGGGGTTCATGTTTCAGAAAAGCTTCCACAGTCAGTGGAGTTTTAATATCCCAGCACATCAGTGTGCAGTCAACATGGGCTTTAGATGAAGCTAAAGCTAAAGCTGAAGCTAAAGCTAGAACTAAATCTAGAGCAGCATCATGGTCTGCACCATCACAAGGCCATGAATGAGGAAAGATGGCAAATTATGCATGCAAAAAGAACATGTTACATTCATTCCCTCTCCTTACAGCTGAGTAATTTCCACAAGCATCGTGCAATAGCTCTGGTTGCTCTAGCCACAGGCAGTACATGTCCTGCCCACACCTTCCTGCATCAGACACATAAGTGAATCAAATACAACTTCATTAATCAGCCCTGATTCCTTCTCCACAATTTTGACAAGCTTCTGAGAACTACTAATCAGAACATATATTTTCATTTTCACAGCAAGGTCAAAGTTCCACCTTTTATTTAATCATGCAATCCAAATAAATTCACCAGAACCTTTTTTACATAAGGTTGTGAAAGCACATACACAGATCTGCAACTAGAATAACAGAGCTGACTTTCTATTATCCCTGTTGAATTTAGTGAGACATTTACCTAACTGTACATTAAAAAAAAAAACCAACTTTTTTTGACATGAGAAACTTAAATTACTGTGTTTTTTTATTTCTAAGAATTAGAACTTTCATATCCATTTTTAAAATCACATGAAGGAATATATGTTTTAGAATTCATAAGCGGTTTTACTTAATAGCAAAGTTAGTGGTCCTTTCCTTGAGAACCAACATAAAAATAAATTTTTTCTATATATACACAGTTATTGGTAGAGAATTCATTTTTTATCTTTGCAATGCAACAAATGCTGAGCCAGATGAAAAATAAAAAGAAAATGAGAATTGAGTTATCAGTATTAAACTGACATCCTCTTTTCTTTAGCAATCAAAAAACTCTGCAATAATAAATCCATCACAGTGTTGCTTGATCTATATTAACAGACCATTGAAATTGTTGTCAGCTGACTCTCAGGCAGGCCGAGCTGCAATCTGCTTTGCAAGCCCATATTGAATGATTTCCCAGTTTTTTGAGGATAAAGTATGTTCAGGCACATTTTGCAAAACACTGAAATTGACTGTAATATTTAAAAATAGCCATAAAGCACAGTTCAACTTTTTAATGAGACAAGTAACATTATCTTCTGTCAGTCAAAAAGGCCCTTGATTTTAAAGACAGCCACTACCTTGCAATTTTTACAGAAGAGAAATGTGCAGCTCTCCTGCCCACTTACAACGAATGATAAATGACATGCAAATCTCTGAAGTTTCTCACACAGTTCTCCTTTTTAAGTTAAAATAAATCAAATTATCTTTAAAAAAGAGTTAAAAATCTTTCCATCCTGCAGTGTAAAACTACCACAAAATATTGTGTTGTCCTGTTTCTTTTTTCCTTTAGAAAAAAGAAGGTCATTCCTCTGAGTCCAGCATGATGTAACATATTATTTCTGTGAGCCATGAGCCTTTTCAGTGCAGCAGTTTCCTTTTAACCACGGCTGTGCTGCCAGCAGTGGCCCAGCAGCTGCAGGCAAGGCTTGAAGAGCTGACACTGAAGTACTGGGTGCCTCCTGCTGAGCCACCCTCCAGCCAGCCCTTCCTTCTCCTGGACATGGGAAGGGACCAGCCGTCAGCTTAGGGCACTGGGATACACATTGGAGGGGATGGGTACAGGGTAGCTGAGACGAAGAAGCCCTTGGGGAGAGTGAGGGGAGGAGTGGGACACAACATGAATGCTCCAGTTCTGACCTGTGCCTTGCTCACTAAAACACAGGTGTGTGTGAATACTACTTGCAGAGTGTCTTAATTCTTCTATACTGACCAAATTTGGATTGAATTATTGCTCAGATTCTTGCACAGCTGAACTAATTTTTGCCATATGCATGTGCTTTGATTCTGCACTGACTTACTTTGCCTTCTGGAGGCAAGCAGACAACACCAGAACACACTCATTCCTAACTAGGATTTACCAGCTTATACCAGAAGCAAAGAGTACATCTTGGAAAAGATGTAGTCATACAGAAACTCAGAAGAATTATATATGATCGTGAAATCATAGAATCATAGAATATTCTGAGTTGGAAGGGACCCACAAGGATCATAGATCATTAGTCCTGCACAGGACAGCCCCAAGAGTCATGCCATGTGCAAACACATGGTCGCAGCATTGCCCAAACACTTTTTGAACTCTGTCAGGCTTGGTGCTGTGGCCGCTTACTAGGGGAGCCTGTCCCAGTGCCCAGCCACTCTCTGGGTGAAGAACCTTTTCCTGATATCCAGCCTCAACTCCCCTGGCTCAGCTCCATGCCATTTCCATGAGTCCTGCCACTGGTCATGACAGTGAAGTATTGGTACCTGCTCCTCCTCTTCCCCTCATGTGGAAGTTGAAGACTGTGATGAAGTCTTTCCTCAGTTTCCTCTTCTCCAGACTGAACAGACCAAGTGACCTCAGCCTTTTCTCATGCAGCTTCCCCTCAAGGCCCTTCAACATCTTTGTTGCTCTCCCTTGGACACTCGCTAATTGCTCATATTTTGTCATCCAAAACTGCCCCCAGCACTCCAGGTGAGGATGCCCCAGTGCAGAGCAGAGCAGAGCAGGACAATCCCCTCCCTTGCCCAGCTGGTGATGCTGTGCCTGATGCCCCCCCAGACAATGTTGGCCCTCCTGGCTGCCAGGGCACTGCTGGCTGATGTTCAACTCGCCATCGACCAGGACCCCCAGGTCCCTTTCCATGGCACTGCTTTTCCAGTATCTCGTTCTGTCTGTCCATACATCCAAGGCTGCCCCATACCAGGACCAGAATCTGGCACTGTCCCTTGTTCAGATTCACACAGTTGGTGATTGCCCAGTCCTCTGATTTGTCCAGGTCTCTTTGCAAAGAATGTAATTGAATCCTTAAGTGTTCTTCCCTTTTTTGATCAGAACCTATGTTGCCTGAAGGCACTTCATATGGTGATCCACATATTTTTTTCTGCTAAGTTGTTTTGCCTTCATGTATCTGTTTATTTCCAGAGTGAAAAATGTGGTAACTTCTTCTGATGACTAACTCTCTGTGCCTTTCACAAAACACTATTTTCAGGGTTTTTTTTCCTGCATAAATTTTGAAGATAAGAATTTAAAATATAAATGCATACACATAAACATATCTCTCTCCAATATAGTAAGAAATCAAAACACCCTAATCTAAATTAGGCGAACATCACTTATGAACAAATACAAAACCATAATGTAAAAACTCATTGTAAAAATAGCTGGTGTCATCTACATGGGCAGAAATCTGCCAGTATTCATGTCTCAAAACAGGGAACAACTACAGTTGATGACAACCAGCACCCTAGAAGCAGAATCCCTGCTCTGAGTGCCTTATGCCTCAGGAGAGCCACAACACCGACACCTGTCAGCTGGTATTTCAGGTTATACCTATGAGGAAGCAAAGAGTCAAATTGGGAATGCTCACAGCAAGAAACAGTGACTGACTGGAGAAGTTGTTTGTGTGCAGAGTCACTAGCAAGGCTGTGGGGATCCCCAGCCATCTCCTGGAGCTGTCCCACCACTAGGTTCCCAAAGGGAGACAGCAGTGATTGGAAATGTGGGTATTTCAATACACAAGTGAGGTGAGAAATGGGACAAGAGATCTGTGACTGGAGCTGGTGAAGAAAAGGAATCTGCCCAGGAAACAGAGGTAGCAGTATGGCAGAAGAAGTTTTAATGAGAATTTGAGGTAGTCTTTCATGATATGTCTACATTATTTGAGAAATTGAAAATATATATATGCTACCTGCTGCGACTCTGCCTGATTGCCAGCTATATCTATAGATACCTTCCTGTAGAAGTATCTATTCTGTGGAATCTGAGGAACTAGACAAGATCAGTACTACACAATAACTTGTTCACTATTTATAAAACTTCCAACTTAACATAAACCAATTCAATTTATCCTGAAAATCAGTCTTGCATTATGCAGAAAGAAAGGTAGAGTTTTATGTTGCTGCAGCCAATGAAAATAGAAGAAGTAATTTCCCCTGTTTTCTGCCTTTTTTATATGAAAGACCTGATTAATGGAAAATAATCAACAGAAGCACTTCCTGGCCAAGAAGCTGCTCCCACCGTCTGGGAGGCAGCAGGGGCAGCCCCACATCAGACACTCAGCTCCTTTGCTGCTGATTTAGTTTCAGGGGAACGGGTCTGGCTTGAAGTACAAAGTGAAAGGCAGAGCTTCTCACCTTTCATCCAAACAGTGACCTCGGGGGGAAATCCCTGCATTCTCCCTGCACTGACAGTGCATCAGGTCTTCCAGCACAGAATATGGAGGAAAACTTTGTGCATTCATGTAAATGGGTTGCCACAGGTATTCACTCTCTGTTGGTTGTATTAAAATTTCAAGGTGATCAGCATCTGATTGTAATGAACACACTGAAAACTCAGTTGCTTAATTGAACTAAATTTCTCTCAACCAGACTTAATCCTGGATGAAAATCAGGAATAATAAAAAAATAAGACCTATAACAAGAAAACGCTCCAAATCCAAGTACTAGTACAGCTCATGAAATCAAGGCTAGAGGTCTCTTTTCCATATGAAATATGTATTTTTCTTTGACCACCTTAAAGTCAGTCACACTAGATGTAAGCAAACCCAGACATATTAATTGGACAAGTAAACAAGACCCAGTCCTTCTCTTCTGTTTTTCCTGCAAATTCTATGTTCATTTCTCCTTGCAGAAATTCACTATTCCAGCATCATAGCAAATACAGTGAGTTAATTCCAAGCACTGGTATGGTCATATGAAGACCTTTCTGCCCCTTAGGGAAAGGTATCAGGTCATCAGTCTTGGCTTCTGGAGCAGAGACTTTCAGACCCCTGAAGACACAGCAGTGCAGGAGACCTCCAGAGTGACCCAGGGCTCAGTGCCAAGGGTCTCCAGGGTGTGAGGCACTGTCCCTTCACCCCAGTCTGCCCTGGCACACACAGGTGCATCGATGTGCAAAGATACCCTTTGGATCTAACATACACTTTTGGCCAACCTGTTTGCAAGATGCATTGTGACAGAAACAGATTCACTAAAAGGGCTCTAAGTCCCAAACTGACTGTCATCAAATAGCGGTGCAGAAGATTTCAATCAGTAGTTATTAAGAGACACTTCATTAAAGAGGGAGAGGAAAAGAGAAAGAACAAAGCAGGCTTATCTCCTGAATCATGAAAGGAACAAATCCACAAATGCTGACAAATTTCTTCTAATTAGTCTTTAGTAAACATCTGCTGCCTCATTAAAAAAAAAAAAAAAAAAAAAAAAAAAAAGAAAGAAAAAACCGACAAAAGAATCCAACAAACAGCCCCCCAAAATATACATTGTGCTTAGTAATAAGTCTGTATTTGCCATAGACTTTCATGAGGGTAGAAAACTGTTCTCTTCAGATGTTACCAAGGTTATTTATCTAGACATTTATCATTACTTCTTTGAAGTTCACATGAAAAAAATCCAAGAAGGTCTTAAAAGGATATAATCTATATTTTATCATTAGTGACTGCAGAGGGTTTGTGACTCATTCTTGATCTCACCCTAATCAATGGCATTACTCATTCACTTTGATAGGCACAAGATGAAACTCTAAAGTTGAATTCCTATTTTTCTGAAATCAACAAAATTTTCTGTCCATTTTGCTGGGTTCAGGATTTGAACCTCAAGTTTTGAAGAGAACAGAAAATATTCACTCCTCTGTAGAGGCCTAACATGTTGTCTGTGTGCCTAAAATCCCCCTAAATCTGATCTGAAGGCTCTGATAATGTATAGTGCTTGCATCTCTCACCTGAATAATGGCAAAGTTGACCCAGGAAAGTAATAGAGCATTTCTGGCATATTTTAAAATTTAAAAGTCTATAAAAGAAATACAAGTCTGCTTTTTTTGGGTTTTTTTTTTGTTTTTTTTTTTTTTTTTCCAAACAAGACTGCATACCCTGTATGCGCACCCAGTTAGCATTCTACACTCATATTTAGAGCCCTGTGTTGAGTGGCAAAATCTGTTTCCTACTTACACTCCAATAACATTTACAGACATTGTGGTATCAGATGCATGGATTATACAGCTGCTATCCTGTCTCCCTTGTTTATAGGGTGAAAGTTTTTCTTCAGTTAAGGAAAAAAAGGCAGGGAAATACTCCTTTTATAACCAACTGTCTAGATTACCTGCATTATAAGTAGATCAAAATATTCTCTTCCATATGTATTTCTGATTCTTATTTGATTATGTAGGAAGAACCCCAAAGATTTAGTGTTCAAGTTATATCTTGTACGCTTCAGACTCAGCCTGAATTAGCATGTAAGAAATGTCAGGGCACTCACTGGCCAACACTTAAACTCTGCATATACCCCATTTGCACAGCTCACACTGCCTTGAATGAGCTGGTCAATTCCTGTTTGCTAGCTTAGCATTTTATCCTCAAAAAAAGAACCCCACCTATCTCTAGAGTGTCTTCTCTAGTCTAATTTAGATCAGGAATAGCCTCTGGAAGTCACTCCAAAGCATCCATGCTGTCCCTTCAGTCAGTGATCCAGTCACCTTGCCAGAGGAAGCATTCAGTGTCTCAGAGACCGCCCTTGGCAGCCCCAAGCTGGATGTACCCAGCCATGCCCTGGCATCTGGGGACCTGCATGTGGCTACTGCTCCCATTGAGGGGGACCTGACTGGTCTAGGTCCTGTCTCCTGAAGATGGGTGTGAATTTGTTTATTTCCAGTCCCCAGGAATCTCCCTGCTCTGCGTGACCTTTCAAAGAGACACAGAGATGCCTTACAACTGGCCAACTCCTCAACACCTTCAGAAGCATCACGGATTCATGCAATATCTGATACAATCTTCATATTTAATTAAGGAACTGTCTTTATCATTTTGACCTTACAGATAGGACTTTTAAAACATTACATTGTGTATTTACATACAGAAAAAGAAAACCCAGTTATGTTCTTATTTGGTTAAGAATACAAAAAAATGTAAGGCATATATATATGTTCTAACAGTAAGTTATGTAGCTTCAGTTTATCAGCAGCATTCTGGCCTCCTGGAGTACAAGGTCTACTCAGTTTCCTATTCATCTCTTCCACCTTTTTTTCTTTGCTCTTCGTGTCATTAGTTTTACTTATGTCTCTCTCAAAAATTGGGGATTTTCTTCTATATTCCTTATGATACCTCAACCATACCTACTAATATTACAAGCTATATGCCTAAACTCAGGAAGGCTAAGATAAGCTTTCATTACAAGGTATCTTTGTAATTAACCTTCTGTAACCGTGTAGAAAACAAGGTAAGAACAGAAAAGCTCACACACAGCTCTTCCATTCTTAAATAAGTAATAAGCAATTCTTCTTATTAAGGAACAGTATTCAATTCTAAACAAACTTTTTGTGGTAATAGATGTCACAGTACTAGTGTTGCACTCACCTAGTTCTGGCGCATGAGACATCCAGGCAATGGTACTACAGTCATTCTTAACCCATGAACTTTATATAAATGGGAAGCCCTCAATGTTGCTGCAATGATTGTTACTTCATGCACTTCAACTATATAAATGGGAAGCCCTTTATTTTATGTATAAAATACTTCAAAGAAGCAATGCAGAATCTCTCAATGAATTCTATACGAGGACAGCAATTAATCTGAAGCATGGCAACGGATTTGACTTCAAAACATCCTGGTACCAGGGAGAGGACAGAACCTGAATGAGTGACACCTACATTGTAGAGCAAGTCCCAGATGACAGTCAAAAGGAGCCACAAACTAAATACTGCTCAGGAATCAGTTCAGCTCTCTCCCCAGCCCAGGGGTGACACAGACACAGGATCACACAGGTTAACTGAAAAGATCCTGAATCCCCTGATCTGGATGGACCACGTACACGAAGAAATCTTAACAAGAAATGGTGTCAGTGACTGCATCAATCAAGGCTTTGATCTCTGTGTGACATTAGATCTTGTCTCTAGGCAATGGCTGTTCATAAACTGAATGGGTGTGCTAACAGCCCTCATTCAGGCTATGGAAAACCAGCTGAGTATTTCAGTGGACTGAGATAACAAGAACAAAGGAACTACTGCCCAGGGCAATCCTGCATGTGATAAAACCTTATTGCCTAGATACTTTCAATATCCCTATCTATCTGATTTGAAAACAAAAAACCAAAAAACATACAAACAAAAAAACCCCAACAACTTTAATTCGTTCTACATTTATGCAGGGAGAATAGAAGTCAACATATCCATTAGCTTCCACTGTATCTGAAATTGCCTGAAAAAAATTCACAGAGGAGGCAGAACAGTTCATTGACTCAAGGGCAAGGCTGCTTTTGTTGCTTCCAGCATTTGTGGACAACCCAACCACTTGAGTTACCCAGGGCAACCATCCTGCACAACCAAGGCAGCTCACAAGCACAATATGAACTGAGTAACATGGGCATACAAATGGCTCTGCAGAGTGTTAAATCCACTGGGATTTTCTTTGCTCTACAAGGCCTCCCAGAATCACTGTTTTGCACTGATTTTCTTAGCATGCTTGGCTTCATCAGCTCTCTGTCGGCTAGGTCAGAGACAGCCAAGAGCACCTCTGTTCAAGCTAACATAGTCTTCCAGAAATGAGAGCACTGAAAAGTAAAATGAAGGGATGCAAAATAGTTTGGAGAGAGCCAGGCTGTCCTTGACATGGATGGCAAGCAGATCCTGCTGCAACCTAAGCAGCTCCACACAGTGCTGCTCTCATGCCTTTGCATCATAGGTCACATGTAAACCTTCCCTTATCCAATTGTCACAGGTCTCTCTCCTCCCCTTCCCAGTCTCCTGGGAGATAAAAGCAGGCTATTGGAGACAAATCCTCAAACAGCCACTTTCTCAGAGAGACCAAACAGGCTGCATAGATTTTTTTTGGGTCAAGCGATTTTTCTTTTTTCTTCTTCTTTCAGAGCTTGTTAATTTTGCCGCTATTATTTCCTAAAGAAAATCCTACACTTACTTTAACAGGTAGTACTAAAATACTTACCAGTCCTCTGAAAGCTCAGACTCACCTAGTCTATGAATGCAAGAGAAGGCATACCAATGAACAATTAAAAAAACCCACACAACAACCTAAAAAAAACCCAAACTCAAATCAATTCAGTTTTTTCCTGATTTTCTCTATGTTTTCCTCTGTCAAAAATTAACACCACCAACATCTAGTTATATATACTGAAACTATGATATTCTAAAGCCATATAATTATTACCAGTAACTAAATTTATATTTTAAAGTACTACTATTGTATACAGATATTGAAAGACAAAAGGTAATGACGAATTTACTATATTTCTAGAAACCTAATACATAGATTCATTTAAAATACACAATAGTATGATTGCTTCCTCTGAATTATTATACAGCTAACATCTCATATAAAATTGAATGATTAACAGGGTAAAACAAACTTACTTAGCAAAAGAAAAGCTCTGTCACAACATTGTATTTTAGGCACAACACTGTATTTATAAACTCTCCCAAAAACATACTGGAACTGCCAAATCTGTGCTTGACACACAATTCATACAGCCCTGCTAAGAAATGAGTGAAACCAGGCAGTGCTAGGGATGTAGGCGTGCAAATGCCATCTGAAGACATCTTTGTGGAAAAGTGCCATTTTGGTTGTGTAACTGGAGGCCCAGAACTCTCATCAAGGAACAATTCTATTCTCTGCTACTCTGGCAATGATCTGATTAATTCAATCTAGTTGATAGATGTCCTTAGCAATTTTAGTTAGGAAATTGACTCCATTGTATTTGCAGGCACGACTTTAATGCTATTTGGGAGCTGTGCCATGTCAAATGGCAGGATTTGTGCCTGACCTGTGTCTGAGAAAGTTATCCACATCATATGTCAAGAAGTAAGCTTGCTGAGCACATTGTGCCCTTTAAAATGCTATTCCAGGAAGAAGCAGTCACCACGCAAGTTGTTTCCACAGTTCACTACTGCAATTGCCTGTCCTACATGAACTCCATAGGCTAACAGGAATGATCTCATTGGGAACACAAACTCAAAGAGAAAAGTAGGACTAAAATATCTAGCAAGGAATCACTCACAAAAAAAAAAAAACCAACAAAAAACCACCAAACCAAACACCAAAAAAAAAAAAAAAAAAAAACCAAAAAACCAAAAAAACCCCAAAAATACCTCAACAAACCAAACCAACCAACCACCAACCAAAAACATCCCCCCACCTAACAAAACACTGAGATATTTGTGTGCTACAAAAATATTTTCAGACTGTATGGCAGAGTTCTGTGCACTTTCACAGGAGCTTCGAGTCTTCATGGTTTCTGCAAAGACATACATAACTAACATTTTATTTTCTTTTAAATCATCCCACCATTATTCATCCTTTTTGTATGCACAGAATTTGCAGATCCCTCCTCACCGCATTTCTACTCATTTTGTGTCACACAAACTTCCTGTCTGTCACATCTGGAGATCTTGTAGCCATTTAAATATATACCTGAACCCTGAAGGCCCTGCTGTGTGCCCTGGGAGCAGAATAAAACTACAGCAAAATATGGCGGGTGTTGCATTCACATTCTCTGAAAAAATCCCTTCACCCAGAATTTTTCTCCTGGGAAGCTGAGAAGCCTCAGAGAGGGAAACAATTCTTATCTCATTTGCTTCTCCTCTGTTTTGCTCATGTGGAATGTGTTTGGAGATTGTTTACCAACAGGTGATTGTTTCATTGGATTCTGATGTGAGTTGTTTTCACTCATTGGCCAATCAGGGCCAAGCTGTGTTGGGACTCTGGAAAGAGTCACAAGTTTTCATTACTATCTTTTTAGCATTCTGTAGGTATCCTTTCTGTATTCTTTAGTATAGTATAGTATTCTTTAATATAATATAGTATTACACAGTAATAAATTAGAGAACATGGAGTCAGATTCATCATTCCTTCCTGCCATGAGGGTCTCTGCCAATACAATAGGTGGGTGCTGAGAAGACACTTTTATCTAGGGAAGAGGCACATGCCCCATCCTTTGGAAGTGACTGCTCTAAGGGCTTTGAGGCAGAGCTCACTCCCTCTGCTCCACAGGTGCCAGCAGCGTGCTCCATACAAGCCTGGATGGGTCTGGTTCCAGCTTCATCCAGGCAGGATGGTTCACAAAAAAAAACAAAAAACAAAGTCCTCAGCAACCTTTCCCTTCATATAATCAGTTTGAAGGTGGAAGCAGTTTGTCCCTGAATCCCTACACACATTCTAAATGATGCATGTCTTCTAAATTAACATATCATACAGTCATAAACTCATAGCTACTGTGTCTTTATCCATAAAGCAACTGAATATTTAAATGTAAGTGCTTAAATGGTCCCAGTTTGGGCTGGTGTCATTGTTCCTGATAGCCCTCCAAGGTACAAGCACAGGTTAGGCAACCTTCAGATTGAGCTGTAGGTTTTGCTGGCATAAGTAAGCAAAATGCTTCCTTGTGCTACACACAGCTGGTTTGGTACCTGTTCTCCACAACTTGCAGCAGGATATAAAGGCAATGATGGTATATTAAACTGGAGCACTGCAGACTGGAGACCCTGCTTAATTAACATGACAGACGGACTGCCCTGCTTCGGCCTGAGCTCATTCTCAGTGCCTTCCTACCAATTAGGTTAAACACCACTCTGGAGAGTCCACTTCATGGGCAAGACTGTTTCCTTGCTAATGTTTACTTTGTTTCTCCACCTTTCAGTCTCGATGCCACAGCTGCTACTACAGCAGGCCATCAGTATTAATTGGTATAGTCTTTTATGACTTGAACAGTAGAAACCATTCCCATATCACCATTTTAGAGGCACAGATCCTGTGCAGCGCCACCAGCCTAAATTAGTTCTGGGCTAGTGACCAGAGTGGGAAAGCTGGATATCCCCCTGTTAATTCAATGAGCTCTTGCTAGCATAATTGCAGAATATTAGCTCAAATGAGTGTAACACAACTTTTCCTATCAGGTTTGTTTTGTTTTTTTTTTAATTTTATTTAAAAATGTAACATTCGGTTTCAGTTGGGAAGCTGCTTATATTCTCTACAGAATCACTGTAAAGCATTTGACCTCTTAAGAAGAAGTAAGTACTTCTGTAAATCCAAAATATCATAACACTGAGTTATTATTACACACAAAAAACTATATAGGTCCTGCAGTTTTAATATTTAGGAAGACTTTTTCTTGAGAGAATGCATGGTTATAATATATGAGTTTGTAAGGTAGTTGCTGCTTGTCTTTTCACAAAGAAGGACAGATTTGGAACATTTTCCATATATATTCCTCTGGCTGCACCAATAAGATCACCTCATATAAAACATAAACTGCTATATAAAACATAAAACACTTACAGCAAATTCTTTAAATGCCCTTCTGTGAAGTACAAAACATTAGATAAATAATAAACAAACTGTAGGAAATCATGAATATCTACAACTTCAGGACATCAAAAACATCAGCTAAAGCTTGTCTAATGGTTCACAGACCAACTAAAGATCTTATTCAGCTTGCTAAAAAAAAAAAAAAAAAAAAAAAAAAGAGCTGTGTTTTGTACTTGCCTCACAGGCAGGCAAATTTGGTAAGTTCATCTGCTACAGCAAAGCTTTGTGCAGAGAGGCAAAGGCTGTTTTGGGAGCAGAAGAGACACAATTCTGTACAGGATCCATTTATACCTTAACATGATGATCCCCTTGGCTCAGTTTATCACTTTATACACAAACCCAGGTATCTACAGGCAGGTCTCTTCAGATCAGGCTCCTGAGCTGGGTCTAGCTCCCACAGGACCAGCTCAAGCCCAGCGTGGGCACAATCACCCTCTCCCTGTGCTGTTTATCTCCACGCCTTCCTCAGCAGCCTCTCAGATGAGAAATCAGAGGCTGAAGAAGGGACAGTGTGGCTCCCTGGTCCTGTTCGTGATGCACCAAGCACTGGAGGTTCACTAATGGGGCTCCCAAGTGTCAGAGTAATTAAGAGTTTGACCACTTTGTATTACTCATAAACTGCTAAATGAGATAGGTAGTGGGAAGACACTGTGTTCACTACACATACTGTCACTGCTTAATAAAGTAATCTTATAATCAGCTTGAATCAGTCAAAATTTTTAACTAAAAAAAAAAAAAAAAAAAAAAGGGCTTTAACAATGTTAGGGTGTCCTCATTACCAAATTTTAGTAAGTGTCCAACATTTGAAAAACTTGACATGATAAGGGAAGTGGTTATTTCATTATGTTTTCATTAGTAAAATGTTTGGAGGTAAGTTTTCTTTCTTAATTAAAATCTTATAGGGTTTGAGAACAGAAGATACAGAAGAATTTCTGGTTTTTAAATGAACCACTTTTCTACATTACATCTCCTGTCTAGATAAATATGAACACAAACTATTTATGTGATCACTGCTATAAAAATCACATAATCTATTTACACAATAGACACAGAGCTCATGTCTCACAAGTTGTGCTTTCATACTGACAGTCTAGAGCAGCTACTGTAACAGAAGTACTACACATATCTTGAAAAAGTATTTTGCTGCCACATTAATGTCACAGCAGAAGTTAAGAACTCTTAGATTTGATCACACATAGGCACAGGACAGATGTCTACAGATGGTTTGGGGTGGATGGTTGTGAAACCACAGCAGCTGCACAACCGTGTCTAAGACCTGGAGTGAAGAGGTTTATTTCCTTTGCTGCTATGATTACTTTATGCACCAACCAGAACATAATTTCCACTCCCTTTTGTGCCTCAAGAAGTTTTACTTCAGTGATCAGATCCTGATTCACAAAGTTATTAGACATTCCCACATAGTGCTCTCACTGCATGTTTTTGTTTGAAAAGAGGTGAGTGGTTTCCAAGATGGTGACATTTTAGCTCTACAAACAGCAAAAACAGCTCCTTTCTTAGTTAGCTTCAAGCCTGCAAAGTAGTTTGGCTGAATTCTTTCCTGAGTGTTGTTCAGCTGTTTCAAAGAAAAAACAACACACAATGTAAACAATTATTAAAAAGTACCCATTTATTAAAAAATCACCATAACGTAGGGTACAAACGTGGACAGCAGATGTGGACACCATTCGGGCATGACAGTGGTAAATAGCTGGAGAAACCTGAATTAAACATTTCCAATTAAGTTAGCAATTCAAGTTTAAAAGCAATTCTAGTTCTTGAATTGAAGCTGTGAATTCAGTGGGGGTAATTTACAGTTCTACTTTTGGTGCAAGTCTGTTGTGAGAGGAAGTGGGGGCACAATCAAACCACTTTTGTCCCACACTCCGCTCTGTTTGGGCAGTGCACTATGCACACACACATCCTGCCTGGAAGGGCAGAAGCTGCCAGACTCTTCCTGCTGCCAATATTCCATACTTGTATTTGAATACAATTTGAATTTGCCAGCTCCATACTTGCATTTGAATCACTGTAATTCCTAACATACCACCTTTTTGCAGGGGAAGCCAATTTCTCCATTACTCCCTACAGCTTCCTGAATAGCATTGTGCAAAAATGATGGGCGCATTCTGCTTAAAGCTTTGATGAAGCAAACTCAGAGTCAACTTTATGAACACTGACTGTTTGTGCAGATTTATACCTTTATCTAGGACTCACCCCTGATCATAGTAGGGTAGATCATATTTATATTGTACATAAAGAATTGCACATTTTTGCTTCTTCCCCAAGTTTTGTGAAGCTTACTTGTTGTTTTTAAATTATCTGAATTCATAAATTTTACAGAGCTAAATGGAAGGCATTTAATCTAATTTGATAATCAGACTTGTAGGCATTGATGCTTTGAAGTGGTTAACTGGGTAACAGCTAATTTCCCTGTGGGATGAGCAATGCACTAACCTCTCTTCCCTCTGAATGAAGGCAGCATATAAATAAATATCTGCTGCATTTGAAAAACTCCTAAATCACTAGCCATTAAGAAACACTAATAACTTGACTGTTTTCATACATAATTTATTATGAAGAAACTAATTGGTCTGTATTCAGAACACGTCTGCAACCCCTGAATCTGTGGAAGTTCCTTCCAGTTCTGGTGACTTCTGCTAGGATTTCCAGTTGGTGCAAAACTATCATCTGCCAGCACTGCCCTTTACCAGGAAATTTTACTTGTCTGGTGAGGACAGTCTGCCCTCACATATTTGTAGAGTTGTTCACAAGCCAGAAATATGAGCTGGAATCAGGAACAAGGAATGTTATAAGACAGCAGAGCAAATAATCTGCCTTGCAAAGAAACTAATTTGCCTGCTGGTATTATCAGCATATGAAAACAAAGGGGATCAGCACTCATACAAAGAGGAGAGCTACCCATTTAATTTAGCCCATGGTAACAGTGACTGAATTTGAATTCCATGGGAGCAGTTCAGTTCACTTGAACAGGAATTTGTATATACTTCACTACAAAATATACAGCATTACATAACTGGAAGAAAGACTCTTGATTTCTTAAGAAATTAATTAATCTCTTTGATTTCAAGAGCCTTTTTGGTGGGGTTCTGCTCAGAAAGGTGGTGGCAAATTGCTCAATCTTGCTTGCATCAGTGAAACAAAACTCAGGATAAAACAACAAGATGAACAGAAATCATCTGAATTGAATAGCTGGAGCTGAACCTGTTCCTGTAGTATTGATGGCAGCAGTATTACAACAGTTTGTTGGATTACAGGCTAAATAGACCAAAACCATTCTCTTTATAGGTCACTTAAATACAACAAGAAAAAAGTACATTTAAACTCTCTACCGACCACCAGCAAATACTACAGCTGTCTACAAAGAACCACTCTACCAAGTTGTTTTTTTTTTTTTTTAAATTAAGATCAGTAAGTTTTATAATGTATTTATTTTATATACAATCCTGATTTTTAAAGTGAATAAGGATTCACTCCAAAATCATGGAAAATATCAGAATGGCATGGGGTATAGGTAAGGGCTCTCATGAACTTCAAGACATGTAGCACAACTTAGAGTGTTGATAGAAGCTTACAGAAAGAAACCCTAATTCTAGCATTAGCTGTTTGCTGTAAATTTTAAGAGAGAAATGGAAGGGAAAGTAAGGGAAAGAAAGGGAGGGGCAAACATCACCTTCTCCCCCTCACCTGAACAAGAAAAGTAATTTCCAGTTGTGGGACAATTTGTTCTCTGTCATAGGCACTGTGTTTATGATGTAACTTACAGCAGAAATCTGTTAGTTTTGTCTGAAGATTTCCAAACACTAGCCTTGGGAGGAAAATGATGCTTTACAACAGAGCTGATCTGCAAATAATCGTTGAACTAAATTCCTGTAGCAGCAAACCCTACATTTTATGCTATCAGGTGGTGGCACTGTTATACAGCCTGCTCCATCTCTGTTTTCAGCACTGGGCTCTGGGAGTGCACACGGTGCTGCATTTACCCTGGGGTTACCCAGGACCTCCCAGGAAGCTTTGGGATGGAGGGAGCCAACTGACCTAGACACTGGGTTTTGTTTTGGACTTCAAAATATAGCTGGTCTCCCACAACAGGCATTGACATTTGGGAAGAACACATATCTAAACTCCATCTCAAGGCTGGTGTTGGTATAGATAATAACAATTTGCACCAAGTTTCATATTTCTGATACTTCTTCCATAAGCAAGACACTAGCAAGCTAACTGAAGACCTAGGAGGTTTCAGTGGGACAAATACCAGAAGAAAGCTGCTGTATTACTGCAGATGGTTTTAAGGGAATTTGTTTCACTGAGCAGATAGATATGAAGATCATGTAATATAACCCCCAGAAAATAAGAATAACTGCAAATATTAGCAATCTGTCCAGTTTGAAGAAATAATATTTTTAACTGCTTTCTTTAACATAGAATAATCTATACATTGTGCTAAAAAACCCCAAATCAAACCAACCAAACCTGCATCTCCTATCTTCCAGATAGTATCCTAATTTACAGGCAGCTGATGAACATTCAAAACTGAAACATCAGTCATGCTAATAAGCAACAGATACCTCTTCAGTGTCTGAGGTTAGATACCACTATACATAATTTTGCATTCATACATATGATGTGTATTAGTTAGAAAAACATCCCACTGAAATCTCTAACAACAAAAAAACAAATTATATTTAGGTCTCCCCCCTCTATTTTTATATCCTATTCACAGGTAAGTCATCCTGACAGTAGGAAAGGGGAAGTGTAAGTCTACAAGGCAGTGGGTACCTAAAACATACTAAATGTTTCCACATTTTCCCCCTCACAAAACTATAACTGAAGTTAACAGTATATTAGAGCTGATATTTCTGTATTTTTCCTAATAAGGTACATTACCTAGAAATTCTCTCCCTATTCTTTAAAATTAAAAATGTCTTAATAGCAAATGTGATTGATAGGAATGTTGTCAGCAGAACAAGGATCTGAGCAGTCTGGTTAATTACCAGAACACTGGATTATGGTATGAGATAGGGCTTTTCTGATGTTCTGTATCTCTACTTGTGCTTTTATAAAGTAAATATTCTGATAGCTCTGCTCCTCTTCATTGCCTGGGCTCCACTCTCATTTACTTGCACACCTAGCCTTGTGCTGCCCTCTTCTTGTATTGGTGCTTCACTGACACTATATTCTTCATATCTGTGTCTTCATATTCTTCAATCTGCCATTCCTTGACTCCAACACCTTTCCCTGCAATCTCTTTCTTTACCCAAGCAGAATTTAATAACTCAGGGTTTATTCAGATGAATACGTCCCTCAGACATATTTATTTCAATCCTATGAAAGAAAGCATCTTTTAGCCTCTCTTTGCTAAGTAATTTAGGCTGTAGTTGTAATAAAGAGGTTTTTTTCTTTCTCAGTGTAAGACAGCTTTCACTATTCATGTTTAAAAAATAAAGTATCCTTTTTCAAGTTGTCCTTAACTGTCACTTAGCACATTCTCCCTCTTGAAGAATACAAAATTTAAATCAGTCAAAAGACCTTTCAGCATCTTGTTCTTAGCAAAGCAGAGAAAAATATTTATTGTTCTGAAGAAGAAGTTTGCCAGCTATCCAAAAGAAAATGAAGTTATGCTTTTTCTGTCTCTGGTAGATGAAATAGAAAAATCAATTTGATGGCAAATATGGCAGTAAAGCAGTGAAAGAGATGGGTCTTTTAAAAGACCATCAAATACAGGAACCTCATTCAATGAACAGTGAGACACTGAGTTGAACCCAATCCATCTTTATTAATGGGGCTTATTGGAGAAAATGTTTTCTGGCAGGTTTTTTACAATCACATGTAACAATGACATGGTATTCCTAAGCCTACACTATTCCACTTGGTTATATTCTCATTCAAACAGGCAATCCTTCAGAACCACCTTGTCAGGGAAAAATAAATTCTCCTCTCTTGGAAGAACCTGCTGTAGGGTTCAACATGAGCCCTTTACTTCTCAAATTATTTATCTTTACTCTCATAGTTTTTACTTGTGATGTGTTACAGTCCCACTAGTAACCCCAACAGAGAAATGTGGTGTTTAAGGAAGGCTACACTGCTTGGGCTTGGTTTGTTTTCCAGCAAACATTGAATAAGAAATAAGTTTTATATTTTTCATTTGCTATATTATCTTCTTCTGACAGGTTTGAAATGTGTGCATTCAATATTGATTTTAAAAAAATCACAAGAAATCAGATTAAGATCAGTGTCAGATAACACGATATAATTAAAAATATCAAAATCAATTCAACTGTGCATTATGTAATTGCAGTCCCACAGGGATTTATCTTTTACTACTGGAGCTGAGTTTGGGCCAAACCACTGGATAGCTGAGAGTCAGCAGTGGTGTAATTCAGCATTTTCTCAGAGCTCACTCTGGTGATGGTTTCTCTCCAAGATCCCAGCAGATTTCAATACCTAACTGATGCTAGCATTAACAGCTATGTTGGGAAGTCTTGACCTGTGAACATTCAGTGTCTCGTGTTTTATTAAAATGATAATTTCTTGGTTTTAAATAGAGCATATAATCTAGTTTGTAGATGGAATTTAAGCAAATTTCTCAAATCATAATTTTATTTCCTAATACATTTATGATTTTAAAAATGACTGTAGGGAGGAGCTATTTTCTCTGAGATTTATTCAGAGCAAGAAAATCAGAAACTTGGCAAACTATCAGAGCCAACCTCAGCACTGTTTTACATACAAGTGTAAAGGGAAAAACATAATTCAAACTGTAGATAGGTGAAAAAGCACCTAATTCCATACCCAAGTGGTCACACAGGTTCCTAAATAAATGTATGGCAAAAGTGCCTGAAACTGCAAGTCAACAACCCTTAGAACAGGTCACGCTTGTCACATTTCCTCTGGCAGAGGAAACAGACTGTCATTCTATCTTCTACAAATTAAAAGAACAAAAGAATCTCTCAAGCATATTAATTAATGAGATTCATTGGAAACATAGCAGGCTGCTGCCACTATTTAGTTTTCATGAACGTATCTGGCCAATTAGTATCTAAATTTATAAAAAGAATTTTTGTACATGTTGAATATTTTATGCTTGTAAAGTCTTTGCATACTGCTATATGCATACTAATGCTCTGTAAATGTGGGATGTTCAACAGTACAATAACTCCATGATAAAATCCAACTGCTTTTCCTGGTTCAAGATAAAAATCAGGGTTTAGTGACAACACTCAGTTCCCATAATGCTTTTGAGGGAAAGAAGCAAAACAACAAGCCAGTTTGTTAAAATCCAAATGGACCTTCACAGCAAGCTGTCCTGGAGGTGATCCTAACTCAGAAGATCTGTCTCCTGAAAATCACATCTGACTCTTATTTATCTAGCAAAATCTTTATCTAGCAGTATTTATCAAGCAAAATCTAGCAAAATAATAAATAATCAGAAAACATGAATACAAGAAAGGGTAAAAATTTGCTCAAAAAGAAGAAATAAAATGACACTTTGTTTGAAACCTAGTGTATGCTGCAAGGTATTTGGTAGCCCCTCATGTTAAGGACCCAGAAATATTAGGCAATGGGTAAGGTCTGTTCTGACACAGCACAAACAAATTAGATCTTTGAATTGGATCATTCTCGCAGGGAAAAAACCTCCTTGAACAGGAGGGAGACGGTCCCACCCCATCAGCACAGGCCACCTGGTGATGGAGACTGAAGTGGGTCATGCCTCAGGATCAGCGTCACTGCACGGCTGGATTTGGTCACTTTATTCCAGACTGACTTCAGTTTCAGTGTAGTTATTCTACAATAGATAAGTCCAGATTTTGATCTCAGATTTCATGCTCACATATATGCTGTATGCAAGGAAACTCAATGGCCTCATTCACCATCTCAGTGTTAGCTTCTAAGGGTCAGGAAGTCACTTTGCAAACAGGTACCAGCAGTATTTGTGCTTTGATCCTTTCCGTAATATCTTTTCTACCCTCACACCCATTGTTTCTGAAGAGTTTTTTATGGATTTAAAGGAAGTTTAAGGGAACAAGTAAAAAACATATGTGGACATTTGACATCATCAATAAAGTTGAGTTTCTGATTAATGCCCCAAAATCATAGCTTTCATTATATATATACAGAGAAGTGAAACAATCACTAAAACAGAAATATCACAAGAGACCAAGAGATCTTCCATGATATTTTAAGACTTTTTAAACTTTTTTTTTTTTCCTGAGAGTGGAGAATCAGAAAAATTCAGCTATCTTAAAATTTATTTTAAAAATAAAATGGAATTATGAAGCTGTCTTGATTTCAGAATGAATAAAATATAAATAATAACAGGTGCTTTGATGTGCTAATATTCCCTTTACTTATAGAAAATTGAGTTGTTGGGTCTTAAAAACCTCTAGAGACAGCAGAACCTCTTTGTACATTCTTATGCACTGGGGGAAAAAAAGTTTTTCCTTATATTAAGTCTAAACCTCTTATATTTCAGTCTCTAGGCTGGCTGTGTGCCACTGTCCGGCCTTGCTCCACTGCAAAGAGCAAACTACAGATTGGCAGAGAGCAACAGGTGGCCATAAGGTGCCCCTCAATGTGTCCCTTCTCAGCTCCCTCAGTTGTCACTCACATGGCCCCGATGACCTTGGTGACTGCCGTCTTTGAGTTTTTCCAGCCATGAAGTATTCCAACCACTGAGGCCACAGTGCCCCAACATGCACACAGGGCTGCTCTGGAAGATGATGACCATTAGAAGTGACGCTGAACAGCTTATGGAACAGCCCTGGACAATCCTTCTGGCCCTTTTTGAAAAGGGATCCAGCATTTGCCTTTTCGAAGACATGATGGGCCTCCCATGATATCCATAACCTTTCAACAGTCAGAGCCTCACAATGACCTCAGCAGTTCCTTCAGCATCCTTACTATGGATTCCAATGGGTCCCATCTACTCCTGTGGATCAAGGTTTTTCTCAGAATCACTGACTTAGCCCTTTTCCACTACCAGTAATAATTGTTTTCCCAGAACTATGTCTCCAGATTCAAAAGCTTCAGTCTTATCTGTCTCTGCTACCACTAAATCACCCAGCTATTTCAGCACTGAATCAGTATTTTCCTTCATTGTTCTTGCACTACTAGAAGGAACACTATTTCCCAGTACTTAAAGGAGTGGTGCTCAAGGCACACTATGTTAGAAGTCATGTCCGTTTTTTCAGTCATTTTTCTCTTCTACAGAAAACCTCCAATGAGAGAGAGACTGAGGGTGATGCAACCTCTAACAGCTGAGAGCTTACGGGTCAGATCAATTTTTTTTTTTCTTCCCCCAGAGATGCAAATTTTAGTATCCCAAGAGTACACATGATTAGCTGATCTTGCAAGCTGGGTAGCTTGCCCACAAAACTATAAAAGATTTCATCCTTATCCCGACGTAAAGCAAGAAAATTAGAAAATCCTGAAATACTTCTTGCCCAAAATGACTCAGCAGATGATATTATAGCATTCTATATGATTAAAACCAAAACCAGATGCTAAGAGAAGGGAAATACTAAGATGAAAGGACATTAATAAGCATCACTTTTCTAGTGGATGCTGTCTCTATAGCTCAGAACCAATTTATATTCAAAGGATATGCAGAGTATCTGTAAAGGACAAAAGAAGGATACATTAAAAACTGGCTTGTAATGGCTCCAAGTCTGAAATACTAAAAACCAGAAAAACAAAGACATGAATAAATGCTTGCTTGCTCATCCAGAGTAGCTATGTGATCTGAATCACTAATAAAAATCTTCAGAAAGGTTGAATGAGCAAGGATTTTGCATAGTTACTGTTGCTATGAGAGACACTTTCCATGTTATCCACACATTCCACAAATTATTTCCCGTTCCTTATCACTCACAAACAGGTAATGAGTTGCTAGGAAAATAGCCTCCTCCTCTAAAAGTTTCTGAAAACATATTTAAAAGAAGGCAGGAAGAATGATGCTTTTCAAAAAGTACTGAGTGTTCAATAAAGAAATTATAAGTGGAGTGAATGGGACAGGGTGAAACTCTGCAAATGTGTCCAAGCAGCATCTGGATCCTCTGAGGCAGAGTTGGAAGCTCCATCTTCCACCTGTCCTCCTCTAAAAGTGAGAATGAAGCTGAAATTTACAGCACCTACTGCATCAAACTCCACCATATATCTAACAGCTAATATACCTATGTATGTTATGTGCTTTGCAAGTATCAGCAACAAATAACCAAAGTGATTTGGGAGCCACCACAAAAAGGAACCACATTCAATTATGCAGAAGAGTAGAAACAAATATATTCAAAAGCCAAATGACAAGAATGTCATCTGGAAAGAAAGTAGAGTATTCTGTATTCTTTGCAGGAAAACCTCTCTACATTAAATACACCAAATATCAGATAATGTCTTCTAAAAATAATAATATCTTTCTAGAGCATTCCAAATAAAATCTTGCAGAGCAGGAAGAGGTTTGCACACTGAAAACAAGAGTACCACAAGTCACAATATCTGTCTTTTGAACAAGTTTTATGCTTATTTTAGAGGAGAAGGTAAGAGGCAAGCCCCTAACTCAGTTTTTAAACAGTGACTATGATAGTGGGTAGTCCCATGAGGAAAACTCATAAAACTCCCAGATTGATAGTAAACAAGCTTGTATTTTCAGGTGGATCAACGTTGTCCTTTTCCAGTTTTGAGTTCAATAGCAGATTCACTGTAATGTCTGACTAGATCTCTCAGAGCACCTCCAATAGCTCCATCAGGGTGAGAGATCTCTGAGATATGAAATCACCACTTGAACTGACGTTAACGCCACACATTAATTTCATATTGGCAGATTCTGTGACACCATATGAATTTAGTAACAAATATGTATGAATTCACATTTAAACTGGTATTTCTGACATTTTTAAAGTAATATATTTATGGAAACAAACTGGAATGTATGCAAACAGCAAGAAAATTAATCTACTGCATATCTAAACAATATGATATTTATTTATTTATGTTTCCAAATGATTGCGACAGTCATGGCTTAAACAGACTCACTAGAAAGCATCTGTCACAAAGGTTAGGTATAATTGTATCCACTGAATAGTAGCTGATCACTTTTCATTTAGTTCTTCCTTTCATAACAGAAAGAATGGATTTATTAATCACTTAAAAGAAACACTATGTTTTAGGTTTCCCCATAAAATCATCTCTATTATACTCTCACTTTATAAATACTGTTTTATACAGCTTTGTGCTTTAGTAATAATTCCTGTAACCAGCTGTAACTTATATGTATTAAATGAACTTATATGCATTAAATTAACTTCTATACTTATGCTTAACATATAACTTATACACATTAAATTCTTTGGAATATCCATCTTCTTTTCACATCAATACATTGAGAAGTACTAAAATATTAGTAGTGACTTGTGGATGCTGATTGACAAGGAGCACAACATGCCCCAGCAATGTGCACTCACAGCCCCAAAGCCTAATGTGCCCTGGGCCTCATCACAAGCTGCAAGGCCAAAAGGTCAAGAAAGGGGATCTGTCACTACTCCATTCTCTGAGACCCCTCCTTGAGTAGTGCTTCCAGCTCTGGGACCTGCTGGAGCGAGTCCAAAGGAGAGACACCAAAATGATCACAGGGCTGGAGTGCCTATGTCTCCAGCTGGGAGAGTTGGGGTTGTTTAGCCTGGACAAGAAAAGGCTCCAGGGAAATCTTACAGCAACTTCCCAGGACGTGAAGGGAACCTACAAGAAGGATGGAGAGGGATTTTGGCATGGGCATGTAGTGACAGGACAAGGCTTTAAACTAAAAGAGGCTTGGTTTAGATACTAGAGAGAATTGTTTACTGTGAGTGTGGTGACACATTGGCACAGATTACCAGAGGAGGTGTGGATACCCCATCCCTGGAAGTATCCAAGGCCAGGCTGGATGGGTCTTTAGAGACTTGGTCTAGTGCTAAGGTGCCTCTGCCTTTAAGTCTCTAATCCCTTTGACAAAGGGATTGGGACTAGGTGAACTTTATGGTCCCTTTCAACCCAAACCATTGTGCGATTCCATAACTAAACTAATCCCAGCTAAATTTGGAGCAACTACCCACTGAAACTTTGTCTCTTCAAAACAAGATTAGGAGCCCAAATCAGTCTTTTCCCAGTTATCACTTTGGCATTAGCTACTAGACAGTTGTTTTGGAAACTTAGTCAATTAATATGTATTTATTCAGATTTGCTTATTCCAAAAGCTTAATTTCTCTTCCACACTGATTTTATGTTAGTTAATTCAGAGTACTAATATGGCAAGGTTAAGCTAGCAGAAAATATTTTCTCTGTTAAGAATTCTACTGATATCATTTGTATGAGAATTTGAAGGAGGAAAGAGGTTTTTTTTTTTTAATAACAAGTGGAACATGAAATTAACTTTCTTAAAAAATGGACCACTGTAGGGAAGGGAACTTTGGCAATTAGTATTTCCCAAGTGTCCTCATGCTGCATATTATGTGCACATATACATACTTAGGCATTCTGTCTAAACTACTGTGAGTAGTTGTAGCAGCAACACCTTCTACTGATGACAGAGATTGTACCAACAAAAGATGTCTCCTGAGGCAGTTGATAGTGGTCTTCTAAATGAAATTGTTGTCTTCTTGTGCTAGCAAGAGCCTGAACAACAACACTTGCATTAAGACTTTTATTAGAAGGTACAATGAAAAAAAAAAACCAGCTGCATTCATTCCTCATCTCCCACCAATACTGTACTATAACCTTTTCTACTATGAACTTCTGTTTTCATAATTTTTTTTTGCCTGATCAGAAAAATATTTTTATCCAAGCTTTTTATTTTTAAATCATGTATTTACTCTATAGCAGTGCTGCAGTTTTGCGTTAATGTCAAATAGAACAAAAAGCTTTTACATCTACAAAAGCAGGGTCATTAGGTAGGCAGTCCACTGGCTATGTCCTCTTAGAGGTGTCCAAGCACAATACACCAGGCTTGCCAGCTAAGTATACCCCTCAAATGCATGTCTCTATAGGCTAACACCAACTACTTCATTCACCTTAATAAATTGCTAAAAGTATATCCTGAGGCATCCAACTGTGAAGTACAGTCCTACAACCCTCCAGCTGGGTCCCACCAGCAACACAGCTGAGATGCAGCTACCTACAAATGGCTGTAGCTCTTGTAGTTAGACAGGGCATTAAGCTGATACAGCCTTACTGCTTTGAATTCTGGTTACCCATATCATTCTCCATTGTTTGATATTCCAGCCTCTTCTTCAGAGTGCTGAAGACTCAGGCACCTTCTTTTTCTCTTTTGAGGGAGTTGCTCAACAAAAAGCACTTCAGAAATAAGTGGCCTGAATTTTTAAGTGCCTGAAGCATCTAAAAAGTCTAATTTTAGGTTTTTATTTTTAAGTGTCTTGGGTGCTGTTTCTAGAGTTCTCCAAAAAACTTCATCCAACCCACCATACAGACTGTTTTTCCTACACTCATCTTATTAATCTAGAGGTTCCCACTCAATTTCTTCACACCAGTTCAGCCTTGGAGGTGCTGGAGCCTTCCTGCCTGCTGAGCCTGCCATATGGAAGAGCTATTTATCCCCCTCACTGACTCTCCATTTTTTATTTCATTTAAGCCAGGCATACAACTTGTTCCCCATTGCCTATTCCTATCAGGTCTTCTCTTTCTTACCAACTTTTCCCCCCCACTTTTAAAAAGTGCAACGAGACTGACTAAGTTTGGAAAGCACCTGAAGTGTAGTCTGTGGGAACGATGAAATGCAAAATAAGTAACTTGTTTATAGCTGTCTAAAGTAGGAGCAGTGCTGATGAAATTTTAAAATATCTTGGAATTACCAGACATTCCTTCCTCATTACTCAATCAGTTTTAGAAGGTCTGGGTAAATCTGCTTGCACATAAGCTGGCACCAAAAAAAAAAAAATTTAAAATATTCTGATGTTAGAGAGGCTTTAGAAACACAACCTCTTAGACAATTGCCTGTGCCTACTCACAGTAGCTGCAAGCATACACAAGCTGCTACAATTTCTTCTGCAAAGCATATGTGTGCAAGGTAAATGCTCACATCTCTGGATCTGCAAAGCAGAGTCTGATTTATAGGAAGGTCTCTGAAGTGCTTCCTGCATAGCCAAATCAAAAAAACCCACATATTTTTAAAATACCTTTGATTTTTGTAATAGTTCCCATGAATTGATAAAGTAAAACTGGTTACACATTTCTTACACATAATCATAACTTGCATGGCTATTTAATAAAATGGACAGATATTAACAAATCCAGCTAGGCCCTGAAGTAAGTTTTCATTTAATAGACAATGTGATGCTGACAGTTCCATTTTAAAGCACAAACTGTCTATATGCACAAGTCTAAACATAGATGTGATACTTTTTAAAATGTATTTGAACTCAGTTGTCTTATCTATAAAGCGCTTTACACATCATGATAATTACTTAAAATAAATTCTTAAAGAGCAAGAGAATAACACAAAACACATTTGGCACTTGTTAGCTCAAACTCAGTTATTGCCATAAACACTGTCATTTGCCAATTTGTTCTGAGGTTAATGTAGCAGAATACTTATTTAAAAAAGAAAAAAGTCAGCTGAGAGCATTACTTTTCTAACATACTTTGTCAATCCATTTACTTGATCTTGAGCACAGGCTGCTTTTAGGAGAACATGAAAACAAGGGCAAAACAAGGTAAACCACTGCATAATTGTATTAGGTCAGCCACAGATCTAGTGTGCTTGTTTATGCTATAAAACAGCCAGTCATACACAAAGCATCACAGGAATCTGAGGATTTTTTTCTGTTTTAGAGTAAGTATCTGTTACAGGTGTGTCAGTACATTCATCCTCAGAAAGTAATAAATGATGTGATTATATTTTAACTATCAGAAATTGTTTTTGAGACAAGTGACAGAAAATTTCTTTTAAGGCAAGAGGGTGATATAGGTCATACATTAACATATGCTCTAAGAAGATAATTATTCTTTCAGGCACCAAAGCCATACACTCAATATTGGAGCAACTCAGTCAGTATAGTAAACATGTTCATCTGGTATCAGTACTGTGCTGTCCAAGATTAAACCATCCATTTTCACAGTCATCAGGAATGTGTGCCATCAAACATTTAAGAAGATACAGAGAAACTAGTCTCTTTAATTTGCCTGTCAGCATAAGTCAGACATAATGCACTATGCAGTAATACTGGCTTAGCAACTTAATCTTTGTGATTTAGACAAGTCCCATAGACAAGGTGGTATGTATAAGAACAAAAAACCAACACCTCTCCCATCCTGGGTCAGTCCAGATGGCTCTGGACTCTCCCAATACTCTGTACAAGGATAACAGAAGATGATATTTGGAAAAATCATGCAAGTTTGGCCACTTTCTGTGGTCTATTTCCCTCATACTTCCCTAGGGTCTGCAACTGTTGCTCAGTAATGTCAGCATCTGTTTATGGGCAAGTTGCCCATGACTGCTCTTGTCTATAGACACACTGTCCATGTTCCAGCACGACAGGCAGAGAGGCAGTGGAGTATCCACCCCTGAAGACTGTCAAAATTCAGCAAGACAAAGCCTTGGCTGTTCTATCTGGTGCTGGCTGAGGTCCTGCTTTAAACAGGACACCAGACTATGCAACCTTCAGAGGCCTTTTCCAGTCAACAAGTCTGTCGAAAAAGTGCTGCACAATATCCAAACAAACTATTCAGATGTATGAACAACATTCTGTTACTTCAGCACAGAGGTTACATCCTGAGCAGCTAGGGCTCAGACCCTGTGATCACTCAAAGCACATATAGAGTTCACAATATAAAGATTGTGGAAGAAGTCCCAAAAGAAACTGCAGTGAGTCAAATTTAACAAGTAGATATACACAAATCTTAGTCTGTAGTTCTATATGCAGACTGTGTTTTGGGTGCTCACAGAAGAATATTCAACTATGGTCAAATTGGCAATAATACATTTTAATACTGAATTAGATTCAGAACTCATTTTGATGATGTGGTGGATTTCTACTCTCATTATTATTACTCTTGTGAAACCCAGCCCACATTCCAAATCCTGCTTCACATATAAAGCAATCTTGGCTTAGCTTTGATATTCCTGCAAGATCACTTGAAGAAAATAGGAGAATAAAACACCACAGAGCAAAATTTTTGGGCATCACAAAATGCAAACACATACAATCACTCACCACTTAAAATACAGACTTCATTATTAAAATGGGTAGATTGCTAATACAGTTTCCTTTTTTAAAAACAACATAACTTACAATGACAGCCAGTTTCAAGGGATCAGACATAACACAGTGAAAGATGTCTAAGAAACACATTTTTCTTGATCTTTTAGACAAGTGAAAGACATGTAAATGGTTCCCTTGAAGCAGAAGAAACAATCACAGTATACTGCAATAACTCAACAGCTCACAAACTATTGCCAAGCAGCAGGACAAGGGGCAATGGGCAGAAAGTGATGCATGGGAAGTTCCACCTGAATATGAGGAAGAACTTTACTGTGCAGGTGACCGTGCTCTAGAACAGGGTGCCCAGAGAGGCTGTGGAGTCTCTCTCACTGGAGATATTCAAGAGCCGTCTGGACACAGTCTTATGCCATGTGCTCTGGGATGAGCCTGCTTGAGCAGGGAGATCAGACCAAATAACCACTGTGCTCCCTTCCAACCTTGCCAAAAGGAGTCAAGCACAATCTCAAAATTATTTGTGGGGAAGCAGGCTGCAAAACATATTCCAGAGTGCCTGAGATGGTTTTAAAGACTCATGCAGATGCTGACATTCCAGATGAAAATCCAAAAAACCAAAATATTCAGGGGAAGACACTGATAAGCCCCATAAAAAATTCTTCACACTCGGCATGCCTCCTCCCTCTCCAAACTGGAAATCCTTTCTAAGTCAGGATCCTTCTAAACAATCTCTGCTGAAATTCCAATGTAATCCATTGTAAGAATTACATTTTTCCTAAAGCATTTACTAAAGCATGCCTTCTTCAATACTTCCTCTTATGGGAAAAAAAAAAAAAAAAAGTAAGAAAGAGTTTAGGCAGGTAAAGCAGGTTAATTCTTTAGAGCAATTTGACATCAGCATTAAGGTAATGCATCAGCTTAAGCTTATTGGTCACTGTGAGCATTTGTAAACTTGGTAGCCAGCCACGTAAGCAAAAGACATAAACCACAAATAAACAAACAGACCCTGCTTTGGTAAAAAAGCATACTTGATTTTTTTCTGTGAAAGAAAACTCACCGATGGTGTAATATCTCTTCAGGTCGCTCCTCCGCGGGTTGCGCCTTTGGGTGTTTGTGGTGTTGTCCTGCTCCTCCTCGGAAGCCGCTGTCTGAGCAGCAGGCAAAGGTTTGCTGGGCTGAGGCGTCTGAGCTTCTGCTGCCACTGGGTTGCATCCTGGCCCACTAATATCCACCGACTGGGACTTCTTCTTTAATCTAAAGGCAATTTAAGACAGTAAAGTGTCACTGATCACCATTCTGTACCTAGATTATGTGTAGAATAACAGTTATATTCTACGGCTCATTGCACAATAATTCATGCATGTCACAGCTGAACAGGAAACAGCAGTGATAAATTAGGCCTTGCATCAATTACCCCTTTCAGGTTCTGCTAAATCTGCTAAATCAGTTACAGCATGTCCATCCCCCATGTGGCTGCAAATAGTAAAGTGCCCTCAGATCAGCCTGCAGAGCTGCTGGAAGGATCAGTCCCTAATCTATTTCCAAGCCAAACTGCCCACCATTACCCTATCATTAAGTTGTTTGGTTTAAGTTTCCACAGATGAGGGGAGTACAAAGAAATTAAATAATTTGCACAAAGTTGCTGAAAACCTTGAGAGAAAAGAACTGATGCATGATCTTCTGAATTCAGATGTAGCTCTTCAACTGCATTTCACATTCTGCAATATTTTCAACACATTGTTTCTCAAGAATCCCACTAACCTCAGGTATCATTTTTGCACTGCAATAGCAGTGGACAAGGGAAAAGAAATACTCTGTTCTGCAGAAGAAATGAGTGTTCAGCTCATTACTGACAGATAGGTACTGTATGAATTATTAACCACTATTCTCTGGACCCGATCATCGAACTAGTTTCTTACCCCTCTAGTTGCACACACATCCAGACATAACATCACAACTTGTGCACAAGTATATTCTGATACATTGTCAAAATCCATTTTAAAGCGGAGGCAATGACATTATCACTCTCAACTCCTCCTCAGATCTAGACATTTTATCAAAGTTCTGAGGGAAAGACTTAACTAACTTTCAAACCTTTGGAGTGGGGTGAGTACACCCCTGTCACTGATTCACCATAGTTCTGAAGTCTCCACTATCTCTAGCAATGTAAAATAGAGCTTAGTATGCTGCTAAGGTTATTGAATAGAGACAAATTACCTGCTGCAATGAAGTTCACAGCATACACATTCGATTTTGTCACTACTTTTCTTAAATTAGGTCTCTATAAATGTATATAGCTGACTACATGATTTGATCCTGGAAATAAAAGAGGTTTACGACATTGCAGTGAGATATTGATTTGAGAGGAAGGGATCAACACAACTCTGAAATTTTGAAGCAAGTGAAGTAAAATGATAAAGTTCTGAGATGCTAGAGGATAATTTTATTAGGCTAACAATTTAATGCTAAGCATCTCCCCCTTAACTTTGCATTTCCTTATTTTTCAAACATTTTCTCCGGGTATTGGCTGCAATTAAACAGCATAGACTACTCCACTGAGCATGGAATCTGCTAGTTTAAGATATTAGCTGATCAAATATTGTCATAATAATAAAAACTTCTCTAAATAGATTGTAAAATACACAGGTCATGATCAGCCTGCAGAAGTTACGTTAATGTATCAATGTGTATATAGAATATTATGAATTACACTATGAGGGCAAAATACCTATACTCATACAGAGTATTGCTTAGTCCAGGGAAAGGACTAGAAGTTAGAAAATGGGCAGTTAGAAATTAACTTCTCTATGTGATTCAATAAGACTACTTTCACTAGAACCTATTTCTGAACTAGTTCAGGGTGTCTTGCATTTGAATGAGTGGTTCTCAGCTCCAGTGACTCCACACAAACAGTTTGGGTTGACAGGGACATTTTTCACTCCTACATATAAGAAAGACTGTACTGCATCATCTAGACAAATATCTCCACCAATTCCATCAATGGACATCTTTCCAGCCTCCAGAAGATTCTAGTTTATGGGTTTTCTGAGTTAGACACTGCACCTTTGGAGTTACATTTCTTGGTTTGTCTTTAATTACTCCAGAAATCTTTTAAAGTTCTGAGGTAGGCAGCATCCAGCCTTGATGGTTTCTAGTTTAAGTCTGCACTGCGTTCAGACAGCAACACCAGTAGCTTATTTTAATCACTTATAAGAGTGACATTATGAGAAACAATGAACAACTATTGCTCCACATAAACCAGCTGCTTATATTTGCTCTTGCGGCTCAAAGAGCCCTAGAAATATAGGATAAAACTGTCACTGTGATAAAACTATCCTTACTTGAAGGGTCTTGGTCAGTGGACCCTCACATGGAGTCAGTGGAGACACAGCTTGGGATAAACTAACAGCACTATGAGCGCATACATATAAAATCAAGAATGGGCAGGGCATCCTCTGAGTGAGCATTGTGTGAGAAGAAAAGAAAGCTCTTTTGCTTGAAATTATGTTCCTGAAACTGAGACCTTGTTTTGAACACTGCTAGCTTAAAGCCTACAGCTGGTCAAATATATTTACCTAAAATGAAGGCTGGAATATTTCAATGAATTATTAACAGTAAAATTCTGTTCTATCATAATGTTATTCTGCTATATTGTTGAATATTCCATCTCTCAGGTGATATAAAAAGTCTTTATAATTCCTTACCACTAGGAACCTTTGAAGATTTAAAGGATGACTTTTGAGAAGAAAAGCACTAGTTTTCAAGAAGTAATGCTCTACCTCAGACCACAGCTTTCACTGTGATTGCAGGGTATTGCTTCTGTGTTGTGCAGAATAGCTGTGGGCAAAGAGGCTGCAAAGTGTTCAGCACCTCTCCATAATCCTGAGGCCCCCGATCAATAAGGGTACATATGTCCTGCATTATGCAAGTCTATGTTCTGCCCCAAAGGAAGACAGCAGGTGAGTGGAAATAAATTTTACAAATTGAAAAATACTGTTATGATTTATACTTTCAGCTGTGTTATGAACACATTCTTCACCAACAAGGCTGTCTGAAGGACAGTCTAATTAATAAAGCTGTCTGGAGGTAGCTAATAAAACAGCTTTCTGCACTGTGGGAAACCAGATTGTTATTACAAATACACTGTCTATTCTTCTAGCATCACATAGGAATAAAGGGATAGTACCTGCCATTTGCACAGTAAAATTTTCACATGGCCTTTTTGAAGTGACTTATGATTAATAAATGACTTGGTTGAAATGCTTGTAGCAAATTAATGTTGAAAAATTATCTCTTGCAATTGAGAATAATTTAAAAGTATGACTTCCAAAGAAATAGGAACCAAAATTATCAAAGCAGGACCATGACAGCCAAGCAAGTGCATGTAATATTGTCAAACTGCTCTTGAGAGACCATGGTGACAGTGCTTTTGCTGGCAGGAAAGACACAGAGTCTGAATTAATCCAGACTGCAATAACAGGATCAGCTGAGTAGGACACAGGTTCAAGCAAGGACACAATTTTATGGTAATGACTTGACAAAAAACAAGCAGTTTACTCTAATTCATCTTTCTTCAGCCCACCTTAATTGTAAATTGATACAACTATGGCTAGCAAATAGTTTGGAAAAACACTGCAGTCTTTAAACTGTATCTTCCGTAGACCACATGTCTTGAAAGTAAGTCTGAGTTCTGCATGCATTTTGAAGCCAAGAGAATGAATTCTCCATAAGCCTGACCCTTCTTCAACACCCTGCTCTATTACTAGCTCTGTGTTACACTTGGTTTTGGGTTTTCTGCTGGGTTTTTCATATATATTACAGCTGTACATTTGGGTTGGAATGATTTATTCCTCGTCAGAAAGGAATCTGAACATGAAATGCCTTGGGATCGCATTCCTCATTCTTCCTTTGTTTCAGGCTGCTTGCTTGTAGAAAAATAAATGAAAGTTATAAGAAGTACTGTGGCAAAACTTTTTATCTTTTATTCTATGTATTTTGTAGCAGCCTTCACCTAACTTTTCAACAATGGGCAACACAGTCTTTCAATATTGCCTGGTGTGACACAAAATGCTGCTGCTTCAGCCTCCCAGCTGACAGCCAGATAATGATGGCTGCAAAGACAACACTGCACAGCTGGGGCTGGGAAATGCTTGTCTGACAGCAAGGACAAAGTCCTAACTTGACTGAGATCTGAAGTAGAAGGGGCAAAAATTTCCTTTTCTGCAACTATGCTTAAATCATAGTAACTCTAGGGAAGAGAAAACCATGCAATAAAACTAAGAAAATCTGCATCCTTTGGGAAATGTGGAACCCTGACCTGGTTACTGCTGCTGTCTTCTGGCTACCGGCAGCTTTTGTGAATTTTGGTTGTGCTCACCTTGGGATCTTAGAAGACACGGTGTTCCTACCAAAAGTGGCTTGTTCAGAGGAGAAGCTAACATGGAATAACTCTGAAGGACCAGCTGCTGACAAGTAATCAAGACAACACATCCTAGGGCCAAAGCTGGGGTTACCCAGTGCTGGTGACCAGGTCTGTGTTTGCTTGGAACACAGATGAGCAGCACCTTGGTTTGACACAACCCTGTTCAAACACACCTTTGATGCACCTGTTTGTGTAGTTCAGTTGCACTATTGCTAATAAGCCATTAAACTCCCAATTTCTTCATTTCTATCTCACTGTATTTTCCTAGGACTTAATGCTGCTCATCCCAGTAACTCCAGCTGTTGAAAACCTTCTATGCAGCTTTGGTACCTCTACTCTACTGAACAGAGGCACAAAACCCAAATCTGCCTCCCAGCACCCTCTGGTTACTAATCACTGACGGTGCTCATCAGCTAATCCAGGAGGAATGTGCATCTCCAGGCTGTGTGATATGACATCCCTGTAGGTAGACACACTGACTAGCTGTTGAACTTGCACTTTATTTCTCTGCCCTTCCTCTGCATACAACTGCAAGGTTTTCTAGTGTGTCTTAGAGCTCCCCAGCAGCACTTCCCAGGAATGGGTCACTTTGAATGGTTTCTTACCAGTTCCCGCAAAAAAAAAAAAAAAAAAAAAAAAAAGTCATCAGGCACTTGGTATGTATGGTAGGCCATACATATAGCAAGTCCTGGGGCTAGTGAATCACCCAGAAACTCTACTGTAGAATTTATGAGCATTAGGATTTCATTCCTGGGGCATTCACTATCACAAACCTATTCCATTCCTAACAAAATCCATGCTTTTTTTTGCTTTTTTTTTTCTTTTTTTTTTTTAATATTACAATGTCAAACTGCATTTTTTTTTTAAAGAGGATGACAAAAAAAAAATAAGTCATTATTTTCTAAAGAGACCTTGAAAGCACCTAAAACCTTCATGGCTAGCAGTCCAGACTGAAATAAAAGGGAAAAATAAAAAAAAAAGAAACCATTTATGGTAGAAACAAACAGCCAAAAGAAGCATCTAAGGAGCTGGGAATCTGCACAATTAAGTCTTTGCAAATTTCTAAGTTAAAATCCCTTACTGCAACAAAGATTTGGAGGAAAGCCTAGCTCATTCTTATCTACCGAGTACAAAAATCCCCTCTCTTTGCCCCTTGTGACTATTGCAGAGATTTTACTATGCAGTTAATAGGAGAAGCAAAACCTTGCATTAGAAAAGTGACATTTGCTCTTCAGAGATGCATTTACAAATTTTGAATGCTCAGAAGAGCTGGTTATGAATTTGATTTCTTTGTAGCAAGAAATGTGATTCAAACTGATGTCGACAGCCAGGTTTTATCTGATTTTGAAAAAAAAAAAAAAGAACAAAACCAGGCAAACTTCTCTTTTAAACCCAGTACTACAAAGGCCTGACAACTTAAACACAGGAGAAGTCCTAACCCCCTGATGTCTCCACAGAGAGCCCCCAAGACAGTTATTTTATTCTGCTGTGGACACACTGGTTATCCCCCACAGGCAGGACAGAAATCTGCATTCGCACATGGTTGGGGCACTCTTTGGCTGCTTTGGCAATGCAGAGGGATCAAGCAAAAGGCTTGTGGTCTGCAGACAAGCTCCACTTACCACCTGACACTTCTGCCAGCCTGCAGCATGAGGCAGTGCCATGGAGGGCTGCTAGAAAATCTTTTGTTTGATGCTCTTGAATATCAGCTGGTTATGGCTCTGGCCATCCCCTCCCAAAAGGAATAGAGCAGAATTAGACTGGCACAGAAGAAAACATCTATGATGATGATGAGTTGGTTCCTCATGGTAAAAGGTGAAACAGAATGTGGGAAGGAATTACCAGCCAGGAATTACTGGGAATCAGCCCAGATGTCTCTACAGCCATCAGCAATCAGAAAGAGGGAGGCAAATGGTTTTACACCAATGGAAATTGCAGAAGAACCAAAGGAAGGCAAGCAACATGTTTGGGGAAAATACAGCTAAGTACTTCTTTGAATGGTACGTATAATTGCATGACAGAAATAATTGTACAGACCAGGAATATCACTGGGTACAGAAAAGAAAGACACGAGTCAGGCAGAAAGCATCCATTAGAGGCTATGAAGCATGCAGGTACTTCAGGAAACAATTTCCCTGAGCCAGGGATTGCTGGAAGGTGGAGATTTTTCACAGGGAAAGAGCCACTCAGTGCATGCTCCATCTTTTGTATTATCACTAATTATCCACTACCAAGTACTGCAGGCAACCGAGTGCAACAAACTTGCAATTCAAATCTGAATTGGCCATTATGAATTGCAGAGAAGAAACCAAACACCACAAAGCAAACTAGAATATAGGACGGCGCTAAATCAATGTCTCACAGTAAACAAACAAAAACTTGCAGAAAAGCCCTTCAGTTTGTTCCTCGACGTGTTGATCATGCAGCAGAGTTTTCAGAAAATGCAAGCAGCATATGAGATCATTTGACGGCGCAGAGCAAACACAACGTGATCTTTACATGGGTGGCGATGGGAAAGGATTAGGAATGAATTCACACCTACTCAGCCCACAAAGAAATTCAAAGTGGCAGGTATGTATTAACAATGTAACACTGAGCCCAGCTTCAGCAAAGAAAGCATTGCAGGCCTGAGAGCGGTGTGAAAAAAGAGGCATTTCAATATTGTATTTTGCTTTATACTCTCAGCATTATGTATTTGAACAAGTAGGGGAAGCATACAAAACACCCTTTTTTTCCTTTATACACATTACTAAAAATTACCATGCAAAGACACAGCAATTGTTAATCGTCAGAGTACCAGAAAGCAAACCAAAACCACCTTTTTTTTGGTGGCCACAGCACATGCAGGAAAACTGCCACCATCCCTCACTCTATAACAAAAGACAATGTCGAACCAGAAGTTTTGACCAGGCTTCAGGGAGATGAATAGTATCTAAGTAATTGAAAAATAGCTTTTTTTTTGCTGTGTGTAACAGGCAAATCACACCCTTTTAACAAGATTTATAGACAAAGTTGGAGCCTCATGGGTTTCAAGGGCACATCACAGAATAAAGAGTTACAAAAATGAACACAAACCTTGTGATTATTCCTGGGAGCATGACAGCACTGCTACAGGTAAACCCTTGGAGGATCATTTACAGAAGACATATAGATTGGTGGCTGCCAGGTTAGATCCATGAATTCCAAGCAGGAGAATCCAGAATCCACTTGTGGTTCAAGTGTGACAAGGCATTTTCACTGCCTGGGAGAGAAGCGTTAGTGAGTCCACGGGCAAAGGAGTCAGAGCGCTCTCCACACCACACATGGGCCTGGAGATGTACATCCAGGAGGATGAGGCATGGCAGGACCAGGGAGGGAGGTGATGATGATGATGATGGAGAGGAAAATGGCAGCAATCACACTAAATACATAATTCAACTCAAATAGTCACAGCATATACAATTCATTCTTCTTTTCCTACCTGAGACTGTGCAAGGATTAACAGCTCAAGAACATATGGCTTCTCCATGGCTGTATAATATTTTACAGCTGCTTTACATGGTGGAAATAATATGCTCTGCTACTAAGGTCTGTGTTTTGTCAGGGATGAGAATTTCTTGATCTTTCTTTCAGAATTTTGAGAAGGTGGGTTGCAAGGCTGTACTATTTGCTGACAGATATCTTGATTCTGGACATGTTTTAGAAGAGACGTGTAAAGTAAATTACTATTTTGAATTTCACTATTTTGTTAATAGCTGCTATACTGTTATTTAAATAACTCCCACTAGTTCCATTTTCACAAAAGCTCTTCCAGTGCATTATGCAAATCTACTTCAGTACAATTTTCATGGGTCTTGAAATTTCCAGCTCTGTGATATTCAGCACAGAAAAATTTTGCATAATGGTTTAAAAGGGATAATGATTTCTATTTCATTCTTGTTTGTCTCATTAATGCTGCAGAATTGTATCTATTGCAGCTTTATTTATAAGGATGGATTCAAACTGTCCAGACTATTTTAAGGTTGTATCTCTAAGGAAAGTCTTTACTTCACCTGGTTAGAAGTTTCTGAAATTGCTTTTTTATAGGCTATGCAACCAGCAGCCAGATCCTATTTCCCTGAAAATTACTGTGAGATTGTCACACATCCTGTACTGTGGAGGATCACATTCCACACTACCATCTTCCCTCCCATACACTGAATTGAGAGTTTTCAAGGGCCAGTGTATCCAATGGTCTGGGAGCTTCATGCTATTCTCTTAGACATACAGAATACCCTGCTTAAAGTGAAGCTGTACAGACTTGTAATATTTTTCCATGTAATTAACTTTGTCATAGTATCAGTTATTTTCTATGCTAGCTGCAAGTAATTTCTACATCAAAAAAGCTGTTTTATCCATGGACTTTAATTCAGGCAATTGCATTTACATTTCTGATTCCAGCCCTATGCTTGACTGTTTTCTGAGTTGTTTACAAGTCAGCTGCAATATCCCTGGGCACTTAATGTTCCTGAGATTGCTGTGCTATGCATGCATTTATGTAGTCAAATTTGGAAGCAAAAGGGCCTTTTAACTTCTCAAAGAGATGGCAGAGCAGGTTGAAAGTTACAATGCTCTTACAGTACCACAGGTTTGTGTGTTATAGTTCTACCATCTCAACAAATAATCATCAGCACAGCAGGCAACCACAGCTCAGGTTCAAATAACATGCTGTGGATATGCTTGTCACAAGATATGGAAATGCAAATCTGCACAATCTTCTGCCTTTCCCAGTAAATGATACAGCTTGAAACAACTTTAAGACCTCATTTGAAATATAAAACTAATTTATACGTCATTATTATCTCTATTCGATGAGATATAAATGGGATAAGACATTCTGATCTCACCACTGAAAACTCAGTGAGGTACAAAGGAATTTTGTGAAAGGGGAATTGATAATAAATCATCAGTGATTGAGATCCAGCCAGCAACATCTGAGCCCAGGCAGATACAGCAGCCCTGAGGCTGCAGTGCCTCCAGTGGGACCTTTTGGTCTGGCCTTCCTCCTGCAGTGGGCATCCTGCTCTGTCTCCTGACAGCCTCTGCCTTGTCACAGGGGCTGCTTGGCAGCTGAACACCAGCCCTGGGGCCAGAGGCGCAGCGAGACACAAAGCCCTTGGTGAGGGCTTAAGACATGCTGCAGAGTGCAAAGAACATGCTCTGTGAGCTGCCAGCAGATCACAGGGCTGAGGAGGGGAGTCAGTCCAGGGCAGCAGAAGCACAAATCTCACAATAAATTATCCAAACTCTCCTCATGCTCCTTTCCAAACGGAACATGCTCTTCCTCGAGCCACAAGATTTACCCTTGTACTGAGGCTGAGGTGCCCTTTGAGCAAAGTCTCTATGAGGAGGCAAAAACATCTAGAATTTCTCCTTGCTAGGAACATAAACTGGTTCTCAGAGTGTTCTGCAGGATATAATTATATCGGGTAGATCTCTGTGGAGACACCTAACTTGTCAAAGGCAAGTCACAGACTAGGCAAAATGAGAAATTTTTCCTCATCACTGCCAAAGCAGAATTGATTTTTTTGTCTTTCAACTTATAATAAGTCAAGTATTTTGAATAATAAGTAGCATTTTAGCATTTTAGTGAAACATGCAGAAAACATATAGACAGTATAAAATGAGCTTTATATTGCTTGGCTTTTTTGAATATTTGATCTATACACCACATCCTTCATTGAAAACATGTTAATTTAAGCTCTGTTTACTTGAGAGAGTTTCACCAGGTACTGGGCACACAGGTTTAAAAATTTTTGTCTTGCTCTTTTTGTACTTCTTATTAATAAATCAGGTTAGACTATACTAGTTAGGAAATAAAAATCTTCACAGATACAGGAATATTTTATTCTTAAGACAAAATTATCCTCCTACCCTTCTGTCAGGAGACCCCCCTGCTGTAAATATTGAGCTCTGATTTGGTACAGCCAGCCTTCTCTTTTCACCCAGGGTCTTTAACATGGCCAAGCAGGTACTGGCATTCCCAGCAGAGCTCCCAGAATGGCCCAGAGTGCTGGGTGGGGATGCCAGCCCATTCTCTGCTCTTTCAGACACTGCAGCTGCACAGGAGCTGAGATCCAGAGCCCTGGTAAGCGCCCACCCGACACCAACAGAAAACGGGAAGTCTGTTAATGGCACCTTCTGAGAAAATGCTATCTTGGGCATATATGTTTTCATTTCTTGTCATCCTAAGAAGTAAGCAATGCCCCTTCACAAGCTGACTAATAACAGGTTGTACTGAGAATCTATATATAAAGGAGAAACATACTTGAGAACAGATAGGTTGTGAAATACTGCTTACTTATTTAAAAACAAATGGAAAACCCACACAACTATCTTGTTTCTTGGTTTTGTGGAAGTAGGAGGAACTTTTTCAACAACTTTTTACTTTGTGTTCACAAGAGTATAAAGGTTGTAAAGGTATTTCTTTGTTTTTACCCTTCAGGCACAGCCCACAATGATGATGATACACCCCCTTGGCTGCAGAAGGGACTGAGCTCCAGGGGAAGCTCTGCTGCACCAAGCAGCAGAAGCCACAGGAGACACAGAAGCTGCAGGAGTGGGAGCCGGGGCATGAGCATCCCCAAGAGAGAAGGAATTGGCTCAAGCAGGCACAGACATGTGCTTGCATTGCAGGTGCAATGATCAAAGTACATCACTGGCTGCCAGAAGCCACTGAAGATACAGCTAGCAGATTTCCACTAATTTAAAATACACATCTTCAATAAAAATGCCATGATTCATTTGGATTTTTGCCATTTAATGGAAATAAGGCACTTTTAGACTAAAGAAAATGTTGTCACCACCAGATCTCCTGCTGGGAGGCCATGTCTGTGCACAGTGCCAGGGCTGTGGGCTGCTGGAGGTGACACAGGTGTCCCTCTTGCCTGAACTTCAAGCAGGCGGGGTAGACTTTCCACTTACAGCTGTCACAGAAAAAACAAGTATGTCCTTCAGTACTTACATAATTCAGATTTATATAAACATGTAAGATTCTTTAAAAGGTGTATATTTTTAAAAATCTACATTTTAAAAATATTTAAGCACACCAAAAGATATTTTTCAGACTTTTCCTGAAAAAATCTGTACCTTGTTTCTATACCACATAGTAATAGTTTAGCATTAGGAAAGGATATCACCTAAGAAAGGAAGGTACTCTTGTATTTTACAAGTTATGAGGTTCATTTTGTTAACTACAGACCAAAGGCTTCATTTTTAATTTTTGTGTTTAATAAACCCAGCTTGAAATAATGTACTGCAGTTATCAAGTTTGTCAGCATTTTTGCAGAAGCTGAACTTTCTTCTGTTCTGTTGCCAGTCAAATTAAAATAGAGAGCAGCACGATGAAGTGTGTTACTGCTCAGTCTTTAATAAACTACTTGTGTATTCCTGAGTCTCTCCCAGCTTCCTGACAGGGCTACTGATTCCATGGCATCCTTAGGTCCCTGCCTGATGCTAAGGCCACCAGCAAGGTGGTTCAGCTGTCTCCACCATGGGAAGGAGGTGACCATCAATGCACCCCATGGCTTATCGAGAGATACCATCCAGCCTTTTTTTACACGTGCGACCTAAATCTCCAGCTGTCAATTTTAATGTCAACAATAAAAAGAAAGATCTGACTTGCAGGAGGTGAAGGTACCTGGGCTCTTCTCAGCATCCTACTCTGGCAGAACTGTATTTCTTGAACCAGCTGTGGAGGCAGGTCACAGCTTGCCAAAGACCACTCGCCTCAGTAGAAACATGCACATGCTGAAGTTCAAGAGCAGACAGCCTCTTGCATCCTTCTGTGGAGTTATCTACCACCCCACTACACCATAAAAACACTTAAATATTAAAGTACTGATTATGCTGCAGAGCATTTAGAAGCCTTGTAAGAAATTGCTTGAATAAACATGAAATAGTTGATGCCTGAGAGGCAAGAATGTGCCCAGGATGATACAAGCATGTTCAGCTCCTTGCCTTAAGGCACCGATCTTGGAAAGCAAAACATTTCTTGCAACACCAAACAAAAATGATCCCTCACAGCTTTTCCCTTACTTTTCTTCAGGACACATCTTGCCTCTGTGTTCCTGCACTTCAATGAACTCCCCTGGTCAGCAGTGTTTGAGCTGTTGTGTTTTCAGTAAGAGCGCTCTCTGTCAGGAGCATGGGGAGGATTTTTGGGACTACAGTGCCTGGGCATGCACACTGCAGTAAACACAAGTGTTTTATTCATTCCTTCCCAGAGATTTACAGAGGAGCTGCTTGACACTTAGGAGCAGTTACCACTACAGTCTTGGTCGATCGAGCAGGAAGGAATGTGCTCCTGGCAAGAAGTGGAGAGGAGACACCCAGAAGGGCAGTGTCACCCTGCAGTGACAGTGCAAGCAGTTTAAACGAGGTGACCAAGCTTTATCCACAGATTGGGGATCTTCTTAACCTTTCAGCTGCAGATGGGAGAGACACTGGGACAAAGAAGGGAAGAAGAGGAAGGAAGGGGAAGACAAGCAGCACTCCGGGCAGCCACCTCTGCCTCTGTAAAGGCAGCAACAGCTGCTGCCCAGGCTGCAGCTCGTGTACCCTGGGAAGGGCCTCACCACCACTCATGCCCTTTCCCTGCAGGTGGGACTCACAGGCAGCACATACTGACATTCAAGAGGACAGTCTAAAGCTATAATTCAGTTTCAGACCGAAGTAAAGACATGTCCTCTCCAGCAGACATGGATGACCTTTCCCTTGAACCACCATTTAGATATATGCCTGTGACAAGCAACAATCTTTTCCTAATTTTTTTCTGCTCACAGTGATATGAAATAGAGTTGGAGAAGCATAGAAACAAGAGCCTGTATAACACAGCTGCCCTGCAGTGTTTTTTATTTTAATTTTTAAATCAATAAGTCCAGAGAGCAGAATAAGCACTGCAGCTACACCCACTGCCAGACACTGGCAAGCTATAGGTACAGTAAATGACATTACTGAAAGAAGAATCCAATCAAAAAGCACTTAATTGAGGTTTATCAAAGCACAGTGAAGTTTTGGTTTTATTTTTTTTTTTTTTTTTTTTTCTCTAGTCCAGAACAAAGAACACCTCAAGGCTGGTGTGTGGCTGACATTGCCAGGTTAAGATCCCCATGATCAAACATAAGCCATCAATGGACAGATGAACAGAGAAATACAGGAGATGAGGAGTTAGTGCCTAACAGTGTGGGAAAAAGAAGCCAAGGAGAGATTTAAACCGTTTCAAAGGATCAAAACCAGAGCCCAGAAGACAAATGAGGCTACAGCATGTTAAATGAGGCAAGTGAGTTTGGAAACATTTGTGTATTTAGCTTCCTAACTAGAGCTCAGCTCCAAGGCAGAAGTGTTAAACAACCACCTGATCAGAATTTGTAAGGAAACAGCGTACAAGCTAAAACATGGAAACTGCATTTAGATGCATGCAATAAAACTGTCAAGATTTTAGAAGTCCTGTTAGATAAATCAGATGCTTTTTGTCTAAATGTGAATCAGTAAATCACATTTCCTTTTCAGGAAGTATTGGCAGTATTTCAAGATGTGTTTAACTAATCTCACAATGCGTGGTTTTTTCCTTGGTTAATCTTCTATGAAAAGGAGCTATTAGAAAATCAAAATATTATGGCTAAGCCTTGCTAATTGCTCTTAGGCATAGAAAGGTAAAACCTCTTTTGCCTCACATGTGAAAAATGTGAGAAATAGGAAGAACTTAGGAGTATAACACAACAGAAGATAAAAATAAGAGATTGGAATCCATTCCCTTCATGCTGTTCAATAGCCCCCTGTATATATATACACTTAGTTCAGATCCCAGTAAATTTGGGGGTAACTTCTGACCACATTAGTGGTAGAACACATCTATTAAAATCTTTACACAAAACACAAAGAAACAGACAAGGAAAAAGGCAGTAGAATTGCTCACTCTCCTGCCCATCCAGACTGGATGGAGGCACTGTTTGTACCTACCCTCACTGAGCACATCCTGCTGTACTGGATGGATCACTCTGCTCCAGCTGCATGTACCAGGCAGGGTCCTCTCCTTGAAACCCTGGGAGCATAAATACTCAAACCTTGCTGCTTCAGCACAGACCTCCAGTGTTTCATAAAGTCAAGACTTCCACTTTCAGAATAGTTTAGGCACAAAACCCCCAACTTTCCAACAAAGTCAAAACCCAGAAGTAGTCAAGCTTTGGATTGGGAAATTCTTATTCTAGAAAAATTGCCTGGTTTTGGTAAACTAACTCCAGAATTAACAGACTTGGTCTGGCTGTAAGATTAATGCCAGGTTTGTATTTTTATAGAAATATTTTAAAACAACCACAAAGATTCATCTGGACATACCTAAAATCAGACAGAAATCCAGTGCAGTGTCTTTTTTAGTAGTGATCATTACAGTGACCTCCTGCTGATCCAGTCCCACAGCTTTTCCAAGATAACTAGGTGCCCAGAAGATATATATTTAGAACATTGTTGTAGTCATAATTTATGTGAACAAAATACAGAGTCTCTTGACCTTCCATTACATTTATTCTGCAGTATATACTGCAGGGCAAAAAAAGCTTGGAATTCAGTTAATCATTAAAATACATACATTCTGAGAATATAATGTTTTAAATGTTAATATGGTAGTATTATGTTTTTATGGTAATCATGTTAATATGTATCTACCCTTTCTCCCCTGTTTGCTACCTTCTATAAAATGACAGGTAACAAACAGGGGAGAAAGGGTAGATACGGTATGTTATGCATGAGAACTCACATCATCTGTTCTGCAGCTACTACATTTCATCGTTACAGAGTGCTGAGAAACCAAGAAGTTATATAACTTAGTGAAAAGCTGATAGGGCCAGTGACATTTTAATTCCTACTCTATGAAAATCAATTGCAACATGTGAAAAGAAAAAACCTCTTCAGGAACCAAAATCTCCATCCCATAATATATCCGTATATATGTACACTTTAGAAATAAAAAAGAGCAATAAAACTTTGAAGAAAAAGGGAGTGTGGGAGAGAACTGGAAGAACAGGCAGAGCAGAGAAGGAACAGAATAATCACAGATCATTTCAAGATACTGTTATGAGGAAGCAAAAAGGCAATTTATTTTGATGGCACCCTTTTGATAAATAAAATAGGTAACATAGTAGCAATTTACAACATGGAAGTTTATTGGAACAAGAAAGCCAAACAATCCTTGTATACATAAAAAAGCATATGATTTTTTAACCTAGCAACACAAGCGTCCTACTTGGATCAGTCTTTACTTTTCTAAGGGAAAATGGCCCCATCTAAAGGATTTAAAGCTATCTGTGATTGGAAGCAGATTAGGAAAAATCAACAGACTGAATTTATTTTCCAGTTGTCTCAGGAAGAAAAAACAAAAGAGAAAATGATACTGACTCAGGAATCATAAAAGAATCTCTACAGTCCACAAAAATTGATTTCTTAATATTCACAATGATCACTCTGACTTTTTATCCATTCAAACATGGGTCACCACGAAAAGAAAAGACCTGGTAGTTCTCATTTGATTCATATACAAGTGAAGTGAACTTTCAGAAAAGGAAAGCAAAAGAAGACATTTTCTGTAAAAGGGATGTAATGGATGAAAAGGAGCCCATTCAAAATACACCCACAGTACATTAAAGAGAATTCACTGAATGAGTGCCAAATTAGAATCATGTTCCTGTTCATCCAGCAAGCAGCTACCGAAGATGTCCACCAGATCAAGGTCTGCACATTTTTAGGCACAGAAACTACATCTGGATCTAGTCCTGGGAGCAAAGGTGAGAGCTGCACAAGCACATGGAGACGAAAGGCACCACTGCCCATTCTCAGCACAGGAAATCCTTGCACTGAGGAGAATGCCAAGAGTTAAAATTCTTGCTTGATCATCAACATCAGTGAACTACAAGCATTTTGATGAGCTGGTCTGTTATAAAATCAACGCTGACTCTTGAGCACAGCAAGCTGGCAAAAACACAAACCTGCCCTACCTGCACAGTTCTTCCTACAGGAAACAAACAGTCTATTTTACCAATAAAATTTGCGTGATAAGGACAGCTGCTAGCTGAACCTGGCATCTGCTAAACTTGATTTCACAAGAACACTTTTTCCTCCCAGAATTATATTTAGTATCTTTTAGAAACATAAAGAAATGTTCACTGCATTTTGTTCAACCATTTCAGGTTTTCCCCCTACTCAAACTGCAGCAGCAGAATTTTAATGACTGGAAAAATGCAGCAGGGCTATAAGAGAATATTGTACTGCAGCAAATCATTGCTTCTGTAGGTTTCCTTCACTGTAACTCTGATCTCCTAAATCTGCTACAGCACCGGTACATACTTCTGTAAAATGCAGCTCCTAGCAGAGATTATATTTAGGAAAAAAAAAAAAAAAAAAAAAGTAAGGGCTTGAGAACTTCTTAATCAAGTTCTATAGTTACAATACCTAGGAAAAAGCCTAACCAAAAGCTCAAAGGCAGAATTCCCAAATAGTTTCCAGTGCCATCTGATATGATTTCTTTCTTTACTTCTTTTTTACCCCGAATGCCTTTGCATTTTAAAGTATCCATACATTCACTGTACCTTTCTGCCAAACTGCCTTCCATGAAACAATTAAATGTATAATTGAGATCTTCGAGTCCTTACAAAGCAAATTCAGTGTCTTTTGGAACGATTGCAGGGAATGAGATGACACAAATCAATTTTATGCCAAGACAGGTTTTTGCCTGCATGCATTCAATATGCATCACACAACCCCTCATAAACCTGAGAGGATGCTTCGCCCACAAAGAATAATTCCAAGTTTTTCACTGAAGGCATTTTCAAAGTTTAAAAATAAAATTCTCTACTGTGAATGAGCTCGTCAGTCATATTAAGATTTTAAACTTTTATTGGTGGTAGGTATTTGAGGCTAGATTTGTAGACAGCCGTGTTGGTCCAAAGAAAATTTGCTTTTCTTCTCTCATTTTGCTCACTAGTCATTAGTGGAGTTAGGTTGAATGTTCTTTGAGACTCCTTCCCCCATTTGCATCTTAAGGCTTCTGAAAAGAGACTGACAGGAAGCACTTTATTGCTACCCTCTTGCAGTTGACATTTTTGTTTATTCATCAGTGCTTCAGTTCACCACTCATACAGATTATTTAGTTGCTCATCACTACTCAGAAAGAGTCATTGATAAAATTGTGTTTCACTGAGGGTGACAAAGCTAAAAATTCAAATAGCTGCTTCCAGATTTTGTCAGAAACTCCAAAATTGCAAGAACAATAGCCCTGCCTTTTACTGCCTTTTTCATTTTATTCTGATACTAAATGCTTAAAAGGTTTCCACACAAAGACAATATTAACTCACAACAGATTTTCACATCTCCATACTTTCACATCCATACAAATGACCCATGATTCAGGATGCGTAGGCTCAGCAGACAGTAAGTGCTGTTTTTCATCTGGATGACCCAGTAAAACCACAGCAAGTCTCCTGTTTCCCATGCTTAGCTGTCTTCTGATTCCTCCTCATGCTCCCACCAAGCAAACAGCACTACTCTGAAGATCCCTCCCATCTTAACCTCCTTGTTTTTCTCTAATACTCTTCATTCATATTGCTCCACTACCTCCATGATTTTAGGACTAAGGGAACACACACATAAGAAAAATGCAGATAAGAAAATTCATAGAACTGAGATAAGCCACTTCAATAACTATTTTCATGTGGACTCCTCTCTGCAGGAGGTTTTTTCAGTTCTTTCCTTTTTTTTTTTTTTTTTTAAGTAATTTTCATGTGGACTCCTCTCTGTAGGAGGTTTTTTTAGTTCTTTCTTTTTTTTTTTTTTAAGTAGAAAACATGGGTGGAGGAATAATATAAGCAATCAGATATTGGAAAGCTTCCAAGAGCAAAAATGTCAGGAAACTACTGCAGATGCAGTAACCTGTGCATTTCAATCAGGAATACAAATAGCACAAAATCTATTCAAACTAGCTGTACACAACACTGATAAGAAATCACTTCCATTTTGTTTCTTAGGCCTTTGTTTGAGCAGCAGTTTGAAATGATCATCCCCTGACAGAGGCCTTCACTCAGGAAGGCAGAACTCTATCACAAAAGGTGTGGCCAAAAGACGTGGGTCATCCCTGCCTTGTCCTTTCAAGTTCACCCCCTCTTGCCCTAGCAAGCTGCTTTCCCACCCTGAAGGCCCATTCTGAGCGTTCCATGCTTTCTGCAGCCTCTCCTCCTCCCCTCCCCTCCCCTCAGCCCCAAGGAGGTAAACACAGACACCAACCTGCAAGTAGCATCTTGAATGACCATGGCCTGCTTCTGGGCTTTTTTGTTCCTGTTGCTTTTTTCCTCACAAATGGCTTTAAAACAAAAGGTATCCCTTCTGTTAACGTTATAATGTGGATGTGTCTGTATAGACCAAGTGGAATTGTTTTACCCATTAGCCTGCTTATGAGACAATGAGAGAGCCTTAATACCAAAGCATGAAGTTGGAAGCACCTTTGTCAGGATGCTGCCAGCAGTCTCAAAGCAAAAAGCCTGCTTCAGAAACTGGGCCCTTTCATACACCATATACCAAAAAGAAAAGCATTCCTAATCTCAGCAAAACAAGACCTGCATTAAGAACTGACAGTAGCATTCAAAAATCATTTCTCCATGGTGTTCCTCTAATACCAGGAACGCTTGGCTAAAGCAATTCATTTCCTAAGTGGCTTCCTCAGCAACCACTTGCCATGACACTGATGTCAGCCTTTCTCAGGTCAGGGCCTGTCTGTCATAATGAGAGTTTATCTCTTGTCTCTCCAGAGTTGTTGGTGCCTTCACATGTGCTTCATTCAGGAGACTGCTTAATCAGTGCCATGATTTAAAATTTCAGAGCAATTCAGCTCTGAAATTAATAAAAGAGAAGGCTGAACATTTTCTTCTCCAGGTGCAAGTCTCTATTCCCTTTATCCTTTGACTCGAGACTCCCAAAGACGCCACATTATCACTGATGAACCTAACTCCCTTCACCAAAACCGTTAGGTTCATCAAGGAACCATATCAAGTATTTGGGTTTTTTACCCCTAGATACTCTGTGGAGAAGGAAAGCATCTGCTTTTCCCTACCTCTCATCCCATCTCCTGTCCCTCCTACCAAATATACCAGGGACAGACTGAAAAGAAAACCCTTGGAGGCAGTTACCTTCCCTCATCACAAGCCATCTCACTTCCACTTCAGTGACTCATCCAGGGCAATCACATAAATAGGAATTCTCCAGCTTTTCTGCAAGTCACATTTTATTTTTCATGTTCTTCATTTTCACCAGCAGTTGTTGAATGTACCAGCTAGCTCTTAGAGCCATCCTGACACATGAGATGTGAGAATATAGCAAACCACAAAATTTTATCAGGGATAACAGGCTTATGAAACTGCAGTTTTAAAGAAACTTTGCAAAAGGTTTCTGCCTAATAAACCCCATGAATCACACTGTGCAGTTTTAGAGAACAAAAGGGTTTTAATCCTGTTGGAAATTGGGGAACTGCACTATGTCTTTTTTTTTTTTTTTTTTTTATTATAGGAAGGATAGAAACACTGAAGGTCATCTCTGAAAGGAAGAATACATGCCTAATTCCCCAGAAGAAAATCAGTTTGAGATATGAACAACTTCTTGCATTGACATTAACTACAAATATGGCAGGGAAGCAAAGCAACACCAGGGCTGTTCGCAAGCATCTTTGAAGTTCAGAAAGCAGGTGGCTAAAAGTAACAATTGGAAACAGATAGGCAATTTATTCCCATTTAGCTGTCATTTACAGGAAGAGTGGATATAAAAGTAAGAACTAACTTAGTTATTTTCCCCATAAGATAATGTATCATTGACAACACCTAAACCTGTTACATTTAACATCATGTAAGAGTGAGCCATCCTTTTGACAAGTGTCTTTTAAAACAAAGCTTCATAAAAAAATAAAGAAGGCATTTAGGTTTCTATTTGATTCCTGGCTCCTGTAATAAAATTAATGTTCCAAAGGCCATAACAGTAAAATAATAACAGTAAATCATAATGGCAATTATTTTAATCATTTTGGCCTCTTAGCTGCATCTTCAAACAAAGGTTTCAGTTGGGAACATGTTGATTCCTAGTCTAAATTTTTGTTCTAGAAGTGGCATTTAAGGGACATATATTGTATTTCCACACTTTTAAAAGGTTGAATGCAAATTTAGGAACTGATATCAGCAATGACCTTATGTTTCACCATTTGCCTTTACCAAAACAGCACTGATCATTAAGATCACCTTCAAAACAAACCAAATCACATTATGTAGCCCATGGTGTTAACATCTATGCTATTATAAAACATTACTGACGCAGCTTTGTTTTTCTGCAATGGTATCTTTCTTCCTGTCCTGGCAAGGACAATACATGGACAGCCTTATAACTGACACAGCCCATGTCCATTTTTCTTCCTCACTTCCACCTTGTAAACTGTCAGATCAAATTTCTTCATCTTGAAATTTATGAAACAGAAGCATAACATTAGAAAGGCTCATTTCCTAAATTAAATGGTTAGCTAACATCCTTCTCTGTATGACATAAAGGACTTAAAAAGAAAAGGTACCAAATAAGAACTAGCTATTAAAAAAAAAAGCAAAAAAAAATATTAGACTGCTCAAGCTGCAATATTTTCAGTTTGGTATTTTCTAAGAAGCTCTATGTACAGTATTGCTTGCACACTTTGCACACCCAACCCTACACTGCATGGTATCCTCTCCAGCAAGAAGGTTCCACTGCAATTTCTCTTGTTCCTTCATAATGTAAAAGGTACAGAGACATATGAGCAGTAAGGCAATGCCCATAAATGACAGAATACAGCTAGGCAGAAATTAATGTCTAGCAGAAGAATGTTCATTCTCTGTAAAATCTACTGATGGATGCAGATACACCAGAAAACTGATATGGCAATGACACCTCTCCAGTAATTTAGGCAGTGCTTAAACTCAGCTTCCCACCTGGGAACTTAGTGCATCACTGGTCAGAATCCTCCCAGCTGGAAAGCTTAAGGTTTACTTCTCCATGCTTGCTCCTGATCCTCCACATCTCCATCAAGTGGGTGGAACACCTTTCTTTGAAAGATGCAGCAAATCCAATTGTGCTCCAACTGTGCTCAATTCCAGAGCAAGCTTCCAGCTTCAAGACCTTGTGTGTAAGGAAACTAGATAGCATTTTAAAGGTTAAGAAGCACAAATAAGCCAATAAGAGAAAAAAACCAAAAAACCTATGTACTGTGATATTCATGGCATGGATGCTACAGTTAATTTTGTCTTATCAACAGTTTCAGCATCAATCTTTTGGGGAAATAAGTGTGCATATGTACCTACACTGCTTTGGAAGGCAAATCTTTATCAAGTGTATTGGCTCAGTTGGTATTTTCCAAATTCAGTAGATAAAAAGTGAAGTATCGTATTTCTTTCTCAATATTTACATTGACATGTTTCCTGTGCATTCAGGAGGAACATTTAAATTCAGGCCACTGAAAAATGTACAAGTTGTCTCCCTGTTCTGTTCTCTGCAGCACAAATCTTTCTCTTCAGCAGTTTTCTCTGCTCTGAAAGGCAATGAGATCAGATGCTGAGCAGTAGAATGGAATTACTATTTCAGGCCAAGAATTGCACTATTCCCATTTAGAGGAACATCCAGTGTTCAAACGCACTGAACAGCCAGAAACACCTATTGAAATCAATGCTAGTTAGTGCTCAGAACCAAAACAAAATATTTTTTTTTCTTTTGCATTGAATGAAGAGTTTAATTTCAGCATCCAAAATGTTAATTCAGCATTAATCTCCAAACTCATGGATTTGAGTTTGGTTTTGTTCACAGAGTAAATGCCTTTGCCTCCATCTTTACCAGATAGTTGCTAACACCTCCACCTGTGAGTAGAAAATCAATAATGAACGGAAAACTAGTAACGAACCAGTCAGAACACAGGAGGGCTAGTGTGCCAAACCTCCCTACTCTGCACATCTATAACATCTTCCACTGCTGTTCATCTTCCATGGTCATATTCATCATCAAATACAAGCAGAAAAAACTAAAGAAAAACAGAAGCCACCAGCCACACAAGGTGTGGGCAGCTAACTGGGACACAGAGCAGTTCTGGAAAGTGACACCCACAATTACAAAACTCACTGTCTTTTCTATGACTGAGGCCTAATGGCTGACATGACCAGTCTGGGGTTTTGCCATAAATCTAGGACATTAAGTAAGGATCCATTGACATGGAATATGTGGTCTCTCTAATTAAGACAAATTGAATTGTGAGTCCAGGATGCAGAGACAGAGGCTGGCAAGGTGGTACATGGACACACAGGTCCTGAGCTTTCCTTGGAAGACCACATCCCTCCTCACTGCCCAACAAGCCATACCTGAAACAAAGTTGGGTCTAGGTGACAGGTCTATCTAATAGCAAGCCACCAGTGCTGAGAATCTCCCACAGCCATTTTCACAATGCTTACATTTCCTGCCACTGTTCTTTAGCCTTCTCTCTTCTCATGCTCATAGCTTCATATTTGACCCACAGCTTCCCAAAACACCACCAGCTCCTTAGAGTGTCCTCTAAAGCTTCATGTCATGGAAACCACCCACAGCTGAATGATACCACAGCATACCCAAGCCTCAAGCCTGTCCACTCAATGGACACAGAGAGGAAGGATCTACCATGTAATCCAAGCTGATCCCTTCATTCCCAGTGCTCATTGCTTCACCTCAGCTCCCCGCTCTGTCAGTGGGCAGTGGTATCTGTGTACACCAGAGGAACTGTCATCCGTACCCCCACCTCCAGCTCTGCAGAACACCCATCTCAGGAAGAGCAAGCAGGAATCAGCCAAAAAGAGAACAGGCATGCCAGTATGGAGGAGAATTCAGGTAGTATGAAATCTCTGGAGTTTCCACCCCTGCTCCTTAGGAAAGGCAGGAATGATACCTTGCTAATACTGCATCCTCAAAAGCCTCTGGGAAGAGAGTAAAAACCTCTTTCACTCCTTTCACTCATTTGAATGGACAAGGATACCACAAAAGTATTCCTTCTACCTATGATGGTGGACATACATTTGTTATTTATAAATAGTTTTTCTCTTTGCATGTTCAGTACAGGTGCATCTTCTTTCAGGACAGATATCCTAGATTAGCAAATCTTGACTGGCAGTGGATAAGGCCTAAGTATGCATTGTGATTTACCTCTGCTGATATATTTTCCAAACCCTTAGTGCAAAGGAAAAATGCAAGACTGAAAACAAAGCGTCACTATTTTTAATATCAACATTTTTTTTTTTTCTAAACATGATGGTAAAATAATTAGTCCTAAGCTACAGCAGCGATCTCTCATCTTAAATAAGCTCTTTAAGAAATTCTGCCTTGCAGCAACAAAGAAAGGAGCTGGGAAAATCCTAGGAGCTAGGAACTAATGTCCTGATGTGGCAAAAAAAAAAAAAAAAAAAAAAGGCAAAAAAGAAAAAGCAGCAGAAGTGTGCTTGTGAAATCACTACGGGCTCCTTTGGTGCAAGTAAAGGATGATGACATGAAGACCAGTGTCACTCAGGACAAAATCTATTTTGACACAACCTGCATTAGGGCCAAATTCTTGTACCAGTGTAAAAAGAAGCAGAACCATTTTCCTGATGCAACACTGCACTCATGAGGCTGGAACTGAGGCTTGCATTTCTGTAGGCACACAAAAAAGCAGCAGGTGCCAGTAGAGATTGTGGCACGTTTTCTCTTCTGCCACGGCCTGCTCTGATCGAGGCTGGACTCTACAGCCAGACAGAAATATTCATTGCAACTTCGCTACTCCATTCTGCCAGGAATATGAGACTGATACATAACTGCAGGAAAACTCATGGACTTCAAGATTTTAAGCCCTATCTAAGCCCTGGTTAACACCCTTTATTTATTCACCATATTGCTTGGAGAGAATGAGAATCAGGCTTATTTCTGGTACCTGGTAGAGCTACACCAGAGAAATAAAGCTTGGCCAGAGGTGGGAATAAGAAATTAAAATAAAAGTTTTGTCACTCCATCATCAAATCTTGCTGAAAGAACTGTCTGTAACTCCAAATATAGGCTGTTCATAAATCTTCCATAGCAGAGAAGCAAACAAAGACAAGTAATAAAACATCCGCCTTTGCAAATCGATGGGTAAAATTAAATAACAGCTGAGTAAAAATCTGAATAACCAGGGGTTTTGTTTTAATTTATTCACCACCTTGTATTATGTGGAGGGTGATAATGACTGTTCTATGGCAACACCCTGCGTATTGCATCGCTAAATATTTGGAAGAAATCTAAAAGACTTCACAATTCTACATTTAAACCTAATATTTGCACAGTAAGGACACATCCTTTTGCAATGGGCAAACGTTGGTTTTCCTTTAGGCTGACTAGTCTGCTCTGCCCTCCCGTGCACTCCACCAGGTCAGGGAGTTCATTATCTGATGGGTACTGGGAATTCTCAGAACAGTTAATGCTTTACACCAAGGGAACATGAGACTTCATCCTCCATTGCAAGCACAAGCAGAAGCTACATGCACTTGTATGTAAGGTTAAGTGAAATTAATCCTTTCTATCTTACATTTTTAATTGGGTAGTCAACTAATTTTTTTTAATGTTTCTTCACTTTAAAGTTTCTCTTGATATTTTGCACAAGTTTTATGTGATCACAAATATTATACTGGTCTTCAACAGAATACCTTTTGGCATCCATACATTATCACTTTCCTTTGTCTTCATTTTATTTCTCCTACATATCCCATGTCTTATTTCTTCATAACTTTTGTCTTCATTCTTCTCATTCTTATGTCTTATTTATTTTATTGCATTATTTTTCTTTCCATTCTCCTTTCTCAGTAGACTGCCAAAAAAAGTTGGCAAGTACTTTAGTTTTACAATGTCCTAACAGTATTTTAGGGATGCTTTAGAAAAAATCTCTGATGAAATTTTTTGTGAACCTCTGTTCTCTCTAAAGGAACATTTTTATGCCCTGTCATCATAATGTTTCATAATCATCAGTCAGAGAGCATCATGTGGACATGGATGAATTCTGCCTGCATTGGCTGCACAGAGGGCTCAGACTGACATTACAGGACTTGTCATATGTCTTTTCTATGTGACAATCTAGAACAATCTTGTGGGAATGTACTCTTCCAGAGAAAAAGGGTCTCAATAATGTCAGAACTGAAACAGTTAAAAAAAATAATTGCAGAGGGCCTAGATAAAAGAAAGGGCTAGAATTTATAATATATGTAGACAAAGGTGTTTTTCTTCAAATTCTGTTGCATTACTATAGCAAAGTCCTTCTTTTCATGGCATGTTTTGACAGCTTGCCTCCCAATTTTCCCCATTCCAAATGAACCAGTATCACAAAGTATAACTGGACCTGGCAGCCTGTTAGTGTGGCACCCAAGCAGAAACTTGAAATGTCAGCTGTATTCAGGAGTGGAGGGAGAAGGGGCTCTTCACAGAAACATCTCTGCTTTAAGAACACATAACAGAAGAGCAAGGAATGTCTTTGTCTGCAGTCTAATTGGCTTAATTACACTTCTGTAGGGCTGCTTTATTCTGCCACATCTACATGTCTTTTAAATACCTCCAGGGATGGTGACTCCATCTCTTGCCTGGGCAGCCTCCACCAACATTTGACAGCATTTTCAATAAACAAATTGTTCCTAATATCCAATCTAAAACTCCCCTGGTAAAGCTTGAGGCTCATCTTACCACTTGTGACTTGGAAGAAGAGACCAACCCCCACCTGGCCACAGGCTCACCTCAGGGAGTTGAAGAGATCAATAAGGTCCCCCCAGTCTTCTTTCCCCCAGTCTAAACAACCCCAGCTCCGTCAGCTGCTCTCCTGAGACTTGTGCTCCAGACCCTTTCTCCAGCTGCTTTGCCCTTCCCTGGACATGCTCTAGCACTTCCATGCCTTTTTTTAAGGAAGTGGCCCAATACTGAGCACAGCACTCAAGGTGTAGCCTCACCAATGCCCAGCACAGAGGGACAATCCCTGCCCTGCTCCTGCTGGCCACGCTATTCCTGATACAGGCCAGGATTCCATTGTCCTTCCCAGCTACCTGGGCATATCCTGCCTCATCTTCAACCCCTGTTGCCCAGCCCTCCCAAATGAGTTAATGAAGAAGACTGTACTAAGGGTTTGCCACTGCAATGATAGAAAATTACTGGAAAACCTTACATTTTTTATTTTTTAAGAGTTAATAACAAATACATCCCATTTTCTTAAACCATAACAAGTGTGAGATTTGCTTTTGCTATATTTTTGCATTATTTTTATCAGTTCTAATGAAAACACAACAAATACTGCAGTAAAGTGATTAGTCTAGGAGAAGACATCCTATTTTAGCAAAAGCCACAGTAATTTTGATTTCAGTGAAAACTGTCCTATAGGTCCTTTCCCTCTCTTAAGGAACTCTGAACATTTTAAAGGCTATATATAATAAATACTGAACATATATATATATATATTTATATATACACACATTCCTGCATCTAATATGAAGTAATGTATGCATTAACATACAATCTATTTTATATTTCCAAACAAGCACACAAAGGAAGACTCCATTCCAGCAATTCATAATAAAGGCAACACGCAATGGGGCATATTCTCAAAACTGAACAAAGCTTTTAATCTTCTATTTTTTAAAGATACTGGATAGAAAAAATACGAATCTTAATTTCACCAGTTTCTATTAACCCTCTAGCATTGATATCTTGAGAGTTAGATTCAAATACTCCTCTCAATAAAAATGACCAAGAAACAGACCTATTGTGATATTTTTACATTTCAATATTTAGTTGATTTTGCACCAATTGCATTTCCCATTTTCTACAACTCATCTGGGTTCTTCCAAAAGCCATCATACCAGCTTAACAGTAACTTGAAACATATGGCTACTGTGAGAGGAAAATAAGTGTAATATCTTGGTTTCCTTGTTATTTCATTCCAGCAAATGGCAATATTCCATACCAGAGCACTATTTATTCTGAAAATTTCTTTCCTGCTTTCCATAATTCTTAAGGTTTTTTCTGTGGTCTTAAGCCTGGATCCTATAGGCTGACTAGGATGAGCAAGAGAGGTTGAAGGAATCCTAAGTTTAATGAATTTCACATGAAGAAATTCATCATTGTAAAATAACATCCCTCCTTCAAAATCCTTTTAGATCTCTTGTCACAATTCACATACCATTAGACAGGTCTAACTGTGAGCAGGGATCAAATTTAGATCCAAACTTTAAATAAATTCTGTGCAAGTGAAAAATGGCCACCTGCACAGACACTTTTGGCAATTAAAGGTGACAAATTATTGCTGCAGAAAGAAGTAGCTTGAGGTAAAAATCTTATCACTGTAGAAAATAGTAATTATAGTTTCACTTTTCAACAGAAAAAAGTGGCTCCTGTCTATGCCTATTCCTTGTCAAGATAGAAGTTACACTAAAAAAAAAAAGAAAAAATCATACAATGCCAGCACAAATCTTTTAATTCCATGACAATCAAGTTAGGTATTTTCCCTTTTCATCCAGTGTCACTTTTTCCTTTTTTAAGAGCAAAAGAGAGCAAGCTGATTTCAAGTGGACCACCACTGAAAACACAGGATTTTGGGTGTCTCTTTTTCCCTGAATGTCTGAAATATAAGCTGTGGTGGGGCACATGCTGTATGTTACATCAGTAAAATTACTTCAATTATGTTTAACATACTTTGAAACAGTAAAAATATTTATCAAGGAAATGTGTCTTAATTGCAGACATTACATTTCTAGAAGGTGTAAGGAAGATCAATGTAGAAAAATTTAATGATGTTTGACTTTTTATAGTGACAGACAGTAACAAATACTGGGAAATATATGTGAAGAACTTAAAAGGTGTAGATTGCTGTGGTGGTTGACCCCACCTGGCAGCCAAGCAGCCATCTAACTCCTCACTCTACATCCCCAACGGGACATGAGAGAAAATAGGAATAATGAGAATGAGAAATTCTCTGGGTAGAAATAAAGACAGAGAAATCACTAACCAAGTACTGTTGCAGGCAAAGCAGCCTCACATAAGGGACATTTAATTTACTGTCATTAAGGGTAAATATTTAATTAATGATTCATCTATTGGGAAAGAAACTAAAGAGATAAAAAAACCCCCTCTGTTCTCTGCCACAACCTTGTTCCAGACCACTTTCCTTGTCTTTTCCTGGTCTCCTCTCATCACGTTACCCCTGTGGGCTGTACTCAGCCCCTTGGGTGATGGCCAGAGGATGAAGGGTCAGACCACAGCAGTTTTTCTCAGTCACTCTCTTTTTCTCACTCTTCTCTTCCACTGCTCCTTCCTTCTCACTTATTTCTTTTGCTCCAGCACAGGCTTTCCATGGGCCATGGTCCCCTTGGAGAGCACCTGCTCCAGCATGGGCCCATCAAAGTGCCACAGCTCCTCTGCTGTGGAGCACCTCCTTCTGCTCTGGCCGTGGTTGCTCCACCTTCCCTCTCCCAGTATCGGTGCCCCTTTTCCAGGCTGATTCCACAGGGGTGTCCCAGGGTGCCAGATGGGCTCAGCTCAGGCTGGGATGGCTCCTGCCAGGGCTGGCTGGGATCTGCTGAGCTGAGCACAGGGCAGCCCCAGCCTCTCCTCACAGAGCCCATCCCAAAGCCCCCTCTGGCAAAGCCTTGGCAGGGACACCAAATACAACTGATAAGTGTGAGAAACAGACCAAAGATTTAAAGTATTGGCAAAAGGCTTTTGTAAATAGAAAGCATGGAGGGTAGTTTAAAAAATACATGCTGTATTCTAAACAATACCAAAACACTGTATTCTAAACAATACAAAAACATAGCAAAATCAATGAAATGGAAAGATTTTATTATAAACAATAAAAATACTTACATGAGAAAATTAAGTAGATTTTTCAATATTTTATTAATCTGAAACCAATTGCTAAAGTCTGGAGTAGTGAATTTCTCTGAAAAGATCAATGAATCTGGAATTGCTTTTTAATTGATATCTAACATGAGAAGGATCAGATTTTTTTTTTTCTGAAATTAAGGTTTTCCTAAAAGTTTTTAAACATCTTAGATTTATACTGATAAAATTTGTTACTTTTTAAAATTCTATCATCAAAACATTCCTATAAAGTGCTATTTCTTAGTTTTATCTTTATACTTATTTTGTATAATACATATTAATAGCAGAAAAGAACTCTAGACAAATATAGTTGATGGCTTTGGCCATATATTTCTAAAGATTTGGTTAGGAAAATTGTTAAGTTTGAGAAACTGCTTGTAAAACAAATAGTTTTTTTCATTCAGGTATTCTTTCCCCCCATCCCTATTTCAATTTCATCTTGCAGCTTCTACCTTCAGCTAGAAGAGGAGAAAAAAGCCTCACAAAGCTGCAGGTACCTAAGTCTGCACATCCTGGGGTGGATTGGCCACAGACCACTGGGCTCCACAGGGTGCTTCTTTCAGAAGTTTATTTCACTGGCGTCTTGTGGAGTTCAAAGCCCATCTGAGCTCCTGCTGTACACATTTATGTACACTATTTGGTGGTGTATTGGAGAAGATCAAGGGATTTTGAAATTCTTCTTGATATTCATTGAAAGTAAAACAAAGAATAGTTGTGGGACACTTTTACTGCAACAACCTAATCTTCCAGTAAATCTGATAGTCAGGCTGTACTCTGACAGTATTTGATGTGAGTAACCAAAGGCATGAAAGCAACTGTGACAGCACTCCAGAGTACTGCCTGAAAACAGCAATGGAAAGATTCAGGTATTGAACTATTAATCTGGCAATAAAGCAAACTTCAGAGGATTTCAGTGGTGGGGTGATTTACATTCTTATGAACTTCCAAGTAGTTTCTCCCATGAAAACAAAGTCTTAAGTACATACCTGCTCCTTAACTTTCCCACAAATAACTAAATCTAATAATCTCAAGCAAAACTACTGCAGAACATAAATTTGGAACACATTTTGGATATCAATCAGAATGCTTTGAGATGCAATGAATCCGTACACCCAAAGTGTGCTTCAACAGTGCACAACTTTCTACACAGTTTCCCAAAGGCCAGAGCATTCCACAGCAGCTGCAGGAGAGGAAGCAGAGGCAGATCTACCACCACTTGGCATGGCATATCCAACGAAAAACTCAGGCAAGACCTTGCAAGAGCTTTGAAGCTAACAGAGAGGTTCAAGGTCTGATCAGAGATTTGCTGGCAGAGACGCGCTGAGGACATGCTGGCAGGCACAACACACATGACAGCATGTTCTTGGTTCTTTGTTGTTCAGAATCAGTGGCTCTACCTTGGCCTGGCTTGGCTAATAAAAAGGTACCAAACATTCAGAAGAATCCCTGCAGCACAGCTGGACTGAGCAGTATGTTTAAGAACAATGAGCTGAACCCCATTTCCCAGCCTGTTCAGCAATAGGCTCTTGGAGTTTGTTTCCTCACCTATTGTCAGTGACTTCAAAATTGAAGAGCAGCTGATATGAATAGACACCATACATGGAAAGTTATCACTTCAAGAACAACTGGCATTAATGCTTCTTCCAGATAGGAAAATGACACCATGCAAGTACCACAACACTGACCAAGCTCAACTCCAGTGACACAAACACTTACAGCAACAAACGTGTCCAGAGAGCTGAGTGATACACTACATCAGCCAGGATCAGGCAGATCTGCAAAATTCCAGCTTCTATCCATCAGTAACACCATCCTCCTTACCTTTCCTCTGCCAGGAGATCAGCTCTACCACAAGTCCCACCTGGGAGTGCAGCAAAATCACCAGCTCGTTTCTTAGGGCCACATCAAACAATGAGCTCAGTCCAGCCCTCCTTACTCAAGGAAGACACATCTTTCTTACAACAGCTGGTTTACAGGTATGCGTGCTGCAAAACACCAGAGCACATAAAACGCATCTGGAGCACACACTTATGCAAGCTTGGCTTTGCTGACGTAGAGGATGACAGCATAAATCTCAAAACATTTTCAGCTTCTCTTTGAAGAGAGATTTCCTTCCTCAGCTAGCCCTATTTATTCAATGCAGAAGAGTCCCTGGCTTAAAAACAGGATGACTCATACTTGTTTAGATGTTTCTAAGTTACGTGCAGTTACGGAAGATGTTTGGAGAAAATGTCAGGAAGGTTTAAGTACTGTTCTTTGAAGGTGGGTGGTGAACTGATAGCTAATGTATTAATTTCTGAGAGCAGCTGGTTGAGCACTAAAATCAAAGTGACTTGGCTTTTTCCTTCATCATGTTATCAGTGTACAACTCAAGCTAAGAAAGATCTTATAAATATAAACTAGAAAGTTTTATAACAGTGTGTAGTGTTCAAACATAGAAAACATGACATGGATTGTCTTGATATTACAGCCTCAAAAATGGCACCTCAGCACTGACATTTTACAGCAAAGACATACAACTATGGCTGATGTAGAGTTGGTGTAACAATGCTTAAAAAACCCAAAAGAGAGTGGTTTCTTACTCCTGTCTGTATAATTAGAGTAGCACAATTTATCTACTGCACACAGTGGTAAATATGATGAAATTATTATAATTATTATTAACATTAATGGCTTTGTTTTCTCTATTTAACTTGCTTAGATATCAAGGGCAGAAGAAGAAAGTTGTGTCATACCATCCATTACCAGCTACTCTTGAACTCTGCTGCTCTGTACCCATGACAATCCCAGCAACACACAGAAGGTAAGACAGAAAGAGAAATAACTTTTCATGCCATGTAGAAGTGTTTGTTCTTTTTATTTAGGGTAAAAAGGTAGGGTCTAACAGAGTCCTACTCCACATCTTCCCCTATCCCCTAGAAAAGGAGGCGAATCAAAGCAAATGCACAGCGCACCCCATGCTAAATCTCCTCTTCCATACCCTTCATAAAAGCTAAGTAAAGACAAACTAATCAGAGAATAATTAGTTACAATTTGCAGTTTTGTCACCATAAGTAAAATAACTTTTTCTCAAGATTAAAGGGACTGGAAAGCACTATGCAAAACCTTTCTTGACTTTTTCTTCTCAGGGGAATTTTTGCAAAGCTTTCTTCCAGTACTTCATGCAAGGATCTGATTATATATTTTAATTTACTTTCTCTGTAATTAGTCTAAAAAGCTGGGTCATATGAATATTTAAGCTACTTTAATTTGAGCAAATCTTCTACAGGGATACAGTTTATATGAGTTAGAATTTGGGGCACTGAACTCAGTATGCCCACTGGTTTAAGAAGCATTAAACAGCCTTGGAGGATAGGCAATTGCAAATGAGATTCTGATTCTCTCCACCCCAAAGAAACCAAGAATTCAGGCATTTGCCTAAATTTACAAAGGGTCTATAGAGCAAGTCCTCAGAATAGCAATCTATGTCATGCATAAGGATATGGTCAAATGTTCACCTGTCAAGTAGAAGCAATGATTTAAAGGAGTTGTAGCTCTGTTGCTGAGATGTGATAGTTCACCACAGTGCTCTCATAAACTGTGTTAAATTAATTTATCTTCCTTTCCACTGAAACAGATCACAAACACTCATAACTTTCAGCAGAGGGGACAGCAATATTTTGAACAACTGTCTCATAAGGAAACAATTTCCTAAGAGCAAGACTTCCTGGCTGGATCCCAGCCTAGCTGGTTGTTACGTGTTGCCCGCTGTACAAACAGCTGAGTGCCTCCTTTCTCTTGCCCTTGGATTGTCTGCCCTCTGAGCAAAGCAAAACTTTGCCAGATAGATTGGTTTTCCTAAACACCAACCAGCAGTGAAGGCAGCAGAGGCACGTGCTCCCGCAACACTGACCACATTTAGGATTGAGAGACAGGGTGAAGAATTTTCTCTAATTCACTGTCTTGGAGAATTACACAGAGAAATCACTTAGCCTCGCTCTGAGTTCCAGATACACCAAAGAGCTGCATGACAAGCAATATATCTACTTTTTAAAACAACTATATTGTGGTGGCAGTGTTTGCTCATGGCACAGCACAGTCAGGAGTCAGGACTTCCTCAGAGGTTTTACATTCTTTTTATTCTCAAGAGTATTTCATTACTAAAGCAAGATGAGTGCTGTTAATATTCTAAGAGTTTACAATCTTCTGTTATTGTGTTTGAGCATGAGATGATTATACTACTGCCAATTTCATTAAATATTTTCCTTTATGATCCTGACCTCAAATATTGCTGATATATTTTTCCTTGATCACATGATGATGTCATCACTGTAAATAGTGGAACATGCTAACTGTCTTATTGCACTTGTTCTTCTTTAATTAAATACACTGTCTAACACTGTATTAATGCACCATTTGGTTTGGTATTTTAAAATTGTAATCTTTAAAGGATGATCAAAACCACATGTTCAAAAATGCTGCAAGCCTAGAGTCTTTTTACACCAAAATTTCTCAACCTAAAATTATTTCAAATGGAACTGTTTATTCCACAAGTCTATTGACATCTGAAATCAAGGAATTTCAAATTAATTTCTATTTTAATAAATGGACACCAGTCTATCAGTACTATTGAGAACAGTCAAAAGTAAAGGATTTGTATATGCCAAATTGAGTTGAAGTCAGATGATGGATGACTGAAAAAAAACAATCTTAGAAAGATTAAAAAAAAAAAAAAATTTTGCACCTCTAATAGAAGAGGAATAATTCCTTCCAACCATTTACTACTAACAAAAATGTCAATGAATCTGGAGAGCTGACAAAATTTAATCCAAAATGAAATCTAGTCTAAAATTAAAACCTAACTAAAAAATGAAAATATAAACCAGGGCTTGCAGTATTTTACATTTAACAGGCATATATTTCACAGACTTTGCATTTCTATTGATACCTACTTCTACCTTATGTGTAGCATTAATATGAACATAATATTGATACTGCTATTAAATTATTTGCTTATAGCTGTATGTTCTGGAACTGTTCTTTAAGCAATATTACAGAGGAGTATTTCTCCTTATCACCCAGCCATAAGATGAGCTTCTTTTAGATTGGACAAACTAGTATAACCTCATTATAGTCAGGCCTTCTATAATTAGGTCAGTTGTCAGGTCCTCCACCCATTCTCACTTTAGGAACTTTGTAAACTGTGACAGGTATTTTTCTTTCCATGCAAGAAGTCCAGTGACATTATCTTTTTACTGTCACATATGGAGGGGGTTCATGCTCTGTCACAGATGTGGTTCAACTAATACACACATGTCTGTTGCTTAGTACTTTATCAATACAATATTCATAAAATTTTATAAAGATCAACACTAATCTGCCATTTAGAAAGCCTCATCATCAATAATGGTTATAAGGCAAGGAAGAAATACCCCACCTTACACTTACAACTGACATCCAAGACAGATTTAACCCAAAAATACAACTTGGGAAAGGCTTTGCTGAAGCCAGTTCCTGTCTGATGTTCAGACTACAGACTGAACTCAGACTGAACTCCAGACTGACTGGGCTCAGCTGTGGGCTCTGTTTAAGCTTCAGAAGAGCAGCAGGAGCAGATCTGAGCAGCACAGCTGCAGATCATGGAACCATGGAACCATTCTGATCCAACTGTTTGTTACTCCAGCACTGCCAGGTCCACCACTAAATTATGTCCATAAGTGCCACACTTACATGTCTTTTAAAAATACCTCCAGCAGTGGTGATGCCAAGCACTTCCCTGGGCAGCCTGCTCCAATGTTTGACAACTCTTTCTGTGAAAAAATGTTTCCAATATCCAAACTCCTCTGGTGCAGCTTGAGACCTTTCCTTTTGTCCTATTGCTTTTTACTTGGGAGAAGAGACTGACCCACACCCTCCTTTCAGGTGGTTGTAGAGAGGGATGACATCTCTCCTGCCCCTCCTTTTCTCCAGGCTAAACCACCCCAGTTTCCCCAGCTGCTCCTCATGAAGCTGGTGAATAAACAGGCCCTGGCCACGACCACCTCTGCTCAGCCAGGTTTTTAACATATAGGCAATATTTTTCTGTGGTGACCACATGATAGGAGAGACACTCCTAGACAGGATGGCAAAGCTTTTTTCAACATCACAGGCCTGTGGTGTTGGGAGGTGTTGGGTTTGCAAAGATTTCTCCTGAAGGCTGCATTTACACGTGGGTCAGGACAGGGAGTGTGCTGCTTTGCAGGCCATCTCTTGAGCCATATCACTGATGATGGCACAGATAAATGACAGAGACATCCTCAATTACTAGAGATCATGAAAAAGAAATCTATGGATATATCAAGAAGTAAAGCAGCTGAGCACTCCTTCCCTTTCCTCTCAACTTCAAATTTTTGAGGATCACAAGATGTTTCCTTCCTACCCCATCCTTCCAGACAGTCAGGTAACTCTTAGTTATAGCCCCTTCAGAAAACAAGTTTACTACAATCTTTCTTGCTCAGAGCTGGAAGTTCATACTGTGTTTTGTTTGCTGAGGCTCTTCTTCAGCCCAAGCAAAGCACAGACATGCAGATCAGCTTGCATATTTCTCTGTCTCCTCTCACAGCCTGTCTCACACTAACACGTTCCTCACCATCTCAAGGCTATGCTGGCTATAAAAAGAGTTGAGAGGCACTAGCAGCAGCCAGCTAGTCCTGCAGCACATTCTGGCAACCATGGAGCAGATGTGGCTTCAGAAAAAATATGTGCCTGCTTTAGATCCTGAGCTTTGGGGAGCTCTGTATATCAGAGAGCACATGGAATAAGAATGAATTAATTTTTCATTAAAAGTTTTAATGACAAAATAGATTGTGCTCACTCTCCTAATACAGCTGGGAATTTATCCTCATCTCCAGACTGTAGTTTCCCTTCTGGTGATGTTCTGTGCTTGTTTCACACAGTGAAGTGTATGCTAAAGTCAGCCTTGTCCAGAAGAATAAATCCAGAACAATAAAATAGATGTCCTGCTCCGAAATAACTGTTTCATCTGCTCTGTGTCACCTCCTGCTTGGCTGGCAGTTGAGCTCACACAGTCTATTTTCCAGTTACTAGGTTGGGCTCAGGCTTTGGACAGTTTTAGTCTTCTTGTAATGTGTTATTTAAGCACTTCATAGCAATGGTGCAAAGAAACAAAGAAATGACTGGACACAGAGTGGGAAGCTAAGTCCTTTGTGTGTGCCATTGATACTGGATGAGAGAGTTGGGTCTCTGAAGTGTAGGAGTTGGAACTCCTGCACTTAAAGTAATCTATCTCTCACTATAAGTTAGGCGAAATATGGGGGGAAAATATACACCACATGTAAATTTTCACCACACTAGTAAGAACTGAGAGTGAATATTTGTGTTGAAAACTTCTTTTACTCTAGTAATCTGAATGTGTATGAACAAAAGTAATACAAAAGCTATTCAGATTTATAAACTAAGCAAAATACTACAAAATGTATCATTACATATAATATGCATACAGACTTTAAAGCACCAAAGAAGACAACACTGAAGACCTGAGTACTTCTGAGCTTTTATCTTCCCCATCTAAAACCTGCTGACATTCAGCTCTGTTGAGCAAACTTAAGTGGCCTGACCCAGAGAACTGCTTGGGTTAGACACTCTCTGACACACCAAGGAAATGCCCCACTGGAAATCAAAAGATTAAGAGCCATCTCACTTTTCTCTTGGCTCTCTTCTGTAGTTGTACAACCAACATCTTTGGCAGTTCTGTTTTAGAAATAATGGTATTTTAAAAATATCTCTTCAGACCTAGCATTTTTCTGTAATTTTGAAAAAGCTCTAATTAAAAAAAAAAAAAAAAGAAAAAATTTGTAAATCGGAGGATATATCAGTTTAAAACAGCAATATTTTCAGTCCCTCAAAAGAAGAGAAAAAGCTATTTTACATCTTAAGACACCTTTCAGAGCCAGCACTTTTCCTTCCCTCCACATTAAATCAGAGGCTAACTGGCCTTAGCAAATTTAGAAAAAGCAATTTCTTCAATTCCCATAGTATCTGGCACATGGTGAGCACTGGTAATTTCAAACATTTACAAGAGCACATTACACCTGCTTTAATGTTTGCTACTTTCTCTGCAGGATATAATTTTCAAAGAAAACATATTAAAATGTTTAGGAAACAAAAGATGCTGACCAAAAGTAACTTATGTCATTATGAAACCACATAAATAATTATCAAACCTGATGTAAAAGATATTACAGACAGCTACTGCAAATCTCCTTGAAATGATATCAAATCATTCTAAAAGGTCTATGCCTTATTTGATTGCAAATTAAACACAAAACAACTACAGGTAAAAGCTCTTGGATACTCCACATATACCCACAGTTCCTGAATACCAAGAATCCTGATTTTCATGCAAGTTTCATAACAGCACAGTCATACACCTTACTGACTGTGAGAGAAAGGGGCATGTGCACTTTACACAGTTCACTTGCAAAATGTTTAAATACATTGACTTCTTCAACAGAATTGGTATTTCCAAGCATTAATGTTGAATAGCACTGTTATTGGCAGTTTTTTATTCTACACAGCCAACAGCATGCAAATAGGTATTAGCCACTACATTTCCCTCTTTGAGCAAGTGTGTGCAGCTGAGCTGTCAAAACTCCAACAGCAGATTCCTGTCTTATCCACCAGGAAGTCACTGTAAATCATGGTGTCAAAGAGACCAAGAAGCAACCCTGTGTTCCACACCCCAATAAATGCACAGGCTCATCAATATTACATGGACCCTGCTTGTTGCATGCAGAGCCTGAGAAAGGCAGCCAGGCACAGCTCAGTAAGCAGGTATGTTTGCAATAGCAGAACAAGGGGGATTTTTTTCTCTTTCTTTTGTTTTGTTTAAATATTCTTTCACTTCTATTAAACACCCAGCATAACTGTGATGGTACAGGAGCTGTAACACCAGCCTAAGAAACTCATTTTCTCTTTGTCAATCCTATTCCCAAGAGCAGCCAAAAAACTGGAACTTACCAAGAGAACATAAGGAAAATGGCAAACATACTATCCCTCTGTATTTATCCTGCTGAAAATAGGTAGCTTAAGAACTTGCTAAATAGATCAAAGAGATTATATCTGGACTACTGTGTTTGATCCTTATGTCAACCTACTTATGCTTTTTGTCCTTTCAGGAACATATGACAATTCACTTTGGTCTGAGTGAAAACAAATTCCTCTATTTCTGTGTCTGGTACCCCATTCCAGGGCCTGGAATATGCTTAGCAGAAACAACACCATTTTCTAAGACAAACACCACAATATGTCAGTGTGCTGATCCCACCCCACCCCCTCTCTCTTCCCCTTTTCAGCACGGTGGCTGTCACCAGGATGGGATGACCCTGGAAGAGATCACCCTCCTGTCAGCAGTACAAAAAGACCATCTGCCCACCAAGCATGGTCACCAGGTTGTAGAGACACCACTGGGGAATAGGGAAGGGTACCAGCATGTGAGATGTTGCCCATAAAACCCAGCAGCTGCAAGTCCTAAGTGGGATACTGTGGCATTCACATTCTCTGAAAAAATCCCTTTGTCCAGGATTCTTTTCCTGGGAAGCTGAGAAGCCTCAGAGAAAAGAAAAACAATTCTTATCTCATTTGCTTCTCCTGTGTTGTGCTCATGTGTGGCATGTGTTTGGAAATTGTTTACCCACAGGTGATTGTTTTATTGGATTCTGGTGTGGGTTGTTTTCACTCATTGGCCAATCAGAGACAAGCTGTGCTGGGCCTCTGGAAAGAGTCACAAGTTTTCATTATTATCTTTTTAGCATTGAGTAAATATCTTTTCTGTATTCTTTAGTATAGTATAGTATTCTTTAATATAATACAGAATTATAAAGTAATAAATTAGCCTTCTGAGAACATGGAGTCATATGCATCATTTCTCCCTGCCACAAGGGTCCCTGCAAATACAATAGGATACAGACTGGAACTGCTGCTGGACAGGAAAACCCCTGGGGGTCTGGAGCATCCCTGCTATTGCCTGCTTCCTCTGAGAATTAGTGATTCCTGTTGCTTTAGGAAAGGTCTGAGCCTAGACTGTGGTTGTTGTATCACACATGGGTTATTGAGAGTTGGACCCAAACTGTAGCAGGTCAAGGTAATGAAAAGCCCTAGAAAGCAAGAAAGCTACATTCTACTAATTACTAGAAATTCTGTTTAACTGAAAGCTATGATAATTGCTATGATAATTGCTAAGGATACTCTGCAAGCTATGCTAAGAGTAGCTAAGCTGCAATAAGTGCTAGAAATAGTAGACAAGAAAAACCTATGTTGATTATTAAAATTTTAATGCAATAATAAGGCTCTAATTATAACTACAGCCCTGTGGCATATCCTTACTCTGCCAAGGATCCCTAAAACAACCTGTGTGTCCCTGGACAATAATTGCAAACCTGCCAACAGCTAAATGTAATGGATTCTGTACAGACCATTGTGTGTGTATGTATATACATATACTGGAACCAGTCCCTGCATACTTTCTCCTTCTGTGGAGGTCATGCCATACTTCTGAGCAGCTTTGCCTCCCTGCTCTGCCTGTTTCTGGTAAAAACTGATTAAACAAAAAACCCCCTAACTAATGCCAAAATTTTGCTATATACAGCTACCATCCATTCCCATTGGTAGGCACATGCTAAAGCAAATGTGAAAAACTGCTTGGAAGTTTTCCACATAAGTACAGACAGCTGAAGATGGCCTTGCAGCTAGAATTCAGGTTTGTGTCTTTGCTAAATTTTTCTTGACATAGGAAAAACAAACAAACAAAAAACAACAACAAAAACTGAAACAGTTATTTTCACTTTATTTGTTATACTTCCATAAGTGGTTTTCCATATATAGGGCAACAGTGCTAGGATATTCCTTATTTGAAGTAAGCATGATGAATTACAGAAATGAATTAAGTATTTTGAACACAAAGCTGCCTTGGGGAAGCATAATTTGAAATAAATGTGCTAACTTCGAGTTGCATGGTAAAAATCATACCAGTTCCAGCACTGGTAATAATTATGCATTCTGGAGTCACCTGCAGTGCTCAAGCAGAAGCCAGGGCAGACCTGTCTGCTGGTTAACTACCACAGCTCAACTTACACAATGTAAGAGTGACCAAAGGCGTACATTTTGTGCTTGAAAGAGCCATTTCTGTCACCATGGAACATGCTTTGCCCATTCCAGGATACAGTGTAGTGCTTTCCCCTGAGCTTCTAAATGCTGTCCAAATTGCTTATTTCCCAAGAGATATATGACATGCCATTAGCACACTACAAAATCTTTTGTGAACTCCCAGGTTCCATTGCCACCTTTCCCTTCTGCAACCACCAAGAAAGGTGGATCTGTCTTATTTAAGCCTAACTTAACATGCAACCTTCCATTACACCTAAGCAGTGAGCCAAGGAGAGCTTGTAAGCTTCACAGAGTGCTCTGGTTGGAGTCTGAGCAGTGACCTCACCCAGATCTTGGTTATTTGAGGAGACAAAGACATGCAGGTGAGAAGGGTCCTCATTTGAGACAGGGAAGAGTTCAGAAGTGGAAGACAGACACCACTCAATGGCCATAAGGTACAGTGTCAAGCTTGCCAAAAAAGGCTAAAATCTGTACTGCTGGGCCCAACAAACTCTGTTAGTTCCCTGCCAGACCTTGCTACTGTCCTACCCAAAAGAAATATGTGCTCCAGACATGAATTTACAAAACTAATTTTCAAACAAACCCAACACTTCTGGATTAACAGTTAAACAGTTCTATTCACATATAAGTAAGGACAGTTTGCTAAAAAAAGGACCTCAAACCCTAGGCCAGGTTCCATTTTGCTGCAGGGACAATACATCCCAAAATATGCCAAATGCAGACATCTCTGGGCTCATATTATAATCTTGACCATTTGAGAAGTGTCAGTTCCTTAGATCTTGCAAAGAGATGCAAATTCATATGAAGTGATAGAATAGCCTTTAAAAGATGATCCTGAAGTTTGAGAAAAAAACAGGGCACACAGAAATGTCTTGCATGCAAATGTCCTTATTATTATAACAAATAAAGTGAAACTAACTGTTTCAGTTTTTTGTTGCTGGTTTTTAGTTTGTTTGTTTGTTCATTTTTCCTATTTCAAAAAAAAAAAAAAGGTCCTCTCTTCCTTCAAAACTGTCTTAAAGGAGAGGTGCATCTGCCTCAGACTTTGGCCATTTGACAAAGTAATATTAGACCAAATTCCTGTTTCTTTCATCACAGATTTCCACTTTCTGCCTTGATATTACTTAATTCAAATAGTCCTGTTCAAGACACTAAAAAGAAAACTGAAAAGGTAAATAGCCAACAGGAATGAGCAAGATACTAGCACTGCCTGAGGCACTTCTGCTGAGAGGAAACTAATTAGCTTAAAGATGCCCAGATGAACCCAACAATGGAACCACTAAGTCCCCAGGTAAAAGATCTGGAAGATGTAAGACATTAAGAGGTCAGACCTATCACTTTAACAGCACAATGCAAAGAAACAAAACTTGAATCAACGATTCAGCAATAGAAAATCTTTCTAAAAATACTTGTCTGAACATTTCATTTCATCCTAATATTACAGTCACACTGAGAACTTAATTATGTTAATATTTTGGGACTTAGTAGCTTCAGATTCATTAATCTTTTGATTTTTGGAGGCAGAGTGGGACAGGAGGAAAGAAGTACAGAGCTACATCACCATCCTTTTAAAACAAGTAACCAAAAAATGCAACCAAAAAAACCAAGAAACACCAGATTAAAAGAGGAATAAATAAGAAAAGCATTGCAACCACTGTAAATTGAAATAACAACTCATTCCTTTCTAAAGGGCAGGAATTCTGAAGGGTGCACAGAATCTATCAGGGATTTGTTATTGCAGACAAGTTTGTATGAATCATGCTTGGTTGCTGATGGAAGTGCAACACTATAAAGCTCCAACACATGTCAGGAGGACCTCAGAAGCAGAGAGCCCATCTGTTTTGCATCATGGTCAGCCTTGTTGGTCTATCTCCCTGAGTGTCACTGAGATGTAGTTTTTCACCAGCCTAACATTTTACCAGTATCTAACGTTTGCAGTGGCCCCTGGGACCTGCTCAGAACAGCCCAAGGAAAACAAGAAAGGAGGGCTCTTCACGCTGCTGCTGCCGAGAAGCTGTAAGATGTGCAACAGCCCCGTACAAATCACTGCAGGTCTGTCAAAGCACATCCTGACAGCTTAACTTGCATAATCCCTGCGTTCCCTGGTGCTTTTGTATTGCATACCATAATAGGAGTCACTGACACCAGCAGGGCACGCTGCCCTTTCTTGCATACACAGTGCAGCATCTTGCCAGATCAGGCAGGACAGCTGCCTCCATCTGCTGGGAAGGGGCAATTTTGTCATGGGAGGTTTTGCCTGTGCTCTTCTGCCTATTGATAGCAGTCTCAGGAGAAAACGGCATCACCAGCAGTGCTCAGTGGAGTTCTGCAGCGATACCAGCACCGGCCACTTCTGACCAAGCAGGAGCCCTGCGGCCAGAGCAGCCACCAAGGACTACGTGACCATGAAAGGGTTCAAGAGAAACAAGTTCACATTCCCTGCAAAAGTTTGAGGATGGCAAGCCCTGTTAGGCAAGGCTGCATACCTGCAGGGTCAGGGCTGCAGCCAGGGCTGCCTCTCACTCCCCCCAAACCAGGGCACAAGTTAGAGGTTACCGGGGCAGCCACAGGAGAGAGGCTGCAGACAGGCACGGATGCTCACAGGCTCTTGCACAGGAGGCCTGGGGGAGGCACAGCTCCCTGAAATGAGGGTCAGCACATGCAGAAAGGTCCCAGTGGGCATCTTCTAGGCTGGGTATCCTTTCAAGAATGCTGCTGCAGCACAGGCTCTTCTGATTAATTTTCAAGATAGCATTAAAGGGCCTTGGGTGTAAAAGGCACCAGAGAGTATAACAACACAACAGACACCTGTACCCTGCAACACACTTTCACAACATTTTCATATTGTTTGCATGCTCTTATGTATGTGAATGAAGATATTTCGCTAAGAATTGTGCTATTGGCTTAATAGCAATAATATAAAAGTAATTCACCTTAAATAGTTTTTTATCATAAATTTGTTTATTAAGGTTGTTAGGGGATTAGAGACAAGTTTAAGTCATTTGGGGTGAAAAAAATCTTAACTTCCGTTTAGAAAAAAGTTCAGGTAAAAAATTTCTTTCACTTCAGGAATGTTAGAAAAATTTGGGTCAGGCTGTTATTAAAGTAATTTTCTTTCCTTCATCATCTCAGCATCTTAAAAGGCTAAAAGCTAATATATTGCTGGAGATAACACAACTAGTTTTAATTATTTTCATGTATGGGCTTTTTTATATTCCAGGAAGTACATCAGTGTATATTTCAGTCTCTGTGAATTTGTTCAAATGTTGGAAAAGAAAATCATAGATCATTTAGGTTGGAAAAGAGCTTTAAGGTCATCAAGTCCCATGGTAAACATAACACTGACAAATCCATCACCAAACTATGTCCCAAAATGTCATAGTTATATGTGAAGAGATAGTCACAGCACTTGCCTACTGATTAGCTTGACTTTAACTGTTTGAGGGTTATTTAATCTCTCTACTGATGAGAGGGGAGTCAAGGGAAAATTTGTCAGCAAAATGTGATGTGAATGAATACAACCCTGTGTGCCAAACACTGCAGTTCTCTGAATTCAGGCAGAGAGTTCATTTGAGCAGAAGCTGTGCATTGGGGATTAGGCTGTTTTTGTTAGAAATGCTCATAAAGCAGAACTGACTTCAAATGGCAACAAAATTGAAATTAGGCACTGTGAGAAGATCAAACATCTGTATCTGAAGAAATAGCTAATGATATTGTTTATACTCTTCTTGATTTTAAGTCTAATATATACCACAAATTTTCCTTTACCAGAATAAAACAATGAGTAAAAACTTCAAGGGTAGAGGACGCTAGACAGGAAAGGAAAACATCCATAATAAACAAAGCAGAAACTCCTTTAATAAAACTAGCAATCTGCACACATATGCTCTGTACATCTATATCCTGATGTGCATATATGCCTGTTTTCCTAATGCCTCCACTGATTGTATAGTAAGCATATGCAGGAAAACAAAAACCAAAAACCAAATAGAGGACAATGGATGACCTTTTTTCAGTTTGACAACTTGGGTATAATAGGATTTGGGAAAATCCTGGTTTTGATGTTACATGCAGTTTTCTGAACAGCATAATTTCTTCTCAATATTCAGTTAGGTAACTAGAGCAGACACCTATTTTGTTTAATCCCAGTAACAAATTATCGTTTAGCTTCCTGCAAGGATTGTAAGGCAAAATATTTCTGCACACTACAGCTAGGAGGAAGAAAAAAAAGCAACAACACAATACTAGTAACTGAGAAATGTATTAATTTTTTCTTCATGTAAAGCTAGAGGTATAAAAGACAATAGAGTCTCTGTCTCATCACATATCTTAGATAAAGCCAAACCAATGGCATGGGAATTGTTTGTCCAAAGGGACTGTGAGTTCTCATTGCTTGATATGCAGATCAGCTCTCATGCACTGGCATAACAAGTTGTGTTTTCATTGGACATGCCAGGTTTTAGTGATGTATTTATCAGTTCTTGAGGCAAGTTAAACAATGGACCATGAAACATTGGAGCTTACTTACAACCAATGAGCCAAAGTCACAAAAAGGTTTCTAAAGCTGTCCCTATACGAACTATCAAAATAAACATAATAAGCACCAAGAAGAACACAGAGTTTTTGAGGTTTTTCTTTATTCTGAAAAATTAAAATTGTTCAATGCTTGCATAGCAAACAAGGGTTAAAGTATTAGTGCTGAGTCTGGTCTGTTGAGTACAAAAAGTGATGCCAGATATGAATTTTTTTTTTTTACTTTTAAATCTCAGAGATCCACTCCAATTTTTTTTGGTTTAAAACCTGGTCTCTTTAACAGCACCTGATGTTTGTGTGTGGTGGGCCTAGGCTGTCTGTCAAGTGCCAACCAACTGCTCTCATTCCCCCTCCTCAGCAAGACAGAGGGAGAAAATAAGATGGAAATGTTAATGGTCAAGATAAGAACAGGGAGATCACTCACCAATTACCATCACAGGCAAAACACACTTGATCTGAGAAAATGAATTTAATTTTATTACAAATTAATAACAAAGCAGGATGGTGACAAATAAAAAAAACAAAACTAAAAACCCACCCTCAGCAACCCTCTTCCTTCCCAGGCTCAACTTCACTCCTGATTCTTCCATGTCCTCCATTTTTTCCCCCATTTCTGAAATATTATACCCCAGAGGCACCACCACATTGGCTGATGGGCTCAGCTGTGCCTTGCAGTGGGTCCTCAGAGAGACCACAACCCCAAGTGACACCCAATACACACTGGGGGGTTTTAGGATACATGAAAACCTGCTTCTTTGGATCTTATTTATAACTTTCAAGGAGGAATTGTAAAATCATGTTAATTCACATCTCCTCTAAGTTACTTTCAAGTAATTTTGAACACATCCAAAGATCTCCAGAGAGGTCTATGAAACAGAAGTCACAAAGATGGGCCTGGCTCACCCACCCTTAAAGCTTTTTTTGGTGCAAATATTACATTTTTCAGAGAGGAGAAAAGCCTTATAAGATATCTGTGACACGAAGCGACAATTCAGAGAGAGGAAGGGGAAAAGCAGCGCCTCAGGAGGAGAAGGAGAAACATTTTTGCATTCCTAACATTCTACTTCCTGTTCAAGAAGGGATGAGCAAACACATCCTAGATCATGGTTACTGAAACAAAGATTCTTCAGAAAGCAGAGATGTGAGGGCTGGGATATCACACCATGAGGATTTGTGTGGATGAAAACATAATTTTTGTCACTTTGTGAGGTTTATTAACAATATTGCATTTCCATAGGAGGAGTTGACCTCTGCAAGTCCAAAACAAAAGCATCTGATAGTCCTTCCAGGACATTGATCTTTCATTGGGCTCTCAAAGTACACTGCAGGTACAGATATTTTCCATACAAGCCAGGAGTTTGGTCTGGATTGCAAGGGACCTTTAATTCTCATCTAGTCAATGTTCCTGTAATGAGCAGGACATCTTCAACCACATCAGGGTGCTCAGAGCCCTGCCCGACCTCACCTTGAATGTTGCCAGGGATGGGATGTCCACCACCTCTCTGGGCATATGTAATAGTCTGCTTCGACCTTCATAAAAAGTTAATCACCTTCTATATTCGGAATAGCTTCAGTAAATAAACATATTTGCTCTCTAAGAAAAGAGAATATGTAAAATTTTCACAAAATTACAAATATCCTGAATTAAATGCAACCTATGGAGATATTATTTTTCAAGAGACAAATGATAATTAAACATTCCTTTGTGATATCCATGCTACATATTCAAAAACACAAACACTTTTTTACAGTTTCAAAGCAGTTTTTGCCCCACACCTTCCCAGCACTGAGGCACATTTTTAGACAGTCCAGTCACACCCAAAGAGGTAAAAAGTCAAGAAGTCAGTCTCTTGTCCGTGCTGCTATGTCCTTCCTGGCACAAGAGCCACTGGCGCTGGAGCAGAGCGGAGCATCCTTTACAGCCCAAAGCCAGGGACAGCAGCGAGGGCTGGGCTTGGCTCAGCCTGCAGACCGGGAAGCACCTGTGGGACAAGTCACACTGCTGCCTAGACGAACTATTTATTTCAGTGCTGTTTCACTGCAAAGGGTCCCATAGCCTTGTGCAAGGATCCCACCCCTGCAGGATTCCACCGCCCGCTGCGGTGGGAGAGAGGGGGACGGCCACTGGCGCACCCACGGCATCCCCGCGGGTGGTGGGGAGTGCTGAGCACAGCTACGGGCGGCTCACGGAGCGCTCTGTGCAGCCGGGAGGGCACGGCAGGGCACCGAGAGCGGCTCTGCAATCGCCCCTGGCGCACGGACACCGCCGGGATGCTGCTCCGCTCGCTGCCGGGCCGCGACGGGGCGAGCAACGCTGCCACCCCTGCCCTGCCCCTGTCCCTTCCCTGCTCCTATCCTTCCCTGCCCCCGTCCCCTCACTGCCCTGCCCCTGCCCCCAGCCCCAGCCGCGATCCCGGCCCCGATCCCGGTGGAACGGAGGGTTTTCCGCGGGCCCCGGGGCGCTGCCGGCGGGCACGGAGCCATCGGCAGCACGGACACTGCGGGCAGGATCAGCCGAAGGACACAGCGTGTGGGTCCGCCTGTGCCCCACAGACGTGTAACATCACCTGTGAAAGCGTGCCCCGTGTCTGGGTTGGGTTTAGCCCTGAATGCCAAAATAAATCTTAGTTTCTCACACAGAGTGTGGAATCACTAGCACAGGGAGCACATTGACCTGTTGGAGAGGGTCTGGAAGAGGCCATCAAGATGATGAGAGATGGAGCACCTCTACTATGAAGAAAGGCTGAGAGAACTGGAATAGTTCAGCCCAGCAAAGGGAAGGCTTTAGGAAGCACCTAATTGCAGACTTCCACTTCCTGAAATGATCCTGCAATAAAGTTGGAGAGGGACTTTTGACAACAGCATAGGCATCATAGAATATAGAATGGGCTGGTTTGGGTTGGAAGGTGTGGGGGGATGGAATGTAAGAGAATAGAGATAGTGCAGAAGGCAATCTCACTCCTGAGGAGTTGCACCTGTACTAATTGCTAAGGATTAGGAACAGGCCTGCCCTTAATAGGCCACAGCTATGTCCAGTAAGGATGAGTGCTATAAAAGAGTGGGTTAGCTGGTTGAGAAGAGCTGCTGGAGTTTGTTGGCTGTGCTGTGAGGAGCTGCCCGTGAGAACTCACTGAGAAGGTATGGAAGTTTTGCGATAAGATTACAACAGGAAGGGACCTTAAAGATCATCAAGCTTTAACCCCCCTGTCATGGAGAGCTGGAACCCATCCTGTGCTGGGTGTCCCAGAGCTGGGTGCAGGTCCATGGTGGGGTCCCATAAGAGCTCTTGAGATCAGCTTTTAGATAAGCTGATTAATATACTAAATAAATTTTTTCATTCATGTATCACCTGGTACTTTCAAACAAGCAGTGTGAAATGCATCATTACATCATTATTAAAGGACAGAGTATTTTTTAGCAGACAATCTCTAACCTGTTGGACCTATGTGCACCACAGAGTGCTCCTGGGAATACAGAAGTAATGATTGCAGGGACAGAATTTGGACTGATCTGTGCAACAGACTGCACGTGCCAATGCATCTGATCCTCAAAAACATCACCAAGCACTAGCACTTGTCCCAAGTGTTGTGTATCCCTTTCTGCCATGCATTTGGACTAAGCACAATGTTGTCAATGTGTTCTTTCATACACAGGTCTGTAGTCTGAGGAACGGGAGAAGACAGACTTTGTTAGCATCTATTGACAAATTAGAGAAAGGCAAACGATAAGGGCACATAGAGAAGCATTTAGCTGTTCTTCCAAGTCTGAACAGCACTTTTGTTCATGTTAGTTTTCAATGAGACATTTGGTTCCAGGCCAGTAACTTTTTATATCACCTAGCAGGCAGTGCTAGATGTATGCTTGTGTCAGAAGGTTGGGGGCTGCAGTATATTTTAAAAATTATATTTTTAGGGAAAAGTTGTTCTTTTTTTCTTCTTTCTTAAGAGAGAAAAAGGGAACCAAATAGTTGGAACTAATCTGTTTACTCTGAGACTTCTCTGAAAAGAGACTAGATTTCGTCAAAACTTGACAAAATGTTTTGGGTGATTTTTGCTGTGGCTTTTTTTGGTTTTGTTTTTTGGGTTTGTTTTTTTTTTGTTTGCTTGTTTCCCCCTCACCCCACAGAATTAGCCTGTTCCATCAGGGGTACAATGTTTCACAGGGATGTATCAATTCCAATGGAAAGGTTTCTGTATGGTATATTTTTGTCACGTGTGGTCCATTTTTTGTTACTTCCAAAAGAAGATGCCAAATTTAAAAAAAAATAAAAGATTCTTTCTAATTTGAAAAGAGGCACTTTCACACAATTTAATTTGATGTTGATATGATGGTTTTGGATCTATTCTGGCACAGAGCAGAGAACATGATAAAATGAACTTGTCATTGTTCAGAAAGTTCAACTTGGAAATCATAGACCTGTGTCAGCACACGGCACTTGTGTGGCTGGGCATCGACATAAGCACCTCTTTATTTGCATGTACCATGGCAGATTCTTGATCTCCTTTTAGACCATATTAAATAAGAAAAAAATGTACATAGTAATTTACAAGCATATATATTAATTTGGGAATAAACTTATATAGCCCTTCCTTCTGAGGCTTTTAATTAAAAGGCTGTAGCTGTTCTGACAACTTTCATGTGGCCCAGGCAACGGTTAAGAGCTATGCTCTAGAAATGCAGGCTGTATTTGCATATTTCACCACAGAACAGTGGATGTAGACTCTTGTGTCTTGGGATCTATATCCAGACCATATGTCTGTACTACATGAATCTGTCAGATTGAGGTACATTAAACAAATATCAACTGCTGCCCTCCTCTCTGGTTTCTCTGACAATGGTGATTTCAGGCATTTTATTGTACTCATGCAGCATCCTTGCTCCTACAACAGCCCCCATTTCAGATGGAGATCATTGACTTGCCCAGCCAATACATCCCCAAAGAACTGAGATGCTGCGCTGAGCTGGTTACCATGTGTCTCTTACAAGCATTTTGTGTTCAAAGAGTCTTCCCAAGGGGAAAAAAAACCAAACCAGATTCTTGCTGGTTATAGGCTTCTGTCACTGCCTACCATGTGACAGTGAAACAGTTTAAGTACAAAGGGATAGAAAACTGTTAGACTTAACCCAGATCTGAGAATTCATGGATAAAAGTTGGACAAAGTGTCCTTTACCAACATAAAGAAGCAGTGACAAGAAGTGGGGGGAAAGAAAAGAAACCCAAGCCCAGCAGTGAAGGTTTAGCAGCTGGTTCTAGAGAAAAGGATTGCTTGGCACCTTGTTTTGCAAATCAGAGAAATCCAACTAGCCCAAACAAATAGGAGATCTAGTTGCAAATGTATTTGGAGTAGATTTCTATCCACCACTCATCTCAAGTTTGCATGTATTGTTTTCTTGTATTTGACTCTTGAGAAGGAACTTCCCCTGAAGAGAAACAGCCACAGTGGTAGCAATTTCAGAAATATCCATTCATGCTTCCCATGCAGCAATATTTTGCTAATAGTTTATCCAGGAATTATGTTACCTATAATTTTTACTTTCCATATTCTTCTCATGTAGTTACAGGTTTGAGAAGCACAACAGACGGATGACACAAGTAATCACTGTTTTTCACTGAATTTCCAATGCACTTGATATACTGGATTTATTCCACAGTGCAACAGAAAACTGTTCACAGCAGCACTGTGAGTTGGAAGAAGTTACTAAGGTGATGACTGCCATCATCCCAAACAGGGATGATCCTATTAGGGCTAAAAATGAAAAGATTCAAGCAAATATATAATCAGCACATGGAGATAAGTTTCTCTAGGCTAAAAAAAACACCTCTAAAAGCCTCTTGTTGTAAACAACTCTAGCTCTGCTCCTATTGTACATTTTCTTTCTACATGCATTCCAAGGGCTCATGTGGACACAGAAGCCTGTAGCTTACATTCAAGGTAACAAACAAATGGGAAACCAATGTAACATGGCTAAAAATAAACAACCCTCCATTTAGTGATATTGTTGCTGCAGTGTGGCGCTATTCACATGCAGAATGGACTGGTAACCAGTTTGTCTCTAACCCTCTTCCTCTCCAAACAGGCCTTTCTTTGTCTTCCCTAGCAACCATTTCAACACCACAAGGGCAGAAGATATATGAGCCTCCTGAATATAAGGGTTTCACACTCATGTTGCTGTTGCTAGACCCAGCCATCACCAGCAGAAAGAACCACAACAGCTGGACCAGCACTGGCCGTGCGAAGGTCAAGCATGCTGTGTCAGAGTCACTCTGCCACCACGTGTTACTGCAGTAACGGCTTCTTCTATTTAAAAGCAGTTGTCAACTGTCAAGTGGTATTTATTTCTTCACTCAGAAAATAGTGCTGTACTAATGACAGCTTAGAGATTTTTAGTACAACACAGGAAAAGAAAAAAAAAACCCTACACCAAAACAAACTCAAACCTGGAAACACAGCTGATGTAATTAAAACTTATTTTACCATGAAGGGTACTGTGGAAACAAAAGAAAACTTAAATATTTCCTATGATTATGGAATAATCTGTTCTAGGGTTCATACATTATTATAGGCATAAATAGAAATGTGCTATGTCTGAGATTCCCTGGTGAGAATTACAGCAGTGCCGCATCTACTCCAAATTAGTAGCAAACTAAGGATGCAAGTATTTTCTTACATTATTCCCTTCCAGACAGCTCAGTAAGAGCTGAAATAAGATAAATACTAAAACATCAGTAGATTTTGCACACACAGCCTGAGTGCTCTGCAACCTTAAGACCTGAGAAGAGGGAGAAAGAAGAGTAGAAGAGAAGCTGGGAAGAGGGCCCCTGCTTTGCTCTGTGGCAATGTACAGTAGGGAAGGAAGAAACTCATACCTAAAACCAGGCATGAGTGCTGCTGCTACTGCACTATCTGGCTTCTCAGTGCACCACAAGGAGACTTGTGGGGTGGAAGTCTTTTGCCTGTGTTGAGGGATGAAAGGAGAGAAGTGACAATCCCCAACTCTCTGAAATTGTTCATGAGGAGGGTGCCACAACAGTGAAAGTTTCCATATGTTTTCTAGATTCTGTCTTACTTTCAAGATTATCTAGTCCAAAATATTAATGTTTTTTGTTGCTTTTTAAATCACTGATAAGGAGAGACTTGCATGAGTATCCAATCTATCATTGTACTGGGAACCACCTTCACAGGAGGAACAAATATTTGTCTAAACAGACAGGAATTGCTGTCTGAATTCTAAATAAGTTTGACTATTTTGATAAACAAGCATTTCTAGCTTTTCTTCATCTTCACTGCCAAGGAAAGAAAAGTGATTTGTTTTATATCCCCAAACTGAGTTTGTAGCTTTTAAGAAAATCTTTCAGAAATAGGTAATAGCAAGAATAATAACAGAAAATTTGTCATAGGGGAAAAGATCAGTCTTAAAATTCAAACAAGACAACACATTAATATTTACAGGAGGAATATGGAAAGAAGGAGAGGGACAAGAATTACACAAGGGAGACATTGAATGCCAATACAATGATAAGCTCTGTCCTGCAGAACAGCAGCAGATGCCTCAGCCCCTGCAGTTCTGCCTCTGGCAGCAGGCAGGAGAATCAGAAGCTAGTATGATGCTGCAATAATTTTATTTACACACATTTACACCCATCTGAGGACAAAACTGGTCAAAGAAGTCTTAAAGACTGTTCCTTTTAATAGTATTTTCATGTCAAACTCGTAAATGTATGATGAAACACATTTTCTTCCGGAACAGACTAGTAAAAGGACTGATGCAGCAACTTGGCTGTTTGTAATGCTTCTGGCAGAAGACCACAGAAAAACTCAACACTAAACTGTTGTTTCACACAAAGACATTCAGTCTAAGGCTAATAACTTACTCAGCTACGACAAAAGGATGCTGTATTATTCCTTCCCTCCCCTAATACTATTGTACAACAAATATTGAACTGTTTCCAGCACATAATTTAATGGCAGGCTCTAGCAGACACAATGTATTTTATTAATAATATGTCTCCAATTTTGAATAGAAGCTTTTCAGTGGGAGACTCACTATTTGGAGGCTGAACATCACCTGACATAATAAAACTTTGACTTTAAAAAAGAGAAATAAATACGTAAGGTAATAAAGTTATTCAGAAAGGTGTTTGGCTTTAACTTTTTCACTAATTTCACTGCTTGGAACTTGTTTAGCTATCAGTGCAAAAAAAAAAAAAAGTCCACAGAATAGTTCCCTAAACCATCAGTCTCAAATTTCGTTACGTGAGAATGAAAAAAATATGTGAAAGCAAAAGAAAAAAACAGAAAAAAAAAGTAAAAAAAGTCACAGATTGAAACAATGGTTAGAATGTCCCTAAAAATACCTTTTTTGTCATGAAAAATGGAAAAAAGCACCCATTTCTTTAGGCATTTCTAAACTTTTCATCAAAATTTAGTTTAAATACAGATTTTTTTCTTTTCTTCTGCTTTTCAAGGGAAATTGTTACCAAACTAATAGGCACATTTTTCTGTCCTTAAGCTCTCATTTAAAAGAACAAAACAGAATTTAAAAGTTCACAAAATATTCCTTGTAGCATTTATTGTAAAAACTATTTTACTATTCAAATTGACCATAGTCAATTCAAAGCTTCTATTGTTTTCAAAATATTCAAAGGTTATGTATCCCTACTGACCATTAATTTTATGTGGTTTTAAAATTAGACTAAAACCACTCAACATTTTTGCCAATTTCTTCAGCACAATGTGACATCTGCAATATTTGCTGAATGAGGATTTTAGTCCGCACTCAATTTCTGCAAATGCAAAGAGTATTCTTCCTCTATTTCAAGGATTAATTTTGCAAATGACACTTTGAGTGCTCCAAGCACAATGGAATAAGTCAAAAATAAATCCTACAAGTGCAAGAGGCCAGTGCAGATGTGCAGGAGTCTCAAATGCATTTCATTCCCTATGCTGACAGTCTTATTGTGTCCAATAAAAAAAGGCCATTGATTCCACCACACCTGTAACATTAAGCTTCATCTTCTCTCCCAGCTGGAAGGGCATTCAGGTTTATGTAATGCAGCTATTTTATTTTCACCACAATTCTTTTGCATGGCTGGGCAATGCAGGCAGAAGTGGTTGTCCACCCATATCTCAAAGCAGACCAGCCCTCTAGTAAGGATTTTGGGGTGCTCAAAAAACCTCACACAGAACTACTGCTCTGTGAGAGCCTGGGAGTTCCTAGTGCTCCCAATATTCAGTTTAAGCATTATCCCACATTGTTTCTTCCACCAGTGCTTTAGCTATCCCTCCTAGTCTTTGACCTCCAAACTACAGAAACCAGACTCTGATGTGACAGTATCAGATGCTGGAGCTGTATACTCCTGGGAACACAAAAGGAGCAGGATGACTGCTCCAGCTCAATGCCACACACAGGCAATAAGCACTGCTGAGTTTGTGCACAAGCAGGAAGGGTTCCTCACCATTTTATACCTCCTTGGGATTTTATAGCTAGTGCAGACCTACACTGCACAACAACAAGGAAGACATGGCACCACTGCAAAGGAAGCAACACCACGGCAATCTGCAGGAGTCCCTCTGCAGCTGGGACAAGTGCTCATACTTTTAGAGAAATGTCTGGATGCATTCCTTCGTTTGTTTTTGAACCCTTACTCACTGGATATAAAAGGTTGGTTCACTATTCCCATAATTTTCTATGTAGTTTTGCAATACTCAGAAAAAAAGCGTTCAGAAGCTTCTAATGGGTTGGACATCCTGAAGCTCACTGTAGGAACTGGAGTGAGAGAAAGGGACTGCAGGCAGAGCTCAGAGCCAGGGCTCAGTACTATCGAAAATTGTTTAATAGCCAAAGGCAAAAACACCCCGAAGGTCGGTGATGCTCCCCTCTCTATTTCCTGAAAGCAGATGGTGGAAGGGCTTGGAATTAATAGCCCTGCAGCGCCCAGCTTGGCACCAGCTCCCTGCAGAGATGATCAGCCTTTTCTGCTGACAGCCTGCGAGACAGCTCTCGATCCACGTGGCAGTGTGTGTGCCCAAGAACCGCCCTGCGAATGAGATCTGGGAACACTGATCACTGAATGGCATCAAGTGCATTAAGAAAACCTGCTTTCTTGTTTATAGTACATTTTACTGTGCAATTCTGTGAAAGTCACTGACTCTTTTTATTCAGCAATTCTAACAGGGAAATGTGCATATCAAATCAGGCCTCAAACAGTGTTTTGCTCCAATGAACAATGTAGCAACACAAGACATTGCTTTTGATAACAGGCCATCCTCTCCTCTCCTACACACACTTAAAATTAACTGTAAATGTCTATATTTAGATTCAAAAGCTAGTTCAAAATCTTTTCTCCTCATTAAAATGTGATAGCATTTACTGCTACCTAAACATATCCCTACCTCTCACAGAAAAATTCAAGACCTCTAAGGTTTTTTCTTTACTGTTGTCATCATAATGATTACCAGTAATTAGATGCAAAAAAACTAATTAATGCCAGTCAACAAGGTTTTTTGGAAAAAGTTTTGTCACTTCAACGTTCTTTTTTTTTTTTCTCCAAGATAGTGTGCTCCCACGTAAGGTTGAAAGATTTTGGCTTAGAAGGAGACAGCTCAAAGACAGACTTGGCTACCTAAAGCCATGCCTGCCTCCTCATAAAATCTGTGTCTGGTGCCAGGGTAAAAATAGTTTAATCTTACTCTGTTCTTATATGATTGAATTAAAACACTACCAGATTAAAATGACATTTATGATGATAAAATTTATTATTTCTACTTACTTCCTGAAAATTTTGAAGGAGAACAAAAGTAACCCTGCAGCTGAAAAATAAGCCCCACAATGCTAAATTAAAGGAGTTCAATCTAGTCTGCTCATAAGGGAAGGATGAAAGGTGAATTGTCACTGAATTTAAATGATTAGGTAGGAAAATACTAGAGGAAAATTACTTTCTGCTCTTGAAAACAAATGCAAAGGATTCAACAGTTCTAACCACAGCTTAGATGAACAAAATCTTAAAAAGACTAAATTTCCAGACAGTAAGGGAAATTAAACTTCTGCTTATACATGAGGCAGGGAAAAGAAATTAGAAAGGTATCAGTCCCCAAGCCTAGTGACTCTCATTATCCACAGTGGTGATACAACTGTCCTTTAGGTAGAATGACAGCAAAACCCAATGTGAATACAAGGTTTATATGAAGGAAATTTTTTTTTTAAGATTATCTCTCAGCAACAAAATTTATATAAAAGAGTTTGTACATTCAATTGTTCATTTACTTTTATAGACATTTTTGTAGGGAGAATATGGGAGGTTATAAGCAGTGCAGCTATAATGCTGCCAAGGGCAAGACCACATAAATCACATAAACTTTCACGCTGTATGCCATAAAATTACACTTGGTTAACAACTCATCCAGACTCATTCCTATCACAAGGGATGTAATATTCAATGTTCTAGGCAGGTCAGAAGTAGTCATAGTAAGCTGTCAGCAGCAATTGAGAGCATTTCCTTCTTTTAGAAGGATTTTTTTGTTTGTTTTGCGGAGTAGAAATTGACTGAGGATACATGGAAATATTTAGTTGAAGTACTCCTAGTGTTTTGGGAATATGAATTGGAGATCCATTGGTCCTAAGAGCCACCCATCTAGGTCACAGAGCCCCCAGGAGAGTCCTCTTCTCTGCCATCTTCCTCTTACCTCCTGTGTTCCTTGAGAAAAAACAATCTTTGCTACCAGTCTGCAGCATTATCTGAGCAGCTTCCCATATTCTGCCCAGCACATTGACCTGACATTCAGGGCATTTCTGTATTCTCCTCCACAAAAGAGCCTGATTTGTTCAATCTGCTCTGCTTTGATCAACAGAAGGATGCACTGAACACAGTGGGAGCTAGGAAAGTCCAAAGCAAGGTGCCTGCACTCTCCGTTCCAGAAAATATTTTTAGTTAGGAAACAGTGAAGAGCAATGTGCAGAAATTCAGGACCTACCTGTGATGTAGCTCGAAGTCTCCCAGGTCTACACACAGAGAGTTCAACTTTCTCAGATTTGTCACCTTTCAGCTGCTGTTTCTTCTGCACCACGCCTCTCCAGAGCCCACAGAATGCCCTATTTCATGTTGCTGCCACTACTTTGTACCTCCCACCTGACTTCCACTGCTGGCATGTTTTGGAAATAAAAGCCAGGAGAGGCAGTAGACTCTGAAAACAGGATAATATGCAAACTGCAGTGTCAAGTAGAGATGCAGTATGAAAAGTTTTCATAATTTTGTCTCCAGGCAAAGACTACCGGAGAAAAATTCATATAGTACATAGTTCTGGGGGTATTTTAGTTCCTGAAACATACCACCCAAAAAATGCAGTTACCAAAAAGTCTCAATAATAGCAAAAACTACTCCTGAAATCATGGTTAGAAATTAAGTATCCTCTCGGCTTGAAAAACAAAACCAACACTAAAAAAATTTTAAAATGTACTTTTCAAAACAATCCAGGCATCTACTCTGCACGTCAGTTGCAATCCACTACTAATACATCAGAGCAGTCCTTCTCTCCAGCACACAAGCCAAGCATTCTCCAGGCCTCCTGACAGCTCTAATCCCAAGGGCTCTCTGCCCCACCAAAACTCAAATACTAGTAAAAGATCGAAGTCAGACCTTAGAAACTCAGTACTGCTAATGAGGAACTTTGCATGCCCAAGAGGACTTTTTCACAGCTCTTTGTGGAGCAGTAGTTCTGATTAGGTATATTAGAGAAACCAAAAATATATAGTTATGAGTTTTAGTGACTCAAATTATTTTTTATTTTAGATTATTTGTATCATTATTAGTCTGCTGAATTATTTCATACGTGACATATTTAAATATGCTGTCTTAGCAAATAAAAAACTAGACAATTAAAAAAATAAAATACATCCTTTTAAGTTCCCTTCTTCCTTTTATAATTTATCTGAAGAACTCTTGGTTGAGCATCTCTTCAGATCTTCTTAAAGTCCATTGCATGCATAGTCTATACAAGCTCTGTGAAGTACTTCTCTTTCATCTCCTAACCTACTGCTATAAAAACAAAGGAAGAAAAATGCCACAATCCTCACATGCAATGAACAAGATAAACCCCCATCAAGAACTTGCAGGTTAGTCTGGTTCTACAAATATAGCCTTAACATACATCCACAATCCTTTCTTCTGAACTTCTAGAGGGAAAAAAATAATCAGTATCTCAGTGGAAGGATGAGGATGTGAAATCTTAGGAGGTTGTTTTGTTTCTGGATTTTTTTAATTGAAAACTTGGTTTATCAGAGTAAAGCAGGCATTAAGCCTGGTGGGATAGCTACTGTAACCCCATAGTAGCCCCTCCCCACAGGAGTCAGCTATCAAAGCTGTCTGTGAGGAACTCTGCGCCATTCCTACTGGGAATACAACTAAAAATACCAGCCCAAATTAGCAGTGTGCAAAGACACTCATCAAGCACCTTAACACCTTCCTGACAGAACACATGCAGAGCTTCTACTCAAATTTTATTACCATGTACCTGAACTGGGTATCTGTCTTGAACCACAGCAGTTCAAACTATTTTTAGGCTACTGTTGGGAAAAACAAAGAAACAACAAAACAACAGCAAAAGTACTAAAAGGAACCTATTCCAAGAAGAGTTCTTCTCTCTTTCATATATCCACGGAATAGCTACTGTTGCCTTTTTCCTAACCTGGAAATTAAACATGAGATAATTTTAGTAAGGAGAAAATATAAAAGAGGATCTTTATTTAAAGGCTTTCAGGAGCAGTTATGGAAAGATGTCCACAAAATTTCACCCCCCCCCAGGGGTGAATAAACATTTATAGGTTTTAGGAAATTAGCATAATTGATAAAAAGCACCAATTAGGAGGACAAGTGGTGATGCAATTCCCCCCAGGTCAAGCCCCTTCTCTGGAGCCTCCCTTCAGCACTAGCTGTACTTTTCCATGAAATGTATCTCCAAGAGTTGTTCTCAGCCTTGGTTCCCAGGAAGAGCCAAGATAGGGCAGGGGCCTTGTGTCCCAACACCCCTCGGGGCTTGGACCTCTGGAATTTGTTTTGTCTTTCTGCTTAGGAAATGACCATGGAAAATCACTGGGAAAACTAGCTGCTAATACAAATAGCCACAAATATATGTGTGAAGAATACAGAGAATGTACAAAAGGGAAAAAAAAGGCAAAACCCAAACCGGCATGATTACAAGTAGCATATTTATGTGTAACCACTTTATCAGCATCTCCAATATCCTTCAGAAATGTTGAGGTTTTGAGACACTAAGCTCTGCTGCACTGTCTTCAACTCCACAGATTCTTTTCACTTTCCTATTACCCATAGACACTACTGAAAACATAGACCATATGTAGTCATTAAATTACTTACATTTCCTTCTACAGCCACAGTTGCACCTGTATCACTACTCGTTTTTAATTTCCAAAATCCAAGTCTGCATTTACGACATGATTTTAATAACAGAAGGTGGTGCAGGTACCTGATTCAGAATTGCTCAGGACAGCTAATGATTGATATTTTACAGTTATTAATGACACTATTTCACCTTATTGGTTAGTTGGTTTTGCTTTTTTCCCCTGAGCCCATTTGTGGGCAAGCAATGCCACACAAGAATGAGGAGCTTGGGATTTTGCTAATTCAGAGGGTGCTTGGCTGGGGTAGGAGAAGGAAACAGCTATTCACTGTGCCTCTGATCACTGGGAGACAGTGACAACAAAGCCAGCACTGTGGCTGTGAACCTGCCACACATTTCATATCACTTTGGTGATGAATTACCTGACTGCTTTAACTGCCCCTTCCTCTGCGTTTAGCAGGGTCAGCTCTGCCTCCAACTCCTCTTCCCCTTCCACCTTCCATCAAATGGACACACATCTAGACCTCTAACTGTGACCCTTATCCATAAAATCCTTTTATTTCCTTTCATTGTTTCAATGTCATTGTTCACCTCCTTGCCTCCAGGTAATGCCAATGTCACTTCAATGCCATTTTCAGTGCAACTCTTGATGCTGGAAGCTGAGCTATGCACATGACTGAGCATTCTTATCCTCCTTTTTTCAGTACAACCAACAGCTTCATGGATTCACAGCAGAGAAGTGAGCAGCAGCAACTGCCCCATAACTAAATGCCACCTCCTCCAGCTGTGCTGCTGCTGCTCCTCTGCTGCCTGTCAGCAGCCAGCACTCAGATGAAGACCACATATTCATTTTAAAAAATCAGATACAGATATCAAAAACTCGAGGTCCCTTTCAAATATGAATGAATTGAACTCTTCTCTGAATCACCTCTGAGGATTGTCTGGCTCTACACATTTCAGGATAGAAGATGGTAACTGCTACACTATTTTGCGTCATTTTCTTCTCTTCATATCCTTCAGCTCTTCTAGGTGGCAGCTAACTCACATTCAAGAGAAATGGGAAGAGGAAGGCAGCCATCACCATGCATGTTCTCTGCTCTTTATTTCAAAGTTTTGTGGAACCCTGTCTCTTACAATACTCCTCAGATGAAGCTCTGTCAGGCTCTGACAAAGTGCTTTGCTCACAGAGCTATGGGCTGCCTGTGCTAGCACGCCTCCAGCCCTCAGCACCAGCTCCTTCCCTTCTCATTGCAGGGTTGGGCTCATCAAGGGAGGGTAAAAAACCTTTTTCCTTCTGCAGAGGCAGCACATCAGCTGCTGCTGTGACCCTGCAGTGCGGGACACGTGCCCCACAGGGACTGCAAGTCTCCCAGCACAGTCTCTGCCATCACAGCAGCAAGCGCAGCACCAAAAGTGCTCATCTGGGTGTGAAATATTATACATAAGCATTTCAGCTAATCAATCTTGGACTGATTTAGTTACAAATTTTCAGGTATAAGGGATTCTAAATCCAGACTCTCTCAGTGCAGGTACCTGTGCTAAAGCCTTTCCTTAGCTGTGGTAGAAATGCTCATCAGGATGTTGCGGTATAGCTCGAGATTTTGGCATTCAAACAGACAGGATGGAATTGTTACTGTATTTAGCAGTCCATCAATAAGCTGCAATCTAATTTAAACTGACATTTTTACAGTTCTTGAAGAAACATGAAAATTAGAGGGTCAGCTTGTTTAATAAAATATGACAGGGGTTTTTAACATGGTATTTTTCTTTTTTATACTCTTATTAGAAATAATTAGAAATTTAATTAACAATTGATGATCAGACTCACTGATGCCATCATTACTATCCCATATATAAAACAGGCTAAAAAAGGCCTAAGGCTAAAACAGTCCCTAAAAGTAAACCTATGTTAAGGCAAAAATGCTACAGACAAGATTCTCTTGATAGAGAATCAACTTGAGTTGAAGCCATCCATCTTTGTAACAGGGTAGCATCAACTTCCACAAACACTTATGGCCTCATACTTCCTGGGTAGAGGGTTAGGTCTCTTGCAGTCTAACCTTTCCTGTGAGCATCTTCTACTCTCTGGTTAAAAAGGAACCACTAGAGTTAAAAATACTTCAAAATATCTGGCTTCATTCTGAAGTTCTGTTTTCACCTAGCAGTGAGAGCTGTCTCTCATTTATTGTGTGTAAAAATCGGGATCTAAATAAATAAACCTTATTTGAGAAAAAAATCACAACAGCAGCAGAACAATGGCTGTACAACAACAATGACTCAGGTGACAATTTAACAAAATAGTATAATTCTACACTCAGATACCAGTTTGCAGTAGTCTGGGATAGTTGCTTAGACCAAATGAAGTCCTTCTGCTCAGAACAGTAAAGTTCATGGAGACTGATAGAAAAATCTTTTTCCAGATTATCATTGTCCCAGGCTTTCATATCTGAACTTCCTTCTAAAAGGTATACCAACCAAACAGCAAATCTCATTGGAGAAGAAAAAAAGAAAGATGGTTACTTATCCGCTATTCAGAATGAGAAAGAAGCTTCAGCAGACACAGGAACAATTCACTGAAGCTTGTACATCGTTTTGAAAAAATAAAGTTAATGCTTTGATCAATTTGAGAATTACACCACTCACACAAAAGCTTGCCTGCAGTTAGTAATTTAAACGTAATTTTTAATAACTGAAGCACACAGAAGTGAGCTTGAGACTGTCAAGGCAAAGGAGAATAAATCAATAAAGATATCAACAGCCAGACCTCCTTACCCTCCATTCCAATCCATCCTAGATGGATTCCTGAGATATCCTCCTGCATGGCCTTGTTAGCACAACCAAGGGTGTTACAAGGGTAGCTTATGCCCCTAATTTGGCTGTGGGTAGGGGATTTCAGGTATGGGTGGTCATGATCATATGTGCAACATGACAAGATCTCCACCAGCTCAATTTCCAAACCCACAAAAAATCTGTCCCAGGCACCACAAACATAGGGGATACTAATGGAAAGTAGGGAGAGATCTTTTACTGCAGGAAAAAGTCTGAGGCCTGGCATGAACTATTATATGTGCCTCATAAATTTCCACTCAAAACCAAATTATTTCATCTCTTCATTGATTATCGCAGTGGCAGGAATACATCACAAGGTACAACAAAAAAAGTTGGAGTGATTCTTGACTCCCCATACCATACCTTCAGGAAAACTGGCCACAGAACCTACAGATATTCATCAGAAGGGATCAGGTTCTGGATGTATAGTCTATTTCAGCATTTTGTGCTTTTAAACTTTTACAGAGATGGGGAACATCAATAAATTATGAATCAGTAAATCAGCCAGCAACTTGTAATGTGAAGCCATTGAAATTCTGGAGTTCAGTACAGATGCCCCATTTCTTTCCCTAGGTCAGCAATCACTTATTCTGAGTGCAGGAATACCAACACTGAAAAAGACATTAGGTGCCAATTTCTTTAGAATACAAGATACTTTTTTTTTTCTTTTTTTTTTTTTTTTAATGGCTTTAGGTCTATAAATCCTCTGGTTTAGCACAGGCTAGTAAGATGACCAGGACTATTTTCTTCCATATGTGTATTTTAACGTGGCAGGGACACTCAACAGGCAATTACACTATAAAATTATACAAAAACAAAACAATTTTCATGCCAGTCTCTATATTTCTATGAAGAAACATGAAAGATGGCCACTTATAAAACAATTTCAAACACCAACAGTCAATCTGCTTGCAAAACCAAACTTGCAACCCTTGTTTAATCTCACATTATGGATCCTGCTGCCTGGAACTCCAAGTGTTTGATGTACCCATTCAAAGTTTGTTTTGCACTTCGTGACTTGGCTCAGACATATCAGTCTGCACTGTATCAGGCCTGCCACCTTGTAAGGGAGAATAGTATATTAGTAACATTCATTTCCCTTCCTCCATTGATTAAAAGCTGTGGTTTGTCCTTTCGTGGTCTGTGTGATGATGTTGACTGTTCCCCAGAATACTTCTTGCAATGCCACCAGTATTTGAGGACATACTTTCCAACTGTAAATAGAAACTATATCATTCTGGAAAGTGAAGATAGAGCTGAGGACACTAACCATATTGATTTTTGTTGTGTTTATCTGTCTCTTTATATATCTGTAAATCCCTAGTGTTTCTGATATTACTTTCTAACAGTGCATTTTTCCTGTTTCCCACTGAAATAAATGTCAGCAGATGACAACTTAATCTTTGTTGTTGCCATTTGGTAATTTAACTGCACTAAATAAGGAACAGAATCTGATTGCAGAATCTTTTTGCACTAGCTTTGTGTTATCTTAACATCTTTTTCTGCTGTCTTACTAGGCTGAAGATCAAAAGCATACATGGTAAACCTGTTATCAGCTTATAGTTCAGCATTAACCACTTAAACTGTGATTCAGCAACTTTGCTGAAACAACAGACGACAGGTAATACTTATATAAGAATCACAACTTTGGCAAACATTATTAACTGCTTAGATTTAAGGGGTTTTGATAAGATTATCTCAGAGAAATATGAATAAACAGTCCAGCACATCATGCAGAATCACGGAATCATTTAGCTTAGAAAAGACATATAAGATCAAGTCCAAGTATTACCCACTATATACTATGCTATTCCCAGCAATGTAAACTAATTTCTGACTATTTTCTTGTACAAGACCAATTTTTTTTGTCCTGTGCTGCCAACTCTTCTGTTTATTTTGAGTTATGCTTTTGGTGCATAAACCATCCATAGAGTTGGTTCAGCCTCCCTGTTCACTTCAAGACTAAATATCTCAGTTCTGCTCTTCTATTCTTTTTAGTCCCTAAATCCATTTTTAAAGGGTATGTGGAAATACACATACCCTTTTTAAAGGGTATGTGTATTTCCACATACCATTTAAAAATAGTTTCATAAAGACTAAGAGGGCTGTAGCACCTTAAAAGAGGAGTTAAGTTGCCCCTGGTGGTTTTTGAAGTCCCATTTCCTCACCTCGTTCACAGGGAATGCAGACTGCTCTCATGGGGCTCCAGGTCAGTGAATGTGCTGGTGGGGGAACATGGTCTAAGATCAGCCCTAAGGGTAGGAAACAACCTATATCAATTCACCTTTAAAAGAATTTAATAAAAAATAACCATAAATTGGCAAAGAAAACATATGCATTTTAGCATTGTTGACTACTCTAACAGGTTATAGAAGCCGCTCTAGATCTTGGGCAGCTCTGAGAATTAGGCCCAATACGTAAGCAAAGCAATTTTTAATACCTATAGAAAACCACAAGCCTCAAATGCTAATGTCTGCAAGAAAAACAGAAGATTCAATGGCTAAAAATTTAAATGGTTGCTAGTAAGCCACATGCCTTAAGACTTTATCAAGGCACTGTCAAATCAGAGAAAATCACGTTTGCATGAAGTTGTCACCCGTCACGTTAGATATTCATTTTTATTTATTGGAGCTTCATCTCTTGTGCAATGAGTGACTCAGGCTGCTCCAGGATCCCGCATCTTTCACAGTAATGGGTTCACTAAAGCTGTAGCACTGCTCTTGGCTTCTGCTCAGCAGTTGGCCTGAGGTTACAAACTGTACTGTTTATTGAGCCTCATTAAAACCACTGTCATGTGGAATCAGCTTAGCTTGGCTTTAAGAAAATGTAGAATTGCCTAAACATGCAATTGCTTTTGAAGTCAGAATGCTAAGTTTGTACCATATTCCAGTGATTCTAATAATGATTCTAATCCTATTCCATGAGCAATAAATGGTCACATGTGCTTGTTGGTTTAAAACCTGATTCTGCAAAGGTAGTGTTTATACTAAGATAATTTGAAGTTGGCTTGCAATTAATGTTGTAAAACAATATTTTTCTAAGTAACAAAACTCAAATCCTAACCACGCAGGAATTGTAAATGTATTGTATGTGTCCAATACTTTTGTCAAGAAACCAGTGAAGTATTTTAAATTTCATATTTAATGTTCAGTTCTGGCTGGCCCAGAATATTTATTGAGCTGTTATCTCACGTACTATAAAGCAGTGACAAAGTGGGTTCTGCATGAGCACTATTAAATATCCTCAATGTGCCATTACAACTGGTAGCTTTTTGTAAAACAAGACCTTAGCAGCTTGCGATATACAGTAATTGATATAAAAATCCTGTGATATATTATCATAGTGTTCCTGCTCCAGAAGTGGGGCTGGCTTCTTGAAGATACTGAGGAGAAAAAAAATTTCCCTTAATATGTTTGTACATTCCCTTAGAACTATTTTATTGGTCCATCCAGAAAGGAAGTGTTAGAAAAGAAGTATGACAGAAAAGGATATTTAAGCCATCATTATAAAGATGGAACATGGTTAACAGTTTTAAAGTGGCAGAGGAACAGGTTTATTAAACATTTGTAAGCCTTTTTTGCTTTCATAAATTGTGATAAAAAACAAAAGAGAAAGAATGAAGTCAAGCTACAATAAGGAGATAATTCTGAGCAGTAACATCAATTAACAAAGAAATCATCCAGGCATTGAACTTGCTTCTGCTAACATCAGCAGCAAAATTCTTGGCAATTTTGTAAGATTACTTCCAGTGCAGGAAAATTAAAACTTCCTTATCAAACTAGATGCTGCAGTAATTTCCTTTGGGAATTTTTTTTTCTGAAGTTATTCCTCTTATAAACTATATTTAAATGAACTTTCACCTACACAGAGAATGAACTTCCCTCTCTTGTGTTACCCAACACTATTCAGAGCTGGGATTTAGCATGAACTTATTTTACTTATAGATGAAGGTCTAACCTCATGACCAGAAAGCCCACTGTTAACTCACTGGGCAATGCATGTGAAGGGAGAGTGGGGACCAGAAACAGGAATAAAGACCGATTTGGTATCCTTGGGGTACAGCCACTGGGAAGTGTTACCATATTATCATGGACTCAAATTACCTCCATAATTTGTTCATCCATAATTTCTTAATCTATTCTTCATATTCCTTCTTTGAATTCACTTCATCAGTTTTCACATTCTTTCCTGTACCTTCCAGGGAATTGCTCTACAATACTAAACACGTATGAAAAGAAGACCACCAAGCATATATGTCGGTCAGAAAAAAATCAGACATATGAATTTCATCTTGCATATGGAATATTTGATTACTTCTACATTTTTATGTAACTATTTTAAGTCCAGACATAAAATGGAAGGAAGGCTGTGAAAATTCTCTGCCAGCTTGCTCACAGGGGAAAATGCACTGCTTTCTTTCTCCTTTTCTTCTGAGTTACATTTTTCTTCGTTGCAAAGTGAATTTAAGACTTAACAGTACATCAGGAATTAACTTTTCCAATGTGACATTATCTTTACATTTAATCCAGTGTTTTTCTGACTGCTTAAATTAAATGCCATAATGGTTCTTAACTGTAAATTGCACTCTCAAGTAATTATGGTTTGCAACCATGAAATAGCCAGATCAATTCAAGTATCCTTTCTCCAGATGAAAATCAGAACCTAGAGGAAGAAGAGCATGGCTTATTGTCCTCCACTAACACAGCAGGCCAGAAAGAACTGTGAGAAAATAAATGCAAAACTTCAATGTCACGTTTGATACAATGATATCAGTCTTGTCTTTTCTTTTTCCTGTTTGAAAAGTTATGCAAATTTCTTTTAATCTCTCTATCACTATGATCATTTCAAGTGAACAGTAATCTGATAATCTGTTTTATAGCCTCTTTGGAATATTCTTAAAAGTCTAGGCTTTCTTTTTTTATTACTATATCAAAAGTGGCTATTATTAAACTCTAAAGGAGAGTTTAAAAGTCAGTAATTTTAATGAAAGAAATCAAGAAAACTGGTACAACCCCACTCCACCTCAGGGTGACACATAAAATCAATACATATAAAAAGAATCGGCAAGTTAAAGACAAAACATATGATGGAGATGGCTATACAGGAAGCAGTAATAAAGCAACACTTCAGCACTGAAAACCTCAACTCTCCCTTCATTAGCCCAATGAAGCAAACATTTAACTATTGTTTAACAACAAAACGTGAATAATCAAGAAAAAAGTCAAAAACTCCTCTATTAGATTAAGTCGTTCTATGCTGAAATAAAAAGGCCCTTTATGACCCAAGAAAAACAAAAAAAAACTAAAGAGGCAAAAATAGCAATATGTGTCTTTTTCTTGTGAGTAAATTTTCATTCAGTTGTATTTAAACACCTCACACAGAAATATAAATTATTATGTTTTGATTGTGGTCCATTATTATGGCAGATGAAATGCCAGCTAATGTGAATCATTAGACCTTCATCTAAAAAGCTTTTCCTTCACTGCAGAAATGGGAAGTGGATGGAGTGGTAGGCGTAACTATGATGTCTGCAGTCCCCTTTTTGCTTGGCCATGATTTCAGAAGTGACTTTGGCCGATCATAATACTTTTAGAATGGTTTATCTCTTTCTGCCACTTTTTTCTAGCATGAGTTGTGTGATTTAGCCTCATCTCATAACAAGAACTAAAACACCAAAAAAAAAGTGTAAAAAACCACTGTGAGAACAGGGGTCCTGTTACTGACAAGCAGCCAGCACCCATGAGCAAAACCAAAGTAAAGCTCCTTCTAGACTGTTGTCAGCCAGAAGTTTCATTCCTTGAGCAACAGAGATTTTTCCTGTTATCCTTAGAAAAAACATCACACTGTCTTCACAAAATCCTTAGTGTTTCTTTACCACTGACTAATGTGAAAACTTTTTTGAATTCTCTAGAAATTTTGTCTCTGTGACATCAGCTCCACAGGTTAATTAACGTTTTGTGTTAAAAAAAACATGCATTTTCAGTAGGTGCAAACAATCACCTTTTAAATTTATTTGAAATGTTTGGGGGCCCTATGTATGACTCAGAGCATAAAATGCACTAGAGCAAAGTGGATTTAGGTAGACTTCCCTCTCTGTTTTTCTTCCTTTTCAGTCACCTTCTTAGTTCTGTGGTCCACTATTAAGTTTTCCTTTTTCTATTTTTGCTTCAATTTTATTTTCTAAATTCAAACACTTAGAAAAAAATTAAAACTTATTACTATGATGTAAGGCACCTATTTTCCCCATATTTTAAAAGTTGCGGGTTTTTTTTGTCCTATGTCTTTCCTTAATAAATAGTCCTGAGTCTACTCATTTTTCTAGAGCCGTCAAAATATTTATACATATGTAACTTCTTTGTCGCTAATTTTCATTCATTTACACTCCTTTCATATCTCTTTTCTCCATCTCCTTTCTTTATTCATTCAGTCTTTTTCTTGGCCCTCATTATTCACTGTAGCACAGTGGAAAAAAAAAAAAAGGCAAGCAGAGTTCTTATAATGAAGTAGTTGTGCTCAGTAAAGAATAATCCTAGAAAATTTCATTGCCATTTAATGACAAACAGATTAGGAAGCAATTAGCATCTGCAGGTCTGTGTGGCACTGAGGTGTAAGATGCAGTTCTGGCTGAACAAAGCTCTCTTCTCCCAAAGCACCCCCGGGATAGGCATGGATAACAGCAGTGCCCATTTTAAGTCCAGGATCCCCATGACAGCAAGCCATGCCATCCACATTACACAAAACATCTGTCATTATTTTCTCCTCATCTATCATGGTCTTTAAAAGCAAAAGACTCAGCACAAGCACAGTGAGAGACTGAAATCTGAGCCATACACTCGATTTGGTATGTTTACTAAATGCTGAATTTAAAGGTGCATATTAGATGGCTCTTTCTCCTCTATTTGCCAAACATTTAAAAAAATTGATTGGATCAATCCATCTTGAAGATCACATTAGCTGTGAACATGCTGCAAATCCAGATTTTTGCATGGCAGAAAGCTGCCCTTCCTACATTAAGGAAAAAACTGAAGGACATTATTTTACTCTTGAATGCACCAAGTAGTTTCTGTTGAAGCTAATGTACTACTCACAGTGGTAACTGCTGCTCTTCATAATAACCAGCCATGGTCACTGTGTGCTTTAGATAACACTCCACATTTGTGCAACACCCCATACATTTCATAATAAGCACCATAATTTGTGGCACTCTCCCACGACCTGGGCAGCAGAACATTTAGCTACCCTGTACTTTGACACCTACTCACAAAACAGAGCAGGCCACTCTGTGGGAAGCTGAGAGTGTCTACCTATTGTACTTATGATTCTAAATTCCTGAATCCTACAGATAGTCTTTCTGAGGCCAAATGTCATCTCTACTTCTTTACATCCAAAGCATACTCAGAGAGGACACCTTTCACCTCTCTGCTTTCCTATCTATTTCCTATCCTAGCAACTATTTCACTACCACTATGTCGAGAAAAAAGGGACAGGGTGTTGGGTTTCTTAATAGCATACAAATACAACTCTACACTTCAGGAGGAAAGAAAAACAGAAACACTGTTCTGCACAAATATTAGAATATACATAATTTTAAAAAGTTCCCAAATATCTGACAGTAGGAATGAGATTTTTACCTACATACTATAATTTCTTATTTTTCTTATATTTCCATATCCCTGGTTTTACTAAAATGCAATGTTTTAAATTAAAAGGCCTCAACTTCTTCTCTTCCTTGGAAGACATTCATAGGGATTCCACTGGGAAGGGAAGGGAAGTGTCTGAAACCAGGTGGCAGCAGACCTATACTGATAGCTCTTTCTGATCTTATTTTAACTGAGAGGACCCACCCGTCTGAATGGGTTGCATCTTCCCTATAGTGGCATGAGGGTGCAGAGATTTCTTACAAAGAAGGGAAAAATGATACTGCAAATACATGCCTGAAATTGCTGGAGGTACATGAGGCTGTAATATTGCTAGGAGTCACAGGCCATCTGCTTTTACACACATAAATCTGAGAGATTTTCATAAAGCACACAGTTAAAGCCTTTTGCAGGCATTAAAAGGAAAGTCATTTCATCTTGTCACGACACAAATGCCTCAGAACATGACTTCACTTGGTGATTCCTGGCTGAATGCCTCCAGCTAATGATGCAAGCAGGAGAGATCATCGAGAAATCCTTAATCAAAGCACTAATTGAAAATGTTTTATCTCCACAGGTCAAGGTCAACTTTTCTCCTTATGAAACACATACAAGACAGCCAAAAGGACAATTTACTTAAATCGATAAGCAGTAGTACCTGCAATGATTTACTGCAATAGTAGAACAACAGGCACATTTAAAATAAGAGTATCTCCTCATCTAGGTTACAAAGCTCTTTAAAATAGAGCCAGAACAGCATTCAGTTTCCTCTGGTTGCAGTGAATAGTTTGAAGGTTGAAATTACATTCTCTGTTGATCACTGGAAGACAGGGATAGGGACAGACTATTGAAAAATTTCAGTGTCCTTTTGGCTGCCTTCCAGTCCCATCTCCAAGTGGCTGCTATTCTATTTAATGTAACTGGAGTCTACCCTTAGGATGAATATCTTTCTTCCTGACAGTTTTTGTTCTTTTTCAAGGCAGGGGAACAGCCACAGACCAACAAAGACTGCCTCTTGAAGCCTCAGCCGAAGGGCTCAGGAATGGAACAAATGTGGCCAAAATGCTGCTGCATTACTGTCTTGCAAACAAGTTTTTCTACACTTTCACTGAAAATGTAGACAATATAATAACTGAGGTTAGGATAATCCCAGAGACAGAAATGTTTTTCAGTTGAAAAGATTTAAAACAGCAATGGGTTTTGAGGAAAATCTGTTCCCTATCTGCAATACATGACCAGTCAGAAAAATATAGTCTTGCTAAAAGATTGTAAGCTATAACTCACTCTTGTAGGAACATTGCAGGCATTTTTAATACAGACACATGCTGAACAGGCTGGTCGCATATAAGAGCTTCAGACTTTTAATCTGGGATTCCAGAACAAAACCCAACATGCTTAAAAAGTCTTCAAAACCTTCACCCTTAAAAGGTTATATAAATTCTCTAAGTGGACAGCCCAGGGTTAATAGCTAACGTAATTATGGCCTGCCTGTACTGACCAGAGAGTAAAGATACGGCAGTGCACAGGTCCAGCTCACACACATCAGCACCTGCACTGCCCTTGGGCCCACACTACACGCACAAGGGCACGCTCCACTATGTGATTCTTTTCATGGCTACTGCTTCCAAAATTAGCCAAGCCCCAAACTGACCAATTTCTGAAGGCAGAGTTACAAGCTTCCCTGGCCTTCAGGCTTCACCAATTACCAATGCTCCTCATGGACCTTCTTCCTGCTCTGCACTGCAGATATTTGTGCAGCACAGAGGCTCTGAGGCACACAAAAAATCGGTACCTTCTACTTGTTATATCTGCAAGAAGCAAAACACTGAGGAGTTTAGCAGACATTTATGCTCCCCAAAATAGCCAGGACTGATTCACATTTACCCTGACTCACATAAGTTATCACAATCACATTACTTTCAGCAAAAACATCAGTTAAAAGGAATTTGTGTCACGGCCACAAGCAAAGAACTCTTCCATTACAGCACGCCTGTGCTGGGAAGTTGTTAACATCTACAGCAATTCCCTTAGGAAATGTCAACAGCAGCACCAGAAAAAAACAAACACATTTGTTTGTCTAAATATTAAGAAGAGCCTGGAACAGTTTCTAAAATGTCAACAAGAAAACCACACTCCAAACCAGCATTATTTCTTTTTGTTGCAAACATAAATAATTCTTATGTTCGTTTGGAAAGCAGTCGATGGGGAGTCAGCCTGGGTACCAGAGTGAAGCAGATATTATTCTTCAGAGTATGCAAGGAACATGTTAATCATGCAAATAGAAAGCATTTTGAGGGAAAGAAAAAAAGATACTATGTCTCTTTGGGATAAGGAAAGTAAACATGTAAATATCACGCTTTTAGAAAAAGAGGGAAATCTAAGGGATGGCTAATATTTGACAACTACTGTGATACTTTTTTCTGTACACAGTCAATGCTGGAATATCTTGCGCTTAACGTATTGCTTATTTCTTCTACATACTGCATAACACAGTATGCATAATACAAGACTCTAGTATTGACAGTTGCACTAAAAAAATCCTACTTTCCAAATATACAACACTCTTAAGAAACCTTCCACGTTTTATAACACACTAATCATTATTCAATACTTCAGCGTTCTCATTATGTAATAGATATTATATAATATCATTGTTATTTCTCATTATCTTTACTGTGTGATAATTAGCAGTGCTGCACTCACTGGTTGCATGCTTTTTTTTAATTTCAAATAGACCCTTACAAAATCAGCTGGAGATTCATTCCTCTGCACCTCAGAAAAAACATTCACCTGTGTATCAGAGAGTAAGTGGCTGCAGATCCCATCCATTCCATCTGGAGAGGAGAGAGGGCTTCAGTGTTCAAAAGGAGGTTTCAAGCACAACTAATATCCAGTACCAACAGGCCTGGGATTTACTCTTTCCATAGAATTTTTTAGTAAATAGGAAGTGGCTTTATAACATGGAAATAGAAACCAAGCCACAGCCAGGTATTGTCCTTTATTCAAAGCTTGTTTATTACCCTGGAAAATATCTGGAAAAGACAATCACCTGAAACACCCCAGATAAGCCCATATGGTTCTCCCTTTTCTAAGATAGCACGAGGCAAGCCCTTCTTGAGCTCTCCCTTCACTAAATCCTCTGTTAGCCTCATCAGCTCTCCACATCCAGGTCTACCAGACAAACCCTATTCACCCCTGTTTAAGCTGAAACTTCTCTACCACGTCTCAGCCTTCCTGGAAACTGCCAAGAGAGGACACACGGCCTCCACCACAGGTTATGTGATAAACTACTTTTGTCACTGTTTTTTCCACTTAAGAGTCTGGGATATGCAACATCATCTGATTCATTTAATATAAATAATTGACAAGACTCCTTCCAGTTCAATAGTTTGTTTTCTATTGCCTTTATAAATAGGGACAGAACTTTAATAGAGTATAAATATGCAGTTGTCCTTCAAATATTTTAGGAATTTGCTATATAAAAGTAAAAATAAAGTCCCCCTTAACAATAAAATATAGTTATTCTGTCACTGTAATTTTCTATGCTTATCACATCTCCAATGATTTACAGGTTCTTTTCTTTTTTTACTTTTCTTAAGAAGCACAAGGATATTTTTCACTGCTGAACACTTGAGCTGGAAGCTGAAAGTCAGGTAAGATGCTTGCTCATCAATTGTTAAATAGGATTTTGCAGGTCAAGTTCTGCTCCAGTGTCAGCTATCAAGTTACCTTTTACTGCAGCCATGTTAAATACAAATCCCCATCCATGCCCTGTACTGGTAACCATAAATGTAACTACTTACATCCATGGGAGTTGATGGTTACCAGAAAGGAAGAGGACGGGTTAGGAACAGAACTGAGCTCAGCTGTTCATCTGAGCGTGTGCAAGTGAAAACAGAGAAGAAATCCACTGACTACCCTCACAGCTCTTAATGCCTTAGCTTAAGCAGGAACAACAGCCCACACCCGTGACTTTTGTGAACAGCAGACATGAGACATAAAGACAAAAAGGCAGTTCTATCTTTTTGTTTTGAAGAAATCTTCAATTTCGCTTGGAGTTAAAACTACTAAGAAAAAAAATATTCCAACTCAACAGACAGCAATGACAGAGCAATGAATTCTCCAGTTGGTGCTCACATTCCTGACAAAATAGTGATTTGGGAGGAAAGAAAAGCTGATACTTGACATCCATATCGAGGGGGATAGAAGGAATCCTACCTCCCCCGCCTCACACACTGGTGCTGTATCTCTCCTGGATCCTGCTGATAACATATGCTCCTGAGGCATCTTCTCTTATTATCACAGACAGTGCAGACATGCTATGCCAGCTTCTCTAGTATGCCTGATCTCCTATAAACACCACATGGTTCCACATATTTAATCTGCTTTATATCTTCAAAAGGAAGATATTTGGGGAATTTAAGGGATTGTACTTAATTCAAAGGAGGTTTATGAGCATTCTTACTTATAAGGTGTTTTGAGGATGAGTTATCTAATAAGAAAGACCCATTAAATTGAGTAAGGTGATTCTCAGTATACTTTAAATAGAGTAAAATGATTACTTTTTTCCTCAGTTGCGCCTCTCAGATCTCTAATTCCCACTGGAACAGAGGAAATATGCTCAGGAAAAAGCCTCTATTGCTATTCCTACCTGTGACTACAACTCAACTTGAAGTTCTGCTGCAAAGACAGCTGGCAGCTGAGACAACATGGTTCTGACACAGAGCAGTGTCATTTCCAGCCTATAGTCTCTTTCTGCTACTGATATAAATATATTTTTCATATAAATGAGTGAGTCTGGTCCCTAAAGATTACAGGGGGCAGGAAGAGAGCTTCCCACCTCCTTGACAACATTTTGAGTCCATGCATCTCTTTATATTTCTCCTTGTGCAACCAAAAAAGGCCTGACAACAGGATTAGAGATACCTGTAAAGTCAAGAACATTTGCTTTTGCAGAACTGGGGGCAAAATGTGAAGTTATAAGAATAGTGAAAAGGCATCATTATTTGAAGTCAAGTCTCCATTTAACCACATTTAATCTCATTATCACCCATATAACATGCTCCATTTTCTCTTTGGAAGGAGAGAAAATGGTTCCACTGGATACAGTCATTCTTTTAAAATACTTTCAGGGTCCCAGGGAGACACCTGAAACATAAAGAAGGAAAGCAACTCTCCTATTCAAAGCAAGGAAAAAAAGCACAAAATATGCTCTCTGTGAGAAGCTTTATTTAAAGCAGGACAGAAACCCAAAATGTCCAAGGAAGGGATACTGAGTAACAGGAGGGATAAGCAAAGGTGGGAAAGAGGCCTCTCATATGTGATGCCTTTTATCTCCAGTGCTAGAGATATTGGACCCAGCACTCAAACACATCAACTGCTGCTATATCCTGACAGCAGTGCAAATCACTGATTAGCTTGGACACCAGCAGAAGGCAAATATGAGACACTATCAACAGTGATGCCTTTGCCAAAGAGTTTCTTCTTCACCTGCTATCATCAGAACATGTACTCAGGAACCAGCAGAGCAAACCCTTTCAATTGGTAATACCAATGCACTTTGCATCCCAGGGACTTTATTTTCAGTGGATGGGTGTGATAGTCACATATCCTCTGAACAGAGAAAGACATATCTGTCCCAGGATTTTCCTGGGAAGCTGTGACAAGCTGTGAGAAAGCTCAGAGAAAGAATTAAAACAATTATTGTCTCTCTTTCTGTAACCATTGTTTATAAATATGATTCTCCAGAGTGTGCTATTCATAGTTCACCAATAGAGTGAGAGAAGATTCCTAAAGGTCAATCAGGTCTTAGGTCCACCATTGTTTCTATAAGAACTGTAGATTTCTAATAATGAAGTGTCTTTTCATGCCTTCTGATGATGGAGTCTCTGTATCACCTTTGTCTGTCCCTGATACCCCTTCAGTGATAGACAGGAACACACCTGCTGGGCCCATCAACATCCTGCATCCATCCTGCATCCATCAACAACCTCCAGCCTCGAGTCTGATGAGCCTGAATGTGTGATGGACAGGCAGCTACATAAGTCTGTGCCAAAGGATTTGGGAAATACGTACATCTTTTCAAATATGACCTTTTTATTGAGGTTTTCAGTTCACTTACTACAGCTCAGTCAGTATGGCAACCGCATACCAAGTACCACTACATTTTAACCAGCAAGTCAGCCAGATCTGCAGATTTTTAGGGAACAGACCTAATGCTACAGATCATTAGCTCTGTAGTTAATGAAGTTCTGAGCCAAAAAATGCCCCAAAATGTTAAGGGAGAGCTGTGCAGGAGAAGACTTGACCAGATTCTTCACTAAGGCCCCTGTATGTTTGGTATGCACTTAGTTATGCTTTCCTGTGTGATCAACCAGTCTATAAACCAATGGATAATGTTATCTTTACGACTTAGACTTCATTGAAATTAAGACCTTTTTAGTTAATTTACCAGCAATTCAAGACACATTCAGTCAGCTTTACATCATCAGTAGGGAGCACAAGGTTTTGGAGCTGCTGGCTGAAGACCCAGAAAGCTCTGTGCTGACAGCAGAAAGAGTGTAGGCTGTAAATGCTGCTCATCCTGGAGTTACTACATTATGAGTAGATTTTTATGGTCAAACTTCTGCCATCTCTATTTCTGCTTATTGCTCTCTGTCCATCTTGCTATATACCAGAGCTGGAAAAAGTTCTGCTCAGTCCACCAGCTATTGTTCAGAAAAAAACAACCAATAAAACAAACAGCATCACATTGGCTAAGACTCTTATTTCAGCACATATAAACATATTTTGTGACCTTTCCAAGGCCCTGTTTCTATAGCATTTAAATATATTACTAATTCTAAATATGAGAAAATTGCAGCTTCCAGTAAGTCAACCAAGACTGCGGAAATGCAGCATAAATTACAGCATAACTCCTGACTCCCAACATAAAAAGCATAATATTTCCAGTATGTTACAAGAATATTTTTACACAGGCTCATCTTTTCATTCAGCTGGGCTTCAGACAAGACTGCTTGTTGCCCTAGAATGAGTACAAGGATAAAAGTTCAAAGCTTCAGGACACATTACAGAATAGCCAAGATACAGCATTAATACTCTCAATTCACAAGCATTGTTACATAAAATTGTCCAAAATTACAGCACATAGCTGCAGAATCACAAAAGAGCTTAGGTTTGAGGGGACCTTTAGCACTTACCTGCCCTAAAGCCTTGCTCAAGGCAAAGTCAGCTTTGAAGACAGGACTGACTCTGAAGTCAGGACGAGACAGAGCCTTGTCCAGTCAACTCTTGTGTGGCTCCAAGGAAGGACATGGCCAGCAGGTCAAGACAAGTCATTATTTCCTCAACTCAGCACCCATGAGACAGCACCAAAGTATTGGGCCCAGCACTTTGGGCTCCCCAGAGAGAAAGACATTGACAGACTAGAGCCGGAAGAACTGGTTTCTACATACAGAAGCAACAGTATCAGATAAAACCAGTACCAATTTTTGGCCAATCTAGTAGAGACAGTTGTCTTTTTTTGTCATGGGAAAATATTGCTTCTTAAGGTTCTAAGAAATGATTGTATAATTTAATATATAAATTATAAATATATTATTTTATATTAAATTTTTATAGATTCATATATATTCTATATATCAATTTTATATTTTTATTAAAGCATATAATTTATATAAATTATTATATAAATTATATAATTGAATTATTATTTTTGTTATAATCTTACATATAATGTCCATATAATAAACATATTGATTTCTTAATTTATAAATAAACTAATTTAATATATAAATTAACTAATTGATACTAAATTATTTAATGATTCCTTAGAAACTTATGAAGCAATTTAATTATATGATCAACATAAATTATATTATTAATTTATATTTAAAATAAAAATATTTTATTTGCCATTTCTGACAGTCAGTTTCTGGTTGCCCCATTTCATTTTTTTTTTCTCTAGTAAGTTTATTTTCCAAACAAAGACAGTGTACTTTAACCTGATGCTTCTAAATAAGCACACGTCTTGTCTTTCATATTTAATTTTACTCCCAAGTCTTCACAAATTTGTATATTTGGAGATTCCCAGATTCAGTTTTGAAGGACATGAATTTCTTTGAAAAAAATCTTCAACATACAATTTGCTTCAGTGTCACAGCGCCCTTTCAAATATCAGAGAATTCTTACCATTAATAACTTGCACATATCCCAGGGGGATCTTTGTAGACATTACAGGAAACAAATTAGCCTTAAGCAATGTCCTTGTGAACCGTACTGCATACCACATTTTTATTAATTTCTGTACAGCTTCAAATGTTTGCTTCATGGCATGTGTAATAAACTTGCAAAAGTACCTGCTTCTTTCTCCACACGCTAACACTCACTCACAGAACCCAACAGCTGAATGTATAAATAAACATCAGTTATTATGGTTTCCAGAGAGTCAACACAAAATACGTCCCCATTTGGAATATTTTTTAAGACCCACTGAGAATAGAAAAACAATAGCGCAGCGCTAAAAATATCCACAAATGGTCAGTGACAGCGCCGCCACAGCTCCCCCACGTGGGTCAGGATGGCCGAGCGGTCTAAGGCGCTGCGTTCAGGTCGCAGTCTCCCCTGGAGGCGTGGGTTCGAATCCCACTTCTGACAACGTTGTTTTTCGTGGCTGAGGATTTTGACTGTGCTCACTTTGGAAAAAGAAAGGCTGAGGGAAGGCTCCATCGGCCTCCACAGCTTCCTCAGGAGAAAAAGGAGGGGGAGGTACTTCTCATATCGTCTTGGTATCCACCGACAGGAAGTGCGGGAATGGTTCAAAGCTGTGTCAGGAGGGGTTCAGACCGGAAAATAAGAAGCGTTTCTTTACTGAGAAGGCAACAAAATCCGGATCAGGCTTCGAGGGAGGTCAATGCCCCAAGCCTGTCAATGTTTTAGAGGCTTTTGGACAATCCACTTAGAAACTTGCCTTAACATTTGGTCAATCCTGAACTGGTCAGGCAGTTGATCACTGCAGGTCCCTGCCAACTAAACTTGCTATTCTATTCTGTTCTATTCTAAGATTTTAGAATGGTGTCCTAAATTAAAATGGAAAATCTAGTTGTTTCAGCCTAAAGCAGGGAGCAGGTCATAGTGCAATCCCCATAATCTGGTGGGGTTTTGCTTGCTCTCCACCAGCACAGCTGCAGCAGCCCTCCCTCCACCTTCCCTGCGCTCGCTGTGACATTGGATGCCAGGCCAGGCACCTCACCCTGCAGTGACAACTGGCACTGCCCCACGATGGGCTTCTGCTCCTTTAGGGAGTGGCACCCACCTGCCACACAATCCCCTGCAGCGTTCTGGCACTTGCTTAAGCGGCAGGAGAAGGGGAATGAGAAAAGGAGAGCACACAGAGGAGAAGGCAAAACCTCCCTCTCTCCCTCTTTTGCCAGAGGTGAGCAGTTATTTTGGCTCTAGATGTTTTCTAAAACTACAGCTTTCCACCTCAGTGCTAGATGTTTTTTTCTTACTTTTAACTTGCTCTCTAAAAGACTCTGGATTTTGCTTTGTATTCTTGATTTTTTTTAAATTTAAAAACTTCTCAAAAGCAGATATGAATCAGTAAACTAATTAAATTTTCATGTTATACATTTAGAGTTAAATACACATTAGGTGAAATTCTAGAATACAAAGTATTTCTGAGAAATAAGACCACAAACAGCAGTCACAAGAACATTCTTCCCATGAATGAACACAAGGATTTTTAGTTAATGTCAAATATCCAGCACTGCAAGCCCTCAGCAGGCATACAATAATGACCACTGAAAACACATAACACTAGATCATTATCAATGAGCAGCTAAAATAGGTGAATCAATGAATTATCCCAGTGGAAGAAACAAACAGGTAGTGTTTTAATTATGTGATCATAAACTCTGACAAAGGTAACTAATTCCTTCCATCTGCAAATGCTACTAAGCAGTCCTTGAGTAGAGTGCTACCTGCACAAAATACTTCTCTACCACACTTTGTGTACATTGAGTACTGAGGATATATATCTGTTTTTTCTCCAGGACTTAACCCAAGGGGTGGTGTTAATTCATCCATTCTTACTAGGCAAGCAGCACTACAGGCTGTCAACATATACAGGGATGCTTTCATCTCCTGAACTGTTAAAAGTTGTTTAATTCCACATTCCTGACAGCAATTCTACCAGTACTGGAATTATGGAAGCAGCACATTTGCCTGCTATGAACACTCAGCAAGTCCAGCGTGTCTGGATCTGCCAAACACAACAAAATCAACAGGCAGCCACCTAAAGCCACCTAAAGCAGTAACCCTGAACTCTGAAGCTGCAGGACTGTCTGGTCTTCCTGTGGGATCCATTTTGGACAAAACCTGAAATCAAAATCATCAAGTCCCACCAACACAATTTACAAAAGTAGTATCTACCTTATAGAGGCATCAAATCAATATTATTAGAAGTAATTAGATCTAAACTAAGAGTGTAGACTCTTCCTAAAGTTTAAAGAAAAAAGGTATATATATATGTATATATAGATATACAGATAAACCATTAAATAATTAAATAATAATTAAAGAAGATAAACAGCAAATTTGAGGTTTTGAACCTCCTTAGCTTCATTTCAATTACAATATGAATACTGAGATCATATAAATCAGCCCAGGTGTATCTACAGTATGAGATGGTTCAAGCATCCTAGAAAACTACAAATGAGAAGACCATTAAATAATTACGCATTCAAATACCTATTCAGGACTGTAGCCCTTTAGTACAATCCCTTCCTGGCCCTGCTTTAATCCCTACTGAGAGTCTTGCATGGCAGGGCAGAGAGAGAGAACTGCAAAGGGCTCTGGCCACCATTCAAGATAAGAAGAGCCCCAATTCTAGTGGCATTTCACAAGTTACTTCAGTGGTGCTAGGATTCATCCCATGATGCAAATCTTCTGTGAAACAGCAGCAACATTACAGATGCACAGAGCCACAGGATAAAAACTGTGCAGCCTAGATCTCTTCATAGTTTGTAGTTAAAAGCATTTCCCTTCTAGTAACACATTGCAATGGGTAAATTATATATGCAGATAAGATTTAATTTGGATTTCCAATATAATTACAAAATAAAATATAATAGTCTTCCAAGCCAACTCTTCCATAATTACAGACTGTAAGAATGAACAAAACTAAAGAGAGATCAAGATGGAGGGTTAAATCCTAGGCCATCATAAACAACAGAGACCACAGGGCTTCATTAGGAAACTTGTATAAAGTTCAATTCCTTTTCTCAAGCAGATCGTTTCTCCTGAATTAAAGGCTTGAACAGAACCGAATAATCTGTCAAATTCTTCACTAATGTTATGTATGTAACAGTCACTTTTACAAATATGCACCAAATTTCAGCAAAACACACAGAAACTTACAGAACTGACAGAAATTAATTCTGTGGAGACAAGTCTCTTCCTACAAATTTGCTTTCAGAAACTTTCACAAGATGGACTAGACAGAATCTAGAGAGGCATTTGAGGGGAAGAAACATTCACTTAAAAAAAAATCTGATTATCAGCATGTATGCTTAGTATTTCATAATCACATACAGATATCTGCACTCTTTTATATACAGGCTCTTTAGTGAGGCTCTTCACATGAATATGTACAGCACTGCAGTCAATTTAAAACTAAAATAATCATATTAGCTAGATAAGATCTTCAGACTTAAACAACTTTCATTATTAAAGGAAGCACATGATCAGTTTTTTGTGAGATAGAACCCGCATATATCTTATCCATTGCTAGTCACAAGGATTGAGACCAAACTCGCAACATTTGCATGTGCTGGGAATATTTCCTGTGAGAAAATGTCACAAGGTGAGAAGTACAGAAAAATGAAGAGCTCAGAATTTTTTTCTCTCTATGGCATGGTGCACAAGGCAGTGTTTCTGGTAAATAAGATACAGAGAATGACAAATCTTTCCCTTTTTCTCTCTATGGACTATACATTTTTTCTAACAAATGTATTTCAGAGTGCCAAAGCAAACAGGAGGTAAAAGCCACAGAAAGCTGTTGTGCTTTACCAAAGGTCAGTTTGCTTTAAGGAAGCCTCTATTAAATACAACCTTTAAATTAATGAGGAATAAGGATTCCCTTGCAGCTCCAGCCAGAGCTGTACATGTGAGCAGAGCCCTTATTGACCACAAGGGGAAAGAAGAGAGGCAGACCCCACACTCTGTGTGAAATCCCCTTGAAGGGGTTTCAGGGAAATAGATAATTTTATGGGCAAGCTGGGACTCCACCATTACCACTACTGCACCATCCTGCATGTGAGGATATTACCACATAGAACTTATTCCTTCAGATAAAATTTTTTCTCACAACAAACAAACAGTTATCAGCAACTTTCCTCATCCTGATTTTATGATTGTTGCCCATGTACTAGGGGAGAATACAGCACAGAAGAGACCATCTCATATGCTCATCACAAAGCCCAACAGATACCCAGATCTAATCTGACCTTGCCACTCAGCATGAGTCACTGAGTGACTGAAATAGATGGAAACTACTTCCAGTATTTCTCTCCTGACACCAAAGCCACTTTGAAAAGATTTAGATGAAGTACAGACAAGTATCTGCTAAGTATGTGGACACTGAGGGAGTTTTGAGACATCTCATTACTTCTACTGCTCATTAGTGGATAGGACAGTATATTTCCAACACTTTGTGGTTTTCAAAGGTTTTTTTTAAAACCAAAGTAAAAGGAATAATCAGGATACCACAGCTCACCTGTTCCCTTTGTCATTGAAGCAAGCCTACACTGACAGTTCAAAGCATGTCTGAATTTGCGTTTATCTTTGCGAGAAACAATCCATTACCAGTCGCTAATGATCTTTTTTTTTGCCCCAATGAAAGGAATCTACCTGGGGTTCCATGCTGTTCACAATTATTAAAACATGAAAATTGGACTAACTCTGTTAGGGACATTGATGGTTAACTCTGATGTTAATTAAATGTCAGCTTTATGAAAACTGGAACCAATTCAGACAATGCAAGTCAATCACAGTACTAAAGATGATGCATGCAGCAGCTCATGTCCCAGGACAAGCGTCCTGGATCTCTACTGGCATAACTCATACTGCAGAGGGGCAAGTCCAAAGGGCAGTTTTGACGTGAGGAAACAGACTTGCCTGGAAAGTGAAAGTAACACAGAGCTGTTTCTGATAGCATAGAGATCCTTGCTACAGCAGAGGCAAAAATCTACCTGCCACAAGCTATGCTTGCATCTGGATCTCCTACACACAGACACGCTCAGAATATGGGGCAGCTTGTTATTCTTTCTGCTGCTAGTGCTCTTCATAAAATTATTGGATAAAACAGTATTTTTGGTAGGCATGCCTGTCCTTAAGCCAGTCTTGCTCCATTTGCAAAAGCCACATTCCCCTTTCAAAGACAATGCTGTCTTTTTACTGTCAGCCAAACCACTAGTTGTTTGCTGCTAGAAGTAGTAGCCCTTATCGCAGAGTGCACTCAGGTTTAACTGGAATTAACTTATTTTCCTGTTCCTTCAGTGCTAGTGCCAGTTCTAGGCCAGACTTTGGCAGCTCCCACTCTCCACAGCACAGCATTAGCTGGATGGTCACCATTGCTGCTGCACAGCTACACACACAGACTACTCACCAAAGCACCCAGGATCTTCAAAGTCTCCTCAAAGAGGAGGGCCCCCCAGCCTTACATCATAGAACTGATAAGAAAACAAAACCTCATGCAAAATCTCAGTGTCAGGACTCTTCCTGGGCTGCCCTGCCTGGATCACAGGCGTAGCTGATTGCCTCCTCTCCTAAATAATCTGTCCTCCATAGTTAGACTTGCTCCTTATCTGCCCAATATCCTCTTGACACATGCAAGGACATCCATGCTGGAACAGACCAATGGTCAGCCCAGATCAGCATCCTCTGGGATAGTGGCCAAGACCGGCCCTGAGACACAAATCAATACAAACAATGGTGATCAGCAGGACAAACAGTAGGACAAAGCCTCATTGCTTCCAGAAATTTGGGGCTCAGAGATTTCTTATTGTAGAGGTATTTCTTTGTTTCATACCCTGCAAGGAGGTTGCTGGGGCTGGTGGGGCCTCTTGGGATCCTCCCCACCCAGAGCCAGCTCAGCTGCAGCAGATTGCTTGGGGCCAAAGCCAGTTTTGATTGTCTGCCAGGACAGAGACCACACAATTTTGTGACAAACTCTTTCAGTGTTTAACCACCTTCCCATTAAAAAAAAAAAAGGGGGTTGGACATTTTCTGAAAGTATTAGCATTCACATGCTGCTGCAAAACATTCCAGAGCCTACCTCTGCACTGCCTGAGGAACTGCATGCAAGCCAGTGTATGGGCAAGGGCAATGTTCCTCATGTCTTATAAAGGCTTTAAGACCACAGCATTCATTACTTTAATTGGAATACTCTAAGATACATAATTTTTCTGGTTTCTGGATTTTCCCTATGTTGTTAATAAGGATTCCTGTCTTTGTCATGAGCTGTGGAAGCATCTAGCATTGCTCCATAATACCCAGGGAAACATGATAATTTGTTTACAACTTGCTTATCATAATAAATGCCAAAATATTTCTCATCTCTCACAGTAATAAAAGTCAGGCAAAATGCAATTATTTGCCACAAGATAAATAACCTTTTAATGCTATCTTCAATTCTTGGAACTACTCTCATTGCTTTTTTGCTCTTCCTGTGCATCTGTTGTATTTATTTCTCCCCTTGCCAGGAGACTCCCCATCTACCATATACATTTGAAAGAAGTATACAGGCTAAGAAGGAAGCTTTACATATTTCAGTCTTCAGACTCACATTTTCATAGCAGGAACAAAGACATTAGAATAGAATTATAGAAAGGTTTGGGTTGGAAGGGTTATCTAATTCCAGTACCTGTGCCATGGGCAGGGACACTTCCTGCTAGACCAGGGTGCCTCAAAGCTCCATTCGGCCTGGTCTTGAACACTTCTAGTCACCCACAACTTCTCTGGGCAACCTGGTCCATGGTTTCAGCATCTTCACAGTAAGGAATTTCTTCCTTATATTTAATCTAAACCTACTCCCTGGCAGTTTAAATGCATTACCTCTTGTTCACATGTCCTTGTAAGAAGTCCCTCCCCAGCCCTTCCACAGCCCCTCTCTTGGTGCTGAAAGGTGCTATGAGGTCACCCTGGAGCCTTCTTTTCCAGGCTGAACAGCCCCCAGTTCTCTCAGCCTGATATCACAGGAGAGGTGTTTCAGCCTTCTGACCATCTTTGCTTCGCTTCTGTGGACTTGTTCCAACAGGTTCATTTCCTTCTTGTGTTGGGGACCCCAGGGCTGGACACAGAATTCCAGGTGGGATTCACAAGAGCAGAGCTAAGGAGCAGAATCTTCTCCACTGCCCTGCTGCCCACACTGCTTTTGATGCAGCCCAGGACATGTTTGGCTTTCTGGGCTGTGAACACACATTGTCAGCACATCCTAAGCTATTGATTCACGCCCTCTAACAGATATCAGGGTGATGGAGGCCCCCCATGAGAGCCAGGGCTTGTAAGAATATGAGGCTGCTCCTCTCTATCTGCAGAGGGCCTCATCCACTAGGTTTTCCTGGTTGGGTGGCCTGTAGCAGATCCTATAATGTTACCTGTCCCTGCCCTCCCTTTAGTCCTGACCCATAAGCCATTGATCGGCTCTTCATCAATCCCAGAGCTCCATGTGCAGCTGGTCACTGATAAAAAGGGTGATGCCCCTCTTCATCTTCCCTTCCTGTCCTTCCTACAGAGCATGTATCCTTCCATTCCAACACTCCAGTCCCAGGAGTCATCCCGTCACATCTCTGTGATATTTGGAAATCAGACATAGAATTCTGTATTCAGAAAATAACCTTGTCCATGTTAAGAAACAAACAAAAAAACCTGAGGCTTTGGGAATGGGGGAAGCTTCCATCAGACAGTACAGTTCACAGGAGAACATTCATTTAAACTAAGATGTCATATAGAGAGGAACAAAAGAGCTCACCATGACAAGGCTTAACTGTTGTTCTTTCACCGTGGTTATTTAGTGCAAAGAATAACTCATAGCTACATTAGAGATGGAAGATCAAACAGGGACAAAAGTTAAGACTGTGTGGTGATCCCTAGCTCCTCACAGAGTTTGTTGCAGAGTTTCGGACTAGGTGTTGAGAAAACTCCATTTCTTCTGGAAAAAGCAATTAATGAGCAATCAAGCAGGTTTCTATCTTGGTTGAAAGATGGATAAAAGCGTGGAAAGCTTTCCGTATTAAGGCCTTAAAAAGATTATATGGGATTAAGGCAAATACAATATGACACAACGAGCCCTGTACAAAAAAAAGGGTTGTCCACTTTGAGGTTTGCTGTAATGTAGCTAGAACAATAAATTATATACCAAACATTATCCAAAATAAATCATGGATCATATCTAGTGGTAAATGCATTATCTCTGCTCCTTAAGACTTCTCTTTTTCATAAAAAGCAATCCCTCTAGACAGTCTGAAGAGAACTGAGTGCACTTTTTTCCTGTAACTGTGAGAATGAGGAAATAGGGCTAAAATTCCCATGTGATAAGTTCAATTTCAACAGCTAGAATTTTAATATGGCTACCTAGTTATAAAATATTTGCTATAAAAATTTTACTTGTATTAATGAATTTTTGGATGTTTGCAAGATTAGAAACTGCTATAGAAAGGATTCAAAAATACTGTTTCCAGGCAAACCAGTTTCCATTGTTCTTCTCATAGCTACAACTAGGAAGCTTAATAAAATCCAGCATATCAGATTAGTTTTACAACCTCTACTCCTCTAACTTGTACTACCATGACATCTTACAACAAGTATGGGGCAAATGGGTTAGATCTACAGAATAATGTTATAGTCTTCCCTTCAGACTGATTTTTTGTCCTTTCCTATAATTTTAAGAAAATATTTTCCAATTAATTGAAAGCCATTTAGTGCTCCCACCAAATTACTCCTCAGTGACTCTGAAGCAGATACACTTTCTTCTTACCAAATGCCTTTGATTTCTTCTCTGCACACACAGACATGCACTTAATTAAAACTTTCCATTGAAGTGGCATTAGTTAGGCACACAAGGCATACCAAGTTGCTCTTAGGCTTCCTGCCAGAAAGTCAGCAGTGCTGATGCTTTCCTTCATGTACTTTAAAGTGTCCGCAAAACAGGCAATTTATGGCCACATAAATAAGGAGGCAACAGCCCATGACCACTATCTGCAGCAATACAGCACAGACACAGACGGTGAGTTGGGCCCATTCCCTGGGACTGATTCATGTTGCTGAATACAGAATCAGAATACACTTTAGCAAAGTGTCTTGTGTAACACCATAATAAAATACATCACCAGTATGAGTGTTTAAAAAGGTATCAGGGTGCAGCATAAAAAAAATCCCATTAACAAAGCATGGGACTTGTGCAGATATCTATTATTCACCATGCTGAAAATTTAACCTGGGGATTTTATACACATACAAGCTGGATGCAGACATATCACATTGTGAAATGAGATCTGGTTTTTATCAGGATATTGGGATTTTTGTTAAGAAATAAAAAACAGGATTGCCTTTCGCTCTGATACAGTGTTGTCCTTGTGGGCAGGGATTTTAAAAAGCATCTAAAAAAGGGGAGACATCTGAGAATTCATGTAATTGCCAGAAACGTCTGAAAAAGTCTGTAAGACACAGCAACTGTTTTCATTATATAGTTCCAGTTCTGCTTCAGAAGACTTCAGAGATGTATCTGGCAAGCTAACCCTGAGAGAAAATGTATTTCTGACCACCAGCGCAGCCATTCTTCCATATGAAAATGCAGCAGAGGTTGGATGATGCCACTTAGCTCTGTTAGGTGCTGATTGTCATGTGTGCTTTTCACATTGAAGTTGGAATTAAACAAGGGTGGTTTCAATTTGAGAGTAAGTTTCATATATAGCAGCAATAATAATTCTCTAATCTACAGACTTAATTTCCTGAAAATCAGAGAAATGTTACTAAGCTATTTTTGCAGCCAGAATCCAGCAGGAGCAGCTCTGCTAAGACTAGATATATACCACTAACAGGAGATATCTGCAGGGCACTGAGGCCCAAGCTCAGCATGAAATCTGAGCATGAGGAAAAGTTCATCCTTGCCTGGGAAATTTCTTCATGCTTTCCTGTGCCTGAAGAATTGACTGAATTGGGGCATGAGTACCTTCAACTGAATTCATCATTCAGCAAGGCTGACCTTCAGTTTATATCTTGGCATATTTTTCCTCCAAATGCACTTTTTAAAAAGAAAAACAAAACATTTTCCTCATCCTGCATACTCTTGCTAAAGACTATTATTAGAAAATTCATGTGAAATCCTGATTTCTAGAATAGAAGCAAAAGAATTCCACTGATTATGGAAAGGCAGCAATTTGCTCTTCTGCATGAACTTGAACAGGGTGTAACAGGAAACACATCCCTGTAAAGTAAAAAGCCAAGCCACACACAGAGTATATCTTAAGGTCTTGCTCAGAAATTCTCTGTCTCCTGAATCTTCTAAAGCATAAGGGATCTGGAACCACATGAAGAAAGGTGTCTGCAGTTTTGCTCACACATTTATTGCTTGAGGTCAACTGAGAAACAAATAAACACTTTTCATTCCGCTGCAAAGAAAACAAACTAACAAAAACCAATCCTGTTACTAAGATGTTAGGTCCTTTTTGCATTTTCAAATGCCAGCCTTTGAAATCTTCTTCCTTTTGAAGAAGGAACTTGTGGTATTAAAGGTTAGAGCTGAAGTGCAAGTGTAATCCTGTCATTAAATAATCTGCAGGCAATGATCAGGCACTTCTACAGAAACTTCAAGATACAGCAAATAAACACAATTAGGATAATTAAATACTTCTGAGTATTAGACCTACAGCATGAAGTTGGTGTAGAAATAGAGACAACTTTAACAAAATATACATGCCAAGTTATGTGGTTATCTCATGTAAATGCCTTTAAAAGGCTCTACATAAGACAGAGTAGAGCCTTATTGTAAAATAGAATTCTGTAAAAAAAAAATTGAGAGCATATTAACAATTAAGAAAAAATTAAACAGACTTAATTTTCTTTTACATTTTCATTTCTTAAAACATCCAATATATTCAGGTATTGATTGACTTTTTTTAATTAGGGATGTAGTTGCTTAAAGCAAATTTTTAAAAGCTGTTCACGACTGTGTAAAAAGTTTTTGTGACTTTTATTTGTATGTGTAGAAAGTAAAATTTTTATTGGATGGATACTTAAGCTAAAAATATGTATTTTCTATCTTGTGTTAGATATACAATCATTCTATTGGAGCTTAGGCTTCAGCATATGAACTCTGATTGGGGCTTTTACATTGTACTGGATTGGACTGGGATGCAGTTAATTTTCTTCACAGCAGACCATATGGTGGTGTGTTTTGAATTTGTGATTAAAAAACTGTTGGTGACACATCAGTGTTTTGGCTACTGCTTACACAGTGTCAAGTTCTGCTCTGTTCCCCACTCTGTACCCCTGTCTGTGTCTGTTACACACTGTGCTGCCCATGTACATCTGTATTCTAGACTGCATCTGTTCTGGTTGAATAAAATCCCAGTGTCACAGCTGCCTTATCATTTTACATTAGTCAGCCTGCAGATCCCTAAGCAATGAAACAGTGCAAGAAATTAAAAGTCTATATTTTCGAGCCAGTAGTGAACTTGAAAAGAATCCATGTCATTAGATATTATTTTGCAGTTCACTACCATAACAAAGTTCAGCAATAAAAAAGTTAATTCTGTAACAGAGAAGGAGACACACAGTATGTTATAGCTTCATTCAAGGAGTGTCACTTCCAATTAAAAAGCAAAAGAAAGGGGATGGTGACCACCAAAATTAGGGTGAAACCAGATAATTATTTTTGCACACTTACAAATCCCAAAGAAAAAACTTTGGCATATGGTCCTAGTGTTAAGTAATGGACAGGGCTTTGTGGGCATCCATAGGCCATGCTTTAAAACCTGGCAGGGGTATCAGAACAAACACAGCAATAGTCCAGGTCTAATGCAATTAAAACCATGAAATTTAGAAACCCTGTGTAAAGATGGTCTCCCTGCAACTATAAGAAAAGAAGAAATTAGGCTTATATTATCTTGAAAATAATCTTGAAAACACTACAGTCTGTTCATATCAGGAATTTATAACATAAATAAACATTATTTCCTTAACTTTCTAATCAAAATCAGATATGAGAAAGTCAGTAATTGTCAGTGACTAAAAAGCTGATGTGTCTTTCCAAATCTCATCATCCTCCTATAGCAATCATACTATTTGTCATGCTTAACTATTATCTAAGTTTATAAACATGGCAATATGATTAGACACTGGAAGAGAGGTTTGTTTTCTATTTATCACAAGACTCAAATTGCTGCTGACAGACCTGGCCTAAGAAAATTGACTGTAGCTTTCCAGGATGGCTGATTGGAATACAATTTGGAAAGAAAACTATTTGCCTCCAGAAACAAATGCTGTGTAATGAAACTCTTGGACCACTGGCCAAGACTGACCTGGCCAACCATCACAAAGCACCAAACCAGCCATCAGCACCCAGCAGAAGCTACCAGCTGCACTGGCCACAGCGCCTCAGGCTGGAATCACACCCTATAAATAAAATGCTCTCCATAAAGAAGAGTACAGTTAAAATGCTGAGCTCATATCAGGGCAATCAGAGTCCCTAGAAATCAGAGTCCTTTTGTCCTATTTTCTTTCTTTCTTTCTTTCTTTCTTTCTTTCTTTCTTTCTTTCTTTCTTTCTTTCTTTCTTTCTTTCTTTCTTTCCTTTCTTTCCTTTCTTTCCTTTCTTTTCTTTTCTCCAAAATAGTTTTTGTTAAACCTGGTAACACTAGCCCTCAACAGCCTAAATGCTGGCAGCAGATCACACAAGAGCCTCTCTTAGCTGTATGGACCTTCCTGAGGTTCAAACCAAAGGAGGAGGAGAAGGAGGCACCATACTTATTGCAGGAAACAGACAGAGTTGGATATGGCAGCTAATTTCTAACTACCCAGGGGGACTAGTGGACCCTCAGGACTAGTGGACTTACAGGACCAGTGTGGTATTCTCTGCAAGACCAACTAAAACATATACTATGTGCAAGGCTCTTAACAAAGGGACAAGTGGCTGCAGCTCCAGGAACGGAGCACTATCACACACACACACAAGGAAATGTCCTTGTACTCCTCACATCCTCCTTCTCACAATTGCTTCCTTCAATCTGCTAAACTCATTTAGGGACCAAATGGCTTGGCTCTGAGGGCTGGATTTGTCACTTAGGCTATCTTTTGAAGCACTCCAATCTAGGCTAGAGAAGGAAAAGAAAACTGAGCATGCCAAACTGGAGAAATACTCTCCAGTTGCACAGACAGTTTAAATGAGCTATACAACATGAGGTTTCCAAACTGCAGAACAGAAATAACTGCAGGCAAGATAACTGCATGATAACAGTGGATGGTTGACACCCAGACCTTCTATCTTGGCTCTCATATATTACTATATACTAAAATCTTAAATCTAAGTTTTTTCACTCTGTGAGATCACACGTCTAATTAATTACACACCCATAATCCCAGTGTTATTAATCAATTTTGGAAGCCTTCTCTACAGTCTTAGGTAAAATGCAGTGTTCTCTTGTGGGTCTGTGCCTTTCAGCACAGAAAGTTTAAAATTCTTAGTATCTAGGGTTCCAACAAGACCGACCTTGCAGATCCTGGGGAGGCACTGATTTGGGGTCTCTCTTTGCAGAGCATCTTCCGCACATAAGGTTGGTTCCCACAAAGTAAAAATCCCTTCCTTAAAGTTATTTAAATACTTTTGTGTTCCACATGAGGAGAATGGTATCAGCAATTGCTCTTGAAAGATGGCAGTAAGTATAAAACATGAATAATACAACACACAGGAACTCACTGGTATATGTACTGGCCTCTGCTGTTTCAATGCTGGTGTTTATTGCAGATTAAAGTAATTGGAGAAAAAATAGCACGATAGAGAAACAGATGAGAGGAGAATACAATAACAACACAGAGAACAACAGTTCAGCATTTAAAACCATGGGATCAGCTCTCAAATTAAACTGAAATTAAGAGGAATTCACCTCTTTGTTAGCTTTGTCAGTTCACATTAGCAACAATCTCTTATAAAGCAGCTGAGAAATATCTGCCTCACATACAAAGTTTGTCAAAGCTGTTGTGATTGGAGAGTCACTTTTACCATCCCATCCAACAGGGATTATCCACTAAAAATTAACTTTATATGCAAAATTAAGAGAATGTTATCAATGAAAAAGCAGTTGAGATACTATATACACCTGATAACTTTGTAAGATCTGATGACAGGAGATAACTCCATTTTTGAGTCAAAGTCATACAATTTCATGGAAAGTTTCATGGAGATAATAATTAGTAATGCATTATTAGAACTAATTAAAACCAAATTTTTCAAGAAAATAAACCTTAAGTTATCCTTTCCCCCAGAAAAATAGATTTGTTCTTCATTATATTTCCAAATTAATACAGTATTTCTTTTTAGGAAAATAACTAATGTATCAAAAAAAGATTTCAAAAACTCTCAACAGGAGCAGTTTATTTATAGGAGTTTACAGCCTTTAAAAATAATCAGTAGAACTTCAAGATTTTCTTGGTCACAATAAATAGTTGTCTATGAAAATTAAATCCAAAACATACTGCAATAGTTAGAGCAGAATATCTGACAATCACTGCCTAACTAAAACATGGTACCAATCTCAAGAATACCTGTAATTGTAATGTCCCAGTCTACACATAGAAGGCTGCTATTATGGAGGTCCACTGTGACTCTTTCCCTCCTTTTTTTTATTGCAAGTGATTCAGAACAGTCTGCATAAAGTGAGACACAGCAGAACACAGAACAGCAGAGAAAAAATGAGCTTCTGTTCCCCCAATGCACCTTTTTTTCATAAAACTTTGTTTGTTGGTAGGGAAGAGAATTTCACATGGTCTGTAATATTCTTTGTGAGGACTTGGCATTTGCACAGTAAACAAGATTAAATTTGTGAGGGAAAAGATAAAAAAATTAAATTTCAAGCCTACCAATCAAACAATTCTTAATTTTGCCATTGCTTTATAACACTAAGAAAAGATAAAGAGATGATCCTAGGAGGGAAAAATTGTTTAGGTCAGGCCATAGAGAGTTCATAAGGGCTTAAACTACACACTGGCAAAAATAACTAACCGGCCAAAATATAATGTGATGTAATAAATTATTTCACTTACTAGAATGTCTTTGATTTACTTGAGTGCTAATATTCTGCAGAGACCACTAATTGAAAGTAGAAATCCTCAAATGGGAAGTTTTTAATTGTTACTGAACCCTCTTCAGCAGTTATCTCATACTCACCACACTGACAAAACAACAGATTCTGTCCTTATCTAAAAAAACAAAGTTTTCTTTTACTGGACAGATACCCTAAAAATGTATTGCATTTGCATCTTGTATACGAGGTAGCAGTGTGGAGCTGGCTGCCAATCCACTTCAGGCAGACTCAAAACCCCCTGCTGAAGTCTCGGCCGTGTGAGCGGAGCACAGGAGGACGGGGAGCCCCCGGCAGCGCCCTGACTCCAGCAAGGCTGCAGCTCACACTGAAGCCTCATGCAACTCAAGCAGCAGCTTCAGAAAACCAAGCTGATTTTTCTTATCATCTGACTCATGCAGACATGCAAGATGCTTCTTCATGTGTGCCCCTTATAAAACCAAGCTGATTTTTCTTATCATTTGCCACCTCTGACTCATGCAGACATGCAAGATGCTTCTTCATGTGTGCCCCTTAAGGAAGGGCAAGGCAGCCCTCTTCGCAACAATTCAGAAGAGTGAGGTGTTTCTCCAGGGCAAACATTTCACTAGGCTGCCATGCAACTGGGGCACAAGTGCTGAAGCCTTTGACTAGCTTCTACTAAAAACCCAAAAGCCTGCCAACAAGCACGAAAAACATGGAGTTCACAATGAGGGGAATGGTTTGTAGTATCTTTGTTAGGCAGGGAGATCTCACTGCCCTGCAGGAGACCACAGGTGCAGTAGCTACAACCTGACCGGGTACCTCAGGGTGCCATGAGGGCTCCTGTGGCTGCAGGAGCTGGGGGGAAGCGGGGGCACATTGTCTGATGCCAGATAAAGAGTACCTGATGCTTATCAAAGACACAGGAAGTAGATTCCATGGACTCAAAACTGTCAATTTTTTGGAGACATTTAGGGTACGACATTGAATCACAGAGAGTAACAGATGGACACTACCTTATATCAGTACAGACTCCCTAAAATGACAGAAAAGAATCTATCTTACATTGTGCTTTGCTGTCTTCCATACTAGAAAGCAGGAGGGATGTCCTCCAGCACTAGTGCAGTGGCATTCTTACACATTATACATTTGGCATTCTTGCCTTGGGGATTCTATTTGCCATTTAGGCTACCTGGTCTGCATTCCTCCTACCTGACAAAGTAGACCAGAGCTTTACAGCAAAGAAAACCTAACCATTATAATAGAAAAAGTAACAGATCTAGCTGATGTGTTTTGCATAACAATATTTGTAGAAAATATAAAAATTTCAGATTAGTCACAACAGCCATACTATTTTGGTTTTTTGAGATGAAAAGTATAACAAAAATGGTAGAAACTGACCTCTTAGTGCCAAACATGATGGTGCGGGCTTGTTTCACATTTATGAATGCAGTGCTCTGCACAGGCTGCTTATATTGACCTAGATGAGAAGAAAAAGAGATATTTTTAAATCAAGAAACTCAGAACCTTGATTTTAATATCCTGAAAAATAAATACACATTATAAACGTCTTCAAGTGAAACTTCAGAGAATAGCTGGCAATTTTACAGAAATAAAAAGGTTAGCAAAAGTATGCAAAGGCTAAGAAACATGAGATAAAAGTTAAAAAAAACCCTAAGACTAAATCCTCCTAGTAGGGCTTAAACCTGACATTATTAGAGCAGTTACTCAACAAGAGTTAGGCATAATACTATATGATAGTACAACATCTAAAAGTCCTTGCTTCTTACAGTGAAATTCGTGTGCCCAAGCAAAATGCATGTGCTTTAAAGTAGCTAAACAGGTCTTTCTGAATTTCCAGTCTGAACAAAGCTATATAAATTTATATCTTAACTGTGTTTTGATGCTCAATTTTTTGAATGACTATCTCAGTAAATTAGTATTTTTTTCAGAAAGAAAACCTTATTATAAATAAGAAATTTCCTGGTGTGGGTCTACGTAACACAAGCCTCAGGAAATATCATTATTACTATTACTATTACCATTACTATTACAAAGAGAAATTCCAACTTTTACATTAAAATATGAGATTACAGAATATTAGAATAATTAGGTCAGGAGAAAGTGCCTAGTCCAGCCTTCAGCTCAAGGCAAGTATAATTGGATCATTTTGCTCAGGGGTGTGTCAGCCTGGGTCTTGAACATGCCCACAACCTCTTCTGGAAACCAGTTCTCGTACCTCATCACCACCATGGTAAAATTTTTTTTTCTAACAACTAACCAGACTTTTCCATATTATACCCTATATCTACTGCCTCTTATCATATACTCTTTTATATCATATATACTCTTATATATCATGTGTCTACTGCCCCTTATCATACCTCCAAGAAAAATCTAGCTCTGTCTCCTCTACACCCTTCACTCAGGTACTTGTTTACAGTACTAAGGTGGTCTCTTATCATCTCTTCTGACCCTGAGTTGATTCAGTTCTCTCAGCCTTCTCTTGAATGCCATTTGCTACAGTCCCCTGGCCGGCTCATTTGGTCTCCATAAGCTGACATCCTTCTCTTTCTGGGGAGCCCAAACTGGACATAGTGCTCCACAGTCAGTCTCACAAATACCAAGTGGAAGGCAAGGATCTTCCCCTGACCTGCTGGCTAAGCTTTTGCCCAAGCAGCCAAGGGAAACAGGTGACTTTCTTTGCTGTAAGGGCACACTGCTGGTTCCCATGTAAATTGCAGTTCACTGGGCCCCTCAGATCCCTTTCTGTACCCCTGCCTCCCAGGCATTTGATGAAATGTATCCAAGCCCATCCTTTTACACAAGGTTGTTCCACCCCACTGGCAAAACCTTGCACATGCTTTTGCTGAAGATTCCTGTAAGATTCCTGCCAGCTCATTTCTTCAGCCTGCACAGGACCCCCTCAATGGCAGCACTGCCCTCCAGCAGCTCCTTCCCCAGGCAAGGCAGTGCCTCACTCAGTGTGGGGGTCCCCAGGAGAGGCCCCTGGGGCTCTGCAGCCCCACACAGGCCAGTATCAGCCTCCCTTGTGACCCAAGTCAAGGGCTCCAACATGCAAAGGGCTTTAGCACCTGTCTGTGACAGGGAATGTGCCCTGTGGGGTGCTGAGGCCACCCCTGCACCCCCTCCACACTACTGTAGACAAGTGTGAGCAGAAATGCTGCGTGTCTCTGCTGTGCTGACTGCTGGGACAAGGTTGACACTGCTGCTCCCCGAGAGCTTCACCCTCCCAAAGCCTGATTCAGCCATTCCCAGGAGCAGCCAGAAGCAGCTCCCAGCAGAACTGAAAGCAGAGACTCAAAATGCTGCACAAACTGGGAAGAGCAACCATGACGAGAAGCCCAGGCAGTGCTCTGGATGTCCTGCATCCTCCCAGCTCCTCAAATCAAGCCACTTTTGCAACACCTGTTCACAGCACTCTGGTCCACCAGGGCCTAAGGAGCAGCTAAGTAGCATCTGGAAAGTGCAGGCATGTGCCAGCCCTGCCAGCCTGAAGCTTCTGCCACCAGATCCTTCCCACGAGAATGCAGCAGTTCCCAGCCCTGGTTCACCTCCCTTGTGATTGCCACTGCACTCACCCACTGCCCTCACAGGGCGTAGTATTGATGCTAGTGCAACCTTTCTGCCCTTCTCTCAAGTGTTCCGTGTAAAGCAAAAATAGCTGGCAAATTCAGACATTCTATCCTAGTTTAGTTGATTTGTTAAATGTAAATGTAATATCTAAACACAAAAGTTTTGTCCATCAGGAAGAAGCTGCGATTACATGATCTTGACTGACAGGAGAATTTTTGTCTACAAACTCCCTTCTAAATTTGTAAGATGCTCTGGGGGACTTCACGTCTCCATGTCAGATCAGATAAAATGACACCAGGTGAAATGGCCTGTTACTTCCAGATGAGGAAGCAGCATTTTCACAGCACTATATTTCATTATGGGTTGAGGCAATGACATTTTTGTCTCAATTTACCAGCTGCTCTTAAAGCATTTTCTTTTTTGGTTTGTGTAGGTTTTTTTTTTGTTTGTTTGTTTCAGTGTGTCTCCTCAACTTGTACAGCTGCAACGAGTGGAAGGGAACCTCCTTCTTCCTTTCCATGCCCTCTTGTTCCAGAATCACAGCCTTGCAGCTGGGCAAGAAGCACAAGTATCATCAGCCTGAAGTACATTTTCCTTCCCATGCAATTATTGTCGCTGCCACTTACTAAAACCAGTCCCTCTATACTGAGAGCATAACAAATGCCTGCTTCCAGTTATTTGTCTTGATTGGGAATTTCTGAAGGCTTTAAGTAGGCCAAGTGCCCACTCCAACTGAAAATCAATGGTTTTGGGGCATGTACACTCCCAGCATGTTCTGAGAAGTCACAGTCCAGTTCCCTGTTTGTGATTGTCAGGCTAACCAGAAGCTATGCCTGTACTGTCAGATATGCAGCTCAGAGATGAAACATGATGAGATTAAGGATTGCAACTCAGCCTCTGCCCCAGTGCACGTATTAATTGTCTCAAGCCGTTCAGACAATTGATTATACAACATGGAGCCTAAATGTGCAAATGTGCTAAGAGATCTGAGTCAGGCTTTCCATTTCACTTAGAAATAACAAAGTTCAAACTCAAGAATCCAATTTTCAGAGGTATTTAAGTTGTGACCTAGAAGTCCAGCTCCCATATTTAAAAATGGCACAGTTGCTTGTGATCCCGTGAGCATCAGTGGAACTTTGACATGGAAAATTTTAAGCCAAATTTATTCAATCATTTGATGATCTTTTCCATTTCCAGTAAATAACATAATTCACAAACATCTTACATTAGTAGGCAGGACTGCCTTTATGTTTGCAAGAACTTTAACTGAAGGGCTCTGATGCTTTCTGTCTCTTTTTGGATATAAATGAAAATGCTAAGGATTGATATAAGGTACTGAAGTTCTCAGGAAACAGGACTATTTGAGGGAAACCAACAGGTATAAAACTGATGAGTAGCTGAAGCAGGTTCCCTTCCCCTGAAGGTGAGTGGTGCAGAAGTTGGAAGAGGAAGGTGTCGTATACAGAATCAGTGAATTGTTTAGGTTGGAAAAACCCTTTAAGATCAAGCTCAACCATTAATGCAGCACTGCTCCCTATCTCAGCAGAAACTTTGCTGCTCTCATCAACTTCCTTTTCCTCCAGACACAACTACCCTTCCTGGGGAAAAAAAAGGAAAAAAAGGACTGATACAGTAACACAATATATTAAATGAAACACTAATTCAAGCTTTGGACTCTTTTTCCTTTGCACAGAAAGTTTTTGGTTTTGCACAGAAATGTTTCCCACAGCATTTCTCTGGCTTATTGAGGGTACCTGTGTCAACTGCTGCCTTTCAGCTGAATCTGCTCCCTCTTTGGTGGAAGGTACTGTCCTCAGGGCAAAGTGGCACAACAGCCTTGGAAAACCACCCTCACTTTCCTGTGAACAGTCACTTTGCATGGAAGCAGATGTGAAATATATATATATATATTTATCTGCTTGGACCTAAATTCTGAAAGCTATGACTTAACAGCAATAATGATTTCTAAAATGTCTTAAAGAGGCCACTAAAACTGGCACAAAATCTCAGCAAACCTTTTCATTTACACCAGATATATTTAAGTATAATTTACAGAGATTCACTCTGACTGCTTAAAGCCATGCAAATCTGAGCACAAGGATCAAGAATAAAAATATTTTCAGTTAAGAAACAATTGTATTATAGCAAAAAATATGGCAAATGATGTTCATACAGAATTACACAAGAGGATCTTTGTCAAAGGCCTGGAGAAGGCGATGGAATGCACAACCATCCAGTTTGCAGATGGCCTCAAATTAGGGGAGATCAGTTTATATGGTCATAATCACACAGACTCACACACAGAATCACTTGGTTGGAAGAGACCTTCAAGATCATCAAGGCCAACCCAGCCCTAACACCTCAACTAAACCATGGCACTGAGTGTCACATCCAGTCTGTTTTTAAATACATCCAGGGATGGCAACTCCACCACCTCCCCAGGCAGGGGGAGAACTTTAGTCCAGAAGTCTAAACTCCAGAAGTTCTAAAGTCCAGAACTTTATCACTCTTTCCATAAAAAACTTTTTCATAATATCCAATCTATATTTCCCTGGGTGCAGCTTAACAACAGGACAGGGCTGCCACCCAGGGAGCGTTGGACAGGCTAGAGGCATGACAGGGTTCTCATGAAATTCAGCAAGGACAGATACAAAGCCCTGTATTTGGGAAGGGAGAAACTCTTGCAATGGCATAGGCATGGCACTGCCTGGCTGGAAGGGCAGCAAACTGAGCATGAGTCAGCAGCGTGTTCAGGCAGAGAGACGGTAAACAGCATTCCAGACTTTATTAGCAGGAACCTGGCCAGCAGACAGAGGGGAGGGATCATACTGCTTTATTAAGACGTCATCAGACCCTTCCTGAAGTACTGCGTCCAGTTCTGCAGCCTGCCCTTGAAGCAAGAAGGACTCTGATAAACTGGAGCAAGTTCAGGTGAGCATTGAACCTCATGTCCTAGAGAGGTTCTGCAGCCTCGCTCATTCGAGTGTCTCAAAACTTATTTCAATAAAGCTCTGAACAACCTGGACTGACCTCACAGCTGACCTTGCTCTGGGCAGGAGGACGGGCTAGAATCCTTCAGAGGTCACTTCCAAATTGAGTTATCCTGTGATGCTACAAGTCTAGGTATAAAGAAGGGAAAACATAGAAGGGGATGTGAAACGATGGTTGAAGCTGAGATCATTAAAATATAATGCTGGAACAAATATATTTGGATATAGGATACAGGATAACAGATTGTTTTCTGCTTGAAGGAAACAGCAGGTGTAGCTTCTGTCACTAAATCCACACAATATATTCAGTGCAGTGTAGCTGTGCTCTATCACGCATTCCCTGTTAGATCATTCACCTCTGCCTGTAGGCAATTCAAGACAAACCCTAACTACTATAATAGGAAATAATTTCTTTGCATGATCTCTGTGGGCATGCTAAAGAAATGTATTGATTTTTAAATTGGAGAAAAAGACAGGAAAAAAAACCCCAACATTTGCCCTGGGTATTTAACCCTTCTTCACCTTTGTGGTAGCACATAAAGCTTCCTTTCCTAAGATTTCAGGATAAAGGGACATTTTTCTACATCTTTTAGATGGTCTTAAAATCGAAGTTCCTTGGAAATCTAAAATGGGGGAGATGGGGATAAGACTGCTAAAAACTGCTTGTCCTTCTCTAGGCACAATTGCTGAATTGCTGGTCCATCAATTATTCATTATTAATTAAGCAGTTGGTGTGGAGAAAACGGCATGAATACAGAAAAGACTCACAGGCAGTAGCCAGGACCGGTCAGGTTTTCATTATTTTTCTTTATTTACAAAGATTTATAAAGCTTGATAAAGTTTCTCCCACCCTCCCTTCTTTCCTGGCTCAACTTCACTCTTGACTTCTGTCCCCCCTCTCAGGCAGCACAGGAGGATGAGGAATAGGGGTTGTGGTCACCCCAAAATGCTTCATCTCAGCTGCTCCTGCTCCAGGGTGGGGTTCCTCCCACAGGAGCCAGCACTTCATGAACTGCTCCAAGGTGGGTCCTTTCCTAGGGTGACCTGTGATCCCTGCAGGGGACCCCTGCAGGTCCTGTGACCTGTGCCAGCAGACCTGTGCCAGCCTGGGCTCCTCTCCCTGGGCTGTCTGCGGGCTGCAGCCTCCTTCAGAGCTTGCATTGCTGTGCCAGGGCTCTCCACTGGCTGCTCCACCATGGCTCCCCATGGGCTGGGGAGGAGCAGCTTAATTTCTTCTGCTCTTCTCCACAGGCTGCGAGGAAACTCTGCTCAACACCCAGACCACCTCCTCCCCCTCCTTCTTCATCTTGGTGTTTACAAAGCTGTTCCTCTCTCTTTCCCCTCACTCCTCTCTCACAGCTGCCCCACAGCTTTTTTTACCCTTTCTTATAATTGTTATGACAGAGGCACCACCAGCATCACTGATGTGCTCAGCTTTGAGCAGCAGCAGGTTCACCTTGGAAAATCTGGAGCCAGCTCTGTGAGACATTGGGATGGCTCCTGATGTCATCTCAGGGAAGCCACCCCTGCAACTTCCCCACTACCTTGCCAGGTAAACCCAGTTTTACTTCTGTCTGATTACAAGGCATTTGAGAAAATGTATCAGATTTCCATATGCTGCAGACAAAATATAACACAGTTATATAATTTACAGCAGCAGAGGGAGGACTGCAGGGATCATAAGTAATTCCATATAAATAAAGATGTAGAGATAAGACAATTGCTGGGACCAAAGCTGATGAACTGCTCTTTTCTGTACTCTTCTGCTCTATTATGAAATGTAGTGGCACTGTAAGGTAATCCAGTATTTCACAAGCATTGTATTTTTTAACAGACAAACACCCTCTCTCCTCAGAATAAAAAAATGTCAGCTAAATGTGATCAGCAGCAGGGCACAGAACTGTACAGACCTGAGTCTCCAGTCAGCCAAACCAAGGTAGAAACTTCTGGAGGATAGAGAAATGAAGATAAGCTTTGGCTGTAATTATCTGAACTAATTCAAGAGACTAGAGTGAGTACAACTCAGATACATAAAAAAGAATATGTCAAGTACATGAATTTATTAGCTATTATTGTAAAAGCAGGCATAACGGGGGGAGGGGTGGGGGGGGTGGGTTGTACCAAATTACAGAAGCTAGAGACAACAATAGTAGTAGATTCATCTTAGGAATACATAGATTCTGTTCTTCAAATTTTGACTTTTAAATAATGCTATGATAATGATTTTCATTTTAGCTACAGCTCCAGTGGTAATTACTTATATCTAAATCAAAGATGTCACTTAACTATAGAGAAATAGTGATTTCAATATATCAATTTCTTATTAAATAGACACTCAAACACTTTCATTTTGTTTAGCTTGTTATTCAAAAAGAAGAGAATAAAAAGAATGACATTTATTCAATACAATGTGAAGAGTATTTGTGCTTAGTCACTAGCTGGTTGAAGATTATACCCCAAGATTTGATAATGCAGGTTTTCCTAACTGTATTAAATAAAGCTGTTCTCAGTTAATTTGCTAAGTCTCCCCTAATCAGCTGCCAAGTCCATCTATTTATTCCTATGTTACCAACACCAAAATATCCCTTTCATTCATAATCACTGTGGTTGTCTCACTGCCATTCACTTAATGACATTAATGGTTTATCTTTTGAAAGTCACAAATACAGAAATGACAACAAAAAATATTTACAGTACCTTATTTTCCTTTCACAAATTATATACATCCAGTTTTGCTGCTTTCTGCTTCTGCTCCTTTTGAAGATGAAAGCTGTACAGTGAAGTTCTCAGCTAGAATCAGATCCAAGAGTGCTGCTGCCTATAGACTCTGCCACTCTCAGACCAAAATTTTGGGCTAGATCTGTAGGAACTAGTAAAGAGGTCTTTTAGATCAAAGTTTACCCTTTCAATTTGGTAAATACCTAAAGTATTCCACTTCTTGGCACTATGCAGCTTTCACCCCCTCACGCACAGCTGTAGCTAAGGTGGATTTATCGTGACACAAAGGCTCATGTGTGACTGTGGCCTCTAAAGGCAATTTGTCACTAATTTCTCTCTCAGTACCGCCCTGAAAAACACTGGCTGAAGCCACAGTTCTAACTTTCCACTCCTAAAGATCAACAGACAAGTTCTACTGTTTTTCTTTTCAAGCAGAAGTTACAAAATTAACTCTCACAGAGGATACTATTCTTAGAAGACACGTTTATTTATTTTACAAAGGCAGCAAAAAATAGAGACAAAAAACCCCACCAGGAGTACCCCAAAACTGAAACCGTCCAAGGATATGCTCAGTGAAGAACATGCTCAACTTTTAAGGTTCTATTTGGTAGAACAAACAATAAGTGGATCACAAGAGTGTCAGAAATTTAATGAACACAGAAGAGTGCTAAATAGTTAAAAGTTATCAGGAGACTACTTATTGCTTAATCTTTGTCCAAAGCAAAATATGATGTACTTAAGCCATTTCTAATATATATTTGCCTAACTATAACCTGTTGTTAAAAACTTCAAAGGATGGAGATTGTACAATCTGAAATCCTTTCTGATTCTAAACATTAGATATTTGTTCCCTGTCACAGCTGCAGCTGACTTGTAGCTGCCAAATAAATTTGGTCATATCAGACCTTCAACCTCAGCCAGCCTAGAGGTAAAACAAGTGCTGGGATGAGGTAGGGACAGGTTGGATTCAAATCTCCACAAGGACTTCACCAATCACCTTCCACCCTAAGCTGCAGACTGGTCAGGAAGCCGGGCTGGGTGGGGATCAGGCCGATCAGAGTTTAGATCAGGGTGTTTCAAACCTGCTGTATGAAGTAAGTTTGAACAGTAAAGCTTTGTTGTCACATGGATCTGAGGGTCCCTGGTCTCTGTCTCCCACCACTGACCCCAGGAAAAGCGTGGCCCCCCATGGAATAGTTCCCAAAACCAGAATTCTTTGCCACAACTCAAGTTTGTTATTTGTTACTTTCCCAGCAGACACAGAGAACAATTCCTTAGTCTTTCTCACAAAATCACTTCACGTATTTAAGTACTTTTCCCATGTGTCCCCAGTGTTTCTTTTTGACACAAAACATCCACTTAAAATTAATTTTTTACTAGACATTATATTTTTTAGATTTCTGATCATCCTTATTCACAGTTCTGATCACCCAATTCACATTGTGGATGCCCAAAACTGGAGGTGATATTCAATGCAAACTGAGTAAAATAGAAATTATTTATATCTTTCATATAGAAATGCTAGTACAATCCATTAGGGTATTTTTCTTCTTTCTCATCAGTCTACATCAGCAACTAACATTCAGTTTGCTGTCCTTCTCTCAGGATTTTTTCCCAGAGTTCCTACACAGCTAGTCATTCCCTGTCTCATATCCGTAAATTCTTGGAACTCAGCAATATATCACACTTCTCAAAACGGATTTATTAATGTGATTGCTTCAGCTAGCTCCCTATATATCTTAGTGTGGAAATCATTAAGCTCATGGGAGTTAAGGTTTGACTAATAAATAAAAAAAAAAAAATCTAGTCCATCAATCATCTGTGGGGCTAAAATATCTTTGACACTAAAGCTAGAACAAGTAGTCCTAATGCAGCATATTTTACCACCATCACCCTGTTCACTGTCATGTAGAAGTGCAGGAAATACTGCACTGCTGTTAACCTCTGCTGTCCCCAGGCCAAGAACTGGTACTAACAAACCAACTCAAAGAATACATTAAAATTATTTTTCCATCCTTTACATCTTCAGATAAGAAATGTCTTATCTGAATTGCACTAGAATGCAATTCTAGTGCAAGATATTTCTCTATTTTCTATGCCTCCTTTTGCCTCTTACTCTTGCAGCTTTCACCTTACTTCCTCTACTGCCCTCCCCATGCCAAAAAAAAAAAAAAAAAAAAAAATCAAGACAATCAAGACTACCAGACTCTCATATTCTGCAACAGCAGTGTAGCCTTTGACCAGGCTAAAGAAATGTCTTGCACAGTCCTGAGCTGCTACAAGTTTGCCAGATCTCTGTGTCATACATAACTTTGTCTAGCAGCTTTATTACCATGGGTACAAGGAACAGACCACAGAATCATAGAACATGTTCAGTTGGAAGGGACCCACAAGGATCATTGAGTCCAACTCCTGGACACCCCAAAAGTCACACCATGTGCCCGAGAGCACTGCTCAAATGCTGCTTGAACTCTGTCAGGCTGGTGCTGTGACCAGTTCCCTGGGGAGCCTGCTCCAGTGCCAACCAGCCTCTGATTTCCACCTTTTTCCTAATCTGACCTAATCCTCTTCCTGGCACAACCTCAGGCCATTCCCTCCAGTCCTGTCACTGCTTACCACAGATGAGCCCCCAGGTGCTCAGCCACTCCTGACAGGATGGTGACTTCCAGCCCTTTCACCAGCTGTGCTGTCCTCCCCTGGCCACATTCAAGCACCTGCACAGGCTTCTTAAATGGCGGGGTACAGAACTGTGCTCAGTGCTCAAGATGAGGTCACATCAACACCAAATAAAGTGGGATCATCCCCTTTTTAGCCCAGCTGGTGATGCCGTGTTTGATGCCCCCCAGGATGCAGTTTGCCCTCTGGGCTGCCAGGGCACACTGCTGGCTCCCACTGACAGCCTGCCCCAGATCCAGCACTCCCAGATTCCTTTCTGCAGGGCAGCTCTCCAGCCACTCCTCTCACAATTTATACTTGTGCCCGGTGTAACTTTGTCCTAGGTTCAAAATCTGGCATTTGGACATGTTAAATTTATTATTAGGAAGGTAGCAGAGCAGAGAAAGAGTTAAAGCTAAGTATTAATATGATCCCTTCAAGTATTAAAAAACATCTCTCAGACCACATAGGCTGTTGGAATGAACAACCCATAAGGCTACTCACATCAAATAGTTTATTAATAAAAAATAAGATACTTAATTTGGCATTTGAAACTGTGTTCCAAGAAAATTGTGCATGGTATATAACTCCTCCCATGAAAAGGCTAAACATGGGAATTACAGATATTTAATATAAACACTTGTGCCTATTCCACAGTTTAAATTATCGCATCTATTCACCAATAATGGTATTCCTATTGCTACAAGAAGTTTATAACATCACCAGATTATAATTTTTACAACTTCTATGGGAGACATCAGTCTCAGGGTTACATTTTCTCAAGTGCTGATAAATTCCCCATCTGCACTCCAGCTCAGTTGACAGCCCCTCTGGGTTCCAGGTACGCCAAACACAGATGGTTGTTCTGCAGGGTTTGAGAAAGGGCTGCTCAGATATCAGTTAACTATAATGAAGACCAGGTCCCTGATTGCCAAACTACCTTCAAACACAGGATCCACAACCTTTTTTTCCAGGATGACTTTAGGGAGACAGTATCACAAGAGGTAAGACTATCGTAGCCCTGGCACATCCCTGGCACTCCAAAAGATGGCTACTGGAAAAACTGAAAATCATCCTTGTCAAGGGTAATGTAGGTATTACAGGATTTTGCAACCAGAATAAGCATTTTGGATAATGTGGGAAACTGATTACAGCTGATTAAGAATAGAGGTCAAGCTAATGATTTTGGGGTAAAATCTCCTGGAGTGGGTCAAATGCAACTCTTGGAATAGCTTCAAAGGACTCCATTGAGAGTATCTCCTAAAAAAGTGCAAAGATGCCACAGTGGGATCTGAGCCCAGGAAATCCCAGTTGTAGAGATGCCATAGCCTTCAGCAAGCCAGAAAACCAGGAAACCTGCAGGCAGGCTGCAAATCCTGGCACACCTAATTAAAAAACCTGAGACACTACAGTGTGTGCAAGTGAAACTGTTCTTGCATCTCTTTCCTGGCATGTTATTCTAAATCAAAATTTATCACAACTGTTTAAGAATCTTTGGAAAGCACTGCTTTTTCCAGGTTCTAGATATTGGGATGTTCTGTTTGGACAACAGCCTGCACATCCATGTCACTACCCTGTAAGAGTCTACAGCTTCAATAAAGTCAGACTTAATTACAGGTTTTGGGAGTAAGACACAAGCAATGAATAGGTGATTCTGGTTGCCTTTGCACCCTGAGGAATCAAATATGTCTGTTGCATAGTAGGTTCTGAAAAAATTAGGAACAACCTGTTAGAGGGAAACATGCCTAGTGTAGCTCTACTGTAACAAAAACATTGCACATTATCACAGAAGATCAGGAAAACATTGTAGGATAATTGAATTGATGCTCAGATTTGAAAACTAAATAATGTAACAAAAGCTAAAGGATTTTTCCAAATATTTATAATCAGAATGTTACAGTTGTATCGCAAATTTTTCAAGATACCAACCAAACCAAAAGCTAAATGTAAAATTAATAAAAATCAAGCAAGAGATAACAAAAACAGAAGGAAATTGACTCTTAGAAATACTTTGAAATTCCAAATTTGTCAAGAACTGATAAAACTACTGCTGCAATTATCTAAATACATGAAAAGAATATTCCTACAAGCAGATAAATGCAGCATTCTTGGGTTTATTTTGTCTGAGAGAAGAAATCAAAATCTGATCAATAAGAAGTCTTATTCAGCTTTATTTATGAGCAGCTTGGAGCAACCATACATAAGTCAGATGTTGAAATACATTTTTCGAAGTGCTGAGAAAAAATAAAAATTAAAAATAAAGTCACCAAGCTGTATAGAGAAGACTAAAAAAACATTTTTCCTCCATTTGTGCTAACTTGCAGTTCCTCCTGTTAACAAAATGAATTTTGTTAGTTTGTTACTTTGTACACAACAATAAACTGTTTTTTTCTTTTTTTAACACTTTAAACATATTTCTTTTTTTAGGATTTTTTAAAAATTTATTTCACCAGCTAAGACTGAATAACAAAACTGAGGATCAGTTTATTCTTAAGATCTTTCATGTAGGTCAGCTGGGAGGCACAGTCAGCAACTCAGAAGTAGAGTCAAGAGGGATGTCATTGCCCTTGGGTAGCCAGCATTCATCACAGCAGGCAGCCTTTATTGTCCAGCGTGCTGTAATAGTTTCTCAGTAGGGAAGGCAGCATGTAGTAGCATGATGACGTGCAAGATAATGCCTAAAAACACAAAACTGTTTGAAAGGGTTTGTTAGGAGGGAGTGTTTACAGTGGCAGTGGAAGGGAAGAAAGGCAGAATGACCTGGTTCTCTTTTTAGTCATGAACGCTGGTAAACATTTTTCATTCTGTATCATGTTCAGGGAACCCAAATAAGTTTCCTTCCATTATGCAGTTTTTATTTGGTCATTGCTTGCTTACCTCTCTTCTGCAATTCTCTCCTTAACTCTGCTATTTATGACATCTTTTTTACCCAAAAGAGAAACTGAATATAAGCAAGAAACGCTTAGGTCTTTAACATACAACAAACTGCTTCATAGTTCCTTGTATGATAGGCAGATCAATCTGTCACTGAATGTATTTTACTTACTTGAAATGGCTGGAGAAGCTGAAGTCACAGAATCATAGAATGGTTTCTGTTGGAAAGGACTTGAAGAGATCATCCAGCTCCAATCTCCCTGCCATGGGCAGCAACACCTTCCACTAGACCAGGATGCTCAAAGCCACCTCCAACTTGACCTTGAACACTTCCACTGACAGGGCATCCACTGCTTCTCTGGGCCAACTCTTCTAATGCCTTACCATCCTCACAGAAAATCATTCCTTCTTTATCTAATCTACTCTTTTTCAGTTTAAAGCCATTGAAGTCAGTTATGACTTCATGAGACATTAGTCAGAAGTGACTTCATGAAGTCACTTTATGACTAATTAGAATTAGCTGAGGAAAAAAAAGAAAACAAAAAGGTTTACAGCCAATAATTTTATGCAGGAAAATGGGTAACTCAGATCCAAAATCTTTCTCTGAATATCTGGCCATAGTACAGCATGTTAAGCCAAATTGCAACTGACTGCAAATTTTCCATTAGAGACAAAGGTGCTGTGCACATGGGTATTTGTGCACACACGTGAACGTGAGCAAAAAAGGTAGTGCTTGGCAAGATAGACATTCTCCTGTTTCTCAGTAAGTCTCTTCCAGATTTCCTTGAATCAGATTCTGAAACTCTGTTTACAGCTTTATTCCTAATTAAGCAGCTCCACTCACCTCAAGGAACTCAGTTGCTATACAGTGTGAATTAAAACGGCAGCAGCTGGCATTCTACCACATGGAGTAACGATAGATTCAGTGAAGGACTAAAACACCTGAAGTCAAGATCCAAAATGCCTTCCAGAAACCTGTAAGCTTTTCTAGTGATGCAAGGCGACTCTGATATCAAGTGCAAGAGGCACGAAGCCAAGACAGGGAGTAGGTGAGACAGATGCTTCAGTCTGCTATAGAGTTACTCAATTTTGCTTTACAGAGTATCTGTCCACTGATTGCAAGATACAATGTGCCAGGACAGGATGTGCAGCATGCCATCTTAGCAGTGGTGCAATAGTCTCCAGCATCAGAGCCTACTCTTTTACTTTGGGAAGATGCAGGAGTTCACTAAGCACAAAGAAATAAGCAAAGCTCCTGCAAGATTTTGGGAGACTTCACAAATAAATTAATATAAAATCAATTAAAAGTTCTTCTGATAAAGATATTACTTAGCCATGTGCTCTTTGGTCAGCTTCAGGTATACTTTTAGTTTAAAAAAAGAAGAAAGAATAAATTGATTACTTCTCTGTTAGCAGGGGAAATTGGCTGCAGCCAGCACTTCTGAGTAATTCACACTGTCTAGCTACTTGTTTCTGGATTTGACATTTTTAAATCATGGGGTAAAAAGGTCATGTAAAAGGAAAATGAGTTGCCACACACAGCAGTAGTTAGATCCACAGTCACCACTACACTCTTACTCTGCAGCTGGGATTCATGGATCAAGTGCTGATACTCTGAATGGGCATACAGTAGGAAAAGCTATCCAGGGACTTAACTTTTCATAGAAAAGGCAACAGGAATACTATCACCCCACTGCCAAACTAAAGCACCACTGACACAAGAATAGATATGATTGACAGGGTATAAACTGGGTTGAGGAAAATGCAAAATGTGAAATCTGGTCCTATTTTCTTGGTAAAATCTCCACAGTATTACCCAACCTGACACCTTTTTGGTTGGCTTAATCTTAGAAAGATAAAGTTATGCAAGCAAACTTCCAAGGATGAGATGTCTCTGAGATTCCCACTAAGTAACTTCTGCTTTCGGTGTGAGAAATGGAAGATGCAAGCCACTGGATTATTATTTTACATGTCACAGCAGTAACATCTTTTTAATAATTTTAATTCCTTCTCAAGTACCTTATTAGGAAACAAACCTACTTTATGTTCCTTCAGTCTTGCAGATGTTTTGCTTTCACACAATTATGATATAGTCATACTGCCTCTCAAGACAGTCTCTACTGAGAAGCCAAATTAACACTCAGCACTTTAAAGAGGTAGAATTTAAGAGTTTGGTGTTCACTTTTTTTCAGCCAACTAAATGACAAGCATGATTTATTTTGCCTAATAAAAACAAGAATAAAAAAATGTAATAGAAAAAGACAACAGACCCAGCAGTGGAACACTTAAATACAGCTTGTTATTAATCAATTTATTTCACACAGTGGTTTCTAAGCAGCACAAGTGTATGTGTACTGTGAGCCCATAAAAATAATGGGAGTGAAAAACTGGACAGTAATTCTTAAAGGATGCTGATCACTGAGGATTAAAAGCATTGCATAAGAACATGAAAACAGCACTAGGCCCTCAGCTGTGGGATAATGCAGTTATTTGAGAAATCTGTGGCAGAAAGCTCTGGCTTCCATTTTTTTTTTTTTGGTGCAATTTAGGTAATGGGGAAAATGCGTTATGCTCTTCTGAAGAGGCAGTGATGAAGCACATCCACAATGAGCAAGGTCAAAAACTGTATCTGTTTACAAACAGGCAGATTACAAATCTGCTAACTTGCATCCTGAAAGCTCCTTACTAAGTCAGATTAACATGGAGTTTCTGTTTATCATCCTGACATAGCTAAAGAACATAGCCCAAAGAATACAAATCAATCCCTGTTTTAGATACTGTAAACTTCACTAAGAGCTGCCTGCCTATTTCCTGAATTTACAGGAGAATGTGTACAATATTTCCAAAAAGCTATATAGGAATCACAACTCACCTATCCAGGCTCATCAACTGTAATCTCATCTGTAGCTTAAATGGATTTCTGAAGGTTGAAAAAATAGTTTACTATATTTTATTAATAACTAAGGCCTTCAGCATATGTATGTATACAAAACGGAATTAAGAATCTCTTTGGCCAGCAATGAATAAACAGAACCACCATGTTGAAATGCATAAATCTAGTATGGGGCACAGCCCACTTATGGAGGTTTATGGAGATAATTACTTTAAGTCATTCAGGACTAAGTATATGTAGCAAATTACAGTGATTGCCTGGATTGCCCTGCCTGTCACCCCATCATAGGGTGTTACAATGGTTCTGCCTTTTTGGGAAGCAGAACTACTGTTTAGAAGCATATTTGCTTCTGTCAGAAATCCCATTTTGCAGTGAATGCTGTTTGTCACAGCTCTAAATGTAGTTTTTAGAACTGACATCCTTCCTTTCACTAAGATTAAATTAAGGGTGCAGAAGATAGAAATTAAAGACTCAATATTACATATACACAGAACTTAGGAAAAATTTGGTTCACATATTCTGCCTTGTAATAAACTAAATATCCTTTCCTCTAAGCCCTTAGTCTACTTCTGGGTTAGAGAATGCAAACCATCACTGTTCAAAATACGTTGGTTTATGAATGCACAAATACACACGGGAGAGAAAATAGAAGTGAACAAATATCAGTACATATGTTTAAGAATGTGAGCTCCAGGTGAATAAAGCAGCCCAGATGGCAAGTGATGGTGGCAGAAACATGCTCTGGGTCCACACCTGCTCCCAGAGGGACCTCCTAGCAGGCATCCCTGCAAGAAATCACAGTTTCCCAAGGAGGGGTAGGCAAAATCTGGAAAACAGAAAGATTTTACAGAAGGGACACACTCCCACGAGACTGTGAGGAAAGAGAGCAAGCCACTCACAGAGACTACTGAGTATCAGATTTTGTCTGTGATTAGGCTTATCTTTAAGCTATTACATTTTTATTTGCTGCTATGTGTCTATGACCTAACTATTGTATTTTGCAGCAGCCATATGTAGGTAAAGATTAGAAGAGATCATTCTTCCTGAAAAAATAGTCTTATCTTTTATTTTCTTTTTATTTTTCCTAAGCACTTTACAAAGGAAAATTAAATCTAAAATTAAAAACTGCAACTCACGAGACTGTCTTCAAGATTCTGCTGAAGAACTTCTCCTTTTTTTTTTCTTTTTGCCTTATCTCAGTGCTACATTTTTCCCTAGTTTTCTTCCTGATATGAAAGGATGCTTCTGGGCTTCTTTTTGTTAATTAGAAACAAGATCTCAAGACCAATCTAGCAACATCAGAAGAAGCTATTCCCTCCATGAATACTTCACAGTGATCCTCTGTTATATGACAGGAATTTTAAATATTGTAAAAAATTGCTCACAAAAGGCTGAGCCTAAATTACCAACTTTCAATTGCATATAGAAGAAACAACATTTCACACAATACTAGACACAATACTTCATCTGACAGCTAAAATGCAATTAGAAAAAACTTAAACCTTCCCATTCAAACTGAACTATAATTTCCAAGTAGTACGTGCAATAGAACCTAAAGAATTTGCAAGAAATCTAGGTCAAAGCAATTTTATTTTTGACTTTGTGAAATAAAAAAAAAAATTAAGAAAATTGATGAATCCGCATGAAAATTAACATGTTTGAGAGAGAGAGAGAGAGAGAGAGAGAGAAAGGCACAAACATACTCAAGACAAAATAGATCAGCTTGGACATGAAGCAGTCTGAAACTGTATGTACACACCTAAATATACTAAAAAAGATTTCCAAAGGAGTCCCTCTTTATCTAACATACCACTGGTCCCAGGTCCCAGTCCCAATTTGAAACAAAAAACTTCAAAACAAACTGCACCAGAATAACAGTTTGGATTAGTATCTTCTCCAGATGGAGTTTTCAACTTTATGAGCAACAAGTAGCATGAAATCTTGCTGCCAAAATTATACCCACTCCATTCTGAGCAGAGGAAGAAGCACAGAGATGAATGGAACAATGTAGGTTGCACTGAATACACATCTAAAACAGGCTTTATCCTAAGCACTTGAAAGAACATGTATATTGAATGACTCAAGATATCAACATCAGAGCATTCACTAAAACACAGACTAGAAAAATTCTAAGTAAATGTGTATGACAAGACCAGAGCTGGATCAAAAAAGTCCATCAAACTTCCTAACAAAAGCCTGTAAAATCAGTTCTGTGCTCAGGTTGTACATAGAAATTTGCCTCAGTCAAACAGAAAAAGCAGACTGATTTCACAGAAGGGAGCTTCTTGACTCATAAAACTGAGGTCATAAAGTCACTTCTCAAGAAGAAATTAAAATATAAAACAAATTAAAATTCACCACTGGAGTAATGAAATAGCACATAGGTTTACTTTGTCAAATGAGAGATATTGTAGAAAATGTATGAATCACACTGACAAGGAAGCAATTGAGCAAAAACTACAGCATTTTCAAAAGTAAGAGGCATAAGACTCACAGTTAGATACTCAGGAAATTTAACACCACAACTGGAGAAATTTAAAAGCAGGTTATATCAATTCCAAAAGGATCACTGTAAAATATCAGAAAAAAATGCTCAGTTTGTTAGCATGCACCTAACATCTAGTTTTGCAGCCAAACACCTAACAATGACTCCTTGCTTTTAGTTTTCCTATAACAGCACATAAACAAAAAAAGAAGTTAAAGGGTTGAATTCAGTTACCTGTACTGCCACTTACAAAACATAAAAATGAAAAATGCCATTCTTAAACTTAACCTGAAAAATAAAGACATAGTATTTGTGAGGGCTGAATTTAAGAAAATAAGGCAGTATGTCAAGTAGTTAGGATCATTCATGGATGGAAAGATAGGCACTGTCATTGGGAAATTCAAGAGCAAAGTTCAAATTTAGTTATGCAGAATTCAATGATGGAGCCTGGCAAGATAAGGTCTTGTGTTCACTGTGCCCTGGCATGCAACTTTTTGTCTGATTTCTTCCTGAAAAAATACTCACCACACACAGCTCTTACTCTCTTCAGTGAAAGCCCAACTATTTTTAAACTTTTAAAAATCAGTAAGAATTTAGCACTGCAGAAAATCATGCCTAGCAATGACTGAATTTAATTCTATTTAGGAACAGCCAAGACCCAAGATTTAGAACAGCAAAAAATATCAGCACAGACATTACACTGCTTTGACCTTAGCATTGGAACAGAGTAGCCAATTATATGAACCTTTTATTGTGATATTTCTTTTTTTGTTTTCTGGCCAATTACAGGTACAGGGATAAGACAGGAGCCACAAGCACCACATGTACTCTTTTATGTTTTGCTTTCATCATTAGGAATGCTACAAATGCTACCAATACTAGAGTTTTCTTATTTTGAAGATAATTTATGCCATGACAATTAAGTTCTGTTGAAGCCCTAGATTCTATCTTATGAAGCTGTAATTCCACTTAAAATTCAAAAGACAAACAAATTAATTATTTGTTTTTTCAGAGAACCATGAAATTATGAACTGTTACTATTGTTTTGTGAACCTTTACCGATCAAGTTGTTTGAGAACATTTCTTTAAATCTACTTGGGACTGAAAACAGCATGGAAACATAAAAAGGACTGATAAACCTGGAGAGACTCAGAGGTATTTGCATTATAATATTAAAGTGCAAGAAGTTGACAGAAAACGGTAACTGAAAAGACAGATCTCAGACAGAGAAGCCTCATGAGAGAATATCATGCAAATGGCAAGCACTTCAATTTTAAGATGGATTTGCAATTGACTATTTGTGAGTGTTGATAATGCCTTAAGATCAATAAGACAGAAGTGAAATGTGGTGGGTATTCAAGTCTCCATTTGCAGAGTTTTAAGATTTATAAATGCTCACATGGGACATTTCAATTACAGAAGAAGAAAATGGGACCTAGTTATGCCTTTGTAATAAAGTAAATTATACAGTTAATCTTTTTCTAATTAAAACTTAGAATTGGTTTTAAATTTTTTCTTATTCTTTTTCCTTAGAAACATATATCTAGGTATTTCTTAATGTTCTAATTTATTTAGCAAATCATTATGAATATGAAAACCATCAAAAAGTTTAAGTAATGTCTTATTTTTTATTATTAGATTCAACTCTATATGCAATGATACCAATGATAACAGTGCTGCTTGCTCAAGTGCTACCAAAATGACACTGGACATTCATTCCACTGTTTAGTAGCCTGATTTTTAGGATTACAATAGTAGAATTGAAATCAGGGTTGAGCAAAAACATCACACATTACCAACCAAACATTTTGACAGATCACTGAATAAAGGTCAGAAACATGCCTGCTTTAGGAGGCTGTTCTCAGCAGGTTAACACAGGAAGTCAGCGATATGGGACTCCCCTGGATCTCAGTAGCGGAGGAGGAAGGGGTTCTCATGTATTCTTGCAGTTCCGGGTGGAAGTCCAAAGGAAAGCCTACATGTGCGTCATCCTCAAGCTTAGCACAGTTCTTTTTTTAGCCAAAGGGGGCTTATCTTATTACCCTTCTTAGCTGTGATGTCCATGTATAACCTGAGAACTGCATCATCCCAAAAAGTACAGGCAGCACAGAGAAAATGGGACTTCCAGACACCTGTGCCCTGCAAATGCCTAACTGACACTGTTGTTAGTTCAGCTTTGTACATCTTGTTCATGTAAAATCATACTGCTTCTTTTCTCTTAATTCAGGTAAAACTGATACACTGTAAAGATTAAACCCATGCCTATGAGTTTTAAAATCTCATTTGGCTTTGTTGAACTAGACTGGAAGTCAGTATTTTTTCTGCCTGGCTGGATGCACACAGGAGTTTTTCACCATCAGCTGATGATTTAGGCTATATTTGTGCATAGTTTCCTCTATTCTGTTTCTGGTATTACACTGAGGCTATTAAAAGCAGTTTTCACATAATTTCAGGTGGTCTGCATTAGGCACTTTTTCCAGCAATATTCAACCATGGCACTTGCAAAGCGATTCAGGGAATAAGAGGAGCAAGAGTGACAACATACATTCTTACCAAAATTACTTCACCACTACCCAACAGAACAGGAGGCCACAAATTACCTCCCCTTCACTGCAAATGCATGCACATAATGGGGGTGCTGGCGAACAACAGAGCCCTCTGACAGAAACCAAACACTATCACATAATTGAAATAAAATTTCAACACTTGTCAGAGGTTATTTATTTAATGTTGGTGCAGGCTTACAAATTCTCCATTCATGTAGAAAACTCACTACCATGACTATAGCCTCATAAGTAAGAGATGGAGCTTAGCCTGCACCAATATAATTACAACATTTTCTGAGTCACAGACAAAAATCTGGCCCATGTTGATACATTATGCAGAGCATCTATAAAAATGACTGTGCTGAAAGCATTAAATAAGAGCCATGACCATGGAATGGGAAATGTCATTATTGATTCCACAATACTAAATTTATCCTTCACACAACAAATAGAGGGACATGAAAAAATGAACACCTCAAAAAGATAATAAGAAATTCAACAACAAAAGAGTCCACTGCCTACTAATTATTTTTATTCAGGTCACCCAGTATATAAGCCAATATTTACCAAAACATGTGAACTGTGAACTACAATGTTTCAAGGTCATTCCTTTCCAGACATAAACAGGATTTTAGCAGGAATCAAATTAATTGGAGGAGAATGAAGGGGGGTTTTGCTCTATTCCTGTAATCTCTGTTTTACTGGCAAGCACAGTAGAGGTACTTGCAATTTTTGAAACAAAAGAGTTACACAAAATACTGCAGTATAAAAAACTTGTGCAAATCATTTTTCTTGCCATGTCAGGCTGGGAATTGCAAAGAACAAAACTTTTGTTCTTTGTTCCTATCTATACTACAATTAAAATACTCAAGGGTTTATATCACAGAATGAGTTCTCTCCTGACCACACCACCAGCAATATGTTTTGCAGCCATTCTCTCCATTGGGGTGAACAACATTTAGGTACCATTCACATAAAAAAAAATAAATCACAAAACCAGTGGTGCTTCACCAGAAAATTCCTCATGTGCTTTAAAAGCTGATTAAGAAAATACTACAAATTCATAGTTTTAGTAGCATGCATATCCAGTTCATGGCAGCTTAGTTCCACCAATTAACCAGAAAGTAGAAGACAAAAAATAACATGGACCTAATTATAATAAATATATAAATATAAACATGATTGCTTCTCTATTGATGAATAGAAGGTAGGAATATTATCCACACATGCTCAAAGCTGTTAGCAATACACTATCTGACCCTTCACCAACACATAGGAAGAACCTATTTTTCACTGCTTGTTAATTTGTAGAGCTGAGCTGTTCAAGGGAAAATTATCCAGCTCTTCTATATGTTAAAATAAAATTAGTCAAAGTCTTTTCTTGTCCTGGACTCTACAGCCCGATGAAGTAGCTTTTCAAGGGAAGGGTTAAGCTTCTTTGTTTTACTGAGGAACTATTGTTGTCTGTACAGTTTTATTTGGTTTAGATCATAAATTCATAGCAAAAACATCTGTTGATAGGAAAGATCAGAACTGGATCTGATCTTTCAAATCAAATACAGATAGCATGCAAGAAAGAAAAAAGTACAAGTTTAGGCAGGAATTTCAATGTAGTAGTACTCATAGAGACTAAGCCATAGTTTCTGTAATCTCCTATCACAAGCTTTATTAGTCAACACCTTAATTTAAGATTGAAATTAAATATTGTTCTTGTAGCTCACCTTTAACCAACCATTCTCAAGTAATTTTATGATACTAGGCTCCCAAAGTGCAACCATCCTTAAAACACTCCCCTAGTGGTCTCACATAAATTACTTTTCTGCATCAGCATTTTTTAAAAAAAGGAAAACTTAGTGTAGCCAACTAGCAATACTAAAAGTGTATGCATAATAACTAAAGACTCAAAAAAGCCAAAGTATGCAGAGGCAGGCTAGATGATTTGGGGTAGGCAGAGAAAAGTTTTGACCCAAATGGATACCACAGATTCAGTGCTGTTCTTCATTTTTAGGAGTCGTGCACTCTTACAAGTACATTAAATCATTATGATATAAACGCAAATGCTCATTTGCACAGAGTAAAACTTTCCTTCATCCAAAAAGATACATATATTTTGTGCATTTTATGTTCTGCTTCAACATCAAGGACCTACTTGAGACAACATCAAAACAAGTATCACAAAAAATTACTGTTTCAAAGAACAGAAACTTTTTCTAAATATCACATACTAGGGAACAATGACAGTAATCTTGTTTTAGCTGAGATGATTTACCAGAATGAAGTCTTTCCTGTGTTCTCCTAACTGTTCTTACACGAGACCATAGATATGTGTTAGGAGAAAGCAACTTACAAGGTTATATTCTGAAGTCCTTCAGGAATAATGTTGTGTTTCTAATCCACAATCAAGAAATGGATGATAAGCTTGTTTTCTTTGGGGAAAATACTATCATTTTACCTTTCTTTACCTGTGAAGAGGTATGATTAACAATGCACCAAGAACAGTCTGGAAGATGTAATAAGATTGTCTTTCAAGTTAGCCCATTACTTGTTTCTTAAGCATAAACACATTTGCAGGATTCAGATGTCCTACAGCTCAGAGTTGGTCACAATCATTAATTTATCACAGTTCAGGTTGTATTAAATGGGAATCTTCCTACACAAAGACACATGACAAAACACTAGTGGTTTAAAATTGCAACAGTCCAGAACTCCAAACAAACTTGAGTAATATAATCCTGGCACGGAAACTGAATGCTGGACGCACTGAAATTTGCATGGTGCCACTGGTGAAGCACTGTGGTATAAAATGTCAGGTACAAGCACCTAGAACACTACAAGCTGCTGACACCAGCTTCACTGCCTCACACCATACCAGTCTGTATTTCTGTAGATTGGCACAATTTATATTCATTTAGCCCAACTTTTTTTCAGACTACTCTTTAAAATCCTTCTAATAATCATCACAGAATGATTCAGGTTGCAAGGGACCTCAATGATCATCTGGTTCCAACCCTCCTGCCATGGGCAGGGGCACCTTTCACTAGACCAGGTTGCTCAAAGCCTCATCCAGCTTTGCCTTCAACACTTTCAGGGATGGGGCACCCACAGCTTCTCTGGGCAATCTGTGTCATGTTTCAACCTCCACTGAACATAAAATTACCTAAATCATAGGTATTAAAGCACATTGGTCAATGCTTTTGCCCTTACACAGGTATAAAACTGGCAAATGTGAATTAGTACACCTGGAAAACTTTGGAAAATTGAGTTATTGTGCTTTTCAGAGGAAGTTATTAAAACCAAATCATCTTATTATCTAAAGATCTACTGGCTTACATAGAGGTATACATTTGGAAAACTAAAACCAGAAAACTGATCTACAACATGACTGAGCATTTTAAAAATGTGGAATAAATAAAGGACTTTTTTTACTTTTTTTTCTTTCTTCTTCCTTTTGGATTCACTCAGACAGCAACAGACAGGTACTTTCAATGTAGTGAGTTGTAATTAAAATAACTGCAAAGGGGAAGTAGAAAACAGGATGCAATTAGCAGTTACAGGAATGTGGAGATCACGGAGATGGAACAATTTCCTCCCTATCAATGACAACTTCGTATTTCCTCAAGATTTCCTTTATTTCAGCTGAAGAAAGATCCATGAGATCCAACCACTGGTATCTTATGTTCCCCAAAGGAGGTGACAGAAGATGATATATCTATTCATTAGGAGAATTCATTTTTACTGCCCGATGCCTCAAAATCTCACCAAACGTCTGCCTTCAGGCGTGTACCTGTGAAACTGAAGTGGTTAGAAGTGACTGAGGGCATACTGGGAGGAGCAGTAACAAGTTTGCATTCTGCCTGTGCTACAGTTTCACCATGTTTGACTCACAGGACCTTGAAATTTGGGGAAGGCAGAAGGTAAAGGAACCTGGGGAAAGTATGTATGGGAAGGCGAGGGTATCTCTTCTGGATGTTGCTCAATATTACTATATTTGCAATACCTTCCCTTTAAAGCTTCGTTGAGGTCAAGCTTTATATCAAGGAATAATCTAAGCCTTACTCAAAACTTCCTGCAACACTATCTGCAACATTTTCTGCAACATTTGTGACAGAACTGCAGAGACAATTTGTTGCTCGCCGTGTCCCAGTAAAAAAGGCGGCACAGATTGCCCACAGAAGTGGTGGATGCCCTATTCACTGGCAGCGTTCAAGGCTTGGTTGGATGGGGCATTGGGCAGCCTGTTCTAGTGGGAGATGTGCCCATGGCAGGGCAGCTGGAGCTAGATAATCTTTAAGGTCCCTACCTATAATGTCTGGTTACATTTCATTCCAAACCTTGCAAACTCCACCCAGCCATGCTGCTCCTCCCCCTGGCCAACGACAACCACTGCCTCCATCTCTGGGTTTAACCACTTTGCAGACCTCTGCTAGTGCTGTTGGATATGATGTATATATGCACTAGAGTTCCAGCAGACATATAAGATGATTTTGATGATATTTCCTTTATGGAGTGAAGGAAAAGTATCACACTCACCAAAAACAGGACCATTTGTACCTTAATTCTGCCTTATTTGCTTCTGCATGCATTCTCTTACTCTCACTGATGATTATGCAGACTGTTACACAGATCTCTTCTTTCACAGCCACATTGCCAGTACAAGGGGCTTTTCTCCCCCAGTTCAGAAGGTTGGTTGTACTTTGATGGGGACTTCATTAGGTACCAACACCTCATATACTGTGGCTGCTATTTTCAACACGGTTAAGAGCCACAGGTCACCAAGTGTCTGAACAATCTTCTCCAAAAGGAGAGATTAACAGCTTTACACAATTTTCAGTTATGTCTTCACAGAGCACTGCACTTGTTTCCACCAACACTCAGAGAGCACCATTTACTGAGTAAGCATGTAAGGTATTTGGTGTCTAGTGTGATCAGAGTTGTTCAACCTATAGCCTTAGGGTACTCTAGTTAAGTTCTGCTAGGATACTTCTGCCAGAAGTATCAATTTCCCCATGAGCCTCTCCAAGTATCAGAGTATTTCACCAACATTAATGAACTTATCCTTTTCATATCATGCTCTGTTGTGCAGCTAGTAATATCTTCATTTTACAGATGTTACTGCCATTTCAGTTACTGCCACCTCAAAAGATTCCTTACAATTCCTTATACTTAGCTATTCAACTGTTCCCATTTTAGAGGTGTCTAAGTCTCCTATTGCTTCAGGTAAAACTTCTCACTGGAGCACAAACTCAGGTATGTAAGATTTCAGGTAAGGCAGACCTCAGTGGAAAAAAAAAAAAAAAAAAAAAAAAAAAAACCCACAAAAAGGAGGTATGACAGTTTGCATATGCAAAGGGTTTCACAGTCAAGCATTCCACATGGACCAGCCAATTCCTGCTACTATCATCCTTTCTGGCATATGGAAACTGCATGCAAAGAAAGACACAATTTATTTTTGCCATGGTAATATAGTATGGCAACAGAAGGTATGAGTGGGAATTCTATCAGTAGTTTAAGTCCACAAATAAAATTAGAGTGGTTCTTTGAAAGCTATTCAAGCAGAAAGTACAACACAGGGATTGAGATTTCATGTAGAAGTGAGATTGACTACTAATGAGTTAGCATTAGTCCTATGGCTATAATATTTCACTGCAGTTAGTGTTTATAGTCACTCCAGGAAAAATGAAAAAAGGAAAAATAAAAGTAATCCCAGAGAAAATTACTGAAAACCCAAGGACAGTAACAATAAGATTCCAATCTAGAATTAAAGCCAGAAGAAAAAAACCATTTTGTTTCCCATTGCATCCTTTTTTCTTGCAATTGCTTCTAGTCCTGGTTAAGAGTTTTTTCCTTCTCTAAAGGGGATTTAAAAGCTGTTACAGTTTCTCTTTCCAGAAGCTACAAAAGATGTAATATTAATTGATCAATCACCTTGGAATACCCTTTTATCAACAACATGGATGCTCTGGCTTTTTTGTTCAACAAAATGCATAAGACCACTTGGAATTCAACTGTCAAAAATTCATATGACTGAATAGATTGGATTTACATCAGTGGTATACAAATATCAATTTCTGAAATAGAACAGTATTAATAATTTAAAATCAGAAAGGAAGTAAAAGAAAACTCACAAGTGAATCCAATTGCACTGCAGTAACTATAAATATTCACACTTTTAGTGTGCTCTGTATTATTTATGAAATATGATTTATTACTAAGGTTTTATATAGCTATGGTTAGGTTAAGGAATATCTAATAATGTATTTACAGTTATTTTAGGAAGTATCTTCATGGAATCTGATTGTGTTATGCTCTGGGGAAAACCACAGTTCTGACTACAGTATCAAAGTCTTATCTTTGTATGCATGTCATATATAAAGTTTATGTAAAGATTTCTGGGTGCTATTTATCTATGCAAGTATTTCAGTTGAACTATGTTTTACCTATGAAATTTGTTTCACATCTATGCGTCCCAGAAGCATTTTATATGAAGGAACACAGGAGGCAGACAATTCTTTTCTGCTTCCACAAGTCAAGTTCACAGTGAAATAAATGAGAATTGTATATATAATGTCTGGAAAGAAAAAGCATACCATTTAAGCAGCCATGCTACGAGTTCACATTGCATATTTTTTCTCCAAATTTGGTGCTTGGGTGGGTGAGATCACCCACTGAAGACAGACAGGATGGATTCTAGTAATCTATCCTGATGGCTGTGAGAATACCTTCCAGAACAGAAGTGGGTACCAATGGTATCAACTGAACAAACAAGGTGCCTACACTTTCAGGAGGCAATATTTCCAGAGTCATCCCAGGTTTGAAACAGAACTGCTACAGCTTTGTTTTACATGGTCAGTAAGAAACATCATACATCCATGATTGCAAATATGTCAACTGCTCTTCACAGGGATGCAAAGGGTGAATGTCCCAAAGTGTCAGTCTTTGGTCACTGATGACTGAATAATGTGTAAACTGCAGCAGTGGATCTTGCACAACTAAGGCTCCCATCCACAGCCTAACAAAGTTCCACAGAAATGGTCTTGTTTTTGCTAAGGTCTGTTAAACTCTGCCTACTGTTCACAATTCTTTTCATTCATCTTTCACTGTCGACTACTGATAGATTTCCCAACAAAGCATAAGACAACTTGTACCTACTTCACCATGAGAGCTTTCTTTACAGTCTCTCTTTCCTATTAGGGCCCTGATTTTTCATGCCCTTACCATTTAATTTGTGTGCAAAGGTACTGCACATTAGGAAAAGCATTTGCATCCAGGATACAGTAGGTGCATAGCTTCCAAGAGACAGAAAACAGTCTAACTGACAGACACAAAAATAAAACAGGATTGAAAATACATAAACAGCAAAAGATTTTATGAACTCAGTCTTATCAAGAGGCCTTCATCAATTGATACAGATTTTCCTATTAAAAAATTTAAGTAGCTCTTTAAACAGGCAAATAGCCAGACCTGATAGCCGGAAGTTGAATAAAAACACTAGCCTAAAAATTAGATAATAATAGCAACAACTTAGGGTAATTAATAACTGGAAAGTGCACAATGGACATACAAATGTTGAGAGGGATTTACCCCAAAATATTAAATTAAGAATTTTTTTTTTCTAAGTGGTAAGTCTCATCAAATCACTTCAAGTCCCTCAAGGTCCCTTCAAGTTTTACAATGCCCACACCTGTCCTGGGGAAATCTCCTTGTTCCTTCACAAATTTTAACTCTCCTTTTCAAATCAGTCAGGCTTCTAATGTCGACCCACTGTTAAACAAAGTACTAACCTTGGGGTTGGGGAGGGTAGTGAATATGGCCCAAATCATAAGGAATAACAGCTCACCAGAAATACATAAATTGATTTAGACTTATCACTCTAAGCCTGAAAATAACCAGCTCCAGCAAAAAGAAAATAAAGAGGAGACTGATACACTTTTCATATTCTCAAGCTATTCATGAAGGAACTCACACAATTCCATTTTTTCCCCTTATGTTACCATCCCAGTGCTATATGGGCAAGACATTACACATTGGCCCCAGAGAAAGTCCAATCCTTTGTTTTGTGACAGGCAGGGTTTTTGCTCTTTGTTCATGCTCTGCTGAGAACTCCATTATGACACACATCCAGCTTGTAGCTGTCCTCTCTGTCTTCCCTTTGCTCCCATGTCAAACATCCCTCTTCTTCCACGATTTCTCAATCATCAAATAACAAAGATAATAAGTGTACTCCTGAGGAGTAACAAAGTGATCCTTGTGACATTCAAGAGTTAGGGAGCCAAACCTCAAATTAGCTCTCAGTAGATCACGGAAGACTGACACAGGTTTATGATCTTCCCCCTACTTCTCTCTCTCATTTCACCCTATTAGTAGGCAGTAGAATAACAACAACAACAACAACAACAACAACAACAAAAAAGAAAAAAAAAATTAAATATGTCTTCAATCCCTGTTTTGCCAGAGTAATGTAAGAAAGCAGAAAGTCATTACTTGCTTCAGTGTATAGTTGAGAGATACAGCAGTAGCTTTACATACAGGAGGAACTCACTACTCGTACTGCTGCAGCCACAGATAAGGTTTTCCTGTGACAGGGGCATCTGCTCCATCTGAAAGATTTTAACCTGCAGATCAAATAACTTCCTGTTTTAAAGTGCATGACACATCATGAGATATCCAGGAGCTACCATCTCTGTATCTATATCTAATCTTCAGTAAAACTTGTTGGAGCAGATGCTGGAATAGCAGGGTAATTTACAGCTCACTGCTGCAGGAGCCACACAAGCATCTGGCCCAGGCACAAAATACCTCTGATGATATAAGAGAGCAATGTTTGAACATCTGAAGGTCTTCCCCACGGCTTCAAAACATGCACAATTCTTTGCCTATCTCAAAATGCTCCTTCTGCCTCCGATGGCAGCTGTTCACACACCAGAGACACCCTACCTAACAAATATCTGCTGCAATGAACAAGGAAGCCGTCCCACGTTCAAGTAAATGGCTTTACTAAACAAAAGTATCAGTATCTCCTGAGCTAAGCCGTTCACAATCATGTAACAATCTTGTGCTAATCTGACACCCGACCAGGCTTGCCAGCAGTAACTGCTTGCTCCTGTAAGGTTGTCACCTCCCATATGTGTCAATAGTACACATAATTTAATGGTTTTGCTACAGTAACTTAAGAAACAACAGCAACTTACTAAAGGGTGAAGAAGAAGTAAGTCACAGCAGCTCTCCAACAAAAACAAGTATGCAAAGACCTTGTGAATGAACACACGATCATCAGTGCTGACAATCCTAGACTACTGCCTACTGCTACCAGCCCTAAAGAATCATCACGTCCCTATGAGAAAAATTTATGTCATTATTATCGGGGTTTGGGGATCTGGGGGATGGGGGGAGGAGAAAGGAGGATATAGTTTTTAAGTGAAATTCAACTAAAAAAGAAGTATTTTGACATTTCTTTTAACAGTTCTGTTATTCCCCCAAATCCAGGAGGAGTAAGTATGTATATTTCCTACAATGCAAGATGACACATTTTTTTTTAAACAAACAAACCCATGGAAGATATTTCTTTAAATTAAGTGAAGAAAAAAGTTTTTACAGAAAGATATGCACTGTGAAAGAAGATTAGTTACCTTTTTTTTTTTTTTCTTTTTTCTGCTTAAAGGGAAATACAGCTGTGCAAACACTGCAGCTGCTAACCAGACAATACGTAACCCCACTGTTACTATAATAATTTTTTCATCTCCACTAGTTGGGCTCAAACCTGGACAAGAAAAAATAATCAACTGAGACTGCACAGGAATTATAATTCACAACATATATTTTAAGGATATCCTTATAGGCTCTACTAGCATATGCTTGACTATCAAAGAATCCTTATCTGGTTAGGATGCTGAAACAATTCTATTAATATGTATGACCTCTGAAACTAAAATAAATAGTATTAAAACATCCTAACAGTAAAATACAACCCAAATAATTAAACAAATTATTACTCCAGGAACATAAGGAAAGGCATTTGGCATTTTTAACATTCCAACTTTGACTATTACTCATATTTTAAATAAATTTATTCTTTAAAATACCAGGTATTATTTCAGATCAAATCCAATCACATGAGAAAAATGGCAGGTTGCCATGCACAAGAATTTCCCTTCTTATTTCTCACTATGCTATCAACATAGGCTGTTCTTTCTTGCTGCATTTTCTTGTGGTCTTTTACAAGCATCAACTCAATAATTCAATTTTCCCCCATTATCGCATACTCATAAAAATGGAACTGACAGGGCAGCAGTTTATTTGTGCACAAACCAGAGCCGAATCACATAAACTGGCTTTCAGAAACCCACGGATCAATTGTTACTCTCTGGGAGCGCTGCCTCGGCGGGCAGAGTTGAGGGAGTTTCATTTGGGAGAAGGGAGAAGTTGAAGAGTTGCAGAGGTATGGAATCCAGGAGTCTTCCAGTCTCCACATAAAGCTAATTAACAGACACAAGGATATACACAGTAGGAATGGCATCTCCTGCGTATGTGACTATTTTTAAATGCACCTAAATTCTGACGAGGCTCAACATACAGACATTTAAGCTTATATGAATATTCATGTCTGAGTACTACACCAAATCTAAGACATTGTGCAAAAATAAGCAAGGCTTAAAAATGTTAAAAGTTGGGTCATTAGACTGACAACACCTACAGACATAGTCAGATGAAAATTAAGACAGGCTGTCCACAAAGAGCATATTACTGGCCCTCAGTCCAATTCTTCCACCAGTGACACGCTAAGCCCTTCAAGTTCCCCTTCCCCTGTTATGATTTTAATTAGAAAACTATCTTAATACAACTTTGCAAACATCAAAAACCTTCCTTTGAATAGGGAAGCAGCTTCTGAAACCTTTCCTCGGTTTAGAGCACATGAAAAGAAACTAGGTACACCATGCTGCTTTCAACGTCAAGTGAAAAACTTTATGTTCCCTAGTATTAGGAACAAGTAGCGTTAAACCCATTTACAGGTGAACTGAACAACAAAACAACCATTTTTAAAATTAGTATAAAAATACCATTTTCAGAGACAAAACTCTCGGGGCACACTTCGGTATTGGTTTGTTACTTACAATAAGTTAAAACACTGCACCTCCTCTAAACTGAAAGAACACCTAGAATAAATTGTCACACGAGAGAGCAAAAAACCTGTGTCGTTACAGATTCTCTCCGCAAACTGCTTCTTTCCTGCGGCATCATCTGTTAAATCAGAAACTCCTTTGAACACCGCATCCTAGCCGACTCTTACGGTGCGCTGGCTGCGCCGACACTCGCTCGCTATTTTCGCATCGCGCCCTCTCCGCGGGGCCAGCGCAGCCGCCCGCCTCTCCCAGCGCCGCTCGCAGCCGCGCACCGCGCTCGGACCGCACCGCACCGCGCTCGGACCGCACCGCACCGCAACGCGCGGGGCCGCACACGCACCAAGGGGACGCGCTCTCCCGCCGCCGACCCGTGCGGCGCGGACCCGCCGTGGCCGAGCCGAGCCGGGCCAGGCCGCGAGCCGCTGACCCGGGGGGTGCAGCGGAGAAGTTGCGGCCGCCCCGAGGCGCGCACCGAGACGGACAGGTGCAGCCGGTCCCGCCGCGCGTCCCGCCCGGCGCCAGCCCCCAGGGGCGCGGGGCGCCGAAGCCCGAACACGAACCCCTGCCCCGGGCCGCCCCTGCGGCGCGGAGGCGGCACCGAGGCGGCGGCTGCCGCCCCTCGCCCGCCGCCCGCGCCGGCACCGCGCCCGCGGACAAACTTACTTGCGGGCGGCGGCGGCGGCGCCCGCGCCCTCCTTCCCGCGCTGCGAGCGAGCGCAGCCCCGGCGCGGCGGCCGCTGCCGAGCGCGTTCGGACATGCTCAGTCCCCCCGCCGTGCGGAACCTACCACCGGGGGGGACGGGGGAGCGCGGAGAGAGAGGGGGCAGAGCTGGATGCTACCAAGAGGACGCGCTAAAAATAGGCGCCGCAGAAAGGAACAGCTGGAGCTTAAAGGGGCGGCGGCCCCGCGGTCCCCGCAGCCCCGGGCCAGGGACGCCTCCTCCCGCCGCACGGGCCCTCCCCGCCGAGCCACCGAGAGCCTCTGCAACCGGGGCCTGCGCTGCCGCGGGGCTCTCCCCGCCGAGCCTGCGGAGGAGAGGCTCTGCGAGCGGGGCGCTGCCGGCATCCTGGGATGCCTGCCGTGCCTGCGATGCCTTCGATGCCTGCGATGCCTTCGATGCCTGCGCCACCGCGTCCGCGTCCTGCCCGCGCCTTTGCGGAGGGAGCGCTGCGGTGCGCTCGGCCTCCGCTGCCGCCGCCGAAGCGCGCAGGGTGCGCAGGGCGCCGGGAGCGCTTTGGGGAGCGTCCGACGGGGCGACTGCCGGGATCTGCCCGCCTTCACCCCAGCGCCGGGCCGGGAGCGCACCTCGGGGCCGGGCCATTTACCTCGGGACCACGAGCGTACCTCGGGCCGGGCCATTTATCTCAGGGCCAGGCCACCCCGTGAAGCAGCAGCTTCACAAATGAGTTCTACATAGTGAGGCAGAGGATGCCGAGCGGCGTTTTCATGCGGCGTTTCGCTGGAGACATCTCCATCCTGCTCCGAGGCGTTAGCTTATGCGGACGAGGCTTGGGGAGGGACAAACACTCAGGGGCTCTCCCGCGAAGCTCAGAGCAGTCAGATGAGAATGTGGCAGGTCCGAGGCGAAGAGCGTGAAGAACAGCTCTCCTAAATATAGTTTTCTAGGCGGGAAGATCTATGCGGCAAGAGAAATTACATGATCACCTCTCACTGACACTACTGTGTTTCAAAAGTGGGAGCTGTTGAAACTGAAAGCCGCCTAAGTATTTGTGAATGGGAATTTCTGATGGGGTTTTTAAGCCGTGGCTTATCACTCTCTACTTTCCTGAAAGACAGACAAGAATAAACATAAGAGCATCACATTGTTTTAGATTTATATAGATACTACAGATTCTAAAATTATATTACCCTAGCAGGAGTTTAGAGGTATTTCAGAGGTATTACTGGCTTCTGCTTTTGTGAATACAGAAAATTGCTGTTGCCCAAAAAAAAAAAAAAAAAAAAAAAAAAGGCATTTTTACAGAATACTAAACTACATCTAAGAAAAAATATCAGACAACATCTGCATCATGATAATTTGCTATTTTGATGACATCATGTACAATAGTATGTACACTCAAGACCATGTTCAAAATGTTTCATTTATTTCATTAGACATGAGAGATCACTGGAAGTTCATTTTCATCGCAACTCTAACACAGCCTTCAGCAAAAACTACTGCGGAAAAAACCCCTCAGTTACACGTAGGTGGGTATAATCAGGAAAGGAAGTGTTACTTGTCAGTACTGTCAAATAAAGTGAGAGCAAGGAAGCAATTTCCCTCTCAGACTGACATACAATGGCATAGATTATTAGACAAGATTGTGTAGGTAACGACTGCAGTACTTGGAGATATGGGAGATGACGTCACAAAGATTATAGTATTAAAAAGGGAATGAATCAGGTTGTATTGGGTTTTTAAGGCCAAGCTTTCATGTGGGGAAAGGGGGGAGGGAGGGGGCATGCAGGAAGGTGGGAGGTACAGGGGTGGCATCTGTGAGAAGCAGCTGGCAGCTTCCTCCATGTCCAACAGAGCCAATCCCTGATGGCTCCAAAGATGGAGGTGCCACTGGCCAGTGCTGGGCCAATTAGAAATACTGCTAATGACTCTGTGATAACAGATTTAGGAAGAAATTTAACAAAGATTGGCAGTTGTAATTTTGGCCAGAGAAGAGTGAGTCAGTGTATATGAGGAACAGCCCTGCAGACCAAGGCTAATGGAGAAGGAGGGAAAGAAGGTGTTCCAGTCACTGAAGCTGAGATTCCTCTGCAGACCATGGTGAGGCAGCAGTGCCCTGCAGCCCACTGAGGTCCAAAGGGATGCAGGGGTCACTCACACCTGTAGATGAGACCCACACTGGAGCAGGTGGATGCCTGGAGGAGGCTGTGACCCTGTGGAAGAGCCAGTGGAGAGAGGGCCCTGCCCCCAGGCTGGAGCAGCCTGTACTTGGAGCACTGCACCCATGGAAGGGTGACCCACACTGCAGCAGCTGTGGGAGGACTGTTGCCCATGGATGGATGGACTCACACTGCAGCTGTTCACAGAGAGCTGTTGCTAGTGAGATGGACTCACATTGGAGAAGTTCATGGAGAACAGTCTCCTGTGAAAGGGATGCCCCTCTTCTCCCTGAGCAGCAGGAGAAGCTTCACGTGATAAACAGATCATGACCCTCATTCCCTGCCTCCTTGAGCTGCTGGGGGATGAGGTAGATCTGCCAAGGGGGAAGGGTTGAAGGAAAGATGTTTTCAAGGTTTTATTTTATTTCTCATTATCCTGCTCTGATTTTGTTAGCAATAAATTCAATTAATGTCTCTAACTCGAGCCTGTTCTCCCCATGATAGTATTTGATAAGTGTTCTCTCCCAGTCCTTATCTCAAGTCATGAACCCTTTATGTGTATATATCTCTTCCTCGTCTAGCTGCGGAGGGGAGTGAGAGAGTGGCTTTAGTGGGTGCTTGGCATCCAGCCAGGGTCAGCCCATGTTCACAAATCCTCCTCATTCTCCTCATTCTCTGTTCTACTAAGACATGAGATACACTGTATACTCTAGTCCATGTCTAACAGCCACCATTACACTATGTATTATAAGAAGTTTTAAGCTATGCAGGAGGCATAACTGTACAAAGTGAGGGGAGGATTATGTAATTCTTTCAACTGAAGCTATTGATCTTGAGATAGACAGCAGGGGAAATAGAAAAGGCAGTCTCCTGAATGCAGACTCAGATTTGGGATAACAGTGGTATAATGTATTTCTGGCTGCATCTGGATCTCTGCAGGAGCAGTAGGCAGCCCCTGGAGAATTTCCTAGAACAGTTTGCACCTTTACCATCATACAGATCTGGGTAAAACAGGAGACTGAAAGATGTCCTGAGTTTCAGGAGAGTAGCTTCCAGCTGGGGATTCGTACTGTCTAGGGAGTTCAGAACACTCTTCATCAAGAGAACAAATCATAAAATACTGGCAAAGGAAACATGTTTTTTTCTGCAATGTATGTTATCACTCTGCTCATATCTATCCTATATAGGTAATTGTACTATAATTCTCACACTTTTCTTTGTTTATAAAGACTCTCTTTAGAACTTATAAAATATAGCTGCTTTTCACAATGAGAGATAAACATATATGGATTTTCCTCACCCAAACCACAGTATCGTAAGTTGCATTAATTTTTTTATATATATATACACATATATATATACATATAAAGCCTAAGATAGCAAGCTCCAGCATTCAAAAGACCATAATCACCCAGATGCAGATTACCAAATTGGACATTAGCAAGTAAGTGGTGGCTGCATCTGCTGTACCAGCCAGTGAACTATATTTAGATGTAGACACCCATCTGAATATTGAAAGCTGTTCTTTCTTCTTCAAGTTTTGCTCAGCAGAAATATCCATACAGTTGCATCTTGTTCCTATGCAGCAGCAAAGATTTAAGTATCTGCTGTGCTGCTGTGTCCCATGAGAGAGAAGGGGAACAATTCCTAATTGCACAGAAAATGTGCAGCTTTGCACTCCCTGCAAAGCACAGTGCTTTATCAATCTCTCTTCGTATTGCTTGAAGAGGCTGTAGTGAATCTTTATTTTTCAAATATATCCTTTATAATTCCCTATTGCTGATGAGCTAAGGCTCTGACATACCCTCGATTGCTTCTGGCTCTCAGACTTTCACCTTAGCCCTCCCAGCTGCTGTCTCCTCTCATTGTTGTTTTCACCCTTCTCCTTGACAGCAATATTCAGATTCTCTACTGTCTCTCTTGTGTAACTCAAAGGTACATTCTAGCATCCTTACCTTTCGAGTTCACTGTCCTAGGGAATTTTTCCACATAGTGGAGTACTCAGACTTCCTGTGCAGTAGATAAAATATTCCTTTTTTTTATTTTTTTTTTCCCTTTGCTTATAGTACAAAGCTTATTTTCAAGGGATAGAACTTGGATGTTTGAGTATCATAGACTGATCATAGTATCATGGAATGGGATAAATTGGAAGGCACCTAGAAGGTCATCCTGTTCAATCCAGCTGCCATGGGCAGGGACATCTTTAACTACACCAGGTTGCTCAAAGCTCCATCCAGCCTGGCCTCTCCTACACTTCCAGAGATGGGCCATGCACACAGCTTCTCTGGGCATCTTGTTCCAGTGCCTCACCACTCTCAGAAGGAAAAAATTCTTCCTAACATCTAATCTAAACCCCACTCTATTTCAGTTGAAGCTATTACCTCTGGCCCTAACTGTGCCTGTAAAGACTCTCTCCAACACTCTTGCAGGCCCTTTTTTAAGTACTGGCAGGTTGCCCTAAATTCTCCCTAGAGCTTTTTCTTCTCCAGGCTGAGCAACCTCAACACTCTCAGCCTGTCTTCAGAGGAGAAGTACTCCAGCCTTCTCATCCCCTTTGTAGCACTTCTCTGGATTCAGTCCAAGGCATCCACGTACTTCTTATGTTGGGGGTCCCCAGAACCGGATGCAGTACTCCCAGTGCTGCTCTCACCAGAGTGGAGTAGAGAGGCAAAATCACCTCCCTTGATCTGCTGGCCATGCTGCTTTTGATGCAGACCAGGATATGGCATCACATAAGACATGCACAGAGAGAATTCAGCTATCAGTCTGCGGTCCAAATGGAAGATGTTCTTCAGAATAACAGAAAAGATTGTGTGATTAATATGTGTAAAGCTGGGCTTGAGGTAAGAGATTTTGGGTTAGAGTGAAGAAGCCTGAAATAAAACCAGATGACTGATGCTTCATAGTGCATTTGGATTGGAAAGAGGATCAGCTCCCAGCAAGCTGAAAGTACAGAAATTCCAGGGTGGGGATAGTAATGGTATTATGGGTAATAAAGCAGGGAACTCTGGCACCTGAATGTGGGGCACATAAATCTCCCTGCTGTGGAGACTGCTTTTGGAGGGAATGGGAACAGAAAACAAAGAATGTTTTTGTTAGGACAGGAAAATAAGACATAGAGATAGAGAAATGTGAGATTTCCATAAGGAATAACTGAGACTATTACATGGATTCCCTGGAATGAAGGGGAAAGAGAAGGCTTCACAAGGCATATAATAATAAGCTTAGAGGAAATAGGCTAAATAGTGTTTACTGAGCTCAGAGTTTTCAGCTACAACTCAGTAATGATCACTTGGAGTCATTGTTGACCACTCTCTGGAGTTCCCAGTTTGATGTGTAGCAGTGGTCAAAAAAGCCAATGAAGGGTTAGGCATCCTTGGGAGTGGAGGCTGGGCTTCATCTGTGACCATGAAGGACAGAGCTGGAAAAGATACAGAGAAAGGCAACTGGCATGAGCAGGCAATTGCCTCATGAGGGGAGAGTGAAATGTCTGGGATTCTTCCATGTGAAGAGAAGCATGAAGGGCCATGTGGCTGGGGTTTACAAAATTGTGAAAGCAGTACATACAACAGAATGATTTTTCACCAAATCCCACGGTACTGCATAAACACAGTGAAAATACTGAAATACTGATGAAAGAAAGCACTTTCACCCCTTACCTGGACATGGTGGACAGTGGTCTACTGAAAGTACAACTCCAAGAAGTTCTGTAGGCAGACCAGCAGGTTCAAAAAGGATCAGCATAACCCATAGGCAACAGATGTGTGAAAGGTCAGGAAGTGCCTTCAGTACTTGGAACCCAAGGGCTGTGAATTCTAGGACAGTACTAGGGGAACAGACTTCAAAATTTCAGTCTATTATACTGTCTTCTAATATTATCTCCTCCTGTTACTGCTGGGAAAGTATGCTGGGCTAGATAATACCTTTGACATATTCAGTTGTAGCAAATTACGTGTGATCCCCAGGATGGATCATATCCATGCTTTCAACCACAAGTGTGATCTCTGTTAACTCTGCAGGCAGCTGATGGTGTGATGCTGGATTTTAGAATTTAAGGATTATGCAGCCAAATCTTTCTTTACGTTTGATAAACCAAGATGTTATATAAAAATTCCCACTTCCACTATTAATATTCATTAATCATTAAGCCTTTAGAGGCTTGGTATAAATAGCTTTCCCTGAACTGGTATTCACAGTGGCCAAAATCCTGTCTCCCATCTAAGTCTTGAATACATAGATATCTTGCAGGAGCCATTCAGAAGATTTCTATAGAAGGGTCTCACCGTATCCCACAATCCCTGATAATTGGTAGTTGCTATCAATGACTGTACTTCCCATTTAGCACCCAAGGGGTTGTACTACCATACACTCCATAAAAAATGGCCAGTGGACTTGAGTGGTTTGAAACCCTTGGAAATACATCCTTCTATAAGTCATTGTCTTTATGATACACTTTCTCCTTCCCTGACCATGTCAAATATCCATTTTTGTTTCTAAAACTCAGAGCAGCAGTTTTTGGTCCACGAGATAAAAGCAGTGACAACCCACAGATCTTCTACAGCCTCCTGATGGAGGAGTTTGATAAGAGCACAGCTGTAAGGGTTCATCCTGCCATTGCTACATGGAAAATGCACTGACACCAATGCAAGTGTTTCCCAGTGAACAGGTCTACATTCCTTATTGCAGAAAGGTTTTGCTTGTAAGAAATAGAGTTGTTAGAAAAAAACCCCTCAAAATACAGCTGGATTTCAAACAAAAAATTTCATATTAATTCCTTATGAAAGTGAAAGTAAAATAGCTTTATATACTAATATAGGAAGAATACAGAATTTGTTTTGACTCAGAGTAAGTTCAGCATTTCCAGCATTTGAAATTTGTTGATGACCATTGTCTCAGGCATTTTCTTTATTTTAATCAATATTTTTCTCTAAGTCAGTCTGAAGTTATCTACTTTTTATGCCCTTTGTGGGCTTTGAAGGTTTTTCCTCTTAAACATTGAATTTAAATATCCATCCTTGACTTCTTTAACTGAAAGTTCTGCCAGGCAGTTGGGAGCTTGGAAGTGAACATTTTATTGTAACATTTTTTGTAAGCTGTTCTCAGTAGTGTATAGCAAACTTTTTCGGTTCTTGCATTACTTTCACACGTTATAGAAATTTGTATACATGAAACTAATTTGCTTTGTTTTCAAAGACACCAATAACTGGACAATGTGTTATAAAAAGAGTCACAGACTTATATTACTATGGAAATATAATGTATTGAATGTATTAAATGCTTCAGAAAGGTTTTCTTAGCTGTCTTAAATAATAAAATTAAATGTATATCAGTTCCAGGCTTCCTTCAACATTACGCAAGCTGAGTCCCTGTGAACTAGAAAATCATAGCTTTTCTGTTATTTAATTATTGTAGGGCATACCCAAAATGAATAGAGAATATGAGATTTTTAATGTGAGAAGAAGTGCATGTGTGGAGTACTCTGCACCAGGAAGCTGCTAGAAGCATCTGCCTCAGAGTGCAGCAGTAAAAGCAGTGTGCTATTAGTGCTGCTATTAAAAACTAAAGAGAGAAGTGCAGCTTACTGCTTTGAGATCAATATTCAATCTAATATGGTCCCCTGCTTTCCCTCTGTAATCTCTAACAAGTCATATGCTTGTTTACAAAGGAAGATGAGGCCCTGGTAGTCAGCAGAGCCCGGCCAGTGGCATGCACCAACACGACTGAGCCACTGGTTGTCTTTTGTCTTCTGTAAATCAGTACAAAGACTAGAAGTATGCTGAGATCATCTATTATTTCACAGAATCATATATTCCACTATCGTAAAAGCTAACAGCAATCAAGGTATGATCATCTTTTAAAGGACAGCCTTTAATAACTACCAGAAATGGAACAACTTTGGAACTAATTAAAACATTTCCTTCCATGCAATTTCCATGTGGATTTATAAAGCAAAACCCATTAATTAAAAAAACAGACAACAAAACCAAGTAAAGAAAAAGAAAGGTTTTCAGTAACCTTTATTAAAAAATAAAACTTGCTGAAAATAGCAATATTTTACAGATACTGTTCTAAGGAGAATTAGTTATATGCTTAAAAAAGAAAGACATGCCAATGTTTCATAAAGCCTTATGAATTTTCAATAAGCTCTGGAAAGCATGGCTTTTAAAAGAAAACTGGTGCCACCATTTAAAATAAATCTCAACAAACAATGCAAACTAGAACCAATTTTAAAATAAATGTGAAATCTCATTTCTTAAATACTACATGTCATCCCTGATATTCTACCTCTGGTGGAAAAAATACAGAGTTGTAGTAAGCCAAAAGGTGAACTACTTCTGAGCTTGTTTAAGGATAAATGCAAAATTTAAATTCAAGCCACTAGAGAAAATTATTTTAGCTAAACCAAAATCTAGATCTATAGCATATGTGCTGTTATATAATGACATATAGGCTGCCCAAAAATAGCTGGTCAGGGTACGTACTTGAAGTGGCATTTCAGTATTTGTATTCAGGAATCATGCAGGGTTGGCATCCAGCAAAAATATTGTTAAGGAGCATGGAGGATGTTATAAGGCAAGGAAGGCACAAAAAACACCATGAAACATTCATGCATTGTAGAGATTGCTGAGGTATTAACAAAGATGAAGGAATCTGACTACCCGATTGAGTGTGCCCCTTAAGCACTTCACTGATGGAATCACTGTGAAAAAGTTGTCTTGAGATTGGGTAATTTCACTTTGGGCATAACCGGCCAAATTTCTTTTGCATGTTTTATGTGAGCTTTAAGAAAAACTACCTGGAATGAAGCATTAACTCCAGCTGCTAGCTGTCACAGGTGTGCTTGGGAGTTTTTTGACAAAATATCAAGGCAATGGAAGTTTTGCTATTGTTGCTGCAGAAAATCAAATGGGTGTTTCAGGATCAGGAAAACCACAGCAATGCTTTTCTGGTGAAGGCAGCATCATGATGTCAATGTACTTCTCTCTGGAGGTAAAAAAAAGAATGACTGGATTGCAGAACTGACATGGCTGATCTCAGACAAGGCAAACATATCCCAGCTGCTGAAAATTTTCTTATTCAACTCCAGTTTTGTTTGAAGCTAGACTAGAAAAACAAACAGACAATCAAGTTCTCCAGCTACCATAAAAATACCGAACTAGCTTAAATAAAAATTAAAATTGTCTACATTTTGATAGAAATTACAGAAGAGCACACTAAATTAAATTTTAAAAGTGGGAAAATTGGGATTTTTAGGAAAAAAAAAAACCTAGTGTTTCCTTTTATATGAAATAAAAAGAAGAAAAAAATCTCTGCTCCACAATTTGGCCTTGATGTTACGGAAACTGTTTTCCTTTCCGTTAAAATATGTATGGATAATTTTGTAAATATTTCATTTCAAAATAAGAACAAAATTATTCTAAATTATGAAAGTGAAATAGTTCAGAATTTTTCAATTCCATGTTGAAGAGAAAGGTGGAAAAACACAGAGGTATTTCCTTTATTGAACCAAATTTTTAAAGGTTTTAATTCTATACCTTTGTTTTTTGATAAAATAACACAAAATAAATGTTCCCATACTTAAGACCTGAATGTCCATATCACTTTTTGTTGCCACTGTGAATTTCTGGTCCCCACTATCTTTTCTTTGCTGAATGATTCAGAAGTAAATGGCAGCAAACAACCCATATAATATTTTTAAGCAGTATTTAAGCCAATGCAAACTGGGGCTCTGATGGTGTTGTTACAGCAAAAACCTGCTGTTTCTCAGCAGGCTGGATGCTTCTGGCATCTTCTGCTTTCAGGACCAGCTTTGCAAAGTTTTAGAAACGAAGATAAAGCATTTGCAAAAACAAGTAAAAGGGTCACAGGTGCACATTACTGGCTGTTTTGATTGTGGATTTTCAAAGATTCTGAGTCACTGTAGATATTTTTAGCTGTGTTTTTAACCACTATTTCCGCTACATTGCCTATATGGAAATTATTTTAATAGTGGTTTGATCTTGGTGCTCATTTGCATTTAGAGCCTTTGTCAAACAAGTAAATCTCTCAAATTTCTTTCAACACACAGAACTCTAACTACCTGATTCTTGTACCACTAAGCTTGCATTTTAAAAGGCATATTCCTTATATGTCTTTGGACAGAAATCTCTTTAATTACATTTTTGGATGTAGTGTGTGTGATATGCAGCTATCAATTGCATTGTTGTAAATTCCAAAAAGGGGGCTTATAGAAAATTTGTGGGGCTTGGTAAAATAAACACGTGTGTTACCATTGTTCTTTTATATCCTAAAGCATCATATACTATTTATTTTTGACTCAAAGAAGGTTTCTGTACCAGAGGCTGAAGTATAATTTCTGCTCTTACAGGAAAAATGAAGTTTAAATTTTACAAAATTATAGAAATTTTTAGAAAAACATCAGACCTATTCAGGTTTGTCTTCAATCCTTGCTCACTTGTGAGTTCCAAAAGCAAAACATAATTTTTATCTGTAAATTGATGATCATGGGGGATTGACTCCTGATTATAGGTTTATTTCTGATTTATATATTTTGATTGAGCTTTTAATTGAAGAACAGTCATGTTGGGAGATATTTCAGAAAAGACATATTAGTAGGAAACATTTCAGGGGACAAAAACCTGAAAAGTGATACAAATATAGGTCTAACAGATCTTCTCTATTTCTGATTTTTGCTTGTCCTCACCTAAATTCATAAATATAACCAACTCACTCTTTGATAATAATTAGTGATACAAAGTGGAATAGGTATTGCAAAGTTTTACCAGGAACATGGAATGTTCACTGAGTGAGAAAAGGAAGAACAGTTTGGCTCGTTCAGCTTTGTAAAGCAAAGGCTGAGAGCAGGGATTTTGTTGTCCCTAAATGTACAAGAGGAATGGTCATTGACAAGAGGAAGAACAATTTCTTTCTCTGAGGGCAAATGTTGGTAGAGGAGTAAATCACTAAATATCAGCTATATATATACACAATAAAAAGAGAAGAGGATCCTTGTATGACAAAACAATAAGATTCAGGAAATTTCATGGACAGGATTGTACAACCTGTCTGCATATAAAGCCAAGGTTGGAAACCAATGACTGGAGAGGTCTTTGCTTTCCTGTGTTTCTGACCTCTAGGCAGCCCTGGTCAAAAATTGCATTATTTAAGTTCCTGAGGGATTGAGCACCATGGAGAAGAGATTGTGAACCAAATCAATTTTTTGATTAAAATTTAATATATTATACTAATATTGTAAATCAGAAATTCCAGTGTTATAAATTATAACTGGAATCTCTGCACGTTTTCATTTTAAGGCTCTAACTCTCATTAAGGTTATATTTTTCTGCCTCTGGGTATAATTTGTTGGTTTGCTTTTTTTGCTCCTTTGTGAAGAAAATGAAAGGATATATAAAGAACCTGTGAACCCTGAAAAGGGGTTGAAAATGGCACACACATAGAAACTGGTGAGTTCTTTTATTTTTTTCTTCCTGCAAGTAGTTTATTTTATTATATCTCAACTATTCACAAAATCAAACTTAAATTCTATTATGATTGAGTTCAGTTCTCTTTATTGAAGTGAAATCCACATCAACCTTCAACAGAAAGTAACCCATCTGAATATGCAGTCATGGCCTATTCCTGTTTGCTATTTAATTAATGCATGAGAGATGGACTATGACAATCCTCTGGGTGGCCAAATACTTTGGAAATTATTTTAAACTAACACTAGCCAGGTTGAGGGACATGAGACATCAGTGATACAGTGCCTTGATCAGATGAATCAGAATATACTGACTGACAGTAAAAAAAAAAAAAAAAAAAAAAAAAAAAAAAAAAAAAAAAACCACAAAACCAAACAAAAGCAAAGCAAAAAACAGCAATAACAACCTCAGAATGTTGGGGTGTTCTGGTGATTTGAATTAAAATTCCTTTTGTAACATGGCCTTCCTCTGTGTTTTCAACTAAGCTGCTGAGGCCTCTTTCAATGTGTGTGTGTGTGTTTTTGTGTAACACCCATATTGTACAGTCCCAGTCTTAAGATGTCCTCCAGAATTCATAGCCCTATGTTAAATGCTCATAATTCCCATAGAGAGTTCCCCCTGGAAGAGTTTGCAACCTGAGAATGATGTTCACAAATGAGGGGAACCACTTAAGCAAACCAGTGAGAAGCTCCAGGGAGGGATATCAGGAAGGAGCTGTATTCCTCACAGTAAATGAAAATGTAATTCTGTGCAGTATGGTGAACTCTTTTCTAAAATGGTGAACTCTCTTCTAGAATGAGCTTTAGTTAAAATAAGGAATAATCTCAGTATTTTCTTACCAAAGCAAAAATACACTATACTAACACAATATTTACATGATTTTGGAGGTTTTTCTCTTTCATAAATCTTACACAAGGGTCTGTTTATTCAAGAAACAGTTCTCCACCCAGGACTTGTACAGACCTGCCCTTTACCCATGTAGGTTCCAAGCCACCTGATGTGAGCATGCTGCAGTCAAAAACTGCTGTCTCTGAGTTAAAAATCCCACAAAAACAAAATATTCTGAGGCAGGGCTGGTTTGTTACCCGTGGCTTGGGAATCAAACATAGGTGAAGCAAAAGGCTGTAAGCCTAGAAGGACCTTTAATGTTAGATAATAGAAAGAGTCCAGGTAAGAGCTTTCCTGATTCTTCCTTTGCCATTTGGATGTGGCAGTTACCATGTCTGCTGTTCACACCTGCCAAAGAGGCAGATGTGGCAGTGTTTGGGCAATGCACAATTTCCCAGGTGTATGGGAATGATGGATGAATGTAGTTAGCTGCGGGGCACTCTCCTACCATTTACTGGGGTCCTCACAGGAGCCACCAAGAGATACAGAGTATGTGGTATAAGTACAGATGCATAGCTGTATGAATACCCACTTGTCAAATTTACTCTTTTTTGTGATGTGTTGAATGGTGAGGAGATGCTTCCTTAGAACACTTCTGCGAAACTAATTATAGCCTATGGTTTTGTTAGATATACTTTAGGGTTGAAAGCTCAGGGTATTTCCTTTAATATTTTCATATTTAAACCAACTTATAAATGCTCCCTGGAACTGTAATTTTTTTCCCTGATGGCAAAATGCAAAATTAAAAAAATCTTAAAATGTCCAGTTAATATATTTTGGAAATTCCAGAGTTCTTTTCACCAGTGTTTCCTCCAGGACTGTTAAAATTCAGATAAGAAACACTACATGAATGGATGTCCAATGTCTTTAAAGCAGCTCGTTTTGACAGAGATTATCTAACCTCAAATTTTCAGATCCCAGCATGCCCTGAATATGTGTATAGATAACAGTGAAGACCACAATGAGTAGATGTTTAATATTAATTATATTTTTTAGACAAAATTAAAATGGAAATTAGTACTTTATTTTCATTTATTTCCCAACTTTCTCTAAATATCTAAAGTTCTTGGGCTTTTTTGATAGACTTTCTTAAAAATTCCAAGTGATCCAAGCAAATAGTCATGAAGAAAAGTCCAAAGCTTGATTTCCTATGGATTTCTGTCTACTGTGACTTAAGGAATGAGATCTGAGTGAAGTGTTGGCTATCATATGCAGAATTTTTAACTATGCTCTCATTTCTGGATTCTCAGACATTTTGTAAATCATGGAGTGGCACTATAGCCATTTTTTTTCTCCTTAGTGATTCTGCTTGGATATGTCATAAAAGTCACTTTCTTAAACTAGTGCTATTTTCCTGCCTTGGAAGTTTTCAAAAAGCACAGAGAGGAATGGACAGAGCAAGGCTGCAATTGAATACATTTCATTTACAAAACAAACTGTGAGGAAACACAAGGGCACCAGGACCTTCACTCCTGCAGCAGAAATATAATTTTAACACCTCTGTGTGTAATGCTGAATTCTTGTGACAACATACATTTCTTGCCCATGGACAACAGGTAAAATAGAGATTACATCCAAAGTTAATCCTCAGCTCTATCACTCATTTGAAGATAAAAATCACTACTCAAGACTTTCAGGGAACTGGAGAATAAGTCATATATTCCTTGTGTTTCCCCATCATACTCTTCCCTGTTTCTGGAAAGAAAGATGATGGTTTTCACAAGGACTAGGTGATCATATTGTCTAAAACAACATATTCCCCTGAATATAATCAATGACAGTTTATCAGATTGCTGACAGGAGTGTGGTGTATTTTAAAGATACATACGCTTCAAGACAACATTTCCCAGTGACTGATTTACGAGTATAGCAAATCTGTTCACTGGGTGAACTTGAATGCAGTGTAGTCAGTCAATACCATTCTGGTACAGGAATGTGAATCAGACAAACATGTGATGGAGGGAGGACAAATGCTATCTAAGAGGATAAGTCACAGAAAGGGTATATTTATTTTGAGGGTTACCTTTGATGTACCTCTGCACTTACATAGTTTGGAATTTTTTTTTTGCTAAGTAAAAAAAGCTTCACTTTCTACAGTGAAGCTAACAAATTGTTTTAGAACTGTGGGATGCAGCACACCCTCAATGGTGGTAACAAAGTATATGGCCACATAGACTTGTTTCCCCCTTCCTGTGCTCACTCAGGCCTGTAGCATATTTGCAGCACAGAAGCAGAAACACTCGTGGTTCATAAGAGGAGACTGGGGAGGTGGTTTGGTAGCTGAAGTACAAAGAATTCATGGCCCATTGCCTGATCCCCTCACCCACTAACAGATGGCAAGAGGAAGATTTATCTGCCTTAAAAGATAGAGAACAAGCTAACACACTATAAGGTTTTGTAAACCTCTGAAAATATTGTTCTCAATGTCATTCTCAACAGCCTTTCATGCTGCACACTTAATAGAGATTTAAATGTTTATTATAACTCTTGAAAGTCACAAACCTATAGAACCATTTCAGATGGTTAGTAATATGCGTGGTTGCACTTTACAACAGATGTATTGACAGTTATAATGAATTCTACAGCTCTTAGAACTAGCTCCATAAAGAAAAATTAAGTTAAGGATTTACAGGGTGTCAATATAAATTTATTGAGAAAACTTCATAATAAACTTAAGGCATTCAATGAGGGCTGGTTCTGAAATATCATAAAAGAAACAACCACCACTGCACTGAATAGGACATGCTATCTACAGGAAGTTATTTTAGAAATTTTTATTTATGATATTCATTATGGAATTTAATTACTGTGAAGTATTTCAGTACTTAACAATAACCCTATAGGAATAAACAGCATTTTCTTACTTTGTTTCCAAGTTTAGAGTTTGGAGTGCAGCAAAATGAAGGCAGACTTGTGATAAAAGCTTGTAAAAATCTTGTTAATAATTGTCACTATGCTACTGCCAAATCCTGATCATGACCAAACTCCCTCATTATCAAAGATTTTGATAGCAGTGGTCCTTATACCTACAGATCTGTTCTGGAAATGAATACAAATGTTTTTGCAGCCACTGCAGTGTAGAGTTTCTCTTACACAAATCCTCCCAGGATTCACAGACATAGCATGTTTCTTTTATTTGGGTGAAGAAACAGTTTAAAAACCTGAACAGATTAGGTTTACACAAGAATACAGCTGGAAGAGAAAGAGGTATTGTCATCTCTCAAGTTGTTTTCAAACTCTTGAGCGTCCACCCAAAAATCTATGATCTAATTGCCTCCTCTGCCTGACAGATCTTAAATCCCTGTCTCCCACTTCCCTGTAGGATATCCAGCAATCAGACTCCTGAGTAGTCTAAGGTGAAGTGCTATGTTTGTCTCTTTTGCAGAAGCTGTTTCATTTTGCATGAAAAAAGCAGTGGCTCAATGGAGTATTCAGTGGGGATGGGAATGTCACTCACTGCTCTGATGATGGTATTCAGCTGGGACGGGGAACACTTGCAGCTACGGAATCCACAACTACTTCAGATTGGATAAGTATGGGAGAAAAGTGCACAACATGAGTTTCTCTCCTTTCTGCACAAATTTCCTTATCAACAGGTGGAGCAAAACCCTCTTCTACTTGCTCTCTTCAACATATACAAGATGAGTATTTAATTATCATTTGCAAGCAAAATAGTCTTGCAGAGGACTCTTACTCTGGAGCACCAGGCTGCCTCTGCTGCTCATGGCACTCTTCTGAGGGGTGGAGAAGAGGTTCCCACCTACTCAGAAAGAGTGATGGGTGTACAGAGGAACATTCAGCTGTGACATTAAGAATTTCTTATCTTAGCTATTTTAAACAAATTACCTCTTAACATTTTGGGCTCAATAAATCCTATTTTGGCCTGTCTTCACAGTTCAGGGCTCAGACTTCATTCAATAGTCAGGCAACTGAAAGTCTATAGTTTGAGGCTTGTCTCATTGCCAGGACGTGCAGATAATGGAAAGAAACAGACCTTTGCTGTCCAAGAAATTACTGACAAAACACACATAATGGGAGGAGCCTTAAGCTTGCAAATCAAAACCTTAAAAACCAGGGCTGAGGATGTGTGAAAAATACTTAAATTCTCTTTATTGCAATTTTTAAAAGGTTTGTGACAGGACATACAAAACCTGTTTTCTCTCAGCTTGCCTTCTATTTAAGTAGCCAGAAGGAACACAGAGGGAAAGCCTTTTGCAAATGAAGATATGGCGACTGAAGAGGCTGAAGCAATTAGTCAGTGGCAGATTACATCCTTTCTTTATTGCAGAACAATATTCAATGAGATTAATGAGAGAAACAAAATTAGTTTAATAAAGAAATTCTTTAGGGATAAAATGTTCATGCTATGCCTCTACTGTTACCATGTAATCTTGTTTTAGCTGATTAGATTGTTTTATCAGAAGCCTGGGTAGAAATGTAGTGGAAGATGGAGCTCAGCATGATACTTCCAAATTAAAGCATATAATAGTAGTCTCAGGTCATGCTGTTTGGTGTGACTGATGCACATGCAGGAAGAGTTAATAGCACTGCATCTCAATAAGCTGTCAGATTTCTGTGCCGTGGATTGATGTGCCATTTTAGTGGGAGGTTACTCAGATGATGTAGAATGATATAGAAAAGTCTCAAGAGTTGGTCTCACATTGTCTAAAAAAGGAAATAAGATTCAGGTGTGAAATTTACTTGAGGAAGATCACCTGTGGGTTTTTTCTACATAGAGCCTATCGTCTTTCACGGCTATGTGAAGAGTGTTGTGCTCTCTCTTAAAAAGTCACTTATTGATCCCCTCCTGTTTGAGCCTTATTCCTTTTCTAGAATACAGAAATACAGGTATACTGTATAATACATAATATTTAATACAGGTATATGGATATTTTTTGATTAGTTGAATACAAAGAATGAAGGACACAATAGTGCTGTTATCTGGACAAATTACTGAACAGTTAGTTTTGAACCCCCTTAACTGGTAGAATGTCTGGTTGGATGGTGGGGAAAGGTTTTATAATAACAGAGAAGAGCTAGAGCCAATTTTAGCAAGCATACCCCAACATCACAAGTAAGAGAGAAGACTGAGCTGACTAAAGAGTGGAATTGAAAGGTTCCATTCCAACAGTCTCACAGAAAATGTGAAAGCAGCAACCAGTAAATCTCTTTTTCTCTCTCTTCCTCTTTTTTTACTAAGAGACCTGAACCATCTGCGTTTAAAACCACCAAAAGAGAATCATCAAATAATCTTTCTTAGCCATGTATGTTGACTTTTAATAAAGTTTAAAACACAGGGGAAATTACAGAGAACTGGAAAATCTTAAGCCAATATTTTAAAAGGGCAAACTACCCATCAAATCTCAATCCTTGATGAATAGTAGAATGTTTGACATCATCATTAATAAATAATTTTACTCCTCTCTTCTTAATATAAATTTTTTCATGAAAAAAAAAATTCAAACTTGATAATTTTCCTATATTATGGATCTAGTTGATAAATAATATAAGTAATATTTTCTTTTTTCTTTTTAAATAATTCTGTCAGGCATTTGCCCTAATAGTATTTCACATTTTTATTAGGAAACAAGAATCTCAGTTATTAACTTGGTCTGAAAACATTAAATGGATTCAAAGCTTTTAAAATGGGGTTGCAAAGAGAAAATGGTAATGTGTAATAGAGGTTTCCTACAAAGATTGATTTGAAATCTATATTATTTATCCATAATCTATTTAACATTTTTGTTAAAGAATAAATGATGAAAACCAAAATTATTAGGACTACTAATGAATGTCACCAAAGTTTTCATAAAGGTAAGCAATGAATAGGCAACAATGAATAGTGACTAGGTTAGTTTAGTAACTTCACAAAAGTAAATAATTTGCATTTCAGTGTGATCAGCCCAGGCTGCCAGTGAGCAGGGAGAGGCAGGAATGTGTGTGCATCAGAGAGGGGAAAGCTCAGAGCTGTGGTGAGCACACGGATACCCTGAGCACATGGATACCCATGTGCTGCTGAATTCTGCAAAGACAGACGCTGTCCCTGGGCCTGCTCTGGGTACAGCAAGGCACAGGGCAGACTCCCCCTCCCTCCTTCCCCCAGAAAGGAGACTGAGGACTCCAGGATGTTCAGGGGTGTCAGAGGCTGGGAGAGGTGGATGTCTCGAGATATTTTGGGATGTGTGGAGGAAAGGGGAAGGTCAGACCTTGCTCTGGCGAGGCAGAGCCCTGCTCCACACGCCACAGCCCCAGCCCAGAGCTAGAGCATCCCACCCTGCAGTGTCTGTCAATCAATCAATCAATCATCAATCACACACCAGAGGCAGTGCTAACCCAGGTCCTGAGTGGCTGAGTGACCCATGTAGGCCTGAGGTTTAACAAGCTGACTGAGAAATAAGCACATGTCTTGATCCTGCCCCTCTTGGAGTTTATTTGCACTGGAATCAAGGAGTTGGTAGCTATGTGTGTATTATTCTATAATTTTTTTCTTTCTCTCTTTCTTCTTCTAATTATCTTTTCATGGAACATTTTGGGTAACTTAACATTGAATGGATTTGAAGTTTGCTAAGCTGAATAGACTAGCAAACTTCAAATCCATTCAGTGTCAAGTAACCCAAAATGTTCCATTAAATTAATGCTAAGTTTTTTTAAATTAATTTGATATTGTATTAAACCCCTTGCCAAAGTTCTTTGACTTTCTATATTTTGCCAGTAAAGTTCTGTATAATTTTGACCTCTTGAGAATATCTGGTGATATTTTTCCTGTGTGCTTAACCCAGAGTAAAGAAACCTCAGTAAAATGCCCTTGCATTTAAGTGTTTTAGGGTGTTACAATGGGTCACACACAACTGTTCTTGAACAGTGTTGGTAAGTGTGAACAAGTTGAGTGCTCTCACAAGCAACAAAATACAGCTTAAATAGTACAGCACAAGCAAGCCTGTATGTTTTTTTTCTCAAAGAGCCTACAGCTGTTTCCCTTCTTTGTTGCATCCCTATCTTTTCAGAACAGCTTTTGCTGCTGACTTGTTGAACAGTGATATGTGCATTTGAATGCAAAACACACAGTGGGGTCTTTGAGCTTCAGAAGAACTGCTACTTGATCTGTTCCCACAAGACTGTAGTGACGTAGAAATCCTCAAGTCTTCCCTTGGGTGAAGTCTACAGTCCAGATGCTTCACATACTTATTAACCCTGAACTTCTGTGTGGCTTGTGGTCATCTGCATAAGGATGATAAAGTCCTAGAGAAGACAAACACCATCAGCTCAGACACAAGTCTTAACAAGGAGCACCTAATGAAGCTGGAGTGTTTTACCCTGGAGAAAAGGAGGCTCAGGGAACACCTTAGCACAGTCTAAATCTGCCTGAAAGGAGGCTATAGCAAGGTGAGTGTAGGTCTCTTCTCCCAAGTAACAAGCAAAAGAACAAGAGGTTATGACCTCAAGTCAAGTCACATGAGGTTTGGAATGGAAAAACTTCTTCATGGAAGAGATTGCCAGGAATTGTAACAGGTTGCCCAGGGAAGTGGTTGAGTTGCCATCATGCTGCTATTTAAAAGATGTGCAGGTGTGGTGGTTAGAGACACGGTTTAGAGGTCGACTTGGAAGTGTTTGGTTAACAGTGGGATTTAATCTTAGAAGTTTTTTCCAGTGCAGGCAATTCTATGATTCTTTAATGCTACTAACTTTGTGTCTCTGAGGAGCTAGATAACATAGGACCTACTGCTGTCTGTCTGAGGTGGCACTGTACAGTCATCCAGTGTCCACAAATCCACTGGGATCTAGGAGGGCCTGCATTAGCAATACACCATAAAGGCACAGTGGAACAAGTTTCAAGTTTCAGTATACAGGCTTTGCTGATCAACTTGTCACTTCCATTGGCCCGGGGAACATCAGCACTACCAACTGCCTTGAAAAGCCCAAGATATTGTAGGTAACTAGAATAAAGGTGTCCAAGGCTGGTCTGAGGAGTGAATTTCCATGTCTCAAGCCACTGTCCTGGTGAAGGTAACCAAAATCCAGGTGTGCAGGTGATTTCGGCACATCTGGGCATGAGGAGGAGTAAGATGGCATAGCAGGGTGAGGCTCTTGGAGGAAGACACCAAGCTGACCCTTCATAGTCAAGCTTTCCATCCACCCACAGTCTGTAAGCTCCGTGCAGAGCATGCATTTGCTTTGATCTCGCATCTTCCTCCTTCAAAATAGCTACATTTTAACCAGTAGCCTGGCTCAAGCCTGGCTCTAAACCAACACTTTAGGAAGGAGAGAAGGAGTAGTTGATTTCTCAGGCAGCATGATTAATTTATCCCCACAGTTGTGTAGGAACTAAGGGCACTGTCTCCTAGTTCATCTGGGTTTGCCTTACAGGATGGCAACAATATTGCAAAGAGCAGAAACTGTTGAAGAGTTTTAGAGAGCATTCTGGGAGTGGGCTGGTGCATCCTGAGAGTGTCCTGGGAGGAGAGCAGGTGCGTGTAAGACATTACACTGTTCAGTTGCAAATTTGCATGGAGTAATTCCCTGTGTGATTTTGTCATTACATTGGCTTTCAGCAAAAGCTCATCTGATACACTCTTAAGATACCCCTAAGCTTTAACACTACTGACAATAAGAAGTCACTTCTTTAAGAACTCAAATACTGCTATGAAGGAAAGTATTGCTACACCCTGAAGACAGCAGGATGAAGGAACCTATGTAGCTGTGATAGGTGTAATACCACTGCCATGGACAACAGCGCTGAAAGCGGGGAGAACGAGACTTCAGTCCTGACAAATAGAGAAAAAACAAAACCTGTGGGGACCCTCTGTGTTTACTCTGTCTAGACAGTTTACATGCAGAGATTCTGGCATGAGCAACTTTCCATTGTTATGCAATATGGCCTGACCTGAAAAACCCTTCACTTTACTCAGCAATTCATTGCAGGCTTGAATCAGTGAACCAAAGATGAAAGATCAGCAGTTTATTCAGTATCATTCATCTTCATCAAGCACACATAAAATATGAGAATGGACGTGGCAAAACTAACAGTTCAGAGTCAGAGTTGGAAAATCTTATTTACATTATCATCAGGAAGCTTCCTGCCTATTCAAAAGCTTAGTAAACTTTGTAGCATAAATGCAAGACTTGCATAGTGATAAGCTATATATTGGCAATAAGGTACATCAGTATGAAGATGATATCCGCTGTAAGCTAAAATTCTATTAATGCCAGCAAGTAAAATGCCAGCACTTAAAGCATCTTTGCCATAGTTGCACTTGTATCTTTATCCAGTGCCTGTTTTAAAGCTGAGGTCTCAGTACTTTACACCTTTCTTGTAATATCATGCTTTTTTTCATGTCATACATGAAGGTAATCATGGAGCTGTAGCATGAATTTAATCCACTGCATTATTTAGTGAAATCCCACAGCAAATGTTGCAAGCCTTGCTCTCTCCCTTCTCAGTACAGACAGTTGCACAAAGCCCAGCACATTCCCAGATTCAACCCTGAAGGAACTATGACAGTCTCCTACTTAGTGACAACTTATGTTTTAACTCTTTGTGCATGTCAAGTAAGTGTCAGCCAAGCATATTTTTCTTTCTCTTTCCAAGAATGGCTAGAGACCTGGACGTGAGCAAGTTACAAATAAAAAATATTTCACAGAATATATATATATATATATATATATGTATATGTACATGTATATATATCTTTCCTTCAAGGAGAACATAAGCAATTTGAGCACTAAGTTCCTCATTCATTCATATAAAACAAGCAGGAGACACCATTTTTTAATTGTTTCCTCTTCCTCCTCAGAAGGCTTTTTTGCTAGAAGTTCTCACATGCAGAAGCCACAGCTGTTTCTCTGGTTTACAGTTGCTCCTTTACCCTATTCTTCAGTTTCTTGTCATATCCTATCTATGGTTCTCTAAGGCACCATCCTTCAATGGCATTCTAAATCTTGGTAAAGATGAGAAGTGCCCTTGGGAAAAAGCCCCTTGCTCCCAGTTGTCTCTCTGGAGTCAGAACAGGCGGTAGCACCAAGAGTTCTGAATCTGAGAAATTTAATATTATTTGTTGCCCTTACAGTGCATCTGGTGATATTAAATACTTGGAAAATTTATGGGTAGCTCTGACAGTCAGAGAATATATGAGATATACATTTTTGAATAGTTTGTAGCTAGGACAGGTGTGGGCTGCTTTTCAAAATACTGTTTCAAAATACAAAGGTTTCTAAGACACATTTCAGATCAATTTTTAAATTCTAGTCACAGATTTCTTCAGGTGTGAAAATATGTACTTTTGTCTTCCCTTGTTCTCAAGAGCAGATACATTGTCTAATTTGAAAAGAAAGCAACCTCCCTTTAAATCTTACTATATTGTGCCAGACCAAAACTAAAGTTTGGCAAATGGTACAAACTGAAAACAACATGGTACCCAGTTGCTAGCAACATACTGTGAACAGATAGTTGTACAGTGTGACTTTAATTATTGAAGGCACCACTTTAAAGGATTACAATTTCATATATTATCATAGAATCATAGCTCTAGTGGCCCCCTAAATGAATAACAAATTTTACTCTTGTGAGACTGATTTCATACTGTCTTGATCAGCAGAAGTAGTATGTAAAGTTACTTTACATAGGTATTATATCAGTGAATAATTAATGCTGGAATTTACTAAACACCAATAATTTCCAGTAACTGTCTGTTTTATAATATGCATGCAGCTCTAATTCTTTTCAGTAACAGGAACTACTTGACACAAGTAAAGAGAAAATATATTTAAACCTTCTTTACACAAAATTCAAACAAGCATGTTATTCTTGTGTTAATCTTAATAGCAGTATACAGGGAGGAAGTTGTTCTGGTAACACCGAGAATTCATTTTTTCTTTAGTCTTGTCAGAGGTAACCACTTAGAAGGAAAGATACAATTGCACCATTCCCATATAATGCACACCAGACCAGCTCTCATTCATTCAGACTCACATTCCTCCAAGTAAAAAGATGCAGCTTAAAGATAGAAATATTACCCCCCAACATAGAATAATCCCTGTCAGCTCTGTAGGCTTCAAATACAGATAAAAGATAAAAAGATAAAATCATATTGCTGAGGACCTCTAGAGATTTTAAGTTATAGAAATGTTTCTTGCAAGACTGCTTTTCTCTCAGGTTTTATTTCTTCGCTGGCAATGAAAAAGAATCAACCAGCTTTTCCTTCTTCCCACTCATCCCCAGTCCTGTGTATAGGAAGACACTTTGGACCAATTTCCCCTCATTTAACCCTTCACCTTGTGCTTTACTACAAGGCTGTTCTACTGGGAGACTATTTTTGAAGACTTTCCCTGTAAATCTTGATGTACACTAGCAGAATTACACAGCTTTTACCTGCCTTTGCAAGGTTAATGTATTTCATGTTGCATTAAAATATATTTCAGAACATGCAGCATCCTGCCAGACATGGGAAGAACACAAGAATAATTTGTCCAGCACAGTTTCTGTAGTGGCTCCATGTATCAGGTCATGAGACATTGCAAGTCACCACAGGTCACTCTTAAACATCCTGTAACAGAAATGCCCAAAATTGCATAGTTTTCCTGTAATGCACATTAATGTTGTATTATAATTCACCATGTGCCATAGCTCTTTGGTTGTTCTATGACTCAGAGACCTTATCTCATTATTAATCATTTTTAAACCAAAAAATAAAGATTAATGTGTACAGTTTCTTTAGCCACAAACACCAGTGTAGATAAAGCACAATCTTTGCTCTAGCAGTGTTTTGCACTCTCCATACAAGCATATAAATGACTACCCTCTTTTCTACCTTGTAAAAATGAGGTTCTTAAGCAGTAATTGCTCTACTCTGTATTCCTTGCACAAGCTGCTAAATATTAAATTTCTAGTAAGGTACTCTTGCATTCTAAAGATAACTTAAATGCATCCTGCTTTCATAAATAATATATTGGTGACTCACTGATGTATCATAAGACACAGTTAAGTAAGAACCATCTGGAAAACAAATCAATATTAGGTATAGGACTGTTTTAACATCTGTTGGTTCCTTTAAAATGAGATTTTGGAGACTTGTTAAACAATTAACTTCCAGCTTCTGCTTACACTTACAATCACATCTACCACATGTTCTTTCCTTTATGAGATTAAGTTAATTTCAATCTAAGCACAGTACAGTGGTTCTGAGCACTGCAAATGCCAGCCATAGGATGGCGTTGTCATTGAGTGCATCTGAATGGAGATGGTGGTGTAACAAATAGTCTTTGGTGTAAAAGAATGATTGAGCTTTGCTGAAAAACATATATTGTTTTTCAATAACAAAAGCATATACTGAAAAACAGCTGAAAGCAGTGTAAAAATCCCACATAAATCAAAATAGAAAATATTCGAGAAGGAGCAAGTGAAGAAACTAAAAGTTACAATGATTAGGTAAGGCCAGTATTGCTTTAAGAAGCTTTTAAATAAATTTTCCTCTGGCATGAATTTTTTTATTTGATTATTGAAATCCATGTGTGTAGTCATTACCAAGTGCATTAAAATTATGTAAAGACAAGAAAACCTGTAATTTCAAGGAGCAATATGAAAAAGGGAGGGTTGTAAAATGACATTACACTGCTTTCCCCATGAGTTTTCCAGTTTTAGCACATACCCCTTCCCCCATTTTCAGGCGGACCATGCAACTGAAACAGCACCATCAGTGTGTACATTTCCCACCAAAAAGCTCAGTTTCTTTCCTCTCAGCTCTGTATCCACTGAACACACTTTTGTTCTCACACTCCTAAAGCCCATGGTAGGCAGGCAAGGACAGCCACTCCTTGTTGGTGCTCTCTGCTTCTGGAAGATAAGAGGGAGACAGCACACAGTCTGGGCTTTCCACAGCGACCAGCTGATTCTGCCTGTAGACTGTCTTCCATTCCCTCCCACTTACTCACCCAATATCTTAGAAATTAATGTGTCTCAGAATGAGGATCAGTTTACAGATATTTTCAACTCACTTCACTAAACATACATGTGACAGGGAAAAAAATTATTCCATTAAGCCCCTGGTGTGAAAATTTGAATTTGGATCAGTCAGCACAAGAGAAAACATTTGAACATATGTGTTATAGACACACTGGGTTCTGCCCTAGTATCCCATTTTCTGGTTATAAAAAAGCTTAGTGATGTATACTGTCTACATGTCAGGTTAAAAAAAAAAAAAAAAACAAAAAAACAAAAAACCCAAAAAACAAAACAAACAAAAAAAAAACCCCCCAAAAAAAGTGGGCAGTCCAGAAGTACACACTTCAGAAATTACCCCCAACAACCCTCTTTTTTCATCTATCATTAACCCTAGCAATAGCTCAGCACTAGCAACAATTCTGTCAATCAGCAATGTAATTACTTAAGTTATTCCTTACAGTTTGTTCAGGAGCACATAAAGGCCTGAGGAGCATGGCTAACAAGACAGTAGTTCCTTAACTGATTCAAAAAGAATTCAGCATTCAATTCTCAGAAGAGAGAGGCACAACCTCCTTCCTGCTGTTGCAGTTTTATTGGTTTGATCCATAATCTTAATATTCTCCTAAACTCTGACTTTTCTACTCTCTTAAAAATTGCAGAGGTATCTCCTTAAAGATCCTCTTCCCTCAATAGATATAACCCTAACACTATTCCTAAACTTAACCCTGACCTGAGTGGAGAAGTCACCTGCGAGGTCTCTCCTTTGCCGTGCTCCCCATGGGGATCCATCCCCATGCTGCTGAGAAAGCTGCACAACCAAAAGCAAGGCCAGAGCCCACCAATGTTCATCGCACAAAGGCTCCTGCCCTGCTTTGCTCCACGCACCCTCCCAATGTCAGAAATTCACCTGGGTGCAGGTCCTCTTCCTCCTCCCCTGCCTGCAGATCAGCTTTGGGCTGACGTGGATTTGACAAGCTCTTCCTGATGCTGACAGTGTCTGCCTGCAGAGCAGAGCTCTGCCAGATGCTGTTGTGTCCCAGAGCATCTTGTTGTGCACAGTGGTGGCTGCCCACACACCTCATTGCCTCCTCACCAGCCAGGAGACACGGCCCAACCAGCCTTGCAGCTTCCTATGGAGAGTAATGCAGCCTGCAGCCAACTTACAGGTGCTCTAAGACATCATTAGAGAAACAGGGCAGCTTTTCCCTACATGCAGAACGCTGTGTGTGCTGCGCTGTGTGAGGAGGGCCTGTGGCCTCAGCCCTGCGGCCTCAGCCCTGTGGCCTCAGCCCTGCGGCCTCAGCCCTGCGGCCTGCAGTGTCAGCACGAGCCCTGCAGTGTCCTCGTGCTGCCCCTGCCCCAGCAGCAGCAGCGGCAGGCAGGCATGGCCGGGGGAAAGGACAGTGCAGCATCCATGAAATCACAAGTGCACCCTGACTGCTGGGAGACAATGCCAGCCTGACAGCAAGGGCACGTTGGCAGGGCAGCTGCCAGCCAGCCAGAGCACAGTGCTGACAAAATTGGTTTGATCCATAATCTTAATATTCTCCTAAACTCTGACTTTTCTACTCTCTTAAAAATTGCAGAGGTATCTACTTAAAGATCCTCTTCCCTCAATAGATATAACCCTAACACTATTCCTGAACTTAACCCTGACCTGAGTGGAGAAGGTCACCTGAGAGGTCTCTCCTTTGCCATGCTCCCCATGGGGATCCATCCCCATGCTGCTGAGAAAGCTGCACAACCAAAAGCAAGGCCAGAGCCCACCAATGTTCATCGCACAAAGGCTCCTGCCCTGCTTTGCTCCACGCACCCTCCCAATGTCAGAAATTCACCTGGGTGCAGGTCCTCTTCCTCCTCCCCTGCCTGCAGATCAGCTTTGGGCTGACGTGGATTTGACAAGCTCTTCCTGATGCTGACAGTGTCTGCCTGCAGAGCAGAGCTCTGCCAGATGCTGTTGTGTCCCAGAGCATCTTGTTGTGCACAGTGGTGGCTGCCCACACACCTCATTGCCTCCTCACCAGCCAGGAGACACGGCCCAACCAGCCTTGCAGCTTCCTATGGAGAGTAATGCAGCCTGCAGCCAACTTACAGGTGCTCTAAGACATCATTAGAGAAACAGGGCAGCTTTTCCCTACATGCAGAACGCTGTGTGTGCTGCGCTGTGTGAGGAGGGCCTGCGGCCTCAGCCCTGCGGCCTCAGCCCTGCGGCCTCAGCCCTGAGGCCTCAGCCCTGCGGCCTGCAGTGTCAGCACGAGCCCTGCAGTGTCCTCGTGCTGCCCCTGCCCCAGCAGCAGCAGCGGCAGGCAGGCATGGCCGGGGGAAAGGACAGTGCAGCATCCATGAAATCACAAGTGCACCCTGACTGCTGGGAGACAATGCCAGCCTGACAGCAAGGGCACGTTGGCAGGGCAGCTGCCAGCCAGCCAGAGCACAGTGCTGACAAAGCCAAGGTCATTCCCTGGTCAAGCCAGTCAGGGTTGTTCTGATGCTTCTTTCAGGGACAGGAAAGAGTAAATAATACTTTAAAAAAGGAGTTAGATGTCACATTTAGGTGCATGGGTATCTAACATTCCTCCTAGAACCTGATATTAGGGATGTGCATTTAAAGCCCGCTATTATTATTTAGAACCTGCCATTATACCTTGCTGGTTTCTCATATCGCACCATATCCTGGCCTTCCTGAGTTACTATGAAAGCAGACAGCTGGCAGAGTTAGCCTAGAGGCCTGAAAAAGGGACTGTGAAAGGCAGGAGGTGCTGTGAATATCCTTTTAGTCCATGGCACCAAAAAAAAAAAAAAAAAAACCCTGTAGAATAACTCCACCTGATTTCAAGAGCTGTTGTTTCTGAACAGCACAAAACATCACCAGAGTAGGATGTACTGCAGCTCTGCAAATGGAGAAGATGTTACAGGGCCATTATGCCTCAGCTGCGGCTGTGACAGGGGGAGGCAAGGGTCCTTGCCAGATCCTGGTGATTAGGAAGGGGACAAAGCAGATGTCCTCAGTGTGAAGCCAGGGACAAGTCACCCTCCTCCCCACGTGGTCCTCCCACACAGCTGCCCAGCCTGCCACCTTGACCACAGTGGGAGCTTTGCAGTGCTCAGGACACATGGAGAGAAAAGTGAAACCTCGGGGCTGGAAAGGCCAAGACATGAGCAGAGCACAGCCAGGGCTGGACCTGTAAGTACAGCTGCTTTTGAGGGTTGCTATGGGAAGATGTATATACCTATGAAAATGCCTGGTATCCAGATAAGGATAATTTCCACCGGTTTTTATCTTCCTGTGTGTTTATGCATTGTCGTAAATTGGCCATCAGGGCATGGTTACCTACTCCAAAAGGCCAGTGTGGGCTGACTGATAAAAGAGACATGCAGGGTGTCTGAGCAGTTTCAGTGTGTGCATATGAAAACATGCCACAATTTTTCCTGCTGACCACATTCATATGCAACTGTTTATGAGGTAATTTGGGTTGCTTAGCAATTTTGTTTGTACTTCTCAACTACAAATGTTGGGCCAGAACCCTGCAGCAACCCTGAGGAAAGGGACACATCTGAAAACCAAACACCCAGTGTTTGATTTCAGCAAGAGCTGTTGCCCAGTCAGTTCATCTGGACTGCTTTCATTTCAACTGTGCACAGAAAGGCAGCTAATTGTAAAATAAAAGCAGTATAGAAGGTCAGGGAATATGGTCTGTGTGGACAAAAAATACCCCATTGTAATAAAAACCTTACGGCAGACCACACAATCTGGCAGCCTAAAGATTGTTTTAAGAAACGCCTTCTCACTGCTGTAGCACATGACCAGTAGTGTCAGACTGACTCTATCGACTTTGTATGCAAATCTGCTCAAGTACTGAAAGGTTTTCTGCTAACTGAAGTCTTAATTTAAAAGGACTTCTTAGAACAATATTCCTGTGAAACTTTCAGTGAAGGAAATCTCCTTTCCTTGTCTTAATTTCATAACTGACTGTTTTGAATGAAACTTTCCAAATGTCATCTTGAAGTAGCACCTGGCAGGCAACCGTAAGAATGAGAGTCTAACACAGTTATAAGTAATTGGAAGCAGAGTCTTATAATGCAAACTGCCAGGCAAGTTTAATAACGGCCTGTATTGCTAACCCTCTGTGAGAGAATGGAATATTTTTGTTCACGATATTGGTTTAGCTGAAGTTGTGTAGGTGGCAGATTTTAGCATGTGCAGAATAAATATTTCCTGAGAAATATCACTGAAGAAGAAATTAATTTGAATTATTAATTAAGGTGTTAGGTTAGCCAAATTAAATAATGTTCATATTAATTATTCTGCCATTTCACTGATCTCTTTTATACTTAGCTTTTTAGTAGCACTGCAGATCTACCTCATCATCTTCCTATTCTGATCTGACAGGAGAAATGGCATGGAAAAGAGTGGCTTTTTGAAAGGCACTTTTCTGCCCTTCTGTAAATGTCAGTAAATTTCCATGTAATGTATGAAATAGTTGTCACTTCAGTTTGGTAGGGGATTAAGGGAAGGATTTTACCTCTTCTGAAGTATTTACTAAAACCAATAGCAATATATATTTTCAAGTGGATCTTTCTATGCTTATCCAGGTCCTTTTGATACTAGTTGGAAACTAGACACTGCTTTCAACAGGTTTGGAGTCAGTCCCTGAACTGTTATTACAATTTATGAAAGTCTGAATTCCATGAATAATTGAGTCATTCTTCAGAAGCAGTTGTAAATATTTTCAGACCATCTTCTGAGAAGAAACTATGCACGCACAGATACACTCACAAAACCCAAAACCCAGTTAAAACTGTGGCAATGGTAATGCCCTGCTTTAATTCAGACTCATGGTAAAATCTGCAGAGAAACCATGCTGCAAACCTGCTTTGCACTCATTTCTACATTTATCACTGACATAAGCTCACTACCTATTTTCTTTTTTCTAAATAAGAAGTGCAGGAATGCACATTTATTGTAAGATTGGCTGCTTATCTGATAGCACAGGATTCCTCCTGCTATACTTACACTATCTTTACATGGAAATATAAGCTAGTAGATGAGCAATTTACCATCATTGTGGGCTGTCTAATTCAGCGCAATCCAACACACCAATTTACATTAACAGGTCTTGTTGGCCATATTTTCCCTTCATAATTTCATAGTCTTTTTAAACACCTTCCTATCTTGACTCTTATGTCACATCTCCAAATGTTTTCTTGCTGTGTAGGCAGCAGACCTATATTTGGCAAAAAAGGGTTGTGAATCCTGGATCCAAAACAGGATACGGAAAGGTCCATAAAAACATAGCTGACAGATATGAAGCAAGTCTGCATTTTGGGGGAGACAATGAAGAGTTTTCAGCAGGAAGACAAAGTTCTGAAATCAGTTTTCAGTTTGAGTACCTGCAAAGCAAGATGGCTACAAATCTGTAATATTCATGCTTACTTAATGCCATGGATTAACTTCATAGATGAAGAAGGCTTTTGTGAATATGTAGTTTTTAGGAAGACTGAGAGAACTTTGTTTTGGGGTTTTGGGGTGGCTCCAGAAAGTGGCACTGTGCTCTTGCTGCTGCTGAGCAATCCCTGCCTTGATGCTGCAGGTGGGTGACCAAGAGATGAAGGCTTTCCAAAGGGAAGAGACAGCTCCAGGTTCAGAGAGCACAGGCTAAAGAGGCACAAGGTACCTCTGTAATCAGCAGCCTGATTACAGAGGTAAGGGTAAGGGCACCACAGCCACTTTGGTAGGGTTTGTGGAGTGTAAGAAAAAAGCATTGCAGCATTCTTCTGTGGAGGAGAGGTAAAGCTGTGGGAGATCTCAATCACATCTGGAGGAAGAGAATGGGAAAATGCACAGGGCAGTACATGGATGACAATTCTGGAGGAGGAAGTCTTGACAGGATGCAGACAGAGGAGGTCAGGGAAAGTAAGTAGGGACATACTTGCTCACAGTATCATATGCTGAGAATGGGAAGGACAGTTTGTCCTACACTGTGGATATGTTTAAAATAATTAATCAAAGACTGGAAACTGCCACTCTGTCTGTCCTAACAACACGCTCTTTAGAATGCAGCTAGAGCTCTAAGATGGAGCATGTATGTTTTGAAGCCTAAGTTCAGGTCACTTCAGGAATTATTTTTTCTAGTTCTGCTCCTTTGAAGTAACTTTTCCGTTCTGTTCAGGGGTATACGCTGAGGAATGTGTTCAAGAGCTAAAATACCAGCAGAAACTGTACATGTATTTGCATCCTGTTCTCCAACTCAACACAGAGCAATGTTGTGCTCTTGCACTGTCCTTGGGGGAAGTGGCTGTAGTGCAGAAAGAATTTCTTCCTGAGTCACCACATGGTGAGGTTGTAGTGATGAGGAATTAATTAGTCTATGCACTGCTGACCTGCCTGGTATTTTAATTACAATTTTTCATCTAATCATGGTATATGAAAGGAAAGCTACTTACATTTACATTTCTAATTCTTCTAAAAGTGGGTGATACACCAGTCAGTCATGCTGAGGGATTGACAGCAACTACCCTCTTGTGAAAATTTGGTGCAGTGAGTGTTGTCATCTTTGTTCCCTTTTTGAGTTGCTAGACATTATCCTGTGAACTTCTTAATTTCTCCTATGGCCTATGTTCAGGGCTAACACCAATATGCCAATTATACGACAACAAAAACCCCAAACCTTCAGTTCATGCAATAGCAGCCCTTTGGTGGCAGTGCAACAATGTGTGATGGGACATACAGAAACTCACTGGGGAGCAGTGAGGGGGAAGAGGAGAGACTGCCACGAAAAGATGTATCACAGAATTTATAGTGATTCTCATAGATCTGCATAAGATTTATTTTAAAAACACGAGATTTTTGTAAAAAACCTATAAGTTCTTACAGGACATTCCCTAACTCCTTTCTGCAGAGTTGCTCGGGCACAAAGCGAAAAGCAGCCAAATGTTGTTGTCCATAGCGAGGAACTGAGGGAGCAGGTGGATTCAGTAATGATGGATCTTCCCCAGTGCTTCTTATTGTTCAGGCCATGCCTCTTTAAGTCATTAGATATATGTAGAATTTTCAAATTGGCAGAACAATACAGTACCCTCATATCATAACACTACAACTTCTTTCACACAATCCCTGGGGGCTGAAAAAGGGAGTAGTATTTGTGGCAAGACGGCAATGATAAGACAGATGTGTCTGTGTACACAAGTAGTAAGATTTTATTTCACACAAAACAGGGATTCAACACAGCAGTGAATAAGGAGAGAGGCTGCCAGTACTCCCCTTGGCACTGTTTTAATTTTCCACATGGCCTTTCATGTAGCCTCTTCTGGTGCTCCCCATGATCTCAGTTATTCCTGCAAGACCTGTCAAAACTTTACAAAAAGAAAATTCCTTTTCCAAGAGCTTAGAAAGAGCTATTTAAAATGAGAAATAATACAAATTAAAATGAATGTACTTGATTAAAAGCATATTTTATATGTAGTAGCTCTTAAATATTTTGTTTACAAATTAAAAAACCCCAACATAACACACCAGCAACAAAAACCTCCTCTCTTACTAAAGATTTTATTTAGACTACTTTTGTAATAATTCTTTTCCTCTTTTTCATAGTCTTGAACTATCTCATCACGGCTTTAATTAGGATGACCTTTTATCTGTTTATGTTCTACAGTGGCATTTGAAGATTGGCCTTCAGTGAGAGCTTTGGGTGATGTGTACACTGAGGCTTCAGAAACTTCTTCTGGACAAGCTGCCAGCAAAAAATTACCCTTCTAAATGTCAATAAGCTAGACATCAATTGTCAGCTTTCATAATTTCTAAAAGCCTGCTCTCTCTGTAGATTACATCAAAAGTGGAAAGCACACTTTAAAAAATAGAACTTGATTTTGGTCATGTATTAAGCATTTTTATCCCTAGGGATTTGGGTAAAGAGTGTTATACTTAAGAGACTTTAAGTTACTTTTGTATTGTTCCAAACTCAAAATATTTACAGATAAATTTTTAGAATATTGAGCATAGGTCCTGAAGTGGTGTTGCTTTTTTTTTTTTTTTTTTAATATAAAGTTACATCAAAAAAGGATGTTTACTGAGAGGAAAAATACACAATGGCAGTTTTAAAGAAGTATCAGTACTAACACTGGTTTGTGTTATGGGACCATGGATTGGAAAGTAGTTGTGGCTGATGTTGAGTGCATCTAATGATGAGACCATATGCTTTACAAATCAAAAATACTACTGTTGAAGAAAACACACTATTTACTTTCATTGTCATGTAGCCATTTTTTCCTCATCTTGGTGAGTTAACTTGTATTAGAACAAGAAAATCACTAATTATTACTGGCAAGGTAAGCTAATTTTATTAGCAGTAAGCTAATTTTAATTCTCTTGGTGTTACACTGTTTCTCTCTTTCGGCACATCCAAATTTTTCTGGATTTCAGTAGGTTCCATGGCTAGGACAACTTCTAACATAATCTCCCTCTTCATTGTAGTGATATACTTGAAGAAGAAATTACAAAGTATTTCCATTTATAAAAATATGAAAATGTAGGCTGTACATGATACATATATGTATTAATGAAAAATACCTTAGAATGTCAAGAAAATAGTCCACACAATGATTCTACCTTCCTTTCTTCCTACTTTTCCTGGCTAAAGGACACAATATTTTTCAATTATTGACCATCCAAAACAATTTAAAATCTCCAACAGGGCCATAATCATGGAACCACAGAATGGTTTGGGTTGGAAGGGATCATTAAAGACCATCTATTCACAACTCGCCTGCAGTGGGCCAGGACGCCTTCCACTAGACTAGGTGACACAAAGCCCTATCCAGCATGCTCTTGAACAACATCCTGGAATAGGACATTCACAAGGAAGGTATCAGATCCAATTCTCTGGATACAGACTGTAAAATCTTAGTTAGCTGCTTAACCAGCTACAACTCGTATTTACAAACAGCTCCACTTGCTTTTGATGCTGCTACTCTTGTAGAAGCTCCATTGTTCGTGCTTAGACTTTGGGCTTGGCTTTGTCCTCTTAGGGTTTGATGGAGAAAACAAAGCACAGTGTGATAATCCTGTCATTAGATTTTCCACCAACTCACCTTTGTGATGAACCACTCCTTTTCCCACTCCCTCTTCATCTCCTCCACCTGCGTTAATTGATATTCATTTCAGAGCTAAGAAAATATTGGCCCCAGAGATATATAAAGCATTTATGATTATATTTCAAAGATTTATACTTGAATCTATAAATCTATGGCATAAGTCCCTCATATATCACCTCTTGATCACAGCACTGCACTTTGGCATGTGTGTGACAGGCAAATTGATCAACTCTTCTATCCCAAGCAAACCTTTTAGGTTCTCTTTTACTTTGGCCTTTATCACAACTGTAGAGCTGCAGGGAGATATGCTATGCTACCTCTGTCTGGTAATTAATGATGAGAGATGGAGAGATCCCTTTAGTGTTGATGCCATTTTCAGAGCTTGGAAGTCGTTCAGTGGTTAATTAGAGATATGCTATTGATGTAAAGTCACTAACTTGACTTATTAACAAACTTCTCCTTGTCTACAGAGTTTTACCAAGTGTAATGATGTACTTTACCAGTGAGATGTACTGACATAATTCTCTACACTACACATAATCAGAAATACTGTTAATATAATTGTTACCACTAGGAGCCAATCAACAGATGAGCTGAAGACCTTCCTCTTAGTAAGCAAAAAAATACATAATACAATACATTTGTCTTACTGTTGGTTGCTTTTCTAATGCAGACCTTTTCTCTCTGCCACATCAAATAATCTCTGTTAGTCTCTTTTAACATGAATAAACCAAAGAGAATATGAAAATTGCTCGTCTGTGCCTTTGACTGTGTAGTGGTTTACCCCACCTGGCAACTCAGCCCCACACAGCTGCTTGCTGACTTCCCCCTGGTGGGAGAGAACTGAAAGGGCAAAGGTGAGAAAACTCATGGGTTGAGATAAAGTTTAATAAGTAAAGCAAAAACTGCATATAAGCAAAGCAAAACAAGGTGTGCATTCACTGCTTCCCATGAGCTGGCAGGTGTCCAACCATCCCCAGAAAAGCAGGGTTCCATCACATTTAATGGTGTATTTGGGAGAAAAAACAACACTACTCTCTTCCTTCTTCCCCAGGTTTATATGCTGAGCATGATGCCATGTGATCTGGGATATCTCTTTGGTCAGATGGGGTCAGCTGTCCCAGCTTGGTTCCCTTCCAAATTCTTGTCCACCCCCAAACACCTTGCTGGCAGAGTGGGGTGAGAAGGAGAAAAAGTATTGACATTGTGCAAGCAGTGTTCAGCAATAACAAAAACATCCCTGAATTATCAATACTGTTTCCTGCAGAAATCCAAACCACAGGCTCATATCAGGCACTATGAAGAAAACAGACATTATGCCAGCCAAAATCATCATGTGCTGTGTGAAGAAATGAATGTTACAATGACAGGGCTGTGATGCTGTTGCAATTGGATTTGTATTCTACAGAAATCATTCATCTTTATTAATCTAAAAGTTAGGCAGCAAGTCAGGGCAGTGATCGAGGTTTCACTGTAGTCAGGGGATGGAGGGTGGGTGATTCCTCCGAGCTCTTTTAGACATAAGCTCAGAATGAAATGAAGCACACTCTGGAGATGCATCCAGTCACTCATTGTATTGGAAACTTAGATGTCCAAATAAAGTTAGATATATCCAACGCAAACACCTTGCTCATGGCTGTTTAGCAACCTCAATTAGCTTGTGTAAAAGTGAGTGAAACCTTACCATTGATGTTCATGGGCCCAAACCCATATTCAAACAGCAATATAGTTATAATATTGTGTTACTGCCTTGTGCTAACAGTTGTGCTAATGATAGTGCTGATATGTGATCACTGAAATTACTCAAGACATAAAATTAGATGACAATTATTTCTGAGGATGGATTTCTTGTTGACCCATAAATCTCTATTTCTTTGCCCTTCTTTCATTATCTGACAGCTCATGGTTCAGAAAGAAATGTCTTTTCCATTTTAGAATTGTATAGGCTGGATTAGATCACCTCCATTGACAAGCGTTATGAAACCAGCATAGTTACGTACTGAGTATTGACTGAAAGTTGCACTTGTAAGTGATTCATCTCTTCATGTGTTCCTAAGCACTTATTAAAAAAAAATATAGGCCTAAGGCAGATCAAATAGAAAAGGATAGAAGGGATTCAGAGGGATCAAAGTGAGAAAAGGTTACTCCCAAAAGCCTCCTGAAATGGCAGTCTTCAAGTCTTCAACACTGAACTGAAAGTACTCTACAGTTATTATCTATTTGCAAACAGAGCTTGGAGCACGCCAACAGGGAAATGGTCTTTCCTCTGCAGGAATCATTCTATATCCCAAAAAAAGCCCTTGTTTCTTAAATTACACTTGTCTTATGAATTAGGAACTTTCAGCTCTCTTTCTGCATTCCATTCGTATTTGTATAACTTACCCTAAGTGTTGCTATGGTGTGCAATGGGATGGCACAGCACTGATTGGAGTGATATTGCTCTAGCAGCTGAGCTTACTCAAAATGTTCTAACACTCAAGGTATTTTGAGCATGCATAAAGCTTCATTTAGACTTGACATATTGTTTATGATATCTCCTTGTGTGTTGTGCATTCACTGTCTATCATTATGAATTATGGGCTCAGGATGACACAACCTTTTTAAACAGCTTGGTTCAAAAACAGAATTACTTTTTGTTGATCATCCCCTCCTAAAAATCCACATTTTTTTAGTTTCTGGATATATTCTTACTAATATATTCTGTATTCATTAAAGAGTTTTTGCAAGTCAGTAAGCATCACTTTACTGTACACATACTCTTAATGGTATAATTTGTTCAGAATTCTTAACATCTCTTATTTTGGCTTATTCTGAATCTTCTGCTGTTCTTACCCATTCCTCATGTAACTCAGACATCTTGTACTGCAGCATTTAATTTAATTTTTTTTTTCATTTATATCTTAACTGACATTCAGGCTGTCACAATTTTACTGCACCCAACATCACCTTAGAGTCATGGCTTAAGTTGGAATCTGAGCTGAAACTTCCTCAAACTAGATATTCTCTCATTTACCTATATTAAATTTCATTAATGCCCAACCACATGTATCTCCTAGTGATAAGTTCAGCTACAATTATATCACTTTCAGAGACAGCATTTGAGCCTCTGTCCCCCATAGCCCAAGAGAACTGGCTGTGCTAAGGAGGACCATCTTCTCTTTTACCTATTCAACCTCCACTATTTTGTATAGAAAATTACTTATTACACCAGAGGGAGGACGGAAGATAGGGATAAAGGAGAGAAAGAGAGAGGTTATATCTTATTAGTTAAGACCTCTTTTAGCTGGTGTAAATATTGGTGGTGGGTTGCAGTAAATACACATAAGAGAAAAATCTGCTCATCTGAGACTGTTACCTGGTTTAGAGTCACAAATATTTGGCTTACTGTACTTACGCAGGATATGATTTCAGGTCCATGATCTGAATCACACAGATCTGAGCACATTTTTGCCTAACCTTTGAAAACATTTCCTTGTTTGCACCACTTCACTAGATTAAGGCTCAGCAGACATTAGGATCTATGTTCTGTGATACTTTGTTCTATTACCACTGCAGTGATGACAAATATTTTCAACTTTGGCCATTAGCCTTAGGGAATTTTTATATTAAAGATAGTCAGTGAACTGAATCTGCACCTGATAGCTATGTCTGTCCTGAGTGTGTTTATTTTTCCTTTTCTTTTTTTTCATTGAACAAAGCTTAGCACTTGAAAAGGGTACATTAGTAATGATATTTTAGGATCAAAGGCCTTACTCAGCCATCTCCAGTGAAACAAAATATTAATTGAAGGAGCCCTCTAGCAAAACAATAGTAATATACCTTTCAAATCTGCAGAGGGGATGGCTACCTTTGGTATTCAACAGTTTCATGTTGACTTTTCCCTCTCTTCTCACATTTATGATCAAGGAGTCCATAAAGCTTCAGCTTTGATTAGCCTCTGTCTTTCTAGGCAGTACCATATGCATTGGCAAACCCTAGCCTGGATTTGTAATATTTTTGAAGCTGAACAATTCACTGACTGATTAATGCTGCAGACTGCTCATAGCACACTAATAAAAGAAGACTCCCCAGCTGCCAGAAACATCAAATTTTGATAAGATCCAAGGCAAATGTGAGATGTCACCATATCTCCTACCCTGCAAAAGGGCTTAATTACGCTCTCACCACTCTCTCCCAGCGGCAGTCTCTGGACATTTTGTCACTATTGTAGCTTGAGTTGTGGTTTACAGCTACTACTGAACACAGCTGGTGGGATTCAGTCTGCAGCCATTTGGGATGCTGCAGGCTTTCCAAGATAGCTACATGGGGCTGGCAGAAATTGCACTGGAGCTGGTACAGCAGATCACTACCCTGCAGAAGACATAAAAGGCAGACAGGAAAGATACCTGTGGCATCTCAAATGACAATGCACACTTTTGCCTGGACAATGGAATCATACCCAGTAAGCCAAGGCAGGAGCACTGCAGGAATTCACAAATCTTCAAACTGTACTGACTCCTTTCTTTTCCATCCTGTTTTAAGGGTATGTTCTGATTTAATAGTCTTATTTCAGCATGTTTTAAATCATGTATAAAGTGATAAATCCAACTCACTAGAAGCATGGATATTTTTTCTATCATTGTGCTGTTCAATGCAGTTAGTTTCCCTACTTGTTCCAACCAACCACCAAGCCCCATCCCCCTCCCTATTATTTCCAAAATAAATATTTTAAAGTATTTATGAGACATTTATCTTTAATTATTCCACTCTTCATCTTTGCAGGGTCTTGACTGCCTTGATCTGGAAATCCTCTGTTTCCTGTAGCTGGAATAAAGTGTGTAAGCATATTTGCCTACACAACTTCCTTTATTACAGATTTTGGTTAAAGATACAGTTATGTGCAACTAATCATGTAAAGAGATAGGACTAGAAATACAGTTCTGAAATTGTAATACTTGAAGTTTTTTTTTCAGTTTTTTTTAGTTCATGTAAACAGTACAAAATGTCAACATCAGCAATTATTTGGGTAGACCTGGCAAGTACCCCAGACAATGTATAAGTGGAGTACAAAAATGGATTGAATATCTTTCCACAGTTGCTCCCAGCTCTGTTTTCTTCAGTTCAATTAAATGACATAAACCAATGTGGAAAGCTTCACATTAGTCAAATAATATCTTTGCTTTACAGTAATTGCAAATATTTGCAATCTTTAGAGGAAAGAATAACAGCACTTTTAATAACTACTGATCATCACTGAGGATCTAGAAAAATGTTTGGATTGAAACCCTGACTTAAAAGAGATCAAGATATCACCTCCAGTTCTTTCATGTTAACTTATGCACTTGGACCTCAAGAGGAGTCAACTAATGCTTCAAAGTTATTTAAAAAATTCAGGCTGGTAGCATTTGAGTATATTTGGCCTGCTTCTCATCTAAATTTAATTTTGTTCTTCTGTCTTTAGATAGTTATTGTCATCTTTCTTTATCTGTTTTGGTTTGAAATGTTCATTAGTCATAGTACCTCTTTGACAAAAACAGGTCATCTGGCTTGATGATTAATGCCTCTCATCTTCAATAAAAGCACTAAGAATACTAAAATCCTCATCAGACTAATTAGTAAGAATGCCCTTGAGCCAGCCACAAGTCTTAGTGAGGATCTGTCATGAGTTCACAGAACTATGTCTGATCTTTTTAGTTCTTTTAAGTAATATCTGGACATTCAATGGAGATCACAGACACAGAAATCACTGGCTTGGGAGTATCAGTATTTTTTCCCATATAGTTAATTTCAGTGCACTGAGTTCTTCACAGTTTTCATTAATGAAAATTGCTCATATGCAGCTGATTATATGGCACAGTAACAAACACTGGTCAAGGAAGAAAAATAGGAAAATATAAAATACTTAACAAATTGAACAGAAAAGCAATGAAGAGAAGATCATAATCTCCTTCCAAAGATCTGTATTTTGCCATATATGGAAAAATAAATAAAGGCACAGTCGTCAATTTATTTCTGGTTTTGCCTTAAGAAGGACTATATTGTGCTTTAATAACTTTTCTGAAATTTGAGTCAATCCTTTCTTTTATTTACTTTAGTTTTGCTGTCATTATCACTGAAGTACTACTATTCCTATTTCAAAATGACATCATTTACCAATGAGTCAGAGTCATAGTTCCATATAGCCTTTCATTGTTAACATAGAATAAAAACAATGAAAGATTTGGTTGAAGACAGAGCAACCAATCCTTATTTGTCAGCATCAGCTTACTTCCCCAGGTCACTTTGAGGCTTGATTCATCACTATTTAAGTCAGTATAAACATTTCAGGAAATGGTAATGAGCACAACTCTGCACTAAACAGTTCTAGATTTTGTTGTTATGAGCTGTCTTTTTAAATTTTAAATATTTTTCCCCAATTAGAAATTTTTTCCCAGAACTGAGATACTGGCATTTCTGAAAAGTAGCGCAGAATCCATTATTGAAAACTGCAATCTTATTCTACTGTTGATTAACAACATTCCACAAAGCAAAATCCAGTGAGAATTGTTTTACTCTTCAATATTTAATGGTGTTGTTGTTAAGCTTCAGGATCAGCACTAAGATTTCTACCCTGGAACCTGCACTCCTCAAATCCTAAAATCCATATTTTCACACATCATATTATTTATAGCTGTGGAAATTATTCTGTGTGCCTGACATGCTTTATGATTTCCCAGTTGCTCACGGTGGGATGGGATCATAGAACAGTTTGGGTTGGAAGGGACTTTATAGATCATCCACTTCCAAAACCCTGCCATGGGCAGAGACACCTTCCACTAGACCAGGTTGTTCAGAGCCCCATCCAGCCTGGTCTTTAGCACTTCCAGGAGTGAGGCATTCACAACTTCTCTGGGCAACTTGTTCCTGTGCCTCATCATACTTGCAGTAAAGAATGTCTTAATATCCAATTTAACCTACCCTCATTTAGTTTAAAGCCATTACCTCCATCCTGTCACTACAAACCCTTGGAAAAAGTCCTCTCCAGCTCTCTTGTGTCCCTCTATAGGTACTGGAAGGTGCTCTAAGATCTCCACAGTGTCTTCTCTGGGGTGAAGAATAGGACATTTGTTTTACTGCAAATGAACCATTTAACTATATTTGCCTTACTGTACTCAGAAAGCTCAAACCTTCTTTTTCCTTTCTCTCTGTTAGGGCCCAGCCCACCACTGGAACTTCAGGGCTGAAATTTCAATTCCTGAAATCTACATATGTAGATAGAATTTTATTAGAAGCTTTGTTCCTGAAAAAAACTCCTATATTCTCCTACATGAAGTGCATAGTTTCTACTTGTTGCTTGTGACTTGGCTGTTTCCAGTACCAGCAGAAATACTGACAGTAACCCAAGAGCTCCAAGACACATAAAACTCCAAGAAAACAGTTTTCCTGCCCTCCTTGCTGCCCTTCCCCTCACAGCTATAAGACTGAATAGCACCTGCAGATTGTGCCAGGCATTCCCGACACCCTCACAGAAATACCTTTTCTGGTTTTGCATTCGATACACTTCCTACAAAAAACTATGAAAAGTGATTTTGGCAGTGTCAGTGGGGTGACTTCACAGTAAAATTATTTCATCATTAGTTGACAATTCCAAACAGAGATGTATTTGAATAAGAAAGCAAGAATGACAGCTCCATTCTTTGATTTGCTGGGCAGCAGATCCTTTAAGATGCTGCTCTACTCTCAAAAGCAATGCTGCAAATAACAGCATTGTGGGTTCTATTCTCTTTCAGAGATTTCCATAATAGAGGAAACTTGTGATAAGATGTTTCATCTGATGCCTCCTTTTAGAAGGGGAAGTCAAATGTAAGTCAATGACATACATCCAACACTTAAAAGTATTAATAAATTCCCCTGTGTTTGCAATAGATAAAAAAAAAATTTGTGATTCACTAAGAAAAGAAAAAACCCAAAACATTCTAGTTCATTTTTTAAAGAAGATGTACTCTCTGAAGCATTTACATTGGGCAGAACAACCAATAAGGTACAGAATACATAAAACCCACTACAGTTTAATAGGTTATATTTTCAAATAAAGTTAACTATTCAATCAAAATAGACTTGAACATATGACCTTTTTAGAAATGTGGTTTTAAAAGATGAAAAGAAGAGGTAATTGTTTCAATACAGCTGCCCTGATTTTTTTTGTTGTTGTTGTTTAAAATCTACAACTCTCTGCGCAGTTCCCTATAGAAGTAAGTTTTGCTGTTGATTATCTTTGATTATGTACCTGCCATTATATTTTGAGTCCACAGGAGAAGGGATTACAATTTTTCTACCTCTTCAACTGGTTCAAGGCTAAGATATGACCATAACATTATTTTTCAGGACCTAAATTTTACTGTTCCTTTCCAGAACTGTTTACTGATATTTCCAGTATATTACCTTGCCAGTAATTTTTCATTTATATAAATAAATTTGTATGTGTCCAGATATGTTGTTAGGGTGATTTTTCTCCTAAAATTGTTGCTTTGGTGGTTTTTTATTTTCAGTTTTCATTCTAAATCACTAGTAGATTGTAGAGGATGTAAAGGATGAATGTCACAAATCGTTAACAAATTTCCCTCAATGATTTTGCTTTATTATTTGTCTTGCCAAAAATCCTGGTCTAGCAGATAAATTAGGCAAACCGTCCTTTCTAATTAGTCATTTAATCCCAAACATGACCCCTGATTTTACATGAAAACTACATATTAGTGTTATATATTTTCCAATTTTTCTTTTCTCAGTTGATGTTAATTTCCTAATCTCAAATGTTTGCAGCATATTCAGAATATCATTAATCTCTTAAGAACAGTATTTGTTATATTTGTTATATTTCCACAATGCAATATAAATAAAATGCCCTTTATGGTAGAAAAAAAAAAAAAAAAATCCACAATCACCAAGTTACCTGAGAACCTTTGTGACCTTTTCCTTGCACAGGAGGAATCCAGTGCTTAGGATAAATTAAGGGGGCTGCTGATAACGTTCATGAAGTATGCATGGGAAGCTACAAACCCAGCTCTCTAGTCCACTGCCTAACAGATTTCTAATACCAAATGAATACTTTAATACTTCGGTGACTGTAAACTGAGCAAAAAAATATGCATCACCCATCTTCCTTGTTTTATGGGGAAGATATTGGCAGTCTCATTCTAATGCCAGTCACAGCTTCATTCTCTCCAAACATATAATTTTCATCTTCTACATTTTAATTCTGAAGGTTTTGCTTTATTCAACATTTTAATACATTGTTGTATTGCTTCAAGAAAAATCAGAAACTGGGATTTTACTTGGATTTTTGGACAAGGCACTTTTTTTTTTTTTTAATATTGTTTGGTTTTAGAGAGCAGAATTTCAAAACTCAATGTCCATTTTATTGATAAGCAGTTGAAAGAAGACAAATAGGTAATCCAAGGGGAATAATCAGCATGGTTCCCACCTAATTTGAGCTGTGTTGATTTTCTAAGGGACTAATATGTTAATTGTTATGTTTCTTACCTCATAGATGTTTCCTAGTCAACTAGAACACAGCCAAAAATACTCAGACCCATTGGACTCACTGAGTTTCCCACATAAGGCAGACCTTGGTCCTACAAGGTTTCCTGATTTCTGACACCCTTAGAAGTGCAGTCAATCAGCACACACATGAGCTAAGTAGGATCTGAGAGCAACCAGTGCTTGGCCTGAAAATCCAGCTGTACAATCTCCTCTTGTCTCCAAAATAATTTTTTTGGAAGCGTGAAAAGATGAAGGCAAAGACTTAAAAAATTAATAAGTGCTGAGACACATTTTCTCCACTCATAGAACAGAAACGACATGGGAAGAAAACTTAAGAAAACTTAATCTTCTTGCTTCATGATAGGAAAGAAGAAGCTTATGAGGGGATACAAACTTCTGTTCCTCTCCACTAAGTGAAGAGACAAACTTTTCATTTGCTCTTTCTCTGCTCTGGAGTGGTTCCGCATACTTTCACTCCTTTGGATGAAGGAACAGACTTTTGAGCTGCAATTTCTGTGATAATGTGATGTAAAATGAAGAAATTTTGTCTTGTTTCCTCCAGACTAGTGGAGAAAAATGAATGGTTAAGAAATTAATAAGAAGGTTTTAATTCACACTTTTATTTAAAAAACTCTGGCCTTAGGTTCTGTATATTCTTCCATTAAAATAGCTAAACAGATAATAATCATGTGTTTTCTGCATAAAACAACTGTACTTACAAAAATCTGTGTGAAAATGAACTTTTTTTTTTTTCCTTTTGCCCATCTCGAACTTTGTTTTTGCTGCTTCATTAAGGTATTATTCCTTGTGACTAGCAGAATTTTCCAATTACTTATGATATTGTTGTCTAGTGGCTATTTGAACAATCATATTACCTTCAGTGGGAGTTATACAAATCCTGATACATTCTTTAGGGTTTGGAACCATTATAGTCAAATCTTGATGAACATCTTCTGCCAACAGTAATCCAATTAAGAAAATACAAAAATATGCATTAATTGTCTACATAAACACAAACAGTAAGCTATGCCTTAAAAGGAAATTTATGGTACTATCTGATACAGGAAAATTCCCCTGAATTTCCATTTCCTTGTTTTCGAATATATGGGGACTAATTCTACTCTTGTCACTAGCTGATGCCATGGACCTGGGAAGGGCTGGGAATTTTGTAATTCTCTGAATGCCAACTGTCCTGACATTTCCATCTGGTAGAACAATGCACATTTCTGAATATATGGATTTGTACTCTTCTCTGGTAATTCCATTCTTAGATTATTTTTGTCTAATCTGTGACAAGATTTACACTTGACAGAGTATAATTGAACATTTATACACATGAAAAATAAACTACAGCCATCACTTGCCCTTTTAACATTTGTAGCACATTGTGGCATGATGTCTGCTATATTCACCAAATACGTAAGCAATTTGTGACAGAGCACCGTAGATGAGATTGATGAGGATTAGGGAAGGAAATTGTCATTTTTGTCTATTCCAGACTTTGCATACCCATCCTAAATGTAGAATATATTGATTGAAAGATTAATTTCATTTTCTATTATAGCAGCTCTCCCCTTTTTCCTAAATGACAGCCAATAAACATGACCAATACCCTCCAGATATTTACAGGCTTCCAATTTTCTAATGGCCCATTATACATTCCCCACATAGTGTGTTTGCTATGGGATGGCTAAGAAGTAAGGCATAACATTACATCAGCCATTTAGAAAATCCTGTTACGACTCATGCCAGTAAGAATATTCCTAAATCCCCAGTAAAAATATCACTATTTGTTCCCTGAGTTTCAGCACTCACCTCTCTAGATGCTGTGTGCCTTCATCGCTTCAGTGGGAGATATGTAGTCCACTAGAGTAAAATTTAGCTACATCTTTGGACTGAAGGGAAGCCTTGTAAAGTTAGGTCTGCACATTGAACTGACATTGTTCAATGGAAGGTGTCCTAAACCCACAAATCCTATTTATTAATAATAATAATAATCCTATTATTCCATCAATATTACACAGGATCTCTTCAGCTGAAGTCTAAAACCCTTTTACCAAACAGGTTTCTGTGTCCTTTTTAAAAATTCCTAGATTTAAAAATCTAGGAAATATTTTCCATGTTTACCAAATGCAGATCTTCTAAATGTCTACTGGTCACTTCTCACTTCACAATGGCAGAATCCAGAAGTATAATAAGAAATTGAGCTACTGAATCATTCTGGATATTCAAAATTTGCATGCTTTCCCCCACTGATTCAAAGAAATCTTTCTGAAGAAATACTCAAGGTATATATATTTGGCATCACAAAGCAACAAGTAACGGGTGCTTATGAAGCCCCAGTTGATGGGATGCACAGCCCAGTGGCCGCTGCACCTGGAACTGATAATGCAGTACATTTGTCTCTGATCTTTAAACCATTTAGCACTTGCTTCCCTGGAGTGATTACTTCAGAACTGAAGATGATTCAGTGTTCCTTTTGATAAATGGTTCTTGAAAGCCCAAGACAGGCTCTGTCTGGAAGAATTCACAGCCATCTGCTGGGAAGTTAATGTATTCATCTCACACATACAAATGGCTTTGTAGATGATGTTTCACTGCTTTGCACTAATATGACTTTATTGGCATTGAAAACAACATGCACCACTGCAAAAATGGATTTATAATCTGACCCATGGATTCCATTTAATGACACAAAGCCCTCCACTACAGGAGGCAGCAGGAAAATGTTGGAAGAAGGAGTACTTGTCATCTCTTCTTTTCCTTCTAATTTCTTCTTTACTAAAATGTGCATTTGTCTCACAGTGAAGAAGAAACCTAAAAGACTATGTTTCACTCTCTTTTTGGCTTCTGCCCTCTCCTCTCCCTCCTCTGCCACCCTCCCAACTTAATCAAAATCATTTGGTTATTCCTAAATTCATACATCATGCTGTAACTGAATATGAATAGTTTTGATATGAGTTAGGAAACCCCTCATATATTTTCATCACTTGCATTGGGATAAATGTTTCTGAGGGATATGTATTATTTTTGATTTACATGCTGGTGATGAATATAGTTTTCTTCAAGCTACAGGGATTGTACTATTTCACCAGTGTGGTCTGTCTCTGAGACTTGTCTTCTTCTTTTTTCAAGAAAACATATGGAAAAAGCTGAGGCTCACACCTGCAAGACATTCTGCTAAGTATTTTTCACCTTGAGAATAATCTCATGTGATGGATTTCTTCCTTTACATTAACCTTTTTAAAGTCACAGGAAAGAGCCTATTGACCTCAAGGGTGCAACTTTGGATTTAAAACTGAATTCAAAATCTGTTAGAATTCAAATCTGTTGCTTCCAGCCTTCACTTAGTAATAGTCACATGAATTATAAAGTCAACATTTTCAAAGCCAGTAAAGCAGAAATTATGCATTCTTATTCTGATGCCTCATCATATCAGAGCCTTGGTTTACAGCTGCAGCAATTCCACTGAACTCAGGGAATGCACGTTGGCTGTGGGAGGACACAGGTGTAACTGGAAATAACTCTAAGTGAGACAATGCATTTAACAATTGTAAACCAATTAACTTACAGCACAACCAGGGACATATGTTTGGGCTTGTGAATCCATAAACATCAATGGGCAAAATAACTCTTTTTGCTTCAAGGAAATTAATTTAGACTCAGAGTCAATGGAGAATTTGGTGCCTCTTTTTGGAAATCCAATAACTATTCCATAATGTCTTTGCAGTTTAGGTAAATACAGCTTAATATCTAATTGGTGTTGTTTATACATCTTTTTGTGGTTCTCATAAATCATAATACCATTTTAATCATCAGTATTTCCAGATAATTTTCCAATTAATTCCCAGTAAGCAGGACTGAAGAATTAATCCAATAACCTTTAGCCACTCTCTAAATTTCTTATTGTAATCGTGTATTCTGTAAAGAGCTAGGTCCTGTTTCCCATAGATGTCCTTCTAACAGCTTTACTCGTATATCAATAAAAAGTGTTTCCAGGCATAATATTCTCTTGGTATAATCATCTGTTCATTCAGAATTACCATCTGTGCCTTGCTGGAGACTTCATTCTTTTATGAAACTGGCAGTGATGGCAAAGTTCATTTGAATTCCCAGGACATGCAACCATCAAAAAGTTTGAAATTCTCTTTTCCAAGCCAGTTTTCTAAGCTGGTAGAACTTTTAAGAACTGAGAATTCATTATTTTTTTTTGTTGTTGCTGTTGTTGTTCCATGTTTCACATAACACTGTCCACCATCCTTCCCCTCCTCCCACCATCGTTTTTTCTACCAACTTCTTAGCTAAGGCTTGATGGATGAGATTCCCTGTGAAGGCCATCAGCACTTGTATTTTAATCAGCAGTAAAGATTGCTGTTGACTTAAATGAAGCATGTTTCCCACCCAGGGACTGAGCACATTGCCTTCAAGCAGATCATATTTAAATATAATCCTACAAAAAGATCCTCTATCATATACAAGGCATGAGAAAGAAAAAGAAAAAAACCCAGAAACAAACATATTTTAAATGCAAAGATACGTATCTTTTCCTTATCATATTTATGAGAGAGAAAGGTTTCTTTTTTCTTCCTTCTTATACTTTACAAGCCCTGAATTCACTGCTGGAGTCCTGTAGCTTTTGAACCTAGCAGCTAGAAGACCAAAAAAGACCATATTTTCTTGCTGTTGATACTTTCCACTAGATATTTTCAAAATTTCTATGTTTCAGTCACAGAATTCTGTAGCAGTGACATGGTAATTTACTTTTCTGCTTATTTTAAGGGGTTTTTTTACAAGGAAGATAAATGTATGGCCTTGGCTCTTGGTACTGTGCAGGTCTTTCTGTCACAAATGGAAGAATTAAAATCCCTGAAAGCTCATTAGGAAATATAATGAAGATCCCTAGTTCCTTGAGTTATGTCTGAATCACATCCCCTTTTTTCAGAGCTTTCAGTAACTAATTTCTACAAGGTTATCATATACTTTTCCCTGCACATTCTGTTTGCAACCTAGAAACCTCACTTGGAATGTGAATATTGAGATTTTGAAGTGCCCAAGTGGCCCTTCTCAGTGTGGAATTCTTTAGGTCAGCAGAGATAGTTATACAGGAGCCTAGAATCTGGAACTGGCTTCAATCTCCCTCTAAAGGAGTCCATATCTCTACAGTGATTACAATTCCTAATGTTTTGCCCAGAAGGACCTGAATTCCAGGTCACCACAATGGAGTGGAGCACTGTGACGTAGGTAACACAACTTGTAAAAGGCTCTCTGGCCTGAAGAAATAGGCAAAAATGTGGGACAAGTTGATACTGTGAAGCTGAACTAGAAGTTCAGTTTCACTGTCTGTACTGGGTGCATGCCAGGTTGGTTTGCTGTTGTTATTCAACAGAAATTCCTTTCCATCCTGTTTCCCTTTGGTTGTGTGAGACATCCTCAGAAAGCTATTTCTTGGTGTTGCAGTTCAAATTCCAGAAAACAACTGCATGAGCAGAGACATCATGTGGACATTTTCATTTGGCTCATATATAAAATAATTTTCTAGAAATACCTAGAATAAAACTGAATCACAGGCTGGTGTGCAGTGGGCAATGCTTAATGTTAGGGAGAGATGAGCCACTCCCTGCATCCCCAGTGCCACAAAGAAGAATCCTGTGCAGTGGACTTCTCTCTGGGAAGTGGGATTATTAACTACTATCTCAAGGAACAGTCTTTTCACTGCCTGATGTTAGACATTTTTTCCAGAAAAATCAATGTGTTTCAAACTGTTAATAATTAAATTATTAAAATAATGTAAGTATAAATTGGACTGTGAGCTCTTCACGATGTGCTCCAGAAAGGTAATGGAGCTCCTGCCTTCCATTAGCTTCCATGGAGGCTTTCTATAGCACTGTCAGCTTCTTCAGATCTGAGAAGGCAGCCTGTACCACCAGGGTGCTACGAGGGCTGGCTGCTGCTCCAGGAAAGCCAGGGGGGAGTACAGACAGGCAGCGGGGCTGGCAGGCACCCAGACCTCAGCCAGAAGGGGCCGGGGTGCTGAGCAGCACGCTAGGGTTGGACCAGCTCTGGAGACAGTGAGCAGCCCAGCGAGTCTGCAGGGCTCAGGTGGCACTAAGGCCAAGCCAGAAAGCCCTGGCTGGACCAGAGTAGGAACAAGAAGCTGCTCCAAGCTCCTGCTGCCTTGGGCTCATGACCCACACCTTCACCCTCTAGCTGCATCCCTGGGAGGGCAATGCACTCAGGGCACTGGCAAGGTCTGGGGTAAATAGAAGCTGCAAGTTTTAAATAAAAACATTCATAATAACCAGCCAAAATTGGTGAAGTGTATTTAGAAAGAAATTTGTTAAGGAAGGCAGTACTACAAGTTTTTATTGATTCGCTCTCAGCTTCTAAATGCCAGTGATTAATTTACACCCTGAAGTGTGACTTTTACCACAGTCATTAGTGGGAACGTAGAAGATGTTGAGCTCTCAGCAAAGACAGTGATACAACCTGTGCTGTTTGGCATTACTATGAGGGGGAAAAAAAAGTAGGAATACTTGCAAAATGCCTAGTTTAATGACTTCTGTGATATCACTAAACAGTTCCATAGTTTTTCTAACGTTAACAGCAGGCTTTTATTTTTTATCCCTAAAACCTCATTTCCCTGCTATGCTGTACAGATAAGTTTAGTCATATCCTAGCTATTAATTATCTTCCAGCTATGGGTTTAGGGGAATAATAAATATGCATTTCCAAGATCTACTAAAGCAAAGAGAGGGTTATTGTTCTGTATGCTAGATTTCTTGAATCACCAAAAGCTCCCAGGCTTGATTAGGCCACTGGTTTATCTAATGCACTATCTTGTTCACAACTCACAGAACTCAAATAACAGCATGTTTCTGAATTTGAAACCTATGCATCATAGTGTTCTGCAAATTCACTTTATATGGCATAAATAATCCAAAGTGATCTCAATAGCTTGGAAAATCTGATTCATCTTATGATCTTGTATAGCTTTGACTATTTACTGAAGCACTTGCCAATTGACATCAAAAAATGCTGAAAAGCACTTCAGAATTTTACTGCATTTTTCACCTGTAGCGTTGTGCTAAAGCCAGTGAAGTTTGGAACATTTCTGGATCCATGCCCACAGCTTACAGTGGTTAGTTAAAGATTTTGTAAGGCCTTCTGACTTAACTTTACAGAATACACTGCAAAAGCAAATCAAGATTTCTCAGTAATGTAGACAAAACTGCACTGTCATCTGAGGAAAACAGCCAGAGTCCAACTCTTAGGATGAGGAGAAAAATGGCAGCAGGTAGAGCCAATGTTCTGCTCTGCTGGAAGGAATGCGTGACTCAAACACCCCAGGTTAAGAACCTTTGTTCAGTAGATACACTAACTTTGGAAGCTAATACCTCACCATCTACCCTGAACAGAGGAAAATTAAGGTCTAAGCTTCAAAACTAGCAGAGGATTTTCAAAAATTGTTTGAAAATGACCAAAACTGGTTCTGGCCAAAAGGCTCCATGAGAAGCATTGTTTAAAAACACAGAGCTGGCAGTCCAAAGACAATTTCTCAAAAACATCTAAGGAAAGGATCAGGTAGAACAACTGATAACTTGCCTTGCAGCTTTCTTACAGATAAAATGAGGCTTTGAAGATCAAGTGTATCCAGTGTAACTCTTTAACTTTTGTCCTTTTGTTTTTTTTTTTTTTGGTAGCAGTAGTAGTAGTAGTGGTAGTAGTGTATCCAGATCCAGTGTAACTCTTTAACTTTTGTCTTTTTTTTTTTTTTTTTTTGGTAGCAGTAGTAGTAGTAGTGGTAGTGAAGAAGCTTTGCAGGTACTGAGCCCATGGTGCCTTTACTAATATAATTGGTCTTTTTAGGTTCATACTTGATGCTGCCAGTAAGCTTTTTTCAACATCTATGGCATTATAGAGACTGAGATGAATTAGGTCTTCCATCATAGACTGCTCCCCTTCAAAGTAAGTTGTATCAGACTCTACGAAAGCCAGAATTACTTGTTTTGCTCAGGAAAATTTGTGCAAACATTTGTCAACTAAATAGACCTTATCACAATAAATTCACAGTGTATGGAACTGGTAGTATAGCTATCCCTTCTTTTAGTATAGGAATTATCTCAGCTAAGACTGTCTACAGAAGACACTCCTTTGATACATAACAGTTGATGATGTTCTTAAAAAAAGGAAAAAAAAAAGAAAGTAGCAATAACATCTTTCTAGCAGATTCCTTGTGGTATACAAGAACACACAGAGGTTACAAAATCTGCAGTCACAAAGTGACTCTGTTACCTTTCTTATTGCTGAGAATGGGTTTGAAGCTGGTGATGACAGACCCAACATATTAACAACTTGATTGGCATTTTATACCACATAGATGTGGTGCGGGAAATACCCACAATGTCACCTTGACACATCACTTGTGAAGTTTCATGAAAGCTGAAAAAAGTCAGGAACTTGCTTTTCATGTAGTGACCTAGTAATTTTAGAGGCCTTTTTTGTTTAGAAATGTAGTGCAAACCAGTATGTTAAACACATTATTAAGTTAAAATGAAATCAAGATTTTTTTTGTGCTTACAGAGGACACATTGTCCTGATTGTCATTGCTGTGCTCTGAGCACTACACAGCCAAGAGCAAACAGGCAGACAAAGTAGTCACATTAGAGAAAGAATGTCAGCATAACCAACTGCTTGTTTGTTTCTGCTTGCACCAATCTGCCAGCAATGTTGGAGCCAATGCATTGTACCAGATTATTCACTCTTAATTCCTTTATTTCACAGATCTTTGTTTTGTAAAATGTTCATTAGTTTGGAAGCAGAGGGAATGTCTTACACTTTCTCATCCATACAACAAGTTACATATATTTATATGCATACTGCACACACACATATACATATATAAACAGAAACAAATGAAGAGCTTTTTTTGGGTTTTTTTTTCTCTTTCTTCATCACTTTAAACATCAGGAAGCATGACATTGCCTAAATTATTTTTATTCACAGCAAGTGACATAATTATGTGATGCCACAGTTATCGGCTACTAGATGGATTGTGCATTGTTGATACCTGCGTGTTCCTATACATATTATTTTTGACAGCTTGAAAGGAAAATTATATTTGAAATTTTTAAGGAAATATGATTCAGACAAAAATCAGTGACAAAGGAAAAATGTACTTGAAGAAGTGTGGGTTCACTTCTTTGTTGTAGAAATGGCTGATTTCCTTTTCTGCATAAAAATATTCTGTGATGATCACTATGAATGGAAAATGCATCTAGATTGATTTCAAAGTTTCTTATCCCAGATGCTAAAATGCTATTAATAATTTTGGTCATAAAATTGCTGTGAGTACACTGGTGATGGCTGTGGCTTTACTTTTCATATGAATTGCCAGTGGTGTCATATCAAAGATGTGGTAACTGGGTAAACTAATACTGAGATTTGAATAAAAATTCTTTCTTGTGAAATATTTGCCATCCATTCTAACATTGTCAGTCATCTCCAGCAGAAATGAATGAATTCGAAGTTTTAAATCAAAAACTAGTGATAGCAGAGAAGTTCTCCTTCCAGCTTAGCAGGAATAGACTTTAAGTGTATATTGGGTGCACCAGGTCTGATAATAGCTCATTTCCTTTTGTGAGGAGAGGATAAGAAGTCTCAATATATTGTTGCACCTGAAGCATGAAATTACTTACTTTTAAGACCCAAATTATAAACTTCTAAAACAAATAAAAGGAAAATTTTCCTGGAAGAATAATTGTTATGACTGAAAACCTGTACCAGCAAAGTAGCTGACACCCTACACTCAAAAAATAAAGCAAATGCGAAAGTTATTTTTCTCTTTCTAACCTGATGAACACAGTATAATTTCAGCAAGATCTTAAATTAATGAAGTCTAATGGAGACAGCGGAACGGGAAACATTCCATGTGCATGTTGAATAATATGTATGTTTTCTGTATGTGTATATGCATTGCAAATCTGATTCCACATACTCGGAGCCATATGTTACAGCACTTCACAAAATAATATCATATTTTACATTGTGATTTTACAGGCTTGCTTATTATTTAACCATCCTTAAGATTAAAATACTCCCAATTATTTAACTGCAAGCACAAGCTAACTAGAGGATTTCTTTTACCAGGCTGCTGAACATCACCTTACACTGCCACTGCTTCTCATCCAGCCATATCTATGATTGGTATAATTTCTCTGTCCTTAGCTAAGTGGATTTTTAATTCTCAACGCAATTCTTTCACTGTGAGGATGGATACAGTAATTTTTAAGAGAGTGAAAAATCCTTTTTCTATATATATAAGGAATAACCCCCATACACATTTCATTTTGATCTTTGTTTAACTCCCCAACTGACTGGGGAAAGAAGGACAAGACGTTTGGTGCAGGTGAATGACAGAGCTCAGGGAGGGCAGGGGCTCCTTGCAGAGCTCCTCTCTCCTCTCTCCACCTGAGTTTCTGAGCCACATCTCAAAGACACAGAGTGCCCATTGACTACATGGAAATCAATACCAGACAAGAGGACACTTGATTAGTTTCTAAATTAAGATGAATTAGTATTTTCTGTCTGTTTTGAGGGGACAGTCCCAGCTGCCAAGGCATGGCTTGTGGTGAGTCTTGCTGGAGGAGCCTGCAGGGAGTGTGGGGAGATGCTCGAGCTTCCATGGATAAAATTTAAGCATTCCCACTCCAGCATTGTAACACATGCACAGAAGATGAAAAAAGAAATAGTATATTAGTGGCTGATAGTTAACTTTGAGAAGCATTCATAGGCTCAGTTAGCTACAGGTAGTTTAGAAAAAATTACGCCTAGCATTTCTTGCAGGTGAGAATTTCTGCCTCTGACCCCATGTATGAGTTCAAGCTCGCTCAGGTAGGGTCTTTGACTTTGAATAATTTGTAGGGTTTTAAGACATAGGCAGGATGTCCCTTCCATAGTTACAAGTGCTCTTGTCTAGGGAATTAATTCATGACTGGGTCTGTGGAAACCTAGCTTTTGTTAATAAGCACTTAGGACACTTCACACATGGCACCTTGGTACTAGTATGCCAGAAGTAATTAAAATTTACTATAATGCATATATTTGTTGTATTTTTTCATAGATTAATGATAACATGCTGAGAGAGAATACACATATTAACTGCAATATTTAGACAGTGTAAATTTTTCTTTGCTCTCCTCTACAACTAAGTTTTATTCTTATCAATATAACCTTCAACTTCTTTTGCATGACACAGCATCTTTCTGAAGCTGCAGTTTAGAAAAAATTCTGTTTGAAATTTTGCTGGCATATGCAAACCTGCCATCTATGGAGAAACTCGAGGCATTTCAAGTGAGTGATACACAATAACAGTGGCAGATTTGCAGTGATCTGAGCAAACTAGCATTAAGTATGAATCTTAAACAAACTACGTCAAGAAAAAGAAGAAATCAGAGGGATCAATTTCTAGGAGTTAGACTCTCATGTATCTTATCTGCTAAATCATAAAACCAGGAGGACTTTTTAGAATGGATTTTCCAAAAGGTCTTTTTCTTTGCATTCAGTATAAAGCAACACAAAATTTCATTATAGGTCCTACAGTACATTAGGGAAGTGCATTGTGATTACCAGTCCTCTGCATCATCCTGGCAGCACGAGAAATCAGGACTGTCACAGATCAGGATTACAAAGTTTTCCCCAAATTCAGAGCTGCATCCCAGGTACTGGCCAAGTCAGCATAGGTAGCAGTAAAGGAGCTGCAGCATAAAATCAAATATTCTCATGTAACAGCAGAGGCAGTTCCCTGAATCTGCAGATGTGCATCACAAGTGAGCGCATTGTAAGAATTCTGCCTGAGATTGTGTAGGCTTGTCATGACATATCGAAATTTGTCTTTATGGTTATGCAAGCCTAATTATTTCTTACTTGGTATAAGAAGGAGAATCTGACCTTCTCACAGCCCATAAAACTGCTGTGAGAACAAATGGGGAGAAAAAGTCAGTCACATGGGCAGTTCAGACTACCACTGAATTCTTTGCAGTATACAATGCAATACACTCTGAAATATAGTATCAGCTAAAGCTGTCTATCGAGTGTAACTTTTGAGGGTATGTAGTATCAGGTTCCTATTTACTGTACTGTGTTTGTGTGGAAAAGTTTTGGTAGCTGGGGATTACAGGGTTGGCTTCTGAGAGAAGCTGCTAGAAACTTCCCCCGTGTCCAACAGATCCAAGACAGTTGTTCCACTGGCCAAGGCTAAGTCAATCATCAGTGGTGGTAGTGTCTCGGGAGCAATGTATTTAAAAAGGTAAAAAAAACCACCTGTGCATCCAACTGCTCTGCCGCTTTGCTTCCCCGGCTAGCTGATGTTGACTGCAATCAGAGAGGAGTGAGACTATTTGAGAGAAACAGCTCTGCAGGCACTGAGGTCAGCGAGGAAGTAGGGGGAAGAGGTTTTCCAGGTGCCGGAGCTGAGATTCCCTGTACCCTGTGGTGAACACAGTGGTGAGGCAGGCTGTCCTGTGTCCATGCAGCCCATGGAGGTCCGTGGTGGAGCAGATGGATGCCCAAAGAAGGTTGTCACCCCATCAGAAGCTCAAACTGCAGCAGACTTCTGGCCAGGTCTGTGGAGCCCACACTGGAGCAGGTTTGCTGGAAGGACTTGTGATCCTGTGAGGGACCCACACTGCAGCAGCAGCAGAACTGTAGCCTGTGGGAAGGACTCACACTGGAGAAGTTTATGGAGAACTGTCTCCTGTGAGAGGAACCCCACTCTGGAGCAGTGTAAGAAGACCTCCCCCTGAAGGAAAAGGTAGCCCCCACCCCCCATTGCCCTGCACCACTGGGGAGGAGAAGGTAGAAGAGAAAATCAGGAGTAAAGTTAGGCTGAGGAAGAAGGTGGGGAGGGAGGTAAGATGTTTTTAAGATTTGTGGGGTTTCTTCATTATCCTACTCTTTTTTTTTTTTCCCCGGCAAGTTTGTTTTGCTCATGATAACTGCTGAATGAACTCTTGCAGTCCTTATCTTGACTCACAAGCCTCTTTGCACCCTTGTCTTCTGTCAAGTTGAGGAGTGATAGGATGGTTTTGGTGGGCATCTGGCATCCCAATAGGGTCAACCCATCACATGCAGCAAATTCTACTGAGGTAACTACACGGATAGAAATACTGATTATACACCAGCTGGTTTTATCCATTTGGTATTTGAATTTATGTACATGGTATTCTCTTCACAATTGCGCAAATGTTTACACAATTAGTGTGCAAAAACCCTTCATAACTTTTCAAATGAGATGAGTCTGTCTTTAAAACTGGAGATGAAATTATGAACTACACAAGTCTGTGACTCATCATTGGTATCCATCTTTATTGTCACCTCCACAGCTAGACCAATACCTTTTGAAATATGCTTATTTTTAAGAACTTACATAAGTGAAATGACCAGGGGCTTACAGCATGCTTTATCTCTCTTGGAAGAATTTTCCTGTTCTAGCACTGTAAACTTGTGATCTCCTGTCTGTCTATCTTTTTTCTTCTGCCTATGCAGTGCAACATGTGTATTATTTGATATTTCTTTTAGATTTCTGACATCTTAATTTTATGTCATGTCCATTTGATTTGGTTCTCTGCTTACTTCCCTCTCCTTCCTACAGGTAGTGAGAACAATGTTTCATTTTGTTTTGACAGACTACCTCTTCAGTGATAGAGTATTAATGCTGGAGAAATCATTAGGTTTGGGTTTTTTAATTTGTGCTGAAGAGACTGATGTGCAGAACAACTGTGAATGCACTCTAAATAGATCCTACTTCCATTTTCCTTCTACCTTAATAGGTATCAACTTTGTTACTTTGTAGGAGTTCAGCATCAGTTTTTCAAGACTACATTTTCATTGCTTGCATTCCATTTCTTTGATATGTCTTGGTCCCCAGGCTGTGTTTGATGCCACAGATCCTGGGTTCTCTCAATTATCTGATCTTTTAATTTGCTCAGGACCTTATTTTGACAGCCTAATTTAAAATGAGCAGTCCTTTACTCCATTATTACTCACTCACATTGAAATCAATTGGCATCTTATAGATCATCTTCAGGGCAAAGACAGCAAAAATTTGTTTTCCCATATCTGCAGAAAAGTAATAGTTTCTACTGGTTTTTATTAAATGATGCATTTCAGGTTACCTATTTTCCTATATATTGTAATCATTAGACTGTATCCATGCATTGTACCTATTGAATGGCTTTCCATTCTGGAGTCCACTGATTCTCAACAGCAATCACTACTACCATTTTCCCTGAGACAGGCTTTTTACAAGACGGTGACATCTGTTTTCTTTTCAAAAATTTATTTCTTCTCTCTTTTTGTGTGTTTTTTTCTTCATACTAATTTGCTTCTTGATTCCCCCTTGGTTTAATATAATTTATTTTTTACTGTATTCAGCTAGTTGTGCAAGTTAACTTGTGAGAGTGAAACCCTGATTTATCTATCTCACTGAATTTTAAAAATCCGAGGTTCCAAATTTAGGAGTTTATGATAAATTAAGAAACACCTTCAGTGATTCAGGCTTTCTAAAATTTCAGTAGTCCCTTGAACATGATAATTCCTCTGTACTTACTATAAAACTCCTGAAATAGGTACTTCATTTATTGAGGTTGTAGGTGGAGTGAATCTAAATGCTATTTCAAGCTTTCATGCATCAGATGAATGACTATGTTTCTGGAGAAGTTATGTCAATTGATAATCATGTTTCTAATCTGGGTTTGCTTGACTTTAACTCCCAGCAACTGCATCTTGTTGCTCCTTTGGTAAAACGGAATGGGCTTGTTAAGCAAATTATCCAGTCTCCAAATTAACTTCGTTTCTGTCTTGAAAACCTCTTTTATTTTCCTACTGTTCATCCTGCAGTGCTGGCAGTTTAGCAGAAAGCAGCCTTGCAACAGTGCCATGTGCTGCAGGAATGCACAAAGGTACCCTCCCTGCCTCGGCTGTTTCATCTCCTTGTTGCATTGGGTCTCAGGCACTGGGGACACAGATCCTTCTGAACTCCTGAATCTTTCTCTTTTTCTCTCAAATACCACGCCTTTCATGCAAGATAATGCCCAGCTGCTGCTCAGGAATGCTTGATTTGTGCTTGGCTGTTTTCACCTGTGTGCTGCTGGCATGGGTGCCCCAGGCAATGGGGCCATAAATCTCTGCAGAGCTGTCCCCCCTCTGTAGAATTCTCTCAAATTATGGCCTCTTGACACTTCAGTTCTATTCCATTTTAAGAAGACAAAATATTCCAGTCCCAAACTATGCTTGATTCTGTTCGGGCAAATTATTTCTGTAGAAGTGAGACTTAAGAAATAAATCCTCAATGGCAGTCAATGCCTGACCTGCAGAAAGCCATTCTCCAGAAGTACTAGGTGAGTTTAGTAGCAATGGAAGAGCTGATACAAAGAACAGTGTACATTATTTGAGAAAAACATTCTGTAATTATAGTAATCCTAATATCAGAATCCCCTCCTATGCACAATATTGTATTCCAGGACAAACTAATGTACATTTCTGATTTCATATTGCTCTATATCCCTGTTTACAGAACCAGAAAATCTGTCTAATGTTCAAGTAATTTTTTTTCTTTATAAATTATGCTGATCCAAATGTTACTTTCTAGCTACAGGGCTCTGATGCAGCTGGTGCTGTCTCACTTATACCAGTAAGTCTTTTTCCTGGACATTTCTGTCATCTGAAAAGCATATGTACTTTTTAAACAATATATTTATACTCTCTAAGTGATTCATGGAACCAGCATACCTTCCCCCCTTGTTTTTCTGGTAAATTCAAATTAACTTGTGCTGCAGTGCAGAGATGAAAAACAAGTGCATCATGTAACCCATTGTTTATACATTGAATCAATACATCTAATAGAGATGTAAGCTATTACTGCATGTGAACTTTCTGTCTACCTTGTTCACTATTACAGAATATTAGAATTGAAGACACCAGCTTCTAACAGGCTAACAGTTTTCATGGGATTCATACAATATTTTCATTTCTGCAGGCAGACATGGATCATATCATAGTTTATCGCAGTGGGTAGATTTTAGTTTTCTCTACAGGTGAAGCATGGTAGATCTAAAAAGGTACCCACCCAGTAACCTCCAGAAATCCTATCTCTATTACACTGTGCACAGCTAAATATACAGTATTTGTGTTAATAATTTTCAGCAGTGTAAATTCCCTGAAGCTGTTATCTCACATCAGCACCAGAACAAATGTGGGTGCTGACTAAAGCCTGGCTGCTCCCTTTTGCAGCTGACAGCCCAGGGTTCAGCTGTCCAGAAGCAAGATCCACTTTGGACTCAGTTTGGTGACTTCAAACCAGTGTTTCAGAAGAAGAAAATATTCTCGAGCTGAAAATTAATTTCAGAGGCTAAAGACATGCGACAGAAAGAAATAAAAATACATAGGTGCTTATTGAGATAATATTAGTAAGCTAGAAACTCAGGAAAAAGCAGAGTGAAGGAAAGATATAAAATCATGAAGAGGAAAAAAAAGCAGTGTTGGAGGTTTAGCTCAGGTTTTCAATATGAGCAATTTCCAATGAGTGATGGTATCCAACACTTCCCTGCTGACCTCTCTGCCATCAGTCACCAACAATCATTCCCCAAATGCCTTTGTTTGGGTCTTGAAGAAATTGATGCTTAGCCTTATATCATTTTAGTCTTGCCTTTCTACTGTGTAAGTAAGTCTATATACTCACAAATAGTTCATGAACTTGCTTTCAGAAGGTCTGTGTGTAGAAGACACTCAAACCAAATTGTTCAGGTACTATGCCTGTTTTAAAGGTAGGAAACAGCATATGTCAGCCCTATCTCTGTTGTGCTGCATAGAGACATATACAGACACTGGTCTTTACAGACTATTTCTCATTAGTAATTCAGCAATGTGAATTATTTTACACTGATAGAAATAAGATGAGGTGATGAAAAGCAGTGATCCAGATGTCATTTAGATGCACCAGTTCCAGCAAATTAGTTTCTTACCTGTTTTCTCTAACATCCTTGTATGGTTTTCAATAATACCAGGTTCTGGGAAGACTTTTTTTAAAAAAAAGCTCATGTTAGAGAGGAAAGAATTCCTTGACCATGGCTTTCCCAGTGGGATATTTTGTTAGCTTTATTGATAAACTCCAAATAATTGTTATTGTCATATCTACTGCTAACAAACGTAGAATTCATGTCTGTGTATCTGTGCACGCGTGTGTATGTGTGTGTGCAAGTAGAAAGGTAAAGGTAGCTGTGCTAGAAATTCTCACACTGCTTCAGTCGTTTGTCACCCACAGAATATGTATTCCTATGCACACTGAAGCATATTACAATTTCCAGTGGGAAAAGGGAGTCTTTCAAATGAACACTAACAGCCAAATGCTAGGATTATCACTTGTCTTCTCTTTGTAATTGTAATGTAATTGACATCCTACATTATATTTCCATTTCAAAGAAACAAGGAGCCCTATTCAGCAGCTGTGCAATCACTCTCCAATTACCACTCCCATTTAGTCTACACAGATACTCCTGGTGGCCTAGGTTTTGGATTTCACTTCTGTATTAGAATCAAACAAATTAATTTTAAAGGTCAGTAATCTTGCAAGTGAAAGACATTTTTAATGGCAGAAAAAAATTTCACATTAATTCCTGAAATTATGATAGCCAGTGCAGTGCACCCTGTCCTATCAACACAGGAATCTAATAATAGAGCTCCTGTGGTGATTAGTTTTGGCTTAGATCTAAGCAACTGCTTATAGCAGTTTAATGCATGCAGTATCACTTGCCAGCTTTATTAATGTAGTTGTGGTCAACATATCTGTGAAAATAAAATATTCAATAGCATTACTTTTTTAGCCAAAGGAGTAGGCCAAACTCTTCCACTTATATCATATCTACTTCTTCAGATAATAATCAGGTTTCCCTCTGGAAACTGACAAATTAATTGTTTGCTATTCAAGCAGTTTTCCTACTAAAAATGTGTGTCCTGAAGGACATCATCATAGGAATAGGAAGTCAAGTTCCTGAGTGAATTATAATTGTGGAAATTTTAGTTCTGTATTAGAATACAATCTGAAGAGATTCATTGATTTGGAGAATAATACAGTCTTGATGACTTAGAGAACTTAACAGAAATTGTGACCCCTGAAGGCTGCAAAAGACTGTGAAGACCCCAAAGCAGCACATATAGCCCAGCTCTCAAGCATATAAAGTTTCCATTAATACTAGGACAGATCCTCTGTGGTCTAAAAGGAAAAAGACTAATAAAAATACAAAATACAGAATTATTGAGATACAAAATTTAGACTAAGAGGATATGATATACTTAATAAAAGCCGCTGCAGGTCTGATTTTTTCTGAAGTAATTAAAAATATTTATTACTACCTCAGAGCTAAGACACACGTGAAAAATTCCTTCTTTACAATTGTGAATGAAGAAAAAAAGGTGGCCCACTTTTTTTTTATTCAAATATTGTAGAAATGTTCTAATAAAATACTTATTCTGTATATCCATGTTAAACTCTTGCAATGGTTTTCTCTAGGCAGTTTTCTATGCAATATAACAGAGAATTTCTTGATTATCTTTTAAAGGATAGGTTTCATATTTTCCTTATTGGTGCAATGAGATTTATTTTGTCTCCTTCATTTGTAAAGACGCTTTAACAGAAAGGCCCCATTTTCATTTGTCCTGCAATTCTAACAGAAAACACTCTTTGAGAACTCACGCTGGTAATCTGATGCAGTTTCAAAACCTGGCAAAATGAAGGTGAAAAAAATGTAGATCAGAAAGAAAAAGCAAATGCATCTTGAAATGAAGCATCTCAGTAACAGAAAGGTAAGGGTTTAGATTTTCTAAAAAATATTAGTATTTCATGTGGCATATAAATTGTATATTCCATATGCCATTTAAGGAGTATAGGGAATTCTCTGAGAAATATCAGAGTATCAGCTGTGTCCATGCTGCTTTTGGATTTACTTTGCTTTGACAGCGAGAGAATGTCTATCCAGTTGTTTTGAAGATACTTTGAGCCTTAACTCTTGTTTTTGAATCTCTGTACAAGTATTCTGTAATTTAGACCTATTTTCTACCATGTTTGCTAGCTGTACACTCAACATGGTTGCCTCACTGAAGCATCACACACTCCAGTTCTTAAGTTAGCTGTCACATGGACTGCACTGTGGAATTCATGAAATGAGCTTTATGAGTATGGAAACTCACTTTAGGTTCTTATTTGTGTCTTAAGCCCACCAATAAAATAATGTATTTGTCTATCCACCGGACTTTTCCTTTATAGGTCGAGGACTCCACAGTTATGAAAACATACATTTATTTATTTTAATTCCAACTGAAGAAATCTGATGGGTATAAATTCTGATGAATAAGTTAGACATCTTTAAATATTTCAGTCCTAAATACAAGCCTTTTGTATTTGTTGATTTGGAGCTTCCCAGTGTTGTGGTTTAACTAAGCCCCACACATTTACTTGCTCAGTTTCCTTCCTCTCCCTGGTGGAGAATAAGGGGAGCAAAAGTGAAAAAATCATGAGTTGAGATAAAGACAATTTAACAGGTAAAGTAAAACAGTGGAATTCATTCACCATGCCCCACGGGCACGCAGGTTCTCAGCCATCCTCGGGAAAGCAGGGCTCCTCCCTAAGGGTGCTTTGGGAAAAAAAATGGCATCAGTGAGAACGTTCCGCACCCTTCTTCCCCAGGTTTTTATGCTGAGAGTGACACCATGGTGTGGGATATCCCTTTGGGCAGATGGGGTCAGCTGTCCCAAATGTGTTCCCTCTCAGCCTCCTCACTGGTAGGGAGGGGTGAGAAACAGGAAAGGCCCAGCAATAATGAAAATATCTCTGAATTAACAAGACTGTTTCCAACACAAATTCAAAACATAACCAAATACCAGCTACTATGGAGGAAATTAACTCTACTCCAGACAAACTCACTTTAGGTTCTTATTTGTGTCTTAAGCCCACCAATAAAATAATGTATTTGTCTATCCACCGGACTTTTCCTTTATAGGTCGAGGACTCCACAGTTATGAAAACATACATTTATTTATTTTAATTCCAACTGAAGAAATCTGATGGGTATAAATTCTGATGAATAAGTTAGACATCTTTAAATATTTCAGTCCTAAATACAAGCCTTTTGTATTTGTTGATTTGGAGCTTCCCAGTGTTGTGGTTTAACTAAGCCCCACACATTTACTTGCTCAGTTTCCTTCCTCTCCCTGGTGGAGAATAAGGGGAGCAAAAGTGAAAAAATCATGAGTTGAGATAAGGACAATTTAACAGGTAAAATTAACTCTACTCCAGACATAACCAGCACATGCAGTTTCACTACTTTTTTCTCTTATTGTGGCTAAAATAATAACTTAAATTACATAATACTACATTTCGCATAAAATATACTGGACACATGATGGGAATATACTTACAAAACAACTATGGCTTGGTTTGCATAAAGTATTAAAACATCTCTGCCCAGCTTGTTTTATCTGTATTTATTCTTTGAATGTTTCTGGACAGACCTACGTGCCAGAGAAATAGTGATGAAAAGACTGTTATCGAATACAGTCATGGTAAGAAAAACTGAAAATTCAGTTGCTTAATTTAATCCTGTAATACCCTGATTTTATTAATTCTGGATTGGATGTAATTGCTTCTGGAGAGTCACAGTACTATTTCCTTCCTTGTACTTAAAAATTATGTTCCTAGATGAGTCAGCTATGGGTTTGAAGTGTTGCTGCAGAGCTAACTCACATTATCCTAAACTGGGTTAAAATAAATGGTTTTCTCACACATGCCCCTCAAACAAACAAAAAAAATACAGGAAAGGCCCAGCAATAATGAAAACATCTCTGAATTAACAAGACTGTTTTCAACACAAATTCAAAACATAACTGTCATGGTTTGACCCGGAAGTAAGGTTTTGGGAAGAGGTTGAGAGGAAAAAAAAGAAAATGCATGTAAACTGCCCATTTACACTGCTAAATTGAACCTAGTCTTTGAATTTGTAAGCAGGAAGCAAATTTATTACACTTCTTTGCTTGTTTAGTCTCTAAATTCAGTTCCTGTCACAGAGAAGGACAAGGTGATCACTAAGATACTGTCACCCACAGTCAGAAAAGGCCAACTAGTTCTTACTGTGGTAAAATCTTCCCTCTAGCAAACAAGGGTCACCAGCTAATCCACACACCTGGTTGAAAGGGTTCTAGGAAGGTTTGAATTAGCATCTCAGTTTCCCAATCTCTGTACCAGGGTCACACAACCAAACTTCCTGAATTATGCAAGGGTTCCCCACGTCCATGTTGTCATTACCTATCAATAACCTGTGCTCAGAAGTCAGATCAAAACAAAGTAAGATTCTTTTTTTCAAATTTTGATAGCTATAACAACAAACTAACTGGAAAGTTAGGAGCAAGAAAATATTGATATGTAAAGGGAATAAAAATATTCCCTTTACGTATTTTGACTCTTTGGTCAAAATTGCTTTGTCATAGTGAAATGGTATTCTTTGACTTGTGTAACATCATATACATATTGATCAGTGAGTAGTCTTTTAAATTCTTAAGCATGGTGAAATATTTCCATTAATTTCTATTAAAAATGTATATATGTTATGCAAGCTTTTTTTTTTTTTTGTCTTCTATGTAATTAGTTCTTTTCAAAATTTATGGTAAAAATAAGCTCTACATATTATGATTTTCATGTAGAGAAGTACAGTGTAAGAATCAAGATATAATATTTTCTTCTATATCATTCTTGTACCTGTTAATGGATTTTTGTCTTATAGTATCACCTTTTTTTTAGCTTGAAATATCTGATAAATTTTAATTTAAAATTTTATTTTGATCTCATTCAACTCTGAGTAACAAATTATCCTAGTGACAAATTTAATGAGCATGCTCTTGGAAATTTGCCTATGCAATATACTTTTCTTTCTTAAAATAAGTTTTGCATCCTCTGCCTGAAAAGGATCTGCAATGACATGATCTTTTTACTCCAATGACATCTAAAGCTAAGTACAATCAGGGGCATCTTAGGCTTCTTGGAAAATGTCTTCAGGAATGAAAGGAATTAACGCTCAAATATATCAAGTTAAAATATGATCCATCTGAAACAATGAGTGGTAGGTGTTCAGAGAATGGAAGCAATTTGCTCATCTTAAAGTCAAATTGCTGTCACCATGTGGTTTTCTGACTGAATCATTCAACTTTTATCACACATACTTTGGCTGATATAGTAATATTCCATTCTCACAGCGTTTCACATTAGTAAGTCTCCCATTGTTTCACATAGTGGCATTTCTAAGATGAGCAAACTGCTCACTGAGAAAAGATGCCTTTCCTTTTATCAGACCATTAGGAATAAAATCTTAATCATTTGGATCAAACTTGTTGCTGTCTCAAAAAGTTTATGTAGCATTGCAACCAAAGAAATTATGTTGCATAATTAAATAAAACAGTGACTTATTCAGAAATCTTAGAGGTGGATTGAAAAAACTAAAAAAATATACTAAAAATGAGAAAAAAATCCTCTTTTTTTGCTGTTTTTTTATTCCATCTAAAGTGCCAGCTGGTTGGGTTGGTGAGAGAAACTCTGATATCCAGTCAGAATGGATGAGAGGGTGAGAATTTAGCTTATAATACAATCTGCTTTATCTTAGATGGTCAGACATGGCAGCAAAATTCTGATTGTCACTAAAAGACACTGACATTCCCACGAGTCATGGCAGGGGGGATGACAAACATTTTAAATAGGAAAGGAGGCATAGCCCAAACTTTCTAAGAGCTGTGCTAGTTCCACTGGGAAGCTCTGCCATCTTGTGTTCAATTAGAAGACAAATCTGGTTTCCCCAGAGGACAGGAACTGTAAGGCTTTATGAGTTCTTACGTTTTCTAAAATAAGCACAGGCATAAACTCGTTGGCCTGTGACTACAGTGTAAGGGTAAATTCCTGGACTGGCTTTTCTTTATGAGCATGGGTGGTACATTTAATGTCACACATGAGTTTTTGCTAGTTTATCAAACACCAGAGTGCTTAAACTGGGCAAGATTAATGCCTTTGTGATAGGTAACACAGCTAGCCACATGAGCTGGTCCTCACATTTACAGGATTATGGCACCACTAGAGAGTTCACTTCTGTAGATTCCCTCTAACAAGTCAGGAGAAAAAGTGCTTCTTTACTTGCTGAGATGTTAGTTGTAAATTGAATCAGATTATCACTTGTTTGTGCTAAAAAAAAATAATTAATCATGTCAGTCATTAATGGATTAGCTGATAATGCTATTAAGGTACAGACAGATATTGTGAGTGACTTCTGGATCCTGCAGAAAGAAGCTTTAAAGTCCAGCTTCTGAAGAATCCTGCAGAAGTCTTTCTAGAGAAAGAAATTATGCCAAAGCACAGGATGTTATGTAGCAAAAAACAATGGGGGACAATGCTGACTTGTGAGAGATACAAGGCAGAAAGGATGCTTTTCCAGAGGGGTATGAGATGTGTCTGTGAATCATGAGTTTGCTGGCTTTAACAGTTTCCTTCCATTTAGCTTATTTGTTTTAGGAAAAAATTTTCTTTATATGAGAAGCCTGAGAGCTGGAAAGTTGCCTGAAGACTCGAAGAGGACACAGCAGAACCACTGTAAAATATGTATTTTTATAGTAAATCTTAACTGCTGTATCACTGTTCTACATAGCCCTGTATTTGTTTATTGGTGTGTTACAACTTGGCTTTTTAATATTCTTGGGATAATTATTGCTTTTGTGGCAGTTCCTGGAAATTTTGTAAATTTCTAGGTTGTCCTAGTACTTTGTTGATTAAAGAGTTCAGGAAACAGATGTTGCTCAAGTAAGCACAACCAAAGCAACAGATTGACTGAGAGATCACACCTCCTGATTTTTTTGGAGGGTACCCACTAAGTTTTCAGACCTTCATTATCTGGATTATGTCTTAGCTGTACTCTTAGCAAATCAAACTTACTAATTTGAAAATCACTGATAGTCCTCAATGACTACCCTGTATAAATACATATACTCCTTAGTACCTTGCAAGAGGAGTTCCTGGGATTACATTCATGCAAAGAATCATCTTCTGTAGGTGTTGATTAGTTTCTCCTTGCAAACAGATGATGCCCTTCTCTTTGTTCATGTGGATGCTTCTGTCCATGTAACTTTTCCAGGGTGGGTGGCCTTCACTGTGCCCAGGATATTGGACATGGCACATGTGGAATTGCAGGGTGCTGTGCTGTGTGCACACGAGTCCTGCCCTCTTTAAACTATGGTCTTGCAGATTGGAGTAATGGTGGTTTTAGTCTAATGTTGATCAACAAATAAAATAATTCTGTGTCTGATTTTACTTTCAGAAGCACATGGGTAGCAATGAGCACCTCTGTTTTCTAAGGCTCAAGACAGACTACATAGCAAAAGCAAGCTAGAGAGCTAATTTTCTGAGCCTAAGCACACATTTCTGTTGAACTATGTTGAATGGAAACCTGAAACTCAGTCTGTTGTTTAGGTTTTACATTTATCAGATAAACAAACACAATGGTTTTCTGCTGATGTAAACTAAAACAAAAATACCACAGGAAAATAATCATGAATGGAAGAAAATTAGATGCATAAAAATGTAACTGTAAAGGAATTTAACTCTGGCAACAAATTAAGGTGAAACTACTTGGTGCTTGAACATCTGTCTATGTCTCCGATGCTAAGTGGAATAACAGCCTTTTACAGCTTTTTTACAAACTGGTACATTAGTTGGTACAACCTGGCCTTTCAGTGTCAAGGAAGTGCATAATAATTTTTTTCTGGTCTCGCTTTGAAGCCTGAATTGAAGGAGTGTGACTCATCAGTTTAACAAGCAAGAGATGGCTAATGTGATATTTGTAATACCACTCTCTCATGCATTTTTGGCTGTAAAACTGAAGTGCTTTAACCTCTCTAACCCTGTGAGCCATTTTGGCTGGAAGTGTAGATTAGTTTGTAGTCTCCAGTGTTTTCTGCCCTGATTATCTGCTCACACTGCTGCTTCCTAGAATTTCTGCATTGCAGGTACTGCAGCTCACATTTAAGTTTTCCTGGATATAATGGCTGTGTATCACCTCTGTCACTGTTCTCTTTGAGAGGATAAGTATGGAGTCACTGGGAGTTACTGGAGTTTTTCAGCCCTTTTTTGATAAATGGCATCCTACTTTATGCTTTCCAGATGTTATATAATTTTGACATCAATCAATATTTTTTCAGTGTTCAAGTCTTATCTAACGTGTTACACAAAATTCTCATCTTCTGAATCCAGCAGGCTGTCACCATGAAACTGAGCTTTCCTTTCTTTTGAAAATATTTCATATCTGGATTACTGTTCTACCTGATCTTAATTATCTCCTTATTTCTGAAATCCACTTGTGTTTTCATGCCAACAAGTGAGATCTAGTAGTAATTTCAAATTAAAGGAAACTAATAATTAGTTCCTGGCACTCATACTCATTCTATACATACATGCAGGCCAATATTTTGTAGAAGTAAAACAACAGAATAATGCATAATGACTGGAAGAGTTTAAAGTATCATTTGTATGTCACTGAAAAACTTAAAAAATATAGGATGGTCCAAGGTTGAACTACTGGAACTGGAATAATATTATTAGATTATGAATCTAACATGAAAACATCATGCCAGAGCACAAAGTACTCTTCTGCTTTCTTTACAGAGGCTGAAGAGGGCAGCAATATTTGCTGATTTTCAAGCAGGTGTGAGAGCAAATGTGATGCTTTAGAGAAGCAAAGGGATGGTATAGGTTATGCATTGCAATAAATGTGCATGGAAATATACTGATATATGATCAGAATTTAAAGGCTCGTTTTCAAATGTTTTCTCTACCCAGAAGCTCCCATTGTGATATTTCTGGTCAGGCTATTTAAACAGTTCATTAGATAAGGTACTAAACTCTTCTGAAAACTTGGTTACGGTTTTCAAAAAAGTGTGGAGCTGGGCTTTTGAAAATATGGATCACATAATGAGATTCTTCAGCTCCTTTAATCTGGGTGTAATCCGAAACCAATAAAAGTCACTGATCTCAGTAATCTCTGAGTCAAAAATGTTCCCTTTTAATTTCTAGCTGGGTTGACATTATTCTGAAACATATGACCATATGTATGTATTAATAAAGCAGAAATGAAGACAGAAAAAAGGTCAGTACACTGGCCCATTGGAAAGGTTATTAGAGGGATGTGATTTCCAGAGAAGTGGCCAAGAGCAATTTTGCTCTTTTGCTGAAAATAAGCTTTTTTTTGTTCTAGAGCATGGGTTCAGTGAGACAACTGTGTTTCATGAAAACACATAGGACAATAAACGTATGATTATGAGAAACAGGCTCTACTCATACCCTTGTGATTGTTTTTTCTATTGTATTTCATTCATCATACACAGCTCTCATGCAAAGCCAATGAAAAACAGTCACTTGTTTTTCTTGACTGATGCTAAATCCATAATAATGCACAGGAGAAATTACTGGATATATTTTAATGGCATCACAAATTGAGTTGACCTAGTGCTACAAACATACAGTACTCGGCTCTAAGAAACAATTCAGAGCATTTCCAGCCACAGACACCATCCCAAACACCTACTACCTGGCACTCTGGGATGTTTCGTGGTTTATAGGTTTGGAAGGTTGGAAAGAGGCCTTCATCCTGACGTTCTGCACAGGCTCTAGAATTGCTGGAGCAAAAGGAATGATTTCTACAGAAAGTACCTCAAAGGAATGTAGTAGGAATGATAACATTTCTCAGGCATTTTTAAGGTTTTAGATTTTCTGTTTTATGGTACTAGGAAGTAGGGATTTGGCTAAAATTTTACATTTGGATTAATGCCATCATAACATGTTACTCATTAACCTTTCCTCTGCTTTTATTTAAACTTCCGTGTGTAGATGATTTGTTTTGTCATGAGGAAAATTTCTCCTAAGCTGAAACAACTTTTGCCTATAAAGCAAACATGCAAACATTTCTTTCTAACAAATTTCTCAACTTGTTCATCAAGCAAAAAGCTCCTAACTAAGTACATACCTCACCAAAGATATATTTCATTTTTAAATTATTATAATTTTGGCTATTTACCGGGGAAGTAGCCAAACTTACATAATTTTCAAATGCAAATGTATTTTGGAGACTTTTTATCTTATTGTTTGCTAATGGGAAACCAAATTATATAAAATGTACAAATTGCTTCAGTGTACTGTTGATTGAGATATATGAGAAGCCATTCTATGCAGAGTAAATTTAATCAGAAATGCGTTACCAATCTACTCCTGTATCTATTACTCTAAGTGTTCCTAGAGTAGGGAATGTGATTTCTCATGGACATCAGAGATTGCTGTTTAATTATTCATCCTGAAATTTAATTTCAAAGCTTGTAATCACTTAACTGTTTAAGATGGAATTTGTCACTGAAACAAGCCAAGAGAAATTAGAGCATTATTTAACACTGACTCATTTCAGTTTCAACATGTTTAATAACTGGCTCATTTCATGCAAAATCTGTGCAGGCCCCTGGAACAAGCCACATATGATATTGATTTTTTTGGTTCCCATAGAGCAGGTAAATTTCCCCATTTATGAATGGAAATATTTTGTACCTGAGGTGCACCATTGTTATTTTTCGTATTTTATTATTTATATATCAGGATGTCTCCTGTTAGTGAGATAGATAGATAGATAGATAGATAGATAGATAGATAGATAGATCGATCTTTCTTCTCTGCCACTAGTTCCAGCCTACCAGGGTAGCTTTGCAGTACCTTGGTCAGTGAGGTCTTGCTAATGCAAACCAAAAGGTTTGTGACTTGAAACACAGGTTTCACAGCAAATGAAGTAATTTTTTTTTTTTATTTTTAATGCTTCCAGATACCCTTCAAAAATCAATACTTAGTACATTGCAGAAAGTTTTCTCTGAATGGTCAGTTATTTTTCTCCAGCACAGTCAGGGAAGCAGGAGATAAAGCAGTATGAGCTGTCCCTGCACTTAAATGTCAGTATGTGGGGTCAGCATAAACTAGTGGCAAATAGCTGTCCTTTAAAGCATCTGTCATGTCTCCTAAGATGGTTTACTGTAGGCTGGAGCTCTTTTTACAGAGATTTGCTAGGAAGCATGAGAGGTCATGATAGGACAGATATTGTGATAGATGCCACTATGAAATGCATTCAGACTCTGCTTCCAGCAAGACTTGCATAAGCAGATGTCTTCTCCATCCTGCATCTGAGGCTGACTGCAGCAGGTGTAGCTGCTCTGGTCATTGCCATTACTGTTGTTGACTGAGTTGGTGCAGTGCACCCCATGGCAAGGCAGCATGAGCCCAAAGCAGGCTTTGCTTTCCCCACGGTGTGCAGAGCATTCGTCCTGCAGAAGGCACCGACCCCAGGGTGGGTACCCCACAGTGGGGCTTTCCACACATGCCCGGCCTGTGAGCAGCTGAGGAAGCTGAACTGCCTTGGACCCATGCCATGGTGTTGGGCACCCTCAGGGATCCCACCCTTCTCTGCAGCTCCCTGGCAAGTGCTTGTGAGGCGGTCATTCCCCACACGTCTGTCATGTCCACATGGCTGCATGGCCCTGCAAACCCCTCAGAGCTTTGGTACTAGAGGTTCTTGCACAGGGTTGTGAGAGGCAAAATCTGAAAACCCCAAAAGACGTTGTCAAAGACATGAATTGTGTATTCTTCCTCTGTCTTTGCTTCAGTGCCTCTTTGTGAGCGTTTCTTAAGCGTACACCTGTAAGGATGCAATGAATAGTCATCAGTTACTCACAGACCCTTTTTCAGAACACCTCAGAATTCCCCAGGATGCTGGAGCAGCACAGCATTGCTGCAGCATCTCTGTGCACCATAATTAAGCCAATTTCACAAATTAAAAGTAACTCAAAGTTATCCAAAACTTTGTTCAAAGTTATCAGAAATTATCACTGTAGAAAGTTGGAAATACACCATAAATTACAAAGCACCTCATTAAAGGGATCTGTGTGAAGCTCTCCTCCAAAACTGAAATATCAGGAAGTTTATATATGCCTTGACTTTTGAATAATCACATTTCTTTTAAATCTAGAGTGATCTTAAATGAGGAAATGAATTAAAAGTTAACATTTAGATCTTACCTCTTCCTTTGTATAATTCCTACCAGATATGAATTTCCTGCTAATTCAAAGTTATAATTCAATTACAATTGAATACAAAAGCAAACCTTGTTGGGCCTGCTTAGTCCTGAGAAGAGAAGACTGAGAGGAGATGTCATTAATGCACATAAATACCTCAAAGGTGGGTGCCAAGAGGACAGTGTCAGACTCTTATCTTTGTGCCCAAGGACAGGACACAGCAATGGCTGTAAAGTAAAACACAAGAAGTTTTACTTCTACATGAAGGAGAAATTTACACTGAGGATGGCAGAGCATTGGAACAGGCTGCCCAGGGTGTTGGTGGAGCCCCCTCTCTGAAGACATTCCAAACCCACCTGGACAAATTCCTGCATCACCTGCTCAAGGTGACCACCTTGAATGACTGATGGGTCCCTTCCAACCCTGGCTTTCTATGATTTTGTGCTATATTATGATTCCTTTTGTGAACTTATTTGTGATATGTGAAAACATTTAATTATGAGATAAAGAGGCCCTTACCTTCCAGGGCTTTTTTCTCTTGTGGCTAATTTCTTCATCTTCCTGTCCTAAATAAAAATTGCAATAAGACATCTTTAATTAAATACATGAAGAATATCCTCCAGATCTCAAAACTAGAGAATTAAATGTACCCTTTAATGCAGATATTATGACAATATGATTGAACCCTTCATTTTTTATTTTTTTTTTACATAACTGGAAGGCCAGAGCTTGAATTAGGTATGGACAACGGTGCAGTATTTCCTACACTGACTGTGGAAAGTAAAACAAAATGAGAAAACATAAAATATTAAATCTTTTTAGGTCAATTTTTATGCATTTGTTTTGTGAAAGAAAGGATGGATCTTTCCATTTAGATAGCGAACATATTTGTTGAAGTAATCACATCCTGTAACATAAATAATGTTTTCAGTTTCAGGACAAATAGACAGGAATAACTATTTTCATAGTATATGCTGCAGCTAAATTTTGCACAAACACTAAGTCATTTTGCTTTGACACAAATATTTAAGAAAAGAATAAAATGCACCTTAAACTGCTTGCCATTTTTGTTCACCTTATTTTAGTGGTTGATATTTGTTACTTTATTTCTAAGTTTCCTTGGCAAGCCATTAGGGTTTAAGAGAAAACTCATCAGGAATAAACACCAAGCAGAAAGAGAAAAACAACATTGTATTATTAGCTGTCCAACTGATTTGTAAACATCATTCTGTACCTCCTCTTTCTATTCTTATAGACAAGGTCATGAATATTCTGTATTTTCAGTGTCGATGTAAAGTTCACTGAGTCATAGATCAATTAGACCAAACGGATTCCTGTAGGGAGAAACCAGTGTATCCCAATTTAGAAGCTTATTTGAGGGAATTTGAGATAACAACCTGTCATCTACTTTGAAATACAATAGTTGGTATAGAAAGCAAAACAAATTAAAGATAAGCTGCAAAATTCTGACTGGTTCAGGAGATTGTTCAATTGCATTTGTGTAATTACTTTCTTCTGGATGCACACACATATTTCTTACAGAATTATTCTGTTTGATTCAGTCTCAATTTATATCACATTGGTTAATCAATTATTTTCAGACTTATTTCATGATAGAAACAGGTGGAAAGTCCTTACTGGAGACAGAAATCCTTGCTCTGTTTTGGAAACAGTTTGCTTTTATATTTTTGCAGTATCTATAATAGCTGAAAGAATATCACATATAGTTAGTTACTAAAATAACACGAAAATCAGAAGTTTTTGCACTGTTTTGGAAACAGTCTACTTTTATTCTTTGGTGGTTAGAACCACAGAATAACAGAATCATAGAATGTCTTTTGTTGGAAGGGACCCTCAAGGCCATCTAGTTCCGACCGCCTTGCCCTGGGCGGAGATGCTACCCACTAGACCAGGTTGCTTAGAGCTCCATCCAGCCTGGCCTTGGACACTTTCAAGGATGGGGCACAGACAACTTCTCTGTTCCAATATGTTTCAATTCCTCACCACCCTCACAATAAAAATTCGTCCTAATATATAGTCTAAACCAACTCTCGTTCAGTTTGAAGACATTCCCATTTGTCCTCTCATTACAGGCCCTTGTAAAATGTCTCTCTTCATCTTCCTTGTGAGTTCCCCTCAGATACATTTCCATTTGTCCTCTCATTACAGGCCCTTTTAAAATGTCTCTCTTCATCTTCCTTGTGAGTTCCCCTCAGATCCTGGAAGGCCTCAATAAGGTCACTCCAAAACCTTCTTTTCCAGGATGAAAAACTCCAGTTCTCTCACCCTTTCCTCATAGGAGAGATGCTTAATCCCTCTAATCAACTTGGTGTCCCTCCTCTGGACTCACTCCCAACACATCAATGTGCTCACGATGTTGAGGACCCCAGATCTGGCACTGCAGGTGGGGTCTCCAGGTGGGAGAGTGGAGTAGAAGACCAGAATACCCTCCCTCAGCCTGATCCCAAAGTTGCTTTTGATGCAGCCCAGGACATATTTGGCTTTCTGAGTTGCAAGAACACATTACTGGGTCATGTCCAACCTCTCATCCACCAGCACTCCCATTCCCTCTCAGCAGGGCTGCTCTCAATCTGTTCATCCCCCAGCCTGGATTGACACCAGTGGTTGTGTGCAGCACCAGCACATATTATTAAACCTCATGAGATTCCCAGGGGCTGCTTCTCAAATCCCTCTGGATGGATCCCATCCTTCAGGTTTGTCACCCACATGTGCATCATCTTATCTTCTGCAAATTTTCTGAGGGTGCACTCCATCCTTTTGTCTGTGCCATTAATAAAGATATTAGATAGCACTGTCCCAATACTGACTGCTGAGCGACACCAGGTGTCACTGGTATCCATTGGGACTCCAAGCTGTTGACCACTGCCCTCTGGATGTGGCTGTCCAACCAGTTCCTTATCCATCTAACAGTATAGATACTGATACACCCATCAAATCCCTCTTTCTCCTATTTAAAGGGCAGGATGTCGGGGGGGATTATAACAAAGGCTTTACAGGAGTACAGATAAATGACATCTGTAGCCCTTCTCTTGTCCACTGATGCAGTCACTCCATCATAGGAGGTCACTGGGCTGGCCAGGCATGGCTTGCCCTCCGTGAAACCATGCTGGCTCTCTTGAATCACCTCCCTGTTCTCTGTGTGCCTTAGCAGAGATGCTAGGAGGATCTTTTTCATGATTTTCCCAGGCACAGAGGTGAGGCTGACAGGTCAGTAGTTCCCAGGTCCTCCTTTCTACCTTTTATAAAATGGGTTAATGTTTCCCTTTTTCCAGTCACCTGGGATAATTGGTGATTAAAATTTCACTGTTTTCATCTAAACAATGGAAGTTAGAAACAGTTTCCTAGGAGTGGACATCATACTAGGAGCATGAAATTGAATTATTACATTATCATGACAGCTTTTAAACAGTTCTGGTTTTCCTTGAGTTAGTTTATTAGGATGTTATACACAGAATTAAAAGTTGCCATTAAATTTTGTGTCAATTTACCCACTTGATAGTTGTTTGGACAGCAAAGGAACTAGTACTGAGGAAAGTAAAATAAAGTGTAAAACCCCTGCATTTACTTAATCCTAAAAGCAATGTTAATTAAACAGTGCTCTTGATCTTTTATAATATAGAAATAAAGAAATATACAGAGGCATCATATTTATTAGGTTGCATGTAAATAATGCACATATCAACATATTCATATTCAGCCTGTGAAACTCATTGCCATAGAACAAATGGAAATGGATTTTGTTAAAATTTTAAAAGGAATAAATCAATATCCTAACTTATTAATTATAAGACAAGTTCTCAGCTACATTCAGCTATCACAGTGACTGTAACATTATGCCCATTCTCCAAATTCACCTACAGAGAGAATATCCTTAAATCTATGAAAAAATTGCTTTCTAGTACAAAGTCCCTGCACACATCATTCTAGAGGTTTATCTCTGAAATAGCTGACAATGACTGCTGCCAAGTTAAATAAATGTTTAGATCACTTGATATGGCAAATTCTTCACGGGCAAAGTAACTATCTGTCAGAATAGTTAAACTTCTTCATTTGCTCTTTCATATTACACATAATGAGAGTAAATTACAGAGATAAATATAAACTTTTTAATGATGCAGCCTAGCATACAAGCCGTATAGATTGCAGTACACTCAGCCATCTAAAGGAGATGATGTCTACACAGTTCTTTGACTACAGGCACACAGTGGAACTTGAATTCCTGCTTGGTTAGTGTTGAACTGCCTGGGCACAAATCTGTGCTCAGGTCAGGAGCCAGGAGAAGCAGGAGCCCCCTTTGCTGCCCAGCCTGAGCTTAGCCTCAGATGCCCTTTACACTGTGTGATAATATCATGCAAGTAACTTCAGCCAAACAAGTAAGCCCAGAGCTTCTCCTCAGAAAACTTATTAACTTGTGCAGGAAGGAAAAGCTGCTGTGACAGAAATACGGCAAAGGAAATGTATGGGGTATGAACAGACTACACTGATCAATGAAGAAATGTTGGGACCACCCATGAAGAATATACAGAAATAAATAGAACCAGTGCAATCTGCAAGTGCTTTTAACAAACTCGTCATGACCCTAAATACAAGTAATAAAAAATTCTAGAAAAATTATATAGAATGAATGGTCATTAGAGAATAAAATAAATAAAAAAAAAAATATATAACTTTCAATTTATTTTTTTTGCTTTTTTTTCCCCAAATTCCAGTGCAGAATACTTTCATGCTGTATATTGTGTTTTCACTACCTAGAATCCTAGAATGTGCTGGAAGGAACTTTTAAAGTCATTTAATTCAAAGCCCTTGCAATGAGCGGGGACATCTTCAACTAGATTCAGGTTGGCCAGAGACCCAACTCATCTGATTGGAATATTCTCATATTTTACCACATCTCTGGGCAGCCTGTGTCTGTGCTTTACCACCTTCATTGTGAAAAAAAACCCTCCACACTTCTTCCTTACAGATAATCTAAATCAATGTTCCTTCAGTTTATTATGCCTTGTCCTGTCACCGCAGATCCTGCTGAGAAGTCTATATCCCCATCTTGCTTAAGCTCCCTTTAAGACTGAAAGGCCACAATAAGGTTCCTCCAGACCCTTCTCTTGTCCAAGATGAACAACTCAAGTTCTCTCAGCCTTTCCTCCCAGGCAAGGTATTCCAGCCCTCTGATAATCTTCATGGCTCTCTTTTGGACCCACTCAAAAAGGTCTGTCCTGTTTTGGGGCTCCCAGACCTGGTTGCAGCAGTCTGAGTGGGCTCTCACCAGAGCAGAGCCGAGGGGCAGAATCCCCTCCCTCACCCTGCTGCCCACAGGGCTCTGGATGCAGCCCAGGACAGGTTTGGCTCTCTCGGCTGTGAGTGAACATTGCTGGGTCATGTCCAGCCTCTCACCCCCCAGCACCCCCAAATCCTTCTCAGCAGGGCTGCTCTCAATCTATCCATCAGTCTGTAAAAATATCAGAGGTTGCCACAACCCAGGTGCAGCACCTTGCACTTGGTTTTGTTGGACCTGAGGAGGTTACTATAAGCCCAATTCCTGAGCTTGTCCAGGTTGCTCTGGGTGTCATTTTGACCACCAGGCATACCTCTGTATGCCAGTACCAGTTGATATATCAGCTTATGGTCTCCAATAGGTGACTATCTTTCACTACCTTTGAAGGACATCCCCAGAAAACCAACATACAGTAAATCATCCTATATCAAACTCCAATTCCAGCTATTACTAGACATGAGTCACATATTAGCACACATTAACCAGGTTTTGTTGGCAGAAGAAATTCTAAGAAAGGAGAATTGAAGATGAAAAGGAATAAGAAAATAAATAATTTTCATCTTTCTTCTTTTTTCAGTTACTTCTCTTTGAATTAAGGCTCTTCTAAATTGTCAGGTATTGCAAGCCTTCAGCTTTTCATTCTCTATTATGTCCTGAGGTATTTCTGCCCACACTGCTGCAGCTGCTGAAGTGAAGATGGCTGCATCTCCCATCATGCAAGTGCAGTGCTTAGTCTGGCAAAAAATTCAACCCACTTGATAGTTTCGTTGAATTTGATTCGTTGAATCTTCATATCTGAAGGGTTTAATCTTTATGATTCAGATTTCATTTTGTAAAGACTCATGTTCTAATCTCTCTTGTGAAAAGCTGAATATTTCCAATTGTATTTCAGAAAACTGAGGCAACCTTTCCTTCCGGTGCTTGGAAGAAAAGAAAGTTGAATTGCAAAGTTCTTCTATTTTTTTTTTTTTCCAGAAATGGGCAATGCTGATGTTAAAGACAGTAACAGCCGCTATTGGCAATTCTAATAACTTCACCCAGGGAGCTTTTGTCCAAGTGTGGTTTACAGTATGACCTACAAAATGTAGCTTGTTATTGGAAAGGCAAAGACATAGATTTTTCAAGGGCATTTATAGCATAGTCTATGTTAAACTTGCTGCTTTCCATTTTCTTTCATGTTTATAATCCAATAAGTGCTTCCATTGCTTCCAGTAGTTCAGTCTTTAATATAATTAGATGTAGTCGTTAAGCTGTTTGATATTATATAATGCAGCTGTTTTTCCTTTAAGCAATATCTTTATGCAGGCAAGACAAATTCGGATTTTATTCAAACAAGCAGAATTCCCACAAGACAGTCCAAGTTATACTCAAATTAGAGACATGCTAGAGGCAAATTGATACTGTCCTTCATTAAAATCTTTTTTATGGTTTTGGATGCTTGGCTAAGCATTACTTGTAATGTAAAGTACATATCCTGAGGTGTTACATACATATGTCTCGATTGTCTCCATGTGAATTAGAGTCCACATAGTTGAAACAAAATTCTCCTGCTTCATGTTTTCCTACCCACTGGTGTGAAGATTTCTGTTTGCTTTTTTGGACAGCATTGTCATGATGGCAGTAGGAAGAAATAATGGCACAAAAAGAACTCCATAGGAATATGATAATAAGGAATAATACTTCAGAAAACTAAACACATAGAACAGTGCATTTTTCAGTATATTTTAAGCAGTTGCCCTCACAATTTAGCTGAATTAACTTCAGCATTTTTTATTTAAGTAAATTGTTCAAGTGGTGTAAGAGGCAATACCTGGATTAAACAATTCTGGCTTTCAGTTCTGGTTTTGCTTGCTTTCCTTCAGATATTCTCTGTAGAAATACTTAAAGAAGAAAGTGGAAAAGCCTCTCAGACTTCAGTTTACTGCTCTTCCCTGATGAGATACATACATCTGTCCTAAAGTTCTTTTGCTGTTGATGTCACTTTCACACCTGCCTTTAGTCTTTTTTGTGTGGTGCTTTTATTGTTGCACTGCTACTGGCCAGCTGCAGCCAGACATTTCACTGAGCAGGGATTTCCATTGTTTGGAGATCATTGCCACTGCTCTGGTTCTGATTGCTGTGACTAATGACCTCTTTCAGGTGTTGGGAGGTGCATTTCATAGGCTCTGACAGAGCTGTCTGAACCATCCATCTCAGCTGATTGATGCCTAATTGCATGAGTGGTTTTTTAGACTGCTTTATTCTAAGATTTTTAGTTTCAAGGCAGCAATACTTAGAAATAGGATTTATAAGATAGAGCTACTAAGTCTCCAAGTACAAGGTTGGACATTGCTTATTGAGGGGTACCAAAACAATTCATCTTTAAAACTTAGTGATTTGAGGCTTGTGAAGCCTGAATGCTTGACAGGTGTTTCAGGTATGCCCCCCTCAGCAAGACAGCAAGAGTACAGGTTTTAGTTTCACTTCTTTCAGTAGCTCTCAAAATTTGGTGAAATGGTTACTGTGACTCCAGCTGCACTCACTGCTCTGCTTTCCTGGAGCTCTGCTCTTACTGAAATGTGAACTGCAAAAGAAAGACTATGAAAATTACTTAAGAAAATGAAGTTTCTGCAAGAAATGTATGTCTGTTCAAATTTATGTCTCTCTTGAGACAATGTCCATTCCCCAATAGCTGAAGTAATGTAATATAGAAACATTATGCATGCATTAATTTAATTGCAGTTAAATTAACTTGCATACATGCATTAATTTGCATGTATGCAAATTATTTTACCTGCAATTCCAAAGTAAGGAAGTATTCAGGTCAGTGTAACAGAAGTGAGAATTCACACTTTTCCTGCCATCAGAGTCAAATGTCATAAAACAGTAACACATCATCATGGTAGGAAATCTTGTTCATGTGTTCCTACTACACGTTTGGGTTTTTTTGCTGCTACTTCCAAGAGTTTAAATATAATCCATAAGAAGTCTTACACATGATAAATTTGTAAGGAAATGTAGCTGCTTATACCGAGAGCCATACAAGATATGAAAAAGTATTGGCATGATTTTTTTTCCACAACATGAAAGTCATGGTCTGTGAAAGAATGCCTGGGGGTTTGCTTATGAAATATGGAAGAAGATAAATTTAATTATTAAAATCAAAACCTTCCTTCACTTTAAAATATTCCTTTCTTTCTTCATAAACATGCTTTTGAGAGAAAAAAAAATTTCTGAAACCAGTTTTTACTAGTAGCTATAGTCAGGTTTTTACTAGTACTTTTAGTTGGGTTTTTATTTAAAATCCCAGGTTCATGCAGAGAAAAGTTCTTCTTATTTACATTGTGAATGCTGCAAAACCAGAGTACCTGTTACAGAGTTTTCACATTTCCTTTGAAGTTTTATTTTTTATCAATATTGATTTTTTTATATTTCTTTCAGTCCAGTCTTCTGCAGCAAGTATAAATTATTCTATAGCCCTTAAATACATTATCTATGCTTTGAACCAAAGTTAGTGTTTTCTCTAACTTTTTTTTTTTTTTAAATCTTGTGAAAAAAACTCTAAAAAACTTTCATGATTCCATTTGGTAGTTCCCCTCTGAACTTCTACTTGATATAGTTCAGCTAATTAGGGAATTGAGCAGAGTGAGAAAGCTCAAACTAAGGAAATAAGTGTGCATGGCTATCCTTAAGAAGAACATCTTATTGAGGAAGAAAAAGAGACAGAAACTTCTCTCTACTACCTGAAGATTAACTTGAGCATTCCTGCTGTTTTATTCATTTCCCCTCAGGGAGCAATTTTGGCCTTGAACCCCTGAGAAAGGAATGTGTTTTGAGCACTTCAATGCTACACCTCAGAGTGTACCTTGTGGTTCCTTTAGTATAGATGTAGAACAAATCTGTGCACCAAAGGAACCCTTGAAGTACACCAAGTAACTCACATAGATCTACTACCTGTGACTCACAGCAGCCATGACCTGGTTAAATGGGAAGGGAAAGGTTCCTTTGGGTAGTTATGCACCTCTTTTTGCCTGCTTTTCTCCTGGCAAACACACCCTTGACCCACATACAGCAAATTTCTCCCTCTAGTAACTTGGATAATTTCATAGAATCCATTTGTCTGTGGCAATTTTGTTTTATCAGTTCACCCAACAGAAGTTCGTGTTTCATATCAAGAGGTTCCAGTGTTAAAATCTATAAATAAATTGCTTAGAACACTATTATTCAGGAAGAAGCAATATGAAGTTAGAATTAAGAACTTTGCAATTTACCAAGGGTAGGAACCATAGATTTCATGTCAATTTACGTTTACTGCTTCACTTAGGTCTGCCCATAAATTCAGTTCTACTGATTTAATAATGCATACTTTTAGAAAGGGAAAATGCCATTGACTTAAAGAACCTTTGACTCATTGCCTGAGTGAGAAATATTCTGAAAACATGCTGTTATCTCAGCTGAGATGTGTTACATTCCATGAGCTAATGTGGTATCAATTCACAGGAGAGAGTGTGCCTTCAGTCAGACTGCATTTCTTGGAAAGTTCTTGTTCCTTAAAACTGCATATAAGACTTTCACTGAACTAAGGTCAAACCATCTGATTTATAATATTTTACCATCCCTAAAGCAATTTTCAGATATAAAAGTTTGCTTTGATTGTCCTTGTGGAATTATTCTGAACTGTATACGTTACCACTATTCTCTGATTTCTATTCCCATCTTGGCTCAGAAACACCTCTTGCAATAATCCCTGACTTTTCTGGGCCTAACTTCTTAGACCCTGCAACAGATACAGAGTAGCTAATTCAAGTACCAAAAAGCACACCAAAAAAGTGAAAAATAACCTGAGTTAAATTGTTACAGGTTATACTGTGGTGGTACCCAAAGCAGCATAGGCAATGCTTGCCCTACATCTGTCATTGCAGCCTAAATTCTGGGTCAGTCCATCAGACCTGGCAAATGGAAGAAGTTCCTACCAAGACCTATAGGAAGACCTCAGAGAAAGGACCAGGTAATGCAGGTAATGGTGCAGTAGACACAATCACTGTTAACACTCTAAATACTAAACTCAGGCAAATAATAGCAAGACTATTACATTTTTTGTGATGTACTAGTGTCAACGGCACCAGGCTAGATCAGAGCTTCGTTACAAACTATATAATTGTCACACAAACAGCAAGATACTATTTCCTTTCTTGAAAGCTTGCAATTCGAATGGGCGTAAGAAGAAGAAGGGCTGAGGAAAGGCAGTACTGTCAGCCATGCTGTTTCAGTTGAAGAACCCAATACAGAGACAATAACTAACACTAAAATTCAGCTCCAGTCTCCTGTGTTGCAGGTTGATGTATTAAACACAATATTGTCCTTCTGTATTGCTGTGCTTTAAAAAATTAAACAGCAATATCAACCACCTTATATCTATTGTTTAACATTTCTAAAGAGTATTAAACTTCAATATCTTAAGCAAATCACATAATAAATCATTGCATTAATACAATGTCAGGGCACTGCAATTTTTTACAAAAAACCAGCTATGTGTCCCATATAATGAAAACAGCAGTATTCTCAACATTAACTTTATTTCCCAGCTTGAGTAGTATTTAATATTACAATTTTTTCTCAGAAATTGCTATTGCTTATCATAATGTCCTAGAAAAAGAGCAAGATGATTAAGCAGTTTTTTAGATTTTCTCATTTTCTTTTAGATGCAAAATTTAAATCTCATGAATTAGTGACAGAAAATTGGACACAAAAAATAAAGCCTAGGAAAAAAACACTCCATCTATTTGTTGAAACTATGGACAGTGTTATATATAACACATTTAAAGGATGCTGCTGTTTACAGTTAAATACTGAGAAGTGCAGAAATGACAGAAAAATCACTGCTAAAACTAGGTACAGCCCACTCATTTGTGCCTTGTGATATGGGCATGCCCACCGCCACAAAAAAAACCACAAAGAGAATCCACGTTTCTAGGGCCTTAGTCCAAGCAGTCACCAAAAGAAAATTTTTTCTCTCTCTGGTAGCTTGTACAACACATGAAAAAGGAACACTGCAGAATAAATAACAAGCAGTCTTTTCTTTATAGGCCATGACAATGGCAGCCAAAGTTAAGTTGTGAAGATGAAGATTTTCTCAATTTGAGAACTGGACCCACACTTCCACCCTTCAACTCCATCATACTCTCTCATCATATTTTAGTGAGTTCTAGAAACTGATGAGTAGAAAGTAAGAGATTGTAGCCTTCATCTGGGAGCAAAATAATCTCACTTTCCTGGGGTAGCTCAGTCCATAAACTGGTAGCTCTTGTTTAGGGTGACTTTGCTTGATTTTATAATCCAAACTTCTTGTTGAGAGGTGTCCAAATGCTTTTGCTCACTGCCCCCAGGTGGGTGAACAGGGTGGGTGCTGCTTCCCCCGGCTGGATGGTGACAGGGAGGGTGACAGACCCCCCCTCTTTGAGCCCTGCTGAATCCCATCTGCCAGTGACGGCACAGCATGGAAACAAAAGAGCAGCACCACGGGTCCTGGGGTACCTTTATTCCATGGCAAAAGTTCCCCTCTTCAGCACCCCAGGACCCTGAACTGGGGGTAGACAGTAGCTTGTATACGGGGACAGGTCTTAAGGGAGGATACAATCTTTAACTAATCAGGAGAATTGGGAGTAAAAAGCAAGGCGGGGAATACAATGTATAAATCAATAAAGAATTTCAAGGGAGGAGAACAATTTCAGTGAACTAATAAAGTTTGGAGAAATACAAAACTGACTGGGAAGTTTCTCGAGGGAAGGCAGGTTCGGGAGAAACTGGCATTTAAGAAAGGAGGAGTGAGGAAACTTCTGGGGAAAGGGCAGGGACAAAAAGGACAGCATAAGAAAATTACAAAATTACGAATCAAACAGTAAGCATACTAATAAAACAAAAACCACACTACTACAGGTGGGTTCCTCCAATGTGTACACTAAACCCTTCCACTTAGAACTGTCAACACACCAACATCTCTCATTTCCCATGGAGAAATTCTCTGCTCTTGGGGATGCTACACTAAAGAGGTGTCTCATTGGTTGCGGTCAAATGGATCATCTCCATTCCTCTCTACAACTATTCATACCAGACCTTGCAAGTGCTCCACCTACAACTGGATCACTGTAAAGTTTTGGATGAGAAATGTGTATGACAGTAATGCCTAAAATATTTAGAACTCAAGCAAGTAAGGCAGTTCTAGCTGACAGGCTTCTTTACTGGGCAACCAAGGTAACATAGTCCTGGATTCTAACATACAGTGTTAAAGATACTGCAAGGAAATTAAATTGAAATCCCACCTAATTTCTTCTCATATCAATGTATTTTAGTTTATTTTAACATTGCATTTATTCTCATTGCTATATATACCTTTCATTTATGCATACTGGGGGTGGGAATGGGGGAGTATTATTTCTATGTGTGTTGTATGTTCTCTGGCCGGAGAAAGCTAGAGATGTGACTATGCAAACATACAAAGCATGTATTATCTCCACATCACTTACATTTCTCTGAGATTCATTGAAGTTTAGAAATAAGATCCTCTGAAGCACTCTTGAAGCATACTACTTCCATTTGAAGGCTTTTACAGAAAGTTGGAATATTACAGTCTGATATCTGACTCAGTTGCCAAGCTTCTAGTTCCAGCAAGAGCACAAGAGTATTCATTTACTCTTGACAGTGTATAAGTTCCTGAGGATATTTTTAATCTTGTACAAATATCCTGCAATAAAAAGTTCCTGCTAACTTTATTACCAAAGGACAAAGTAATTAAAGAGAAGGTCAGCGGGAAAGATCTGCAAATCTTTGACGTTAAAATATGTATCACCATTCCTCTGGATTGTGTTTTCTGTAGCTTAATTACATAAATCTAATTGTAAAACTTTATTTCTGAAAAAAAAATGAACTTATATTTCTAGAGTACATGAACATATTCAGAACACAGTTATTTAGGTAAAAGAGCATTATATGCTTTTTCATTTAAGGAACACAGTATGAGGAATTGTGTATAAAACAGTGCATATACTGTACCCTTGCAAAAAAAAAAAAATTCTTTTGCGCTTCCAGGGATTTCAGTCATCACCTCCAGAGCTACTGCAATTCCTTGACAGAGACTAGGGGTTGGAAGAGCACAAGTTGGGTTTTGTTTACCATTTCACTTTGGTTAGCTACAAACCTCATCACTGGCCTGGGCCCTTGCCTCAGGTCTTTCCTTCAGTGATTTAAGGCACCCAGTGGGGTCCACATTTTTAATGTGAGTCAAAAGGAAAGTGGAATGACAGGGATTTGTCCAAGCCCAGGAAATACATCTGCCAAAGCAGCTGGAAGCAGAACTCAAAAAAACTCCAGTGGATCAAACTGCACTGTCCTATAACGAAGGAAAAAAAAACCCAACAAAACAACCAAGGTGGCTTTATGATTGAACAAGGATTATTGTACATATAAGTCATTAGTTTAAACTATTGCTAGACTTCCAGACACCATGCCATGCAGGAGAACAACAGCAAATATCTCAGGTACATTTCTTGGTAAGCTGCCTCTTGTAAGATAGCTCTTTCTTCTGGGAAAAGAAAACCCCCAACAGAATAAAAAAGATAACTTGCAAAAGTATGGGTTGTAACTTATAGCAGATTAAGGTATTTTCACATAGATGTGGTTGCTCAAATTACATTTGCTCTGCCACTGACCCTTGGGCAAAAAACCTGAATGATGTTGTACCTAAAGCTTCTGAACTTACGTGTCTTTTTTTTGAGTTAACCATGAGATAGATTTTTCCAATATCTTATGAATATAATTGCAGTTGAACTTAAGGAACAGTATTCATATACAACTAGTATCCCACTGAACAGTGGAAAACAAGACATAAGAATAAGAAATATGGTCATGCTGGGAAGTAGGGACATGCTCATGCTCCTGGAAGATAAGAGAATCCCTAAAGCTCTTGTTGGTTTTGAGTGAAAAAGGACAAAAATATGAACTTGATAACTCCCAGAAATATAAAATAAAAAAGTATATTCTAGTTTTTGGATTAAAGCATTTGGAAAAAATGAAAACAAACAAAAAATACTATAGATAAAATGGAGGCTGTGGAATGCAGCCTGACTGCTATTGTGTTCCTGAGGAGAAAGTATTAGATATGCAGTATATTTTAATAACAGCGTGTTGTGTTAGTTTGGATCTTAAGTTGGTAGAATTTCATGCCATGAAATAAAAGACTTCCCTGCACATAACAAGGTAGTCATTCTTTACTGATCTTTTTGCAACACAAAATACCTAACACATGGAAGTAAGGAAAATCTGATGTTTTCAGAAGATAAGTACAAGGAGCACAGGTTAGCAGAGTCATTAGATGAAGTCCCCTGCTGTTTCTAACAGCTGTCTCATAGATACCACTCCATAAACTTAACTAGATCAAATTTAAATGGGTGACATCAGTAGCTCCCAATTGCTATTTCTATGGAAAGTCTTGTGCAAGAGTATAAGTGGTTAAGGAACCTTCCTTATATTTTTAGCCTGAATTTATTCATTGTATGCCAAGATGGTGTCTTAGTTAAGACAGCCTAGGAGAATTGAACTCACTAAACAAATGATTATCCTCGAGCACAGCCTCCTTATGCTGAAACCGTGTGTTTCATTTCTTCCATTTGATTTGCTCTTTCTTAAAAAAGGAATATATCCTTTCCTACATATCATCGCATGGCTTTGGTCTTTGGTAAAAAAAGAATGCTTTTATTACTGCATAGAGAATCAGGTTTTATTGACTAGTCAGTAATCTTAAAGACACAGTTTAGTCTGTTAAAGCATACTTTTCCAATCAAGGTTTAAAAAAACTGATTAGTCTTGCATTAATTCCAGTAGCAATATTTACTGCAGCATTGGTAAGGCACTGAAACAAATACTAAGGGTGAACAGACTCTTAATTAACATGTGGCTGTTATCGCATTGGCAGTAGTTAAGGCAGCCACAGGCAATCTTAGCTCTTGTTTTCTATATGATCATACAGATTTGGTTTTGGTTTGCATAGGCTCAGGCAAGATCAGCAAAAGATGACTAAAAACACATATAGATTTGAACAAATCTATTTGCAAAGAAATGTATTGAGAAGAAAGACCAATATTGTCAGTCACTTCAGTGAAAGGATAAACTGGACATTGTATAACCTCAGTGAGCCCTGAAGATCTGTGCTTCCTGTCAATCTAAAGTAACAGTAAATTAAACATTTACTATCTTTGCCACCAGATAGATCATTGAAACATGTGAAGAGAACAGTACTACCCTTTTTTTTCAGAGCAGAAATACATATTTGAAGTTTAATGCAGGGCTACTCTCAACTGGGAAATGTCTGTTCATTGAGTAAAGAGACAATTTTTTGCCAGCAGGTTTTTTAAACCCATGGTTTTGCTATCTGTCTGAGGCTGTTTTATATTAAAGAAACATGACTAAATATTTAATGTGGATGTCTTAGTAGAAGAAACTGAAACAAGGCAAACCCCTTTTTTAAGAATATAATTTGCTGAGTATTCCATAATTTTAAAGTTAGGATTCATGGCAACTAATTTTAGCCATCCAAAAGTTGAGTAGCTAATTGATAAAGCAAATCAACAGGGAGAACCAAATCCAAGGGCATTTATTTTAATTAAAATAGGTGAAATTAGTGACTGCCTTATCACAGAATTTCTGTAGGATGTCTCACCTTTGATTGTGGAGGGATCCTGAATGCCCGCCTTGAACTGGAAGCTTAACTGTTAGATTGCTAGAGCTGGCTGAAAATAACATTTCAGCCTTTAATAACACTTTTTACATTCAAATTTCTGACCAGAGAATTAATTATTAATGACCACTGAATCAATTAAGGTCTTTATGTGTTATAACCATAAAGACCAGTTGTTCAATTTCTTTATAAACAACATATCTGCTTTTATTGAAAATGCTGAAAGATAAAAACTTACCACAGTGAGATTCAGGTCAATGAAAGCTTGAAATGATCATGGACAGAGATGTATAAAACGTACATATATGATTCTCTCAGCTGGAAATATTTGGAAAAGGAAGGGGAAAATCACATATTCATATTTCCATCCTTGCAGTAGCTATGTGCAGCATAGATATGTGGCACCAGCACATTGTGTTATGTAATAGAACTAAACTAGGAAGAAGGATCCTGCAGATTTTTTTCTGGGAAAGAATACTTCAAATACTATGCAGCTTTGAAGCAGTTGGTTGCTCAAGTCACGACTCAGTGGTGCCTGAGCATCTGCAAGAAGTCACAGAGATCTATAGTGGCTGACTCATTTCCAGTTTTGCACAGAGATATGTGCGTCACATCTTTGATTAATGGCGCTGGTGGTGAGAAAGACAGCATCTGGGAGAAACTGAGGGGGTCACTGCAGTCACACTCATTTGTCAGGCAGAGTGTGGTGATGAACAGAATTGCTGTAATTGCTTTAAAATTTCCTGACTTGAAATATCATTCTTGCAAAGAAAATTGTACCAAGTTCTCAAATGCAAAGGGAAGAATATGAGGTTTCAGTCTAAGTCGAGGATTTTTCAGTATTTGATGAAGCTTATACTCTCCCTTAGCAGTTCTGTAGAAGTGCTAAGAGCAAGATTTCTTAACACAGGAATGTGGTGTCAAAGATCAGCTCAGCAAGTGAGCTTCTCTCTGCCCAAAGTAAAATCTTTGCAGATGTTCTTATACAAGCAGCAAGATTATGTTTAACAGAAAAGACATTCTGCATGGCACTTTCTATTTTGGAAAAACAAAGTAGTTTTTCTAGTATTTTTCTCAGCTCAACTAATTTTTCACTGTCTAGCATCACCAGGGTTTTCCTTCTGGATATTTCTACAATACTGAAGACCAGTTTGGTATCTTCCATTCAGCAGCTGTTAGCTAGAAGATACAAAAATGTTTCTCAATCTTCCCCCAAGTCTGGAGTGCGAGGGGTGGGCAGAGGCATCTTGGCAGTAGGACCACATGTGGATTTTCAGGCATTACCAAGGTGAGTCCATGGCCAAATGCCAGAAGATTCCTGCTGTTTGAAATATGACAGAGCTTCTTTCAGCAATACTCCCGAGTCTGCCAATGGCAGGTGCAAAATCAGTGACAGATGGAAGACATGGAATGGGCTCCTCTGTCTCTTTTTTAATCAAGTCTGGGGATTTACACACTAAACAACATTACTTAGATTTTTTTTTCCTTAATTCTGTTATTTAAAATTACATTCAATTATTTCATGGCAGGATATATTTTTCAAAACAAACATTAAAACAGAAATTAAGGCTAGCAAATTATATTAGTCTCTTATTCAAAAGTATAGTCATGGAAATGAAATAAAAACGTGTCAGAACATCTTACAGACTTTGCTGGCATCTACTAAGTTTAAAATAAATTTTTGTACAGTTAGAGTTCAATGTCTGAACTCTCTTGTAATTGCACAAATTTTAATAGTAAATTATTGTTTTCATTATTGTTTTCAATCACTTTTATGTGAATTGATCCTAAAATCTGAAGTTTTAGATGTAAAAATTGTCTAATACCCTCAAAAAAGTTGGTGGCAGTAAATATGGAGAAATTGATCTCTGTAAAAGTTATTATATTCAGCATTGGCCACATAATCTGAGAGCAGTCACAGCACTAAAAAAGGAAAAAAAATCACATTACTTGTAGTATTTGCTCTAGGGATGTTTTTAAACAACACTTTAATACCGAATAGACCATATCATCTGTGCTGGCTCATCGACTTAAAAGTTACTGCTGCTTCTCATGTGCAATGGAGCAGGAAATCAGACAGTAAACACTGCAAGAATTATCAACAATCTTAGGCAGTACCTAATGTTAACTGAATAAATATGGGGTTTGTGAATATAATTTGCACTCAGGGAAAATGAGGGGAGCAGCCTGAAGGAATGAAAACAATGGTACGTGCTGGATTTGCTGCAATAAACAGTCTTGTTCATTTGCAAATGAGGAATGAATGAAAGCAACGGTTTTTCAAGTAATATCATTGCAAGGTTTTGTGTGAACCCAAAATTTTGGTAATTTTCAAGAAGCTTTCAGATTAACACACACACCCCCCCCCCCCCTTAAAAAAATTACTTACTTTTTCTTCCAGTCTTGATCTAAGGATAATTCTTCAGCATTTTAATCTATCACCTCTAAAGGCTAGTGCTTTTTTTCTCCTCCTGTGCTTTAGCAGGAGTGCATGAGGGGAATGCCAAGAATAACAACTGAAGGCTATTGCAGGTATTTTATTTTAATTACATTCTGAATACTAATTTATATTCATGAAAATAATTAATAGAAAAACTTTTCAATAGAGACAAATCCTTCCCTTGCTACTTCCTCATTTTTTCTGTGCAGAGCCAAAGCCTATTTTAAGTTCAGTCTGTTTCCCTACATTTTTAGAATAAATATATTCGGTACTTAAGATGAAGCTATCTCATCTACATCTATAAGAAGGAAATTTCCAATGTATCCTTAATGAATATATATTAAAAGATGCATCCTATTGAACACAAAATATTGTCAACATAAAATAATAATAATATTGTCAACATAAAATTAGCTTGACATAATCTATATTAGTTTGTAGAGTAAAAACTCAGAAAAGCTAAAGACTTTTTGAAAAAGCAAAACATTTTCAAATACGTTCTTTTGAAGTGCGTGGTTAAACTGCTCTCTATATTCCTTCCTTCCCCAAGATGAAGATTTTGTTCTCACAGATTGCATAACTTGAAAAATCACATTCTTGAGTCACCAGTGCTGAAATGTAATAAAATAATGAGGTCCCTAGTGCACTTAAATTTTATGAAGCCCAGACATGGCCAGGGAGCTCATATATCAAAAAGGAAAGGTCAGCAATATTCTCTTTTTTTAAGAAAGTTAAGTAGCCACTAAATTGCCTTAAAATTGGAAGAATATTACTTATTCAACAGAATCCTCCGGTAATCTATAGGCATTTTTTTATTTTTTTCTTCCAGTGGAGAGGCCACTTTTGGGCATCCTCAGTTGGACTGTGAAGGGAGCAGTGCAGAGCCACTCTGACCAGACTGTCCGACGTCCTGGCTGCAGTCTGGGCTGGTGCTGGTGCCTGACAGAGAGCATCCAACCCCTACAGCACATCATGCTGCTCCTGCACAGTCTTCCTATGCCCAACCCTCTGCATCTGAGGCACTGTGTCCTCAGTAAAAAACTATTTTTACTATTAGCAGTACCTCACAGCAGCAGACCACGTGTGATTCCTGCAGGCTGGGCGAGGCAGACTGCTGCCCAACATTTATTTCTTCTCCAGCTCTTACCTGCACCACGTGTGAGGCAGCTATCCTGTTACATGAAGTACAAACACGTGTAGGGAAATCCCTAAAGAGTACAACGTATACTCTAAGTATATCTTGTGCTATTTAGTCTCATTATTTGTCCAGAGGTACTGCTGCACGTGCCATGACTGTGTGGTAAGCAGTCAGCCTTCTAAGGGAAATCACTGAATTACACATCAGACTTTGTCTTGTCGAACAAACTTGGCTTATTTTTTTTCAGTGTCCTTCATAAACTTGTTGTCTCATCTGTCTTTCTCTGTGGCTCTTCTGACCTCACTTCTAAACAATGTGCAAAGAAGGAACTAATTACTAATAGAAGGTCCTAATTACTTCATCAGCTCTATTGCCATTGTTCTCTTTAAAAGGTGTCTTTAATATAGTTCTTTTTTGAGAATGCTGATTTTCAAGGTTAGAATGTAAATATTCTTTCTCAGGATTTGAGAGAAGCAATCATGAGTCTCAAAATCATAACTCATGATTAAATCATTACTCATTACTTAAAATCCATAACTCATGCAATGACTCTACAGGTTTTATATTTGCTTAAGAAAATAAGTTGCTATAAACAGAAGAAATCCTAGAAGTGTAAGGAAGATGACAGTTGGGCAGCTTTGCTATTAGATATTGAATGCATCAAAAGATTAGTAAGATGCACAAGATGATCACCTTAATAGGCAAATAATGGCATTTTATGGAAAGCATAAAATTTCAAGTGTGTTTGAACTAATAAATAGCAGTCATAGTATCTGGAACAAAGACCAGTCTGGAAGGAATGCAGTAAGAGCTAAACAAGATTTTTTTCCTGTGAGTATGGCTGACTTAAATAACTAAATGTCATCTAAAATAACAAACCTGAACCTAAAGGAGCTAGTTCTATTGTCAAGGATGAGAGAGAAACATGTTTAAATCTCAGACTCTGGTGTTCTGTATGTACCTCCTAGAGAACTTGGTTTTTTGGGTTTTTTCCCAGGTATTAAAAGAGGACTACTACTTCTGCTAAAGCATGATAATTGTGTCTTTAGTTTTCTAGGTTTTCCCCTTAAAATTAATAAGCTTTCAAAGATGGGAGACTCAGTGACAAAAATCTAATTTCCTAATGTAAAAAGGAAGCCCCAAAGCCCTCAAAAGTGTTTCAGATTTACTAGTGTATTGTGAAAAAGAAGAAGCTGATTTTTTTATTTTTCAAGTCAGTCTTAAAGAAGTCTTCTATCATTATTCTCCGTGGGAGTAAATTCTAACTGGGAGCTGCAAACTGGCCAAAGGCAGTCAGAAAAGTGACTCTTTTACCAGATTTTGTTAAATGTGGGGTTTTTCCTATGTCCAAAACACAGGTTTGTATTTATTGTGGATATCAAAGGTGATGTTATTCAATAAAAAATGACAGCTTGTGAGAATAAAATAAAAAGAGCAGCTATTTATGGCAGTGGTAGAAGATATAAAATTGTAGGAGAGGATCACTGACTCCTGTAAGGAAGATTGTTCCCCTGGAGTGGTTGCGGCAAAGGAAGAAAGAGAAAAGTGACTTCAAATATCGGATAGAAATGACACTTCTTTCAAGAAATAGTTCTGCTGATTGAAATCAACTGGTTAACTCAGATTAGTGGGTTGAGGTGATTTACTCAAGCTGAGGCACTCTCCCCGAGTTTCCTTCTGGAAGGCAGAGATAAGCAGATAGTAACAACTATGTAATAGTAATAGTAACAGCTATGTCATTCAATGTTTCTCACAATGATTAAGACTTTATTAGAGAAGTTAGAAAACAGACTGCATTGCTGAAACAAGGGATTTGCACCATTTGCCCTTATTTGAACATTTTAAACAGTCAGTCCTCCATAAAGATAAAACTACAAGGTTTTGAGATAAACCTAGAATAAAATTGCCAAAAGTAGAACACCTGTGATTATGTTGACATCAATATATGAAAGTTTCATGTGTAAGTCTTCAGTGAAAGGACCGACTTGATACTGGAGTTCCAGTGCCTGCAATTAGGCACAGCTATAATCCTGAGGATTATTATTATTATAAGCACTCAACCAGAAGCCTGACTGTAGCTTGGGTAGCTTTTAAAGAAACTCAACAGTTTCTTTAAAAGCTACCCAAGATAATTTCCATGCTTGGGGTGGGGTTCATTTTCAATGAGAAACAGCATGAAGTTACCTAAAATGTAGTCCTTAACAACTTTCAGAGGTTTAAAAAGTAGAGTGATATAAATAAAAGGAAATAAAAAGTGCAATCAGTAACAGAAAGAAAAAGAGGGAGTTTATCTTTCTCATTCAAAACAAAATCCAGTATTCTCAATATTTCATTAAGTAGAGTGCACTCTTCTGACAGTAGAATGAAAGGATGAGGAAAAATAAGGCTATCAAAAAGCAACCAAAATCTTCAACATTGTGACCATGAATGCTATAGTATTCTAAAGTTGAATTTGCTAAAAAAAAAAAAAAAAAAAAAAAAAAAAAAAAAAAAAAAAAAAGGAGGAATTTAAAGAATGCTGCTAAGATAGACAAAATAAGTAAATATAAAATAGTAGTTAAAGCTAAGTAACTGAATTGGAATATGGGAATGGGGTGTTAGAGGTAGCTGAATCCAATATTCCTGATCCCAGTCTCTCCAGGAGATGGCACTCCAAGCTCTTGTCCTATTAGCCTCCTAACCTGTGGGAACTCAACACATCACTCTGAATGTCCAGAGTCGCTGAGAGAACCCTTGGGGGGCTCGGAGGCCTTGGAATGTTGCCAAAAGTGTCTGGTGGCTTGACTTCGATCCTTCTAGAGATGAGTCATCTGTGTATGAGGAAATAAGAAACCTTAGGGTTTGAATGGTGTATTTACAGGGTGAAATATAGATTTTAGAATTTAGGTACAGGGGGGCCATGGAGACAAGATGGAGGATTCAGGGTGTGGTCCTAAGTTCTTCTTTCTTCTTCATGTCTTCCATTTTCTGTGATGATGTTGGCACTTTTGGATTGGTTCATGGTGAAGGTACACTTGTCAATAAGGGTGAAAAGTATTGGGAATTAAATGTAAATATGTTAGATGTAATTTTTACTCTAAAAGACACAGCCACCCCGTGGGCAGGGGAGAGTGCACTTGGCTGCCTTGCTGAACAGACCTTGGCTGGGCAGACAGAAAGTATTGTAGATAAGAATTAATAAACAAGATCGAAGACCAAAACTCAAGAGTCCAGACTCGTCCTTCGAAGCGCGGCCTACCCAGAACCACTTTTCCAGTACCGGGGCAGAGACAAATAGCAGCGAACCCCGATACTAACCCAGCTTGAAGTTCACTAGCAAGTCACACAAGTAGTCTCAGAACAAAAACACACACACACACTGAGGATAATTAGAAATAGCATTTAATAAGAATAGAGGATTGACCACAGCAATCATGCATAGGACTCAGTGAGACAAGTGTGCTGTGAAGCAGCTGACTTAACAAGGCCCTTGTACACCCCTCTTCCATTTTGCTTTGCCTGGTCCTGCCTGGTCCATCTTGATCCCTTCTTTCCCCTGCCATTGAGTCATCCCTTGGAGATCCTATCATAAGTTTTGTACCATCTCCAAATTTTCTCTCTTCCAACAAAATATTGTCATTTAATATACAATGGATCCAGTAGTGAATCCTATATTTTTGCACAAAAGTTCCTCTTAGTCTGCATAGTACTCTTGGTAGATGGTTTCTTTTCCTGACCTGGTTTTACATATTTTACATATATANTATATATATTTGAAACATGTAACCATGGCCTGATCCTTAATTTTTGGTGATGATTTGATGTGCTACTTGATCAGTTTACTTGAGTACTTGAGTGACTTTGCCTATCATTGTTCTTCTGGTCATCACCAATCTCTGTGGTTCATTTAATATGATAACCTAATGCATAGAATTGGAAAAATATCCCCAAGGACACAAGTCTACTCTTCTTCTATCACTAGCAACATCCTCGCATAATTTTCTTGACAAACTCTTTAAGCTCCACCTTAAAAGTAAGGCTTTTTCAGTTATTGCAGTGATTGAAAAGTTATTTCATGCCCCTGATGCTTTACCTTCTTAGCCATAAAATACATTTGTTATTCTGCCAACTTTGTCTATTACATTAAATTGTTCTCTTTCCCTATCTGCACTTCCTATATAGAAACAGTGATGATATCTCACTGTTATACCAATTTACCAACCAAAATATTCCAATTTTGATTAGTTTTTCCTCATATGAAGCACTTCCCATTCTCCTGATCAGATTTTAGGGCCTTACATTTAAACAAAAGGAATAGAAATTACAATGATCCCCCCAAACACACAAATGGGCTGAAAGGGCCTAATGATAGCATCTCCAGTCTATGAAATAATAGTATAAAACTTCAGCATTTTGACTGTATAAGATATTAAGGTTTATGATGTAGCTATTGCATAGAGTTTTAAACTATCATGTTTCTATGATGCAATTTAACTTGACAACTTTAATGAAAAGGGAGATGATGGGTTCACAGCACTCTTTGTAAAGCAGCTTTCATATAATTAAGACAGAAATTAATAAATTTTGAGCATTACCTTATGGATCAGTTGCATCTTAATACAATGATATAATTAATAGCAATGAATATAATTTTGCTAGATACTTTCTAACTAATTAGCTAAATCAACATGGTGTAAGAGCCTGACTCAAATGGGATCTTCACAAATAAATCTTGACCAGAGTAAGAATATCTACAACATTTTGGTTGTCATCCTATCATCAGTTTGAAAAATACAGTTAAAGGTAAAATTTTACTGCAAATCTGAAATTAAGGAAACATGAATTAGTCTAGAAACTGGAAGAAACCATCCAGCTGACAGAATCAGAGGCAAGAATAACCTTTCAGTATGAGATATCAGGCAAAAGCCCAGGCAGTTTGGCTTAGACATTAGGCAAAGCTGATTTGACACTTTATTGCTACCCAGCCATGGTATGTCTGCATGTGACACCATGGGACTTGATGACATCAGCTCAGCTGGACTCCAGGTCTCAAAGGACACATTCAGCTGTCATCCAGCTGTGTGGGACACCAGCTGCCATGGGCCCTGCTGTGAGGGAGGCCATGCTAGAAGTCTACATGGCAACAAAGGCTGAGGTGTGAGCAGTGTCTGTTCCTCTTGGATGTCACAGGGTATGACACCCTCTCATTCAAGAGCACGTGTGCTGGAATGGTGTGAACAGAGCCAACCTGTCAAATACTGACACATTGGCCCTCTTGTGCTGCATATCCCTGTGGATGGAGGTATCCAATGGTAGTCCCTTCAGCTTCTGTTTGAACTATTACATCAAGAAAAAAAAATTGTTACAATTCTGGTGCAACAGGCTGGCTGGCCAAAATGAAACCTACAGGAGGATACAGCACACAGAAATGGGGTTTATCCATAGAATAGACAAAGCTTGAGACCACCACACTTCTACAGGTCTCTGGGGAGATATCTGCCTTGGGCACAGGAACAGAAATGGCAGATGCAAACCAAGATTAGGGCCGGCCCAAAATTTAATCCTCCAGTAGATTTTACCACATGGTCAGTGGAGCAGAAATTTGGAAAGGCAGTTTTAAATGGTGTCTGGACCAACGTCAGCAACATGGCAGTCCAATGAATGAAAAAGTTACTGAGTTTTGTGTCTGACTCTGTTTTTTAACCCCAGTTTTCAACTCAGCCCCACAAAGCTGTTTGCTCACTTTTCTCTGGTGGGATAGGAAGTGAGTTGGAAGAGTAACAGTGAGAAAATACATGGATTAGAGATAAAGATTATTTAACAGGCAAATCAAAAGCCAAACAGGCAAGCAAAACAAAGAAAGAAATTCACTCATCACTCCACATGGACAGGCAGGTTCAAACATCCCCAGGAAAAGAGGACCCTATCATACATAATGGTGACATGGGAAGACAAGCACACTCACCCTGAATGTCTCCTCTTCCTGCTTTGCCCAGATTTATAGGCTGAGCATAATGCTATATGGTATGGGCTATCCCTTGGATCAGTTGTTGTCAGCTGTCCTGGCTATGTCCCCTCCCAAATTCTCATGCACCCCGGCCTGCTAACTCGATGATGAGGTGAGAAGCGGGAAAACCTTGACTCTGTTTTAACGCTGCTCAGCAATAACAAAAGCATCCCTCTGTTATCAACACTATTTTCAAGACAAATCCAAAACAGTTCCACAATTTACTATGAAGAACTTCAACTCTATCCCAGGCAAAACAATATCCTGCATGATCAACCTTTCATAAATTCTGCTGGAGTCAAAAGACACCACTGATTAGCACATGATGTGTAGCACAAGGGAAGTCTGGAGGTTCAGAGACCCAGAACCAGTGTGACTGTGATACCAGTAAGGAAACTGGAGACCTTAAGCAGCAGTGATATTGAGCTTGCAAAACTGGCCTTGTACCTAACAGATGAGCTGTGCTATTTTCTCATTGGCAGGGTCTTGCTGCAAACATCAACATACTGCATAGCTGAAGAGACAAAAAGGATGACAAAATCTCTGCTTATGTCACTTAAATGAAAACATATTCACAGAGGAGTTTTAGCTACTCTCAGGCTAACACATTTTTTAGAATGATTTCGTGCACTGTGTAGGCATTGCAGGAAGAGCCTCTGCCCTGTGTGTCTGCCCTGCAGCAGCTGTATGTATGCTGTCTGCTGAACTGGATTTTACAGTCTTACGTGTGAAGTGCTGCATCCTGATTATCTGATACTACTGGAAGCCTTCCAGGTTGATTTCCTAATCCCTTTCATAATATCAGTGTTACATCAGTTTTATCACTGGCAGACTTTACTTCTGCACAAAGCTATGACTCCAATATGTAAATAGGATAGAGAGGAAATACTGGAAAGAATTAGAATGCCCTTTTTTTCTGTCAATGATCTTTAAGTATCTACTCCAGATTCAAGTAGAAAAATTAATCCCAGTCTGTAGATTTTCCTCATTCCTACCTCCTTCAAGGCATTTGTATCAGAGAAAGGATCAAAGGAATGTTTAAGCAAGTGTGAAGTTGTATAGATTTCATGGGATCCATGTCTTGTTCACAGCTGGGAAACATCCCCGTAGACTTTCAAATTTATTCAAAATTTATTAATTACGAAGTAGCATTTTGGGATGCAGATAGTGACATGTTTAAAATGCATGCAACCGTATTGACATGTAAAATAGGTGGCATACATGCCAAAGACCTTTCCTAAGATCAATTGACACTTTTCAGGACCTAGAAGCTGACTTTAGAAGATAAGTGATCTTCAAACCTGGTTTTATTCTGACTTTCAAACAATTCATTGCACAAAAAGGCCATTTTATCAGTAAATTAAATATTCATGACTTCCACTTTCCCTGAGGCTAGGGGATTTGGTAGTCATAAATAACCTCTGTTGGTGGGAATAATTTCTCGACTACTGTTGTGTGAATGAAATTCTGATTTGAGAGATGGTTAGAAAGGTAAAATTCTATACAGATGGGGAGGTAAAAAACCATCAGTGACAACATTCAGCATGGACAATAGCTGAATGATGAATAGGAAGTCCTAACTTGTCTAGCAGAAATGAGGAGGGGAAAAAAAAGCTGACTCATCAGACAGGGCAGATTTTGAATCAAGCTTCTGGGGCTGGGATAGTAGTCAAATTTTGTTATTCTGGATGGTTAAATATACATTTGGATTTTGTAATATTTTATACTCAGTATCTCTGGTGTGTAGAAGATGGAGAAGTTTGTCTTGATTTTTAGCATTTACCCATTTGCTCATTTACCATGGATGAAACCCAGTGGATTACATGAATGTTCCCCTCAATGTTCTTTGCCCTATAAAATCTGCTAAAATCTAATCACAATAGCTATCAGTTTTGCATTCCAGTGGGATCAGTTTCAGCACAGCTGACCTTTACTGTGAATCAGGGATAACTGTGCAGATAACTTTGTTGAAGAGCTGTTCTGTTGAGTTGGTCTGTGCTGCCTACACAGAGAAGTTGAAAATGCTACAGAGAGTGTCTTCCATTAGATATTTTTGCATTTTCCTAGGTAGTTGTAAACCAGAGCAAAATGGATTCTGAAGACTCAATATTGTTGTAATTGTTTAGCTTCTATTTTCCTCAAACACAATAAAACCCAAATTCAATTGAAATAGACAAGATGCTTAAATAATTTTGTTCATGGATTTTACTCTTTAGTTTTAAAAGTCTGTTTTCACGAGTGATATTTTTGGTATTTTTTGTGCTTTTATTGAAATTTGTTGAATAATTCATAGAGCATCTTGGATAAAGATTTACTAGCTATAAAACTTTATGATTTATTTTTAACAGTCTGTCAGATATTTACTGATCTATTATATACTAACTATTGTCACTTATTAATACAATAGAAATCAGTAGATCCTAGTTTGGTAAAACAATCCATGTCCTGAATCCAAGTAGGACAACAACTAATTCCAAGTATCATCCTTTCAATTGTACTGAGACCCCTTACTTTTACTGGAGAATAGCTTTGATTTATTTGAAGTGGGGAGTCTGGGTGAAACTCAATCTGGCAGAGAGGAGTACCAAGGCTTTTACAGTACCATAACTTTGTTCTGTACACTGCTAAAGGGAGGGCTTTGGCGAGGTTGTAACACAGAAGTTCTCACTGCTTGCTCTGGTCTTTTCCCTATTTTAATTTCTATGACTTTTTAAGTAGCCATGAGCCAATCTGAGTGTAGTGTTAGTCTGGTACAGCTCCTTGTGTTCAACCTTCTGTGGATAACACTAGTGCAGGAAAGCAAGGACAAAGACAAGAAATTCTGCTATTGTCTGCAGTGTACATGGAAGAAAGGAATGAAGATCTACAGAAGACAGTGAATTTTAAACTGAATCATAAGGGAAAACAGCTCTGCACATCATACACAAAGTCCCAGTCAATGTACAAGTACATAAATCCATTCAGATCAGTGGACTAAATTTCTGTAACTGTAAAATTTTGAGTCAGCTTATCTCTAGGTCATCAAAAACCTTATGATAAAGGCTGAGAAAATGGCTTCAGAAGAACTCATCTTTTTATCAGTGCCTACCTGTACCCTCTCAGGAATATACAGTGGAGTAATGAAATAATAAGCTTTATACTCTCCATGCTTTTAATGGAGAATATTGCTTCCATTTAAGTGGGCACCAACAGAAAAAGTAAAAAGAATGATAAGAGACTGAAGGGATGATTATTATTGATGGACAACAAATACAACAATTCAAGTCAGGCAAGACCCATTGTTTACATATGTAAGACCAACATATTTAGCATGGGGCACTTTCCACTGCATAGTCACAGTGGTGATGAAGACCAGATTTTCTCATCTTTATCACCTACTAAACTGAGTAGGAATAGTGCCCCATTCTTCTCAAGACCTTCTGGAAAAGTCAGAACAAATGCTGTGAAGTCATCCTTGTGGCGACATGGTAAATACATCTACCGCTGCTGGGCTTGAGGCAAACATTCTGTGAGACATAACACATACAACTGACAGATGAGGTCATTTCTTTCCTTTTGGACAGCACGTTGCCTAAAATTGAAAAGGTCTTTCACATAATGTGCATTAAAGAATGAGAAACATGTCTCAGCCATCTTTCCAGATCCATGATTCAAAGACACCTGCCAAGAAAACAAACTCTTATAGTTAATTCTGACAGCCATGAGTCAAGAACGATTAATTAAAACAAGCATAATTTTGGCCACAGATATTAGGAGACAAATGAAGGAGAATGTAAGGAAAGAGCTAGTATTTTGTTAAGATTTGAATCAAGAATTGCTGCTGCTCTTCAGCAAAGTTATCATAATCACATTTTCTTGTAATTTGTCAAAAAAATATAATGGTGTACCACAAAATCTGCACATATTTATGTGTCTAAAAGAATGTCACTCAATTTGTTTGGACAGGGTACTGACATGAAAGTTAGGCCTGCCTTCTCTTCAATATGGTGAACATATAGATCAAAACACAAGGATATTTCACAGAAACTTATGTACTGCTACAAATAAAGGCAAAGGAGGAGCTACAGTGGAACTGCATGTTCTTCTTTCACTCTCCTCTACTTATCATGAATTTCTTCTTTCTTAAGTGCAAGTGGAGCTTTGCCACAACAAACCCTTCATTACATATAAAGCCTGGTCCATGTGTTGTGAGTAGACAGTAAGCCCTCATGAGCTTGTTTTAACCTCTTTGTAAAACAGAAAATGAAATTTTAAGAAGAGCTATTATGAATTAAAGTGAAAAATTTCCCACTGTATGATAGCTCTGCTCATGTAGTATGAAGCCAGAATTTACTTGTATGTATTTAAAAATTACTAGAAGAGGACTTAATATTTGAATGTCTCCAGATACTGCCTGAAGAAGACAAATGAGGTACCACTCAGGTTAATATTCTTATAAAGGTTATTCCTTTCAGACTTCTCTTTATCAGTCTCTCTACCTTTTCACAGGATAAGTTTTCTGACCTCCTAAATACCTTCTCTGCCTCTGGTTGCTTTGAAAAAGAAGGTACTGTGAACTTGGGGAAAAGATTATTAAAGTTCAGACTGAATTATACAGGTATTTGTGCTCTGTTTTACCAGAGACTTTTATTCTTTTCAGCTTGTAGAATAACCAATAATATCTAGCTGTACCTCAAGTGCTACCACTTTTGCACACTGGTAAATATTCAAGAACAAACAATACAGAAGAAAGTTATGCATACTCCAAGCACAAGTGCCATGCTGAAACCATTTAAATAAAATTCTTTCTAAGTTAAACAAGTTTCTACATTTCTATACAACAAAGGTAGTAAAGTATATCACTCATTATACGCATACTCACTCAGGCAAACTGACCTCTCAGCTTCTGTATGTGGGCTCACATGGGATATTAGAGGGAGATGAAATTTCTTCTGTATGTAGAGTTAAATTGTGAAAAGAAGGATTCTTTATCTGCCCTATATTAATAGTTGTCTCTAGGGCTTGATTATGTAGACAAGAAAAGGCATGAAGGTTATAAATGTTGCGTTATACATTTTTAAGGGTACAGAGAATAAACTGACTTAGCTATACAGTTTAGTGGTTTTTTTTCCTCAGCTGTCACAATGAATATGAATGCCACTATCAAGTATATATAGACTTAAGTTTCTGAATGACAAAGCCAAGATAAGAGGCACCCAGAGATTGATGGGAGACTGAGAAAACTTGAAAATGTCTCTTTCTGGGAAAAGAACACAATAATAAACCAATCATTTTCATACTGAAAGCAGAGCTACATTCTCCTTGATGCAAGTACTGAAGGGAATTAAGCAGTACTCCCCCATGTCTAAGCTAGCTATAAATATTTACAATCTATTTTAAAGCATGTTGAATCATAATATCTAAGGGGTTTTGCTGCAGAGTTTTTGGTTTGGACCTTTTTTTCTTTTGGTTTGGAGTTTTTGGTTCTCTTTTTTCTAAATAGAAAGTATACATGAAGAAATTATGTAGATGCAAAAAAGCAAAGTACTGACAGTGCCAGTGGGGGTGGGATAGAATGAAAATATTCAAAAAACTTAAGATTCAAAACTTAAGAATAAGTATGCCAGGATAAATAGCTCTTATTTAACCTTGGCATTACTTTCACTTTATATTTCCAAGTTATATAAATTCTGGAAAACCAGACTCTGAAATGGAAGCCAACTAATTGTTAAAAGCTAGCAGCATCACTGCTACAGGACTGAGCATAAAGACAACACTGCAATAATTTTATTGGTGCATTTCCATATGGAAGATTCAGGTATAAAAGATTGGCTCAGCTCCTGAAAAAAGTACTGAATAATTTCAGGCAACATTCACATGTACTTAGTTCTGTCTGTGATAAAAACACGAGTAATAATAATGGATTTCTTTCTCCAGGTTTATGTTGTTTCTTCCATTGATTGCTCCCAGTATGTAACTTGCATCTTCCATGGCAGAACTGCCATGGAATCAGTTTCTGATCCACTTATAGCTCCAGATCCTTTCCCGCTATGCTAAAAGCCAACCATTTAGTGTCCATTTTGTATTTACTAACATTCTTTCCCTTCTTTAAATGTAGAGCTTTTCTTTTGACTCTCTCTCTCTCTCCCTGCGTCTCCCTCCTTCTCTCTCCCTCTCCTTTCCTCCCCCCTGTCTAACCTCCTCCCATCCAGTGCATCAAGATAATTTTGAATTCTGATCCCATCCCACATACCACCTGCCATCCGTCCTGCCTTGGAGCTGTCAGCAAATTTCATAAGCATACGTTCCCTTCCATCATCCAGGTGGCTAATGGAAATATCAAATAGAACCAGCTCTGGAGACATTCTCCTGGGAGTCCACTCAAGACACCTTTTTGACAGCAAACCTCTGAGAGCAGCTTTCCAACTGACTGTGTGTCCCAGCTGGCTGTGCTTCTACCTAGATAACAGGTCCCTGCCTTAGGGAAGGATTGCCAAGCAGAATGGTGTAGAATGTTTTGTTCAAGTTGAATTCTGCTCCCCCCTTGTCCCTCAGAGCAGTCCTTGGCACATAAAGAAATATTTTGATTTAAACATTACTTTTTCTTGATACTTTTAGGAGTTTTTAAATAGATTTTGTAATATTTTTGTATAAATATTAGGTAGCTCTTGTGTCTAGTAGATGACCAGTTTTTCTTGATTTTTAGCATTTACCATTTGCTCATTTATCATGGACAACACCCAACAGATTACATAAATGTTCCCCCCCTCAATGTTCTTTACCCTATAAAACCTGCTAAAATCTTGTCACAGTACCTTCCAGTTTTGCATGCCAGTGAGATCTGTTTCAGCACAGCTGACCTTTACTGTGAGTCAGCATTTTCTTTTTTACATGTAAATCAACACATGCTGACATGGTTCATGAGTGAAATACAGAGAAAGATTATGAGTAAAATCAAAATCAGAATCAAGCACTGTCAATATTTTTAGATTTGAATATGACTCACCTCAAAAAATGGACTTTCTCTGGAATTCAGTCTTTTCAATTAAGCTTTTATCAAGAAAAAAAATCTCAGCTGCAGGATGAAATATATACTCAGAACAAAAATGAGAGTGAAGAAAAAGTCTGTTTCACCTCTGAAATTTAAAAAGCAGCTTGATTTTCAGTAGAGAATATTGCTCTTTTTTTCTTTTTTCCATACAGAAAAAATAGTTATAATTTTTTTTCACTTAGTTGGAAATTTAGACTGCTGGGCCACAGATACAATACCATCCTGGCCCTGAAAAAGTATTAAAGCTACAATAAATTGGAAATAAGGAGAGCTATGAGAAATAATTTTGTTTCAAGTTATTTGCACTTTTTCTTCAGCTCAAGATAAAATCATGTTAACTACAAAACCCTATCCATATCTATCTATCTGAAGCAGAACCAAACAGCAGTAAAATCTGGTGCAGTCCATATGCAAAAAAATTAATAAATCTCTGTGCTACCTGCTAGTTTTGTAGTTAAATGGTAAAATGCCCTAAACAGAGCACATAAGACAAACACTGTCAAGCACATTTCTTTCTTGGGGAAGAGAGCAGAAAGCTGCAACCACATTTTCTCTGAAGTGTGCATCTTGATTGAGTGTGTGCTTTAATTAGTACCAAGATGGGGCATTCAGTGCAGATCTGGCTGCAGGTGTTTGCTGGTTTCCTACTTCTCTGTGCTGTCTCACCCTTCTGCTGGTAAAACATGAAACGTCTTCCACCTCCGTGTCCAGTTAGGCAGCATCCCTTAACACACCAATGAAGACACATCACAGGGGGATTCTGGGTTTGTGTTTGGAGACAGTTAGACTTCAAAAAAGCCAATAAAACTATTTTCTGTTATTTTAAAATGCAGATGCTCATGTGTCTACAATGGTGCCTGCTGGTGAGTTGGGAAGTGTCGAATCACCTACATTTCACCTGTTGATGACCACATTTAGAGGCTTATAAATGTTTCCAAAAGTTATTTCCTCTTCCAAGAACTGCATTAGCAGACCCAACTGCAAAACTGCAGACCCTTTTCAGAGGCTTCATCTTGCTTATGACAGAGAGGGGACAAATGATGCCATTCCTCTCTTAGCTTTCTCTCTGCAAGGAAGAACATTCAGCAGGCACCATTGCTCATAAGGGGAGCAGAGCCTTCTGGACCCCTGAGTACTGAATATGAGCAAGAGCTCTTTCCATTTCCTGAGTCTTCCTGCCCCTTAGAGACACACTTGCTTTATCTAGAGGTGAGCTGCTTGGAAAAAGAAAGAAATCAAAATTCTTAGTAGGAATAATTCCCTTTAATAAATTCCCTTTAAAAAATTGGGGAAAATAGCCTTCACAGTAGTAACTCTCTTTTGTGATTTAGTGAGAAGACCACAGGCTCTGTTTTAATCCATTTCCAATAGAGTAGAGTTTATATGATACTTCACTTTTTCACAAGTAGTGCAGCTTGCTGTCTGCTTACTGCTGAGCTCTTATGAGAGGATGCTGCTTACTGCAGACTGATAAATCTTTTAGCTTTGGGCCTTAAATAAAGTAATAAAATTTTAGAACTACTTTGAAGCTGCAGTAAAAATACAGGTTGCACCTACTTTTATCTGTTAGTCTCCTTGTAAAGGTTTTTTAAAGGATTTAGAATATCCAACAACCCTGTAATTGGAAAATGTTTTGCAAAAAATCAGATCTCAGCATAACAGATTTTGAAAACAGATTTGTGGGCAGAATGCTTTTCTGGTCAGAGCCAGGAGCCAACACCAGCTTCCTGAAAGGAACAAAGAGCTCAATCAGATTATACTATTCAAGACACTTCTTCAGTGTATACTGATGTGTAAATCCAGGTTGGAGGGTGAAACTTTAATTTGCCCAGAAGAAGCCAGTCCATAGTGCCTTACACCTGCTCTCCATCAAAGCACAGCTCCAACCAAAGGAGCATGGCTTTGGGGTAAAAAAAGCATGGTACTGCGGCTGGTGGAAGCTCCTCATCACAAACAGGCATTCACCTATGAAGGAAGATTATGACACAATAGTATGACAATCCGTGAGAAGAGACATCCAGTATGTGCTACAGCTCTTCAGACTACCAGCTGTAAAAAACCCACTTCAGTTCTTCCCTTGCTAGCACAGGTAGGCTTGAGGCTATATAGTTTAACGTGTTACAGAGGAATGGAGGTGCTCTATCAGACCATATGCAATCCAACATCCTTTCCCTGGCAATAAAGAGATAGACAACAAACTGTACAAAGGCATGAGGACTTCTCAACCTCCATATTAAGGATGTCACCCTGATGAACAGCAACCTGCTTTCTTTCATGTTTTATTAGCCTTTACTGCAGACAGTACAGTGTGATAAGTCAGGTCATAAACCAACCCTTTTTCAGCCTTCCTGATCAGCATTTCACTGCCTGTCCCTATGGTATAGCTGGGAACATTTGGAACCACACACATGTAAAACAGATGAGAAGAACTTGTTAGCTGAAGGGTGCCCTGCCCAATCCAGAAACAAGTGGGCATAAATTACCCATTAGATATTCTCATCTCAGAACAAAGATACAAATATGCAATGAGCATCTCAGTTCATCTCAGTTGTAGGGCTGATCCAGAGCTTTCCCATATGCAAAACTTCTTCCCCTATGCAAGATACAGGTCCAGATTAAATCACAGAATTAACTGACCAGTTCACATAGCAGAAAATTGAGTTTCATAGAACCATCCTGCATGGTGAATTCCCCCCAGGGCATTGCTCTGACTCCAGTAGCATTGACATTTGGAAACATTGCTTTGCTTAGAAGTTTATCAGAGGGAAACCTGGATCACATTGACATTAGAGCTTATTTTAACTAAATTTTACAGGAAAATTATATTATTCTGTGATGACATGGATCATAAAGCACACAACAAAGTTAATGTGGGTGTGAATTATTGGTTAAATCTGGAACAGCAGGTTGACAGAGAGAATATAAAATGTAGTGTTACTCTATTAGAAAAAAATACTAATGTCCAGGATGCAAGAGGAAATTAGGAAGGCCATAAGGACCACTCAACAGTCAAAAGGTATGCAACACAGATTGTGAAGAAAGGTTGTGAATAAAGCTAGCTGAAAGGGAATTATCAACACACAGAGGAATTAAGAGATTCACCATAATTTCAGAGTCTCTCAGAGCAGTTCAGCTTTTTCCCTTCCACTGAGTTCATCCTTTCCAGGCTATTTTTTTCACATTGTATTGGTTTACATCCCCTCCCCCCAGAAAAGATTTCACATTAAACACCAACTAGCATGAGCTTCAATCATGGTTTTGGGAACTGTTATGACTAGAGGCCATCTAAGCTGATTGTCTCTGTCAGCCTGCCTCCAAGGTTCTGTCTTCAAAGACAACCAGGCCAAGGAGTATATGTAGAGGTAGACTTTCTTCTTCTGTTTTGAAGTGATGCCTTTTCAAAGCCAATTCAAGATTATTTTTTTAGGTTTTGTACTGTATGTTATTTACATTACTCAGTCCTGTCAGGAATAGTTTTGAGGAGCTGCCTTCCAGGTTCTTCTTTTACAGGAAAGCATGCATCTTTGTGTACTTTGTTATTCCTAGTCAATTCCACTCTTTTAGATTAATAAACTTGATTGTAATTTATGATAAATCAGTCTAAGCTCCATATATTTCCATACATACATTTCCTTTATGACATTTCCCTGTCAGTTCCTTTGTGAACTTGAAAAATACATAATCCTACCTTCCATGTGTTCAGTTTTTCCCTCTGTCAAGAGGAAAGTGAAAGATGGAACTTGCATTGGAGGTTATAGTCTTACTCTATGCACTACCCCTTCCTCATAACTACAGTCCTTAATTTAGGACCAGTGTACCAGGAAGAAAAAAACACCACCACCACAAAACCTCAACAACAAAACCTATCTAATGAGCATGTTAATAAATGTAATGTGAAACACACAGATAAACAGAACAACTTTTAACTAAGACAAACTACATTTCAATTGTTGTCAGAAGTATTTCAGTAACTTATTTTAAAAAGTTTGGGAACTATTATCTAATCCAGTGAGATGGATTTTCCTGTAACTTCATGCAGTATAGGATTATAATTTTCTCTTTCATTCTTTAACACTATATCACCTCACATATAGCTAACAATGAATTTTTCATTTCTCCTTTTTTCATAATAATGAAAAATGTATTGTGATTTTGCCAGTTGAATATTACAAAGTGCTATCCAGCTACTGAATTTTACAACAAGGTCCTTTCAGTGTTTTACTGCTGAAGTATTAAATCTTTCCAGAAAATGAAGACCATCATCAATATTTCGGTTTTGTGAAACCTGACATTAGAAGCCAAAACCTTCATATTTATAGGGTAGTAGTTGTACTTCTCACAGGAATTATCTGCTTTGATACAGTTATCAGAATATACTCTTTAGCAGGAAGAGTTTTCTTGGGCCAGATCATCTGAGTGAAAGTTTGCTCGTCTCACTGTGATGATCCTTATTCATAAAACTTTGTATTCTTTGTAGAAGTGGATGCAAATTAAAGAACACATGTGTTGCTTGTTTCAATCTGTAACAACTGTGCCAAACTGGAAATTCAAAGGAATTTAAATATCTTGTGGACAATTTAAATGGACTTCAGGGGACATCAGTTGCACCACAGCTGCACCATATCCCTGTTGGAAGACCTCAAATCCCACTGTATACCTGCCTGCTTGGAGTTACCTCTGGCCATTTCTGTATGTACCTGGGCCTGCACATTTCATTTCTCTAACACTGGTACAGCACCTTCAGGAAAGCAGCTTTCAATTAATATAGATTTAACTTTGTTAACTTATTTTTTAAGTTTTTGTGCTTGAAATTGCTTATTTAAATTTTGTGCCCTGATGAACACGGCATAAGAATTACTAATAATTAATCTCAGTTGCTCCAGAGATATGGCTTCTTAGCACAATTATAATCTTTACTGCATCTTACCTTCTTCTCAGATTTTCATCATTTTTCTAAAATATTTCTCATTTGACAAATCTGACTGCAAAGGGTCAAGAATTACATGGAAATGAAAGATGAAAACCAAGCACTAAAATATTCTGGAGATATTATATCATTTGTCATTTGAGTCTAAAATTTTATTCATTCTATTTAGGCCTATGGTACCTTAGGCACAAAATATATCTTGGACTTGGGAACTTATCCAATTCCTTTGCCATCCTAAAGGATCAAAAAATTTATAGCAGAAAAACTTATTGCACTATCAGGCTCTAGATGGTTGAAGGTACATTCTGACAATACAGAAAACATTAAATGTAATACTGATACTTACCTGCATTTAGCCAAATAAATACATTCAATTTATGAGTCAAAACAATACAAGATTGAAAAAAAAATTAACTTTACTTCTTGACTGCCTGTGATTAATTATATATACCAAAAGGCAAATCACCAAATTCTAAATAATAATGAAATTATTCAACATTAAAATTCCATTAATTTTTTTTTCAGTACTTTAGTTTAATTTATCTTCTGTTTTGTTCTTTTTGTTGGTCTCTACATTGTGTAGGAGATAATTCAGAGAAGATAAAGGATAATGAAGGCCCTAAGCTAAAAGTGACCATCTGGATTTATCTTGTCTCCCCTAAGATGCAGTGACCCAGCTATAGCTCTAATTGGTGTGCTGCCCAGCACTTCCTTGGCTTGTTGAATACAAGAGATTGTATGTAGGTTCATTGTGGGTTCGTTTTGGGTTCATTTGTAATCCATCCTGCTGCTGAGAGTGGCCCAGCATTGGACATCTGTCAGTTGAAGGTGTGGAAGGGTGAGAGTGATTCAAATGTAACTGGTGATCCCTGGTTTCACAGGCTCAAATTCCTGTGCACCTAAAAAGAGACTGAAATCACAAATTTGTTTGATGCAGCCTGATGAACACAAATTAGGTGCTAAGAGGATTTCATTTGCTCCAGCACCTGCACCACTGCCACCACCTAGCCCCTGACAGACAGACAGCCTGAGCTGTGAGCACCATCACAGCCAGAGTCAGCATCTCGGCAGCACAAGTCATTCAGATGAACTAGTTTTCCAGGTTTTGGATTTTCCTTCTTTTCCATTTTTTCCAGGATGGGAGGGAGGAACTTGAGCTGTGGGATACTCTCCAGAATGCTGCCTGTGTGCTCGTGGGTACCACCTACAGTGATGAATTATTATTGAGAAAATAATCTTTAAAATTTCACATTTAATAACCTAGGAAAGAATTTTCCTCAGTGTTTCCATCAGTGTTAGGTCTTGCCACTATTGAAATTATACAACTACTTCTGCAGCAGAATAAATAGCAGTAAAGGATGCTCTGATACTGAGAGTTTTTAAGATCTTCAATCTTCATGTAATAAAGATAGCACGACTGACTTTATCCTGGACCCTGTCCTTTGGTCCTTGTAACCCACAAAGTCCATCCAGCAAACAGTGCTGGAGGGCAGAGCAGCTGCTCAACTCACCTCTACAGCTGAGATTAGAACACAGCTACATCTCTCTGCAAAAGGCCCTGAGGGTGGCATTATTTTCACTGGAAAGCAGTAGCATAACAAACCCTACAGCCATCAGTGAACCTTGACATCTCTGAGAGGAACAGTGTCAGCTTTGTACAAGGCAAGCTGTAGCTGAGAGAAGTGATCCAGGAGCACAGTGACCTCTCTGAGAATCCCCTATGCACCACAGATGCACTGTCAAAAGACCTTTATCCAAACTCATCTCATAATCTGAATCTGTGGGATCTTCAGAGGACTTTGTAAAAATATTCATAGCAAAGGGTTGCAGTGCACTGCACAACAGGAAGGAGTTTGCAAGATCCTTTATGTATGCAACTGCTTCTTGGTCTCCTAAAATATGAAATATTGAGGAATAGTCTGGAAATTGTATCAGTTCTGTGGCCATGGTGAATGAATTATTTACAGAATCAGTAAGACATCCTGCCCTCACAATCATATTCTTTACCAGATTCAGGTCCAGCAGCATCAGATATGAGTGGTGTCTTTATAGAACAGTCTCTGGGCTATCTTTCTGTAAGTATATTTCATGTTGGCATGTATGTCATCAGCGTGCTATTAAGATTTTAGTTCTGACCAAAGCAATCCATACAGGAAGGAGCTGAGCTATGACACAGCCTGATGAAGTGTATTTCATAAGCCAGTATTATTGCAGACTCCCATGGCCATTAATCTCTTCAAATGGGTCTCGGTGTAGGCTGACATTTGCAGACAAATAAGTTGTGTCAGAAACAGGGTTGGTGATGTCAGGTTTCTTTGCCAGCAATATATAATCTTAAAGCACACTATGTTCTTTAATGGCTCTGCAAAGTGCTCTGGCAAGAAAATAGCTGAATGCAAAAGATGTCCATGTTATTTTCATTGATACGGATTTACAAATTGAGCATAGCCACATAATGCAGCATAGTGCTATGCCAGCATATCAATGGTAGTGTTGAATATGCTATCAGAAGTTAGTGTGACTGAAAGGAATGTCATTCAAACACAGATAATTAGTGTTGCTTACAAAAAAGTTTATTAACTTTGGTAATGTGCTGTGATAATAAGGCTACCCCATCACAATTTGGAAGGAGCTGGTGCTGCATTGCCTTTTGCAGAGTACCTCAGAGGGTTATATTCTCTAGAGTGCAACTTCGTGAATAAAGCAAAACAACAAAAGATTTGCTTCAGTAACAACAGGATCAAATTCAAGACACATCCTAAACCAAAAATAAATGTAAGCTATCTTTAGGTTCATTGAACATACACAAGTAGATGTATACTTTACAAAGTTTCAAAAGCTGAAACATATCTGAAAATCTGCAAACTACTGAAAGGTGTTTGCAAGAACAGATCTATCTGACCTTTTACAGACTTGCTCTGTCTGAATGTGAAATAGCAAAGTGCAATCAATTTAAGAGATTACTGCCTTCAGTAAAACAAAATTAGTACACTGAGCTGAACCCTATTTAAAATAAATTCTCTTCTTAAACTCCGGAAATTGTTGCTCTAAGGTATTTATTGAAGGTTTCCCAAGGCCAGTAGCTTGGGAGTGCACAAGATGTTGGGAGGGGACATATATTTGGCAGGCATTTGCCACTTGAACTCTGGAATGACAACATCAAGATACTGAAAACATGATCATGATGATGGCAGAAGTGCAGTCTGGACTATTGTCAAGGATGTCATCAATATATCACTAATGCACACCCCTAAAGGATTACAAAAGCTTGATAACATGACATGTGTACTTACAATAAATCCCTGAGGAATAAATCCCTGAGGAAGGTGAGTTAACATATATTGAATGGATTTGCAGTGAAAACAAACTACTCGCAGTCCTTGGGCTGCAGAGGGATCATGAAAGACATGCCTTTAACATCAGTGGCTCCCAGCCACACTCAATGGGAAAATTCAGGTTCAAGAGAGATGGGACTGCCACACGAAGGATTGTTGATGCTTTGTTGACCGCACAGTAATCTACTATCAGCTGTCAGACACAATTTGATTTCTAAATGGGCCAAAAGGGTGCATTCAAAGAGGGGTTGGCAGTGGGCTATGAGTATGTCAAGGTGAGGAAGTGTGGTCAGCAATTTCCTCCTTAATCATAGGATACAATGGGAGTGGAGGTCAATATGGAGGGTCTGTTGGGCAAAGGTGGCCAACATATACACCAACATTGATGCCTGGGCTTAAGAGGCCAGGCAGTTGGGTTGCTATGCTCCTTCTGGCCCCTTGCTTGTCTTTTCCCACCTATCCAAACATGTCACGCTGCCCAGCAGTTTTGACTCAGGTTGTGTCTAGAGCAGCTCAGGATCAAGGCACCTTGGCTCTTACCCTGCTTGCAATGGCTGGTATTCCAATTAATCTCTGATGGCTTGCAGGTTGATCTGGTTATCTTGGACACAATCTGCTGCCTACTGGAGCCAACTCTAAACTTGCTCCTTTCCTAAGCTTTCCAGCAAGTGTAGGAAAGACTCCATCCTGTCCTTGATGCCAATTAATGTTGTCTGAACAGTAATGGATCTATCAATATTATAAATCAAACTTTGCAAAGGCAGTAAGAAATGTGATCAGCAACATGCCCATGTGGATACTTATCCTGTCACAGGTAGCAAATAAGGACTCGTATAGGATGCCATGGCTCTCGTAGGCTGGTAGGGACACCTACCTGAGTCATCTGACAGCACGAGCACAAATGCTTTTTGAATGCAGCTAAGACTTAAGCTACCTCTTGCCTCCACCAAGAGTAGTGTGATTTGGGAGAACCACATTTTAAGTGGCAGCAGTGGGCCTTCTCTAATGCTGTAGGCATCATCCAGCCAACGCACCAATATTGGTCAAGGGGCACAACCATCTCATCTGAATTTTAATGAACAACCAGACAGTGTATGGCCCATAGTCCACTGCTATATTTAATACTTCCCTTTATCTACATGTGCTGAAAGAAATAACAGCTGTTTCAACTTAACATGAGCATTTTATGAAAAGTTGAGAGGCAGATATGAGATGCAGGTGCTCCTATCTATTTCTTTATTACAAACTATTTTTGTTCCCTCAAACATTTAAATAAAAAAGACAATTCTTACCATAAGAATGAAAGAAGTATCCCAAATGTGTTTCTTTCCTTTGTATTTGAGGTTCTCATTCTTCTCTATATTGTAATCAAACATGCAGCCAGAACTCCGCCGTGATGAGTCTGGGATGGGTGGAAGGATGACGGTTCCTTGCTTACGGCACAAGCTAATTTCTCCATATGACATTACTACCTGCCCTGCTCCTTAGGACACTGGCATAACTGCTGTCCTGTGCCACCTGCCAGTGTGAAGAGGCTCTGGGCAAGAGACTGACACCAGAGTGCAGGAACTGACCGGCTTCAGCATTTCCCTGGGTGTTAAAGATCAATCACAATATTTGCCACATATTGTTTGGCTAGGTTAATCTCTTTCTGTTTAATACAAATGTTTTCTGTTGGAGTAAATCCATACTTGGGATTTTTTTTCTTTTGCTGCATTACAGGAATAGTACAGTGGTCTCATAACTACACATATGGAACTAGGAAAACTGTGGTTTAGGATTTTTTTTATCTTTCTGAAGTCCAATTGGTCATTCTTTAAAAATGACAGGAGCAAGTGACTCCATTATCCCTTCTGATCCTTAACAAAAAAGCAACTAAAAAAGCTATATCCTTTCCTCGTGGCAGTAGTATTGCTTTATTGTAGGGTCCACAATGAAGAGCTTTAATCTAGATGAGATTTGGCTAGAAAGGAATCTTTTGTTATAAACTGAAAGGTTGAATTTCATATTTAAAAATTGCTATTAGGCTTCCCCTTGTTGGTGTGTTAGACACTGACAGTGGTCTATTGTACTCTCCTGTCCTCCACTAAGATATTTTTTGAAGGCTTTGTTCACTGCAATTAAGGTCCATCGATACTTGTCAAAAAAATATGTCAACTTTGCAATGTGATACATGCAACATCTCTGCCATTCCTGACTCCATCTCTCTGCTACTTCTTCTTTGCCATCTTTCCAGCCTCAATGCAAGACTCAAACAAAGGATAGCAGCACCATCTTGTGGGAATCTGAAAAAGTTACAGCAACAAAATCATCAGTAAAACTTCTAGCAGGCAGGTTCCTCATTCTGAGCAGAGGCTGGCACTGCCTGCTCAGGGCAGGGATCCCATAGCAGAGCTCAGCAGGGTATGGCTGCCTGCTGAAGTGAACTTTGTGAGATGGATCCCACAAAGTATCCAAAGCTGAATTTAGCACTAAAAAATCCAGACATTACATTTGGTTTAGCATTGGTCATAAAAATACTGTTCAGGCTTATGGATAAACATCTGAATGCTACAGTCAGGAATGGAAAAGATTCTTGGAAGTAAAAATGCAAAGTTAAAATTACTACGTTTACTTCAGGGCACATGAACACAAAAAAATAAAAAAAACTCCTGTGTTGCTCATCAAATAATTTTTCTCCTTGCTATTGCCATCTGACTATGTACTGTAAGTGTAGCAGTCAAGTGGCTTGACGCAAGCCTGCATTGAGGAGTGAGCTTTGGGCAGTTTTCCCAAGAACCTGGGGGGGAAAAAGCCTGAATCCTGAATTTTTTAGTACTGCTTTACTGCATGCAGTCAGCACCACGCATGGCACAGACACAGCCATGCCCAAATGTATTTGGTCCATAATTCACGGTGACCATGATCCATGGAGTTAGATGGAAATATGTATCTTGTGTGTGTCCTTTCCTAGGCAGCCTGAGCTCGTTTGCACCAAGGCAATAGGAACTAGGGAGGGTTTCTGTGCTGAAGGAGCAGTGAGAGGATGAGGGCACCTTGTCTGAACTAGAGGTGGGGAGGCCAGGAAGTGCAGCATGTCCCTCACCCTGCTTCTGCCTGTGAGGAAACACAGCCATTGTCTAATGAATCAGTTTCTGTCTTGAGCTTTGTGATAGGGCTGCATTTCCAACACTTGCTTCATGAAAGCTTGTTTTTCCCCCATCCTCACTAAAAAGCTCATTTTCATATGGCTGGGTTTTTTTACTTTCATAAAATTAATTTAATCACAATTAAGACTAGAATGAAGTCATGTATCTCTTAATTTCGTTGCTGAAGACATTCTTTTCATCACTTTATTGTTTTAATAAATTACTACCTATTTAAATAGTATTCTTAATACAATATAAAGTAAGAAAGCAAATATTTAAACATAGATGTAAGTTAAACCACATCTCCTTCACCAAACAACACAGGAATAATTGCAATAAATTAATGGCAGTATAAAAAGTACCCTGATAAAGCACCTCCCCAGTATTGCACGTCTGCCTGCTACACATTTGTACAGAGAAAGGGAAGAAATAAATTTTGTGAGGTTGCTATAAATCTATACATAACTCAAGAGAAACATTAAAAAAAACGCTTTCACCTGCAACTTGTCTAAAAATTGTTTTATTCTACTTGGAGCACCTCATCATGGTAACTTACAGAGGAGAGGAAGGAATAAGGCCAGTTGTTGTGGCTGGTGTTTGTTCAATATAACTCTTTTTCCTGTTCTTTTCATCACATTTTATAGCAGAGGCTGAAGTTTCAGCATGCTCTGTTGAACGGCTGCCCTCCTGTGGCTGCAGTTTCTCTTTGTCTGAAGCTGAGACTTGCCCGGAACATGTGGCTTGTTACAGAACCAACAGGGAGGTCACCCACGTACAGGTACTTTATAAACTTAAAAATAGTGTGTTAATTAAGTACAAAGCAGCATCCACAGCCCCCCTAGGGGGTGTGCAGAAGAGAAGGCTCCAGGGACACCTTACAGCAGCATTCCTGTGCCTAAAGGGGACCTAGAAGAAACCTGGAGAGAGACAATTTACAAGGTCTGTAGTGGTAAGACAAGGGGTAAAGAGTTTAAACTGAAAGAGAGTAGTTTTAGATTAGATATTAGGAAGAAATTCTTTACTGTGAGGATACTGAGGCACTGGCATAGGATGCCCAGATGTGAAAAATGTGTATTTTATGATTGGCTTTTCGCAAGGAGAAGTTGTGGATGCCACATCCTTGCAAGTGTTCGAGGCCAGGCTGGATGGGTTCTGAGTAACCTAGTCCAGTGGAAGGTGTCCTTGCCCACAGCATGGGGATTGTAACAAGATGATCTTTAATGTCTCTTTGGTTATCACACCTTCTCACCCAAAGCATTCTACTATTCCATGATTATGTGATTCTCTGCTAAGGTGTTTCCTTGACCAGACGATTTGACATGCATCACCTGAGAGTAGGAGATATGTTGGAAGACCTTTTCATTAAAAACTGGAACTGTGCTTTTATAAAGTGATAGATTGTCAGTCATATGACTCCAGGCCAGCTGTGTCAGCTTGGAATCACTAAATAATTTATAATAGTATCACTTTGTTGGTTCCTTCCTCAGGTGCTTTATCAGGTCTGCAACATCTCCACCTCATTATAAAGACGGTCACACTGGTTTCAGCATTCCTCAACACCAAAAGCAGCATGACATCCCTCTGTCCATTCACCACTGATAGCTTTGCAAATGGGGTATTGTTTGAGTTGTCGTATGTGGATTCAAGGCACAGCATCCTACTCCAGGGGTGTTCAGAAACAGCCAGCAATCAGGTTTGGGATCTTTAAATAACGAACAAAAATGATGTATAAATCAATCACCAAAGGTGTGATAATATGGATTATTTCATATTGCAACACACACTAGAAATCCAAATACAAACAGATCTACCCTGGCTTCAAGCCCCTTTGGGCAAATATTTATTCTGTACTTCCTTCTTGGTTGAGTTCTCCCAACTTTTAATAACTGGGGCATTTACTATCTTTCCTCTATGAGTGAAATCTTAGCTTCTCAGACCTTCACCAGCAATTAATGGATTTTGAACTGGCAGGATTTTGAACCCTAGCCCTGCTCCCATTTTCAGAGCCATTCATATTAAGGGGAGAACACTCAACAAGAGAGGTTGCTGAGTTCCTGCCCAGCCTAGCAAGTGCTATGGGTGCCCTGCATTGGCAGTAACCTCACTGCTTTCTGTTTATTTTCTACAGGACCATAAGCAAGAAATTGCATTTCAGTGAAATGTGATTTAAAAATCAGGGTGTTTTTTTTTTTTTTAATTTTCAAGATGGAAAAATTTAAATAAAAATTTAAAATTGTCCACTCACCTTATAAACGTAATTAATTTTATTATATTACAGTAAGTACAATGTTAAAGAGAGGGAGTAGGATAAAGAAAATGTCCCTAATTTTTTAAACATGTTTTCACATTTTCTTTGAAAGTAATTAATTTTCATAACTGCACCAGATTAATAAAAAATATTTATTTACAAGAAAAGGTACTTTCAAATGTACATGGACATATTCAAGCTTTAATTTTTGTCATTAAAAACATCTGAAAAATCTTTGCAGAAGTTTTTTTTTCTTTCGTCAACCTTTCCATCTCAAAGAGAAACATAACTGTTGGACAGTACTTAGTCTGGTTCTTGCAACAGTAGTCTCAAATTCAGGAAATAGGAACATACACGAAAGACAAACTGAATATTTCTATTTGTGGTCTGCTTTTCAAATGCAAATAGAAGGAAATTTTTTTATTATAGTTTTCATCAGAAAAGTGGATAGAAACAGGTCTAACAAGAGTCTTGAGCTGCAAACCCAGCTGAGAATACTGGCTATGCACAGTGCAAGGTACAAAATTCCTTCAAAAACTTTATTGTCTGCTCACTGTGTCTCTCCAGCTCTTGCTAATGTAACCCTGGAGAACCTACCTTAGGAAATATCAAACAGTGCCAGAGCTAGGCACAGCTGTTCACCTCCACAAACACAGAGTGGAAATCACTGGTTTAACAGTAGTTCATGAAAGGGTTAGGCTGTACAGCACATCAAAATGTAGCTCAACAGAGCCTTGCTGTTATAGAAAAGGCAACCTGTAAGCTTTGCACGTACAAACAGGAGGATGGACTGCAAGATGCATAGGGTGACCCTTTTTGATCCTCCCAATACGGATACAAACCTCAAATGCTTTACTCTGGATAGTTTAATGCAAGCCTTTAAAAAAGGTTAGAGGAAATGGGGAGAATCCAAGTGGAAGGAAAAGAGACTAACAAAAATGTTAAAATGTTTGTTTCATCAAGCATTGAATCATCAGGTTTACTTAGCTTTAAAAGAGAAGAATGATGGGACCAGGTTAACAATTACACAGATGTTACTTTAGTATGGAAGGTAGTAAATTTTTCCTACATGTCCATGGCAAATAGGATGGAAAGAAAATTGCATGAATTGCACCAAGAATCGATAAATACTAGGAAAACCTTTCTAATGTTGATGACTCTGGACAAGATTGACAATAGATGTCACAGTGTTTTGAGCACTGATATCCTGAAAGATCTCTTAGACCAGTTTCTCTTAGGTAAAGAATGGAAAGTGGATCTATTCTGGGACAGCAAGGATGGATGAGACAAGCTCCAATGAGGTCACCTGTCCCCACAATTCTGCACTTGGATAGAAGACTTGCTGCTGGGGCAGGAGCCCTCTCCTATTCTGTCTGAGGCTGCATCTCCCACATACACCACAGATCATCCCTCCCCAGGTAGCCTGCTGGGAACTTTACAACATGCTGAATCTGGAGGTAAAAGAAAGGAACAGTTCTGTTTAAAATCAGTGCTTCAAATAAAAAATAACTTGCAGAATTCTCTGTCATCTTTCTCCTAGAATAACCAAAGCCAAATTTATGAAGTCAGGTTGGAAAGCAACATCAAAGGGCATTGGTAACTTTGACGAAACCTGCCAAAGTACACACTTGTGCAATTTCCATACCATGTCTATGCCTTTGAAACTTGAAGGAAGAGAATCAGGAAATCAATAAGTCCAAGCTAGAAAAGATCTATACTGGCACAGCCTCTTTTAACACAAAAGTGAGGCTTGAAGCAGAGAATTAAAATCAGGCAACAGTTTTTTTCTGTTCAGAAAACTACTCACAACATCTCACATAGAGGTCATCTGTAAAGCTCCAGTAAGATATGTTAGTACTATGATATAGTGTTTGAATTTTGACAGGATTTGTCAGACATTTAGACAACCCACACGTTCATAGAGTGCTGTGAATACAGCCTATGTAGGGTTCATGGCAGCAGTCACACAGCTCTTCTGCCTGCACCTCCACCATGTCCAGCTCCCAGCTCCAGAGGTATTGATAACATTTGCATAAGCACAAAATATTTCTTCCTTGAAGAGTAAAAAAATAGGTCACATAAAATCACATAAAATGTTCTACCTAACATTTTTCCACTTACAAAATACTTCCAGCTTTGCTATACATAACTGGAAAAAAAATCTAACTCTCATTTTTCTAAGGATGTACAAATCCAGACCTGAATTTGCTACTGTCAAGACGAAAACAAGAAAAAGATAAATAAGAAGTGAAAAAAAAATTGTGGTATTCACACAGATCATTCTCTAACCAGTCACCAGGTCAACACATCTTTCCTAGTACCAAGTACTCTTTCATATTCTTGCATTTGCCAAGTCAGTTAGGCACACTAAGAGATTACAAAACACATCTAATAAGATAACACAAATACTAGTCCATGAAGACCCTCTTTTCTTCCTTGTATTTTGCATGTATTGTAGACCTCTTCAGTTTCCTGAAAAACATTCACAGCTTTATTTCCTGGGTGTTCAACTGGTGTTCAACTGACACAAATGCCACTGAAAACCAGGAAATAAATTCTCCAACCAATTTGCTGTGTTAGAAAGTAAACATTACTTTATTAGTGGTGTGGATGCATAGGGATTTCTCCTCAAAACACGCCTGAGAAGCAACCTAACAGGCCAGGTTATGTTCATGAAACTAAAACATACCATCCCATTTCTATTCATCACATGTCCTGAATACATGGGAACTTATTGGATATGAGTAGGGGTCTTTTGAGGGTCATGGGTGGTCATTTGGTGGTCAAAATTCCCTATTATGGCTGCAGATCTTTTGACTTATCTTCTTTTTTTGAGAGTATCTCAAATATGTGGTCAGGCTTTTATCATTCTTTACTCTGACACTCTATCTTTGCTCTCAAAACCAAGAACTAGTACGTATTAATCACAAGTGTAAGTAAAGAAGGAAGTATTAGTTGGCACAAGACGTATTAGTCCCAGATGTAGGGAGTTAACACAAGGTCACCTTGATCTCTGGCATTTGTACTAAGATCTGTATGGTACAAAGCTAAGCATTAACCATGAAGACAGGGATCATGCACTACTGTGCTAAAGTTAAGAGAATTTTATGACATCTTCCCCCACTGCTGTATAGACTCCTTAAAGAAATACAACTTGTTTGGTAGCACAAGTTTGAGAACCATTATCAATGTCTTTAATTTTTCTAAGCACACCTGTGAAAAGTGATTAAAATGGTCCATACAGAACCTGCATTTCTCAGATGTCATATGTGCACCATGCTGTCTAGGAGGGCTTTGGAAACTTAGTTTGTTTAAAGTGAAGTGGGTCAGGGAGCACTTAGGACAATCAGATCCACTAGCAGGTCTGAAGGGAGCATAACTTCAATCCTATGGCTGACAATGAATACCCAGCAGAGCTGGGTATTCTGGATCAGCTAAATCCAGAAGATATATTTTTGAGCCTGAAATACTAGATAAATTAATAATGCTTTTTTTAAAGATTCATCTAGAATTTAAAGAAAACATAAATCTCTCCTACAGAGAATGATAATGCAATAAACTATTAAATGACTCTGACAGTGGATCATTATGCTTCTATCATGCATCTTTCCCCATAACATGTAAATGAAGAAGAGAAATTAACATTAAGTTTCTTGATAGGCTTCTCTAGACTGTGAACTCTAGCTGTCTTTTTTTCTTCCTTATGTACTTGTATTGTATTGTGTTGAACTAAATGGCTTTTCAAGCAGTCAGTAAAGAAATGGAAACATAGATAGAATGTGGTAATACATGACCATTACTGTTCCCCAGAAAGAACAGAAAGAATCTTGGACAAAACCAGTTTGCCATGGGATCCCTATACTATAAAAGATTAATATTCCTAGGTGTAATTATGACAGTGAACTTGCTGCACAAATGATGTAAGTTGTCTTCATTCTCCTGAGAATACTTCGCAACAGCATTTGCTTATGAACTGTCTCTAGAAAAAGGGCAACAAATGGATTTCTTGGCTAGCAATAGCAAGTTACTATGCTATGAACCTTGAGATCCTTCCCACTAGGTCTGATTATGCCTCATCCTATTTCCTAGCTTAGGTCAAAATAATTTCTCAGCAAGAAAGCCCCACTGCGAAATATTCCTTCAGTTCCTCTCTCAGACACTGTTTCCTTAAACATATATTGTACACACTTAGGAAAAAAAACACAATCATTTTCTTACTTTCTGGTTTTAAACAATTAGTTGAATTTACATTCAAATAACTTCAAAGCTTCAAAAGTACATGCACAAAAGGCAGAACAGGCAAAGTTAAGATCCTGAAGGGAGGACTTACAAGAACAGAAACTGTAGAGATTTGGTTTGTGCACTCAAGTATTTCAATATTCTAAATGGGGAGAAATTCATTCTGCATTCAGCATTTGACAAGAGGCGAAGTGAAAAATAAGAGGGAAAGTGTGCCTGTGAATGCCTTTAATAAAAGTATGGTATAATCTGTTCAACACAGTTGTTTCAAAATCCACACTGCACTACAAATATGTGTCAGACTTTCCTCTACCTGGGCTCTAATTTGTTTTACTCAAGAAATTTTTTTCTTTGTATTTTCTAGCTTTGTTATCTGTAGCCACTCGTAATTTTATTTCTGTGTTTATTAAAACAATGCAAGGAAGTGATTAATTTCAGGTTTATTATGCACTTTTGCTGTTGTTCTGTTCCTTTCCCAGGGTATATGTAGAAGCAAAGGAAGATGTCTAGATAGGTGGCTAAGGTGTTTTAAAAGGTCAGAACGTGGTTTAGAAGGATAAGGCATTGTTTTATATAAGGCAACAATATCAACATGCACTTTTTCTGGTATGTTTTTATTCACAGTGTGGCATCTGTTCAAAATCCCTTTCTCACTGGTTTACAACTTGGATTGAAAACAGACTTGTTTTCCCCAAATGTTGTGAAAAAGTTTCCCAGCATCACAGCAAGTAAACTTAAAAGGGGTCTATTGATAATATCCTCTCAATAGAAGCAGGCAGGTGAATATGGTGCACTGTAATACAAACAGTTGTATTAATACAATTTTTCCAAGTCTTAGTCCCTTTGTTGAATCCATATTTCAGTAGAGCTCTGAGGCATGTGCTTAGCTTAAGCATATGGCCAGTGATTATTTTTTCAGGACTCACTTAAGTACTGTCCAATGTATATTTTATTTCTGAGGGGTAGAAGATGCTTGAAATTTGCACTGATATAGACAGAGCTGTTGTAAAAATGTGCAGCTCCCACAGTGCACATCCTGGCAGTCCAAGAGGACTGGGAATTTTGTGCTGACCTTCAGTCTTTTCCACACAGGGGAAAACATTGCTTTTCCCTGGTTGCAGTGCTGGGGATTTCATGGCAAGAAGAGCCCTGCAGGCTATGTGTGTATTAACAGACCTGAGATAGTTTCCCAATTCCCAAGACTGTTCTCACAGCCTGTGTGTATGTTGCTGGATGTATTCACATACCTACTGTATCTCCCAGGTGAGAGCTAAGGCTTCTCCCAAGCAGAAATCAGGGTGTACTACACAGGCTAGAAGATGTGGGATCTGAAAAGGCAAATTTATGTGCAGCAGATTTCTTCTGCATTGGCATTTTACCATTTTTTCCTCAAAAACTGATGACTGTGTATCTCTACCTGTTCTGTAGAGATACTAAACCTACATGAGTTGCAATTAAAGGAAATCTCCCAAACCTTACAAACTATGTATCCAGTTTCTGTAGTTCCCAATAGAAAAAGCTCTTGAAGATAGGTTGGTTTTTTTCCACCTTTATATATATTCCATGTAAAGGAATAATGTAATCATTAGTAGAAAGGAATGAGAAAAAAAAAATAGAAAAAATGGCAACAGAAGCCTAGACTGGATCATCAAATTTTCATACATGTACCTTTTATGTCCAATGAGATCCATATTTTGCTATTCTGTCACTGATCTCTGCACCTCCCTGCACTTTCAGACAGGGTCAGGTCAGCACATCAGCCCTCAGTGTGGTGAGAGCCCATCACCTGGGCACTCCCAGGGTGTCTGCAGCAGCCAGGCAGGACCCTGAGCTCATTCCTAAACTCTGGTCTCCCACACAAGCACAGGATTTGCTTCCAGCAGGCTGCAAGGCCAGCAATAGTCAGATTTTTCATTTAAATTTTGGCATCATCTGAAGTCATTTCTGTTACTTCCAAGGACTGTTGCCATTGTATTAAAAAGAGTAAATTTGCTGCTGAGTTACTTACTGCCCAGAAAATCCAGCTGAAACCTGCTACTGCCAAATCTGAGGATTCGATATTGGGCCAGGGACTTTAAATAGCTTCTGCTACTGAGGATTTTCTGCTGTCTATGCTGTCTAAAAAAAAAAAAAATCCTTTAAAAAAAAAAGGATTGATAAAACCTCAGTTTGAGGGATTGGACATGGACTGTTAGAAACTGAAAATTGCCACTTCTGTTGTGGTTACTACCTATCCAGGTTTTTTGACTGAATCATCTAGGTTTTTTTAAGTCTAGGTTTGTTTGCCCAGGGTCCAGGATAAAGAGCACAAAACCAAACAAAACCCCTAATACTAATTTCTTAAATGAAGTGGAGGAAAAGCCCTGTTTAGGGAAGTTGGCTGCCTCTGTATACACCACAACTACTGAGGGTGCTCATCATTGCTGTTCGTATTCTGCTAGTGCATCTAAGTGTCATATTTAACGGCAGTATGAAGTCTTTTAACTACAGGATCAATTCTGGCATGCTACATTTCCTATAGGGCAGCTCAAGTTGCCAAAAAAAAACCTGTCCCTCTCTGTCTTTACTTCCTTCCATGTTTGCCCCATACACCTATGTAAAGATATAGTGCAGGAGGTACCCGAGGTGAAAGGTAGCCTTTATTTTTCCAGGGTTTTTTTCTTTTTTTAATCGCATCTGCCATGTAGATAGGCGCAGTGACTGCAACAGTGCACAGGAATCTGTGAGCCAGCCAGGAAACCACTGGCTGTGATCAGACTCAAACACTGAGGAGGCACTGGCAGATACTCAATGTGAATTCTCCTGCATGCTACAGTCTGTGAATTTATGATGCACTCTGCTGTGTAGCTATAACCTTAGCAACAGCAACCACTGTACAATGAGCAGGAGTTGGTTGCTGCTGACAGTTTGAAGGAGCCCTCCCTTATGGGCAATTTGTGCAGAAAATGACAGGAATTGTAATGATTTCATCTGAAACCATAGCAAAGGCTGCAGTATTTTCTCATCAAACTCAGTAATTCTAGCAATGCAATGAACTGGCAAATCAAGTGCTACCCAGCTTTATAATCACATGCTGCTTGGAAACCTCTTCTCTTCTCTTCTCTTCTCTTCTCTTCTCTTCTCTTCTCTTCTCTTCTCTTCTCTTCTCTTCTCTTCCCTTCTCTTCGTTTACTTTTTCTCCCAGAAGAACTGTCTTTGATTACACCTTTCTGGATCTGTGTGTAATCTCTTTCACATGACAATTTATTTCCCCGTATTCTTGGGGCAACTGTTAGGAATATGTTGGAGGTTGTTTCTGAAAAGGAGTAAATTAATGAACAGATTAAAATAGGTTTTGTGAGCTTTCTTCCTTCATGATATTGAACACCATTTTTTATAAATCCAACACTAACATCTGTGTTATAAAACATTTGGTTTGCAAAGAAGTTCAAGGCAAGTGTTGTGCATATTCATGCAAATACATAATTGCATATGCAGTCATGCTGGGAATTTCCTCAAATTCAGCACTGAGAGACTTGCCATAGTTTGTTGTCACCTTTGTTATGTATTTGACATTCAAAAAACATTCAACCTGTTAGGGGCTCAGTAGATTTTTATTTTAAATACTTTGTGTGCTGAAACAGTAAATTCTAAAATTAGTAAAATCTAAAAAGAATATTTATATATTAATAGCCTCCCCTTGATGGGAAGGCTAACAAATGATAAATGGACTTCAAGACCTGCTATGCAGGAAGATATGGTTGTCAGTATAGAAGTAAAGGAGGTTATCATGGTCCCACTGACTCTGCAAGTTAAATTATATCATAATTTAATGACAGAAAACACATTGAGGATATTTGTAGTAATTAATTTTAGATTTGATTGGCTACTGATCTGATCAATTTTACTTTAATAAACAGCTATCATAAAAATAAATAACAATGTTAAATAATTTAAAAATTTAATCTCTTTTTTTTTTTTTCCATAAGGTCTTTCTTGCTATCTGTAATGGCCAAAAAATCCTTTTATCTGCTATTTCTATATGTTATTGAGTTGTTTCTTAAACTGTATTCACCAACAGCATTCCATGTCCCAATGGCATTACTTAAAAACAATGCAAACTTTGCATTTTAATGACTATGTGCATCCTATTGACCTCCTATCTACTTTATGCCAGCTGCATTAATAACTGATGCCCAAGTTGCTCATCAAATTCAGCAATAAGTTGTTTTAGTTTCTGAAATGAAATTAGGGGGATTTTTCTATGTTTTTTGTGCAAAAGCTATTTCAAATGCATGAGAGAAAGCAAATTGGAAGAATGTGTCTTCATGAAGAAGAAATTTACTTGTCAGGGTGTGACTATGTGTAAATTGGGTCACTGTAGTCTATGTCTGTCGTGTAAACTTTGATCTACCTACACTGACTTTTATATTTTGCATAATGTGTCACCAGAAGTCAAACTTCAACCTGGAGACTAAGTCTCATGCTTGGCTAGGGCCAGAGCCCAGAATCTTTATTGCTGCATTTGTAGCTGTCAACCCGGTCTCAGTTTCTCCTCTGGAAGGCTGTCATGAAGTTGAACAACTCCTTTCTAAGACCCCATGTGCTGGATTTCAGATGTGTATCTATGAGATTGCTCCTGGAGTCACCTGAACCTGGTGCTGCTCCAGAAGCTGGACACATTTGGTAGCCATCCTGTGTTTGGTGTCAGCCCAGGCTGCTGGCACAGCTCTCTTGTGCCCTGCGGCACAAAATCCAAGTGCTCCAGGGAGGTGACCTTTGCTTTGTCTGTTTGCTGTGACCTTTGAAAGAGATCATGAGGGCCAAAATGATCCTGAGACCAGAGGGAAGGCTTGGAGAAAAGTAGATTTACCTTTGGTGAACAAAGATCAGGCCAGGGAACATTTAAACAAACTGGAAATACCTGAGTCCCTGTGACCTAATGGGATGCACCCATGGTTGCTGAGGGAGATGACTGGCGCATTGTGAGTCCACTCTTGAAGTTCTGTGCAAGTTTATGAGGACTCGAGGAAGCTCCAGAGGTCAAGAGAAAGCAAATGTCACTGCCATCTTCAAGAGCAAAATGAGGATCCACTAAACTTTAGGCTGGGTCAGATTCACCTTGTTTCCCTGGAAGATGATTTTCAAACATATGAAGGATAAGGGGAATGTGAATACTGAATATGAACTCACAAAGGGGAAATAATGCCTGAACAATCTAAAAGCCTTTTGTAATGAGACAACTGCCTCAGTGGATGAGAGGAGAGGAGCAGGTACTTTTGATCTTGACCTTAGCAAGGCTTTCAACACTGTCTCCCTTAATATCCTTGTGGACATATTGATGGAGCAGGAGCTAGATAAATGGACAGGGAGATGGGTTGAACACTGGCCAAACCGCTGGGCTGCAAGGGCAGCAGCAGCAGCATGGGATCCAGCCAGGCCAGTCTCTAGCACTGTTCTCAGTACTGCAACAAATGCTGTTTACAACCTTCATCAGCGTCCTGGATGCTGGCACACCATTCACCTTCCACAAGTTTGCAGATGACACAAAACTGGGAGGAGTGGTTTATCAGCAGATGACTGTGCTGCCATTCAGAGGGATCTGGACAGGCTGGAGGAATGGACAAAGATGAGCCTCATGAAGTCCAAGAAAGAGAAACGTGAAGTGCTTTTCATGGGAAGAAATAACACTGGTGCAGGCACCAGGCCATGCTGGAGGCTGACCATCTGGAAATCAGCTTGGCAGAGAAGAACCTGAATGTCCTGATGGACAATTTGACAGCAGTGAACCTTGCAGCCAAGAAGAGTGATCCTTCCCAATTGCTCTCACCTGAGGAGACACATCTGGACTGTGGATTCTGGATGTTGTGTTGGGGTCCACAGTACAAGAGAGCACATGAATATACTGGAGTGACTTAAGCAAAGGGCCACAAGGATGATTAAGGGACTGGACTATACAAAGAAAGGCTAAGAGCTTGGGCTATTCAGAGAAAGCTCAGACACAGATTTATCAACATTTAAAACCAGCTGATGAGGAGAGTAAAGGAGTCAGAGCCTCACTCTACTTGGGAGCAACCAGAGACATGACCAGAAGTAATGGGCACAAAGTGAAGCACAGAAAATTCCATCCAAACACACAAAACCACTTTTAAATTGTGGGGGTGATGGAGCACCACATCCTGAGTTTGCCCAGAGAGACAGTGGAGTCTCCATCCTCAGAGATAATTAAAAACCCAACTGGACATGGCCCTGAGCAACCTGCTCTTCCCTGTTTGAGAGGGGCTGGACTGGATAAACTCCAGAGGTGCTCACCAGCCTCAGCTATGCTGGGATTCCATGAAGCTGCAAGGCAAGTACAGTCCTGCAGGTGCACTGACATGAAGAAAGCACCCAGATTTGCCCTTTAAAATAATACTAAATTACTCCAAACTTTGTGATGTAAATGAAGTCTAGGGGCTTCAGCAAGTCGGCTTGCCTGAGATGTTAATGCTTTGATAAGACTGTGAGGAGAAGGGTAGGAACCTGGTATAAAATAAATTTAAAGTCTGACAATTTATAGAAATTATTTAAGTTATGAACTTTTAAACACTCTATATATATATGCTAGAGTGTTAATTTTAATTGTGTCAATAACTAGGTAATATTTTCTCTTTAATTTCTAATTTAGTGTAGACACATAATTTTTCATAAGTCTGGTCAGCTAGTGAAAAAAAAGAACAAAACCCTGTTTACAAACTATTGAACTACTGAAACAAGAGATACTTACATTATTAATAAGGTAGGAGAAAAATATATGAGCTGATGGTACCTGGAGTGAAGAAATAATCCCCCACATACTTACAAGGTTATACTCTTTAGAAAAAAAACACCGATACATGGAGTTTGATGTTATTAAATATATATGCATAAAAACTATTATAGAAATAGTTCTTAACAGTCTTTTAAATGGCAGTCATTAGAAATAAATAAAGTAAAAATGCATCTGGAAAAATTCAAAATATCAATAGTGTATGATAAATATTTTTTAGAGATTTAAAACACATTTAATCTTTTCAGTTTATAACCTCAACTATCCAAGTTTCTGCTTTGGTGATGTGTTAATGCTTAGTTGCACTGTAAATGTTCAAGCTTTTCAATTCAGCTCTGAACTCAGCCTTGACAGAACAATTTATCAGTACAATAAATATGGATATAATGGATATAATGAACATGTCTTTTTAATACTTTTTAAGATGCTATATGAACTTAAACCTTTATTTGCCTTTTTTCAACATTTTATTATTTTCCAACCTAAACAATTCTCTGATAACTTAGTTGCCTTTAAAATAAAAGTTAGGAATGACTAATGGGAAGAAGAGTTTTATCTTCTTATGTAATTCTGCTACAAATGAGACACAAAGTGCTAGAAAGTTGATTTTCCTTTAGTTTAAATCCATGTAACTCACAGAGCTGATTAAAATACATAAAAACACCAATAGTATCATTTTATTGTGATTGTTCTGGTGATGTCAGGTGTTTTCATCTTCTCCTTATTAAGCCAAATAATTTAAATGTATCAAAATCTTTCATCAGGAAATCTATAAATTTAATACTTAGAGGTGAAATGGATAAAAAAATATCAGCAAACAGGTTTTAGTTTTTATTGTATTTTTGAGGCATTTAGATTCCCTTGATGATAATAATTCCTGGGAAGATAAAAATGTTTTCCATTGGCAAAAGAGAAGTCACTATTGACTACAGTCCCTACTTTGCTTTCCAGATCCTATCAGATGTACTGTACTTACAGTAATCATGTGGAAGATATTATGGCAGTTGTAATAGGTTAGGTGTGATTCCAGTTACAATGCCTGCACAGGATAAAAATTTTTAAAGCTTCAATTTAAGACAGCAAGAGACTGACATGAAAACTGAAGACATGAAGATGATGATCGATAGAGATGATACCACTTAAAATGACAAGAGCAGAAAAACTCATAAAGCAACAAGAAAGGAATGGATGACCTTGTAAAAAGGCACAGATAATAATCTATAATCTATAATGCCAGCTGCAACTGGGAGTGTGGGTCTGTAATGTGTAAGAACAAGTATCATATATTTTCTGTGTAGGGGTGTAAGAAAGTGATTTGAACTGTAATTTCAAATTTCACACACAGGGAGTGAGTTATTGTAAATAATTTTAGGGCCCAGTTCTTCAATGGACTTGAGAAAGAGGGTAAAATAGTTTTGAGAGGTGACAAATAAAACAGTCCAAAATGTAACTGAGGATATTTACACTGAGAGCTTTTGTCACCATCCTGCTAGCTTGAAAAACATAAAAGAGATGTGCAAATAACTTGACAATCCAGAGAGAAAAAAATCTGATCTAGTCTACATTTTGATCTCTTTAATGAGTATAACAGGACAGTGACCAGAATACTGTGGTTCAACTGCTGCTGAGCTTTGACCAGAATATAATGTTGTCAAAAATCCGTGAGAAGATTATACTTGCATTTTGCCTTTGAACTTCCTTTGTGAGCTTCTGCGTAAGGCAGTTTAGGAACTTCCTCTTTCACTTGAATTCTCACTGCCCCTTCCCACATGTTCCAAAAGATATATTTGAGTCTCTTTCACAGTCAAAAGTATTGTTCAAATTTCTGGAGCTAAAGTAATTCTGTGTATTAATAACCAAGTTAAGTGGAGGCAGTTAAGAGCTACTTTAGAAGCCAGCCCACATCTGTGAATACTTCTAAGAATGGCTCAATTTTTAAATGACAGAACTAGTTGGGAAAGGTTAGTTGCTTGTAATAATGTTATGAATACCAACACTTGACTGTGTTAGCATATCACTCACTATTCTCTTGAGCTAGGTCAATAGCAGCACTGCCAGGAAATACATCCCAAAGAGGAAGAAGTATTTGCAATCTTTTCTTTGCTGCTTGCTGGCCTGGCATGCCAGATTTTTTCCAAGAGTACCTGAATGAGATAAGGAGGCAAGAAGGATTTTGGATGACAAGAGACCAGTCTGATGTCATCCACAGGTTGGGCATGACTGGGATTAGGAAGATCCAAAGGGAAAACACAGTTGAATAAGGTTTAGTTTTACATTTTTCAGTTATTAAGCTGACTTCTTCAGGTTAGAAGTGTGCATTGGCCACACATCTCCCTTGACAGACAAAATCCTTTGCTAAGATAAACACAGAAATTTCCAACTAAATCTTGACTTTTAGCCTCTAAATGGTATTGCATGATGGAAATAAAACTCAGTCCATAAATTGAGGAGGAGGAGGCATCAGGGTGACAGGGAAGTATCAGCAGGGAAAACAAAGGCACATTTAATGCTGAATCACATCTGAAGTCTATTGGTTTTTAAACAGATTGGGTTTGAGATATCAAAATGCTTCTTTTCAACATGTTTGAAATTCAAATGAATATTTGAGTTGGAGAGGTTCACGACAGACTTGGCTGGCTAGCACAGTAAGAGGTACAGATCTGTTATAAAAATATGCCATAATTCCGGAGTTTTATATGAATAATAAATAGTATATAATAATGACTGTTATCTACAAGTGTTCTCTCCAATAGCAAAATACACGTTTTGGTTTTTTTTAGCTGTATGAATGTTTTACAGAATGCTTTATTTTCCACAAGTGACCTTGCAGCACATTGCCATGCCAGCCCTTTAATAATTTAGCTCAACTGCTGAACCATAGCAGCAAAGGTTTCAGAGTGTATTGGTGCATTGTTTATGTTTGGTTACAAAAAACAAACAGGATCCAGCTGCAGTCTGCCAACACATGGCTTGGCTACCTGAATATTGGCTATGCCTGATTAACAGGCACACGTGGACACTGGGAGTCATAAAAGAGCGTAGCAAATACAAGGGGAGAACATTTGCTGCATAAACCCCATCAAAATCTGCCTTTGTAAAAGACCAAATGCAAACTGCTGTTATCCTGTTGAAATCACCCCACAACCCAGCAGTTAAAGTACCTACAAAACTGAAGATGTTTTAGCTCTGCTTTTAGCTAGTTGCAAAAAATAAGGATTTTTGCTTCCATCTGTCGGGAAGTTCATATTGATCAGATTGAATCACTTATGCAACATAAAGTCCTTGTGGGACATCCCAGTGCAGCCTTTTGCAAGCACTTCCACAGCAGATTGCAAATCACACAATGGGTAAATTCTCACAATGTACTGGTTATCCAATTTGGATCTAATCCTAAAGAAATATGCTCAAATTCACAGAAATACTGTGCACCTGTTTATCCACCCTGTGCACCCCTGCTACTGCTTGCAGATCCCACAACCCTTGCCTTGCTTTCCTGTACTGCATCAGTAAATTAGTGACAGGGTTGTCCACGGATAGCAAAACACGGGCTGAACCCTGCCAGGCTCCTAATGGAAAGACACTCAATTCCATTTTGGCCATAAATATAAATCACAGAGAATAATTCATTTTAAAAAAAAAATAAAGTAACTGCCAAACAACTCTTGGAAGCTACTCAATGGCCCTTGCTTTTACAGCAAACATGATCTCAAATATAATTTATAAATAACTCTAAAACTGTGTCATAATTTAGCATTCATCTCACTTTTGGGGGGATAGACAGCATTTAATTTCAAACCATGTGAGAATTATTGAGAGAGCTTTGCAATGTCTGAATAGTAACAACTTTTTTGCAGCCCTCTTTGGAGATACTACAGTTGGTGCATGAGCAGGCTCACTTGCACATCTGGTTTTATCACCACCAGAACTGACTCCTGCAATGAGAGCCTGCAAAGCCAGCAGCACTCCTATTGCAGCCAAAACCAGAGGAACAGCTGTTTTCACATGTTCATGCTGCAAATTACTCTTACTTTCCATCCCAAAATCTGCAGCTTTTCATAGTTTTCCTCCAAAGAGATCCACTTATCTAAGTTATCTAAAATATTGTCAGTACTATACAAAATGAAAAAAAAAAGGAATTATTTCTACATAACCCATATGAAAATAGCAGAAAACTCCTATCTACTCCATAGATATAAATTCATATGTCTAAGCCTATTTTAAAACTTTACAGATTTTCATTTATATATATGCTTAAGAATATGAGCCCAGTCTTTGCTTTCCCATGGCAACAAAAATGGAATAATGAAATCCAGGCCTAATGGCACTATAGATTTTCACTCCAGTAAACCTGAAGCTGCATGATTTGTCACTCATGCATTTATCTATGTATGGTAAAGTGAGTAAACACTGTATAAAATATATTTTGTGCTTCCTCGGTCTTGGACAGATTAGCACAAATTAAATTTCACACTAATCTGCCCATGGTCAGGAGTGCTACATTAGGAGTGAGGGAGATTCAGCTAATTGTGAAGAATATTTTTCTCTAATAAAATGATCTGTGAATATAGCAAATATCTTCTGGAGAGCTACCTTTACCAATATGGTCTATCAATACTGAATCAATAAATGATGAAGAAGAATATCTATGTGCAGAAATATATCATGTTTGTCAGTACTACTTTAATTTGCTCATCAAATTTGAAATAAGATTTCTTCTCACTTAATATTTTCAGATGGAGTGTTCAATATTCATCATTTAGGTTGCACTGCTCAGTTATGTTTGACCGCCCAAGTCACGTGGCGTTTGAGTCACATAAGTCTGAAGAATACACCAAACTGCCAGAAGAGGGAAGTCCAGGATCAGAAGTTTGTTTCACTGAGCAAATGTGTAACCTGACATCAGAATATGAAACCCCTACATAATACTACCCTTTTTAAAAGCAAAATTGCTGAAACAGGATCACGACAGGCATTGAGGAGAAAGTAGCCTGAATACTTATGAGGTAACTTCTGCAATTCAAATGTTACACTGATTGATTAAAAAATCTGGGTAATTGTCTAAAGAAAATGTTATCTTTCTTAAAAATAATCAACCAGTTCTGGTCAGCCCTAGTTTTTGCTGAAGGACATAAAAATTCATTAGCACTGCATTAGCACTGGCCATGCAGGAGGCAGTGCTCTTTCTTTTGAGTGAGGAAAGATACATGGGAAGTAATGCTGTAAATGCCCAGGTGAATTTTAATGCCCAGTTACCTGACTCTGATAAGGGTCTGTGGATACCTCAAGGGTGGTAGCAGCTAGACTTCTTGCCACTGGAAGCAATAGAGAAAAATATCCTGAATTTCACCACAGGAATGAAGGTCTGACGGATGTAAAAATCAGTATGTAAAACATATCAAATACACTAGAGACTAAATACTTGGAAATATTTGTGCTACATAGTAGGGAAACTGAGATAATATACTTCTAGGTTCTACTTCTACTTTGTAGACCTAACTTTCCCACAACAAAACTCCATGTTCATTTTTAAGTCAAGTTTCTTTTCTGACTTTTGAGAAAGCATTACATAGTTAAAAATCAGGAATGGTGCTATGTAAAACATTGACAAATAAATGTTAACAACTCTCCATTCTCTTCAAACAGATAATTCTATACAGTTTCTGAGTAAGCAAACACTACGTACCCACAGAAAACACTGTAAACAATATAAAACATTGTGGAATGTATTTACAATACTCTGAATAGCTTTAAACAAAAGCTGTTAAGACTTTAAATATCCAGTCTTTCCTCATACAGACTCCTCTGCAATGTAGCTGTTGAAGATTTAAGTTTAAATGCAATGCTTCAGTATAACATTTACACTTGTGCTCTAACACATTGATCGGGACACATTCTCCCCTCCCTTTTGCTGCGAGCTGCCTTTGCCCCGAGCAGGGCCGGACCGGCTGGCGCGCTCCCTCGGGCCGGCGCTGGGTCCCGCGGCTCCCGGCCGGAGCATCCGCGCAGCGCCGCGGGAGCCGCGCCCGGCAAAGGCCGAGGGGAAGCTTCAGACAAACTTTATTAAAGACCTCCGCTGAGTCACGAGGTACAGAAAGGTACCCTCCCTCCTCTCGCTTCCCAAACTTCTCCGAGAGGAGTCTGGGCGTGGCTGGCTCCAGCCGTAGCCCCAGACTTTGTCAACGGTTTAAGTGTAAGGGATTGTAGAGGGGCAATTGGATCTTTATACGACCTTGTTCCACAGAATTAAGGATGACAAACCAAACATATTTATATGAAACCAAAGTATTTACTATGAAAATGATTAGACTAAAAGAACTTGGTCAGAATTATTTATTACACTGTATATGTAGGTATAACTACTAGTGTATTATAGTGCACAATTTTTGAAGCAATATTGAAGCAATTATATGAAAACTAGCAAAAACAAGTAGAGAATGCTGTTACTCATCCCATACCCATATGCAGGCAAGTCTCTTTTTCTCTGCCTCAAGAAGTAACATTCAGGGCATCCCCACTCAAGACAAATATCTCCAAACACGCTCCAAGAAGGGATATGTTGGAAGTTAGAACCTGGGACTGAGCTTTTATAGACACTGTCAGTCATACATCTCCAAGCCACCTGTGTCAGATCAGCATATTTTAGTAATTTACTTTTAGTATCACTTATTTCTTCCTTTATCAGGTATTTTATCAGGAACATTGTTCTTCCTCAGAATGATTAACTTTGCAATTGATGAGTCAGGCTGGTTCCAGCTTTCTCCAACACCAAAACAGAATGATACCCCCTTCTCTATTCACCACTGGTAGCTTGGCAAACAGGATACTGTTCGAGTTGTTTTACCTCCACTCCAGGCAGAGTGTCCTGCTACAGATTCTCAGACAAATCTCAGCTAGAAAGCATTCACAGGCCTTTTTTAACAGCTACATTGGTGATTCTTCTGCATTGCACAGTAGCTTGTCTTGCAGAGGATGGGTGGAAGTGAACTGTGGGGAAACATCACACTGGGGGACACTTCTCACCTTCAGGAACAGCTACTGCTTAGGAAAACTATTACCACCCACTTCAGTTTGGTGCTTAGGCCCTTCTCCATGATTTCCTCAGCTCCATATTTTGTTCAGAAATATGGGGTCTCACCAATGAAAACAGCAAGACACTGTTTTTGATCCTTCCTTTGCATCCAAGAAAGACAGAACAATAATTCAACATAGGGTGTATTCACTCTGGTTTTCCTTTTCATGCAGGGGGGCTGCTCCTTCCACCACTTCAGTAAGCATTCCAGCTCTGTTCCAGGACATAAAACACAGGTCTAAAATAGCAGTCACTCAGCTTAAGTGATTATCAGAACATTTGCAGAAATCTGATTGCCTTCAAGTTGAATGGATCATATCAGAAACCTCTCTGGGGAATGTCCTCTTTCAGGCAGCAATAAAACTGTGTTATTGCTCATCTTTTGGTCCACAAAACAACGGCCAAGATCCATTCACTGAAGTTTTCTCTCTCCCTCTTCATGAATGTACACAATCGCTTGCAAATGTTTAGTATTTATCCTTTAAAACTTTGTCCCTTCCCTTTTAAGGACAATGCAGTATTATACTGATGTGTCAGACAAAGAGGCTGCATGAGTTGGTCACATTTTTCAGCAGCAAGTCCTGCTGAATTCACTAGATGATGACGAGATGTAGCCTGGAATGCACATTAAGGTATTAATGGAGTGTGTATGCTTGATATCAAGTTTTCATGCTGAGCTGCACTGGTGTTAATCTAGTTTGATTACAAAGCCTAATGTAAATTCTTAGACAGATATTCTATTTTAGCTGAGAAACGAATGCTGACAGTTTACTGCAAGATGACAAATGAATGCTGACATTTTATTCTTACATGTTTATAAATCAGTTTAAAGGTTAAGAGTCATTAATGCGAGCAATCTGAAGAATCTATATACATAAACAAAATATTCATTTTTTGATAACTATGTATGTCCAATGTCATTCACAAAATATAGAAATCAGATTAAAGAATGAGGAGAAAATTGCAAATTTATCAGTACTAGTTTATCTTTTAACTGGAAACTAAATTACCTGATTGATAGGCCTTCTGATCAAACCACAATGTACAATATGGATTGGGGTTTTTTTGTCATTTACTTTAAAAATAAAATATCTACATGACAATTTGTAAAGAATAAAGGATTAACCCCTCCTTTCTCATATGACCCACAGAGATTAGAAACATTATAGTAATTGTACCAATCTTCCAGGAACTCTGGAAAACAGATAATCAGTATGGTCCATGCTAGGACACATCATAGGAATAATTTGCACTCTTATTTTTATTGCACATTTTCCTGATATTACCAGAACTAAGAAATAGCCATGGATTCCTGATCTATTTCCAAGAAAAGCTCTAAAGAGTGCTCTGAGAGGAGCACAAATTCCAATGGTAGTTTTTAATGGCTGATGAGAGTTGCCATGGGATGAGAAAGGGAGCGTGGCAAGTAAAAATTATTTATGGAATTTACTAAAACTCTGATGGAGACAGACAGTCTAGATGAGCATGCCCTATGCTCCATGTTAGATATATGCATCATGGAGGATATGACCACCTTCTTCATCATATTCTGACATTTTAAAAATAATATAAAGAGGTTTTTCTGCAAAGGAGAATTCAGGTCAATACTAACTATTAAAAATGTGAAGTAGAATTGGCTTTGTGAAATACAAGACCAGAATCCTGGAACAACTTTTGGATGTGAAAGCACAACAAACTTCACACCATTCATGATTGTTTCTCCTGGGTAAATCACCTACAAGGCACACTTTGTCACATACAGTCCAGATCCTAGTTGTTTTCCAGATATTTATGAGATTTTCCTGATACAGATATGGTATTCTGTATATTTGTTACCCACTAGCTAATGAATCAGACCTTCAGAGCTAAAATATATGTTTAGAATATTTTTGCTTAATATATGCACACAAACACACACACACGCACACACACACACACACATATAACACACGTGTTTGTATTGTGTATATATATACATACATATGAAGCATTACTCACAGTACTTATAGCTATGGTCAAGGAAAGCTGAGAGCTAAGAGCAGAACTTTGAGTATTCTTTGGCTGATTCTTTCAAACAATGCTTTAATTTCTCAACATTCTTGAATCACCTGAATCAAAATTGCTCAAAATTGGTTTTCTGAACACTTTCTGCTTATTTTGTTTTATAAATAACCAACTAAGGAAATGAATACCATTCAAATTCAGAAATCTATTTTATGTTAAATAGGAGACAGGCTGCTTGGTGTTTGTCAGAAAAGTCTTTCCTGCGCTTATTAGTGCAGGATCTGCTTCCCTTCCTCAGAGGAAAGTCAGAAAATGGAAACTTCAGCTCAGGTCTAGGAAATGATCAGATGGAATGTCACTGTTACGTGAAAACTTCCACTGTAAAACATTCAAAGGTCTAAAAACAACAACAACAACAACAACAACAACAACAACAACAACTAAAAATCCAGAACATTGCTAAACTGAAATTCACTTTCACATTCAAGACACTTCTCACTGCCTTCTTCACAGCTCTTTTATACTTCTTCTCAAGATGCCAGCTGGAATTCAGACTGTTGTTAGGAAAAGTTTAGGGGATGAGCTATTGACAGACAGTCAATCTTGGTAAGTAAGTCTTTTCATTTTACCTCTACAAGGATGTAGTGTTTTTTCTCATGCAATTGCATGCAAGTAATTCAAATGTAAGCCTTTTTCTGAACCCCAGCAATAAAATATATATTCTACTCTATGCTGGGCTTCATTTTGTCTGACCACTGCATAAGCAACTGCCAAACATAATAAACACTTGTAGTGCAGGTATATCCTTACGTTGGTCTGCCACAATGGCTTGGTCAAGTTGATCTCTTTTTATTCAAAAGGCTGAACAGACATCTGGAACTGCATGGCAGTATGGCAGAATTGTGCTTTTTTTATTGAAAATATTTCAACCTTCTGAAAATTGTGACATAGAAGATAGAACTGTCATCTGGATATGTTTGAAGTTTGTGTCTTGGTTTTTAATGATTATATTTAAATACTCTCCACTGAAATAAAACCAAAATATCATTCATCAAAGATAAATAACTTTTAAGCTTAATGTTTAAACCAGATTATTTGTTCAGGGAGAAACATTCGCCACCACTAAATTTGGAAAACAACATATTCTGCATTCACATAATACTTTATGTCTGAGGAATAATCTTTTTTTAAGCATGTCCATTGCTCAGGATATGAACTGCTTATGGTTGAACCAGTGAGATCTCATTCATGTGTCAGTGATTATATCCCCTAAAGCCAAGCTTCTCTATTTTCTATGTCTTATATCTACACAACAAATCATATAATCACATCCTGAAGCTAGACTGTCCTACTGAATCTGAACTAGAATTTCCTGAATGAACTGCAATTGAGGGGCACTGAATGGGTCTTAGAAATCTTCATAGTTTCAGAGTAGTGCAGGAAGAAAACATATTTCTTGTGAGTTCCCACAATTTACATGGACATCATCTAGAGGTTTTCAAATTGTGCATTACTTCTCAAGTCTTCTTCTAAACAGAGACCAGGATAAGTATCTCATCTCACTTTTGTTTCTTGAGAAGCATCACTGATGCTTCTGAAAATAAGTTAAAAAAAATGCTTTATGTAGCTCTGAGGAAAGAAAATGCTTTCAATGATGGCTCAAGAGAACTAGAGACCAGCAGATGACTAAAATTGTACATGAGTGTTCATACACCCAGTAAAATAAAAAGCAGTTACATACTTTCTTAAAGTGCAGTTTTTGCTGAGAAGAACACAGCTATGGATGTATAAAAATTGATGCTTCCACCCTTCAGATTGGGAAGGCAACAGTCTTGGAACTTGAGGAAGCCTTTACTGTCTTTGCAGCTGGATTTTGAAGTTGTTGTCAGAGAAGATGTGAAGAGGCACATCTTATATGGTCTGATGGGGATTTAAACTGTTGGAATCACAGGCTGTGTGGAAGCCAGGATGTCTGCTTTCTTCTTATCTGGGAGTCCATTAGATGGAGAGGTCTTCACCAGCTGGGGAATCAGGCTTGAGGAGACACTGAGATAAGTTTCTGTAGATGCACCTTGCTTCCCAAAGAAGTGAATTCTTAAGCTGCACCATTAAGAGTGCTATTATGTCTTTGATTACCAGTGTCAAGTCCCACAGGCACACAACCTCTCCTTGCTGTAAATAACCCTACAGTAGTTCAGGGAAAAATTAAATCTTATGTAGTTCGAACACTGGTTATGCTCCTTTTACACTCAACAAAATCATCCTCTTGTCAGAAGTCATGAGCTGTTGTCTAGATGGGATTTCAGCTGTCATATATATTTCAGAGAAGAAAGGAGTCAAAGAATGATGTGACTCCTTTAATGGTAGAAATTCTCTAAATAATTGGCCTTTCAACATGTTGCAGGTTATTTATTCCAAAACTAGGTGGTTATATGATGGCAGCTGAGCTTGACCCAAAAAGGCCTGTAAAAGCAAGCTCTTTCCTTGTTTTAAAATTATTTTAATGAATGAGTCTTTATGAAGATGATAATATGAGGTATGAATGAGATAAGCTAACAGCAGTTTCTGGGATGTATTCTCTCTGCGGCATCAGAAAAATGTGGAGTAACTCCAGCTGCAATTTGGAATAAATTACTTACTTTGTTCTGGTGAAACTGAAAGGACAATCTAGTCTGATTAATGCTAAACAAAATGAAAAACAGCATGACTACTTACTGCATCTATTTTCAGTGAAAAATTACTGAAATAACAGGAATAGATCTATATTCATTCATTTGTAATATAAATGTGGATGGACAGACCTTCAGTGCATTCCTAGTGATTCATGTGGTGCTCAGATGGTTTTGTTTTCACTGCATTCCTGTTAGGTGAGCACAACTCTGGAACAACTGTTCCGGGCTAAATTTATATGTGTTAAAAATCAATTTCCTTTCTGATGAAAAAGTGATACAAAAATCAAAGCAAAGTAATTAATTGATTAGGGTCTGAATGAAAATAAACAAATCCAACACTTGGAAAAAATCACTTCATCTTCACTGAGCCAAAACTTCCTTTCTCCCCAGAAGAACTTCTATATTTTGCCTGATGGGACTTGGGATATGATGACAAAGATAGGCTGAGATCCCAGTCTGAATATAGATAAAACTTTTCCAAGTTGAGCAGTGTTAAGATCTGAAAGTTTTTCTCACCTCACTGCAAATTATTTTGTATTTTTCTTATGTACACTTTTTTTTTTTTTTTTGGCCAAGCTGAAACTGGAACTAGGGGGAAAGAGGGAAAGGAAAAATATGGAGAAAAAGGTGGTGTTACCAAGAATATTGGAGGAGAAAAAGTGAAAATGAACTTGACAGTTTAGTGGGAAACAGGGTATTATAGACCTTTCAGGTAACTATAGACTTTGCCTCTGAAACCCACTACTTTCAAACAAAATTATTTTGAAGGCTCTGGGACAATTACTGTACATGCAGCCTGTAGGCCTGATGCTGCTTTCAGTTATGCTATTGATAGCCCAGAAAGTCATGCTGTTCCCTGAAAAATCTCTTTTGGACTTCCATTATTGCAACTGACAACACACCTGTGGTGGAAAAAGTACAGACAGAAGGTCTGAAGATGCATGAAGATGCCCAAGAGCATGAAGACCTCCCAAATAAAAATGAAATGTAGGCAATTTCATAAGGTTATGGACCACGTCCAGCTGAAGTTCACAGAATCATAAAATGGTTTGGGTTGGAAGAGATCTTAAAGATCATCTAGTTCCAATCCTCTTGGCATGGTCAGGGGCACCTCCTACTAGACCAGGATGCTCAAAGTTCTATCCAGCCTGTCCTTGAACACTTCCAGGGACTGAGCATCCACAGCTTCCCTGGGCAACTTGTGTCAGGGCCTCACACACTTCACAGTAGTGAATTTCTTCCTAATATTTAATCTAAACCTACTTTCATTCAGTTTACCCCTTGTCTTGTTACTGAAGGTCTTGGTAAAAAGCCGGTCTTTCCTTTAACTCTTTTTAAGTATTGAAAGGCCACAACAAGGTCTCCCTGTAGCCTTCTCCTCTTCCATCTGAACAGCCCCAAGTCTCTCAGCCTGTCTTTGTAGGAGAGGTACTCCATCCCTCTGGTCATCGTGGTGGCCAGGTGGGGTCTCACCAGAGCAGAGCAGAGAGGAAAAGTCCCCTCCCTTGCCCTGCTTTTGATGCAGCCCAGAATACAACTGGCTTTCGAGGCTGCAAGTGCACACTGTCAGACCATTGCGTTGAACACGCTGAGGGCTGTGAAAGGCAACAAGCAGACCTTCTGCAGGTCTATCAGCAACAAAGACTAGGAAAAAGAAGTGTGCCAGCTGCTGAACAGGCAAGGGTATAATGAACTTGGCGATGGTGTGAGTGGAACAGAGGTACTCAATTCCTTTTTTGCCTCCATCTTTTCTAGAAAGCTATGAATCACAGGACCCTGAAGCAAGAAATAATTAGTTCTGGTGGGCAAGGACTGGGACAGGGAACATTGAAATAAACTGGATGTATTTAAGTCCATGTGACCTATAGGGAGGTCCCCCGAGTGCAGAGGGAGCTGCTGGTATCTCTGTGAGTCCATTCTTGATTTGGGTCATATGAAAGGTCATAGTGACCAGGGGAGAATCCTGAGTACTGAGAGAAAGCATATGTCATTACCATCTTCAAAAAGGCATGAAGGAAGGTTCAGGGAAACTACAGGTCAGACCTCCACCTTGATCTTTGGGAAGGTCATAAGCAAATAATCCAGAGAACCATTTCCAGGCAAATAAAAGACTACAAAGTTACTGGGAGTAGTCAGCATAGATTTAAGAAGATGAAATAATGACTGACCTGAGAGGCTTCTACAATGGAGTGAATAGGGAAAAGCAGTGAATTCTATTTATTTGACTTCAGCACAGCTTTTGACAGTCTCTCCTAACAACCTTGTAGACATTCAGATGGAATATGGGCTAGCTAAATGGACAGGGAAGTTGATTCAAAACTGAACTGCTGGGCTGATAAGGCTGTGACCAGCAGCATGAAGTCCAGCTGCTGATTGGTGACTAGTGGTGCTCCAAAGGGGTAAATACTGCAGATCATCTTCATCAATGATCTGGATGTTGGCACATCACACACCTACCACACGTTTGTAGATGACACAAAACTGGGAAGAAAGTGGGTTTGACAGACTAGGTGGCTGTGCTGCCATTCAGAAGGATCTGGAAAGGGTGGAGAAATGGACCAAGAGCATCTCATAGAATCGAGCAAAGGAAAGTAGAGAGTCCTGCTCCTGGAGAGGACCAACCCAGGCATAGGAGTAAGCTGCCCAGAAAGTCTGTACTATTGTAATATCTCCTGGGAGATATTTAGAAACCTAACTGGCCACATCCTTGAACAAGGTGTCATAGCTGACCTTGCCTGGGCAAGGGTGGGGTTGGACTGGGCAGTTTCCAGAGGTGCCTGCCAGCCTCAGCCATCCTGTGACACTGGGTTTGCTGGGACATAGCTCTACCCCTCTAAAATTTTGAGGACGTAATGTTCCTACTCCACAGCCAGTGGTAGCACATACAAAATAAGCTGTTTGTATAATATATAAATGCAGCAGAACCTGTATAAAGGTCACAAAGACATATTCTCCTTTATCTACTTGTAGGCACTGCAACTGGAGTGAGCGATTCCATAATTCATTTCAATGGGAGTTTTGTAAGCATTAGATGTAGGTTCCAAATGCCTGACCTGCATTTTTATGGGTGATTTGTTAGCAGCAGTGGGTAATCCTGTGGAGAGAAGAGGTTTTGATACTCAGCTGAGTAGCAACTTTAACTCATCTCCATTTCTAAGAGACATTCAGAGAGCAGGGTAGTTCATGTTTTCAAAATGCTGCTTTTTGATTCAAACTATTTACTGTAATGAAACAAGTAATTTGTTTTTATCTGAGCCTGCATCACAAGTCTCACTTCACTGCTGGTTCTGAACATCAGTAGAAGGTTCTTGAACTGTGCTTGTCTATACCAGTGATGCATCCACAGCATGATCTTCCACAGCCCAGAGTAATGGTTCATAAGTGTCACTGGACAAAGTTGTACAACATTTCATTTTTTCGTTTCAGTCTTGTCTGGCGATAAGAAAATTTTGGAATTTGTTGTTTGAGAAAGAAAACTGGCATTTTTATCATTTAAGAATGAATCCTACTTTCACCTTGCAGGTTATTGGTATTAATTATGCTTGTCTTGTCATGAACTTAGAGCAAATGCACAAAGTAATATTATCACTTAACTTTAATATATGGCAAGTATACACAGTGGTTTTGTATCAGGAAGGTCTAACAGTTATCTTCAAGCTAAATCCTTTATATAAATACAATTTTTGTATTGTAAAGGTCATTATCAAATCTAATATAACAGGCATAAACTGTGTATGATACATTTTGATTTACAAGAATAAGGAACACAGTATGTTATTGACAAGGAAAGTTCTTGCACAGCAGACAGTTTTTCCTTGAAGTGGCTATCATAAAGTCACACTGAATCCCTCTAGCATAGTAAAGTTCAAGTAAGTGAAATTGTATCAGCATCTTTCATATAATTATTACTTTTAGCTCCCCAAATTGCATGAAGGCTTTGAATGTATTTCAGTGATACTACAGATTTCAGTATGCTAAAAACTTCTGCAAACTGTGCCAACTTCTGTTTTTCTAATATAAAAATTACCTACCCAAAAAGGAAAGTGATTTCTGATATAATTTTAAAAAGCACACTGCATGTCAAGTTTTCTAACACTGGAAATAAGCCTTGGTTGCTGGTAGGCCATTTTCCCATTGTCTGCCTAATGTAAAAAGACACCTTGAGGCCAGAAGCCACAAATCCTTTTCCCACATTACAGGCCTTAATGACCTTCTTGTCCTTTTCTCTGTGCTCCAATGGCTTTCTCTCTGTTTTGCAGAATAACTCACATGGGAGGAGAAAAACAGTAAATGTTGACTTTCCTCTGTCCCTGTAGCTGCCTATGTGTCAGGCTTGGGATTCTCCTGAAATCCTTAAGAAATGACTAGACCTCGACTACTGAGGAGCACAGCCCCCACTTTGGGCATGAATGTTAGGTTATTATATCAACAGTGAATATTAAAATTATCAATGGTGCTACTCAAAGTGCACATATTCTTTCATGGAGATTTCCTACAGGGAAATAATTCTAATTCAAAGCAGACAACTGACAGAGTCTCTGGGTATGCTGCTTAGCATTTAGAGAGGAGTGATCTCTCCTCAAGTGAGATCAAGATGTGGTGAGGGATATAAGAGTCCTAACAAGGAGTCTCAGCTGGAGGAGATGAGAACAGCTGAGTGCATGTAAACCTCCTTTAGAGGAGTTCTCAAGTGACTCCATGCCTCCAATGATGGAGATTACCACATTCTCCAATACACCAGTTCAAGTGAGGCCTTCACCCTGACTCCACTGTGCATTATTCAAGGTGGGTAAAGAGTTAAAAAAACTTCCACAGTAGAAAACAAAACAAGACGTTTACAAAACCAACTAAGTTGTCAGGTGGAAAAAATATGAGTGTGAGGGCCATTGAGTTGGTAGGTAGGAACAAATTCCTTGGCTTGGGACCTGCACAAAACAGCTGAGAGGTTGGGGCCTGTGCAAAGCAGCTGAGAGCAGAAAGCGGAAAGAGCAATTTTGCCAGGACATTTAAATTTGGATATGAATGAGTGTATCATCACCCTCCATGCACCAAAAGGTGCCAGTTTCCCTATGCAATGAAGATTAAAGGGTCTGGCTATTACTTCTGCAACAAAGGGTTTTTCTAATCCCCTTATAGAGGTGCTTGATCTAATCTCTTAATCTAGTTTAGGTTGTCTCCCTGCTTTGGACATTCTCATCTCTCTGTGCATGTTTGATACATGTGTGTGTGTTTGTAGTAAAAAACTCCATGTATTTGAAAGGTGAACTTGTCAGAATTATAATTTTCTATTCACCACAGCATAAAAGCCTTGTCTCACCCTTGCAGTGACAATTCTTTCATCTCATGCTGCTGTATTATGCAGAAGCTTTAATTGTGTGACTGCAGATTTCCTGCCCACCTCCCTTCCCCATGCTCTGTTTCACTCCATACATAAATGCCACCACTACTTTAGTTCGTTTTGCTGTGGCCCTACGTGGTCTGGATTTGAAGCACTGTCAGTGATCTCTGTGGAAGGCCTCAGTGGAGGGACCAGGCAGGCTCCCAGGCTAACACATCTGAAGCCTGAGTATTTAACTTGACTCTAATTTACAATAGGGTCACACACATCTGCTCTGTGGATGTCTGTCCTGCACAGCTCATGGCAACACAACACAGCAGCTGTGAAGGTGACCGGGAAGGTCAAAAGACTTGTGACTTGTGGTTCTCTTCCCCATTGTCAGTCTGGGGGAAACGGTGACCACAAGAAGCCAGAACCTTGCATTGGCAATATTTAGAATTTGGGGGTGAACTTCCAAGGATTTTGTCTCATCAGTATTTTAGCCTCGCTCAATAGGCCTCCCAGGACATGTAGCACTTTTATAGCACTGATGCCTTGTAACCGCTGCCTTCTGCAGCCATCAGTGTACCCATACTACACTCTTGGGATTAACAAAGTGCTGCTTCCCTTTTTTCTTATCTTCTTTGCCCCTCGATAAGTCCATCCCACACCACCCTTTATCCATTATACTCACCATGGAATTTTCTTTATGTCAGGTTTTCCAGGCTGCTCAGAGCACCATCTCAGTTCCACTGTTTTAGTGGCTTCTGGTTCATAGCCTATGTATGCACATTCAGTGAAGTGAATTAGCCCATCTGCATGTCATCTTGATAGTGATGCTGGAATTTATTTCATTTTTTAATTTCTACATCGGGGTTTTTATTTGTTTTTTTTTTCCTTCTCCATTTGCCAGTGGTGGAATGTTTATTGTACAAGGGAGAAATCACCTTATTCATACTCTCTATTATGTTTAGGATATGACTTCTACATGCCTACAGACAGGGTAGACAATAAACATAGTCAATAGTTATCTAGTGGAAATAAGAGACTGAGAAATTTAGGAGTGTGGATCCACAGTAATATCTATGATGTATCATGATTATTTGCAATAATGAGAAGATGTCACCAGAATCCCAACTTTATTACAATTACTTCAAGACAAGCAGACATCAGCTTGTAGCAATACACTTTACTGTTTTTCTTCTACAAAGAAAAAAATCACCATTGTCCTGTGAAAACTGGGAAGATTATGGTATGAATGTGATATGAATGAGGACCCACAACTGCCTTTCAGAGTCCGAATTTTGGGATAAAAACAAATAAATGAGGCAGACAGGGATGTGGCCAAATTAGTTCTGAGCACTGCCTATGAATGGGATGTTTTTTGAATAAGAAAATCTTCCTTAAAAAACCCAAAAGTTGAATGTAAAACCTGCCAGGCAAACAGTACACAGGGATTTAGGCAGGAACCAGCTCTTCTAGATATTAAGTCTTCATGTGGAGCAATTTTATTTTTTGTAACATAAACCCAGGAAATATTTGAATGCCTTCTGCTGAGCTGTTCACCCCATAGCCCCAAAGATTTATTTACTGACACCAGCTGACAGGAATTAAGGGATCCAAACCATTTAACTGAGGTGCTCTGTTTCCTGCTGAATTCCAGGTGTCAAAGACTAAGGATGGAGTCCTTTTGCATAAGTGATTTGATAAAAAAATTAATAAACCTACAAAAATCTAAAAGAAGAGCTTGGGAGGAGAACCTTTTAGCAATAGGCAGTTTATCACCTTGGAAAAACGTGTGGATATAATCTGAAGAGAACACAAATAAACTTTTGGTCAGAAAACAGTTTTAAGTAGTTTATTTCAGTAAACAATTCTTATGACTTAAATGTAGGTCTGCTTTAAGCCTCAAGCTGGGAGTAGGCCAGTATTGTGCAAACTGGTTTAAGAGACAGGAAAGGGATTTCTGGCTGGCCAAAGTGTTTATATTCTTATTTCAAGTGAGCAAATTTAAAAAATGAGTGCAATAAAAAAAGTGAAACAATTGAAAACAGTCTATAAAGTTATGGGAAAACACAGTTCCTGAACCCAGTTGTGTGAGCAGTTTTCTATAAAATGCTTTCTGTTTTGAAAAAAAAAATGTATAAAAAAATTAAAATATCTGGGTGGGTATCTGCTACCCACCTAGCTTGTGTACAGTTTTGCTTTCATAGAGTGTGATGGTATAACTTAGGGGCTTAGCACATGTCAGAGTTGCCAGTTGTTCCCGTGAAGTGATTAAAATATATAAAATGTGTTTACAATTGAGTAACTCTGCACCCATAAATGAACAGGTTGTGCTTATTTTGAACTTGTAAAAATGGAAGCAGTCGACCAAATAGGTGATTTATAAAGAGAAAACGCTAGCAGAATTATTCTGTTGTGTGAAAGAAATTGGACTAGCCAGTGGGAAGAATATAACGCAGCATGGCAGGCTTTAATTTACCTTTGGAATATATCAGGAACCCTCAGCACTTCTGGATCAGAAACCATTTGTGATAAGGCTTTCCTCTTTCAGCATCACTTCTCAACAAGGTATTTGCTTTAACCCTGATATTTTCCTTTACTTTCTCACTGTCTAAACACACCCCTAGAGCTTTGCAATTGTAAATTACGCAACCTATGGCCTTCTTATCAGCTTTACCCAAAAAGTTTTCATCTGTGCATGTGGATCTTTCAGAGTTAGGTTATTTCAATCCAGATGTAGTCACCTAGTTCTTTAACCCATTATTGCATGATGGATAATCTTCAAAATAATGGTTTGCCACCAAAAAGGCTAAAATGTACACTCTATTTCAAATATTGTGAAGTCTTAGATATCCTGGTCTATTTTCTAATGAACGTTTAATTGATAATCATGATCATTTTGCTCATTTTATTCTCCCTGTGACTGTAATGCTTTTTGTCCTTCACAAGTGTTATTATCTGAAGTATTTGCTATAGGACCAACTTTGGTTCTACTGAAATGAATGTATACATCTGCTATCTTTGTTGCAAGTAAGAATTAGTACAATTTTAAGCACCCTTGACTTGTATTTAAAGCCCGGCTAACCAGCAGAATTGCTAACTATGGTTTTGAAGTGTTTATTATTTTTGCTACTTGTTACATGTATGTTACATGTAGCTACATTTACAAATAATAAAAAAGGAGAGTTTCAGTTAAAAACTACACAGAAATGGGGTTGCTGAAAGCCAGTGGCATTGTATGCTCTTATGCTAGACTATGACTGCTCAGCCGAAATACCATCCTTTTATGTAGCTTGTTCTGAGTTGTTCTTTGACTGATACAGGAACTAAAATACAGCAGTTTATGTAACTATTCAGAACATGGTTTTGCTTTCAAATTTGTAGATGAAAGTGCATCAATAGGTCATTTTTATAATCTTAATTTTTTTCAAATGAAAACGGTGTAAAGGAGACCAAATAATTGCAAGTGAATGCTACTAATTGTGCATTAGTTCAGACTTTAATATAACATAAATTATTTACTAATATATCTATACTGAATTAGTGGAGCAAATTGCTGTTCTCTTAAATGAATCATGTTTTTCATGTAACAACACTGAACTCATGAAGAATTGCACCAGAGGTATTAGGAAGGAGATTGTTCCACTGGATTTGACATATGGAGATGCTGTCAGGGAAGTATGTGTTTCTTGGCACCAGCAGTGAGAACAGCCTTCCTGGTTTCAGACCCTCACATTTAAGTTTTAGTTCACTAGGCAGTCTTAGATGCAGTTGCACTAGTGACCTGTCAGCAGGGACTCTCTGGAAGTGGAGGCATCCTTTGTACTCATTGTCTCTTTGAATACTTTGCTCCCACTGAAGAGAAGGCAATGTTAGCTTGTTCCTAAGAACTTTTTCACAGTTTGTGAACTCTAAATCAACCCTGAAAAACAAAATTTTAAAAAAATTAAAGAAATTACAGCCAAACTTCTCCAATTATCTGGAATTTTATTCCATCCATATACATGCATAGTAACAACATTTGTTGAGAAATTATTTCTATCAGAAGTAGAACATTATCTTTGTGATCACCAGTTGCAGTATTGCTACTCTTATATTTAAATATATCTTATATATGAATTAGATTCATAATTGCAGCATTGAGTTTAGGGTTTTGTTTTAGACTGTGCCTTTCAAAAGATAAAACTGATTGATATGACCTCATTTCTTACAATACTGCTTCCAGTAATTTTGTTCATTCTTTATAAAGTATTGCATTTAACAGCAAAGGTTTAAAAATTGAGACAGAGATGCATCAGCGAAAGAAAATACAAGTACTATACAAGAAAGAAAATGCCATCTTCATTTAACGTACGTTTCAGATTAAGAAAGTGGACAGAAACATACTGCTACATACAAATGCAAAGCCTAATGACTAAGGTACTGTATGTGCTAAAATATAAAGTGCAAACTGAGCCCAATTGTTGAAAAAAATTGAAATTTTAAGGCGAACTTTACAGCATAGTTGAAACTTCTTTGCAAGTTATATTTTAGCATATACATATATCTGCAACAGCATATAAGAAAAAAAATCAGGATACACAAGTGCTTTTGAAGCTATTTCTAAAATGCTTTTCTGTATTGTTTGCGACTATTTTCTTTAAAATCTACTATACAGTGCAAACCATATGTGCTACACAATAACTATACAATAACATTACAAATGACTTTAATATAAAGTTTTTAAATAAAAAATAACATAACTACAGCTATGAATACTGCTGGTAAAATAAATTAATATTTTTGAAAATGGCACCAATAATACACTTTACTAATGGACTGTAATGAAATTACACCTTTAAGTCTTCAACTCAGCAATAGTGAAATCTCCTGATTGTCCAGATGTAATTCAAACAGCTTTCTTTAAACTGCATGGAACAATATGCTAAACACATGTACCAAAGGTGACCAATTGTTTCATTTGACATGTTCTGCTGCATGTGAAGAGCAATAAAACTTCTTGTGAGTTATAAAGTTTGAGAGATTGTTGAACTGGATGTCACACAGTCGGCAATACTTTCCACTGGTTGGAGCCTGGCTAGAGCCATTCACACCTTTAGCTATACTAGACAACTGTTCCTCTGCTGTAGGAATTGCTGGAGAGACGTTTTCATTTGTAGCTAAGGGATTCTCAGAGATCCAAGAAGGAGACTTGTGCCCATCTTCATGCGGAGGATTCTGGGAAATGTTCTCTTGCTGTGGGTTAGCAGCAGGTCTTTCCTCCTGTTTGAGTCCCCCATTAACTATTACCATGCCTCGGTTTTTCGGCAGTAGTGGAAGAGATTCTTTCTTCTGCACAGCACATCCATTTGAAGGCGCCTGGCCTTTAGGAGATTCACTTTCTGTATTTGTGCTTTGATCTAAATCAGTGTTATGAATGACGAGAGAACCGGAAATGTAATCACTTGGCTTTATTCCATAATATGGAGAAAGCTGATCTGCTCCTTTAGCTTTCTTTATTGCTCCAGGGTAAAGGCATTGTGGAAGAAACAAATGTTTGTTTTCTTCTTTTGTAGCAATAAGCTGGGCCGCTTCACTAAAGACTTTCAGTCCTTGAAGTGTTGCTAAGTGTGTGGAAAATAAGTTTCCATTAGGAGAGGACTGTTTTGAATTTCCATTTTTTTCACATTTGATTATGCTTCTCTCATAACTGACATCTGGGCTGTTTCTTTCACTTTCTGGGTTTTGAAACACCTTACTGTCGAGTTGTCCCAGGTCACCACGCTGATGAGCAGTGACAGGACAAAAATTCTGCTTGTGAGCCAGGTAGTTCTCTACCTTGTTAAAACTGATCTTGCATACGGTGCACTCATGGTAGTCCAGCAGCCTTTTGGGAGAAGTGGACGTCCTCTCTGACGGGGGTAAGCATTTTTTACTGAGATCAATTGGCACATCCATCTCCAAGCAAGACACGGTGGAGTGGGCAGTATCACACTTTGAAACTGGAACACACTTGTTAATAGACAGTGATGTTTCCAGATGCTTCGAGACTATTCCTGGAAAGATATCACATCGTGGGTGGTAACATTCCCCAAGACCTTCTGTTGACTCTTGAGTAGATGTACAAGGATTGCCAAGATTAGCAACTTCTAGAAATCGCTGTTGAACTAGTGGTGGCCTCTGCTCTTGCTCTGGTAAGCACATCTCATACATCTTCCTTCTCTTCCGAGTACGCATTGTTCTCTGCATGGCAGGCACTTTGTTGGAAGCGGACCTCTTCAGCGGGGGATCGTGGCGAGTGGCACAGTAATACTGCTTGTGGACCATGTAGGTCTCGTGTCTGCTGAAAGTAATATTGCAAGCTTCACACGTGGTCTTGTTAGGGTCACTCTCCCCCTCTACTAAGGGAGCATTGGGATTCTTCACATCAGGAGGTTTTCCATTGATCTTCTCATCATTGTTGCTTGCAGTTGACACCTTCTTAGGCTGTGCAGTAAAGTCTTTTTCATGACTTTTATTGTTTGGCCCAATCAAATCTAAAACATTGGAAGAGTTTAAGCAAGATGTCTGCAGAAGTTGATTTTCTGGATCTGATGTGTGAGGAGCTGGATTCAGGATGTTTATAGAGCTTTGACCATTACTAGGACTTACAGCTTCAGGCATTTTTTCTGGAACACTGGAAAAATCTGGTGACTTTGCCATCTGCTGCCATCGGCTGCTGCAGTAATGCTTTTTGTGTACCAAATAGTTGTCCAAATTATTGAATGTTATGTTGCATTCAAAACATGTTGCCCCTTTAGGCATCAAAGGACTGTAAATTACAGGTGGGTAATTGCTACTTCCATGCCTCAGCCTCCGATGGACCAGCTCTGACATTTTGGCTAATATCTCTGAAGCCTGAGGAACCACAGTGATGTCTTGGGGAAAAGCAAACTGAGAAAGAAAAGGTCCCATTGGGAAAGAAGGACCAATATTAGGCTGAACTGGCGATGAAGCAAGTCTTGGACTGGATGGTTCAGATTTTATTTTGGTATATGAAAAACTCTGCTTATTTGCGGCAGGCTGGGTTTCTGGTCTCTGGTTTGGAAGGAAAAGTGGAGCCTTTTTTTCACATTTATCAAGCTCTGTATCAGAACTTGCATCTTTAGTCTGCATGGTCTTTTGGCTCTGGGGAACATCATTTCTGCTCAACAGGTCTGTTGCTGGCTGTAAACCTTCTTCATTTCCACTTGGAGAATGTTCAATGTCACTTTCTCTCTGAATTTTGTTGCCAGAGACATGTAACTCTTGGTGCTGCAGTAGCTCTCTCTGAGTTTGGAAGCCAAAATGGCAGTGATTGCATCTAAAGGCAGCTTGAGTAAGATGCGAGAACAGGTGCTGATGAAAGTTAATCACTGAATCTGCAGTGTAAGTACAAACTGTGCATTTCAGACTAGCACCGGGTGGGAGAAATTCTTCCATTTTCACTCCTACAGAAGAGACAAGCAAAATACAAAACAAAGTGACCATTTTGCCCCTCATGAAGAATACTGGGAAATCAGCTGCACAGAAGGTACAAATGCAGTGAGAATGACTAATTTTCATCTAATGAGATGGTATTAGTCACCCTAAAAATACTTGAATTGGTTTTTCCTTGAACTGCTAGGTTATTCCCAGACTTTTGCTCTGCTTTGGAGAGCCCTAGTATTTGCATGCATTCATCAGAGCTGCAGGGAGAGAAAGAACAAGGGAAGGGAGAAAAAATAGACTGGACTTATTCTAAGTGAAGGGTCTCAGAAATTACAGTTACAACTAAAGGGACACGTTATGTTCCCCGTACATAATCACTGGAAATTTTGAATGCACAGAAAGCACACCAAGGCCAAGAGGTTCAAGGTTATGATGTAGTTTGAGGTACAGCCCTCAGTGTGCCTGAAAGCCACAGACAAAGCCTAAGTAGTGTTTTGAGTGGTACTGATGCTCAGCTCTTTGCTTGCATGGGTTGTCTATAGTGTGGGAAGAGGTTACAGCTCTATCCTCATCAGAACTGTGCTCCTTGTGAAGGGAGCAGGAGCAGTAAGACATGGCTTCACTGCCATTTTATCTTTCACATATAATGGCCATTGGCAACTACTGCTGTAATATGACACCTTTTCCTCATGAAATCACTACCACTTTATCAAGAACAATACATTCAAAGGCATCTTTCAATCACCAATTAAACAAAAAAACTCCATGTTTCGTGGCATTATGAAACTGCAAATGCTTTAAAAAAAGATAAGACCAGATTTCTCTACTGCAACAACACAGATTCTAGTTACATTTTATAAATAGAAACTGAAAAAATATTGATAGGAATCATATTCAGAATTCAAAATGAATACTTTTTTTATCTACACATACACCACACCTCAGTCAGGTAAAGCAGGTGTGTAGGAGTTGCACAATACAAAACTGTAAGGATGTTGGATGTCACTCTGTGGGTAGTCACATTGCTGTACCTGGAGGTCGTCGCTTCTTCCCTAGCATCAGTGACCCCCCAAGTTGGGAGTGACATCTGAAATTTGACCTGCTCTTGGCCTCAGAGGCCAGAAGGGAACCAAGGAGATACACAGCACTTTACTCAGCACACTGTTTCCCATCAGGCACTCTTTCCCCGGGAGGCCACATTAGCCTTTAGCCCCTCCACTGACATGAGATGGTGCTTCACATGCTTCCCCATCGTGTGGTACAGTGACAGCAGTCTCTATGGGACTTTGCATTTCAGTCAGAGTTCTGCATTACAGTGGTGTAGGTCTGCTAGAGCCTCCAGTGAGAACAGTAATAGCAGTTGAAGCAAACACAGGGCTTCCAAAGATTGCAAGACATTTGGAAAATGAATGTTTCATTCCTCCTGCAGAAGGTGTTATAACTTGTGATAATCTGTATAGAAAAAGAAAGACTGGCAGGATAGTAAAGAGAGCAAAAATTATTGAATAGACTGGTTTGTGACTAAAAAGAAAGGGAAAGGCCTGAGGTTTAGCCTCTCTTCTAGGAAATAACTAAAGATTCTTACTGGAAATTCACCACAATCTCAGATCTATGCCTCTCAAGGAACACAGATCTCTAGATTACATGCAGACATGGTCACTCACAGCTCATGGCTCAAAACCCTCAATGCCTAAGCCAGTGGTATGTCAATAAATGCAAATAGTTGAAGCAAATATTTTGCACAATGGCTAATATTTCAGTTTTCCTCTGCATGGGGAGAAATTCATCTGTAATCCTCTCAGAGTATCTGGTTATAATTACCAGGCTGTAAGACACACTGGGTCTGCATGCACCTGATCTTATTGAAGCTATTGTAACCTAGTTCTGCTGGTTTACTGAACAGTGAAATATCTGCTAGGCAACAAACAGAAAACTGCAATAGCCTGACAGTATCTGAAGCACAGAAAGGTCTGACCTCTAAACCACACAGAATCACTAGGCTGGAAGAGACCTTCAAGATCGTTGAGTCCATCCCAGCCCTAACACCTCAACTGAACCATGGCACTGAGTGCCACATCCAGTCTTTTTTAAACACATCCAGGGATGGTGACTCCACCACCTCCCTCACAGCCTTTCCTGCATCCACCAGGAGGGTCACTTGGTCATAAAAGGAGACCAGGTTAGTCAAACATGACTTTTTAAAGATGACTTTCTAAATCCCTGCTGGCTGGGTCTGATACCCTGGCCATCCTGTAAGTGCTGCATGATGACACAAAATATAAACTTTTCCATTGCCTGACCAGGTACTGAGGTCAGGCTAACTGGCCTATAATTACCAGGATCCTCCTTCCCACCCTTTTTGTGAATGGGCGTCACACTGGCCAGCTTCCAGTCCTCTGGAACCTCACCAGTGAGCCAGGACTGCTGGTAAATGATGGAGAGTGGCTTCACAAGCTCGTCTGCCAGCTCCCTCATCACCCTGGGATGGATCCCATCTGGGCCCATAGATTTATAAACATCCAAGCAGCTCAGCAGTTCTCTGACTGCCTCCTCTTGGATAATAGGGGGTCATTGTGATGAATGACTAAGGGTTTTCTGTGTTGTCTACATAAAGAAGTTTTCACTCAGCAGTCTTTTAGTCCTTTTCTGGGAGGTACCAAACTCCTCCAAGGCAGTATGTTGCCTTTTAGAATTGCAATTGCTACCCAAGTATCAGAGGAACATTTTTTGCTTCACCAAATGCACAGAGTAGACTATGCATGCCCCAGGAGTTTTTACACTGCAGCCAAATAAGGCTTTCTTCTGTGATTAAAGCACCCATTAATGTCCTTTAGACTCCATTCATTTAGGAGGATCAGGAACACCTGTAGTGCCCTTGCTTCTTTCCAAAAGCAGCTCTGTACACCAGACATCAAACACATGACACACTGACCCTGCAGTCTTTCTTGTTTGTGGGTGCTCTCTGCTACTGAAAACTCCAATGCAAAATGTCCTGCAAACTCTAAACTGGTGTTTTCAGCCCTAATTCAATTCAAAATCGGTCATCTACACCATGTGATGTGGGACATGGTTTAGTGGTGAATTTGAGGATCTCAAAGATCTTTTCCAACCTATACAAACCTATGATTCTTTGTTTTTGTGATTCTAAAACACTGTATTTATAAGAATGGAAAATAATATTTCTATCAAACAATAAGTTTTTTTATGAAACAAATGTCCTGGTAAAAGCACAGAGTTGTGGACCATGATCCTTAGAGCTTCCTGCCTAAGAAGCCTCCTCTAGGGATAAGGAGGAAGATATTTACTTAAGAAGGACGTGTTCTCTGGTTGTGTGTATGTTTGGTTGTAGGAATGTGCCCCCTAATGACAGAGTGGCAAAACTAACCTTTGTCTCCCAAAAAAGGAAAGAAGCCCAGAAGTTTCTCCCAACGATTGGGTGAAAAGCCACCTCACAGGACCTCAGGGACTTCACCAAACACTAGAGAACATCTAATTGGATAGAAGCCAAAAAGTCCCACCTGATCAATCAGGTAGAAAAGAAGACAACAAAAGAGCTAAAGCGCTTTTGTGTTTTTACCAGGAGCAGATCTCTGCACCAGGCTCGAGTTTTTCTGTTTGTTATTTTGCCTTTTATTAAACCTTTTTTGTTTCTAACACCGCAGCAGAAGCCATCCTGCTTATTTTATGCCCCCAAAGCAATAGCTGAGCTATCCTTGGGTGTATTAAGTTTCTTTTGAGGGCTTATAAGAACTGGCCTGAGAAAAACAAACTTAATATTTGGTAGCTGGAATCCTGCAGTAATTTATTGTGTCTGGACTCCTGATCATACCTTCACTAGTAAAGAAATGCTGCCTGTGTATGTGTGTACACACATTAAGAGAGAGACAACGATAAATGAGGATTAGTAGATGAGATAAATGACACTGGTTACTTGGGAGAGGTACTTGGTGTAGAACAGGTCAAAAAGTGTTGGCATTTTGGTATTATCTACATGCAATGTTTGCATATATTTGGAGAGACATTGATCTACTGAATATCTACAGTGAATAATTCTTCAAAAAGCTAAATCTAGAAGATGATACACGAAAATACATGATACTTACCACTGTGAGAATTTAGGTGCATTTCCAGAGCTCTTGCGTTTGAAAAGCTTTTGGTGCACTGTGGAAAGGGGCAGACACTGGATATCTGCTGAGCACTGTCCTCGCTCTCCTCTGACAGCTGTGGCCCCTCTCTTTGCCTCCCACTGCAGTAATACATGAGATGGGCCTGCAGGTTCCGCTCACTTCGGTACCAAATGCCACAGGATTTGCAAGGGAATATGTCCTCTACAAGCAAGTATAAGCAGGTGCAGGTTAGACACAGTTCACTTGGTCCCAACCTATTAACACAGCTAGATTAATTCCCCTCCCTTCCCCATTAAAAAATACTTATTTAACAAAATAGAAAGCAGAGAAATGGGTTTATTAAAATGTCACTTGCAGATGAGAAACTAACATGGGAGACAGTTGGTTCTTTCCAAAGGATATTTTTTTTTAAAGCTGCATAAAGAAAACTGCTAGAAGCTTTTGGTATATAATTACTTTTAAAAATTAAATGAAATTAAATGTTTGTTGGGAACATGAAATACTAATTAAGGAGCTATGTGGTATTTCCAATACATCACTACTCATTAGGTGACATCTTTTAATTTTTTTTCCTGTGTGCACAAGATTTCCAGCTCTGGGCCTTGGACTTTTTAAGTGCTAACTACAGATCATTCTGAAGAATGTGTATTTTCAGTATGCTTATACATTTATTACTGTAAAATCCTTTTGTTCTGATATCCAGGAGGCAAGACTAGACTACTTTTCCTTAAGATCCTGTCATATTGAATGTGATAACATTCTAAGCAGCATGTCTATTTCCTTGGTTCCTATTCTTATTAATTATAGAAATTGAAATTTCCTATGTATTTTTTGTCCTCTTGTTTTCAGTAAATTGTTGTGTTTCCACTTTTCATTATGCATAGAGGTTATTTACTAAAAATAAGGCAATTTTTCATTATCTCCTATCCCAAAGTGTCAGCAGTCCTCTGAGGAGAGACCATGCAGAGGTTGCACAGACTGTTTTCAACAGCAGAAGCTGAGTTTTGATCATGCATAAGAGGCTACTAATGTGAAAAGTAATAATGGATATGGTATTTTTACACAAAGTGCACAGATATTTGTGTGTTAATACCCTGTCAAAGGACACAGAACCAGTTGCGTATCCATCTCAGAAAGACAAAAGATCTATTTGACCTTTCTGAAAGATGAACCTTCCATCCTATCAGTTAGAACAAGAAGAAATCCCTGCTCTTTTGGGGCACATCTACACTAGTAAATTAACCTGTGACGGGATCCATACTTCAACACTGGAACTTGTCTATATTGCTAAGTCATGACAGCAGTCCCTTCTATTCCTTTGGCTTAAGTCAGTGAACACTCTTCCCACTCATTCATAGATTTCAGGAATTATCATAGGCATAGGACCATTCTCTGCATTTGGTGCGGACACCTCTTGACTGCTTTTGAGACTAAGAGAGGATAAAATTATGAGTAACTCCAGACTGTGGCAGCTGACCTCAGGATCAGGCAATTGCAGTCAATATCAAAACACATCTTGATCAACATGAAAACTCCCCCTGACTTCAGAATGCAAAGAGCTGCTAGAGACTGTAATTAACATAGTTTTGAAGAATAGCTGGCTGCTCTGAAAACATGGCATGTGTAGCTGATGATGTAATTCATTACCATCCATGACAATTTATGTTTAATTTCAAATATTGATGTGTATAGGACAACTGCTCTGTTTCACTTCCTTTGGGTGAACAAAGTTGAAGACTCCAACCCATTGACATGGATGAGTCTTTTATTTGCTAAATATTTACAAATGCAGCCAAAATTTACATTGCTTAGTTTGCTTCTCTGATTGCAATGCTAATGCTTGTCTATTTTTCTGATCATGAATTTGCAAAAAATATTTATACCACTACCAATTTCTATTTTTCCCTTTGCCACTGAATAATTGCACACGGATTTCAGACAGAAACACTTAATCGAGCAGTTAGTATTCCAACATACACCACTATTAAAACATTAGTGATACAGCTTGCATCATTTGAAATGTCCAGCTCGCTTTAAAAGGTGACATTTCAACATTTGGTTTTGCCCTCAAATGGTTTAAAAATTTGAACTGTTGGTGTTTCCACAGAAAAGAAAGTCCAAAAGTACTAATAGGAAATTCTGATATGGGCAACTTGTCCTATTTGAGTTCATTTGACTGCATTCCATCACAGAATTGAACTTTATGATTATCTTAATGAATTTGACTTCCAGCCATCTTTATTTCCTATGGGTTAGATGGCCTGGACAGTCTGTAGTGCAGTTATGCACAGTGAATATGTGACTCCCATTATATCCCAAGCATAGAAAATGCATTTGAGGAGTTTTGCATGGTGAGAGGATGGATTTTCAGGGAGAACAATATATAGGGATGGAATCTGAAACTACTACTACTCTAAGGCGGTGCAAAACAGATAAAGGCTACTTGAAGCTAAGGTTTTAATTACTTAAAACCAAAATATTGGAATTTATTTCAATGGATACTTTAATATAATGAAACATTCAGCCTCAAGCTGAGGGAGTCAAAGATTATATTCTAAGTTTGTTTTTAGCAAGTGTTAGGAAACATAAAAAATCCCCCAAACAAGCTACAAAACCATTTTTTTTTTCCAGAGATATAGGAAAAGAATGTTTAAGAGATGGTTCAGTATAAATCTAGAGGTTCATTCAGCTTGTTGCTCAACTTCTAGTTCAAGACTTTAATGAAGAAACTGAATTTTACTAACTCAACAATGAAACAGTGAAAATAGCCCCTCATGATCAGAGGCAGAGTTGGGACTGATATGGAAAGTTCTGAGCAGTAAGACTTGCTATTTTAGCATTTTCCTTGAGTCAAGAACACAGAAGTTACTCTGAGTTGCTGCTAAACATGTATAGCCAGAGCTGATGCACCATAAACTTAAAAGACTCCTCTTAGTAATGTTCAGTGGCTTTCCAGGGCTCTGCAAAAGTCAGTGCTGACAGAAAAGATGTTTCCAGAAATGTGATATCATAGAAATCTGACTACTTTGCCAAAGCCCAGAGTTGGCCTCGTAGATTTACAAGAATATTACCTCAGCTGAAACAAGCAGTGCCCTTTAGGTAAGGCAACCCACTGTAGCAGCTCCCTTTCTGCTTTTCAGCATTCCTTCCTTTCCCTGATGGCTATAAACAGGCCTCCCCCAACAGTGGTAACTTTAGTTAGTGGTGTGTTAGGTGCTTCTGACACCTTATTTTGGAAAGATCCTAATTGTTGGTTCTGTGAGCAGGTATGTCAGCTCACAGCTGCCCCACTGGTGGGGTAGAAATGAATGTGCTTAGCTAAAAGGCATGAGGTTGCTCCAACTCACTCTTGGAAGAGAAGACTTGGATGATAAGGGCATTTGAAATTTTATCTTTAAAAACAGGCTAACATTATTTATGTAGCTATCAAAATTGCTTACCAGAAAATAAGCAATTAAAAAGGAAAAATAAACTGAAAGGAAAACATGGAATGAAATGTGTTACCAGGGATGTTTTAAGTAGCCCTGTGTGAAGAGCTTGAAGATGTTATGACTGTTTCAGGCTCAGTATTATTAGGTGGGAGTCTGAGTGGCAGATCATGTGGTTGCATGTACAGATGCACTGTACTACTACTGTGTTCAGTAGTTCACTATATATAATTATAATACTTAGAAACCATAAGAAGCACGAGGAAGTGCTTCAGCATGGGGTCTAAATGGACAGACTTGCAAAGTGCTGAGAGCTAAGAATGTGCAATCTAGTGATGACTAAGTGGTGAGGATCATGGCAATGGCCAATACATTTGAAAAGTATAAAATACTTTTATATATAAAAGTACATAAAATAAAAATAAAATAGTATATAAAATACTATATACTTAGAAAGGGGGATGAGGAACTAGGGCTGTATAAAGGTAAACAGCAGGTAAACTTTTGCATTAAAAATGTAAACTTTAATTTGAGCTGAATTGTCCCAGTACAGGAACACTCATGTCCCTCCTTTCTAAAGACAGCACTTGAATGCATACTGCATTTTATCCATGATAGAGCCCATTGATGACCAGAAGATGTAAAAACATTCTTGGTTCACCACATTGAGTGGAGATGCTACAATAAATCAGGGCTACTGTAAGGCATGATTTCTGCTGCATTTTGAAACAGTCACTGAAAGGATGTGTTTCTTTTCTTTTTCAGAGTATCACGAATTATTTCCAGAAACTGCAGTGGTAAGCAACAAGCTTACTTGAGCAGCAGAGACTGGACTTTGAGAGCTAGGCGACTTATCTCATCTACTTTTTTAACAGTTTCTAATTCAATTGCCTCTGGGAACAGATCACAGAACCTCCACAGGAGGGCAGGTACTCTGGGTGAGGCTCTTGTCAGACTGCTCTTCCTGCTCTTTTTATCTGAGATGATGGAGGAACAAAAGCACGCTTTGAGCTGTGGTGTGGTTTCTGCGGTCATGAATTCACCATTGCTGCATTAGCTTTTACATGTGCCTTAGAGTACAGTTGTTTTAAAAATCCGCCAGAGAATAGAGTTCCTCACTTACTGTTTACAATAGCTGTAGGCAAAATAGATGCCATGGCAGCTTGCTGCGGGAGCAGCTGTATGGAGTCCAGCAGGCGGGCGGGGTACATGCCTTCTGTCAGAGTCATCTGACTGGCAGCTTGCAGCCTTGAGTCAAAATCCACTACAAAGGCAACCAGCTCTTCACCCTCTGAGATGGCCTTGGTCGTGGTACACCAAAGCTGCCCTCCTGCAGGAAACAAAAAGCAGAAAGATTTAATTGACAATATAAAATTCCAGAATTTACAGCATGAGTACTGTCTTCACAGTTCTCATTTTCTTAAAATTTCCGTGGCTTATTTAAGGTAAAGAGGCATACAGTTTTTACTTTTCCTGTCTTCCTTCTACCAACATAGGAATTTTCATGTATAAGAAAAACAATTTGGGGACCGTTTTCCTAACTATTTGCAGCATGAGAAATTATTTTAATTTTTCATTTTGTCTCCCAGAAAGCCAGCATTATGAAAATCAAGATATAGGTGAAAATAACTTATGCAGCACTTCTCTCATTATCATTTTTACCAAAGTTCCTGTAAATTTTTTCTTAACTCCAAGCTTGTTTTATTTTGAATAGCAAATCACAGCTCAGTAAAACCAAACAGCTGCAAGAAAGAAATCAGATTTCCTCTTAAGGGCGTTCTTCCCCTCCCTTATGTTTGTCACCCTCTTTCTCTAAAAAATCTTCCCTTATGTAATATTCTTCGTAACATGACTGCTTTATCTCTGCTTACACTGACTGAACTTCCTGAAAAGAAGATATGCCAAAGATCTGTTTCATAAAGGCTTATTCAAATAAAGGTTTGTTTAAAAGGGGGGGGAAAGGAGGGGAAGTGGAAGAACTTTCATCAAACAGTAAGATACACTATAGCTCTGTGCTGCAAATGTCACGTGTAGTGCATTAAAAAGAAAATTAACTATGCGAGTACATCTACTAATGTATTTGAATGAGATAGTGAATGCTCATTTATTTAACATGTTTAGACAGGCAAAGCACTTATATTGTGTTATCTACACTCTCAGGCCTAGATACATATCCAATACAGTTATGCCTGAAATAATGTTGCATACTTTATATGTTATAAAGCTTTTTTTTTCCTCAGGTTTTGTATATATAGAGAAAGCTATATGTTGCATTCATTAGGCAAGCAAAAACTGTACTCGTTTTGATAAGTAATATTGCTGTGTTTATCTTTCGGCATAACTGCCTTTTCAACTGCACTTCATTTTTTCCCTTCAACGAGATTATAGTTTTAAAACAACTTGTTGCAAAAATCTGGTAGAGGAGATAACAACAGTGTATGATATGCCACAGCTAAATGGAAGAATTAGGACATTGTTTTAGAGAAATCTTGGACAATTAATTAAACCAGTCTATTAGCTTTCAAAGATGAGCAAACAAAAAAGCATCAGTGACAGTGTATTTCAGTGGCAAAATACGCTAAGCTTCCAGACCTCAAAGTGGTGTAGGAGTTTCAAAGCAGAAAAGTGTCTTTGTATTCACCCTTCCGTAATACAGCAGTTGAAGGTACTACAAAGTTTACAAACAATTTACTGTGAGGGGACCAAAGCACACCAAGATTTACTGGTCTCCAAGATTACAACATTAAATGGTGCAAATTTGAATAATTTCCTCTAGAGAATAAGGGGATGAAAAATGAAGACAGCACCAAGAATTTGTACAAATGCTGAATCCTAACACCTGAGCAGGGATTCAAAAAAATTTGAAGAGCACAATCTGACGACATATTGCCTGATATAACTAGTAAATACACAGAAGCCTTCAGAGCTAAACTGGGAGAAAACCTCTTCCAGAGAGAAACAGGCTAAATTCCTGAAGTGTGCTTAACTAGTCTTGTAGATGAAAATACATGGAACACACACTGCAATTTGAGAACCTGAAATTGAGTACTTTTGACAAAAACATCACACAGTTACTTTCCATTATTAACATGCACTTCTATCTTATTTTTATACAGAAGGCGTAATAATCAACCAACATGTTTTAGTATATTTTAATACAGAATAAGAGCTCTTTCTAGACTTTATTATTCACTGGATCTCTTAATAAAAATGAGTCACTGCAGAATAACCAACTGAGACTTTTTCTATCCCAGCAAACATCTTGTGTACCCTAGGGCGGGGGGGAGAAACAAGTGATTACTGTGTCTCCAGCTGCACTTGGTCTGGATCAGCTAAAAGGCTGAGTCAGGCTCCTGGTGTTGGAGCTCCTCAGGGCGTTGACTCATGTCCAGCAGCAGATTAAACTCGGACAGCTGAAGGGAGCAGTGACCCCGGCTGCCTGCTCCACCCAGCTCCTGCAAACTGTCACACCTACGGCAGGCACAGCCTGGTGGGATGTGTGACAGCTTTGGAAGCACAACAGTCTCTAGTTTGGCTTAATAAAGAAAATCAGAATTAGGGAAGTTAAATCCATTCCTGCATATGAATATAAACCTTCAGTTCAGCAGGATTCAGGTCCAAGAAGGACATTGTTATTTTGTTTTCTCTCATCCCAGTCTACAGAAAATGAGGCATTTAAGTAATCATGACATACACATCCATGTCTTCATCAGAATATGATATTGTGTTAAGTTAAATCCATAGATGAACTCCCAAAAGATGCATTCTTCCAGCTATTGGAAATGCAGCTCAGCACCTTTACCGCAACAGTCACTCATTGGGACAGGACATGGTGCAGTCCCCACTTGTCCCCTTCTATGCTTGCCTGCACAGAGTAAGGCAAGAGTTGCTGTTTTGAAAGACGCAAACGATTTTATTCCCCTTAATGCAGTGAATGCAAACATGCTGACCTTCATGCACAGCAGGAAGACTGTGGAAGAGAAGTCTTCTTGAGACTTCTACTGTACAGTCAAGCAAAGAGCACAAGTCAGTCAAGAGTGACAGAAAAAGTACTGTCAAGTGCAGAGAACCCGACAGAGGCTTCCAAATTTATTAGGAAGTTCCAATCGTGACTATCATATGAATTACTACCCTGTCTAGACACCTCTGGCAGGGATAAGGGCTTCTTTACAGGTGGCAGCTAAAAATCAGGAAATAATTTCTTCCCACAAACATTTCTTCAGGCTAGGACACAATTGACATATAGACAGCAGTCTCTTAGGAGCACAACAGCTTTTCATTAAGCACAGAGTAGAGTTAACAACAGGCTTTCAAAGGGATAACACAGAAGCCATAGCCAAGAACGAGTGGCAATTAGAAGGAGATAGGAAGATGTTTGCATGAAATATTTGCAAAGGCATGAAGATTTCATAAAGAAATGTGAAGGACTATTACTTATATGAGATGAAGTTCTGATTAAGCTGGCTAGATTTTTTTTAACCAACTGTTCCTCTTCTCAGAAATAACTTACAGGAGTGAAATTGTTCTACAAAGCTTTACCAGGCAAGGTTTCACAGTCCTAAGATGACACAGGCATCAGAGAAACAGAAAGGATGAACAGATGTTTTAACAGGGATGAGTGCCTCTGAAATTATCATGGTTATATAATTTGATCAGAAAGCAGTGGTAGATTTTGGGCCTCTTCTTGTCCATAATGAATACGTTGGTCACCCATTCTGCCATAGCAGAGACAAGATTCTTAGGCGCAAGAAGTATGACATTGATTATGTGGATGACAACGATAATATTTATTGCTCACGCACAGTCTAAACATTGTCAATGAAGTATATAATACAAGCAAGTCTAAAGGATTATAATATAAACAGGTTCAGCTAGAAACATACAGGCTTACAGTCTTTGGCCTTACCGAATGCAAAGCAAAAAAGAATCCATTCTGCTGCTACAGGATTTTATCTCCATATGTTTTTTACTCACCCAATTCTAGACGGAGTGCTCCCTATCTTCGGGCTGGACGTACCCTGCAGGAGCTCCTGACAGGGGCGGGGGAAGGAGGCCAGGAACCCGTATGGAAACTGCCTGCAGCCTTGGGAGAGCGGTTTGCCCAGGTGGCCCAGTCTCCAGCAGCACTATATACCCTTTTTCAGGCTGATGTGTACTAAAGTCAATCGCAACCATCACAGCTCCCCCATCTCTGGAATGCGTTCATTATGCGAACAGTCCAGACAGTTCCTCCTGCAATTCCCACCCAGCATTCTTATCTTAGGGCAATTCCCACCTGGTCTTGTTATCTTTGGACAAATCTTATTGCCAGTCAGAGACAATAGCAAGGAAAAGCGTGTGTGCCTCGTGCAGAGGATGCACGGGAAGTTTCGAGCATCCTCGGACTCTATTTCCTCACCATCACAACCACGTACACTGAAAGGGGTCTTACGGGTTTTATCTGGTGAAGTAGTAATAAAAGTCTTACTCTTGTGCCAGTGCGGAAAGGAAGATTTTAGATCAGCAACAGGCTTTGTAACATTGGGAGGCTGTTTTCTCGAAAAGGGTAATTATGGTTCTGTGAAATCGAAGATAAGCATCTTGAGCATGTAACGAATTGTTTTATATCTATGGTTAAATCAAACAAATTTATGTGACATATAACACACACATGTCAAGCAGAAGAAAATAATAAAAACGTCTGTAAACACTGTGTATTTATTTGAACTCTTATTGTTCAGAATTCAAGGAATTAAAAGTGCTCATTTGTTTAATCATCAGAAGACAGGAAAGCTAAAGAATATCATGGTGTGCAAACTAGAGAAAAAAATTACACTCCCGTTGCATTGGCATGAGTTCTTTACCAAAAGACATCAGGCACTGAAACAATTATCTGATACCTTCAGAACATCCACCAAAGGGGAAGGTTATTTCAGGGTTCTCTTTTTTGTCTGCATCTTTCACTGCAAATATTTCTGCTGCTTTAAAAAAACACCAACACCCTTAATTCCAAAACGATAAAACCCAACCCAAACCAAAAACTTTCTATGAAAATGAAAGAGTAAGGTCCTGATGTCCCTGAAAAACTGTGGACTTACTGTTCTTTGTAATGTTTATGATCAAGATTCTTGTGCAAACAGATCTGGTTCCTAACAGGAAGCTTATAAATCATACTCATAATTGCTGTCAAAACTGCAGTGGAGTGTACTGCAAGTTTCGATAATAAAGAATAGAGTCACAGTTCAAACTTGATTACATTTTGGAAATTCATGGTGCTCTTACAAGAATCAGTGGTCTTAAATATCTTCTTCTCCTGCCAAATTTTTCACTTGCACTTTTTATTATTTATGAAATCAGTGTCTGCACAATGTCATGCAGACCTCTGCTGATAAACTCTAATTAAGATTAAGACAAGCCTTTTGGAAAGGATCCCATCATTAGCAAACATGATAAACACAAAAATACTCCCTACTTGTCAACCAGGAGCAATTCAGTAACCTAACAGTATTATCTGTTGCTAGGCTACAGGGCTGACAAAGCTTCAATTATATTGTATGGCCATACCTATAGAAAACTGTATAGGAAAATGTATCTCATATAAAAGCATTTAACTTCACCCATGCTATCTGTAATTCACGGCTTCCCTCAATGGCAAAAAATCAGGTTAATAATTACATAGCATGCTGAAAAAATCTCAGTGATGTGTCATGTTTGCACAGTTTTTTCTAATTTATCTCTACGACTGATAGACATTTGCTTTGTAAAAATAATAAAATGCAAGCAATGGGATGCTGTAAACCAGAAGCATAACTACATCTGGACTCATCAAGATATGGAATCACACTTAGTATAAAAAATATATAGTAAATTGAACCAATTAAATCATACTTAGATGCAGTAATACACTATCTTCTCTATTCAGAATAAGGAGTAAAATGGTGATAGATATGCACGCTAATTCAAAACTTTATTTTATGTAGGACAGACATTTAAAATAGAAAAAGAAATTTTTTTTTTCAACAGCCCTTCCTTTTTTTCTTCTACATTGGAAACATTTTTTAAACAAAGGGACCTCTAGTATTCTATTTGAAACAAGGAATTTACTCAGAAAATTTAACTAAATGGCCCTTCACTCATTTTGATCCTCAAAACCCTAGAACCCTATACCACTTTCAGAGAAAACACAGAATCCTGTACAGTGAGCCTTGTGATGGTGGGCTGCTGCTGGGTTTTTTTTTTGGTTTTTTTTTTTCCCTCCACTTATGTTTTGCAGGTCTAAAGGAATGATAATTTGGAATCTGTGGATCACAGTCTGAAAAGAGATTATGTATGAGGTCAGACTCACCTAACTCTATCAGGAAAAAGAGTTTCAAAATGGATGAAACCTTTAAGCCTCTTGATTTATATTGTTGCTTTTAGGAAAAGTATCTTAAGAGAGCAAGTAACTCAAACCAGCATTTCTACTGAGTACATGGAATTTCATGGATTGAGAAGCATAATGACATATATGCACATATTTAAAAGCAAATTCCAGTTTCTCTGTCTTTAGTATCAGTTGATTTTCCTAGCTAAACTATCTGAGTCTTGTTTTTTTGACCCAGAAATGCCACACACCTTTCACAGAAGTTTAGGAAATCAATAGGAATTTCTATTAAAAGCAGCTTTCAATGCCAGTTAATTCCGAAGTATTACTTTTGTGTAGTAAAATTTGAGCTTACTGGACTTGATTGCATTGCTGCAACAACATAATAGCCCATTTCCTGTACACACATCTTTTTGCAAGAAGGGTCAAAAGACTATCAGAATTTATTTAAACAACAGACTGTTGCTCTTAGCAACTTCCAGGCACCATCAACTGAATTAAGCCTTCCTCTCCCAATAAAACATTCCAACTTGCAAAAAATTGTGCTTTTCAGTAATGGTAATGTGGGTTGGAGCTAATTTATTTTCATTCCTCCTTTGTTCCACAGGTTAAGCATTTATGGAAAAATTGCACATCACAATAGGATGGGATCTTCATATTTGGGTTCTTTCTGCTTCTCACCCAAGGGGTTGTGACGACTCAGCATATTGAATGCCATTTCTGTACAGCACAAGTTATTGGGCAGATCTCTAATTTTTGACATGAACAAAGTACATATATCTATATGTGGACACATTGTTTAATAAAAAAATTATAATTCATTCAAATCCAATACTGTTGAAATTTTTGACAGTAGAGTGGTACAAGGAACAGAACTTATAAATTATGTGTGCCCCTTCTTTGAAAAATGCTTTGGAGGTTTCTTTGTGCATTGGCAAATACAGTAGGAATATGAGTTATTGTGTGAATCCTCCTGCACAGCACCTGATAAAAGAATAAAGAGCTGTGACATATTCTTAAAACAATAGAGGAATTAAAGAGAAACAATGGGCCAGCTGCTTCATTAATACAATCAAAAGACAGCCCAGCACAGAGGAGTCCAGATAATTAAGCACTACTCTTTTAGACCTTTTTTCTGTAACAAAATTGCTAAAAATTTATTAACTACTTCATAGTTGTTAGATAGATCTATGTACTTGTTTATTTGGGTTGATTAATGCCTTTTCAGTATTCTACAACATGCCAACTCATGGTTCATACAAGTTTTTGAATAAAATAATGTAGGAATATGTGATACGGATCTGTGGTATATACAGCAATAAATCAAAGGCATTTTGTGAACAGTCTTTCCACTTGCTAAATAATTCTTAGCATTTTTCACATGCGTACACAAAATATGTACTCTGCACAGCATTTTTGCTATTAATGCACTTTAATGTTGGGGTTCCAATCGTTTCTCTGTGAAGTGTCTCAAAAATCACCCCTGCAAATTCATACTACTCAAACTCTCACCAAAACCAGCTTTAATGCTACATTATTGAGATGATTTCCTAGCTTCTTCTATAATTTTCCATTGTTTACTGATCAAAGGAGATTGCCAAAAGATATTTGACCTTTAATTTTAACTACCCACTGCATATTATAAGCCTGCAATAAATGGAAAATCTATCATCTTGTAGAAAATTAGACCAATATAGGGGACAAACCAGTTCTGTTGCGACTTTCACTATTACCTTTGTGTTCACCATAGAATATGAAGCCTTCTCAATTTTTGGCTCACTGAACAAAAGGCAAAATGAAGAAACTGCAGTGATATTTTCCAGAAGCAATACAACAGAAAAATACTCAGCTTAATGGCACTAGCCAAATTAAACCCCTGTATTTAGAGATATAAGCTCTCTGACCAGAAACAGGGAAGAAAATACTCCTTAGGAATATAGCTCTTGCTCCTTCATGTGAGTCAACCTGAGCTTCGGGTCTGACTTCAGCTTAGTCATATGCTGACAGCTGACAGTGTATTCATCTGAATAGATGATTTTATGGTTAAAACTGTCAGGCATTATATAGCTGATAAAGAGGAAAAGAAAAATATGAAAAGAACTCTCCAGTCCTAGGGGAGAGAACTCCTAAACCTGGCATCTCAGTATGAGTGTCAGGGGTTGGTCTTTCCCTTGCTGCAGTACAACTATTACTAACATCACATCTTATGGCAGCAACTCTCAAATTCACACTGCAAAAAACCTTCCTCAGCTGAACCCCAAATAAAGCACAGTGTTTCTGAAGAGTAAGGAGTGCAAGGAACAGATTTTGACCTCTTGTTTTTAACACTGTTGTATGCCTGCATTTTGTTAGTTTGAGGATATTTATGTGTTTCCTCCAATTAAATGTCTGCACGTAACACTCAACAGAGTTCTAATAGGTAAAGAGGCAAAATAGATCAGTGCTCCGAAAATATTCACAGGAAAATAATGTGGTAATTTTATTTGCCATTTTCCCCCCTGATAGAGCTGTCACAGCTTATTTACCACAGGGGGAGACAGTTAAACCCATATCCTTAGAAGTTCTATGCATTTAAGAGGCTTATATATCTCTTCTGGGACCCTCGTTCAAATCCTGGGCTAATCAGAATGAATACATATCTTTCTATTAGATGGCTCTAAAAAGTCTTAGGTGATATCAGCTCCTGGTGGACGACAGTCCAGAGCGTAAAACTATTAAATGTTTGGCACAAATGGCAATACTTATGAAATGAAGCTGAAAACTGTGATATCCTCCCACATCACATGAAGTTAAGTCTGCTGCTCAGAGGTTGAAATTAAAGCCTGCCACAAATGCTAAACCTGTTCTATTTCCTTAATTCAGCATAAACTCAAACAAGGAAGTTGAAGAAGCTCTTTCCCAAGTTTAGTGATTTCTTCCCTCTTTTCCCCTCCTCTTTTCTTTGTAAATTCTACTGTTTTGAATTGAGTGCTACACCTTTTTTTACATTTGAATTAGGTCTCACTGGGGTGTTATTTTAGAATTTACAAACCTTTCAGAGAGAAAATGATAAACAGCTTGAAAAAACCCGATAAACCCTTGCTGCCATTGCCCAAGTTGCATTCCCACCACCTCTGCAAAGGAGCTAGAACTTACTGCCAGAGCACACTCATCTCTCCCTTTTTACAGGACCACTGAATGGGCACTCTCCACAGAGCTTCCCAGGAGACATTCCCAGGTGACGCCCACTGCTCTCCCCAGCTTTTGTGGATGCACCAGGTTTCACAGAAAGAGAAAATGCACCACTGAAACCAACTACTCTGAAGCAGGGCTTTGGACACACACATTCCCACAATCCCTGCTTCCATAACAGCACAGCTGTAAGGTGACCTTTTGTAGCCGTACAAACACAATCATGCCTGTGGATTGTCTTTTCAGAGTTATTTTGTGAGGCTGGAGTGTATGAAAAAAGGAGGTGATTAAATGAGACAATAGATATGCTTTAATGGCACCTCTTTCTTGCAGGAAAAGCAGAGTACACTTCATCTTATCAATGGATTTTCTACTGTCTTGCACCTGCTACTGTAGGGCTCATTTCTTGCCCCTGGGCAAATGCAGAGTGAATGGCAAAGGCACCTGAGCAGAAGGAAGGATTATATAGAAGAAGCTGTAGTGATAGGTTGTATTTGTACAGGAAAGCAACACAATATATATGAGAAGAAATAGGGAAGTTTTAGAATGGTAAAATTAAAGTAAGAAACATTGGTTATGAGATCTGCCTGCTTATTCAATACTGGGGTCATGCTCCAGAAAAGGCTCACGGCTTTGTGAGAAACAAAAGCCAGCTTTTATAATGAACAGAAGCTGGAGCATTTCGTTATGTGCACTGTAACCCAGAGAAAACAGTTGCTATTATCGTGAGTTATCTCGGACCTTTACTCGTGTTAACTTTCAGCTCACAGGCTGAAGTTCAGGAACTGAAGTTCACCTCAGCTGTAACAACCATGGAAGAAAAGTGGCATTTCCTGATTCCAAAAAGTCTTGCTCCTACTTAAGCCATTTACACTGGCTGCAGTGGAAACAAGACTCTGTGACAAATCTGTTCTCTCTTACTAAACAAGAAACTAAATAAAAGTAGATTTGCATGTTTAGTATGTTCTAAAACGTAAACACCATAGAAGCTATAATAAGCATCTAACTCAGACTTCTCTATTTAAAAAAGTACTTCATTATAAAAACCCACCACTACCCACACACAAAACTCCATACCAATACCCCAGATTTCCTCAAAAGGAGTTAAATCCCAGTTCTGCCTTTTAAAGTAGAAGCTAGAAGTAAATTGACTGAAAACTCTCAGTGATCAAAAGCATTTCCACCTTCCAAGCTATACATGGTGTCCAAGGTAAACAAGAATTGTAAGCTACCACCAGTCTCCCAGTTAGTTCATCTAGTAAGAAGATGTTAACAGCAGAAAGCAAAGACTGAGCTACTTCTGGTTACAATGGAACTTAAAAAAAAATAATAATGAGCAAATTGTTAAGATTCTGGCTGTACACACTAACACAGGTTAACAGTTGAGGAGGATTCTGCACTTGATGACTTCTTCCAAAACAGGCTTAATAAAAAATGCCAGTTTACTGAGCATCATACAGGTGCATAGGAGCTACCATTGTGTCTGCTTGGTCAGCATGATTTCTAAATGGCCAGGAAAAAAGTGACTGTATACCCAAAGGCAAGCTGTCAAAATTCAGTTTGCAGCTGATAAACTGATTACAAAGCTGCTTAAGACTTTGCTTGTAAACAAAAGCATTTATCAACTAATAATTTGCAATAAACTGATGTAACTCCCAGCTGAGCCCCAAACTGTAATTGTCTTTACCATCTGCCTATTAAAATACCATTCTTCATCACCAAGCAGGAGCAGAAGGGAGAGAATCTCCAACAACTATATAACTTGCATGCTTATAAATAATCTGTGAGCATTTCACACATTCATTATGATTGCCAGGTTTTGTATACTTCATTTTCTCTTTTTGAGAAGCAAAGAGGTGCAGTAAAGTGGCAGAAAAGAAATTAATAAATATAGCCTGGTGCAAGAAAAAATTATGTAAATTCATCATACTCTGCAGTTTCCTAATTTTTTTCTCTTTTTGCTACTCCATAGGAATATCATGATGGAAGCCCCCTCAAGCACAACTTTACAGATTAAACTCTCAATTTCTTTTCAACTTGTCAGTTTTCATTACCTTTCTTTCTTATGTATTCAGTTCTTACAGCTGCTTCAATGGGAAGCCAGTTAAAGCATACTGGCTCCCTAGGGGGAGTCTGCCAGGGTCTGAGGCATTCTGCAGGCTCCCTGGACTTCTACAGGTCACCCTTAAGAGTATTTTGCCTATCTTGTTGAGAGGATGTCTGAAAATTAAGTGAATTTACATGCTTTTATTTTCTAACTACTGACAGCCTTAGTCCTGAGAAAGGAGGTAGTGTTTAGAAAAAGTTCAAAATTAACAAATACAGATGCTCTACAGCTGATACATCCCAAGGGAAGAATCACTTTGTTCACTGTCTAAAATATTCAAGTATGAAGGGAGAAAACAGAATTTATACCGCACAGAGAACAGCAGCCCCTCAAGATGTGTCTGCATGAAAAATTGAATTTAACAGAGAATTGCACTATGATTTAGTGCAATGCACTTGACCAAATATTTCTGCAATCTGCACTCTCAGCCACCCACTGGTCTGAGTGCAAGGCTGTGACCAGAGACCAATGATCAGCTTACCTCTCCAGAAATAACTGTACAAAATGCACAGATGTTTTAAATGCAACTTGATTCCTCACTGGCTCTCCAGATTCACACCAGAATGATCTACTTAGCTGAAGTGAGGCTTTTTATGTGTATGAAAAACATGTCATCACTGGGAGGAAGCCAGGCATCTAAAAGCAAAAGAGGAAGGTTCCTCCTGCCAATTGCATTGAAATGCATGAAATTAAAGGACAGTCCTGTCACCCATGCTCACAGAAGCAGTCTCATTTCCCCCACTGATAATCCTTGCCTACCTCACAGCGCCTTTGTCTGACCCAGTGTTGCCTTCATCACCCCACTCTCTAGAACTGCAAAAAGAAATCAAACTACCTTTGGGTTTGATTGGGACCTATGGACTTTGCTGTTAAGATACATTCCACTCAAGACAATTATGCTTGTAAACTAAGGTAATTTTACGTGTAGATAAATACATGCACTTTTGAATACACTGGCTGAACCAGGACATCATACCTCAGTTTCTATCCACAGTACTGGGACAGAACCTGAATGGCGTGAAACAGAGGGGAAAGTGAAAAACTGTATATGGAATTTCTTTTTTAATTTTGTACAGAAAAATTTTTGTTGAACACTAAAACATAGTGATGAAAACCATCTTTCAAACCTCTGTTGTTCAAACTCATCAAATAAAGTATTTAATCATGGAATGCCTTGGGCTGGAAGGGACCTTAAAGATCATCTAGTTCCAGTCCCCTGCCATAGGCCAGAATGCTCAGAGTCCCACCCAGCCTGGCCTTGAGTGTTTCCAGGGATGGGGCATCCACAATGTGTCTGGGCAGCATGTGCCAATGCCTCACCGCCCTCACAGTGAAGAATTACAAATGTTAAGTAACTTGGTCAGCTGAGATCCTCAGCATGATCACGCTGAGCTAAGCCATAAAGTTAGAAGAGTCACCGTTTCAAAAAGACTTGTGCAACACTTACTTTTTTTAAAACGGTAGGGGGAAAAAGAGAAAATATCGGAAACCGCGAAGCTGGAGTTAAAAATTTCTTTCGGTTAGCACGCAAAGTTGTGCGAGCTCTCCAGGAGCGCCTGCCGCGCCGCCCGCGGCCCGCAGGTGTCGCTGTGGCGCCGCGGGCGGGCCCCGTTATTTATTTAATTTTCCACAAGGCTGCACATGGCCCCGGCGCTGATAACGCCGCGGGGCTGATTAAACCCCGCTCCCACACCCGCGCCGGCCTGCTCCTGTCACGACAGAGAGCGCGGCTGTCGCTCCCGTGGCGGAGATGTGTCCCCTCACGGGAGGGCGCACCGACGGTAGCCAGGTGATATTTTAAATGAACTGCAGGATTGACGCTCAAAGCGAACAATATCGATTACAACGCTGTCTGCTCACTTCGGGAGCTCTTTAGGGAGTGCTTCCCTTCTCCCGGGCAGCACCCCTCCCTGCTCCGGAAATAGCCCCAGTGGGGCACGGCCCTGCGCCCCCGCCCCGCGGCTGGGCTCCCTGTGCCCCTCCACTCCCACCAAAACTTTGGGGACAAGGAACCCAGGCTGTGCTGGCACAACCGCACGAAGGTGGCTGTTGCCACCTCCGCAGCCGGGCAGGCTGCTGTGGATGCCGAAGCCCTCGGGAGGGTCGGTTTTTGAGCACGCCGAAGCTGCGACACAGCTGTGTCACCCGCTCCTCTGGCCTGGCACCCCAGATGTGCAGCCAGAGGGCAAAGGCAGCACAGGGAGATGTCTCTCTGCCCCTGCCTATAAGGTGTTCATGGAAATCACCTGTGCTCGCCTACAACCACACAGGTACTTATTTCTACCTAAATCACTCCCCTGCAAAACTGGAGAGTGAAAAGATGCAGCCAGGGCTGGAAACAATCCAACATCAGCCACTTCATAATATTTCTGTTGCTGAGCAAAAACAGCATTCCAGGGTGCGTGACTCCCATGGAAACACGTGGGAATCCTGATGTTAAAAGTTTGTGGAAACCTTTGAACACTTATCTCTGTCTCATGAGAGTAATGAAGAAATTTGATGTCAAGCATGCAGTGATCCCTGAAGAACTATCTGGCTTTTGGAGGAGAAGGGATTACACACCGAGGTGAAATTCTGCTAGCCCCGTAGTGCTGGCATGAACCCCTGTGTCCTGGCTGGCCCCTTAGAACTGCACAAAATCTTAAGAGGAATGGTATGAGGCTACTCTTAAGTAAAGGGGTCACAGAGATTAAAGAAAAGTTCTATTAAATGTTTGGGATGCTCCCGGGAATAGAAATTTTTACGAAGCAGAATGAAAGAACTGGCAGCAATTACCTATCAAGCCTCGGCGTCTGCTTGGAAATCTACCCTGCTGATAAGGCTGTTCTCAGGGCCACCCCTCCCCACTCCCCCGATGAACCCATCGCTGCACTTCCCTGGCCAGTCCTATTGGACACTAAATGTTATCTACTACCTCTCTTCCTTTTTAACCAGGACAAAGTATAATGAACAACTTGGAATCTCTCTGGGGTATGGGAACGGAATGCAATCTGGCACCATGGAAAAATGTAGTTCATCATTGCCTAACCTACATATGACTGAGACCCAAACACAGTCTCTTGAACGCTAGCCAGTTTACAAGCAGTGAACCTCACAATATCCTCAACCTGCTGGAGATGCTTCACTGTCTCATATCTTTTTGTTTTGCTAAAAGTTAGCACTCACATGGACAGCCATCTGCATCTATAACTCAGAATCACTAAAATGCTCCATTACTCTCTCCCTTAATGTGTTTCTTCTTGGTTCTGAGCAGATGATCCTCTACTATCCTATCTCAAAAAATGTGTCCTCATACTTCTTTATTAAGACACCGGAAAAATCAATGCTCTCTATGCCCTGGAAGTGGAAACAGGATTTAGTGTCTATCTTCATAATGGAAAATATTGCCCATGTGTAGGAGAGACAGTTTAGACCCTTTTCCCCAGTCCATGGAAATACTGCTTGATATAACAATATAAAATGCCTTTCACTGCAGCTTCTTATTCTGTGTTTAAGTCTTTTTAGCTAGGGGTTTCTCAGTTGGTAACTTCTTCCTGTTTAATTCTCTTTTTCTCATTTTCTTTCCCATCTACTTGCAGCCCTGTACTCCACCCCACATTCTCAGTTTTCATTAAATACAAACTGATAAAATAATAACTGATAATTTTCAATCTATAAGCCAGTCAGGTAACATAGACACTGTAGCACATACGTACATGTGCAACTATCTGACTTGATGGCCATTACAAGAATTCTCTCAAGCCTTCACTGTGATCAGTCTGCTCGGATGATATTCCCCTAAACAGTTATTTTTAAAGTTGGAGACTTTTTTGTACAGGTACACTGCAGCTGGTCCAAGCACACTACTTAGTGGCACTACCAGAGATGTGCAAACTGTGTGTGAGATACTGTGCCTTGCATCCTTCAGTTATCGATTCAGGATAGTTCTACACAAGTCATCTCCCTGAATCTGAATTAACATTTTCTCTCGCTGCTCATTTACCTGTTCATGGTACTATTAGCTGAATTAACTGCACAGACAGATGAAGAGTGGATAATGCTGGAGAAATGGAAATAGCTGTAACTATTTTCTTTTTTTAAAGCTTCATCTGACTGTTTTTGACAGGTCGTTCAAGACTATTCAGTTTCTTGGTCTGAAGTCCCCAATGCATAATTGCATACCTTTTAAATATTACTCAGATATCTAATCTATATCTAATAAATAGATGGAAATGGAAATTATATATAAGACAATCAAGATAATATATTTGAGTGCAAATTTAAAGAAAAGAGTTGACAGTATCAGAAAGAAGCTGCAGCATGAACAACCTATTGCCAAAGTCCTTGCAGAAGAAAGATATAAAATGAACAAACACCAATTTCTTGGGGAAAGCAAACACAGCATTTTGAGGGGAAGACAAAAGAGAGTAGAAAAGTATGAAGGATTTAACAGGTAAGAATGAGAGGCTTCAATATACTATATGATAATAAAAAGATCAACTGAGGATTTAAAATGGCATAGCTGGGCATATTTTAAGTGAGCTAAATTATCTCTCAATAGACTTTTGCAGATGCTAGAAAGGAGAATTTGAGGAGAATTTCAGGCAGCATTCACTGGGCAAAAATTAAGAAATCTACTCCTGATCTTGCTCTGACTTCTGATGTGCAATCACTCACGTATCTGTGAGAGTTTCAGATGTGTCCACTGACAGGCATATGTGCACCTGCAGAGCAGCTCTCAACTGTCCTGCTACAGGCAATGGCAAAGAGCTGCTCCAAGAGGGCTCTCAAAGCACATTTGTAAAAGCTAATTAATATAAAGAATATGAAAGCTATTACCTGAAAGAAAAAAAAAAAAAAAAACAAAAAAACAAGTCTCTTTCTGTATTCTTTCATTATTAATTATTATTAATAATTAAATAACCTTGGTTTACATATTCAAGGCACCTCCAGACAGGTTCCTGCCCCAAGGAGCTTGCCATGCAAAGGTCAGATTTCAAGAACCTTTATTTATAATAACAAGTACTTAATCTGCAAGTGGCCATCAACTATTTACATAAATAACACCATTTTGTGTCAGTCTTATGTGTAGACTTTGGCCTCCAAACTGACAGGAGATGACAAAGAAAAAACAGGAGACAAATTACAGAAATGACCTGGGTAATGGCAATGAAAATGGATAAACAGCTATGTGTGGGGTAGATTAAGCAATATGCCTGCTAGTGGGTGCAGATCCCATTAATTTCTTTGTGAGTACATGTACAATCCTTAGCTACAGCACGTTTAATTTTTAGTGGATTGATCTGTGTATCTGAAAGAGCAATGTCCAGAAATAGGCTAGGGTAGTGGATAATTCCTGGAGGCCAGCTGAAAGGTATGAGTTTTGATGAGGGATTTGAAGGAGGAGCTGCAAATACTCTCATCCGCATAATTGTCTACTTTTTCCCCAATGTAAATCATTATATTTCTTGCCCCAATTTTTTATCAAAATCATTTCCAACTTATTTCAGTCTGTCACAATAATATTTTCATATGAGGAGTGTTGTAACCTAATTCCTTCATTTGAATAATACATTCATTTTTAATTACTGCAACTTGATCTCAGATTATTCAAATAACTGTTTCATTTTTTATGCTTACCCTGACCCCAGTGTATTTATAGGCTTTTATCCTTACCTGATACCAGTGTAATGTAATTATAGATTGTATTTTAATCATCTACTATATCCTAGTGAGTTTGTTTAAATCACTCCAATCCAGAGTCTTTTATTTCTATGCCTTTTAAAATTCTACAATGGCATTCTCATTGCATAAAAGCAATATTTTTGTAGTTTACTACAATGAATGAACATTTTGCATGCATTGCTGGCCATGTTTCTAATTTAAATTTTAAAAAGTTGCCATAGAGAACTCTATGTAAAATGAAATCCTGACTTGTAAACAGGCATGGGACAGCTCATCACTTGAAATCTTTGTTCATAGCTCCTATTCCGTCTCTAACATAAGTTTACAAGAAATGCAGCAGAAAAAGAAATCAAATTCTTTATTCCGCCAAAAATAAAAGTGTACCTTGCACTAAGAATTGACAAAATATTTATCTTTTCTGCTCACAGGCACCAAATGTTTCCAAGTTATTTTACCTGTATTATAAAGAATTCCACATTGTATCCAGAAGCTAAATAGTTCAGGTGGGCAATGTCATCACCAGTCCTGGCCACATTTTGATTCCTAGGGCTACCAGTTCTCTTTAAGAAAGATTTAACTCTTGGAAGTTTTCGTATTCTGAGGTGATTCAGTTTTGCTTAGTAATAATTTAAAAAGCAATAATTATTATGTTTCTTTCCCACTCCTTAGTGCTGATTGAGTTCCCCTTTCCCTATCTTTTTTGTTGCTTCAAGATTCAAGTGTGGAACAGGGTCAGAAGTCAGATAGGTGCAGCTACTCACGTTTGCACATCTGCCTAAGAGCCAGTATCTTTCTGGCTGTCAAATCGATTTGTGCTGAGATAATTGCCACTGCTCTAGTCAAACTATGCCCTTTTTTTGAGCAGCCTTTTTTCCCTGTGATGACATCTAGCAGCAGACCTTAGAGTGTCCTTACAACATGCTCAGTTGCAGTGTATGCATTTTTCTACAGAGTGATGTAATGCCCAAAGATACTTCTGAATTAAACCTTCATCCCAGCAGTGTGCTGCAACCATCAGTACTGTTCCCAAAGTTGAGTCTGTGTCTAAAGTAGATTGCATAGGTGGAAAAATAGTCAAAAGAACAAAAAAAAGTTATCAAAGCTATTAATAAATCCCATGTTTTGTGGCCACTTACTGCCATCATGTTAGGGAAAGGGGACATTATGTGTGCTGCTAAAATTCCTGTGATTTGTGTTTTCTACATCCCTTCTTTCTCAAATGTGTAACTAATTTTTGACTTCAAGTACCTTTATCTTCTGTTTCTTTCTGTTCTCCATGTGTGTCCATCCCCTGCTGTTTCCTTTATGAAATGTCACTTTTAAATCTGATCCCTCCTAGTTTCTAGGAAATAAAGGTCTAAAAGGCATTGAAATATGATCCAGACTGATGTCTGTGGAAAGCACAGGTAAGAAATGGGCATTAGCTACTTAAAAGTACAAATAAAGTGTCATTTTTAACTCCTACCTCCTTTAACAGATTATCTCTTCTCCGTAACACTCAAGAACTGTCCAGTGTGTCACTAGTGACAAAAGAATTGCGACTAGGACCTTGAATCTCATGAACAGAAAAACTGTCTCATAATAGTAAAAAAAAGAAAAGTAAATAAGAACAGGGAATATGGGTTTATTGAATATAATCAGTGAGTAAAATGAATTACTTTGCTTTTCCAAGATCCAGACAGAGAAGCACGTTTCCCTCTGGGATTTCTACTACCATTTGGTCTAATATTCATTTTGCCTATAATAATACAAGCTTCATTAAAGTAGTAAAACAGCAATTGTCTCCTTGAGATCAAAGGACATCTGTTAAATAAAAGCAGACGGATCTCTAAAATGAAATAGTAGGAAAAGTTTGAACTAAATTTTATGGTGAATCAAAATGTAAATTGTAATTTCACAAGGAAGAGACGGAGCACAAAATTAACTTTGTAAAGACATGGAAAGTGGATATGTTGATCTTAGAAATGCCACTGATAGATAAGTATTTAGTATCTGTTCACATTTTTGACTCTAACACTTCATGATGAAAAATTATGCTGAACTAAGCACACAGGTCTTAAAGATTTACCATGAAACAAGAAACATTGCTTATCAAATAAATTATCTGACTGACCTAGCTTCTATTTAACTGCTCTTTTATTTGAAAAAAAAAAAACAAAAAGGCAAAAAAAATCCATTTGTCATCAACATCCATCCTGCAAATCTTGCGACAAAACAGTCCCTTTTAAAAAATTTGTCAAATAATACCTAATAATATTTCTAAATCTCTATTTTAACTGTTTAAGATATAGTACTGGAAAAATGGAATAGGATATCTTGTCTAGTTGCAACATGGGTTTCTCTGGATTCCTCAATGAAATTAGTGCACCTCCATTTAACCATGGTGCCTTACAGAACTTAGTGAAGAAAATACTTAAGAGAGACAGACATGCTAAAAATCAAGGCTTTTTTGAAAAAAACCCAAAAAACTCAAACAACCCAAGAATGCCTCTAAAAAAGATGGGTACTGGCCACAGCAAGAGAGAATTAGGGATGAAAACTCCTTTCCAGTGAGATATTTCCATAGCACACTGGGCAACCCTGAAAGCAGGCAGTGCCAGCCAGCAGACTGGGCCAGCTCTGGGCAGTGAATGAGCTCTTTATGCACATATTCTAACATCCTCCTCACATTCCTTAGAGAAAAATGGTGGCAAAAGTAGCAATGGGAATGTATACTCTTGCAGGTTTTATTTCCTTCTGCAAAAGGCACAGGGTAGAGTCATGAAGTTCAATTTCAATTTGCCACTGCAAAAGTAAGCCAATCTCTAACTTATTTCAATCCTCTTATTGAGCTGTGTCCTTATAATAATAATAAAAAATATAAATTGTTCTGAGGAAGAAAAACTCAAAAGAAGTAAAATCCCCCTGAACATAATTCTAGTCTTTTGTCAGGAATGTGTTCATAATAATTACAAAAATATTTTTGGACTACTTTTGCTCAATATTTTTTACACAATTTGAAAATGACATATCTTAAATTTGTTCAGCAGTCACAGGTCATGGGTCTGCAGTACTAGCTTAAAAAGGACAGTAATGATTGGGTTACCTGATGCCTTTGCACACCTGCCAGGGAGTGAGAACTTAGGGGAACAATCTGCTAACCTCAATCAGCATTACACATAGACTCCACAACTGTAATTTATAGCTTAATGCATCCACAAAGCATTGTGAAGTGCATTGATGACTTCGAATCAGAAAGGTTAAATCATAATTACTACTGCCTCATCAAAAAAACTGCATTTGATTGCCCACTAGACCAGTCAAATAAATGTCTGGTATTGCTATACCATGATAAACCAATATAAATAATGGACAGACATCTGTAGGCAAGATTACATGTTTTGATTTCAAATGGAAAATTAATGACAAAGTCCCATTTTGAAACTGTGAATTCCACCTAGTTAGAGCCTTTGATACCCCTTCTTCTGTATTTAAAATGCAAAACACAAGTACAAAAAAAGTGAAGAAATATGAAAGAAATCAATGTTGATGCCTTAGCAGCAATTTGGTAAAAATATATGTCAAAGAAAAAAAAATTAAAAATCAATCCCTAATTAGTAAGGTAATAAAATACCACTAAATATAAGTAGATATATTTAACAGAAATTCTAGTTTAAAAATTTGACATTCTAGGATTTTGTTATGCATCACAGTGATTTCTTTCAAAGGGAAAACATATGAATATTAGATGCCTTTTTGGAGACCCATGATTCATATTTTCCTCTACCACAATTAAGAGTGGGTACCTTGGTAATACAATCTTTTCACAACATACTAATTGTCCTTTAAACCAGTTAAAATATTTATGCTGTCATTACAGTGTTTGCTATTTTAAAGTGAGGTATTTATTATGAAATATGTGACAGTTTTTGCACTGTGGTGAAAAACAGGTACAGCGTAACATACCCTACAACAACAGGAGTCTCTGTTAGGAGATGGACAATTCAGCTTTCATAATCCTGTGCTTGGTGTTCCAACTGTCTATGATTCAGCTCTCCTTTCAGCAGATTTTTGCACTGTCTGTGGTGCAGTGAGATCTATGCAGGCCAGCTAAAATGTCATTTGAAAAAGAACAACTATTTACTAGGAAATACACCCGAAACACTAAATTGTGCCATTGGATAGGCAGTAGAAGTTAACGATTTGCTTTGTGATTGAATCTTACTAGAGTGGAGTGAGTGATCCAGAAGCAATGGCCTTTACTTCCATTTTACCAAGACCTTAAATTACATAGTCCTCAACCCCCCACTTTGTAGTTAACACATCCCTTGACTTTAGTGAAACAGCATTTGTTTCAACCCATACCAATAGGTTCAGATGATTGGTGCAGAATGCCACTCAAACGTTCTTGGATAGGAATTTCATGCCTAATAATCAAACTTGATACACATACTGGTTCTTTGGCATGTCTATCATCATGGCCATCTGTTAGGTGGAATTGTGCCTGCTAAAAAGGAGATATGCCAGTTTTAACATGATATAGGTGCCATCAAAATGCAAGTGATGAAGGAAAGACTCTAAAATATGGCAGTGATCAACCTTCTGCAGAAAGATGCTCTGGGTAGCAACCCAACTGTTAGGAATATTGCATTGATATATATGATAATTAAAATCTTTGGTTGGCTTTTTGATCCCTAGGCACCCTGTCTGGGTGCCTGTATTCACACTGCAGCATTATTGTTTGCTGTTTTGTGCTTGCTGAAGGAAATATACATCTTTCTCATTTACTGTCACAGCCTAATCACCATTAATAGCCTAATTTGAACGTCAAATGACAGATGAAAATTGTCTTTTTACAACATTTTCTTTTAAAATATGAAATTATTTTTAAGAATTAATACTTTCAAGAATTAAACACAATCCTGCTTATTATCATTCCTCACAAATGTTTTTGAAGGGTCTCCTTTACTAATGGTTCTGGTAAAACACAACTCAGAAGCACTCCTGCTGTCTGATACTCTTCATAGGAAAATGACTTCTCTTTATAGTCTCTGTGCTACTCTTTAGAAAGATAAAAAATACCCTGGTGCAACAGTGGGGAGGGGGGGGTCTGTTTAGCTCAGACTTTCTCTAGAGTGGCAACAGGCAACGTTATTTAGTAAAAATATGAGAACTTGGCCTCCTTCTACAGTTCATTCCCCTGAGTTCCCAAGCATGTACATGGATTAGGAACGTTAGTGGATACATCCTCTTAGTACCATTTACAGATCTGTTGTCCATGAATTTGTGCAATCTCTCTCTGAACCTGCTGATACTGTCTGCTTTCACAGGCTCCTGTGGCATCAAGTTCACAGAGTTAACTCACTGCTGTGATAATCTGTTTTAAATTGTTCTTCTCCCAGTTTCCTGTAGCACTGCAGGATTTGAGGAATAACAGTTCTTCATTCACTTTATCCACCAGCTTCAAGATTTTTTAAGCCTGTATCAAATTTCCCCCTCAGCTTTCTCTTTACCAGATGGAGAAGTCTCAGGCTTTTTTGTCTATTGTCATAAGATAGCTTCTTCCTTGATCACTCCAGCTGCCCTTCCTCAGTGTGATCAGAGTTGCATGCAGTACTCAAGATCTGGGTGCACTGAGCTTTCATATATGGCAAACAGACAGCCTCTGTCTTGTTCTAAAAACTGTATAGGCTTTTGTGATCTCTAGCAAAAGATCTTTAGATGTGTTTAAATTAGAAATCTAGTCTCACACAATTGAATGGTTGCCTTTGGGGCTCAGATAAAGCTGTATAGTGTCACTGAAATAGAGCTGTTTGGTACTTCCAGCTTTCACAGTGTACAAAGGGACATAGCATGTCACACCTGGGATAACATAACCATGCATTAAGCCATATAATCATAATAATGGTATGATTCACAATGTGAGCATACAGGTAATTTATAATATTAGACAGTTATGATATACAGTCAGACATACTTAGAACTTTTCAGTTAACCATATACCCAATGCACATTTTAAGTACTTGAGAAGCTACTTGAAAATGCTCAGCTAATTTCTAGGTGGTCATAGAAGACTGGAGAATGAACATTTAATATTATTTTTCTCACCAAAGTTTTCTACAAGAAATTCTCCACACAATTTCCATTTGAACAACCTGCTAGTCTACTAGCAGAATTTCTATGTGAATCAAAATAAATCTCTGAGAATGCTTTCAACTGCATTAAGTGTTATCCCTTCTACAGGTCTGAACCTGTAGCCAAGAGAGTCGTAAGAAACCTCTGGTCCTAATTTGTTTCTTAATCTGGTGCCAGCTCCTGCTGATACATCTGCTCATTCTTTTTCAGCTCCCTAAGTTACTGGAGAGAGGATCTCTTTCAACAGGTGAGCCCCTTTCAGCCAGTGTAGCAGCTGGGGCACATGCGTGTGGATTAATGGCACCTGAAACATGCCACTCTCGATATCACAGATGATTGTTCTTCTCCCAGCTTGGCTTTCCAAGATGATACCATCGTGCCAGTGCTCAGAGGAAAAGACCTGCTGTCTCTTCTGTTTTGCTTGGCTACAACTTTGGAGAAGGCAAGAATATATTACCAAAAAAATTATGTTCTCTTTTGTGCATGAAACTATCCTTGGGAAGATGTTTGAGTTTCAAGGTTAATAGCTTATTACTGAATGCAGGCTTAGTGTATGAGATAAACCTGAAGCAAGTGCAGGTGTTTGTATTAGACATTTTGGAGATAAGTCTTTCAGCATGGTTTTCACCACTACTCTGGATTGGTAAAAACAGCAAATTTCTGGCATACTCCGTGAAACTTGTTTCACAGAAACAATCAATCAAAGTATAAAAATTGTATGATACATTTTCAATATATTCACCTGTGGCAAATATACAAATGCGGAACACAGTGTGAACATATTTACTCCTCTTTTTCATACCTGTAAAATTCCAACTGTATGTACTATATTTAGTGCAGGAAAAAACTATGTACCATATTTAGTGTAGGATGATGAATAGGAGCTCCTTTTCTGAATCTATCTGAGACCCTGAATTTGCAAGGAAAGACTGTATTTACTGGTGCCCAAGCCTTTTGCAAATATTCAAATTCCTAGGGAGAAAAAAAAGATAGATACTGTCTGTAGGCATGGGAAAAGCAACAAATTCATGTTGTCAAAAAGCACATAAAAATGGGAAAATGCACTGTTTTATTAAAAGAAAAACATACATATCAACAGCCTATAAAGTTTTCTTTGTCAAATTATCATTATTCTAGGAATTATTCATGAAACTTTAATTGTAGCCTATGTAACCATAACAAAGGCTTACATTTGCACAGCTTCAGAAAGAAAAATCACATGAAAAAGTCTTCTCTCACCTATCTGTGAATATCATGGCATCGAGTCAAAATGACTGTCCACTGGAACTAACACACCATAGAAATGAGTGTGAAAGATACCTGGGTAGACTGTCAGAGGCCTGAAGGAAAGGCATTGGTGTTCATAATGGTGATTTTCTGTGTTTACTGTGTCCAAACTAAGTTCAGATTTTACCCTAAAAATCAAATGACATCAGCATTAAGAGATACTTATCTTTTAGTGTGAAAAATATATCAAGCTGAGCAGCAGGAGACAGCAGGAAAAGGAGAGCAAGGTGGATTTTTATTTTTTGGTTCTGATTCAGGGTTTGTCTTGCTGAATGCCATATCACAAGCTGTTAAAGGTAGACCCATTACTGAGAACTGATGAAAATCAAGTCTGCAGAATAGACCATAACTGCTCTTTTATTGTAAAAAAAATGTAATATATAAAATATCCATTAATTTTGCCCAGAAAATAGAAAATGTTAAATTGCACAATAAAAGATTTGACCACTACATTACATTTTCAGTCATAAATACAACTTTGATAGCCTTCGTTTTTTATAGGATGGGATTTCCTCTTTTTATTAGAGTTGGCAACAGGGTAAACTTGGAAAATGTTATGAAAGAGTGTGTGATTAATTTTGAATATATTAAAAATCCATATATATGTATTTAAATTTATATGTGTGGGTGCATATATTTTTCATTTATATATACACATATATACACACAGGCATACACAGCTCCCAAAACTCAGGAAAGGCAGAAGAGGAAATAAAAGTGATTACAACCTTTAACAGAAAGGGTATAACCTTAAGCTACCAATCATTCTACTCTGAACTGTATCAGCATAAAATAGAACACAATAAGCTGCCAAGTGCATTGACAATGGACTTTAGACTGGAATTTGGAGAGGGGGAGAGCAGAAAGCTTATTGTGGTCACTCCATCATTATAATTAATAAAAAGAATGAAATAGATTATAAAATCAGTTTCCAAATAACAAGGGCCATTCAATGTTTATTTACATGGCTGTAGTGGATCTCTACTTTAAAATCATGTAAACAGGTAATGTAATTTTCTTGTTGGAGGTCTGCTACACAGTCTGAGTATCAGATGGACTCATTTCAAACTTGAAAATACAATCTTGTTTCCTACACTTGGTGCTTACTTGGTTTGATGTTACTAGCTTTGTTTAAATATCAATTGTACAAGTTGCATTGTAACAAAATACATATAGCTAGAGCCAGGTCTTCATAGCAGCTCCCATTGTTCTGCATGAAAAATGCATTGACTATAGCATTGCGAGAGTAAATGTGCTGTATGCTGAAAAATTCTGTCACTTTCTATTAGCTGTAAATTATCGACTAGTATAAACCCTAATTTCATTTGTCACATTCTGTTGCATTGCTGCTCTTCCTTGTTCCCATTCTGTCATTCTGGCAGGCCCACTCTGCCCCAGGTATCACGGCATCGCCATCTGCACCCGACATCTGTCTCTCTATTGATCACACGGGTTTAGCACTTGATCAAACAGAGCACGACAGAATACATCTCTTTTTGCAGCACTGCCAATGCCAACTGCTGCATGAAATCTATTACAAAAGCATTCTTCTACCTAGTTTCTGAAACTGCAAAAAACTGTTTCTCTTCTTTTAGAAGATTCTTAGGTTGATTTTTTTTCTTTAACTTTCTGTCATTTTTTTGTAGAGAAAGGAAAAAGCATAGGCTCCCAAAACCAAGAAATGAAGCATTTTTTACCCTAAGTAGGCAAACTATTGTGGAGAAAGGAAAAAGCAGTACGCTCCCAAAACCAAGAAATGAAGCATTTTTATCCCAGAGTATGTAAATAGGAAACTGAAATTATTAATAAGGAAATAAATTATTACATAGATTCCCATGTTTTAATTAAACATAAATTTTAATTTTGTTATAAATTGATGGTATAAAATAGACTAAACAAGCACCTCAAAGACTCAAACATGGTGTCAAGAGAGCCTTAGATGTCTCCAATTTAGATGGTTGACTCTAGCAAGTGACTTGGGGACCTAAGAACGGTGCATAACTCATTGCTCAATCAGTGAGAAAAAAACCAGTGCATCTGGGGACTGATCTAGCATGCTCACCTGGAGAACAGACAACAGGAGATTCTTGGCACCAAAGTATGTCTGAAATCACATTTTCTTCTATAAATGAAATACCTATAACCAGGTCTGGACACCAGATGCTTCCATTCTTTTGTGAGCAAAAGCAAGGAACCCTTTTCCCAGTGTGACTACTTAAATAAGCAGCATTGGTGCTTTAGAACAATGAGAAGGTGCACACACGTTTTGCACAGATATTCTGTTAGAGTGATATGGGAAGACAGGGTGGTTCAAGAGGGTCACCTCGGAGGCTTCAGTACAGCCACACTTAGAGAAGCTGAATGTTTCACTTCTTTCAGGGGATGAAGAACAAAAAAACCTGCAGTAGCAAGATCACAATACTCTTCCCTAAAACCATCTGTGACCAATTCTGACACCAAAGTGAAATAAAATTGCCTTGAACTTCATAAAATTAAGCTTTTTTGCCAGTAAAACCATCAACATTGACATAGGTGATGCTATGAATTGACTGTCTTGGGAGAAAGCTCTGTCCAGATATTGTGCAGTTAATAAGCTGCAATGCAATTCTGCATCCTTACAAAGTAATTAGAAATGATTTCTAAGAGAAATGGTAAAATTCTAAAGATGTATCTACTTCCCAAGGCCTTAGATATGCTTATGGTACACAAGGTTTAACAATTTTAACTATGACAAAGCCACCGATTTTACGAGAAGTTCCTTTCTAAGTTCTCAAATTCTCAAGTTGAGAGAAGTGCTTCTAGCCATAAGAAATAGGACATGTAAGGCTAAGAAATTAAATTATGGACTAGCAGGAGTCATAAGGACAATATATTTGCTTCTCAAACACAGCATAAGGGATTAACAGAACCTAGGAATTTTATGATAAAGTCTTCGTGCTTTCCACAGGTGGATACCATATTCCTGTCAATCATAATGTATTTTAAATTCACTGGATAAATAAAAAAGATGTGCACTTTCTGGAAACAAATGGTGCCTTTATATTTATGAACTATTCAATAACCCAATATCCATGTGGTGTTTTCCTTATTTATGCTACCTTGTCAAATTATGCTAAACAAAATTTGTTGTTAAAAGCAATCACACTAAATGCACCCCGACCAAAATCATGCACGTTAAAAGACTATTTTCCTTGTTTCAACTGACAGTATTAGTTACAACACAGGAATTAGACTGGGATCTAGCAATGTATTATTCATTAGATTTTTTTGTAGCCAAATACATTAGAGTATATAGTTATACCAACAAATTAATATTTTAGAGCTAATTGAAATTGTTCTTCCTATAAAGATTAAGCTTCTTCCCACCCTACACACTTCAGTCATTAAAATAACACTTTTAATGCCTTGTCTAAATGATGTCTCACATTAATGCAAAGCTATATTAAAGCACTCAAATGACCAGTTCTTTTGTAATGCATTCTATATGATCAGACACTGGGTCAAATCTGGGCAGTGTGTATGAAGTGGTATCAAGTGGAAGCTAATTAAAATATATTCTCTATAGAACTTTACAGAAAAAAGAGAACAGTAATCATCAGAAGGTAGAGTCTGAAAATGGCATTTCTGAAAGGCTTGCAATGTGATTCTATTTGCATGAGGATACTTTTTGGAATAAAGGCTTAAGAATATGGCAAGAACACTTCAATTACAAGGTACCTTATTTTATTCCTAACAATCTCAGTGATAACCTGTTTCTGGTTTCCCTCTTTTCTTACCCAAATCCATGCAATACAGTATATTAATTTTTGTAACTAATTTCTTTAATCCAATGTTTACAACATGAAAGTTGATTCTTCTTAAAATAACTTAACTGGTGTTTTCCCTATTGTACTTATTCAGAGAAGGAGGAAGTTAATATGGCAAAGATTGTCTTCAAATCTCCATATTACCCAAGAGGAAAGACTTTCATGAGAAGCTGCCATTTCATGCTTAAATGTAGGTAGATGTGGAGGAAGTGGGGGAGAGGCTATAGTGAGGCTTGCAGAGTTAGCAAGGAGCAATTAGACTGCATGTGTTCAAGCTTTGGTCATTTTGTCAGATAAGGCATCAATCCCCCTTATCCACTGACTTATCTCTTTTTAAAAAAAAAAAAATATGAATTTCAGGGATGTGGGTGTTAAGAAGATGGATGAAGCATTTTCTAGGGATAAGATGTGGATCTTTTGTCTGATCTACTGCAGTAATTCTTACAGAATAATAATAATAATAATAATAATACTAAGAATTAACTTCTTAGTTCCATCCATTGCACTGAGTTTGCTATCTCTATATAAAATACAATGATGCAAAAGCATAAATATTGATTTTTCTTTTTCCTTGAAAAAATTCTTATTGTATTAACTGCTTATCTGTAGAATAACCTTTGCTTTCTTATAAGTCTGGTTGTGACAGACCTCTCTGTTCACAGTACATAGCATAGTAATGGTAAGTGTGCATTTTTTAGAAGGCCTATGGGATGCTTTCTTTTCCCACTTAGCTCTTCTCTTATTATTCAGGTGATTATTTGGATGCGAGCCAAATTACATTTCTTGTAAAAATGGGACTTTTCATTTGTGCTAACACTCCTGTGCTACAACTCTGATGTACAACAGATGTGCCTGCATTGCAGTAAACCACCCTAACTGAGGCAAAAACCCCCATGTTCCTTCTAATTTTTTTTTTTGTCAGGGTTGGTTTGTTTTTTTTTTGACTACTGTAATGAAGAAAGTGGCATCTGTATATTAGTGGGAGCCCTGGCAGGCTGAGCAGCCAGAACTGGAACAGATCAGGGTTTCACCTTTCTGTTCCTACATATACACCAGCTTCAGTGACTGTGCTGTAGACTTAAGTCAAGAATGAAAACACAAAACTTGGGGTTTCTGAATTTCCATGTAGTTGGAAAAAAAATTACTGAGAAAATGCCATTTGGCCATATTAAAAAATCTATAATAGATAAATGCAGTTGTTGTAGTTCACAACTCCCACCTTTTGCCTCTCAACTGTTAGGGGAGGCTTCCTCCTCCCTTTCTCCTCAGCAGCTCTAACCAGACCCTTACACACTGGCATAACATTCTTGAGACTGGCAACTCCCCCTCTGAGGTCATAAATCATATCTTGGCCTTTGCTGGTTCCAAGAAGGTTCTTATTAGCTTAGACCAGAATATGATCTTAACATCTATATGGGGAAAAATAAAATAAGTAAAATAAAAGAAAATAAAACTGAAACAAAACCACCAAACCACAAAGCAGAAATTCATCAATCCTATTTAGCAGATAAACAGCTCAGAGAATGTCTGAAGCAAGTATCTTTGATAACCTGGCAAACTACTCCCTTCTCTTAGGAATCTCAGATGCCATTGGAGCAAAAGGTTCAAATGTTGGGAATCAGGTGAGGATGCAAGGAAGAGTTTTATGCTATCTCTGCCGATAGTGCAATCATGCTTTATCATCTCCCATGAGAATCCCACTCTGTTTTTAATATGTCAGTAAGTGATTCCTTTTTGCCTGAGATCTAAAACACCGCAAGAAGTACTTAAAACATAAGGGCAAATAACAGGAGAAGTGAGAAGAGAGTAAGAAAATAATAGAAGGGCATTTGCATTGGTTTTGACATCTGAAGGAAGTGTTTTGGTTACCAAGTCTGGCATCCTGCCTACTGCATATCTTAGCATTTGCCCAGTAATTCTGGAAATGGTTTGTGCTTCACAAGTTGTGGTCACATTTTTCTTTTCTGAAAGTCTGTGGACTCCATTAAAAGAAATAAAGCAACAGACAATATATCACAATTAAACTGTTCCAAGGACTAATTAATCTCAGTGTCTAAAAAGTGCATTTATTTCCAATTTGAGCTCTTTTTGTTGTCCAGCCTTTGGATACTGCTCTATCTTTTCTGATAGGTTAGAGAGCCCTTAGAAAATGAGAAGATAGCAGTAGATACAGGGATAAAACCAAATGCTATTTTGAAAATGCTAATATAAACTGGTGATCTTTGAAATTCAGATAAAAGGCTAGACTTTTTTAATGTACTCCAGTAAAAATATTTAAGTGTATTCATTTCAAAACGATCCAATGCAGCCCTCAGGAAGATCCTGTTTATATTGCAAGGACAACTTTAATCCCATAAGAAAACTTCAGATTAGCAGAAGCATCAGAGACACACTTAGGCTGTCTTTCTCTGGCCAAGTGATGGGCTGAAAATTTCACATGGATCCAGGGCTGCAAAGATGCATTTGTTTCTTGCTCTTTTGTAAAGTACATTTGTGAATTACATGTTAGCTTTCATTTCCCCTGAACTTCCAAGTGAAAAAAAAAACATTTTGCACTTTTTACAATAATTACCTAAATTCATCAGTAAAACCTGTTAAGTCAGACAATGCTCAGTATACTACAAAGTTCAAAAGGTAGACGACCTTGTGAGATTCTGAATATGTAGGAAAAATATAAAGGATCACATATGCTAACCATGTTTGTAGTAAGCTTTTGTGAAAATACATGTTTACAGAAATATGTATACAAACCCAGCAAGAATCACTTACACACTTTCTATGCTCACACCTTTGCTGTCATTCAGACACTGCTGCAGTCCTTCCAAATATCAGAATTAATGAGTGAAAGGAAAGGAGACTGTCAATAACAGCACACAATTCAAAATTGAAAACTATATGGAAAATGCTGGGATTTGAGCTACTAATCTTCAGATTAACCCCTCTGGCTCACTTGGGAAATGGTTGTATGAAATACAAACAGCTATTACATCAGCTTTTACAAGTGCAGATGAAGCTCGTGGTGGTCAAACTAAAAGCAACACACTTCAGAAACATGTAGGTTTTTTTTTTTCCTGAGGATGCAGGACAGCAGATAAAATATCAGTGTTCTGTGCACAGCTTTAAAGATTAACAAATCTTGAGGTTTTTACATATAGCTTCAGATCATGGCACTCAAGACAAGCTCTTTATTTTTTTGAGCACAGCCTCCACTAAAAGAAATACCTATCCCTTTGGATTGCAATTATACATAAAAAAATGAAAATTACTGCATTAAATATGTGTAATATGTATAACCTCTACAAAAGTGTTATGATCACTGTAATTACTGGTGGTCATAATTTATTAGTATTTATTAAAATATTAACTGACCATTGCTTAACAGGTTCTACCAAAAACACAGGCTAGTTAGTCTTGAGATTTATAATTCTAGTTTAAAATGAAATTAGATTGTGTAATTTTTCTTCCTTTAAAATCCACTGTCTTTCAATTCCAAAAATTCAAGGTAGACTAGGTAATAAACAAATTTGCTGATAATTAATAAATTACAAGTATTCTATCAATTTTAACACATACATTTTACAGTAATTGGATTTTATTATGGAATTTATATAATATGAAAAATTTTTAAATGCAATTACTTGTAGCTTCATTTGTTGATTAGATCATCACTGAAAAGATAAAATTACAGACTAAAATCTATTTTCAAGTGCTTTGGAATAAATTTGAAGTAACTGAACAGCTTGAGTATATCTGAGGATAGAAAATCAAAGTAGTGTATTAGTTCCACATATATGCAAAATGAAGGCTGTAACTATTGTGATCGCACAAAGCAGTACCTTGCAGAAACAGTGATGAATGCAGGTACCCTCATTGCTTATCAGGCTGTTTCCCACCCCTTACATAAAGGATCTATGTGTTGGCACACTCACTCCATAGTGGTGGTGTTTGTGACAATATCATCATGGCCATGAAGAAGATACCAAAAGTAGTTGCAGAAATGGGAATATGCAAAGATTACTTCTGTAAAGCATGAAGAGAAAAGCAAGCAGAACATGTAGGAGTAAAATTTATACTCATGAACAGAAAACATGATCTGTCCTTTGTCATTCAGAACAGAAAGATGGGATGGGAAATATCTTAAGTGAATTAAGGGAATACAGCTGGGACAACTTATATTTTTGATATAAAGATAAAAAAATTTGATATTAAGATAAAAAAAATTTCCTGTATTTCTTAAATCTGGATGTAGTCTGGATAACTTTAGTAATGTAATTAGTAATTTGGTAAAAAAAAATCTATATTGTAGAAACTGGGATTTTCTTATTTTACATGCAACAATGTAATTATTATTTAGCATTAGGAACGGGGATTCCCAAAAAGATTAACTCAGAATTATTTATTAGAAATGTGGAGGTGGAGTATGAAAAAGAATTCTTGGGAACAGCATTTCAGTATTTGATATTAGATTGAAAAAAAAAAACCAATTTCTTGAAAAAAATTCTTATTTAGGAATTTGAGGAGAAATTTTGGAAAACAGGTGGTGATGATGAACTCTACTTTCTGAAGTCAGGTCTCCTTGGCCCTCAGCCCATTCCTAGGAACTTAATCCCATTATTTCTGAGAAGAGTGATTTAAGCCAATGTACTTTCTTGAATGGCACAGGGTCCACAGCCTCAGTACATGGCCCTGGTTGCTGAGGTGAGTGGCTCTGGTGCCAACTCGTTCTGCAGCACAGCACTCCACTGTGGTGCCCAGAGACTCCCCAAACTGAGAGAACTTCATGTGGAACCCAGAGAGATGACAGGAGCCCTCAACTCACATCAGCTGTCAGGACCTGGTGGGGCCAGGAGCAATGGTGGCCAGGCCCCACATGTATAAAAGGAGCCCCTGGGGAGTGCTGGTGACCAGGAGCATTGCCAGCAGGATGGACAGACAGGTCGGGGCAGTCAGCAAGACACGGTGTGGCACTTCAGGCAGCAGCTGGCACAGAAGGGGTGCATGAAGGGCACTGAAATCCAGGCAGCTCCACCAGGGTGGCAGTGTGTCCCCCAGACAGAAGCCACCAAGGGAGAGAGCTCCAGTGGGGACACACTGCCACCCTGGTGCCAACTGGAGCTGTGCCCAGCTCTGTCACCAGAATGGATGGCAAGGGTGAGCCGCCCTGGGGTGGTGCAGCCCTGGGGTGGTGGAGCTCCTCTACTCACTGCCAGAGGAGAAGGTCAGTAGGCTGAGGAGTATCAGGGGGTGCGAAAGACAGACTGCTGGAATTGCACCTTGCCTCCCCTGGGAAGGGCCTGACAGACTGACAGTTTGCAGGATATGGAGCATTCCCTGTCCCCTCACTGCATGCGGAACACATGAGTTAAGGGGTTGGGGGCACTGGTGACAAGTGCTGCCTGATGCAGCAGGTGCATCTCCTCTGAGGCTGCTCCACCTCCCCAGGGGCCCATAATAGGTAGGAGGCTCTGCAAGTGGAGCTGAGCAGTGATGAGGACAATGGTTCCTGTAGTGTGGAGGTGTCCCAGAGGTTCTTACCTTATGATCCATGTCAAAACTGCTTCCATAAAGAAAAAATGATGGGTCACTGTCATAGGAGGCTCTTTACCAAGGGGAACAGAAGAAACAGTCTGGAGCTACATCTTAGAGAAGTTTGTGCCTCCCTGGTGTGTGGGTTAAAGACATGAAAGGAAAACTTCCTATCCTGGAATAGCTCTCAGGTTATCAGCCATTATGGATTTTTGAAATGGGCAGTGATGAAGTGGCAAAAAAAAATGCCGAGGACAATCAAGAGTGCCTTCAGGTGTCTTTGGGACAACTAGTTAAGGCATCAGGACCAAAGCTGCAGGGAATGATGGAGGAAGAAATGGATGGAGCCAAGAGAATAATATCTGGCTTGCAATTTAAGGTTATTGGCAGAATTTTGATCACATGGCACCAAACCTTTCACTGTCTCAAAGGGGGAAGGGTACAGGAGTTAGCAGTGCTCATGGAGAGAGCTTTAACCTAAATTTTAAGGGAGAAGGGGATAAAATCAGGATTATTGGAGACAAGCCTGGGGGTTGCATGTCAGTGTTTGAGGGATGGTGCACCAGTGAGTTCCTTCTGTCTGGTTTCTTGGTAGAAGTAGGGGATGGAGATCCATGACACCACAAGGATGAGAGACTTAGTGACGTGCTAGAAACCATAGAAGAGCCTGAGAACAGTCATGCAGGAATTAGGGCTTCTTCCCCTGAAAAAGGCAGAGGGCTCAATAACCCAACTGAAATGCATTTACACCAGTTCATACAGCATGGGCAACAAACAGGAGAAACTGGAAGCAATTGTGCAGCAGAAAAATTAAGACATAGCTGTCATCATACCACCATTGTGGGTTGAGTCACACAACTGGAATGCTGCAATGGGTGGCTATAAATTCCTCAAAAGGGATGGGCAAGGAAGGAGAGGCACTGGGGTAGACTTCTATGTCAGGAGTGTTTTAATAGAGCTTAATGATGGTGAGGATATGGTTGAGGGCTTCTGGGTAAGAACTGGGAAGGCCAACAAGGTGATTATCATGGTGGGAGTCTGTTACAGGCCTCCCAACCAGGATGAAAAGGCAGCTGAAATATTCTATAGGCAGCTGCAAGAAGTCTCGCAATTGCTTGCATGTGTTCTCATGGGGGCCTTCCACTAGATCAAGGCACTGGCCTGTGGCCAGCACTATGAGGTTCAGCAAGGTGAAGTGCTGGGTCTTGCACTCGAATCACAACACTCCTGTGCAATGCTATGGGCTTGGGGAAGTGTCTGGAAAGTTGCCTGGCTGGAAACAACCTGGAAGGGTTGGTCAACAGCCAGCTGAACATGGGCTGGCCGTGTGCCCAGGTGACATCCTGGCTGGTATCAGAAATGCTGTGGCCAGCAGGATTAAGGCAGTGATTGTCCTGTACTCAAGCACAGGTGAGGCCACACCTTGAATCCTGGGTTTAGTTTTGGGCCTTTTACTATGTGAGGGACACTGGAGCGTGTCCTAAGGGCAACAAAACTGATGAAGGGTCTAGAGAGTAAATCATATAAGCAGCAGCTGGGGGAGCTAGGGCTGTTTCTGCTGGAGAAAAAGAGGCTCAGGGAGACCTTATGGCTCTCTACAACTACCTAAAAGGAGGGTGTAGTGAGGTGGGGGTTGGTTTCTTCTCCCACATAACATGACAAGACAATAGGAAATGGCCTCAAATTACACCAGGGAAGATTTCGTTTGTACATTTGAAGTTTTCTTCATGTAAATAGTTGCCAAACATTGGAACAGGCTGCTCAAGGAAATGATAGAGTCACCATGCTTAAAGGTATTTAAAAGGTGTGTCAATGGGGCACTTAGGGACATGATTTAGTGGTGAACTTGGCAGTGCTGGGTTAATGGTTGGACCCAATGATCTTAAAAGTTTTTCCAATCCAAATATTTATACGATTCTATGATTCTAATGTGAGACTGACTCACTTGTTAAAATGGAAATTAAGGCTTATTCCATGCAGTCTGCACAGTGGTCTTTGTTTGCTTTTCTAATGAATACCTGTGAGGTCAGAACATGCAATTTTTGGCTGACCTTGCCCTGTTGGGTTACACAGGTGTGTAAAAGATAGCCACTAGCACACCCAGGATTAGGGATGCTTACTGAAACTCCTGATTACTTGCTTGACTCACATGGAAAAGCAGTCTATATTTTTTCTGATTAAAGCATCAGAAAATTCCACTTCAGCGGCGTGTAAAATTTTTATAAACTCTATTCTGAAACAACATTATCATTGTGGTAGTCAGACTGTAAAAGATTGGCTAAATGTGCTCAGCTGTATTTCTCCTTTTTTTTTTTTCCTTTCTTTCTAAATATCTTCATGTAATTGTCTTTCTTATTCTATATTTTTATCTAACTTTTTGCATTACAAATATGCTTTTGTATGCATGTGTAAACATGCCCCAACACCCCCAGAATCCTTTCTGTGCACACGAAGTACAGATTATTAATTAATATGCCCACTAGGGTGAATATCACCGCATTTAAAATTGTTCCTTAAAATTTACTATTAAGGTTAACATTGCATCATTTAATGAAGGAGAAAAGCTATTATGTTTTTCAGACCAAGTTTCAAAAGTATTCAATATACTGCATGTTTACAAGGGAACAGAAAAAGGCAGCCTGGCTTTGGAATATGAATGTAATCTCTACAAAGACCCAACTGTTTCTTGTTTATGACAAAGGAGTAAATAATCCATTGATCTGGCAGCAGGGCACCTGCCTTACCAACCGACTCTGTATCAGTGGTCCCTGAACCCTCATTATTTTTACTCAATTAAAGTTCATGGTCTCCTAAAGTCTGTGCTGAGCAGATGTACAACTGTTCTTGACTGCTGAACACAGAAGAATCACAAATTTAGAAAACTACTGCCATTTCATAGACGCGAGAAGTGCATCATTTGTTGTGGTGCAGAAACATTATAAACAATATGTCTCTTTTATAGTCTGCTAAGCCCTCACACTACAGAAAAGAATATTAAAGTTCAAAAACTGTCACATAAGCAGCACGTTATGAATACTGTAATGTATTTTTTTATGATTCAAATAATGCTTACTGAAATGAAAAAATAAAGTCCTCTGAGGGGTATAATGTAAAAAATGTGACTTATATTTACTTAGAATTAGAGAAAATTGATGTATGAGCAGAATCAAACTGGAATCAATGATCTGAAGAGAAATTCAAAATATAATAACTGATAAATCACCAAAAGCAGAATTAAAGTTATGTTTGCTGTATTATCACTTTAGTACTTTGTAATTGCTTCTTTTGCAGAAATAGGGAAGTCCAGAGAAATAATCAGAAGGGCAATACTACTTGCAATTGTAATGCAGCAAGACTCTACCTGCTAAATTCAACTGAAGGATACACGTTTCACAAGAAACAGCCTTTTAACTCAAGGCTTAAATACTGTAACATATGAAAAGACACCACATTACATACATGCTCCCTATAGTGTGTGCTGTTATGCACTAGAAAGAAAACTACTTCTGAATAAGGCATGGGGAGATGCTCATTTCCAGCGCCAATCAACTTAAGCAAATGAAACCCACATTTGGGGGGGACAGTTAAAGGTCATACATAGCATTTGTCAGTCTGTCTCCAGCATGATTCCAGAACAGCTCTGTTGCCACAGTATGTGCTGGATTGAGTGCAGCAGATTGTGAGTCTATAGGTCAGAGTATGTGCTTGAAGCATCAATAGCTACACCTGTCATTTTAGTTTTTCTGGGAAGAATATGTTATTGTTAACACTGCAACAAGCTTTAGCCACAATCTGACTTTGAGGCTGGGCACTGAATTTTGAGAGAGTCAGTTAAAATATTACCATTTATGATGAGATGGGGAGTGTTTTCTGTTATGCCTGATGGACATACTGCCACTAAGGTGATGTATATAAGCCTGTTTGTAGTTGGAGCTTGGCTTACTGACTTAGGTTCTTCTATGAGACTGCAAACCAGTGTTTGTAAAATGAAAAATGCAGAAAAAGAACTTGAGAAGGGAGGGAATTATTAAGGAACTCATTGTTCAGCCAAAATTACAGAAAATATTACTGGCTGCAATCTTATTAGTAGAGGTCATTATCTCCTTTTGCCTTTCACAACTGTTAACTTCTCCTGGCTTATTTTCACAAACATTTTGCAGAAAGATACTTAATCTAATGAGATTGCCACCCCATAGCTCGCTTAAAACTACTCATGCTGAACAGATGATTCAATCATTATGGTGTTTGTTGAGGATGTAAGCACCTTGGACAAAAGGTAATGTTAGTATTTTGAGTGACTCAGAAATCAACAAAGGTAAGTACTGCTGTGCACTGGGGGATCAGTTAGCTGAAGTGAAAAGGGTGTTTCTGGAATTTAATGCCAAATGGACGTCACACATTTGCATGCAAAGCTTCACATGTTTTACTTCACAGAAAAATGGCAGAATTGCCAGGCAGTTCCAGCCTTGCACTAGAAAGAAAGAAAGAATAAAAGTAAGTATGCAATATGAATTTTGTGTTTGTACAGTACAGGATGTGTTTCTGCATGCCAGGATATGGGACAGGTAGTGTATGATAGTGTAACTTGCAAACAAATATGTATTAATAAATTACTTGTTAAACCTAAAAGACCATACAGAAGTACTTTCTTGCCTCAAATGGATTTGTGTACACACATGACATACCCATGAACTATACAGAAAGAAACAGAGCTAGAACACAGACCATTTCACTCCAGCAGTACAGATGCAGTTATGAGGATTAGGAGACAGTCTTTATTAGACAACAGAAGCTGAAGGCTTTCTTGATGCACTGATATCAGGTACAATTCTAATGGGGAATAGGATCAAACGCCAGCAAAATTACTGAGCTCTGACACCAGTGCAGTTACAGTGCCTGTGCAGTAATTCTCGTGACTCACCCTGCCTGTCAGAGAGCTGCTGTGTCCCACTGCATTCCTCCATCCTCACCCATCTCCCGGAGGAGGGGTGATGACACCAAAACAGCCTCTTAGCTGGCAGCAGGCCATGTTTCCCTCGCCTCTGCAGAGTTGATGGCAGCAGCTTCCCAGCGGTGCCAGAGCAGACAGGGCTGATGGCTCCCGGGAGGCAGCAGGGACCAGCAAGCAGCAGTGCTGGAATTGGACCTCTACCGCCGGTTTGGGGAAAAGAACCAGGGGTCCCAGTCCCACAAGCTCTGCTTTGCCATGGAGCATTTCTTTACCAGATGGTGAAATCCACAGGGACAGGCTTCAGCTTTCCACCAAAATTGGATAAGCTCGAAAGCAATGAACTTGTCAGAGAAAAAATAAATCCAGCACACTCCTTTCAAAAAGCCCCGCCTTTCACTGACTTCCTGTCTGAAAACATTACTGATATCACTTGCTCTGGTACTTAGACAATTTTGGAGGCACAGGACTGGCTGAGGACCAATAGCTGGACATATCCATGCAGCTCTTGTGCTCTGTAGGAGTGGGTGCTGCCACACTTGCTGTTTTGCTGAATTATTTGTCTCTCTGTGCTAGCAGAAAGGTAAAAGTCAACACCTTCTGAACTTAGGGAATAGACACAATGAATGAAAAATAAATTTTATAGCTTTTATGCAGCCCGTTCTACCTTTCCTCAGGAAGTGTACAAAAGAATCAATTGTTTTGCAAATCAGTGCTCACACTTGCAGATGTGGAAAGAGGCACTTAGTGGTTCCTGGAAAGCATGAAGCCCTAAGAACGTGCTCCAAAAAGCTCCCAGACACTTAAGTATTAATACAGACTTTCTCTCTACTGTTTCTTTGCTCGAAGTATAAACTATATTTGATGGGCCAGTCCTTTGTGGAACTGGCCTAAGAACTCCATGCTAACAGAGCCCTTTGAACATTTTGTATTATTAACACATGAAATTCTACACCCATTCTTTTCAGAGCAAAGCCTCTAGAAACTCAGCTTGTTTCAGATCTTCCTGTCACTTGCAGTATCCTTTTCTTTAAAATGTACTTCAGCATCTCTGGGCTGGAAACATGTTTTTTAAACTATCCCCAAATGTCACCATAGTGATCAAAAATATTTTTTACAAATACCTGTTTCACAAACCCTTGGCCTGACTTTTCTCTCAATGTGTAACAGGACAGCAGTAGATGTTGCAAAACCAATATACTTTATTTCTAAGTCTATTAAAGGTAGTTCTCATTTCTAAGACTCTATTTGTTTTAGCATGTCCAAAAATTTAGTATAGTGGTATATCAGTTTAAATGTATCAAATGGTTTTGACAGTGAAAAGACTCAGTTTTGAAATGTGCCTACTTCCAGACTCAACTTTAGCTTCACCTGACGCAAACTATTATTAAGGTTAATAATTAAAAAAAAATATTCAGATGCAAGCTCTCAAGGATTTTGTCTCATTTTGCTGTCAAGGGGAAGAAGTGAAGGCTAGATCCTACCTTGAAAATTACAGAAATGTTGGGGTGTTTTGAGGTTCATTCATCTCATATACTTTCAATGCTGTCTGGTCTGGCACTAGAAAACTTACTTTCAAATCCTGTCCTAAATTTGAGTGATGGCAGGTCAGGTATGGCTCTTGATGAGGTGCAGAGTTTGCTCTGATTACCTCAGTAATTACTTTTTAATATTATTAAACTTTTTACATTAAGTAATTTCTCTCCTGATTGATCCACAAAGATCAGGTCAAAGGCCATCTAATTATAAAAAGTTACAGATCCATCTTCTTCATTTGAAAATACCTCTTGGTCAAGAGCTGAAGCAAAGTTCATAATCACACTACAACTCTCAGAGCATTCTAAATCACTTAAAAGCAAAATATAGATAAATAATTTATTTGCTGATAAAACAGCAGAAAGAAATCCTTCCCTTACTGTAAAACCAAAGGAAGTTCCATTTTTTGAGGCCTTGGTTATAAATATAAGATAACAGGAGCATAGAAATTATTTCAGTTATGCTTTAACAGTGTTTAATAAATCAAGATTGCATATTAAAGTATACATTGACATTTCAAATCTTAGTGTAATATTTAATTAAGCAAACTACTACTTTGATCTCCATATTTCTGAGCAGGGTCCAAAGGCTGTTCTACTACTAGTGAAACCATCATAGAGCTGAACCAATAGTTTCTTTCCTCAAACTGTAAGAAATACAATGAGCAAAATATATTGGAATAAAAATTGTGGACAAATTGAGGTTAAATGACTTATGGATCATGCTTTTCTTTTGTCTTGCAATGTTGGTTGTCTAAAGAACTTGTTACAGATCTGTTAGAGGCTACTGGTCAGGCAGAAATGCAGAGGCTGCATCGGGCCAGTTTGGAATCCATTAATTCAGTCTACATTAACTGCTTCCCTATAACATACAAATGTTTTATTATTGATGTATATAACAAAGGATATTTCTAAATGGATTATCAATAACGATGCACCAAAATGCAGCTGTGTGTAGCAACTGGGCCCAATTGACAACAGTGCATGAATGCGTGAACAGTGAACCCTGTCAGATCAGGGAGTACCTCAGCTGTAAGACAGAGGAGTAACTTTGCCATAACAAAGTTACTCAGAGTTAAAGTCAGATGAGCCAATTAATAGAAATGGATATTCATATAATCATAGATTACTTTGTGTTGGAAGATACCTTACAGATGCCGTGCCAGCTGCAAGGACACCTTCCACTAGACCAGGCTGCTCAAGCCCCATCCAGCTGTGTCTTGAACACTTCCAGGGATGGGGCATCCACAGCTTCTCTGGGCAATCTATTTCAGTGTTTCACAACCCCCACAATAAAGAATTTCTTACTAATTTATAAACCTACCCTCTTTAAATGTAAAGCCATTACCTTTGTCCTGTCATTACAGGCTCTTGTAAAATGTGCCTTTGCAGTTCTCTTGTAAGCCTCCCTTAAGTATTGGAGGGACTCCAAGGTCCCCACTGAGCCTTCTTTTCTCCAGACTGAACAACCCCAGCTCTCTCAGCCTGTCCTCAGAGAAGAGATGCTCCCACCCCCTGGTCATGGCCCACCTCTGGACCCATTCCAACAGTCCCATAGGTCCCCCAGAGCTGGACACAGAACTCCAGGTGGGCTCATATGAGAGCAGAGTAGAAGGGGCAGAATGCCCTCCCTCACCCTGCTGGCCACGCTGCTTTTGATGCAGCCCAGGATGTGCCTGGCTTTCTGGGTTGAAAGTGCACAGTAACAGGTCATGTCAAGCTTCTCATCAAAGCAACACCCTCAAGTCCTTCTCCTCAGGGCTGTTCTCCATTCTCTTCCTCCTTTATAACTGGGGATATCCCTTGGAGACAGATCCCCACTAAGTCCCCAGCTTTTGGACACTGTTGTCTCCCTCCATGGAACAAGAAAAAGGCATTAAGTTGTAAAAAATGCATATATCTGTGATTAAAAGTGTTTTGGTATCCAAGTTCATTTAGCCTGAACAGTGATTTGGTCCTGAATTGTTACACTATGTGGGTAAGTAAGTCAGACCTCTCCCAGTCAGCTGTTTACTTCATGTGTATTTAGCCAAGCCCTAAAAATATAATCTCTATGTTTTCAGTGATCTAGTTCAGTAACTGAAATTAATATGAAAATTGACAGGTAAGACATATGAAAACAAAATTAATATATTTTAAGAGAAATATATTTTAAGAGAAGACTTAAATAGATATTTTTTAAACCAGTTTGTGACTGGGCAATGATAATGCATGATGTGAAGTACAAGGATTTGTAAGAAATCACTTTCTTTTCACTAACATTACCACACTAATATATTTAACATAGACATTTACATGCTTTGCATTTTAAGTGCCTCTGAAATTCAAGCACCAAGCCTGCACATTTCAGCAGCACCATCAGATGTAATGAGTTATGGTACTATCGGCATGTTGATAAGCTATAGCCCAAAGAAGAACAAGAAGGAAGTATAAAAAATATGGCCAGAGGATGGGATAAAATTATCAGCGAGTGTGTTTTCCTGTTTGGTTTTAATCTACATTTAATTAAATTCTTATCTTCTGTGTACTTATGGTCGCATTTGAATGGCGAGACTGCATTCATTATGAATGGTAAAACTTAACTCGGAGAACATTTCATGTGGCTTCTTTAAAAAAAAGGAAAAGGAAAAATACTGTCTTTATTCTTTACACTTAGGTCTTTTTAAAGAAGGGTTAAGTTACTTTAGGCTCAAAAGCAGTTCTGCACTTAACCTTTAGGTTAACTGATTTCTAAACTTGCTCTTTAATATTTTTTTAAAAAAACCACATAATTTGGAAACATTAATATCAAAATTTTGGTTGAATATAGTCAGGAATGGGGAAATAATGAAACATGCTAAAGTGTTTCCTTCATTCTTAAAATCAGAAAATGCTAAGAGAAAATTTCCATTGCTAAGAAAAAATATGTGTGTTGGGCTGCATTCAGAATTACTTATAGTCATCAATTTCTCTGAAATTAAAAAGACATTAAAAAAAATTAACAGTGACTTTTGATAATCTTAGTTTCTATTACTGTTTTTCTTTGCTTTCCAGATCACTGGGCTGACCATGCAGTCCTCCTTGGGCAAAACCCAGCTCTAATCTTGTGTAAATGAGAAGGGCAGAATTGGGTACTTTGTTTTACTTATTAGTTTCAAAGGTATTTTGGGGCGCAGAGGACAAGTGACATCAGAAACGATACTACCAGCACAAAAATAATATCTAGGCTAAATTATTAAAAGATATAACAAAGTGAAACAAAATGGAAAGCTTTCTGCGTGTCCTTATCAGTCACTACAGGAACTACTACACCATATATATTTTAAAACATTCCATTTATCTATCAAGGAGATGCTATCTGGCAATGCAAAATCATATGACACTGTGTCAGAAATATCCCTGTGACTTTTATATTGCATACATTTATTTTCTTTCTTTGAAGGACCTATCCCTACGACACTTTAAAGGCATCTGAGAGGTAAGATGCATTCACGCAAACCCAAGCCCTACCAAAATGAAACCGCCTCCAATTAAACATATTCCTGCAGTACTGAATACTCATTTTCCTGAACTAACCTCCACAAAAGCCCTTGAAAACCGATCAGCTTTGAAGTGTGGGTTGATAATTAACAAATATCGGGAGCTACTGCAGGTAGAACATTTCAGGGTCAAAAGTTCTACTAGGAAAATGAAAACATTGGCACCAGAAAGTAATTGTTTTCTTGCTCATTTGGTTATTGATTTTCAACTCCCTCTTCTCCTAGAAGTTTGGATTTTACATACCTTTCCTTCATCCTTATCCCATTCTAGCATTATGCTACTAAAAATGGAAAAAGGAAAGGGGAAAGGCAGAAAGGAAAAACTTGGGAGAAATTTTTAAATTGTAACCTGCACAGATTTTGTTCAATGTCTTTTTAGAGCCTACTGGATCTAAGTTGTGCTGTTGATGGTGAGTTTTGCTTGATAAAGTGCCAGCCAAGGTCTGAGTCAGCTGACAGCTCCGTAGCTTTACTCTGCAGTTTCTCATACAACATACTGCCATGCTGTGATTGTTCAGGTTTAGAAACAGAAGTAACTCTAGCAAAGTCCTCATCCAAGAGAAAATGTTTCTCTAGGCAAATACAATAAAGCAAAATTAAAAGCTCCCTCACTCCAGCATCTACCATTAAGCTTTAATAAAGATTCTGAGACTGATAACTGAGCCATATATCTTCTGTCATCATTGCTGGGAGAAATGTTATTGTCATTTATTTCACCTGCATCCAACTGTATATTGATGTTACCAGAATCTGTCTTCCTTAAGAGTTTGCCAGCTAATTCACAACTAAGCCACAATTTAAGCTGAAGTAAATCACTTCACCGCATCTGTCGGATCAGTTTGGAGAGACAACACAGTCCTGGCTTAATCCTTTAAACACTGAGATGTGTAACTATGACACTGAAAGAAGGGAAGGTAGCTGTCCCACATTTCCTCTTCTTACTCAGATCTGAGGTAAACTGAATCACACTCTCAAACATCTGTCTCTGCAACAGGATTATCAGAGTCGAGCTGACACTGATCCCAATTTAAGTGCCTCAGATACATGCCTAAATTTAGGGGGAATCTGGACCGTAGAGCATGGTACAGTTGCCATTCAGGAGAGATCACACAACACTTTTTTCCCCTGTCTGTTCAGATGGCATTGTGTCCTTCTGCAGTGGAGAGGTGAAACAGTTTGAGAGACACAGCAAAAGGGTACAGGAAAAAAAAAATACCCTTTCTTAGAAGAATCATTACTCTTGGATTTAGGAACCATATTAATGTGGTCAGTTTCCTATGCATTTCATGTAATTTCCAAGAAGCTCTTGTGGTCTGGTGTGAGAGCTCTGGGAAGATGTGCTGACAAAACCTGCTAAAAACATGATTTGCAACATGGCCTGTAAGTCTATTTTATTGGTATTAGCTGTGTTAGGACAAAAATACCAACTCATCTTGGAAAAAAAAAAAGAAAGTATATATAGCCAGCTAATCAATTGCATAACTTTTCTAAAAATGTCTTCAGCATGATGACATTAGGCAACTGTGAACCTGTTAGCTTCCAGCTCTGCTGTCAGTGCTATGATATAATGAATGCCAGCATGGTGTTCCATCAGCTCCTGCCACCTGCTCTGCTTTGGAAAAAGAAGTCTCTTTTTTTGGCAGCCATCAGATGTCATACCCAGTGCCCACTGGCAAGAACAATGACTTTTTGCCATGGTCTTCTTTGCTTAAGAAAGTCTCAAAAAGAGGCCTAGTGGAGAGGGAAGATAAAAGTGCTGCAGTGCAGGGGCAGAGGACCTCAAATGGGACAGGTGCAGTAGTAGCCCCTGGACATGAGGGTGCTCAGGGTGAAAGCTGATTCAGAGAATGATCCATCTACTCCACTGCTCACAGAGCACTGCTACCCTGGCTCTGAGTGGGTCTCCAGTAAACTGCAGGCAGAAAAACAACTCCCATTTTTTGCCTGGATGGTGGCTCCAACCTCTTCCTATCTCTCTGCATATACATCTGTATGTGTGTAGGATAGTGCTGTGCCCCTGGGCTCGCCCAGATGAAGTATGAAGTATGTGTGTAGGATAGGCTTGCCCAGATGAAGTCACCACGGCAAACTGAGGCATGCAGGGGGCTCTCTCTATCTCTGACACTGCTCTGTGCTACAGGCACTGCACAGGAGCAGAGATGTGGCACAGAGGGCAGGGAAAAAGAATAACCTTATTTCTCTCTTTCCCACTTTGCTGACTAGACTTACCTGACTGGTAGGATTCATACTTTGTCTTAGCCTAAGATGCAGAGAAACTGAATTTACACAACTGAGAGGGTTATCTGTTGATTAATGAAAGTCCAGTGTGATGGAATATTGTCCTAATCACATTGTACACTGACCAAATACTGCTATAAATGAAGGGGAAAGAGCATTTGCTTTCTTAATGGCTACAGCAACTGGGCTTTAGATTGGCAATTTTAGCAGTATTATGCTGGACTAACATACACACATCTACCATAAGCCTAATGCACTGATTTTAATAGGTAATGCCAGCATTAAATGCTGCTCTATATTGGGACAAGCCTGTTGTATTTATGTTTTTCTAATGTGCACAAGCATTTACATGAACTGCATTTTTACTTCACAGGGATTCTTGCTGTGCAGATTTGCACAGTGGACATTGGAGTAAACGTATAGAGAAAAACAAAAAGAGAGAAATTATACTATTCATACTGCTTGTGAAAAAAAGCATGACTGTAATTCATGAAAAGTGAAGCAGTGAGTTATGACAAACCTGCCCTCACAAGACAACAGTGATGATAAAGTATACAAACCCAGACACATACCACATTCCATAATTCCTTGCAAACTCTAAGCCTGCAGTTTGTTTTGACGCAAGCCTTGACTTCTGTACCCAAAAACCCCCTGACTTTCTGTTGTATTAAAGTAAAATACAAATAACTATTGTTCCATTTATTTTATCTAGTGTTCAAATGATTGCAAAAACCATGAAAGAAGTTGCTGCATAAAGAAACACCACTTCTTTTAGTATAGACTGCCATTAAGACTGTTTTTTAAAATGTCAGATCTCTGTATTTTGTAGGCTTCTGGGTGAAGGGGGGAATTTTCTTTGAATTATAAGGCTGAGACTTTTTCTCTGTTTATGACTCTCATAACAAAAATGTTTTAAAATACTCAAACAAAAAACAGTGCCACATGCTACTGAGACTTGGTGAAATCAGCCACTGACAGCATCCCACAATGGTCCTGGTCTTACTGATTTGCATGTTTCCTGTCTTATTCAGCACTGTCATCATTTCAGCACATCTGATTATGACTCTTTCTAATAGGAATCATCAACCTGGAATCAAGCTGACAAGGTTTTGTGAGGTTGTCTTTTTCATTGCCAAGGATTCATCTTGTTCACAGATCTTTATGTTTTTTAATTTAAAAAGCATTAACTAACACATGTGAACGGTTTATGTATATGTACTAAAGCATGTGAATTATTTCTGACAATTGTTAGCCTCCTGCTTAATATCTAGAACATAAATAAAAATTGCCTTATTTAACTTTGAATTAATTTATCTCTAAAGGACAGATCCTGCTTTTCTCTCCAGTCTGGCCGAGTTAAATTTCTGTGTTGGAGTGAGGTGTGCTCAGGTGTCAGAAATGCCAAACTGCAATGAACTACAGTGATAACTTAAGTCTTCCACAGATACAGATTGACATACTGGATGTATGTTCTTCCCAAATTTTACTACAGAAAATGCTTTTCTTAAAGAAAAAAAAAAAAAAATCTATAGTCAATAGTACATGTGAAGGGTCTATAAATGTATTTTGCTTCTATTCTCCTTTGCTGGTTGAGGCCAGATCATCTCCTGGCAGGCCTCCAGGAATGCACAGTCCCTGGGCACAGAGCCACCTGTCTGTCCGTGTCCCCACACAGCATCGAGCCCTGCAGAGGATCTGTCTCATCGCAACACGACCTGCTGCAGCCTGGGCAGACCCAGCTTCTGTGCTGATATGGACTTCTTGTATGTTGCTGGCTGAAGTGAAATGTCTCCCCCCCTTTATTCAAGGAGCTCAATAGCCTGAGCCCAGCCCAAATCACCTGGATTTCACACTGAAGACTGAAGACTGAAGGCAGCGCATCAGGCACACAGGACTTTCAGTAAGTGCGTTAAACCCTTTCTGGAGGCAAATCTGAGACACAGAGCCAACTCTCACAGGTGAACTGGGTGAATACTATCCTTCCCACACCTTACCACAAGCAGAGGCTGAGTTGCAGTCTTCAGGATAAATATGTGGAACTATTTACATTTTGAACTCTCCCCCCAAACAAACCTCATATTAATACTACACCTAGCAGTGCAGAAATACAAGGAAGAAAACAGCAAAAATTAAGTATGCAAGCAGATCCTAGTCATATTGATGAGTATTGGAAAGCACTTGAGAAGGGTCTAACATCAGAGTGGGATCCCACAAGATGCATAAGACAGTTGTTCATTCCCTCAATTTTCTGCCAAGGCCCCTAATCTGCACCAATCACAGTTGTTTGTCCATGTATGATAGCTTCTTGTCTTTTACCATGTGCAGTACCATAAATGTACCTATTCTGGACAACATACAGTGCTTGATATTTAGTTTGTCCCAAAACACACAGTGCATTGCATGGGATCACGACCTAGAATGTGCAAGGAAAATTTCTTTT